>NC_073723.1:27243373-28688998 GCF_023634155.1 Falco peregrinus | reverse complement strand
CTAGCTTGCAAAGATAAATCAATGGAGCAAGGTTTCAGCATCATGTCCAATCCAGCCTAGTCTAGAAGCTATCTTCCTCACAAATCAATATGTACATCACTTGGCAAATGCTACAGGTTGCACATGCTGGGTTCCTAATGGCACGGAGCTGAAATACAGTAGGAGACCTTGGTTTGACTCCAGGCATCCATGAAAAGTATTTCTCACGTCCTGTGTTACCTTCTGCTTGTTCCTGTTCTCCATGGCCCAGAAGAAGACAGAGTGATGTCTGTCGGACATGCTGCTGGTGGTTGCACAGCCTGGCTGGGACCTGGGCACTCCCATGGGGGATGTTCAGGGAGCCTCCTGGTGAGAAAGATCATGCTCAGCCCTATCCTCATCAGAAAACCATTTCAGAAAACTTTCTCTATTTCTCTTCCAACCTTAGGTCTCAGAAATGACTGTTCACAGTGCACAGCTGGGATCTTGCAATACCACAAAAAGCACATTCTGACACCAACCACTGACGTGACCTAAATCTGGTGCTGGATTTCCCCGTGGAGAGGAGAAGGGCTGAGCTGGAAGTTGCTGCTGTCCGCTTGCTGGGCAGGAAGAGGGGTCCTCTCTCCCCCAGCACGGCTGCGCATCTTCCCCCTGCCAGCACAAGTTGCTGTGGGGAGATACAGCAGTACTGTGAAGGATGCTGGGGGCCCCAGCCAGGCTATTTTTAGATCAAAGAAAGCCAGAAATCTGGTATTTATCAGATTGAAAGCACCTTCAACTCTGCAATATGCAACTTTAGTGTTTGAAATTATAAGAGTTTAACAGGGCCCTTGAGGATTTCAACATTTGTCTGGAAAGTATTTGGCAAGTCTTGGACCAACAACATAATTCTCTCAACATATCCCAAAGCTCTGACAAGATACACCTTTATCCCAAATTCATTATGTTTAGAGCAGCGTCCAGTACTTGGTCACATTAACCTCTACTATATTTGCAATTTCTGCTTAAAAATGAAGACCACTGTTTCACCTGTTCTGTTTTCCAAAATGAGATCCTGATACCGATTTTCCTGCTGAATCAGGACCCACACAGTGCATGCTAAATTGTCCAAATCAAAAGAGTCCCCTAACTGATAAATTACATGTTTTCAAATAAATCTTTCAACAATAGCTGAGCTGGTTTAAAATGTTTGCTTTTGACTGGGTAGCATTTTGTCTCTATTAACAATTTGATGACCGTGTAACTGAAGAAATATTCCACTGAAGGCTACAGACATGTAAAGCCTCAGCAGAGGATTCATTGTACATTACTCTGGGAGAGGTAATAAATCTCATTTAAGAGCATCAGAGCTTGACAATAATTTAAAATGGCCAGGAGAGAACTACCAGTTGCTATTGCACTCATTAGTCTCTTCTCCCCTGGAAAAGATAGAAGTCTAAAGATGTCATCAAACATGAAATCTGATTTTCATCCCAGCCTTCATCCAACCTCCTTATACACATCCTTGCTTCAGATTACATTTTTTGCAAGTATCTTTTTTGGTCTGCGGGATTTCATTCCTACAGCTGCAAATTCTCACTGTCACCCACGAATCAGATCATCTTCTACATTATTTCTAAATCCATGTTATTAAAAAAATTCTTCCTAAAACAATATATGTTTTTTTAAGCATATCATTTGCCCCAGAGCATTGCAGGTTTCGTTTTTTAAGCTGAGTTATTGCTTCTGAGTTGACAGGCATAAAGACTTCACCTAGCTAGCAACCAGCTCTTCAATTATAGGCTTTCAATTTCTTTTGAGATAGGGGTGAGCAGTCCGTAAGATGGAAATGAAAGGTACTGACTGCAGGCAGCTGGAAGAACGGAAACAAAAGGGCATCTTCCCCTTTGCCTGCTCATTTACATCACACCACAGGTTACACTTCCTCTGTACTGCAAACAAGCAAATGCTCCATCTCCCCATGCTGTCCCTCGGTCACCCCAAGGATGCTCCCTCTGCAGACACAAGCACTGGGGTATGCCAAGTAAGAGATCTTACAAAGGTTCCCTGGAAAATCCCACCAGGACTTGTGTCTTACATCTTTTTAAGATCTGGACATCTCACCTAGCCAGCCCTTGTCTGTAACATGTTTCCAGAAAGGCTTTCAGTCCTACTGGTGGCAGAAATCACAGAGGACCTATTCCTGCTCCCCAGCCATAACTCCCCAATCTATAAGACTTGTAAAACGTCTTTGGGGTCAAAAGAGAGCAGTGTAAAAAACCTGTGACCTGAGCTGGGAAGCCAGCAGAGCCCTGGATGTGTTACTTAGGTCTTCCAGTCATCGGCTACTAACAGAAAAGGTCCCAGCCCTGAGGAAAGTGCACGAGAGGAGTTGGATTTTGCCAATCCATTAAGGCACTGCTGCGGTGGGCATTGGGGGAGCAGTGCACAGCTTCACAGAAGCTTTGGTCACACCTCAGCCCCGAGCTGCAGCCTCTGTGGTGGCCCAGCAGCACACCGGGGACACTAGGTTACGTCCTCAGAGGGCACCAGGGGAGGAACAGGGGCATCTCAGCTGCAGGGCTTGGTCACCACAAGGGCGGTGGCGGAGAAGAGCAAGGCAGAAGCAGGACAGGAGAAAGCCTTAGGAAGGAGCAGCAGCCTCTGGGTTTCTTACTTTGCACCCCCTCAGGTTTCTTTTGTCATTATGTGAACGTGGTGGGGATTGAAACCTCCTGCAGTCCCAGGCAGGCACTGCTCATAGCACAGCTGGGCTGACAGCTGGGCTCTGAGACCCAAAAGGGAAACATTTCAGAAACCGATTATAAGCAAAGGTTGCTATGATAGCTTCAGTTCCAGTGTCAATGCTGCATGACACTCCAGCAGTCCGCCAACAGCACAGCCAGTACACAGCAGCTACGTTGTGTTTGGGAAGTAAGCTCAGTTCTGGTGATGGGTACTGCTATTAAAGTGCCATTAAGGAACTGAAGATCTTTATTTTTTACTGTCCCCTAACAGCTTTTTGACCCAAAGCCGAGGATGATGACAATGCAAAGAGCAAGTGAGCGCTGAGGCAGGTGGATGTTGCAGTGGGACATGGGGGGCAATGCCTCAGCTCTAAAGTCTGGTCAGCACAAGAAGAAATGGCAGGGTTGTACCAGGAAATCTCCAGGATCCCTCTGAAAATAAGGACTTGATTGAGTAGAAACAGCTTAGAAAGTGTAAGCAACTCAGCCAAAAAGAAAAAAGAAAACAAAACAAAACATTACGAACACGCTTTAATTAATACAACTTATTTCCCCTAAACATAGTCTTTCCAGCAGGAACCTCTTCCTGCTCTTACCCTACACAGCCTATTCTGTAATTTACCATACAGCTTTAGAGAATGTTGCAAACAACCTACATTAACTATGCAACAGCACTTGTCCATTTTGTTTCCTTTTGCTAGCCACAGGTACTCTTGCTCTCTCTCCTCTGGCATTCGCTCTTAGAAGCAGGTACAAAAGAGACTATTGCCCTTCCTCACTGCCTCTAATACAATAATTGGATAAATTAGGAATGCGTGGATGAGCAAGGCTGGACTGAGCATGCAGCCTAGGAAGCTGACAAGTGATCAAAAAGAAACAAAGGTGAGAACATGCACAGCCCTGAGAACAAGCCCTCAAGCACTCTAATGATCCCTCCTTCTTGGGAAAAAAGGCCTGTTTTTTCCCTTGCTGGGTTTAATGCTCTATTCAGCACCCTTAGGGACAGTAGAAGGAATCAGTAGTGCATTCAGAGCTCTTGTGTCTACGCAGAGAAAGAAGACATCTGTCTTCAGTGCTGCATCTTCCCAGTATCCTCTGACACAATCTGCATCTTTGCCACTTTCTGGTGGTGGGCATTTGGGTAGATGCCTTGATGACAACCCGTAACTGCCACAGCCATATCTACATTTGTTTCTGGTTAGATGCAGTACCGAAGTTTTCCAAACCCCACCACACAAAACTGCAGTGGGATATAGTCATAGGGAAACAGGGGAGAAAAAAAGAAACAATAAAAAAAACCCCTCTCTCTCTCTCTCTCTCTCTTCTGGCATTCACTCTTAGAAGCAGGTACAAAAGAGGCTATTGCCCTTCCTCACTGCCTCTAATACAATAATTGGATAAATTAGAAATGCGTGGATGAGCAAGGCTGGACCTTGCAGCGTTTCTCAGATGGACGTCTCACCTGAATGCTCCTCTTACCTCATCCCTGCAAATGAACACATCCTTTTGGCTGAAATTTTCCAAATCGCTAAACTGCTATCTGTGCTGGCAGACTTTCCAGTCTGATTTGATAATGACATTTTTAATCTACATTAGGAAATACATCTCTCCTACTCACCCTCACACCCTGGCACTGCTGTGGGTAATTGCCCACATCAAGCAGAGTAACTGCAGATCCAGTGCACTGGTGATGGCCTGTTCACAACGCGGGTGGGCAAAAGGAGGTGTGAAAGTGGCTGGGTGCTCCCTGGTACCTGAAGACTCAAAGCTGACACCTTCCTGTCACCTGGATGCGATTACTTCCCTCCCCCAGCACACAAGGAAGCGGGAAGGGAGAGGTGAGTGAGGAGTGAAACAGGACGTGGGTCTGCTGCTGCTGCTGGGGCAGAACCAGGGAGTAACAACTCGGCTCAGTATCTGTACCTTCTGTTCTCTCCTTTGGAGGGTACAGCGCACACTGGCTTGGGTGTGAAGGACAGGATGAGGAGCAGTAGTGTTTTTTCTGGACGTCCTAGAAGAAAAATCAGTGTGCTGGTCTGACCCCCTGCTTGCCATCTCCTGCACCTCCTCCAGGATTAGCGCCTTCCTCTGGCACTGCATCGTGGCTAGGAAGGGAAGGGAAAAGCAGCTTCTCCTCCTTCATTTCAGGGCACTGGGGTGCCCAAGGCAGCACATACTTGATCACTGCCCAGCCTCAGAGTTAGGCAAGTGTCCAACACACTTGGGAAATCCCAGCTGCTTCGGCTGCTGGAATGGGAGTGTGTACCCAGACTTGCCTTCATGTGAGTCCTTGTCCTGGGACAGGCAGAAAGCTGCTCCCTGACACATGGTGGGATGGCAGAGATGGAAACCCTGCTCCCAGGCCGAAGACCTAGGAACCACTCAGAGAAAGACCTTCCAGCGTTTCTCAGATGGACATCTCACCTGAATGCTCCTCTTACCTCATCCTTGCAAATGAACACATCCTTTTGTCTGAAATTTTCCAGATTTCCTCAGCCTGAGGAAGACACCTGGTATGCAAAATGCTGGCCACAACAGTTGAATATGGGCAAAGTCAAAAGAAAGAGAAACTATGATGCTTTAATGGAAAATGTTAGACAACTTTAACAACCACACAGTAGTCCCAGCTATGCTGCTCTCTGGTTCAGGTTGTGAACCCGCAGGTCAAGCCAGCGTATAGGTGTGTTTCTAAACAGCCGCAGAGATTACTGATATGAATTTGTCAGTTTTGCCCTAGGACTGCAGCAGGTTACTCTTGTGCAGTATACGTGTGGCTGGATCTACAAGGAGGAATGCAATTACAGAGATTTTATCCCACTTACCTACTGGCAAGGCTTTGTGCCTTATTAAGACTCCTGAATGTAAAACCCAGGCTTTCTGTTCCCTGGGCTGTTGCTCTACCCATTGAATCCACTGGCAAATGACAGATGTGTTTAACTTCATCCGGTTCTCCCCAGCGGGCTTAACCAGCACTCAGCTGCCACCTACCTAACAGGTACAAACACCTACCCAAACAGGAACAAAACCTCAGGTGGGAGAGGTGCCCATCTCCCCAGCATGGGAACTCCTGGGTCAGCACGGACATCTTCAGGTGTGCACCCTGGGGACCCAAGGATGCCTCAGGGAAGGGTTTGTGGAGGGAGCAGACTGTGAGAGCAGGAGGTGAGATCACTCTCCGCAGCTGGCATGCCAAGTCTCAGCTATGCTAGGATTTAAGCCATCTGTATCCTACCCACAAGCAACCAAAGTGCCAAGTCCTTGGGCTTCTCAGCTGATCTTGGAGCTCTCCGGTGGATGCGGCAGTGCAAGCCCTCATTTGGTGCAAGCGGGTACCAGTTCCGCAGCAGTCACACAGATGTAGGTCAGATACAAGGCCTGACTGATTTTATTGACACGCACTGGAGACTGAAGTGAATGCTGCTAAGCCAGCTTAAGAAATCAGACCTAAGCCTCTGTTAGTCATCCCCGCAGCCTGCAGCAAGCTCCCAGCAGTGCAAACTTTGCTGGGCTCTGCTAACCCCGCTACACAGCAGGCAGGGGCAAGCTGCGGCCCCCAGCACCTGGCACAGAACCCAGCCTTTAGCACATATTGTACAACAGCGATCCACCGTGAAACAGTCCGGCGAAGAAACCTGCTCTGGGCTTTCAGAGCCCACTGCTGGGTACTGAGCACAGAGACAGCAAGAAGTGAGGGCATTTGGCACGGTGAGAGAAGAGTCCCAAAGCAAGGCTCATTTGAAAAATAAAATTAAAATTGAAAAATAAATTCAAATTGGTCCCAAAATATGCACCCAAGAAGGAATGCTCCTACCCATGGGGTGTCCTTCATCAGGGACCTCTTCCCATAGTAAAGCTCCTCAGAAGCAACGTGCCTTGTGCTCACTCACTGCCGCTGGATGTTTCACAGGGTCCAGGAGGGGAAAGTCCAGCTACTTCAAATGCGCATTACAAAGAAGAAAAATACATTGCTAGATCGCAGTGGGGCTTATAAGCCTGAGTTTGCATTCCTAGAGTACTTCAGCTTTAGTAACCCTTTGGAGTACAATTGAATTTAACTCCCTGTAGTAAAGACATGCCATCCATCACCTTGGGGTTTCATATTTGTGAAGCCCCCATCCATTTGGATTAGATTACTACCAGAAAAAGATCAAGAATCCACTTAGCAGATGGTTTCACAAGAGAAAATGTAAACAAATTCTGCAATCCAATATGAAGTAGTACTAGTGTCCAGGCACTGCCAATATTTCACTCCCTATGTAAAAAGTAGTGGGCTGATATTATCTATAAAGGAAGTCAAATGAGCTGATACAAATTAAAGCTTTTTAAAGAAACAGGAAGCCTATCACATCTATACTTACAGTCTAGACTAAGCCCAATCTTTTAACCATTTAGGATACCAGGAAAATTGTAAGTTGGTATATAAGTACTTAATCGAATGACAGCAGTTCTAATATAGTGAAATAATGCTCTCATGACCAAAACCACAGATATTATATAAAAAAAACAATTTATCCACTGACCTTTCATTGCAGATCGGGCTAGAGATTTTCTTTTCATCATATGCGTGTTCCAGACCCCAGATAAGGACATGGACTGTGCTCAACTGTCAGAAAGTTTGACTCGGGGAAGAGAACACTAGGTTTGGACACATAAGAGGGACATATCATTCCCAAAACATTTGTGTGACCTTGAATAAAACACACTTATTTTCTCCTCTTTTTGGCCAGGCTGCCTTTAGCCTGCATGGAATGGCCTGGCTCATACCAGGGCAGTTGTACAACAGCCAGCATGGTTCAGTTCTGATGCAATCAGTCATTCAATATTAAATCAAATAGTTACCAGGTAATTATTAAATCAATTATTCAGATTAAAAAAAAAGTATCCTGCAATATTCCGAGCGTCTTAAGCTCACTTTCAGAGGAAACGGTTGCTCAGCATCCTGCACTTGCATCATGGAAGAAGGAAACCCCCTCACAACAATGTCCTGTGTCACACAAGTGCCACCGAACACTGATTGTCACTTTCACTTGCCATCTGGCACACACGACACAGGTGACTTGGCAGAGATATGTAAGAGCAAGGCAAAGCACTCAAAGCCTGTGGCCAGCCTGCAGCAATAGCCAGTTGCGGCACGGTGTGATGTAGGACGCTCCCAGTCTTCAGAAATCATGCAGGGCACCGAGCTCCGTGGCAGAGGTATTAATTAGCCACATACAGGAACCCCCAGATCTGCCGTGCTGGGCTGTATCTAGTTTTTCTATCTTATGCCAAACACACACAATAAAAACTGCTTAGAGCATGAGGTTAGGAAAGTATTTGAACGATGGGCCCTGAACCCCAGATCTGACACTTGCCCAGATGTTACTGGCATGTGGAGGTGCTGCTTTGCTGCAGGGCTGAAAGGGCTGCAGGCGCTTTGCTAGCTTGGCTCAGGGTGGTACACCGCCTGCTCGCCAGTGTGCAGTGTGGCAGCATCCCCACCAGCGGGGCGCTTCACCTTCATATTATGGCTGTGTTTGGCTCTCGCACGTTAAGAGTCCCGATACACCTGCTGCTGATGAAAGAGACAGCACTGCCAAAACATCCTCTGTCCATGGACTGCTCTCAAAATGGTCAGAAGGGGAGCACAGGCTTTCCTAACTTGGGGTAAATCTATCCCTGCAATGCAGAGCCTCCATCCAGAATGCAGTCCTCAGCTGCACTTTTTGTAGTTGTCCCAGCCAGCCCCAGCACCCAGGGCTCTGGGCACCATTGGCTTGGCCACGTGAAAGGGAAAGAAGGCACACTGCTATGGCATGTCAAACACTCGTGTGAACAGGATTACAGAGTAGCATTGCCCAAAACACCAGGACATTGGCGGTATGGGACCTCCAGGAGTTCCCAGGGGATCCCCCCACCATGAGGGTGCTGCTGAGTGCAGGGTTCCTCACACAGCACCTTGCAGCACCACTGCCCTTCACTCTCCTGTATCCCTCATCCCCAGCAGCTCTGAGCCAGTGGGAGACAACTGGAGTGAGAGCTGCTGAGCTGGGCACCACGGAAAGGGTGAGGGCACTCGTGTGGGGTCCCCAGGGGAGTCTCAGGGGCAGCTTGTGCAAATCCCAGATAGGGGGTGGTAGGAGATATCATGTCCTTTGAGCCACCCACCCTGGATCAAGAACAAGTGGTTCCTGAGCCAGATTAGAGCTGCTGGAAAGGTCAGCGCTGGCAGCAAGGGCAGGTGGCTCCCCTGGCCCCTGGCAGCAGCCACAAGCAGGTTTTTCTCAAGGAAATGTGGCAATTGGAGGGAGCAGCTAGAGGCTAGACTTGCAAAACTTAAAATCATTGCCCCAGGGGACACCTTCTGGAAAGTGTAACAGCTGGATTTCAGAGGGTAGATGGTGCTTAGCTAGGGCATGCCATTTTTTCAAATTATAAACCTGGAGTTCACCAAAACATCTCCTTCTGCAACCTCACTCCTTAACATTGCCCTTAAAGTAAGTAGGTCAGCCATGGCAGGTTTTCAAGGAAGGCTCAGACGGAGCCATTTGGTTGCATTATAAACACTGGCACGCACTAGCCTTCCTCTGGTGCATTAGTCATTCAGAGATGCCAGCGGCCACCCACTTCACACACTCCAATAGGAGAATTCAGATTACTACTGGCACAAGTGCTGGCACATCTCTCTCTGGAAATGGGGCTGCCTGGCCAGCAGCACATCATCCCTCCCAGAGGTGATGCCCTGGCCTCACAGACGGGGCTGCCCCTTGGCAATGGGCAGGAGCAGAAGGTTTTGTGTGTGGCTGTGGGCTGCACAGGGCAGTTGGGTTTGGGCTCCTTGCTTGCACTCAGCTGTCCTCCCCATCCCTGGGTGCACAGGAGGGAGCAAGTACACAGGCAGATACATGGGCATCGGGGCTCCCCAGCCTGTGGCAGCCGCAGTGCTGTGGTGTGGCACTGCCTGGGCAGCAGGCACAGACTCCACATGGCAGACTGGCCTCTGGATGGGACACATGAGTGCTCGAGTGCCAATGTGACAGGCTGCCAGGTGAGGGGTCCCACCAACCATTTGTCCAGTGAGAAGGCCCAGCACCTCTTTCCCTGCAGCATCCTCCACCCCTGGAAAACATAGGAAACAGGCCAACAACCTCATACTGATGGTTTTCTGGGCAAAGACTTGCTGGGTGATGTACAGATTTTTCTCGCCAAGGAATGTTTCAGCAGTTCAGGCTGTAGCTGTGACTGCAATGTTGTCTAAAAATTCGTTTTTGTACCTCTTCTAATCACTCAACAAATCAAATATCGGTATTTAATACTGCTTACCTCAAGGTCTGCTGCCACAAGCACCTGCACAGGTAATCGTTGTGTTTGTGGTCCAAAATGATCTGGAGAACTTCTGTGAGAAAGACAAGGGAGGAGTGGATAGGTAAGTCATTGTTTCAGCAACAGATATCTATAGCCTCTTAATGTTCAGCCAGTGTGCTTTATTTCAGTAAACAAAACATACCTTGCCCACCAAACAAACAAAACTAGACCACAGAGATGCTCCTCCAGCAGCCTGAGCTTTCTGCACATTCCTCTCACTCAGTTTTGTCACCAGAAATACATCTAAATCACAGCTCTGGCTCTGACAGCCCACAGACATTTCCTTCCTTCCTTATTTATTGAGGTGAGAGTAGGGAGCTTGACATCTGCAGCCACACTGGAGTTTTGCGTCTAGCCTCATCACCACTGGCTACTATGTCAGACCACCGCAACTGCTCATGGACCCTCCGCTCCAGCAGCAGCAGGTTTTATTGCCACTAGCTCATAATTTCAGGGAGCAGTTTCAAAGCTGGCACCCAAGACACCTGACAAGGAGTGCTGAGACTCATACCAATAACTGAATATTTTAAATGAGCTTTTGGAACACAGTTGACCATATGTAGTCTCAGGCCGTGTAGAAGGAACTGAAAACACTTTTCACCTGGGAAGCTACAGGTTTGTTTTCTCCATTGCTCTCATTCCTCCTTTCCCCTCACTTCCCATTTTAGTGAGGCCAGTGCACCTCTGTGCAACTGCATCTTTCATAAGCAAAGTCAAAATGTGTGTCAGAACATTCAAACACCATTGCATAGACATAATAATGTTATTCTGTCACCATACTTTTGTCAAACCGGAGGAATCTGTGCATTAGACAAACAATTGATTTCAAATGTTATTTGAAGGATGAGCAAGAAAAGCTTTTCTTGAACCATAAAGACTTATATTAACTTATACCAGTCCTATAAATGTATTAGAATTCAGTGCACATCACCAAGCTAAGAAAATAATATTGCATCTCTATGGCAACCTGCAACGAACAGCATATTGACCACCTCTGAAGACACAGGGAGTTGCATTATTCTTGCATTACGATGGTTTCTACTTAGAGCATGCCTTGTGCTTACATCTCTTTAGGATTTAAAAAAAAAACCAACAACCCAAAGGTAATTGTGAATCACCAACCTTCCAGCCAAATGCTTGATGCAGGAAGCATTAATTTTATCTCCTGTAACTCCTGCTTTGCACAGGAACTGTAACTTCATTCATGCCGTCAACATTTCTCAGCGTAATTTCCAAGGAAAACACAAAGTCAAAGATGCTATATACAGTCATGATGAAAGGACGAAAATAAGGCCAACTGCTTCTCTTCCCCTTTCATCTTTGATCATTTACACTGTTCACGTCTCCTCAGCTGTTACAACACTGCACCATCACATTAGATGTTCCTTTATTCCTCAGCGTTTAGCTTAAGGAAAGGGAGAAAGTGTGCATTTCAAAAAGGAGATGGGTCTGGTACAAACTAGAAAAAACACAGAGGACACTGTAAAGAAAAAAGGTTGCGGAGCATGAGTGAGGCACAAGGAGAAGGTGTGGAGAAATGTGCCTGCTCTGCCTAGTGAAAGGCAGCAAGCAGAAAGGAGAGCAGGCAGAGAGCAACACGCTGGGAAAGGCAGATACCCATCACACAGCAGTGGAAATCCATCTCCTATGGATTTCCATCTCCTAATTTCAGAAGCTTCGCAGCAGGCTGACAGTGAAGTGCTCAGTGATTCACTAATAATAACGCCTTTCAATATTATTGGGACTCTTTGGCCAGACACGATGACAGTGCTCACTCTGCCTGGTTGTAAAAATGAAGCTCCGTTTTCTCCAGCTCTTTGCACATGCACCTCAACAAAGCTTCGAGCTTTAGGGCATAAGCCCCCGCCAAGTAATGGCAGCTAGAAAGACTCATTCTTGAACAGATTATTACATTTCTGACTATTTCATGGTTTTCCTTCATTTCTCAGAGGAGTTTCAGCCCAGGAGAGATGGTGCTGGAAGAGAAGGACTGTAATTTGTGCGTATGGCATAGTGCCTCCCCTTTCCTGTCCCAGTTTCTCCATAGGAAATTTCAGTGGCTTCTGACCACATTTAAAATAAGTTATGCTACAGAATGCTTCCCAGCAAAATTAAGAGGCAAAGAGCAGGAAAAGGGATTTTTAAAAAAACATCTGGCAATGCTGAAGAAGGATTACATGCAGTATAACTATGTGCCTTCAAATCCAGAGGAGTGATGCAGTCCTTGCTGCTGTGTGCAGCCAAGCAGATCCCAGCCGAGGCCGCTGGAGCTGCCTGCAGCAGGCAGGCTGGCCGTGCTCACAGCCGTGCTGCGAGGCAAGAGAAGAGAAAAGCGTTCTGCACTAAAATTCAGGGAAACTTCTGCTCTATATCAGTTTGATTTGATAGTTGATTTAGCTTTCTCATTTGTGCTCATCCAGCACTGAGTGGCTGGATTTTGTATTTCATGTTCTCAGACAGCAGATGACCTACTTTCCTTGCCTTATTATTTCTGGTTTAGGCAGCTTGCCTCCCCGGGGGCAGAGGAGGAGCGCTGGTGGTGTGTTCGTGGAGGATATACAGCTGGGACTCAGTTGGTGACTGATTGGGAGAGGAAAGGGGTAGAGCTTTCAGTACAGTTTCATGAGAGGTGAAGATGTATTCAGCCTGTGATGCTGCACCCTGCAGTGGGAAAGTCTGTTTACAGAGGGGTTTAAAACAGAGACGAGTAAATACTGGAGAAGAGTAAATAAACTGCCTGGCAGAGATGGGGTGGAGGAGAAGGTGTGAAGGGTGGGAGGAGCTGGGAGATGGTGGTTCGAGAGTGGGTGGCCAGGAGGAAGGTGCACCGGCTGGACAGGCACTCCGAGAGCCCCTCGTTGCTTATGAGGAGTGGGTGCACAGTGAGAGGCTGTCTTTGGAGAAAGGATGGAAGGAAGGATGTCAACAAATGTATGAAATGCACGGGGAAGAGGAGGGAATAAGAAAAAAAAAAAAAGGGTCAATATGCCTGAAAAACTGTATTTTTGCAGGTGGGTAGCTCAAGGTGTTGGCAGGTGGGTAGCTGAAGTGCCCCTCCCACGCAAATGAGCAATCCCTGTGCTTGAAGGCCTGTTTTAGCTGAGACCCTGTTGCATGAGAGCAAGCCTTCATCCTGGCTGAATGTGAGATGCAGTCAAAATCATCTTGTGGGGTCCAATCACCAAACCAAGGAACCCCCATGAAAAGACAGGTCACACACAGGCAGGTGAGAAATGTCGTAGGCACAGGGAGGGTTTCCATGGTCAAAAAGCAGTATCAGGAGGTGAGGCAGATGCAGGAGAGGACTTGGGAACATACCTCAGAGAAAAAACAAAGTAAAGAAGCTTTCTGGCTGAAGAGATACCCTTGGGCAGGAGCAGGACCTGGAAGCAATAAAGCTGATCTCTGTTTCAGCCTCTGTTCCTACTCCATTTAGAAAAAAAACCAGGCCATGTGTACATTCTTTGTAAGTAACAGAGTTTACATCAAATGCTTATATCCATCATTTTAATTGCCTGATAGAGCAGAGCACAAATAGCAGCTAACTTCACTGGCCAAAGCGAACAATAAGTTATTCTTCTCTTTCTTAATGCATCTGCACAACCTCCCTCCGCAGCCCTTTGGGCAGTCTGGGGAAAGGCTCTGGCTGCTGGTGTAACTGCAGCAAGAAGCTTGCAGCCAGCCCCAGGGCCAGGCAGGTATGTGGGGGAGGGAAGGGATGGTCTTGCCTTGCGGCTGCAAATGCCCACAACCTGCGGGAACCTGCATGTCCCCTGATGGCTGCCAGCTCCTTTCCTGCGTTTTTCATATTTGCACATCGAAATGTGTCATCATTAACAAGATTTGATGAAAACCATTCCATTTAACACAGCATCTGGAAGTAATGCAACATCTCCCTGCAAAGGTCTGGTTTGAAACTCCAGCTTTACCTTTTCCAATACAGCTAGAGGAAGGGACTGAAAAATTACATGAGTAATAATAATTAAAAGTGCCTGAGCCTAATCCCTCCTTCCACAGGCAGGTTGGTAGGCCCTGACACAAGACAGTGCGTAAATATGTTATATATTATCTCACACCTTTTCTGTACAACTTCTTGTGCAGTATGAGAGCTGATCACAGCTGTTAGGAAAATACACAATAATGATGTACCTAGTAATGGCAAAACCACAACTGAACATTTTCCCTCCACTTGGAAGTGGCTTTTCTAGTTCTCAGAGCAAGAAATCCAATTACATTATTGCTGGAGAGCAGGGAGAGGGAGGACACCTATGGCAAGAGAAAGGGTAGATGGCTCTTTCCATGTCATCTGCTGAGCAGATGGAAAACACAAAATTTCCCACCACTGAAGTGGAAAGGCAAGAGGTGTGGTGGGTTTCTACGTTATAACTTATATTATTTCACACTAATCAGCCCTATATGACCAACAGTGAAGATATTTCATGAGTGAATTGATCATTTATGACCCTTCAACACCAGGGAGGCACTGGCGCAGCTCATTGGAAAGCTCATCACAAGCTGCAGTCTCCGGAGACCAATAAACACTCTGGCAAAATTCAAGATCAGAAGACATTTCACAGAATTGACAGGCAGAGAAAATGTCAGCAGCTTCTCACCTACCCAGAAACGTGTCACAAATAGTCAGTTTCATGTCTTAATTACTGATGAGGGGTCCAAAATGTATTAAGGGATTCTGTATTTCTGCCCACTAGAGGAAAACTACCCCATAAGAAACCAGAGGATGCATCTTTAGGCTAAGCACATTTGCAAAGAAGCCATTTAACTTAGGATTCACACAGGAGTGAGTGTGGCTGCTTGCTGTTTATCATCCTGCAAGGAACTGCTGTCTGTTACCCTGAGCTACAAGAATAGACCGATGCGTATTAAATTAACATCAAACGAAGAGCCAAGCCATACAAGCCTTCATCAAAGGAATAAAGCAGACGTGTAATTGTGTACTCAAAATGCAGTAGGTTTCTGCTCACTCACCACCACCCTACAGTGGCTCGATCAGATGCTCTCTGCTCACGTATCCAGCCCAGAAGACACCAGCACAGGGGGGATCCTACCCAGCCTCCTTCTCACGTCCAGATTTCTCCCTCAAAAAGAATCAATACAACCCTTGTGGCATCTGCACTGTCATTTGCTGCTTGCATTCCTCGTGATGCTTTATCAGTAGGAATAATTAGCTTGAACACTGAAAGCTCCTCAGCGGGACTAAAGGGACAACCCCATGCCTCTTAGCACAGAGCAGCAGCTCATTACCTTGCATGAATTCCCCATAAAATGTGGACACATATACAGCATATGGCCTTGTTATGTTTTCCTCTGCAAAGAGATAGTAAAAAAAGTCTATTTTTGTTGATTGTTTTCTCATATAAATTGGATTGGAAGTAGGAATATTTTTTTAAATGGACTGTGTATTCTGCATCTGTGCTTCATGTGTTAAAGAGAAAATCCAATAATTTCAGTGTAATTGTTTTATTTACACCACTTTAACCAGAAAATAAGTGGCTACAATAATCTTCTGAGTAAGAAATTATGCAGTTCACACCAGGAGGGTAATCAGCAGTGGAAAAAGTAATATTTTCCTGACAAAGCTGGAAATTTATGAAAGATGGGCAAGAAGTCAAATATTGAAATTACCTCAAAGCACTTCACATGACAAATTAACAATGTTTTATTCATCCTCCCCTTCATCTTTTCCCTTCAAACAAGTGCAGGCCAGGTGATTAACTTGCACTCAAAAGCCTGGCCCCAGAAACAGAAGGTCCTTCCCTCTGACCCAGCCCAGCACTTGGAGATCTCAGGGGTGCATATTGGTTCTCTCATAGGGTTTGAAGGAGCAAAATCACTGAAGGAGCTCAATGAGAGGGGAACCTGAATGACAGCTGTATCTCCTAATGGAATTTGATAAAAGAAGGGTTCGATTGGACACCGTATAATGACATTTCATCTAATTAACATGCTCTGGAGGAAGCAAGCATGGCCAGAGCAGCACTGTCAGATACCCATAACAGCAGTGGCAAGCTCTCAACCCAGCCCTTCATTTCCGTACTGCCTGCAGAGCCAGTGCAGAGGATGGCTACATCACTTTTCAAATTACCTTTTGAAAAAGCCGCTAAGTAGGTGCTGACATGCAAGGGCAATGCTACAGACCCTTCTGGCAATTTCAGAATGGCACCTGAGCATTTCCTGGGATGCACCAAAGGGAATTCAATCTGGGCAAATCCCAGGAACCAGGCTACCTGAGAATAACACCATGACCATGTCACTCCCCTAACCAGCCACTAGCTGGGATGGGCCAAAACCTGGCAGGGAGGATGCTCACAGTCAAGTAGCACAGACGACTGCATCTCAGTGCAACCAGAAGAGCATTCTGCCACCAAAACAGTTGTCAGCACTGAGGAACCAGGGGGCTTCACATGCTGGATCCAGCCTCAGGAGAACACCACTGAGTCCCCAGGCACAGTATCTGCTCAGAAACAACTGGTCCAGGCACACAAGACTGGTACCTTGTGGTACCTTTACACAAGATGAGTGAGCGTGTGTTGCTCCCACTTACTTGGGGGTGGCAGGGCAGCTCCACACCTACACTGCATAGATGCTGCATAAAGCTAGAGCTTCTCCTAGTGGATCTGCAGGCATCCAGGGCAGTACTTACTCAGCCAGGTTGAAGCTGAGTGTCCCTCTGAAAGCCCAGGCCACACCACAGCTCTGAAGCCAGCCTTTCATCAGCACATCTGCCTCATAAACAAATATTTGACTTAATACAGAGGGATAAGGAGTATTCTTTTCTGGGTCTTTTTTGCTAGAAATGTTAGCTACCTGGGAAAGACCTGTGCAATGAGACAGAGATTAACTAAAATAACCCATATTTAATCATGTGTCCACACAGCAAGAGGCCTTCTGTTAAGAAGGTCAGAAACCCACAGCTGCCCATAGGGCTGGAGGAAAGGGCAAAAAAGGGACACTGTGACCTCCTGTGGTACCTGTGCCAAATGTCCTCCACTGCAAGAGGGCAATTCTTCAAAAGCAACAGTCGTCTGAGTGCCACTGCTAAGTCTCTGGCATGAGGTGAGCATCACCCCACGGGTGGGAAGATGCAACGGCCAGGCCAACACAGAGGCACCAGCACAAGGTGGTACATGATTCTTGGGCGCTGGTGTTTTCCACTGCCTTTCTCGAGGAAGTCTGATGGCTTTGCTTTATTTTCAGCTTTCAGATAACAGCTCCTGATGAGAAGCAAGAGAAATCAATACAAGTTGTTCAATGGCACCTCTGGAGTAGCTGTAAAACTAATTCAGCAATATTATGACCCTGATAATCCACCTTCTCTGAAGTGGAATGGGTTATATCCAACACTTTAGTGACTTCAGGCATTTCCTTAGTACAACAAAGAACGGTACTGAAGAACAGAGCTAGCTGAGGGATGTATATACTGCCAGTGCCTCGACAGCTATAAAAAGGTTTCCATCTGCTTTGTTAAAATAAGGTTGTTTACTCAAAACGCCTTTGAAAGAGAGACAAGGAGTAGCACAAATTGCACTAGAAAAGGAGGACTGCTATTTATAATAAATCTGGACCGAATAAGGTGATGATAAATGGTGATGTTTACACTGGAACCACGCAGACAGGTGGGACTGTAGTGGTTTGGATGTCCCTGCAAAGAGCAGCCTTCAGGCCAGAATTTGCTTTTGCCCACAGTGCCAGCACAGACTTCAGTGTTCATCCCACCCAGCAGAGCCTTGCTTATTTGAAGATAAATTTTGTGACTTGTGGGGAGTGGAGATACTTACTGTAAGTAAAAATAGCAAACTGGCCAGCTGCCAAAGATCACAAAGACCACAGCCAAAGCTGGCTGTGATGCAGCTCGAGCGCTTTTCAAAAGCCCATCCTCAGCAGAGAGCATGCTCCTGAGAGTGTGGCAGATCAGGTACAGAATACACTGGCCTATCACATAGGAATGTTATTTAGGCAGCTATGGGAGAGCAACAAGTTTTGCTTTTTGCAGGGACATGCATTTTAAAGATGAGATGCTGTGTTCAAGTGTATCGCAGGCAAAGCATGCAGCTTCAGTTTCACAAAGGCTTCCCACAGGACTCTGCTGAGAGCTTCACTCCCTCAGCAATATCTGCATCATTGACATCACACCTGGCCTCAGGGTGTGCCTAGCACAACCCCAGCACAGCCCAGCACACTGCTGTTGTGCACCAGCTGCACAACATCTGAATGAGGCTCAGAGATGTTATGGCTGCCCAGAGCAGTTCAAAGGAAAGATGTATGTGTAAGCAAGGCCCAGTAAGGCAACCACAGACCCTGGAATAACCTAAACTTTTTTTTGTTCGTTTGTTTTATTATTCAATGATAGGATATCGAAATTATGCCCTAGACAAGACCTGGAAGGAGGGCAGACAGTGACTGTGGGAACTAAGGCTGTACATGGATAATTTGTGGGGACAGCCTAAGGAAAGCTGCAGTGCTGAGAGGTTGCACAGACACAGGTTGCCACCCCTAATCAACCAGTCTGCATTTTCAAGGCTACCTTTGCAATGAAAGTGGGTTAACATTGATTTTTTTAAGATGACAGGTCTTCCCAAATCAGGGAAACCCTGCAAGGCTTGAAACCAGTCCCCTGCTGAAGTCCTTGGCTGAAGACTAGGTTGGGTCAGCCAGTGCAGGGTCACTTAGATGGTCAAAACACACAGTACCAAAGAGAACGAGCTCTGCTGTGCAGCAGCCTTGTTCCCCACCACCCCGGGGCTGAGCATGGAAAACAAGGTGTTAACAGCTAAAGATTCCAGTGGGTACTCAGTGAACCTGTCAAAAATACCTCCGCACCCTAGTCTCCACCTGTGTGAGGTGTGTAGAAACTTACGGGGGTTTCATATTCATACGTCTAGACACCACAATGTGTTTTTAAAACTGGCTCATGGCCATGCTGCAATTAATATCCCTATTAGTGCGATGGCAAAGCAATGCATACCAACAGAGCCCCAACAGCTCTGCACAGCTCTCAGACAGGAGGTAGCACTGCAGCATGTATTCTAAGGTGGAAGATCACCAAATCTGCAAAGCCAGCAACCCTGTCCTTGGGAATGCTCAACAAAGGGCTCTTGAGTAGAATCCAGGAAAGTATCTGAGATAAAAAAGCTTGAAAAATGTTCTGAAGTCTTTGCTGATTCACTCCTACATTTGCCATTCTGCATATTCAACTTGTTTTATGCTTAGGCAAAATAAATTAATCAGTAGGGCTGCAAAGAAAACATTGCTAATTGAAAGATAAATACACTCCAGAGAAACCTCCTCCAGGAAAGAGCTGACAAAATAGGAAATAGCAGGATAGGAGTAACACATCACTCAAAGAATAAAAATAACAGAAACATCAACAGTGCTGTAATAAAAACAAATGTATCCAAACATTAAGTGAACCACACAACCAACCAGTCAGAAATCATTTTTTCATCTTTTTAGGGGAAAAAATGTGTAAGTACTCAATATCTACCTGCAGGGAAGCAAATTCAATTCTGACCTAATTTTAGCAGACAAGCATGATACATATCACATTTCAGATCTGCAAGAGTTAAATCCATGAAAAACTGAGTTAGTGGCAATTACAAAAAGTGAGAGATTCACTGCAAGGTGATTTCTTTCATCTCCTCTCTCCCCTGTTCTCCTCCAAACAGGAACCTACCAGCTTAGGTTTATTTTTTCCAGAGACTGATACTTTCATTTCTAGGCTTTAAATCATGTCAGTGGGTTTTTGCACATGGCTCACCAGCTAATAGACCTATTCACACAGATGAAAGATATTGTTAAATATTTTGCTGACTTGCGATTATTATGTGGGGTCAATGGGGCAAAGCACCCAGTTTCACCTCCCTCCACACTTTCCAGGGCAGCAGACATGAACGTAATGGCTTTTTTAGGAAAATAATTGCTCCGACACAGCCAGGACACCTTCAGACCTGTGGTGCTTTCTTTGCACAGTTCTGATGCTGTACAGGAGGAGCTGTGATCCCCTATGAGGCTCTCAGCAGCACGCCCATGGGCAAGGGTCCTTGATAAGACAGTAATTGGAGAGGGGGGTTCAGCACCTATTCAAGAAGTGTTGTTTTAATCCGTATCTGAAATAACATATGACAAACATTGAACACACTGCATTTTTCACCAGTCAGCTACAAAGGAGATGAGCTGGAATAGGGTTCTTTGCCAATTTTTGAGTTTCCACCACCTGCTACAGAAACAGAAAGTTTGTTCATAAAACATCTGTGAGAGAAAACTCAGCTTGGAGTCAGAGGAGTCTTCTTTCCTTACCAGCACTGCTGTAACTATGGCTATGGGATATATTCACACTTCAGAAAGAGCATCCACTCCTGCAATAGGAGTAAATGTGCAAATAAACCAAAATGTAATTTAAAAAAAGTTTGGATGAGGAAATGAGAGTGACCCATTAGACTAATGACTGATTACAGCATCTAAAGCTCACAGAGGCTGGCAGATGTAAAACCACAGTACTCAGCAGTGCTTGCCAGTGTGCACTGTTTAAAAGTCATGCAGGATGTGGTCACCTTTCCGTGTGCTCAGCTACAGAGTGTTACAAACCCCAAGAATTTATTTCTGTTGAAAGAAAGACACTCAATGAAGCAGACACAGAGTTAAAATTGTGTGCTGTTAATCATAAACATGTAAACATTTTCAGTTACAATACCCTTCATTTCTCCTCCTCTCTTCACAGACAGATGCATGTATCCATACACACATTTACATGTAGGAGAGAGCAAGTATGTGATGCAATCACATAGTGTATGGTACCACATGGGAAAATATATGCATAGTTAGTGTGTAGCTATATGAATTACTTGAAATTTAGAAACAAAGTGTATGACTGAAAGGGACCAAGTCAGCAAGTCTACTTCTTGCACTGCAGCTAAGATAATTACAGGATGCTTGCCAAAACCCTTCTTACATCTTATAACGAACGGCTCAGGGCTGCTTGCTCTAATAGTTACCAGTGTCTCTTTAAGTGATACCCTATTTTATTTACAGCAGCTCATACACAGATGTTCTTGGGTCAGCCTTGTCCTTTCCCAAGTAACTGTTGTTCACTGTCCTCCCTGACCTCACTCTCCTTCCAGTTCTTACTTGAGCTATGGGACCGAAACAGCTCCTGGTATTTCAGACCAGCTCTCAAAGGGCTCAGTGCACCAGCATTAATATGTCCTTATTTCTACTGAAGAGATCAGAGAGGCTCACTTTTGCTGTCTAGCGATTACTTCACCCTGTTGCTCACCTCGGTCTGGGGCCAGCCAGAATATTCGAGTCTTCGTCATCTGGATGCTCATCCATCTGCTCTAGATGTGCATGCCCTGCATGCACATATCTATCTCCCATGCAGTACAGAAGCATTTTGCACTGGGTCTGTGCAAGATCACTGTGTATCTGAGCCAACTTTTCCATTTGACACAACAGTTTAAGAACGGGGGGCATGCATAGGCTCTGTCCACCTCAATTGTATCCCACACATGAGTTTCCTCTGGCTGCATGCAGTTGGTGAAAAAGGCATCCTCGCACCCCTGCATACATCGAGCACCTCCATGGTGAGTCGGCAGCAGCTCATCTCCCACTTAACTTGTTTCAGACTGGAACTCAATGCTTCTGGGGACACAAAGCCCCCAGCAAGGTGTGGGTAGGTTATATCCCCAAACCAAAGCACTCAGTCTCATTTCATATTAAATTTTAAACTAACAAGACAGGCAAGGTATCGCAATACTGAATGCAACAAATTTAGCATGGAGATCAGTAACCAATTAACCAAAATGGGATCTTTCCCTCTGCATCCCCTAAGACCTTGCACAGCTCAGCACCCATGAACAAGGATCGCTCCTGTGCAAGGCTCACCACCACCTCGTGTGTCCACCATGAGAGAAATTGCGACATTTGTTTGTGTGTTTTCTCCCTCTCTCAACTTCAGAAAAGCAGCTGGACGTTTTAAAATTCTCACAGATGACATGAATCCAAAATGATCATTTAGTTGCTTGGTTTTCTTGTTCCTGAGGTGGAAAATCATTTCCTTTGCAGACAATTCACGATTAAGGGTGAACTTTGTTACTACCACCAAGCAGTGCCCGTGGCCTCATACCCTCGTGCTGCCCTGCAGGCTGGCACCTCTGGCCACTTCACATCTCCCACCCACCTGAGCAGGACCATGCAAGTGTCAAAGGATATCCCCCCCAAAAAATGAGAACAGAAATAGCATTTATTTTTCATAATTATAATAAAGATGGTCCTAACTAGAGAGATCTTCAATCTAACTTTGCAAATAGAAATATTGTTTTAAATACCATTAACAGCATAGTAATAGCCATATTGCAGAGCTACTTCTACATTGGGGATGCAGACAGCAGTTTTGGTTAACATTTATGCTGAAACATTAACTTACAGTAAAATGATCCTCCTTCTGCCTGTTTGTATATTGGCTAACTAATAAATATCCTCTTTGTTTCCTTCTGTCTGTTATATGCTGATAGTTTTGTTAGCTTCCTTCATCTCTTTGTTTATAAAATGAATAAAAAGCAATTAGCCAATTCAGGAGTGACTGAAAGTCCTGCTTTGAGAAAGTAATTTCTTGAACTTGACTTTGTGGAAAACAACTCAGCTGAAGAGGAGATGTTGTGAGGAAGCTGGATGGGGTTCTACCAAAGGCTACTTTGATGCTTCTGAAAATTACTGCAAACAAAGAAAAATTAGTTTCTCGGGTTTTGTAAGCGCTTTCAGATCTCAGTTTTTGATAACAAGAATACTTCTAAAAACTGAAGCGGATGCTGTCAGTTCCTTGGCAGCACAGGGCTGGAAAAGCAGCCACCCACAGCACCAATGCCGGCCGCTGGGCTGCGACCCACCTCCCCTGGCCCCACTGGCAGCCTCGCTCCCTCGCCTCGGCTGCTGTGGATGGGTGGGCTGGTGGGCCGGGAAGCACCTGTTTCTCTGCCAAGTGTTGTCTGAGGTAGACAGCCAGCCTGGAGGTACCCGAGGTGGGGTGGGAGTGAGCCTACCCTGGAGCCTGCATCACCCCCAAACGCACACCGCGAGGCTGGTCTCACCGCCAGCCAAGCAAGAAGGAGCTCCGTAACCTGACAGAAGATGCACTCACTGTGGTCAGTGAAATTCTTCTGAGGCTTTGTTCCCCTGCTGGGAAGAGGCACCATTTTTACCTAATAGATCTACTTTATCCTGCTGTTTTCTCCCTGAGCTCAGCCCAGATTCCAGTGAAAACAGCAGTAAGATATGCTCTTATCCCTACGAGCAGGATGCTCTACACTGTCGTACAAACCATCTGGCTTCACTGACACTGTGCTGCTCAGCAGCTATTTTCAGAGACAAAAAAAGTAAGACAAATTTACAGAGGCCTACAAACATAGGTCTAGTTTACAAAAAACTATGAACCCCAAACTGCTGTTCTTTTCTGATAGGTGCTGCTTGCTATAAGAAATAGATGCCATTTCTTCAGGCATGAGTAAAAAAGTGAAAATTCAGGCTTGCAGCTCTTTTCATCAGCAGGTTTCCAACACACCCATAGGGCTGACCACACACTGTCACTTGCTTTTAAAACACTACATGTTAGAGCTTCTCTTTTCCCCATCATGAGCTCCTGGCATGAGATTTCCCCCTGCTTTTCATCTTCTGATTTACAGTATGGTCTCAGAGAAATATGCTTTTACTGGCCTGTTTTGACAAGACAAATTAGTCATTCCTGCAGTCATTCTGCATTTCTGCAAATCAGTTGGCAAACCTTGGGATAGATGACACCCAGGGTAAGCACCTGGGCAGCACATGGTGGGGCCATGGGCACTTGTGCTGAAACACTGCAGTCTTCATAACCCTCCTGCAGCTGCACTAGCTGAACTGCAAACACCAGAGCCAGAGTGCTTGTGCTTTGTGCTCTGCCCCTCTCTCTGATTTGTGTGCATTCATCTCCAGTTGCCCTCCTCTTCAGAAACAAGGTCAAAATCAACACAACTGGAGAACTACCAGCAGAACCAAATGCAGTTTTTCTCTACCCTCATCCCTCATCCCTTATCCACTTTATGCCCCTACTCAAATGACACTTGATGTTGTATTATTATTAATTATCAGACTGGTTTATTTAGAAAAGGTTGTCTATAAATAAAAAGTAAAGATAGGGAAAAAGAATTACATCTTTGGGTTGTTAAAGCAAATTTTATTGTCTCAGCTTTAAACCTTCCAGGTATCTTCTTTCTGGCTTTGTTCACTCAATAGGTACAAAACAGGTTTCTGTTTGACTTTGGAACTTATTTTCACTTGTAGAACAGAAGCCCAATTCCAAACTGGTACTGGTACTGAGGTAGTGAGTAGGCCTTAAAAAAAAAAGAGTGAAAAGGATTATGAAACTCTACAAATCTTACAAATCTTTCCCAGTTTTCTGTAACACATATGAGGAGCAATTTAAAGCCTGCCTAAACTGAACAGTTGGTCCATTCCACTAATTTAAGGAAAGCAAGGCAGCAATCTGAAAAAGGGCATCATAGAATTTAACAGTCACAGGGACTGGTAAAAATGGTATTCTACTGAAGCCATTATCAACTGCTCTTTCTACAATTACATTTCAACCTTCGTGCATAAAATGTGTTGTAAAATGCAGAAGAGGGAAGAGCATATACTTCTGATATATACATAAGTATATAGCATTTTGTCTATAAGCAGAGAAATCTTTTCCTAGCAGAATAAATTACAAGATTGTTTAATTGCTATAAAAATCAGATAATATATAGCAATAATTGTGTACAGCCACCCAGGAAGCACAGATACAGAGCAAAGTAAAACTGCCTAAAAACATTCAGGAGCTGTTGGTGTCACAGCCTACAAAATGCCATTTCACTTAGTGCACTACGGTCTACAGCATTAATTACCGAGCTCTGCTTGGGAAAAGTCTTGCAAGAATATAAATTGCTTTTTCTTTTTGCCTACCACAAGAAACAAATAACCCTTATCAAAGATCATTCATTCCCTGTCACACGGCTACAATGACTGCTAATAAAAAGTAGCAACCGAAATCAAACAATGGAAACTAAGAAAGAATAAATTAGAAGATGTCATGAGGCTTTCCAAAGGAGCTTTTAGCCAAGTCTGGGATCACTCCTATTATGTGTGCTAGGTCAAGAGAGTCTAAGCTTGATGATATTTCAGCAAAGGCATCTGCGGAGCTTCTCTGTTGTGGGCACGCTGGGGTCCCTGTTCAGCCCCCATCCTGCAGCAGAGCTACGGGTGGGCTAGGCAGGTGGTGTGAGGGCAGCAGGCAGCCAGCACCGGGGCTGCCCACGTAGGCAGGGGGTCAGGGCAGGGGTGAGAAAAGCCCTTTCGGGGGACTTGAAGCACCACAACTGTATTTCTGAAATGCTCCAAGCCTCACACTGCATTTTAATAAAAATTACTTGCTTCTTTAAACAAAAACAAGCACAGAAATCTGCTACACCAACACTTTCCTCCTAACTTCAGAAGATGTATGCTGGCATAAGCTCAGACTTCTTTCTATTAAACTGCAGATATTTCATCTCAAAATAAAAGAGTTACGCAACCACATTTTGTACCCCTGTTCAGGACCAACTGCTAGACCGACTCCTGTATTACACAGGAACAAGATGTTCTGTCAAAACTATTAATACCAAGTCTTTCAGGAAAAGGTGGACTATTTTGGCAGCAAATTCTCATTTCCAGTGGAGAACAGTCCAAAAGGAAGTAAAAAACCCGGCCTCCGAACACAAAACAAGGAGCACTTGTAAACAGTCGAGACATATTTCCATGCTATGGAGTATGAACCTGGGGCATTTTTAAAGTTTTTCCTTCCTTCCTTCATGTATAATCTTATAAATAGTAGTCAATTAAAAGCTTAAAACAAACAACGTATGTCTTTTTGAAAAATGTTCTGTACTTAACAATAGCCAAGATCTTGGTGTTTTATAAGCGAAGCAAGCTTCATTACAGCAATCGGCAGGCACCAAGGTTGCTCCTGCGTCTCCCAGGGAGCCGGGACCCCCCTGGCCCCTCCCCAGCCAGTGCCCAGGTACCTGGCCCTGCTGCACCAGCAAACCCACACTTGTGGTACATCCGTACCAACTGCCAGCACCAGCCTCTGGGCTCCAAATCAGTGATTTCTCAGGAGCTGAGCTCGAGCTGGATGTGGGGGATAAGGTGGTATATTGGAAAAAGGGACACTGTCTGAGGTAACACCACCAGAAACATTTTTCTGAGCAGTTTAAGGCTCCACCATGCTTTAGCCATCTAGGCTATGGATTGAATTGAATGAGCTTTTTCAATGAACAGAAGCTTTTATGAACTAAACTGAGCAGGATGCACGTGAAGCAACCAGAAGTGTTCAGCAGAGTATAAATACAGGTGACTATGTCCACATCCTACTGTTGGATTTGCAGCTCAGCATATTCTATCCCAGCAGCCCCATGCGAAGACCCAATCTAAATGCTTGTGAATGCCAGCAAAAACTCCAAGGAAGCCATCACTAAGGCAACATGAACAACCTCACTACCCCAAAACCATCAAAACAGCCGAGCACCCTCACCCCCACAACATATTTTCCTTCGTTTCCGCTGTGTAGCTGCCCACCAGAAGCACAGTTAACTCAGCAGCTCTGAAGAGCCCAAGGTCACAAAGTAGCTCATTGAAGTCACTTTACATTTTATGTTGTCTTATTTCAAATTTGCACTACTGCCTTTAAAAACAGGAAATCTTCTACTGGTTAAAAATATCTCTATCTCATCTAATTTTGAAGAGGCTTTGACCTTCCTTGCTGAGAAACTGAAGGAGGGGTCTTTTTTGCTTTTTCTTTTAATTTAATAAAAACCACCCAACTGGAACAAAGGCTTTTTATTTGAACGTTAGGACCCTGGAAACATAGCATTATGTCATGTTGCCCATTACACCTTTCGATTTCCCCATCAAATTACCAATATTATATGATCATCCAGAGTCTATGAAACATGTAGACATGTGAATTCACATGCACGCCGCAGCCCTGCTGAGCAGTATGTGGCTGATGGTACCACTCCGGTTTTATTTTATTTCTGGACAGTACAACGGAGCTGTGTTTTCATCAGGTCCTGGCTGCTCCAGTAATGTCAGTAGTACTAATTTTCAGAAGTCCCAGTGATACAAAAGGGAAAAGGGGAAAGAAGGGATGCAAAAAGGCAACTTATGAATCTTAAGGAAGTTCACCCATGAAGGCACAACATTACGGGGAAACGCGGTCACAACCCTCCTGCTGCTACTATGCCTTATGGAGCCCATTTCATCGAGCAGAATGTTCTTACAGACAACAAACAAACATAAAAAGTTATGAAACAAACCTGATGAAGTATAAAAACAGTCTTTCACATCATTTCTTACTTGCGGAGCAGCACACAGCCTCCTCCTGTACCTCTGAGGATTCACCACCTCCCACAGGCCTCCCATAAGTGGCAGGCACAGCACAGCCCTCTCCAGTGCAGATTGTGGCAAACAGCTGGGGACAGAGGCTCAGGAGAAGAGAAATTCAGAGAGGAGAACTTCATTAATTCTCCTTTCCAAGAAAGAAAGTCACAAACCAGACCCACAGATTGCCAGGGCTGCTGGATTTGCTATTCAGATCAGAAACAGTCTGGCTTTTCTTGGCAAAGCAAGTCCCGTTAGCCACTTTTCAGTGGGGCAGGTAAATTGGAAATGCATGACAAGCAGATCTGCATGTCAAAAGAGAAGTTAGGACCACCTACGGTTATCTTCTACCTGATGGTGTTCTTATATCATACACTATACATACCATAGTGCATACTACAGGTATAAATTTAATTCTGGCTTTACAACCAATGAAAAGACCCTGCTTGCTAGCGCTGATTTGACAACATCAATTTTTAGTGCTCCCATTTCCAGCTGATACCTTGCGTAGCGCTTTTCCATGGTGCCATGCTTAGCGCATTGCCAGGACACCACAGGGAAATTGGCTGCAAATGTACATGCTCCTCCAGCACCACATCTCAGCATCCTTCCACCAGCGGGAAACCTTACATATTCATTAGACCCGAAAACCATTAATTCCAGCACATGAGTACCACAGGCTTTGAAAAAAATGAATCTTCTAAAGTCTCAGTATTTAGCAAATGCTTCTCACTAGTTGATTATCTCTTCATCAAACAAAAGCTCTACTCATGCTGTTGACAATCATAATATTTAGTGAAACAGAAGAGAGTTGTAACTGATCAAGTCTTGTTCCATGGGTGGGTGTAAAAGCAATTGGTTTAATTCATTTTGGAGGTCACAGAACCATAGCATTAAAGCTCATTTTGCAACATTTATTTAATTGTGTTGTTTGAAAACCACCTTCTCCTTTTAATCTTTCAAGATTTGCTTTAGCTGTTTACAATCCCAACCAGCATGCTGCTGTGGCAGCATGGCAGCAGTGCCTGCACAGCATCAGCACACCAGGGCTGGGGCAGAGCAGCGCACTGCCTAGCACCTTCCAGCACCTCTGAGGGGGCTGCCCAGGGGTGCACAAAAGGACCTGCTCCCTGAACCCCACCAGGGATGCTGAGGAGGGTCTCTCAGCACAGGACAAGGGAAAACACATGCCAAGGAGCTTGCCAGGACAGTGTTTGTCTCCATCTGCTCTTTCTCCCAGCAGTGGCCAAGATGGGACCTCTCCAGGATCAGGGCACGTCCTGTCAAACATCACTTTGGCTCTTAAGAAGCTCTACTATTTCATCCCCACAGCATTAAACCGCCCATTCCCATCTCCCAGCATTGGTGACCAGCAGTCAAAGCCTGTACCAGCTCTCTTCTCCTATCTTGCTGGCTTTCTGGCTTAGATGTACCCATCCTTCCCTCCCTTTCCCTGTCCCACTCTCATTCCTGCTCCTCATCCTCTCCTTCTTCTTTACCTCCTCTAACCCATCCCAGCTCCTCATCTCCTTTGCCAGTGTCATTTTCCAGCCCCCTAAGCATCCCTGCAATGTCTGTCTTAACACTTTCATGGTCTGGCCTCTCCACTGTGTGGGTGCAGGAGAGAAATCAGAGGCACCAAGGCTGATATTCATGGCTGGGGACAGGAGAGCAGGAGAGTGGGAGAGAAGAGGGCAGGGATGAGGTTTGAAAATAAAATATCTGGAATCAGCAGCAGCCACAGAAGCTGCTGTTGAAGAGGAGGCTGCCGACCTCCTACACTTACCCCTTGTGCTGCTTTGTCAAGGCAAACCCTAAGGGACCACAGCCAGCTCGCGCACCCACCAATGAAACTGCACTGCAAGGCAGGTGCAAGGCATGCAAGTGGTGACACCAATGTGCCTGGTACACATTCTGAAGTGGGAAATGCCTTCACTTCCATCACCTGCTGTCCCTCCCTCCTTTGCCAACAGCAGTCAGCACCTGAAACCTCCTTGCAGGGGCTGCATATGTACTGGCACTTCACCTCATGCCCTACGCTGCTGCATGGATGGTGTTTGCACATGGCTGTAGATCTCCATCCACTGCAATGACAAGTAAAGCTAGGGATGGATTTCACACTGGGGAGGGGAAGAAAAAGAGGGAGATAATATGTGCATGAAGCATATGCTGCAGTGCCATGTCAAGTGACAAGCCAGGTACTGGATGTCTAGAGAAAATGCAGGCACTGAAATCACGAAGCAGCGTGGCTCAGCGAACAAGCTTCCACCCACTTCCAGCAGCCAGCGTTAGGAATGAGCATTTGGATTTCTGCCACCTTTATCCTTTACTTTCCATTTTAAATTTTGCCCTTTTACAAGTCATCCTTCAAATAAATTCATTCAGAATGGTGCAATAGGATGTCACGGTTTACTTGTGGCTAGGGACGTGCAGTCTGGATGGCAGACAACATGCCAGGGAACGCCGGCTCACCCACTGAGCAGTGTAACTCTGCTGCAGCCCTCATTCATGTAGCACACGGGTTTCCCTGCTCCAGCCCAAGCTGTCTTCTCCTTGGCTGGGGAAAGCCAGCCAGCTAAAGGACGTTGGTGTCACAGCCTTCAGCTTCCATACAACACACTCATCAAATATGAAGCAGCACTGCGTTATCACTTACCACACTTTGTCAGTGTGCTTGGTACATATCACAACAGAAAATCAGGAGGGGTGCTGATGCGCTAGAATGCAGCCTATGACCATGCAGCGTTTTAAAACCATATGTACATGGGCTTATACACACACGGAGTTTCTCATTCAACACACCATCTTCTACAGTCTTTGTGCCTCCTATGTTAGAGGCACCATGAGTTTGCACAGAGCTCACACTCATGCCTGGCCCATCTTCACCGTTGGTGCTTTGGGGTGGGAAAGGCAGGGAAATACAGCACAGCAAGTGACCTGTTGCAGTTTGTTTCTTTGGTGGCTGGCAGGAGAGGAAACACGCACCAGGCATTCCCTCCCTCTCTAGCCAAGGAACTGGGACTAACTCCAGCCCCTGAAGATGCAGCTAAAGCCAGTGATCAGAGAAGCTCTTAGTCTTTTTACAGAAACCAGCCCTTTTGCAGCCACTCCTGACTCCCAGAATCACTGATGCTGGTGGGCACTTCTGGAGGTCTCTACTCCATCCCCCTGAGCCATCAAGCAGATTCAGCCAGAGCATGTTGCCTTGGACAATGTCCAGCTGGGTTTGGGGTTTGCCAAGGATGGAGACCCCACAACCTCCCTGGACAGTTGGTGCCAGTGCTTGACCACCCTCACAGCAAATCCCCCACGAGCTTGTCTGCACCTCCCAAGTATGAGGTACCCAGAACCAAATGGTGATCACTCTGGGAGCCCACTGATGCGGTGTTTTATCCAATTCATAAAATGTCAACTTTTAACCGGAGGTAAAAATGTCCACCTTTCCTTCAAATCAGGAATTCTGAGAAAGCCCTCACAAGCTACCTGGGAGCCAGCCAGCACTGTGAGCGGCTGTGCTGTGACAGCCTGAGCAAAGCAGCTGCCTGCCACACACAGGTGATGGAAGCACACCATAACATGCTCAGTCTCAAAGCCAAACCCCCTGGAAGCCCTGCAAGACAGGCTCAGCAGTTCTGAGGGGTTTAGGAGACCATCTTCAGAACACTTCAGAACACCAGCCGTATCCTGGGCTGCATCAAAAGCAGCGTGGCCAGCAGGGCAAGGGAGGCGATTCTGCCCCTCCACTCCCCTCTGGTGAGACCCCCCTGCAGCGCTGTGTCCAGCTCTGGAGCCTTCAGCACAGGGAAGACATGGGCCTGTTGGTGGACCTGTTTGAGCTGGTCCAGAGGAGGGACACAGAAACGATCAGAGGGGTGGAACACCTCTTCTATGAGGACAGGCTGAGAGCATCAGGGTTGTTCAGCCTGGAGAAGAGAAGGTTCCAGGGGTCCTTACTGCAGCCTTTCAGTACTTAAAGAGGGCTTACAAGAAAGATGGGGGCAGAGTTTTTAGCAAGACCTATTGTGACAGGACAAGGGGTAATGGTTTGAAACAGAAGGAGGGTAGATTCAGACTAGATATAAGGAATATTTTTTTTTTTTAATCATGAGGGTGATGAAGCACTGGACCAGATTGCCCAGAGAGGTGGTAGGTGTCCCATCCCCAGAAACATTCAAGATGAGGCTGGACAGGGCTCTAAGCAACCTGATCTAGTTGATCTAGTCTCTGCCCATGACAGGGGGGTTGGACTGGATGACCTCTAAAGGTCCCTTCCAACCCAAACTATTGTATGACTCTATGATCGGAAAGAGCCAGAGGCCATGCCTAGCTAGAGGCGGTACTCCAGGCTTTCTCTCCTGCAGCTGCAGGCCACGGAAGAAACAAAGTTTCTTGCCTCTGGGCAGGCTACACATACTAGTGCCTCAGGAACCTGCTTGAGCCCTGCCACATCTCACTGCAGGGAACACAGGAGGAGTGTTTAGGGATGAGTGCATGCCCACCATTCTGGTCCTACGCATGGAACCCGGACACACAGCAACTGCCAGGGGAGGCAGACCAGGAAGGATGCAGTGGCCTCCCAAGCAAATTATCCTGATTTAGGCAAAGCTCTCTCAGAACTTGTCTTAATTTTATCTGATGTTTATCAAACCAAAAGTACTGAGTGAAATAATTCATATTCAGCTAGCTGGCAGCGTCCAAGGAAGGTCTGATACCCAAGGTAGGGTCCGTTCACCCACACATGCACAAAAGGCATCTCACAGCCCTGCAGAGAAAGTGTACTTGTTCCCATATGATGGATGTGTGTGTATACATATATACATGTATATATATAAAGCAAAAAATCATGTTGGATTTTTGTCAGCGTTAGTTTGCAGACTCTTGATGCCCCTGCAAGGAGGTGTTTGGTGAATTACTCATTTCTAAGTTTCCTCCCTCTCCCAGAATAAGCATTTCAAACTGCCAGATGCCAGTTTACTGTTTTCAGACATGAATCCTGTTCAATTTTTGGCCCACCTTTTAATCTTTTTATTATTCTGTTAGTAAGAGAATGCAATACCTACTGATTATCATGTGAAAGTTTGACTTCATAATATTTGAAATGTTTGGGTTTCGTTACAATTAAAGATGCAGAGGAAGAAGAAACCCCAGTCCCTTTGGCCATTCTTTGTGGCTTGATTCACTGCTGTTAATCACTACGCATTGTTTACAATTTCTCAGCCAATTTCCAATCAACAAGAAACTGCAAACTGCTCATACAAAAGCCAGTCTGAATTACTTCTGCAAGCAAGATTTCCCCAGATGGCCAGTCAAGCTCTGTTCTTATATAACCTGGCTGGTGGATTTGTCCTGAAGATGAATTTGAACAAGTGAATCAAACTCCAGAGACTGACGAATGCCCACAGTCCGGCATCGCTGGGCACAGGGTGGGCTGCCAAGGCCTTGATAGAACACACACGTGCGGGCAGCTGCCTGTGCTGTCTGTGCCTGGTTAGTGGGGCCACTGCTGCTGCTCGCTGCACCAAAGGTAGCACCTTGTCTTCTTTTGGTCACTCTCTGTCCGAGCAGGCGGCTGCAGTGGCCCTCACAGAGCCCATGAACAGTTGTGCTGCTGACAGCTCAGGAGAGGAGGGCAACAGGTGCTTCCCTGTGTGCCCAGGGTGCTGGCTGTCTTCCCCACTGGAAAAATCCACAACCCCAAACCCAGATGCTCGCCTGTGCTAGAATCTGCTCTGAATAAAACTGGTCTGGACTCTGCTGCTGCTCACATTTCTCCCTACTGTGCCTGTTGCCTATCACAACATTTGACTTGCAACAGAGAGTAGAGCCAGCATATCAGCATGACTTTTCAAGATCATTCTTCCTCTTAGAAGATGAAGATCCATGAAATCATGGAAGATCCAGCATTGCTCATGAGGCTGTAGTTCATAACACTGTTGTTCCCATGGGTTGGATGCTACCAAACACGTTTTCAGAGCTGTCTTTTCCAGGACTGTTTTATTTTTCTGGCTAATTTTTCAGAGTCTTTGTTCTGCCCTAATCTCCTACCCCCTCCCAGACAAAGGCACACACCAGCTCCACGTCCATATTACAGACCTGCCCATGAAGGGGCCAACTGTACCACCCTTCCCATTCTGAAGCAGCCTTCAAGCAAGTTATATTGTTGGTCCCTCTCATCCTTCTCCATCACCATTTATGGCTCACCTTTACCTGAACATGTTTGGGAAAGCCTCAGTAGCATGATGGTTTACAGCTGGAAGGTATTTAAATGTTCCTTTGCCTATGCCACACCTGCTATGCCCACTGCAGCATATTTACTAGTATTTTGTATTGATTCCAGATTTGCCTGTTGTAGATGTGATAAGTTTACCAATATTAATTCATGCCACTTCTGGTCACCATTAACCTAGCTCATATCTTCAGGAACTTTCTAAAGTTAATTTACAGGCAGGAAGCAGGTAACAACTTCATAATGCATATAACAATATTTAGGAGCCACTCATGAATTAAGACCAAGTGCACTAGATTGAAACCAGCTTCCTCAAAAATGAAGCCTTGAGATCTCTTAAAGTCAACAGTGAGTTTGGCAGAGCTGGTCATAACACATCTTCCTCAATAGCCTCAAATCTATTTACAAAATGGTTAATTCAGTTCTAGAGCATTTCCTCAAAGGTAAATATTATCTCTATCATAGAGATTATAAAGTTTTAATGAAGCCTCTCAGTCACAAAGGGAATATATGGGACACAGATTAAGTAATTAACCTGAGATCACGAAACTCATGGCACTTTATTCAACTATAAAACCATTCTTTCCTGTTAATAAATGATCAAGTCTACTTTGGATGCATTACTAATTGTTAGTGAAAAATATCTCCTAGCAAGCCCTAGAATCTTTCATCATCTCTCTTTCTATCTTGGAGTGTTTTATTTCTTTTTTCCTGTTTTTTGTATACAGTGCCAAAGTACTACGGCACTGTTCTACTGTTAAATTCCCTTTTCCCTTACTTGGAAAATAATTTATATGCTTCTCCACCACTCCTTGATGGACTTTGGCATTAATAGCATCACCTTCAGCTGATTTATTTTTTTTTTCCCCTCCTTCTCTGTTAAAGGCAGGGACCACAGCAATTTCAAAAGCTTGCATTTCAGTACCATTTAAGCAAACAATGTAAATACAGAGTAACTGCACAGTACGGTCATAAGCAAGAACCAAATTTGCCCAGTTTTAGGAACTCCAGCAACAAATGAGAAACAAAAATACCTTTGTCATACAGTATCAGTAATACTCCGCTATTTGGGCACTCAAGAGACCAATGTGTTACAGTCCAGTTAGAGCGTATAGAAAGACTTCAATAAAAACAACTATAAAGGGAATTAAGGGTAGGAGAGAAAAAAACAGAAGCATCACTCACCCCAAAAGGCTGAGTGTCAGAACATTTCATTTCAGCATTTCTAGAATCTAATGACCAATTTTATTAATTACAAAGCCGACTTGACTTGATTCAAAATGGTAATTTCTGCTTAAAATTTTACTTCTAAATTATGGAAAGGGAATAAGTTATTTAAAATGGAAACAAATACTTTAATTTAGATTGAGCGATGTAGTTCATATCAGTCCAAAGTGATCTCTTTCAGGTTTTTCTTCTGCTGAAAAGTAATAAAAAGAAAAAATAATTCTCTCTACATTGGAAAGGAATTACATTTTCCAGATTGCAGCATTTTGGTTTTCATTGGGGTGAAGTGGAAGGCAGCAGCTCCAAAACCATAAATCCATTACTGACTAAAATGCTCAGGTCCCCAGACACCTTGCACCTCTTTCTTTTGTTTCAGGGAGGCCCTTCATGTTGCCTCAAGACAGATTATTTATTTCTTTCTTACCCTTTTGCAAAGGTTGATCCTCTCAGCCCAGCTGCAGCAAACAACCCCAGAGGTAGCAGCAATACCTCCAGGCAGCACAACCACCCAACAGGCAGCCCAGCACACCTAGCAAATTTATGATTCTTCTCCAGAGCCTGTGGGATCAGGCTGTCACACAACTCTTGCATCCAGCCGCAAGTCACTCACTGCTTCAGTTTGAAGAAAACACAGGTGAGGAGGGACATTGTAGCCAAGTCCAACCCAGTTAGCTTCACATAAAACACCAGTTGCTGCAGCACAAACAAACTAGTAGGCTGCAACAAGACTTTTACCATCAGTCAGATTCTACTACCTATGCTATTTCTCCTTCCTCCAGAGACAAGACCACACCACTCCTCCACCATCCAACCCCCACCCTCAGTGCTATTTACTTAGTGGAACGAGCTACAGCTGCACATCATCCATGTCAATCAACCCACTGCCTTTGAGGCAAGGCCACAGCTGCATGTTATCAATGCTAACCAACCCACTGCCTTCAGTCCTCTACAGAGGGAGGAGAGCCCCCTGGATCTCCTCCTGCTGAGCACCACCCCTCACCACCTCAGTGGTCTGGGGGTCTGGGAGCTTCAGGCAAATCCTCCACAGAGTCACTGCTTTCTTCCTTGGCAAACAGTTTATTTCCACTTTCCTGCCCATGGTTTTTCCTTTCCTTCTCCCTCTCAGCCCAGATTTTTCTCTCCTATAAAATCCAGCTACCTCCAGACCTATCCCTGATCCCATCCTTCCACCAGTTGACTTTCCCCAAAGCTCGGGTTTTTAGTTTTGCTTTTCAAGTTTGCCTATGGCAATAGACATTTCTTTTCCCAGAGGGCAGAGGGACAGAGGCTTGTGCTCCAGTGGAGTGTAAGAGGGTAAAACCTACAGGTGCAAGAGTGTCTGCTAACACCCTGTGTGGGTTTCAGTTCTTGCATAAGCAAAACCAGAGACACAGCAGGACTCTGCAGCTGTGTCCACTCCCCGAAACAGGGTCTGGCTGCCTGTGCCCACAGGCAGCTCTGGTGTGTGGTGCAGCTGTAACCTGGGATCAGCCGTGGGGAAGGAGATGCATGAGAAGGGGCTGCAATGAGCCCTCTCGGGGCCTCCACCCCTCACCTGGGAGATGCTTTTCAGCTCAGGCTCTCAACCTTGGTCCCTGCCTGAGCCATGCCACTGCCTCTCCAGGTCCTTCTCTGACCTGAGTCCATAGGCTCAGCTCTCCATCTGCCTTGACCCCAGCCAAACCCTCAGCCCTGCCTCCGCCCAGGCAAGCCTCTATAAAATCTAAAATTCCTACACCAGTCGTGCCAAATTAAGACCTATAGACAAGTCTCCATGGTAACTGTATGTAAAACAATTATTAGAGATACCTCTAGCCATGCTTCTATACCTAGAAGCAGCAGTTTGCTTCTCTCACATTTAATCCAATCACTAGCAGATTAATAATATGCAAAAGAAAGAAAAAATCATTGGAAAGGCTGTAAATGCAAACATCCTTCCAGAAAAAATAGCATGGAGGGAGAAATCACATCACCGGTGTGTGTATTTTTATGAAAATATGCAAGCTTGGAGCAACTCTTAGCCCCATATATTTTTTTAAAAGATGCACTCGTTACTTATCATTACATAACTCACAATTAGAGGAAAAGTGCTTCCAAAGTCTAATTCCTTCCTTGCATAAGTGACCTATTTCAATCAGTTTATTTACTTGTTGAAAGAGTACCTGTCATCTTAGCACATTTCCTATTGCCCTTTTCTTACAGGAAGCTAAGGATCATGCATGTTTTTCTAAATTAACATGCTGTAATCTGCTAGCTTTTCAAAAAATCATATACTACATTAGGCCTTATTAGATAAGAAATTTGTTTTCCTCCCACCGCATTCATCCTGCCAACGAACATCAAGGGACTGCAGCATCCCTGACACTCAGTGATAAATCAGGGTTAGACATAAGGAAAGTGATATTCCACTGAAACTGCACAAGGAAGTTTAACCCAGGAGCATCTCATTACTCAGAGCAGACATAGCCCAGGATACTGGGATATAATGTCCTGATTAAAGACAATTTGGGACCTCGGTACCAATTTCCATTTAATGCTACCCAATAACAAGATCCATGAGGTATGTAGCAAGAGACAAATAATCTTCCTGTAAGGTACAGCAACTGGTTTAGCTTGGTAATTAAATTATTTCCTATGTATTGTTTGGCGGAATGTTTTGGGATACTTGAAGGGCAAATAGCTCTACTTGAAGTGCGCTCTCATTGTTTACAAGGCACTTTCCTAAGTATTGGAAAGCAGTGAACAAACATTGACAAATAAAACCCCAATAGAAACCCAAAGAAGGTTGTTATGCTGGGGAGGCATCTGAAATGCAGAAAAAAGTTAAGATTACTTCTGATGGGTTTGGGGGTTTGGGGTGTTTGGTTGTGTTTTTTTTTTAATTAAATGGCTGTAATTCTGGGAATCAATCTTAAAAAAATTACATTAACCTCCAAGGCTGTGAAACCCACCCACAACCACTGGCTTCAACTGGATTTTTGTTCAATGGTAGCTCCAGATTTCATGGCTGTTCTTGACACTATGAATCATAGGCACAGAGGATCTGCATTTCTGAAAACCATATCATGTCATCTGACATCCAACAGCTGGAATTCAGGGGTAATTTTGAAAAGCCAACCCTAGACAACCTGCAGAAGGTCACGCAGGAGCGCAGTGGCAGGAGCTGGGGGCCCTGGGTGGCAGGCAATGCTCACAGGTCATTCTCGACGGCCCAGGGCATGAAAACACAGGCACACAAGGACATGATGGAAATATGACTGCATAGGAGCTCCCACACAAATGCAAAGTGTGTGCTTCCACTGACCCACAAATAACTTCTTGAAGTCACTCTTCTAACCAAGGTAAAGAAATGGGAAAATGCACTGATGTTGTTACTAACCTCTGCTGGTACACTTGCAAACATACATTTTCACTTGCAAAATACATTATTTACATCATAAAAAGCACTCCTTTAATGAAGCACTTTCTTAATATATCTCCTTGTACTGACATGTTACTTTAAGCTCTCTTGTTTCCTCACTTTAATTACTTCCGCTTAAGGAGCTTTGCTTGCAGAAATTCTGTTGGACCCCTTGACTACAATATTAGTGAACTCAAAGTCTGTGGTTCATAGCTGCACTGTCTTTGGGTATTGAAGCAGCGTGTTAGTGTCACTGCTGTTTGCAGCAACAAACACACGACATCATCTCTACAGCACTAGAAGTATTTCTCTATCCCTGCTTATATCAGCTCCTCTCTTCCATCCACTTGCCCTCTGCCCTCCCCTTCACATCATTGCTCTACAGCTCAGCTCCTCTTCTGCTAAAGCATCTCTCTACAGATCTCTTCCTTTCATGAGAACAGTTATCCCTGGCAGCACCTTAAAGGTCTGGCTCTAAGTCAGGCACCTCCATGGAGTGTGGTGTAAGATGTAGTGACAAAAAGCAGCAAGATAAATAATTGGAAGCATTTCTTTGATTACTTCACTGCTAGCACAGCTACGATTTTTCTGCTGCAGTATTACACACTTGCATTTCTGAAAACTCATCTGTGTATGTGCCTGCAAAACCTAACCTGTGCCCATACTCCTTCACACCCCTCGGTGTGGGAACTAATGGCAGAGTGTATGAGAGGAACCATGGCAAAACTGAGAGTCTGGGCATGTGGTACCAGACTGCACCAAAACTGAGAGGCACTGCTGCTCCTGCAGTGTCAGTGCCTTCAGCCCAATTCCCACCCGTCTGCAGCACCCCCTCTCTTCCCACATTTTTTTATTCTGCCCCAATGAGCACAGACTCATTTGTGGGGGCAGTGGGGAAGAAGACCCAGAGAGGACCTTCTGCTCTGTCCTCCCCAGAAGTGCACCAGGGCAAAGCAGAGCTGCTGGGCAGGAAGGACCAGTAGGTTTGAAGGTCTCAAGAGGACAGTGGATGAGGTACACTGCTGCCATGGTCCTGCAGCCTTTGAGTGAGGGTTGACGGAGGGAGGTAGTCCCAGCATCTCCAAAACCATCTTGCATTGCATCCTCCATTCCAGAAGTAGGCAGAAGCACAGAACAGCAAGAAGCAGTTTGGAAGTGGGGAGAGAAGGGAGGACAGAAAAGATCCCTGTCACTTTTCCACCGTTGAGGTTTAACCCCAGCTGGCAACTAAGTACCACACAGCTGCTTCCTCACTCCCCGCAGATACCCTAGTGGGATGGGGAGGAGAATCGGAAAAAAGGCAAAACTTGTGAGCTGAGATAAGAAAATTTAATAATTTAAATAAAATAAAATATAATAATAATAACAAAAGTAATAATTATAATAACAGCAACAATAATAATAATAATGAAAAGAAGAGAGGAAAAGAGAGGAATAAAATCCAATGGGGAAAAAAAACCCCAAGTGATGCCAAATACAGTTGCTTACCACCCCCTGACCGATGCCCAGCTGGCCCCCCAGCAGCCACCAGCAGCTTCCAGTCAACTCCCGCCAGATTATACACTGAGAATGATGTTCTGTGGTATGGAACATCCCTGTGGCTAGTTTGGGTCAGCTGTCCTGGCTCTGCTCCCTCCTGGCTTCTGGTGCACCCGCTCACTGGCAGAGCATGGGGAACGGAAAAGTCCTTGATGCAGAGCAAGCACTACTCAGCAACAACTGAAACACCAGGGTGTTATCAACATTGTTCTCATACTAAATCCAAAACACAGCACTGCACCAGCTACTAGGAAGAAAATTAACTCTGTCCCAGCCAAGGGCAGGACATCCAACACATACCTGTAACCCTATTGAACTTCCTAATCCAAATGCTTTCACCAAACGGAGGAACTTGTTGGTGTAACAGTACCTTTCTCTTTTTCTCCTGTTTCTTTTTTTTCCCTTTCTCCTCACATCACTATCCTTAACGACCTGAAGGCTTTCTAACGTGAATGCAAATCCCACCACTTGGCCCAACCAGTGGACTACCCCCAGCTGAGGAACTCCAGCTGCTGCATCTTTTCACAGAGGTGTCCTTCCTAGGATGCATTTCAAGTATATGGCATCTCATTGTTCTGTAAATACTGCAATGGCCATTTTAAATGAAAAAGAAGAGGGAAAAGGCTGCAGTATAATTAGAGAGAGATACCACCAACCAAGGAGCACTGATAATAGGGAAGGGTGCCATGTATCAGATTCAGATTATGACCCTCACTACACTGGAGAGCTGATATTTTTCTGTTTGCCCTAGTTCTGCATGTTAAACTGTTTCAATGCGGAGCAAACTGTTCTCCTAAATTATATGATCCTCTGCAAAATTCAAAAACCTAAGAAAATCAGGAAAAAAGACCCTCATCAAGAGTTCAATGATGTGTCAAAAGCATTTTTAAAAAATAAATAAAACTGGCAGTTCTGTGGAGAATTATTTATTATTTCTAGCATTCACCCTTCTGCTGGTTCTATCACCAAGTGCAGATACAGGTAGATATTTAAGAGGACATTGGCTCCCATTTTATGACGGAACAGCAGCCATTAAAATTTTTCAGTTATGTTTTAATCCACAAAATGCACAGGCTTCTGTTTCACCAGTTATAATACCACAAAGCTGTAATTAATATATGCCAACTGTATATTTGCAAAGGTATAGCCAATGCAGAGAAATGTATGTAAGTCACAAAATCTGGACAGAGCATTTTCATTCTTATCAGTAGTTAATTAAACATAAATCAAGCCATTAAAAGAACTGCCAGCCCATTCTACCCTGGCCATGTTCTGTTTCTTTTTAAATATTTGAAAGGCAACATTCTCCTTAAAAGACTTATTTTAGAAATAAAAGCCAAATTAATTTCTTAGCTGTCTTGACATGTTGATGACAGCTCCATAAACCTGTGTAATTATAGAAAATTGAGTTCTGATGTTTGATCCTGAACATACCACTGCAAAGAAGTATTATGGAACAGTTTTTGAAAGCTCAGTTGCAGTGGCTGGTGGACACGTATTCATCATGCTTTTGCTTCACAAGCCACCAAAAATCAAACCTGAGGATATTCCCTGGGGGCATCATTCAGAGGAGCAGTCCAGACCACCCCCTTGTGGAATGACCCTTCAAGGTGCACACACACGCGTGCCGTTGCACGCGGGCAGATCTGAGTTTATAACCTGTGCACTTCCATGGCTGCCAGCAAACAGGTTGGTGCCACAACACACGGTAAGAGCTGGAGAAGTACTGCTCTCATTGGGTATATAACACAGCCCAGTGCATCCCAGTAAACACAGGCAAGTGCATAAAATGTGAGTTGATCTCCAGTTTGGGCAAACCTCTGTTTTGATGAAAATGAAATTGATATGAATAGTTTACTGTTCTGGAGATGTATAAAATGATAGCCTTTTTTCCCATAGCGTTTAGGAAAATCTAATCTCTTTCAATACAAGAAATCAGGGAGTTAATTGAACCCATCCTTCACTCCACAGTGAAAGTTATAACAGACCTTAATGTTAAATAAATGTACTGAGAATAGCCAATCTTTGACTTTGGACAGCATTCCTCCTGTAATTTAATTGTGTCCTAACGTAATCAGGTTACTTTCTGTCTCTTACTGAGACTTTAAGGACAACAAGCACCCCTTCAGTAGCAGGGTTGCAGTGCTGGATCTATTTCACTCACAGAAATAGGCAAAATCCCATTTTGGCTGACAGTGATGGGGTGTCTAACCTTTCTCCTCCTCCTCCGCATGCCGAGAGCACTGCCAGGGCTGTGCCAGTGCTGCCTGCAGCTGCCTGGGGCCGGTGGACAGCACTGCTGAGGTCAGTGTTATTTCTGGGGTCCGCCCTCAGACGCTGGAGAAAGTCAATTCCACCCAACTCTCCTTCAGAAGCATCTTCTGGAGAGCAAGTTCACACCATGCAGCATTGAAAAGATGGTGTACAGGAGAGCCACTGCAGTGCCAAAATGTTACAGACCGACTTGCTAAGTAGATGTGAAAGATCTCTGCCAGGAGATTTAGATCTTCAGAGACTGTCCTAAAATGAACTTGAGAGAATCTTCTACAGTACTTTAATACTAACAGGATTTATACGTTTATTTAAAAAAACCCTTCCGCATGAAAAATCCCCAGTGCTTTAGTGACTGCATGTCAAGAAACCATCCTCCAGCTCCTAGGTCTCAGCCTCATCGCTGAGAAAAGAGTTTTGCAGGGATCCAGATAATAATCCCAGCACAAAATGGGGTTGTTTTACTTTTTTCCATGGGAACAATAAGGGGAGAAAGAAAAAGTATTTGAGAAGGAGAGGACGAGTACTGGAAAGCAACAATAGATGCCATTTTAAGCAGAATTCAAAGGAATAAATAACATAAACACTAAGCAGATTACCTATGTTGGTAGAGATAGATGAGGTATGTTTATAGGAACACAGAAAATGGAATATGCCATCGTAAGAATGTTTTTTCCTTGGGTGTTAAAAATAGTGACTGTAAGTACAGTCTCTTCGTGGCAACAGGAACTGTATATGCTCAGCATTCCTGACAATTCAACAGACACGCAGAACCCTCAACAGCACAGATCTTTTCCATCATACTTTTCTACCCCATCTGCCCTTCCTTCCCCCACCACGGATATTTGGTGACGTATTTTATGGCACAGAAGAGCCCAAACATCCTCCTAGCAGAGACCAGGCTTTCCTTTGGCCCCATCTCACAGTTCCCATCCCCAGCACTGCCAGCTCCTGCAGGGCTACCCCAGTTTGCAAACAGAGGCAGGGGCTCCCAGGCAGCTATAAGCCACCACAGCCTTTTTATATTAAGTCCTGTAGGTGCCTGCAGAGCATCTCTCAAGCCTTACAAATATAATCACGCTCCTACGGAATGCAATGGCTTCTAAAATGTTCAGTGGGCTCCCAGTGTAAATACCTTCACCTTGGGTTGCACACGCACTGCCGTGTACCACGCTGTATTTATAGCAGTACAGGGGTGAGAGAGCCCTGACACACACCATTTCTCCAAAACACCATTGATCAAGGAAGGATAGAGATTTTTTTTTTTACTCCCCCCCCCCCCCCCCCCCCCCCTAAAAGATAAGTGAATCCTTTGCTCCACCGGTTATGGCTGTTCCTATTTCTCAGGTAGCCATCATACCTTCACCGTGAACTTCACCACATCCAGCTTCCTTGTGTCTGCCACTGCTCAGGTCATCCTCGTGTCAGTCGTGGCCAGTCCAGGTTTGGGACTGAACATACCACTTCTCTACAGACACAGTCCACATGAATCCTATTTATAAAAGGCATCAGGGATTCCAAAGAAACCAACAACATCTCTGCTTCAACACAGATTTCCTCTTTTAATAGAGACTGAACAGAACCTCTCTTTCTCAGAGGCCAGTAGCAGACACAACGGTAAAAAAATCTACCTTTGTCAAGGAAAGAAAGGTCACCAGTCCAGACCTGCACCCCTGGAAGAAGTGCCAGGCACAAAGACCAACTGCCATATGATTATGATAAGCCCCAGTGTCTCCTTCAAAACTGTTTTACATGAACAAGTAAAAGAAATACAGTATAGTTGGGAAGGAAGGGATAGGGCAAAGAAAAACAAACAGGTAAAACAAGGTTTTAAAGAAGAGAAGAAGGTGGCAGCTTCCATTGTCAGTTCAAAGCTTCCCTCTAAGACTATTTGCCTACCTTATGTAAAAGGCATCTGAAAAAGTTCAAGTTTCCACAATGATCCCTACAGGTGTAATTCTTGCCTAGCTGCAGAAGCAGTTTAAAGCTTCTTTCAGTCTGTTCATTTCCCTGAACTAGATCCAGATTAAAAGCAATCCCTCTAAAGAAAAAGAAAACCCAAGTACCTGTTAAATCTATTCCCTCCAATAAATCTCCATATCTGTATCAGGTGTCCTCAGCTTCTATAATCCCTGTACCTCTGCCTGCCATTCAATAATTTTTTTAAATAGTAACTTCCTAAGAGACTAAATGAAGATTAATCCTTTGGCCTGTACTCCTCTGTGCAGAAATGATACATTTCTGATGCTCTCTTGAGGGTGAACGGAGGTCGAACCAATCGTAACTGATCCTCTGCACGTTTAAATCATACAAAGACTCTTCTTTCATATTTGCTAATTGCACCTGCTGATACCCTGTGTAAGTCACCTGAAGAAAAGCTACCAAATGCTTTAAATCTATTGAACCAGGCAGCCTTGTCTCACTGCACAGGATGGTTTCCAGTGATGTGCAATGCAGCAGCTGCAGGTAAGCAGCAGCATATCACACTGCACCTGCCCAGGGACCATCCAGGCAGAGATGCTGCCTTTGCTCCTGCTTAGCACCTAGCAGTAATCTGTCTGGCTACAAAAATTCCTCAGCTTATTCTGCAGAGGCCTTTTTACCTAGTCTGTTGGCTAACCTTCTAAAAAAAAAGGCCGTGGTAGAGCTGGTAATAACTTGGAACAGCTTTTTAACCGCAAAAAACATTGTAGAAATTAAACAATTTAGGCTCCTTTAAAAATTCCACGTTCTTCCATGGTAAGCATTCTTATATTTATTATTCTTGTATTTGAATGTGATACTTGATTATTTGAAATTGCCTGAACAAAACCGATGCCAGAATAGTTCAGCTCAGTGTTCTTTTCTCACAAATAAATAGTATTTAGATATTTGCTGCTTCATTCACCCAGTGGATCCAGGAGTCTGTAAACAACAAATTATTTTAGAACACTGCACAACTGCTATTATTTTGTCTCATTGGTCCGCATACCAGTTAAATTGTCCTTATCCCGAGCAGCAAGCTTTAAAAACTTGGGCTGCCGTGTACTCAAAAATATAGAGATTTTTTTTAATTAGCCGTGACATACCCAGCAGTGTCTGTCTGCTGGCATGGAGCAAGCTGCCTAGCAACAATGCAAAAAAATCCTCCAATAACCCCCACTGGATCACAAAGAGTCTGTTAAAAATGGTAATCTCTCTCATAGAAAAGTAGAGATGGTTTCAATTAAGGGCAGCAATTCTCAACTTGTTATTTATACGCAGTGAGCTAAAATAACATTCATAAAGTATAAATACAATGTGAAAAGGCCATGCATAATTACTTAAAACTTTAATTTGCAGTACGTAATTTGCTATTCCATCTGTAAGCCTTTTGTTTTGTTTAATGGCAAAAACATTCCAGCTAGGTCAGACCTACACTGGAGTTTATACAGCGTAGAAATCTCAGCAAATAGGGCTGGAACAGGCTCAAGGAGTCATTAGTCCATCCCTAAGCATCAAGTCAGAATAATTTATATCTAAACCATTCCAGATCAATAAGACTTTACTTGTTTCACAAAACCTCTAAGTCCAAACAGTAGACAATCTCCCTTGGCACTCCGCTCAGTTGCCTGGCTCTCCCAACAATTAGAAAACATTGGGAATTCTCTAACCTAAACCTCCCTTGCTCCAATCCTGCTTGTTGTAACGGAGCAGCCATAAAGAACAATAAACATTTTTTTAGCAATTTCTGACGTACTTGAAAATGGCTACCATGTGTCAGTCTTCTGTTGAGTAAACAACTCCAGCTTTTCTCAGGCTTTCCTTATATAGCTCATACATTGTTACTGAATTGCTTCCTATCTCTTCTGGATTATTTCTCCCACTCCTTACACTCCCTTTTGCCTTGCATATTGAGTAAACACATGCTCTCAGTCCAAGTCAGCAGTGATAGCTCTAGGTCTGCGGCCATCCCTTCCCCAGGCACTGCAGGACCCAGGTGACCTTTCTCTTTCTTTTCCTATCCTTTTCTGGCTTCACCTGGCTCTTGTGGATGATGCTGTTCATGTCACTGAGCAGTGACCACCACTGGCCTTGCTACAGAAAACTTGGAACTAGACAGAGGTGCACACGCGAAGTTGACCCTCCCCTTGTGCCAAGACCCCATTTCACCCCAGCAAAGGGCAAACGTGAGGCTGGAGGCAATAAGCCCCTGGGCGGGCTCTCGCCTCCAGCCCTGCAGCCCCACCTGGTCAGGCAACAAAATGTGCCCAAACCAACAGCATTGCGGCTGGCTTTACATGCACTCTGGCCAGCTTATCCTCTGGGTAACAGAGCATCGCTTCTTTGCAGGTGGAGCCCTGGGCTCCAGATAGGACATGACCCTCCCACCTCAGCCCAACACAAAGCACCAGGAGACCATGATGGCCCTTGGCTGCCCTTGGCAGTGACGGCTATGGGCAGGAGCACCCAAGAGCCTTACAGCTTATCCCACCTTGATCATAAGGGAAAATCCACCATCTCTCTTTCAAACTAATTTTGCTTTCCCCAAAGGAATAACTCATTAAAGAATCACAATTGAAAGCCTTTAGGGATTGCATCCTTGCAAAACAAAGTCCCTAGTCCTTTCTCAGGAACAATGAATTGTGCTTTTTTTGATGAAACAATAAAAGGACTCAGAGTCATCCAGTGGATTAGCACAAACATTTATCCTAACTTGGCAGAGATACAAGCAATGAGGAAAAGAGTCCAAGAAAGGAATAAATAATAGATAACCTCAGTACCTGGGGTCAAAACACTGGGAAAACATTCCCTACACAACACAAGCTGTGAAATCCCATCTTTTGAAATATATACTTCCAAATTCAGAATGAAATGCCAAAGGACCAACTTTGCTTTTGACCAGATGTTTGCATTTTGTTGATATTTTTAACAATTACCTGACAACACTTAATCCAGTGCTTTGAAAAGGGGTATCACTATGTGAAGTTTTTCTATTGGTATAATTATGAGTAGACTTCACTGCAGAGTTTGGTAAATTAGAGTCCTCCTAGCTCATACACAGCATGTGCATAGCTACTCTGCAGCTGTAAAGTCTGCATTATCACATGAGAAGTTAACTTTTTTATATATATCCTGATTTATCAGGGGTTCTTCTGAAACATGCAGGATACACATACATATATATTATTTTTTATATTTTTTTGTCACATTAAGTAGTCAGTTTTCACCCCCAAAAAATTCTACTAGAATTTTCACTTTTCAGCAGTTTTCCTTTTTGGTTATTAAAGTGACTGATTTCTTACCTTATTAGTTTTTATTCCTCTGTTCTTCTTGCTGGGAGTGGAGTTTTGACTGTGGCTGGCTCTAGAAGCAATGAAAAAATGTGATCATCCTCAAAGGTCTCAGTCAATTGCTCTGCGACTCACACTAATCAATCAAGTCCAAACCTTTAAATTTGACTACAAAAGGCAAATCTTTCCTACCTGTCCCTCTCACTTCTCCTCTTCAGACAACTACATCTTGGTGTGTTAACTTTCAGCCTGTTCCTGCTAGTTTCTCTGTATTAACCAAAGTGGGTATTTTGGTTTTTTTAAGACAGCTTAAGCAATGGGTTGCAGACACAGTTCTTGTGTCTGCATATTTATTACGGCAAGGGGAAGCTGTATACTCAGGGGCATTCCTTTTGTTGCTGGCAACATAATAACATTTGCTTAATTGTGTTTTATTAATGTTAATATACCCAGAGGCTCAGACTCTGCCTGCACATTTTTGTAAATTGAATTAAAGGAAAAATGAATCAGAGTTAAAAGACAGCTGATTAATTTTATTCACTTGCTTAAGGGGGTTTAAGCCAAATGGTCTCCACATCTATTTTTCTTTAGAGAACAGACTTTATAGCCACAGGGCTAAGAGAAACTTGTCAGTAAGCCATTTTCATTGTCATGTGTCAAGGAGAGCTATTTAAAGCATTAAAAGGAGTGGACATTAGAGAGAGGTGCTCACCCCCTGCTCTGTACAAATGGCAAGGTTGTACAGACACGGTCTCTCCTGCCTGCTGCCGAGATCAGAGGGTTTTCATAAAGCATTTTCTAATGAAGCTTTCAGAACAGCCCCCAGAGCCTGCTGCTTGAGACAGGCAAGGACACCAGCACAGCACAAACCTGCTAAAAAGGGACATTTCGATCCACAGAAAATCCAACTTATTAGCAGGTCTACCTCAACACATACTGTAATTTAAAGGCCATTATTGCACTATTTAATAGGCTTTCAGCTAGTCACAGTAGAAATCAGTTCTTGAGACAGATTTCTCATTTGGAAATAAACATAATTCATTAGAGAAGCCTCCTCTGGATATGTATTTGTACAAAGCCTGGGCTGAAATGTCAGTGTGAATGCAGCGCTGTTCAGTAGGAAACTCTATTTACCAGTTATTCAGAAGAGTTTGGTCTGAAGAGACTGTATATACAAATGTGTTAGGCATTTCTGGCAACCCTCCTTTGAGTGATTTCTTCATGACTTCTTATTCTAAACTGGAAATTTGTAAAAGATAGCAAGGCAAAAGTCTCAAAGGATGTTTAAAATGTATGCAGAAGTGGATGGCTCAAGCCCCTCCACGTTAGCAGAAGGCACAGCAGACGTCCCTCATCATGACTGGCACATCATGTCAGGATCAGGATCTGAACATTGTCCATCTGTTTTGTCAGCCAGGGACCTGGGAAGGAAAAAGCCTAGTCTGTAAGGAAAGGATTTCCACTCTTCCAGATCCCATCGCCATGGGATGGGCTGTAGAAGACTCCCAGTCAGCATAGACCATCTCCAGCCACATGGCCATGGCCAATTCTCTCTGCAAGTACCACTCAGGTGACCTTGCACAGCTAATGACATATGGATAAAGAAAATGACCCAGGAGGAGGAAATGTAGAATTTCTGAGAGTAAAGGAAATTATTATTTGGCTCACCAAATAACCGTTGACCCTTTTTGCAGGCTTTTTCACATCCTGTGTTCCAGACAAACAAGACGTATGTACCACCAGATCTTACACATGCATGCACTTGGCAAATCCCATGTTGCATCCCAGCCTGCAAGGTACCTTCATGTGCCACAGGCATGAGCAAAGCTGTCCACCAAGTCAACAGCCACATCAGAATGTGAGAAATTTGTGGCATGGCCCTATAGCTAAGGGTGGCAAGATCCTCCCTTTTGGTCTCCTTTGTGCATATGTCACCAAGACACCATCCTGCTGGAGTTTTTCACACCACTTGGAGATTCTTGGTGCCTATCAAGCCCTCAAATAAAATCTGTGGCCACTCGTGTGACATGGGCTTTCACACCATCCTGGCCATCTGCACCGTACCATGGGCATCTCACACATCCAGAAGTATGTGATGTCAGCCAAACTGCAGCCCAGGGCACTTCATTTCAGGCCCCTGCAAGCTTTGCCTCCTATCTTTCACTGTTGTATCTCTATTGCAAAGGCAATGTTTGACTTTATGTTACTAAATGAGAGTGATCTCCACCAGCACAAGCATGGGTCAGGGTTGTTCGACAAAACTGTTTGGTTTTCAGGGGTACTCTGACATTTCACCAAGGCTTTGTTTTCCTTTTGTTGTGAATGGAAACTAAAATGCAGGAATAACAGGCTCTGAATGAAAGAAAAATACATCTGTCACTCATGTTCCTCTCCTTGCAGGATGGAAAACCCTCAGAGCCCGTCGCTGCTGGGTGGGGAGCAGTCCTTCTCCCATCTGCCTCCCAGGTTGCTGCACCCAGCTGTGTGGAGACCTCCTGGGGCCACCCTGCACTTACAGGGCGTGCAGGGCTCTGAACACCCACAGAAATGTGTGGGATTTTGGGGTGGCTTGTGCATCCACATGCTTGTCTGAGGAGGCACAAATGGGTTTTAATATTCTTCCACGCTGCAGGCTGGAGGAGGCAGGTATGGAAGGGGAGAAGGAGCACTCTGCAGAGGTCCCCTCCTTTCAGCAGTTTACTTTATGCCCATTGTCGCTAATGCAGTTGTTTTCCTCCAGAATCTAGGATGCAGAATAAAGACTTACGAGGATAAAAATCCCATTTTCAAAGCTATGGCAGAGGCAGTCACTTTTCAGAGAACTCTCTGCACTGCAGAGACAGTTCTGGGCAAGCCAGCTACCCTCTGGGGCTTCTAGCTGGTGGGCCACGTGGAGCTAGGCTGTAAGGAGACACTGCTCCTTTGATCCCAGTGAGGGATGCTCTCCCTTGCACTCCAGCTGAGCTTGGTCCACAGTGCCCCAAGCCCCGCAGCAGCCCACCAGCAGTATGAGAGAACTTCCCAGGCCCTGCTGGAGACCCCTGAGGATGCATTCATGGGGGGGCCTCACTTCTGATCTTGCCCTGTCAGAAGGAGAGAAATAGCTGTCATTTAAAAATAGAAATAAAGTTTCTACAAGGCCAGGGCACACATCTCCCATTTGCTTGTTTAAATTACTTCCAGCTGAAGAGGCAGTCCCCCCCGACAGCTCTTGAGTGATAGGAACTTCATGCTGAGAAGGCCATGTGAGCTTTGGCAGTGTTCAAAAAGATGCTTTAAAACTAACACAGATCTACTGTCTCATAGGAACAGCCTGAGGCGCTCCCTTTGCAAAGGGAAAAATGTGTCGTGACAGGGCTACCGTGCACGTTTACAATACTAATGCTGCTCAAAGAGAGCGCAAAGCATATGCATGCGTATGAGGAATCCGATTCATCTGCCAAGTACTGCCATAATCTTCATCGGATCACATGTTGATCAGCCAGTTGCGGTCTTCAGAAGGGACTATCCCATACGTTAGAGATGCTGCGTACAGCAAAGGCTGGCAAAATCAAAACAATCAGTGAAACAACTGCCTTCCTAAATTTACATTAACTGAACTGCAGTCTTAACAGTAATTTTTCCAGCTTCACCAGACCACACTGTTTGCAGTCGAGTGCTGCCGAGCTCTGATCCAGAGACACCTTGCTCATCCAGTACCTTCAGTCCAATGCATTGTTGCATCATTAGAAGAATCTGAGAAATAGGGGAGATCCAGCTTTAGAAGCGCACATCTGTGTAGCACACTAGCAGCACCTCTATCCTTAATAAAATTTCAAGAATGTGTCCTTGAGGCCCGCAAGAACTACAAAAGGAGTTCAAGTTTCCTTCAGCTAATGTACCAAGGTGTACATATGATCTGGGAGATTATTGATACAGTAACTTTCATCTGCACATCACGTTAATAACCCACCATAACATGTGATCTCAGAAATCCCCTGAGAAAAAAAATTCAGTCTGCTCTGGGTAGCACCTCATCCACTTTCGATATTGTACGACAATAATAGTCTGAAAACACATTTTACACAGTTATTTTTAAGACTAAGTCTCAACAATTAGGTTTTACTTTTATCAGCAAGCCCTAGGCTTTAGTAAAATATTATCATCCTTAGTAAGTAGCTGTGTACGCACTTATTTTACCAGTTCAATTATGCCAGTTACTAAGATAAAATGAATATAGTTACTGAGAAAACATATTTAGATTTTCAATTTTTTGCAGGGTCAAGAAACCTTCTCAATGTTCTTATGAATAAGCCATTGATTTTATTGACTACAACATATTTTGATAGCTTTCATCCACAAACTGGTAAGAAAGATTTTTAGACATCAGGAACAGTTCTCCTAAACTAACCGTTTTGCTAAATGTCAGAGAGAGCATAATTGTCACTGGAAAACAGCTCTTCAAAAGCGACACCACATTATTAGCTCTCACACTGACCTGTACTGGTTGTTGGATGAAAATTCCTCTCACACTGAAATACCCTTGACCCTGTGCAAGGGTGGTAGGCAACATGAAACTAGACTAGTTCTTCTACCTATGTTTCACCATTTGCTTGGATACAAAATCCTCTGTTATCAGTTTCCCTGAAAATCACTCTTAGCAGTAGATTAATGTTGTGGGAAAGTAAAGAATTAATTTACTTACTTCAGTTTGAAGACTGACAAAACATTTTCTAGGGTTGGAAACACATGTATTCATCTGCAGGACTTCCTCATTTTCCCCCAGGCCTACGCACCTTTCACTCTTTAGGCAAGACCCTCATCTTAGAGTGGTCACAGCTTCAGGAGACACCCTGATGTACCAGTTTTCCCCCTGGGTTTCTGGCTAGGTTCAAGCCTTTCCCACTCCCCTGAGAATTTCTTGTGATGCAATAACAACTCAATGCACCATCAGCATTACCTACTTTAAATTATTCTTTCCAGTGTTCAGTGTTACTGGCAGCCTCCTCCTGTCTTCAACTATTGCTCTCTGTTCAGCATGCAAAGATGGAGCCACCACTTGGCCAGAAAATAAAAATTTCTAATAACTGTTCCAACACATCACTTTACACAAGTTATCCATCCATTGTGAGGAAACACTCCCTGCCCTTTGTCACAGTCGGGTCCAAAATTGTGGGCGCCCTGTTGCATTTCATTCAGCCGTAAGCACTGGCAATCGCAGCTCACACAAAAAACATGCAGAAGAATGATGCCAATGATTCATTACCAGTAAGAAAAAGAGCCCAAGCAGGCTGCTGGCCAAAGAGCAGGGAGCAGGGAGCACAGATTGGAGAGGCAGCCCCTACTCCTGCTGCTGAGGGCTGTACAAGTGAACCTCATCATCTGTGGTGCACATCATCAGACACAAAGTAAGATCACTGCTCAGCATCGCACAGCTAAGGTGGGGTGCAGCTGGGAACAGAGGCTAGACCTCTCAGCATGCCATATCTGTGCTACCAACCTGGTTTACGTCACAGATTAGCCAAACGCTTACTGCTCTCTGTACGTTACCGGCCCACTGTACGGTTTGGCATTCAAAAAAAGAACAGCGTATCAATGGTGTGAGGACAAAACCACATTATATATATCTGCCAGTTATAAAGATCCATCTTGTGAAATGTTGGATGTCCGTAATTTGCACAATATTCAACTGGATCCACGGAAGTTCAGCATCTCCCTTTAAGGAAGTAATAAACCATGAAATAAATACGTAAGTAGACAAACACAATGTGTTAGCTGGTGTCCCAGCTGCTGGTGTCCCACTTAATGCCAGATGATGTTCTGAATCTATTCCCCAGTTCTAGTACAGTAACATGCATGTGCTGCAGAATGGTGCATGTCAAAGTGGGAATTCGGGCCTTTTACCAAACCAGGGTGCTTTTTCCAAACATTGTCTGAAAAAATCAGATTCTATTATAAGGACAGGAACTGCAGGAAGAAAGCATTTTCATTGATGGCTTGTTTACATATAGGATTTTCTCCATGAGATATGCTCAGGTAAAAAAAAATAATTGTGCTTCTGTAGTAACTATTGTGTAAGAAATAGTTTCTTGAACGGATTCTTAAAGAGAGGTGTAAAAGCACAAATGGAGATAACTAACACCACAGCTCTGAGACATGAAGCCATTAACCCCAGCAGGGCACTGAGTGCTGCCCAAAGTCATCATCGTTAACTATTTCATTGTCGGCCACTGGATGAAATACAAAGGGAGTGAAATATCATTTTGATGTCAAAAATAGATGATGTTTGAGAAAGTGAACCACAGTGTGTTACCAGATGCTTGGAGCTGAAACTCAGTTGAGAGGGGAGCACAGACCCTGAGAAGTCCAGCAGTATGCACGTTCTGCTGTCTTGAACTGCAAGAAGCATGCTGAGTTCAGGGAATCTGAGAAGGTGCTTCTGCTCGTTTTCACAGCTCAAATTACCTCTGTGATTTAACACATACTGCACAGTACAGGTGTGTCACCAAGTGCCACTTCAGCCAGAGTTAAAACTTGGACCATGAAAGAGTTTATTTCTCACTACATACTAAATTTCTCCAGTTAAAAGCTTATAAGAAAATTTGTAGGTCTTTGGCTCCAAGAACAGCTACAGATATGGTACATACAAACCCTTCCTGACTGCAGCACTCTGATTCCTGTGAACTCCTGTCCATCATTAAGGAACAAAAAGCCCCCAGACTACAGTTTTCACAATTCTTTATTGATTTAATAGGAGAAATAAATGGTTTTGGTAGGTGCCTTAGGAAGAAGAGCTGAATGATGATGGAGTGACAGCTCTGTGGATTAACAAGAAAGTCACCCAAAGGAGAATTGAAATAAGTTATTGAATGCATTGCCCTTTGCTCCTTCCTATCATCTTTCAGTTCTGATCAAGTGTTGCACAGAAGAGCATCCCTAACGTTCATAATCTAAATTTGATTGTTGAGTACATGCATCAAATTGATTCTGCTGTACAGAAAAGAAAGCAACGGCCTCCAGGCAGGCTTCCCGCTGGGGTATAAATGGAGCTCAGCTGCATCCTGGTTTGTCTCGGTGTCACAGGGCAAGTGGAGAGGTGGCACATCACCACCACCCCCACGCACAGACTCCTGCCATCCCTGCTCTGAGGGAGCGACCCTGACAGTCAGGCAAGATGCTCTGTTCTTCCCAGAAACACTTTTCACATTTCCTGCCAGCTGGACACCGTGCCATATGAACGGGCTGTAGAGGTTGAACTAGTCACCACCTGTAGAGTCTTCTGTCGCTTAAAAATAACACATGCTCAGGCAGAAATTGCTCTTCAGCTTCCTGGGGTGTAATTTTCTTCTGCTTGAACTATGTATTCAGACAGGTATAATTCTGATCAGAGTCTCAATTTTAGGTAAGCTATTCATCAGGTTCCTTCTCTAATTCCTTTTCTTACACTTCAGTGAGGAACAGTGATTTGATTTTTTTTCCCATGTTATGTCTATTAATAATATTTTCCTCTCAACCTCTCTACGCCATGATCACATACACATGCTTTGCAAAAGCCTGGTAACAGGACATCTATTCTCTGCCATGGGGACACACTACCAAACAGAAAAGGAAGCTTTCCCTTGCATTTCCAGTTTTGCACTAAAAACCTTCAAAAAACATTCAGAAATAATCATTTTCCTTTTCTCTTTTGTGTTCAGCAGTGTCAAAACAACAACTATATGTGTGGGGCAGTGGAGCTTTGTGACAGCAAACAGGCAGAAAATAGTATTGGGGGCCCTTTAAACTGAAAAGCCCCATCCCCATCAGGACTGTTTTGAGAGTCTCTTGGCAGGTACTGTAGCTTAAAATACTCCGTATAGGAAGATGTCAATTAACTTTTCAAAAAAGATACAGCCTTGCAGGCACTCTTTGTCATTGCCAGCCAAGGATGGCTCCCTGCATGGCCTGGGGGACTGCAGGCAAGGAAGCAAGCTGCCTGCAAGTGCTCAGGAGTGCCAGAGCAAAGGCAGGGAGCCAGGCGGTTGGCATTCCCCACAGCCAGAGCACATCTCTCCTGGCTGCTCCACCCTGCTGTGTGACACTGGGAGGCACCAGAGCAGAGATCAAACCAGTGGATGCTTCTCAATCCACTGGTCTTGAGATGTGGGAAAAGCATGAGGGAGTGGGAGGCAGGAGAAAGATGGGAAAGAAGAGAGGGACTGATGACTTCATTTCTTCTTTCTCCAGATACGTTCTTTACAAACAGGAGTGGGGAAGCAGAAGTGCAACAGCAGCAAACACCTTAGAGACCTCGGTGCTGAGTGAAGTTAAATTGTCAAGAAAACAGGGAAATGAGGAAAACTAGGTGGCTGGGAAGGTATAGCTGGGAAGCAGAAGAAAAGAGATGTTTGGTGTGAAGACAGAGGGGTTTGTGACACTGAGCCCTGCCTGTCCCACAGCTGCCTGGGCTCTGGCTTCTGTTACACCCAGGGATGTAGTTGTGCATGGTACCAGACTGGAGGCCATGAGAGACAGACCTTGTTGGTTTATTTCACATTTAATGGGGAGGTGGGGGGTGGGGGTGGTGGTGATGGTGTGATCCTTTTTTTTTTTAGAAATATGTTCCTCCAGCACAGGAAAACAAAGAATTTGTCAGAGCTCTGGGCCAGCGAGTAGCTGAGCTTTGCTGTTAGCTCTGCTTTCTGCGTTCCTGCCTACAGCTGTTAGTGCTACGCTGCTGTTACGTTACTCATACACTGGCAGGTGCAGAGGCTGAACATGGAAATAGAGAAGCTAGGAAAGAAAATTATTTTCAAGGTGGCTTCAAAAATATTTTTATCATTCTCATATAGAAACTTCCTCATCATTGGAAAGAAAGAATCACATTTTAGAAAACAGTAAGGTACAGTTCAGAGGTCCATACACAGATACTTAGATAATATGCAGCATAACTTATTTTAGAATCCAGCCAGTATCTACTCTAGGAAATAACAGCTGAATACAAAAGTTATGTGTGACTGGATACAATCACTACCTATAGGCAGCCATTGATATTTTTAGTAGTAACTAATGAAAGTCTACCCTTGATGCTATCACATTGAACAGTGTTCTTACCTAGCCTCAGAGGCACGAGGACCACAGCTGTCAGGATGCTGCCAAGGCAATTTGCTTGATGCAGAGTGAATGTTACACGCCTGCGTGCACAAGCACACATGCACCCAGAAGAGCTCGCTGGGAACCCAGGCTTAGATGCAATTAGGAACAGGAGCGAGTTTGCTTGAAATATATTTATTTTGATTAAAGGCTTTCAGTTTTAACATATCTCCATTTCTTTTTTTATCATATGATCTCACAGATCACGCTACTGGTCCATCTAGTCCATTAGCCTTTCTCCAGTAAGAGGTCAACATCAGATATGATCTCTCAAAGGGCCGGTTAGGGATACCCTGTCAAAAGGGGCACTGCCAGAGCTGCAGCAGCCACTACAAGGACAAGAAATGCAAGAGCCTAGAATGAATTACATGCAGGTACCTTCATGCACACGTGTCAAAACAGGGCAGCATTTACTATGATTTCATAACAGCTATTCAAGGAAATAGTCCAAGCTTCATTTAAGAAGAAAACAAGAGAGCAAAGGGATACACTGGGACTTTTCTCCTCCTTTCCACTTCCCTCCTGCTCTATTCTGAACACTGTACATAAACCTGCATAAACAAACTACACTTTTCATCAGCAATGCAATGCTACAAACACGCAACCATATTGGGACCTGCGTGTCTCATCATTTTTTTGCATTGCTCCATTCCTGTTCATGAAGGTTGGGTGCAGTTTGCCTCTCCTCGTGACCTGTTTTTCCATGCACTCTGACTATGCCCTTCTAGCACAACTCACAGTTGAAAAGTTCCATTTGTTCCCACAGAAATTTCTCCAGCCTTTTAAATCATTTTCACCATCTCCATTGCCAACACTTGAAAGTTTTTGGTGTATTTTTTCACAAGGATTACCAGAACTGAAAGAAGTATTCCAGATCAAGGTTTTCCATTAATTTATGGGTTGGTATGGTAATCTGGAGATTTTTGTTCACTCTTCAGCCCAGCATTTTGCTTACTTTTTAATATATCTTTTTTTCTTTCTTCATTAAGAGCTAGATCAGATCCAGTCCTATTAGTGGGACTATTTATAAACTACAGAAGTGACTTGGTAATTCCTACTGATTTGTAGTCCTACCTATGTGCCTGCCCCCTCTCATGGTCTGTAACTTCTGGGACAGTAGTATTTCACCTATCCAAAGCCTAAGCTAGCACACCATTGCCTACCCCTTCATGACTGTTATTGTTGAGATGGAGTGGAGGTAAGAAGCCACAATAATCTTTTTTGGGACAGTCAAACTGTCAGATTGTCCTTCCTCCCAGAAGAAGTCCTACATCTATTTGCCCTACCTTCTCCTTTCAGCAGAATACCACAGTCAGCCATGAACACCCAAACCCTGAACACAAAAATGACAAACTCAGCAGTGTAAGTGATTTATAGCTAGTTTCTGTTACCTTCAGAAGACAGGACAGGTCGCATTTGGAGTGCAGCCTCTTTCACTGCCTCCTGCAGCTGCTTCTGCTTAAGAAATTTTGTGAGGAAACACTCCTTGTATGGACTTTGTCATCCCATGCTGATTTTGTGGTGCTAAGGTATTACAGTGATGGGCACCTCAGAAATAAATCAAAAATTATTATTTCAGAGTAAGAAATTATAGAAAGACTATTAAACCAACTGCTGAAAGTACCGCACGACAAAAGCATTTCTACTAACAGCTCTTTTCTGCACTGCAGTTCACGCGCTATGGTGACTGCACTTCTCCCCCTTCTCCAGGCTGTCCTACGGACTCGGGAGTTGCTGGCTACGCCTCAGCACCTTAAGTAATGAGTTGGGCAGCTGAACACCCCTTGACTGTACCGGTAACTCCTACTCAGTTGAGGCAGAGGGTGGCACTGCCTGTGCTGGAACTCCTGTTGACTGGTCAAAGGAGGGAAGAAGAATGGAAATAATCAGTTATTCCCTGACAGCCCTGGAATGTTCCTCCTACCAGATCATTGTCCGAGTGGTAACCGAGTGGAACAATATGTTGTTCCTGGAATTTTTGGGAAAATTAATATCTCAGGTTGCAGTTGGGATAGAAATTTACTGATGACTAAGGCCTTCATCTCACAGTCTTATAAGCAGAGGTCCTTAAGTGAGACCCTTTTGAGCTCTTCTTGGACCACAGTGGGCTGCGACCAGCATCTCCCTCTGAGTGGGATATCACTCAGGGCTCGCAGACCACCAAGCCTTGGATACTAGGGGGACCATCAAGGAAAGCTGATGATGGGCCCTGGGCTGATTCCTCTGCTCCTCAAGGCTCAACCCTTCACCCACTGAGGAATGCAAAAGCATAAGATGCATTTCACTGAACTCAAGAGCAAACTTTTAGCAGGTATACCTTTGCTGCAATATATACTGCAGGCTCGAAGTAGTTAGGTTAGTTATATAATTTTGTGATTTAAAGCAAATGGATTTGCTGCTAAAATCTTACAAAATGTGAATAAACTTTCTTTTTTTCTCTCTGTCTCTCTCTACCCTTCAGATCTAATCTGTTGTCCAAGTCTGAGACTGGGAACAGATCCAGCTGCATCTAAACTGTGTGAGAGTTTAGAAAACAAGGGGGTCTATTCTGAACCTCATGACTCAGCAGAAGGGTCTCCCTTATTCTTTACTCCACTTTCTATATCACCCCCTTTATAAACTGTTGACCAAGACTGAGACTAAGATTGGATCCAGCCACACCTAAACCCTGTGAGAGTTTAGAAAGCAAGGGGGTCTACTCTAAACCTCATGACTCAACGGGAGGATCTCTTTTACCCTTTCATACCCTTTGATCTTATTAAACTGTTTCTACCTCTATTCTAATTTGATTTCAACTTGATTTATCTCTGTGCATTTACTCCATGTGATAAGTAATAGAGTGAAACTTGCCATCAAATCTTGTGTAGTCACATTCCCACATATTCCTATTAAATCTGCTTCACTTCAAGTCTTTGGTGGTAATTCTTTAGGAGACTGGACCCAACCACTCTTTTTGTGACACTTGCACACTGGAGGGAGAAGTTTCATGTTGAAAGACATGGCAAATTGATCAAGATAAGAGCACTGAAATGAAATTGCCTTCAAAGTTACAATTTTTTGAAAACCTACCTATATTAACAAAGACTTCTGAGCAATAGGAAAGACACATAAAAAGTGCATTATAAACATTTAGAAAGTATATTACTTTTCTTCTGTTAAAATGTTGCTAGAAACTGAAAAATAAAATAACCTTTAATAATTCAGCTTTCAATTTGCCAGATTTTAGAACACAAAATATCATAAACATGGTGATCTTTGCAGATACAGGCAAGTTAACGCTAAACCATCAAAATTAATAGATATTTCTCTTTAATAACATTTTTGCTTAACTGATGTTTTGGTGGGATTTGCAGGTAATGTTTTGTGCTATAAAACGCCCACTAATTACCAAGGGCCTAAGCCTTCTCCAAAATAATCAGCAAGATCCAGAGACCAGCAAGAAAAAGACTTGGAGTGCCATTTTCATATGTCAGAAAATAATCCCATGTGTCTGGGAGTTCAGTAACCTGCAGCTACCTCTGGGAGGGAGGATTTGACATATAAAGATATTGAGACATAAAACTTGTAGAAATCCTGAAGTGCTTCACCTTCCTTTAGAGACTATACTGGGAAGATCTGAGCTGTCAAGGTAAAATTTGAAACTTTTCCTACATTTAAATTGGAGCAGACAGGACTTGCAACATCAGGAATATTGAGATGCTGGGATTCCAGCACAAATGAAGAAACTCCAGGTGTTTTTGCTAGGAAATCACTAGAAGGAATTATTGCAGCTTTATGAAATTTTATAGTAAAGCTGAAAATATTTCTTATGTTATTGAGCAACTTTGGTAAAGTGCTAAATGCCTTGAAAACTTATTAAAGTGATGGCACTTTTGACTTCTTAGTATGTCTCAGGATCACTTCATACTTTAGCCTAAAACTACAAAGTAGCTTTCGCAAAAAACAGCTGGAGCAATACCAAAGACAGTTCCTATAGCAAGAGTTCAGTCGAAGATTTGATGGAAAACAGTGGGAACAGGTGAAATCTCATATTCAAATCTACCATTATTTCCTCGGAACAAACAGATCTAAAAGCTCTGTATCAAGTAGCAGATAGTAGCAGTTATAATCAGGAAAAAAAATTATCTCAAAACCACCTGCTTCTACTAAGATGTTAAAAAATCAAATGCATACATCAGTCTGGATTAGCCACACACCACTAGGGACTGGGTTGAAATACTAACGAAGACAGCATCCCCTGGCTTTGATTTAGGTAGCCCTTTCAAGTTTAAAGCCAGTCTATCCACAGGTTTTAGTAAGAACTACTGCCGCATGCCAAAATTACCAGTTTCCTTGTCTTCACCGTTACCAGCCACCTTCACTGCGGTGCAGAAACAAGAAACCCTGTTTCAGTGGCAGGCCGAATTCATGAGCAGATTGAAATATTCTTGTAGATCCTGCTTCTAGATTTGCCCAGAAGCCAATGAACATTTTCTGGTGAGCTCTGCAGTTTCCTATCAGCAGTTGAGTTCTACTGAAATTCCCACCAAGGCTTCCTGTGCACTCCATCTGAAACTGTGACCAGAAGGGAAAAGACCACAAGGCACTGACACAGGTTTATATGAAACAACATTTCATCTTTAACAGTCAGGATAAGGTATAAGAAAGATCTTCAAAGTGTAGAGGTCAAGACAGGTAGGGAAAAAGTCAAGAAAACCAGGAATAGGAGGAAGAAGCTACCCTGCACAGCAGGCAGACCAGTTTGCAGGTGTCTTCCTCAGAGGAACACACATCTCCAAGACATCTTCATGGGCCTCAAACTGTGCTGCTGAATATTTCTGCATGTCTCCAGTAGAAATATCTTGCTGCTTGACTTCTCTCTCCAAATGCATCCAACATGCTGTCCAGTAAAACTGTGACTTACTGGCTTTTTTATATAAACAACATCAGAGTTATGCTTTCATTTTTCTGTTTGTCTGAAGAGCCCAGAGCAGCCTATTCTCTCCTGCAGGTGGGACCCCTCCCAAGCCATCCTCCACCATTCTTCCTCCCTGCATCTTCCATCTGCCTCCCACAGCCTCTTCTCCCCCCTCAGTCTGTCTCTTGGCAGTAAATCATTCACCATGTCGACCCATGAAACCACCTTGTAAAGGGTGAGCAGAGCTGGCAGTACTGCCATACTGGAAGAAGTGCTGATTAGTGCCATCACCTCCTGCGGACAGCAGTGGAGACGCTGGAAGAAGTGGTGCTGCCGTGCACTGGTGTGGGGCATCGGGCGCTTTGTTTCCCGATTTTTGAACTTTCTGATGTGGTGCCCTGAGCAGCCCCTGCAGCGGGGAAAGTGGCTGACGGTCCACAAGCTACCACACGCACACAGAGAGACAGAGCTTTCATTATGTTGCAGTAGGATGTTTCTATAAAACCAATGGTCAACGACCAGTTCCCTAAAATGCACCAGAGGAGATGCACATGGGAACTGGTTAAGCAAGCATGGCAGGGGCAGCCAGTAACAGATCACCCAACGTGTGAAAACCAGGACAACAGCAACCAAAAAAACCCAAAGAACAAGCAGATGAAGGAAAGAGGAGAACACCAAGAAACTGAGTGAAATGAAAGACACCAAGGCAAAAAAACCAAATGTTAATCTACTAGAGGAAGGTTAGGAGAAAAAGAGGAGACAATACATGACTAGAAGAGGTTGACAACAAATTGCCAGGGACAAACAGAAAAGAGTAGAAAGACTGAGGGATAGGGAGCAAGGAAGAACGTAGGAGAAAGTAATGAGTGGGCGAGTGTGTGGTGCAGAGAGAAAACAGCCTGAATATAGTAACCAAGGACCAAAACAATGTGAGAATTGGTGCTCCAGCTGGGATAATCTCAGCTCTGCCAGAGACTGGATGAACTGTTGGGGGGGGAGGGAGAGTAGGGGAAAAAAAAATAAAAAAATAATATAGACAAGTTGGTCTTATTCTGTCTCAGGGCATTGTAGCCTTGAGAAACATTTCCAAGCAAAAATTATGTGGAGTGTAGGAGAGGAATATCTTACATTTACAAAATCATGACACATGCTGTGAGCCAGGCAGTACAATAAGCAGCTTATCTGAGTAGACATCAGCCTGTTTAACATCTGTGCTTCGCTGGGACTTTAGATCCCAATGAAAATGGGAACTGAGTCTGTACTGGCCAATGCAGTGCAAAACACTCTGATTTCATTAACTGCTGCTTTTTCAGTTGCCCAACAGCATTGAGCCTCCAGCAAGTATAATCTTCCTCACAGAGAGATTCAAGGAAATGCACCAACTCAACAGAAATTACAGTCCAGGTGCCCTGAATCTGGGGGCTGCTCCAGCAGTTAAATTGCAGTGTTTGGCAGCTCCTCAAAACAGCTAGAGTTTAGTATGTCTTCCATGGCATGAAAATCTCTCACAGTAGAAAAGTTTTGTGGACACAGGAGAACCTTGAAAAATGTTAGCACCTAATATTAGACACAGCACAACTGCATCCCAAGACAACGAGTGAGGATCAGGAAGCCAGCCAGGAGGTTGGCCTGTTCCAAGAGCAATATGTAGGCAAGGGTCTTTTCCATCAATCTCCACCCTGGTCCATATCACACTTGTTCCTCAATATCAAACACGTCTTCCATGCAGTGGATGGAAGGGGTCCATAGCTGCATGACCAAGTGGTGGGTGCAAAGCTGAGGTTTGGTGACAAGGCCAGGTAGCCAGGCAAGTAGCAGGACTGGGCAGCAGGGAGGGGGATGTCAGGGCATGGGCTGTGGGGCAGTGGCAAGAATCTGGCCATGATGCTGCACCTTCAGAGCCCAGCATGTCACATGCTAGTAGTGATTTCCAAAAAACGTGTCTGTGGCAGAGGATGGTTTGGTCTTGCTTGATCTTTGCAGCTCTCCCTTTGGACCAGGGCACAGTGGGCCACTGCATGAGGGCAGAGCCTGATAATGCCAACAGGAGTTCTGGCATTTGCAGTGGTGCCAGTGGGAAACGAGTCTGGATATTGGTCTGTTACAGACCTCTGCTACACCAGTTCTTGGCCTAGGAAGGCTACCTGTTTCTGCTGACCCCCACGGAGGATATGCTGGAGTTGCCCTGTGTTAGGAGCTGTATTTTCAGAGCTCTGGGTCTTCCAGGCAGATGAGACAGGCCTGCACATCTTGTTTGCTTATCAAATGCATTACCCAAGAGTTACTCATCAGGGTGTGGATTTCAGATAATTTTTTTGCAAGATCTGATGGCTCCAAGTTATTTATGTGAAGTTCTGTCTGTGTCAGCTGTACTGTGTCTTTTTCTTTTTTCTTCTTTCCCCTATCCAATCCCCGAGATGGATGTATCTGCCTCAGAGCAGTGAGCAGGGCTGTTTTTTCCCACAGCACTCTTGTTGTTACATGCACAACAGAGTCCGAAGAGAATAGACATCTCTAGAAGACATATCCTAAGTCAAGCTCTCCTCAATCTACAGCAGCTCAGATAGTAAGCTGCTGATGATCAGTCCAATCAGCCATGGCCAATAGGAAGACTTCAAACGGGAAAAGGTGCAAGAAAAAGGCTACCAGAATTGTCAGAGGAGATTAAGAGAGGTGTCCTTGCTCAGCCTAACTGAGTAAAAGCTTGAGAGTTGACAGGATAGCTTTTTATAAATATCCCCGGAGGAAGGGGAATACCAGAGAATGAAAAAAACTACTGAAACTGGAAGACAGCTTTGGCAGAAGAAAAAATGGTTATAAATTGGCCACAAATACATCTAGGTTGGAAACTGTGTTATTAACCAGTGGAGAGTTGAGGATCTGGGACCAGCAAGACTGTGAGCAGCGGCCTGAGGCAAAGCACCTAATCTCACGGCCCGCATGGTTAGGAATACCCCTTCTGTCCTTAATCCATCCCAACAATTTAAATGCAAGGAAATCAGGAGGGGGAAGATGAAGCTCTCCCTCTAAGTCAGCTGGGGAAAAAAGCAACAATCTTCAAACAATATAAATTAATCTCTGATAAATGGCATGCACTGACAGCTCCTCTGTCACAAGGCAGAACTGAAGGAGGCTGTGACCATCTGCTCTTCATGCCCATGGGAGCATGAAAAGGCATGAGATGCAGACGTTTCCCCAGTGGGCACTGCTGTACAAAAAAAACCAGCCTGAGCCACATGAGATGGTCAGGCATCTTCCACGCACATTCAAAGCAAAACAGAAACAGCTCTGGAAAATCTGCATGTGAAGTGGAAGGCAGTTAACTCTCCTTTTACTCACAGTGCAAAGTCTCTGAAACAGAAAACAGCTGTGAGACACCCACAATAACCCTGGCAGACACGGCTGTCATTTGCCAAGTTGCACACAGGTTAGCACAGCGTGGCCACACCACTGCGATGAGCCCTTGAGTCGGCCAGAACCTCAGGACACACTGCCTCACCTGCGCTTTAAAACAGGCACACCAAAATGCCTCTGACATCTGGCAGGATGACTCAACATGAAACAAAATAATAAACTAGAACCAGGCAAACAGTTGCTGTCTGTAAACAAAAACCAACAACAAACAAACCCCCATAATCGCTGTAAGTAAGATGGTTGAGTAAGACCAGAATACAGATCTCCCCCAGCCCATTCTGGCCTCAATGAGGAAGTACCCTGTTTCCTGACCATCAGCTTTTTAGTCCACACGGTCCCCTAAGAAGGTCCCCTCCTATTCATCATCTCAGAGGCCAAACTGTGGGTCTGTTCTTCCCCCAAGTCCCCCAGTCCATCCACACGTTTTGGGTCCCCTGTTCACTGGCTCTCCCTCCTCCTCTCTACCCCATTGTAAACTCCCCATGCTACTCCCAGCTGGGCCACCACTTCCCATCCCCAGGCATGGAAACTTGACCTATTCAACCAGGTTGCGGTAAATAGACACTCCTCTCTGCTGCCCTGCCATGCCTTTTTTAATAAAACGTGTGGTACACGGTGTCCACAGGTAGGTATGAACATTCCTAACCTGTTTGTCACTCATTTACTAACACAAGAACTTCTCCCTCAGGCACATACTCTTCCTAAATCAAAGCAACTGAAAGGATAATGTCAAATAATATGACTGCAGATCCATAACTTGTTTGGCATCTGTAGTGCTTAAATATTTTTTTTCACATTTACATTCATAATTTAAGAATTGACTATTCTTGCAAAGTCTTTTTTTCACCCAAGAATAATAATCTTACATGAAGATACTCATTACTGCTTCCAATCCTTCTGCCAACTGCTCTTGAACTTGCCTTCATCCTTTGTAAATATTTGAAGGGCAGCTATCTCTTTGTAAACAAAACACTAGGCTTTCCCTGTTTGCCTTGGCTAGGGTAACTGTGTTTATGAATGTAGCTAAATTTTGCTTTATGATTATAAAACACCCTCAATATTCATCTTGCTGCTAATAAAACACTTTTTTTTTTTTTACTGGGAAGCACAACAGAAAGACAATGACAAAAGCTCCAAAGTAGCATCCTTTCATGGAATCAGAGAATCATAGAACCATGTAGGCTGGAAAAGACATTTAAGATCATCAGGTCCAACCATTAACCTGGCACTGCCAAGTCCTCCACTAAATCACATCCCTTAGTGCCACATCTACACATTTTTTAAATACCTCCCTCCAGGGATGGTGACTCAACCACCTCCATGGGAAGCCTGTTCCAGTGTTTCACCACACTACCAGTGAAGAAATTTTTCATAATATCCAGTCCAATCCCTGGTGCAACTGGAAGCCATTTCCTCTTCTCCTACCACTTGTTTCTTGGGAGAAGAGACCAACACCCACCTTGCTACAATCTGCTTTCAGGTAGTTGTACAGAGCAATAAGATGCCCCCCCTGAGCCTCCTCCTCTCCAGACTAAACCACCCCAGTTGCCTCAGCTGCTCCTCACAAGACCTGTGCTCCAGACCCTTCACCAGCCCCGTTGCCCTTCTCTGGACACGCTCCAGCACCTCAATGTCCCTTTTGTAGTGACGGGCCCAAAACTGAAGGCAGGATTCAAGGTGTGGCCTCACCAGTGTTGAGTACAAGGGGACAATCACTGCCCTGGTCCTGCTGGCCACACTCTTTCTGATACAAGCCAGGATGCCATTGACCAAATTCTTGGCCACTGCTGGCTCATGTTCAGCCAGCTGTCAACCAGCACCCCCAGGTCCTTTTCCCCCAGGTAGCTTCCCAACCACTCTCCCCCAGCCTGCAGCGCTGCCTGGGGCTGCTGTGACCCAAGTGCAGGATGTTGAACCTCATACAATTGGCCTCAGCCCATTGGTAGATGTTTGTGATGTGACTGTCTCTGCAACTCTGTCTGATAATATTGAACTGTTGTCATTTCATCTATTTTAATATTTTTTACAACTAATAGGGCACTGAATTTTGCTTTCCAAGGTTGTAGAAACATCCAGAATTAATACAAACAAGCTTTTAACATTTAGTATCTTCACTACAAAGAGCAGTAGAGACGGGTCCCACCAGTTCTCTATAGAGAAGAGACATGGCAGCCTGATGGAATGTTTTTTCTGAAGGACTTTGCAATGTGGTAAATGTGGAGGCTGAGCAGATGAAACAGCTGCATTGTGTAGCTCACAGCAGACATCCTACAGTATTCAAGGATGTTTCATGGAACTTCTGATCCTTTTCAGACACCAGCTTGTCTACACAGCCTGAGTGACCACAGCTGGAGGAGCACAGGATGGTCACATGGGCTGGGAGCTGTGGGGCTTGGCATGGGGCTCCACAGTTTGGGATGCACCAGCCTGAACCCACGAACTTTCCTGCCCTGAAAAACCCAAACATGGGCACACTATTTGGGTCCCTCATGTTCCTTCCCCCCACAGGGAAAGGCTGTGTTTCTCCCAGAAAGCAGAGCAAAACCATCAGCCTGGTCCACATGGAGACAGCAGATACAGTGCATACAGTCCATGATACTCAGCCCTTCGTGCCATATGGCAAGGTAAATGGGGAAATGCCATGGGTTCCACTCAGGGTTGGATTTAGAATGCTTTGACAAAGCAGATCAAGCCTGACGTAGGTCTCTTGATTTCATCAGTTGTCTGCAGACAGCAGTCACTGCATAGCGATGTTGTAAATAGCATGAAAATGTCTGATCGACCACAATAGCTGTTGGAGCAGCCAGGGGAGTGAAGGAAGAACACATGTAAGCTTTCAAACCCTGCTTTTAAGACAGATTCCCCCTTTGTGCAAGGCTCTCTGGAATGTGGATGGGGGGTTATAAATCAAGAGTCACCATCTCAGTTTGGCAAGATATATTGTGACCTTTCAGTTGGCATAATCTCCGCCAACTTCAGGATTACATGGACCTTGGGATGCTGGTTGACAGCCAGCTGAACATGGGCCAGTAGTGGCCAAGAAGTTGGCCAAGAAGGCCAACAGCATCCTGACTTGTATCAGAAAGTGTGGCCAGCAGGACCAGAGCAGTGATTGTCCCCCCCATACTTGGCACTGGTGAGGCCACACCTCAAATCCTGTCTTCAGTTTTGGGCCTGTCACTACAAAAGGGACATTGAGGTGCTGGAGCGTATCCAGAGAAGGGCAACGAAGCTGGTGAAGAGTCTGGAGTGCAAATCTTGTGAGGAGCAGCTGAGGGACCTGGGGTGGTTTAGTCTGGAGAGGAGGAGGTTCAGGAGGAACCTCATTGCTCTCTGCAGCTGCCTGAGAGGAGGCTGTAGGCAGGTGGGGGTTGGTCTCCTCTCCCAGGTAACGAGCAACAGGATAAGAGGAAACAGCCTCAAGTTACACCAGAGGAGGCTTAGACTGGATATTATGAAAAATTTCTTCACTGAGAGGGTGGTCAAGCATTGGAACAGGCTATTCAGTAAGGGGGTGTGTAGAGTAATGAAGCTGAGTTATTTAACAATACACAGCTATGGGCTGGCTTCAGGGGCGGTGGGTTGGCTGATGTGGATAAGGTGCAGCTGTGGCTGGTTCCTGCTAAGTAGTTAAATAGCTCTAAGGGGTATGGAAGAGGAGTAGTTAATGAAGAGAGACTTAGGAGAAGCAGAGGGAGGAGAGAAGAGAGTGCCCTGGATGGAGGAGTGACAAGGAGAAGGATGCAGCAGAGGCAAGAAGCAGGATGGACTGGCCTGAAGAGTATGAAGAAACAGCATGAACAGTAGATGAAGGGTTGAAGCCTTGTGGGGGATTGGTGGCCGTGCTGGGGCAAGGTGTGCTAACTATTTATTGAGGTTAACCTGGTGTGGGATGGTAAAAGCCTTGTTGCAGCCAGCTAGTTTTAAGAGTGCTGCAGCAGGGTGTAGTCACCATCCCTGGAGGTGTTTAAAAAGTACATAGATGTGGTGCTTAGTGACATGGTTTAGTGATGCACTTGACAGGCATGGGTTGGACTTGATGATATTAAAGGTCTTTTCCAACCTAAATGATCCTGATTTCTTGAAAGATGCCTCTCTGAGTATCTATGTATCTGTGGACAAGATCATAACAAGAGTGTCAGTGATAGATCCAAGTTTGTTCACATGAGCTCCTGCCAGCCTCTGAAGTATAACTACTGCAACTACATAGAGGTTCCTCCTAAAACATCATCAAAACCTGGCTGACTTTTATGATTATCAACATATCTACAGAGAGAGGAACCCAATTTATCTCCAGATGCGTACTCAGTAAGATGTAGTGCATCTGCATATTATTTACAGCTGAATATTCCAGGGCTGCTGTGTGGATATGTGATAACCTTATGAAAAGCCTCAAGCTGACTAACCAAAATACGGAGAGGCGTGATTCAAATGTGGAATTTAGCATCTGTGCTTCTCTTGGTAGAAGCTTACCTCTGGGAGCAATCCTTTCCCTGCAGAGCCCCTGTGCCAGGGCCATCACTTCTGAACTTCTCCCCATGGCAGAACACCTCTGTTTCATTTCTGAACCGAGTTGTGATTCTATGATGGTTTTTTTTGATAGTGTATTGTATGGAGTGAGACAGAAAAGGCTTCCTTGGAAACCAACATCAGATTATTAACACAGTCAGCTGGATAACTTTTTAGGGCCTTTCTGTGTCCTTTAACAGTGTTCTGCTGCTGTGGATTTGGCTTGTTTGATCAGAGGCTACAAAACACTAGTGTTTCAAATGGACCTGCTATTTTCAGCTGTTAGTGCACCTATCAGTCTTTGCATTTACCCTGCCTTCCACCCTCACCAAATTCAGTAACATCTGCAGCTGACACCCACTGGGCTCTGCAGCCACTTCTTGGGCAGCATTCCACTGAAAATGCTGAATGGAAAATGTCCTTGTAAATATTTTAAAAGGGGGGGAAAAAAGTAGAGTCTGTGAAAACAGGTGTGGAATGATAAAGCATTTTTTTTTTTTCTGAAACACTACAGTTATAATTAATTTGTAAGTGCATGGAACAGTCAACATTAGGAGCTACTTTTGCCTGGAATCAACAGTTCTGGAATTACTTTTCTTAGTTCCACTCAATCTTTTCTAGAAACTGAATGCATATGAGCTAAAGAAAAAAAAAAAAAACTCATACACAGTACAGCAGCCATTAAATTTTATTATAGTAGCTTTGAGTCATTACCATCTAGGGAAGGGGAGATGCTTAATCTAAGAACTGAAATTAATTTGTTTTATATTGTCCTTCAAACTGGAAAACTACTTTGGAGTACCAAGATTATTATCACATTCCCAGAGCGCATATAAATGTCACTTTCTGAAAGTCAAAGTTGGAACTGTAAACCACAAAAATCCAATATTGCTACCACAACTTTTATTACAGCCACATATCTTTATATTTTAGCTATTACTGTTACACTATTAGTTTGTTACTTCCTAAATATCTGCGGTGTGTTCAGGATACAAAAGAAGATGAGGTGTCTGTCTTGGGGGGGGGTGGTGTATATGTTTAGACAGATAATAAATCACACTGGGAATAGAAAGGAAGTATATTTAAATCTTGTGACGAGGGGAAAGACTGCCCTGATGTATTTTAGCTGTTCTATTATAAGCCACATGGTATAAACACTATTTTGGGATAAAAGCTAACAGGGGGAATTATTCCAGAATGCCTTTGAGAAATGGTTATTCATACACAAGCAGCATGTCAGCTCACTTCTGCAAGCTGCCTGTCAGTGTCTGTGTGTATCTGTGTATAAGAAAGGAGAATGAGACTTCTTTATTGGCCTGGGACATCCAGAGAGAATAGAAACTGAGACTGGGAGCCAACACCTGAACTCAAAAGGCCATTAATGTTCTGCATGTTCTTTGGCTGAAAGCTGATACATAAATATTTTTAATTCTGATTCCAAATATCAAGGCTCATATGTGATGACAGGAGAATTAAAATAAGACTTTGAGCTTAAAGCATAGAAATGTCACAAGGGCTTTAAAAGCGCTGTTCCTTGTTGCGAGACAGGTAACAGTTAAATGTTTTTTTCGTGTAGTGATTAAGACTTCTCTCTGTCACCCGTCTTTATGTAATCCTACTGCTACACAGTGGTGGGCTGATAGCACAGAAGCATGTGTAATCATTGCTACAATGCTGGGAAAGTGAATCTGAAGTGTGTGGGAAGAAGTGCTATGGAAAGCGTATCACACAGACAAACCAAAGAAGGCAGTGTGGGGAGGTAGAGATGGGCTAATGCCACCAGTGCCCCAAGAATTCCAAAATGTGCTGGAGAAATCCTATCCCAGCTTCTGCAGCACGGGAAGGATGAGATGATGCTGCAAAGGGCACATCTTCATGGTTAGTAACTGCTTCTGCTTTTAATAACAGCTACTATGTTAAGCAAAAGGAAAGTAAATTGCAAGTAATTTGCGTTAGGCTGGAGTTAGGAGAAAACTTTCAGCTACCCAGACAGAGTTATATAAGGCTTCGGGAGTTTTTTTCAGATCACTTGCCAGCTCTAGAAAACAAGTATTATTTGGAAAGGCCTTACTAGCCCTCACTATTAAGTTGATGGCTTCAGATCCCAGGACGACGGTGCCATACAACCCGTGCATCTCCTAAGGGTGCTGCCCAAGCACTCATCCCCCAAATTAGTGGAAGGGGATGTGAATGGATGATTGTTCCACCCACTTCAGGTGGCACAGGCTTTAGTTGTACGACAGCCCCACACAGGTCCCCTACCAGTTTCATTGCTCTCATGCAGCAAAGCTCTCCTCCTGTGTGTCACCTGCCATTTTCAACCCCCAGGAGCACACCAAGGGGCATCCTCATAAAGCTTTGACACATCCATCAGGGAGGTTTGCAGGATCACATTTGCTGTGTGGACAGAGGTCCTCCTGCCCATGCCCATCCCCATCCGCATGTCCATATCCTTCCTCCATTCTCCCAGCCCTGCTGCACAGCTGTTTCAGGCTCCAGCAGGGAAAGGCTTCACCTGCAAGGATGATGTTGTCATAGCACTGGAACATTTTTGAGCTGGCAAGGCAGCTATATGGTTGTCCTCACTTCCCACTCTTCTAAACCTTCTCTCTGACTTTTTTTTTTCTACCTTAGAGTCAAAGTGCAGCTGATTTCTCAATGAGACCCTGTGAGGAGGGAAGCCATGGCCAAGGCAAGCAGGTCTGGCCCATTCCCAGCCTGAGTTCTGGTGAGGTGGACATGACCCACAGCCCTTGTGTCCATCCCAACACCCCATGCACAGAGACTTCCCCTCCATGTTCAGCTACAAGAACTGCCTCTCTGCTTCTTCTGCTCCTGCATGTAGCCTGGGTGAGGCAGCTTTCCAGTGGGGCTGGGGAGACCTGCCAGCAGCGCTGCAGAGAGCAACGTGACCAAGCAACACTTTACATTTGGAGCTAGATCTGACTTCTAAAGGCTTTTGTTGCTGCGTATGGTGTATTCAGCAGACTTCAAACCACCATGGAAACGTCTGTGGCTGCTTTTCGTGCCTCCTTCTCATGCCAGCTTGTTGAAGGCCAAATAATATCATAAATTCAAGGAAGGTAATAAGCTTCTGAAAATGCTATGGCATAAAATGTAAATACTACTAACATTTCCCCTATTAAACTATAGTTTTTGCTGTGTATGTCTAAGCATTTGGAGATCTGGTTCTGACCAATGTCATGAAGTTCTTACTATGGAAATTGCTGGGCTGGGGAGTGCCTGTCCGTAGGTTGTGCGGGATGTCTCCACCAGGAACAACATCAGGTCTTTGAGCTCAGCCGCTGCTTACTGAAGGTAGATCACCTTGGGAAAATCAAGCTGGAAGAAGGCAGGGGACAGCAGGAAAGCACAAAAATAAACCTCAAAATAAAAGAGATTCAAGAACAGGGTGAGAGTAGGAGAGGAAAGTAGGGAGGCTGAGGAAGAGGCTTGCGGCACAGAAAAGAGAAAGCAAATCATGATCTGCTTGGGTACCTACCCAGAGACAGAGGGACTTCCAAGGCAAGGGCAAGGCGTACGTGTGGGCCACTGTACTGGGGAGGGTGTCTTGCTCTGGGTGCTCAACATGCTCTGTCTCCCCAGAAAATCAGCCTCCAGGGGTTCAGAAACTCTGCATGAAACCGCTTCATCTGCTTACACTTAGCCTGACTGCAAAATCCGTTTGAGTGGGGATTTGTCTTTCTTCGTTACCCTTTTACCTCCTTTTAGGACTGAGCTTCCAGGAGGGGAGGACACCAGGCTAACAATGAAGGGGTGTTAATCTTGATGAAATCCTATTAAAGGGAGAGAGAGAATGTGGTCATAGAGTGGCCTGGCTGTGGGCCCTACACAGGTAGAAACTGCATGTATTGCCATCAGCCTAGAGTGGATTTATGTTCCCGCATCTGAGGTTTGCAATTTTTTTCCCTGTTCACTGCAACACCCTCAAAAAAAAAAAAAAAAAAAAGAAAAAAAGAGAGAGAGAGAATGAGTGTTTATGCTCTTTGATGTGAACAATTCTCTCTGGCTAAAGGTCAGTGCTGCGAGCAATGGTAACTCCAGAGAGGTGCTGAGCACCGTATGCAGGACTAGTCTGTGAGCAAGCATGCTATGTTAGCTGTCAGGCTCCAACAGCAGCACCCTGGTCCTCCAGGCCAAGTCTAAGCCTTCTTCATTAGCCTTAGCTTTAGCTTTTTTTGAAAATATAAAAGTATGTCTTGATCCAGAGGCTTGCAATATTTCTGAGGGTGTTTTCATCCGTAGACCCTTAGAGCAAGAGTTCAGGCGTTAGTATGACTTCATGGGAAAACTCTCCCTTGGGTCTGTTCCCTTGGTGTTAATTATAACTGGAACTCATTTCTCTGCTAAGCTTGAAGTTATACTTTAAGCAAGAAAGGTTTGTAGGTAAGTAGAGAAAACCATTAACAGATCCAGGAGCTACAGAACATGCAGCCTTTTTTTACATATGGAGTGGGCCATGTGGGGGCAAGTCACTGTTGCAGCATAAGCACCCAAACCATGCATGAAAATTAAATGGAAAAACTGCAGGTTTATTGAGAAAAAGAGAGACAAGAAGAGGCCTACAGTTTTGGGGTGGAGCCCTATCTTCTCCCCACTCCTCTCATGCTGGGTGTGCTCTGGGTGGAAAGATGGAGGAGTCGGTGGCACTGCACAACCTGTGTTGCCCTTCAGCCCCTGTCCCACTGCACTTCCACCAGTCCCCGAAGAAGTCACAGGAGGAGGGTGCTGGAAAGAAAAGAATGAGTCTGAGGATACAGAGAACTAATAGTACAGGAAAATCCTGGAAAGCACGAGGTAAATACTTACCGCAAAGCACGGAGTTGCCTCCCACTCTCAGCGACTGCATCTCACATTGTATTGTCTTTAATCATTACTCAGGAGCTGTGACATGCAGTAATCCACTTCTTCAGCTTCATTTAGGGCTTACATGACACAGTCTTATCAAAATAGAACTATCGGGACTGCAAAACAAACACTTAATTAAAGCTGAGTGTTTCTAATTAAATCCAGCAGGATGAACACATTACAATGAATGTCATTTCCAATAGTGTCCCTAGAAATGACAAAACAAAGTGGCTGTGAGGAGCACACCCCACGGAGCACCACCACACATGTTCACGTGGTGGTTTCCGTGAAAGACATCTCCAGAAGCTGCTGGCAAACCACATGCAGCCTGGCCTCCTGGAGCAGCATCCCCGAGCCACCGCCACAGCGGGGTGGCACTTGTCACAGCCAGCACTCTTTTGCAAGAGAAACTGGATGAAGCAAAAGAGGAAGCAAGGGGAAACGATCTGGGGATGCTTTTCAGCTCCAGCTGAATTCAATGAGAGTATTTGCATGTCGGTGGGACTCCAGTCCAGCTCGTAATCAGAGGCATTTTGGTAGAAGTGGCAAGGGACTGCAGTTAAGGTTACCCGAGTGTTCTTGTGTGAGCACCTAATTACCAGTCACACTTTGCTTTCTGAAAGGTTTGACCTTCTAGGCTGTACTTTAGGGCCACACCAGGCACAAAAGTTTATCTTGCATGAAAACTTGGGTCAAGGACAGGGAAATTATTTGCCCTTACAGAAATTCCATGAACTTTTCTGAGCTGTTTCATGACTCATTTGAGTGTCTCTAACACACTGATTTCTTTAGGATTTAAGAGTCAGTAAGGTTTTAAAATCAAAGAGCAAGGTACTAGGAATGCAGTTAAAAAAAACTGTTGCTGAAAAACAAACAAAAATATAACAGGGTGGTCCCAAAACCTGCTTTCAAGTGATGATTCTTGCTGCTAAACCTAACCATACCTGGCTGTGGCAGCCTTGCACACCAGAAGTGCATTGCACTCTCCACAACCACCACTTTCCATGTTTGGTAAATTAAATGTCTACAGCCTGTACTAGGGAAGAATGCAAAAACATGAGTTAAACAAGCCTAAACAAGCACTGAGCTGAACCATACATAGCTTGTTCTCAGGAAATAGGAGTGTGTCCATAGGCTAGAATAGCTGATGCTGAAGAGATGGGAACAAAGGCAGGCCTTTGGGGGAATTCCTTCAGAAATCCTTTCAGGAAAATACCTGAAATCATGTTTTTTTTTTAAAAAAAATAATACTAAAATCTGGTTCTGTTTGTCAGGAACCAAAGGCTGAGCCAGCTTTAGGAGGAATGAGTTAATGGTGAGTAGCAGCTGGTAGCAGCAGGGTGGTAATTTTTGTGTGAAACAGCCTAAATGCCCTCACACCCCCAACAGCATCTCAATAGAAGGCACTGGAAGCTGCCTCCCCAGCAAATCACGGATTTTGGAGAAAACCAGCCCAAGGTGCCAGGTGCTCCCCTGGTCTTAAGACATTTGTAACTATAGAGAAACTTGTTCTGGGCAGTTTGAATTCCAGATGCTTTTTGCCCTCTCTCCCTGTTGAATTTTTGTCTTTTTCACTGTTTCAGGGGGAAATGCCTCATCTTTTTCCCCTGTGCCAAGGCTTCTTCTGGTAGTGACCAACAGAAATTAGGTCTCAGCTACCATGGCTGGAGCAGGCGATGCAGAGCACTGCTGATGCTAATAGGAGGAGCCAGTGTCTTGAGCAATGCCATCTTTGACATTTATCGCTACAACTTGTGGCTTGTGATGTACCGCATACTGACGGGCACAGCTGGAGGACTGGGAAGGACTGCTGAGGCAGTGGGGTTTTCCACCACAACCCGTGGGGAAAGGCAAGAGCACCAAGGCTGGTCAGCTTAATCAGAATACTCTTCAAAGATAAAAAATCACAGTGGCAAAAAGTTAACTTCTTAACATGATTTCTGCATTCCTGGCAAGGAAAGAAAAGGGTTTTAGAATGGTATGAAGGAAGGTTTGTACTAGACCAGCTAACAGTGAGGCACTGGACTTCACTGTCTGGAGTGATGGTGAGATCCAGCACTGGAAGGTGGGTTATCCTGCCAGGAACAGGCTTGACTATCATGTCAGGATAGATAGAAGTATGATTCAACCTGCCTTGGCCAACAGGAATAACTGGGGTGATCTCTTGAGGTCCCTAGCAATCCTATTCTTCCATGCCTAGCAATTGTTATCTCCTTCTGCCCTTTTTGCCTAAATAATGACAACCCTACTCAGCACTGTTCATCGGCCCATCACTCCAGCCTGTCCAGATCCCTCTGCAGAGCCTCCTGCCCTCCAGCAGATCAACACTCCCCCCAGCTTGGTGTCACCTGCAAACTTACTGAGGGTGCCCTCGATCCCCTTGTCCAGATCATTGATAAAGGTATTAAACAGAACTGGCCCCAGCACTGAGCCCTGGGGAAGGGCACTTGTGACCAGCCACTGGCTGCATGTAACTCCATTCACCACCACTCTTTGGGCTCAGCCGTCCAGCTTGTAACCCAGCACAGAGTGCACCCACAGAAGCCATGACCAGCCAGTTTCTCCAGGAGAATGCTGTGGGAGAGTGTCAAAGGCTTCAGTAAAGTCCAGGTAGTAAACATTCACAGCCTTTCCCTCATCCACTAAGTGCATGACCTTGTCACAGAAGACCTTACATGACCTTGTCATCAGGTCAGTCCAGCAGGACCTGCCTTTCATAACCCCATGCTGGCTGGGCCTGATCCCCTGGTTGTCCTGCACATGCCATGTGATGGCGCACAGGATGACCTGCTCCATAACCTTCCCTGGCACTGAGGTCAGGCTGACAGGCCTGCAGCTTCCTGAATCCTCCTTCCGGCCCTTCTTGTAAATGGGTGCCATATTGCTTGACCTCCAGCCAACCTCTCTGGTTAGCCAGGACTGTCGATAAATGATGGAGAGCGTCTCAGTCAGCACTTCCACCAGCTTCCTCAGCACCCTTGGGTGGATCCCACCCGGACCCCATAGACTTGTGTGTGTCCAAGTGGTGCAGCAGGCCACTGACCATTTCCCCTTGGGTTATGGTGGCTTCATTTGGCTCCTTGTCCCTGTCTTCCAGCCCAGGGGGCTGGGTACCCAGAGAACAACTGGTCTTGCTATTGAAGACTGAGACAAAGAAATCATTAAGCACCTCTGCCTTTTCCTCATTCTCCCTCGCATCCAATAAAAGTTACAGATAATCCTTGGCCCTCCTTTTGTTTCTAATGTATTTGTAAAAACTTTTTTTGTTATCTTTTATGGCAGTGGCCAGCCTGAGTTCTAGCTGGGCTTTCGCTTACCTAATCTTCACCCTGCATTGATGCTGTATTTGTACTGCAGAAAAGTCTTGCAGCAAGATATTTATAGGAAGTCCCTATGCAGAAGAATACTCTTATGCACTGGAAACAGATTGCAATGCAGAGTAAAACTAAACATGGAGAAATAGTCTTTATTCATATATCCTATAGCATAAACACCCACAAAGCTGTCAAATGAGGCCAAACCATTTTTTGTTTTTGATAATCAGTGGGCAGCAATGCTATGAATCCCTACCAGGAAGACAGGGTTTGACCCACAGTGGGGCCTGGGGTCAGCATGGGATGAGCCTGGTGGGAACAGGGCTACTTTCAACAGTTCCCATGATCCTCTCCCCAAAACATGTTGATCCATGATCTTTAACAGCCATGGCAAGCCTGGGGAAGCAGTAATGCATTTTGGCATCCCCCTGACATGCCCTCACAGACTCACAGAGTGGTTGAGGTGGGAAGGGACCACTGGAGGTCACCTGGTCCAAGCCCCCCTCCTCAGCCAGGGCCACCCAGACCAGGCTGCCCTGCACCTTGTCCAGTTGAGCTCTTGTTTCTCGTGTCTTTATTAATAAAACGTAATTTTTGGTTAAGTCTGAGTATGGTGCTAAACCAACAAAAACATCTGGGGAAGATGTGTGGTGATGAAGATTTAACAAGATTAAAAAGAAAATGCCATAAATATTTTTTCTTAGCCTGGTCATATGGGACACACCAGAAAACATCTGATAGGCTGTAAATTAAACAAAAAAGGCATAAACACATTTGCAAATATATAAAATATGAGGAAGGGGGGGGGAAGGAATGCCTTAAATAACATTCAAACCTGACTTTCATTAAGCAGCAACTGAAAACACCATTTTTCCAACACTGCAAGAGTTTGGCCTCAGTTTTCCTCAAATGGGTTTGGGCATTGTTTGCCCTTTACCTTGCTCCAGACTGCTCTCTTGCAGACCAACAGGCTACAGCTTTATTTGGAAATCAAAAGAGTGTCGAGACATTTTCCTGAGGGATGGCTTGTGCTCACTGCCTGGGATGTTATATTGTTTTAAGAGTCCCGGGCAGAGTCTCAGCCCAAACCAAGTGATGCTTTCCCAGACAAGCCCCACAGGCTGGGAGGTAGCGCTGCTCTGGCAGGTGCTGCAGATGCAGCCCCACTCTGGGGGTGAGACGCTGACAGTGCAGGTCCGGGCTGCCCCATGCCACTTGATCTTAAAGCAGTTAACGGCCATGGGCATGTTTAATTTACTAGCATAGATGTGGCCTGAAGGTCTAAGCTGGGGTGGGTGAGCTTCACAAAGACAACAGGAATCACACAGCAACACAGTGAAAAACATTAATCATGGGGATGAGAAAGGTGGGAATTTCTGTGCTTATTTATCCTGAGTAGTTAATCACAGCACGTTACTAGAAAATCAAATGTGTCTTTCAAGACAAAAGGGTTCATGTAATAAGCAGGGTTTGTGGGACATCATGGGAAGCAAACCTTAAAGGCTTCAAAACACACGTTCTTTGTGCCACAAAGACTTGGTGTGCAAATTATTTGCTTTGTGCTGGTGTATTTGAAGAGCTTCCCAACGGCTGTGGGGAAGGGCTGTTAGCAGACCCCATGTGGTAGCCATGTACCTTGGCTCCCAGCAAAAGAGCTCCAGCTTCACACCGCCACCCTGCAGCATCAACAGCTGGCCTGTGCTCTATGAGTGCAAGCCAGCAATGTAGCCAAAACCAAAATTTGACTCACTGTATAATTTCCTTTAGGAGGTACAAACCTGCTTTTAATGAAAATTTAATGTTCTGTGACTCATAACTCCATTGATGTTTATAGAAATCTTCATGGCGGTGACATTTATTACCAAAGTAACAGGTACAACCTTGGTTATTTAGAGCCAGCTAGAATTATCTTAATGAGTCCTCTTGGTTATTTAAAGCCAGTTAGAATTATCTTAATGAGTCCTCTTGTTAGGAGTTCTTGAATAATCTTATCTTCTCTATACAACAAGAGCAGTTCACACTTAGAGATGAAAATAGGTCTCAATCAACCCACAAATTCCAATTACAGACTTTATGGGTTTGGACATTGCCTCGAGACTAAGCTATTGAATATTTTATTAGCAAATTGCAGTGATAACCCTACAACTGTGTTCAAAATTATTTCCTTTTATGTATTTATTTCCCACCATGTTATTTCCTTCAAAATACAAGGTGTAATTTTCTCTTCTCTTTCACAGTGTGTTATTTTAGTCCAAAACTGTTTATCTTTCTTTATGTCTATTTGCACCTCAAAAGATTACTGAAAACAATCCCCCCCTTCTTTTCTTTTTCTTTTTTTTTTCTTTCCTTTTTTTTTTTTTTTTTTCAAATAGTAATTGACAAAGAATAGCTTTAGTTTAATACAATCGTAGAATTACTAGTTTTGGGCAAGACAGCATTAGCAATGTTCTTATCCAGTAGAGTTGTTACCGACCCAGTGGAAATGTGACAAAACCAGGGAAGCTCAGATTTAATCCTATGAATTGCGTCTAAAACCCTCCTTACTGAACCTCTCCACATTTCCTGTGGGGAACTCACAGTCAGACCAACACTGAACTGTTGAATCATATTTCTCGACACTTCTAAAGAACCTGGATCTCTTTGCCCTGTTTTACCCAATATTTCAACTAACACAGTTTTACTTAAAAATACCCTTTTTTATTCTGTTGGTAAGATATTTCAGAAACAACTTAGGTGAAAGTAGTAATAAAAATCAACATTTTTGCTCAGGTTAACTAAAGGATTTTCCTTTTGGCATAAGTTCTTTTAAAAATAAGCAAAAATTCTGTGGCTTTTCAAGAAAGATGCTGAAGGGAATTATTTCATACTTTGCTTGTCCCATGGTTTGCATAATATGTTTTTACAATAACTCAAAAAAGGGAACTCATGGAAGATGAACCACAACAACTTTGATATTTGTTTCACATGAGTAGAAAATTTATTTGAAGTCTGATGGGAAATTAAATTATGGATGTTAATGCAATTCTATCTTGTTATCTAGTACACATGGTTCTTCGAAGCTTAATCAAATACAAGTATTGAATTTTTAAAAATGGATGCTATTTATTAACAAATAAATAGAGATTTTGCTTTAAGTTGCAGTGGCTTTGCTATTTTAAAACCTGCCATGAAAAGAACTATAGCTCTTTAATGCACTTATTTTGTTTTACCATCAGGTATTTTCAAATGGCTTGGTCTAGGTAAATAGCAATGAGGATGACCCTAAAAGCAGAACTAAACTGTCATATCCCCAGCCTAAAGGCAGTAATGACATGACCAGCTGAGACAGCCAATCCCTCACTTTTAGACTCCTCTTTTAGACAAGAACTTTCACTTATCTGAGACCCTTTTCAATTTACCAAAGTAAATACACTCCTGCAAACATCCCAACAACATCAGAACTTCTGTGCATGCCCATGCTGTCCTCCTAGAGCTTGCTTTACCAGTTAGCAATATTAGGAGGAGGGAGTGGGACTGGGAAGGAAAAGGGACATGCAGCAATAGGAAAGACATTGTTTGGAAAGAGGATATTTTGGAGGAAAAGGTGGTACGCTGAGACTGTAATAAGAACCCTCCAAGAATTCAAATACATAACTATAACACTACAGTTTTGTAAAATGACCCTGTAGTAATGCATGTGATCTTTTAAAAAAGCCTTGGATTGAATTTTGTTAATTGAATGGAAGCTCTGCATGGAAGAAATAAAACCCTTCCAGTAACAGCCCCAGCATCCATGGCCTTCTCCCGCAGCTTACACTGGTGTAACAAGAGGTAGTCAGGTATAGCTGATGTCATTTAGATGCATTTTTTTTTCTCCTTCTACAGCACACTAACATCTCTACCTTCCAGGGTGCGAGGACTTGCAGATTTTCCCAAAGATGTGACTGACTGAAATAGGGATCACTAACCCATCGCCTGCAAAGGATGTCCCAGCTCCCCTCCCAGTCCCAAAGGAGGAATCCAAAACACAGGAGCCCCTGAAGCCACTGTGCAAAAATGTAGGGAAGAAGATCAAGAGCCATTCCTAATACCAGAGTGTGATACACACTCAGCAAGAGAAAGATCAGGTACATAGTGGGCTTCCTGGTGCTGAAGTCCATGCGAACTAAAAGTAAGTTCCCTGAGCACTTCTCACTGTGCAGAGGCAGATCTTTCCCAAGTGGTGGGTCAAACAGACCAGGTAAGGCAGTTATGACAGAGCTAATGAACTGAGACATGCAGCAGGTAACAGGAGAGAGAGGCATAGCCTTGAATGACCCAGGTTAGGTTTGTACTTCAAAAAGAGATTTCAGGTTGCCTCTTTTTTTTTTTTTTTTTTACCCTTTCTTTCTTTCTTGAGAAGCATCCTTTGCTTTGCATGGCAGAGAGGACAAACCATCTCCTGAACTATTACCTACCTCCCAAGCAAAGCCATGAGACATGGAATAGAAAGACTTCCTCCAGGAACAGCTCCCTAAGAGTCATGAGACTGTATTCAAGATCTGGTGTTCCTCAGAAGCAACCTGCAGCTGGGGATCTGTCAAGTGGTTGCTGAAAGCTCAGCTGTGACAGCCTTGGAATTGTCATCATAAACCATTTCTGTTTCTGGAGGTTCTTCATTATGAACTGGTACATTTTAACGCCAGATGTTCATCATCTGCTCTGTTTTCCAGTATGACTTTGGACCAAAACTGCACCCAGGAGGTCTCAAATCGAGTCCAATACCTTGCGGTTGAACCCGAGTTGCTCTTCAGGAAGCCACCTCCACAGGTTTAAAGACAAGATTTGGTGCTGAGCCAATGTCAGACATGTAGGATGTAGATCCCTATGCATATAGGGGATGAAACAACTTCCAGCACTGTCCTGCAGCCACCTGCAGTGTTTAACCATCAGCATCCTCCCCGGCACGCATACGGCCCCTGCTAGCCACATCAGCCCCTTCCCTGCTGGTGCTCTGGTACAGCCCAGGGACCAGTCTGGAGTAGAGCCTGCTGCTGGGGGAGACTGGCAAACCCTACCGCCACAGTTTGTGGGGGTGGAGGAGAGAAGATTGCAGCCATACGGGCACAAGCTGTGCTGTCTCATGCCCACAGAAGAACAGGAGGAGAACGAGCATGCTAGACAAATGATGGCAACACAGTGGCTACAGAGCAACCACCACCGCAGTTACCTGTTACACCCAACACCTGCAGCTCCTACCCAGCAGTGCTCGGGGACCTTTCATGATTCATTTCTGGAGCTTTTGGCGCAAAAAGTGAATGACTGAACTGCTCCCTCGTGCCACTTTCAGGGATGGCAAAAGTTCACCCAGGGGACCCCAAGGACTCTAGAAGACCCCAAAACACAACAGCTGCTTCTTTCTTCTGGCTTCAGTGCTGAACATCACGGGTCTTTCAGCAAACCCAGGGGATTTATAGGTTCAAACCTGCTGTGCATCCACAAATGTCCCACTCTCCATCACCTTTTTGGAGGACTCCTTACCCTGGGGCTACAGTCCTGTACACCACACATTGTGCAAGGTTGCAGTCTGGATGTCACCCAGAAGTTCAGGAGAAGAATATCGTGTATCCCAAGGGAACAATGTTGCTAATGAAGTGCAACTTTCCCCTGATTTCCTGGCATTACAAGTTCCATGAATTTTTTTCATCAGTGGGCTTGATTTACAGCAAGAGTCTAAACTCGTGTGGCTGACACTCTACGGGTTTGGAAGAGAGCTGTGCAGATGTGAGGAAGGTGTAAATTAAAGTAGATCACATCAAGATTATTCTAATTTACCTCTTCTGGTGCTTGCAGAGTTGGCTTCCGCTGCAGCTTCTGCCTCAAGCACCCCAGCCCATAAAGTACACTAATTAGGCTCCTAATGCCAGTTTCATGTTAATAAGGAGGTAGAAACACAAACGCAGTTTGGGTGCGTTACTGTACAACTCTGCTCATCGGAGAGGGTCAGCACTACCTGACAGCCCACTGCCCCTGCAAAGCAAAAAGGTGTGTGTGAAATGCCCCAGTGCAATGGCACTGGCACCCACCTGCTTCCTCAGCAGACTGCCTCTGGACAGAAAGCGAGTGCTTTTCTTCTAGGGAGAGTGCTTTTCTTCTAGGGAATAATTCAGTGGCCCCAAAACAAGAAGGGAGTGGACAGCACCCACCCCAGGGGCCATCAGATGGAGGGGCTGGTTTCCATCCAGGGCAGCAGCAGGGAGCACTGCTCAAAGGGGTGAAGGGAGGGAAGGAGATGTCAGGTTTCTTGGTGCCGTTTCCCTCCTGTGGACACAACTCTTCACTGGCTGTGCCAGCCCTTGAGCAGGAGGAGCTGCCAGCACCCCGGAGCAGCTGGTGGCCACCTCCGCATGGGAGGGTGCTGCATTGGGCAGGCCAGCATCCCCGGGGAAAAATAACCTGTCAATCACTAAGGGAGAGTCACTGGAGATGCTCCTGCTATGTAGGAGTAGATGCCAGAGAACAGCTGAGCAGGGGGCTGGGGTTTATTTTTAATTTTGCAAAGTAAATTTGCCTTCCGCATGATCCTCTCATTCTTCCTCTCACGGCACACGTAAATAGAAAGACAGTCAATGGCACGCACAGGTCCCAGCAGACTGAGCCACAGCGCAGAGCTGCTGCAGAGCTCAGTGCTTGCTGTGGCTGTCTCACAGGCACGCCTGCGCTTCCCACAGACATCTCCTTCTCCTTACACCCCTCTAGAAACACGGCAGGGTAAGCGCCCGTAATGGAGCCCACTGGGTAAACCCACAGGCACTTTCCAGCCTGGGCTGCTCACCTCTCCGTGCGGGTCAGTGCTGGCACCCGGGCTCGCTTAGCAGTGCCCCGTTAATCGAACACACAGTCCTGGACCACCGCATGTTTGTCCATGGAGGAAAACCCCGGGCTGCAAAAACCCTTCTCAGGTGGAATCATGTTTTACTCCTGGAAAGTTTATTGGCAAATGTACAAGAATTCTCAAATGCACTTTATGAAGCTGTAAACGCTCCCTGCCATGCAATGGCCCCGGGAGATGACGTGGGTGAGGTTTACTGCAAGCCTTTTAACCGAAGGAGCCCTGGGCTATGGCGCAGGCTGCTCCAAGGGGGGCTGTAGGGGAGGGTAGCTGCAAGCACAGGGTGGCTGAGCTCCTTCCTACAAACATCACCAGCTGCCTCCAGCCCAAGCCTGAGGAGCTGGCAGCCGGCCTGCCCTGCAGAGATGGACAGATCCCAGGAGACACTTGCTGCCTCTGAACCAAAATCTCTCATCTTCTTGTGGTCTTCTGTTCCCACCTTTCATTGCAAGAATCTGAGAGTTGTCATAAAACCACAACAGCTGGTGCTGACAATTAATTCACTTTAGAGAAGGTCTTCAAGGTGGCTGCTGGGGAAGAAATTAATGCTGTTTAAGCCAGTCTTTGTCAGCTCCCAACCTGCTAGCAGGCACCAGGCTGTAAAGATGTACTGCTGCCAGGTTCTGCTTGCAGGGCTGGATCCCACCAGCACAGCACTGCTCGGGGGCCAGCATGCTGTGCTGGTGGCTTGCAACTGCATGGATTTCTGGGTGGGTTTTTTTTGTTTTGTTGTTTGTTTTTTTTTTAATGGGTGTTTGTTTTGGTGTAGTCTGAAACACTGCTGGCCCTCAGGAAATGTAAATACTTGCCCAGGATGGTACAAACCCCACCTCCATCCTAACTTATTCTCCACTTCACCTGTGTATAGGTATTATTTTATGCAGAAAGAGCAAAGAATGGGACTTTATAGCTGCATATCGCACCAAAGCCACAGTTCCTTCCTCTTACCCATTGGGTATTGACTGGGTCAAATGTTTCCAGTGGCTCTGCATGATGCTCACCAGCATCCTGGGTGAGGGTCTGCCTTCCCATCTTTGAGGTCTACCGGAAGTGCTTCCCACCCCAGCCACGGCCATCCTGCACAAGCAGCATTCACATTGAACATCACTGATGCACATGCAACTGTCATAAACTTCCGTTTTTCAGCCCCACAAGCCAGAGTAAATGGAGAAAAAATAATAATAATAATAAAAAATCCCTCTCCTACTCCTGGGCAAAAATTGGCCTTTTTGTGAGGCTGAAGTGAGAATAACCAGAGTCTGTTAATTGGGACCTACAGTCAGCTGTAACAGGGAAATAAATTAGCAGCCATGACACAAAGGAAACAGAAATGGCAGCAATTGCTCTCAGTTTTATGGGGTTTGGGTAAGACCATTTGAGATTAAAATACAATCAGCATGTGCTAACCACTGCCCCTTACATCTAATGGATGTGGGAGAGAAAGATTTGCTTATTCAGGTATCATACCACAAAGTACAGCAGCTCCAAGAGTACATGTAGATTAATATTAAGTGGCAGAAGAGATTTAACACACCTGTTCGGAACCTCATGTTTTTAAAGCATGTAAATCTAATGGGCCCAAGGTGAATAAAACCAGACAGCAGAAAAAAATGGAAAAAATCAAGACAGAATTAAAAGTACAATTATTTTTTAGCTAGAATTCCTATCCAGTGATTTTCTGTTGCAAACAGACATTGCAATAGGCCCCATCCTACTGTGAAAACATCTGCATTTATCTCAGCAGCTGCACACAGCGTTTCCCCATGAGTTTTGTCTAGCCTCAGCAGCCTATCAAAGCCATAAAACATCCTGCCTGTGCCAGATGTAGGATGCGCATCCCAGCGATGTGACCGCTGCCTTATAGCTCAGGAGGACCGGGGGGGGGGGGGGGTGGGCAAGGAGGAAGGCTCAACACCTCTGCCTAGCCACAGGGCTTGTGGCATCAGCTGGCTGCTATCCTTTCAAAAGTGGCTCCAAAGGCAGGAGACATCTTTGCTTCACCCTCAAACTCTGCTCAACATGGGAGAAGCTGGGAAAACGTTTTTGGACCTTACACCTTGCGCATCTAACAAGGGAAGTCAAGCAGACTGGTCCAGCTGCACGGAAGGGGTTTTTAATAACAGGAATCTTGGAGAAACAAACAAAGAAATGCTTTTTCCAAGGTGTTCCTCCAAAAATGTGGCACATACAGTAGTGGCTGCAGGACAGAGTACTGCAGGCCCCCCTCCACATGTGGTGCCATTAGCCTGCGGAGGGATGAATAAACAGGAGACGGAGGGTACTGCAAGGAGTGAGGCAGCTCTACCGGGGCTTGTCGTAACACCCATCTCCGAAGCAGGCAATTACACACGCTATGAAGTCATTCAATAAACACATTCAGTTCTGCAGTCAGCCTAATAGGCTGTAATTTAACTCTATTTCACTTCAATTGAAAGAAAAAATAAATCAATAACTGATAGACAAGCCTCTTCTCAAGTGGCAGAAATGCTTGTTATTGTAGCTCTAAACCAGTACTCCCTTGCACCGTGGCTTTTATCATGCTGTGCTGCCCCGGGATCCCACAGCCAAGATCTGAACAGCCTTTACTCACTAACCTGGCTTAAATTCGTTAACAGAAACTCTTCTCCATAGGCAGAAGGAACTCGCCAGCTGAGATATATTCCAAAGAACCCCCCTTGCTTTCCTGGAGCCTCATTTAAAGTCCATTCTAGCCTACAGCTGCAGCAGCCCAGATTTCCTCCTACCTGCGGAGCTGCGATGTCTGAGAGAAAGGCAAGTGTGGGGGGAGCTTCCGTGCATCAGAAGGTGGCTGAGATGTCCCTGGACCCAGCTCTGGTCTGGAGTAGCTGCTGTACAGCTGCCTCTCCCGTCCTGCTCTATGCCACGAGGAACAGGACACTTCAAAGCAAGTCTGTGCTTGGAAGAAGTTATCTCAGTAGCAAATAAACCAGGAACGTCCCACAGAAATGTTTTTAAATGTTAGCAACCTAGTAATGAAACACTCAGTTTGGTACAGAATCTTATTTTTTCCAAAGCTGTAAATGATCTCTTTCAGAATCCTGCGTCCACACGGAGTTGCCCACATGCACTGGCCCTGCTTCAGGGAACAAGGGTCTCGCCACCAAGTGGGAGCTCAGAGCAGGGAGCCATGGCCCTTTGCTATCGTCACTGCCAAGTCCAGAGTGGCAACAGCCATTGGGGGGCTGAGACTCTTGGGGCTCAGGCTCCCCCCAGGTCTGCTCTGGGCTCCTTGGATTTAGCACTGGCAGTAACTTTTCTCAGTGCTAGTGATTTTCCACGCCCTCAAAGGTGCTTCTGCCATAACTTCCAATTGAGCAGATGGTACCACTAGTATTATTATTCAGTACTGTTAGTGAATATTTATTCATCAATATTTGTGCTGTTCACCATTGGGTTCAGTTCCCCAGAGTCGGGGTGATGGAGCCATCAGGAAAGCAACTGCAGAACATGAGTGACCACACAAGTCCGTGTATGATGATGGGTTTTGTCGCACAATTGCTGGCACCTAAGCAATGAGGAGTGAACCAGCTGTCACTCCCACTGTCATCAGCACATCTTTTGCCTGTCATACTTTTTCTACCTGAGGCACATCACTGGCCTCAGAAGCCCCCAGCCCTTCCCTGGGTGGTCCCAGTCTCTTAGCAGGTGGCAGATGTGCCACCTCAGTCTGCCTTCAACTCCCCATTCCAAACCGCCTGTGCAAGCAGCAGCACAGCCCACCCTGCTCTGCGGGTGCCCCACGGCGGGGGCCAGCATGGGTGACCACCACCAGCCAGCCCTGGGCGGGCCCTTTGGTAACAGACCTGCAGACATGGCACAGGCGGAGAGCCCGAACAACCCCCTGCATCGCAAGGTCACTGGCTGCGGAAAGGGTTCTTGCATTTCCTTATAAAACAACCCGAGTATCATCGCTTCTGAACCACATCCGTGAGCTAAGGAACGACGATGGGCAGCCAAAGTTTCCCTGCAGCTCAGGTTCAGGTTAGGATGCGGTGCCAGAGGCTTTCCCCAGATGAGTGAAAACTATTTGCACATTGAGACTTGTTCTTAACGCTTCTGCTGGATCTGCCAACTGACGAGAAAAAAAATAACCCACCAACTACCTTGCCATTCACCCAGAGCCTGCAGTGTGAATTTGGGAGCCTCCTTGTTAAAAGGAATAATTTATGGATGACCTGAAACAGGACCTTGCTTGGGGGGCTTGAAATAAAGCCCCCCAAAACCACACCAGCCACATGAACGTGCAGCCTACTCCAAGCCCAGGCTAGGGCGAGCAAGCGTGCTTCTTGTCAGCATCTGCCCCGGTTTCTCAGACCCTGCTTCACCACAGACCTTTCATCTGGTGCTGGTGCTGCACACAGGGCTCAGCAAGAGCCGAGCCCAAGCCAGGCAGGGCTTCAGCCTGAGCTGCAGCTGAAAGGTCACGGCATCACCACGCCAGCCATCACGCAGAGTGGGCAGAGAAGCAACCGTGCAGAGCTGCTTACGGTGTCCCAGCAGCTTCATTTCTCTGTGTAGCCACTGAGTGGGAGTTGTGGGATGACATTTAGGAGGGGCTTGTAGTGACAGGCTTTGAGCAGAACATAGCAAGCCATCCAGCAGTCACTGTGCCTGGCACAGATTTTTTCTGACATTCATTGGGCACCAGAGGAACAGGAGCCAAAGTTGGTCCCTGCTGGTGAGGTCATGGAAGCATCCAAAAAACCATCTTTTCATTAATCTCTCGATCCCTTTTCATCATCTGTTGTGAAGATCTCCTCCTGCCTCTGCAGCGAGAGGCACTCGCTAAAAGAACAGGCACCACCGAGGCCCAAAGGTGACCTGTCCCCAATAGCAGGAGTCAACACCTCACCCCGATGCCAGGCTGGTCCATGCAGCTTGCTGTGGCAGCTCACCTCCTTGTACTGCAAGCTTACTAGAGACGCTGCAGCAGTTACCTGGGGACATTCCCAGAGTAACACTACCCAAACTGCGTACTATAACAAAAAAAAAAAAAAAGGGATTGATGATATGGATTTGTGTCTACAAACCCACCAGCAGCCACACTACAGCCAGCACTGTGCTAAATGGTGCAGGCAAAGCAGCAGCAGTGCCGGGGGAAGGACATTTCCCAGGTAAGCCCTTCAAGCAGATTTGGGAAGAAGACTCTGCAGTGCAGGAGACCCCAGTCAGCACAGCTCCAACAAGGAGCTGCGATATTGGCAGCAACTGCTGCCTGTCATAGAAATCCCATGTCTGTCACTTTTATTTCATTAGAAGGGTCAAAATGCAACAGGGAATTCCCAAACCCATCCACACGGCTACACTGAACCATCTACAATTCTTCAAAGCAGGTGTGTGCGCTCCACACTGGCTGAACACGGCCATTCCTGAGATTTACCTGTATTTTAAGCTGATAAAACCCGCGCTTAAGATTTTGGTTAGAGGGCTTGGGGGCAGCCTTGGTTCCTAGAGCCAGATTACGTACGATGGGATGGGAGAAGAAGCCTCTGGCTGTGCCACTGCTGTCACCCGTGCCCAGGCAGCGAGGAGCAGGGCAGGCAGCAGCCAGCAAACCAGGAATAGCAGCAACAGCAGTGTCCACCTTCACCTTCTGCTCCACGGAGAGGGTTTGCTGAAACATGACATTTAAAGGCTTCCCCCTCAACTCTGCTTTTGCGTACGTGTATGCGTACGTCTACGTGTACCAGACGCGTACATCGGGATGCACGTACACGAAGTTTATAGATGCACGTGTGTATTTCTGCAGAGCACAGCGCGCAGAGCGGTCCCCCGTCGCACAAGCCTCCTCCTGGCAAACACATCCAGGGCCACACGTAATATTAACACACCAGCATCTCCAGTGACCGTTTCTCTCCCAGAAGGAGCTCTAGAGAATGCAGCGACAGAAACTTTGGTATTAGCTGACTCAAGGGCTCCACCAGGAGGTAAACCAGCCCGGATCACCCCTTCGGAAGGGCTGGAAGGAAGGTGCTGCTGGGGCAAGCTGGGCAGGGAGGCCAGACTTGCTGCGGAGCCACGTTCAAAGGCTAGGGCAAGGAACTGACGTGGTGCAGAGCCAGCCCGCCAGGGCTCCGGCTGCGCTGCCACGCACACCATGTCCTCATCTGCTGCAAAAATCTTACCAGTCCAGCAACACGGTCTCCAGGCTGTCAAAAAACAGCAAGAGCTTGCTAATTGTCCTGCCTTCGCCCCCTTTGCTTTCCCAGCAAGGGCTGGGCTCACGACGGGCAGGCAGGGCTGGGAGCACGCTGTCGCTTGCGGCTGCTGCTCATCAAGCCCTGGGCTTTGCTACAATCCATGTGTCCGCTGAAATGAGAACCCCGGGAGCTACGGCGGCCGTTTTGGATGTGAAAAGGTGGGATTCTACCCGTGAGCCTCAGCTTCCCTTGCAGCCCCCAGAGACATGTATCTGCTCACCTGACCATTGAAGACATGTCCGCCTCCCATGAGACAAACCACCCCGAAGCACCTTCTCTGTCCTGCTGGCTATAATGCGAGTCGTGCACCAGCCTCGCACTCCAACCCAGAACACACAGACTATACATTGACAGGATGCACCGCACCTTCTCTCCCACGCAGCCCCATCAAGCCTTTTTAAGCGTGATGAACCACATCATGAGACACGCAGAGCCAGACCCAGCTTGCCCACCAGAGCGCTCGGAGGCACATGGGTTCTGCCCAAGACCCAGCACTGATGGAAGAGGAAGCAACCTTCTGCCCTTCCTGCCTGTCACCAGGAGGCACAAAGGGGAGCAGGGACCAGACTTTTGACCTGACACCCCTGAGCGCACAGGTGCCATCAGGTGTGAACCTCTGCCAGCTTGGACCCAGCTGGCCAGCGCTTGGCTGCTATGTCCAGGCACAGTCAGGGTGCCTGACCCAAGGGCACAATGCCCTTGATATATCAGATACCATCCCATCAAAATCGCGTTTCTGGAGTGTCTCTTCTTTGAATCGAAGGGTCTCCCAAGAGATACACCCTTGAGCCAGAAAATTCCAGAAGGAAAATACATTTGCTTGCTCCCTAGACGGCAAATCCCATTCCCAGGAACAAGAAACAGCAAGTCGAGCGCTCACAAAGTGCAAGACAGCGTATGGAGTACTCGTAACTTTCTCCCACAACCCAAAAGCTGTGAACAGCAACTTACTCCAGCACGGCCCAATTTTATCATTTCAGATTTCCCAAGAAAGCATGTCACTAGCAAAGGCATGCTCCTCTCCACTTTCAAGTTTTATTGAAACTACATATTTTACACACAAATGGAGTGGGAGCTGTTGTACCAGACTTTGGTATCTCATATACATTTACAGAACCTGAGCACATAGCAGTTTCATATTTGGATATTCTCTATACTCTCATCTTAATTCACAACAGTCAAACAAAATGCATTTTTAGTACTTCTAGTGACATAAAAATAGGTTCCATTCTTCCAACAACAGACCCATTTACAACATTTTCTCCTTCTCCCCCATCAACAAAGTATTTCCAAAAGGCGTTGGATTTTTCTGAGTCCATAGTTTCCTTGCAGTTGCAGGATGTTAGTGAGGGACACCAGCTTCAGCTTTTCTCTGTATTCTCCAGGCTCCCTCTACCCCTCCCAAGTACCATGTGTCAAATGATGCAGGCTCTTCTCTAGGAAACAAAAAACCAGCTGTCCTGCTTCCATGCTCATTACATACAACCTTTCACTGAGACCAAACAAAAAGAGTCCATTTTGCTGCTTATTTTTTACACCAGAACAATTGTTCACTAGGAACTATGCGAAGGCAGCGGACCTATTTGATGGAACAAGGGTACTGAGGGCTATGCCTGATCTGGGCTAGCAGGGAAATATCACTTATACCACCCCATCACTGATAACCCTGGGCTGTCGGTTCCATCTCATGCCAAGCATACTGAAAGCAGCACAAGATGTCTGCAACAATAAAGAAAGACTGATACAAATCGCTAAACATTATGAAAAAATGCTTGGGTTTAACAAAGCAGAACTCTTTGTCTAGCTGATGTACACTCACTTTGCCTTTGAAAAAATTGAGCACATCTATTTGCAAATAAAATTCACCTACAAGTGAATAGTATCCCTTCCATCGCAAGTACCACTGCAGTACGTCAGCCATTTTTCAATCGCTCCATTCTCTGCATTGACAACAAAAAAAGTTTTTTTTTAAAAAAAAGCTTTCTGGCACACATTGGAACACACCAAAATCCAAACAGCAGTCCCTTTGTAAGATGCTGCTAATCCATACTACTTTGTTTTTGAAAGGTACAATACCTTCCTCCAGAAGCTCTTCTGTGACAATGGTTTCAATGGCTCACATGAAACACACAACCTGAAGCACCTCCATACGTTACCAGTGCTTCCTTACAGCCCAAGTAGTACGTTTGTAGCACCTCAAGGGATAACCCCTTGGAATGATAGGCCTGCTCACCCTATCAACACACAAGTGAAACTGAGAATGAGAGAATCACCCAGCACAACAGAGGGAAGAGAGGAAACACCCAGAGCTGGCTGTTCCAGTGTCCGATGCCGATCGCAACTCAGCGCAACTACAGACTACTTAATAAGGCACTTGTTCAGAGAAGCAGGGACAAACAGGCAGCACAAGCCAAAGAACTACAGGATGTCTTTCTTCTCCAGTACTAACAGGCTTGCCTTTTCAAGGACCATTCAAAGCCACTAACCTGCTCAACAGCAGCTGTAAGACAAAAATTGTATTTGCTTTAAACCCCTACCAACAGCCATCAGTTTTGCAACTAGAGTAAAAACGTTTTCAGACAGAACCCAGGTTCATGGGCAGATCAAACTGTATCCCTGGGTTTAATAAGATATTGAAGTTCAAACCTTATTAATGTCTTCCCACACTCACTTATTACCCTATCTGCAGCAGGACGAAAGAGAACAGCTTTTACTCTAGACCAAATCTATAGCCATGAAAATAGACTGTGAAGATAATTTATAGCAACATATATACATAGAGTGTTACCTCATCTGGTTTTTAGATTAAAATACTCTAACATGAGGTAAATACGTAGCTTGCTTTCTTAAAACAAAATCTTGAAAAAGTAGTAGTATCCAGGTCATTTTTAAAGACAGCAATCACAGCAACTGAGTCAAGGGAATCTTAAAAAGGCCATAATTTTAAAAAGAAGTCATATAAATTTTTTAAAAAGGACACACACCCCCCCCTTTTTTTTTTTTTAAATGACATGGAGAGAAACATATTTACTCCTCAAACAACATGAAAACCCAGGAAACAAATTCCAGCAGACTCCCATTCCAGGACAGGAAATGAAGACAACTTCACAGCAGAAAGTGAGATGAGAAGAGGGAAACAGTCACCATTTTTTGCCAAGTTATCAAAAATCTGCATCCAGAGTGAAGACATTGTCCATTGTTTCTGCCATAACAGCAAAACGCTGATATTCTGAAACCCGCTTCTCAAAGAAATTTGTTTTTCCTTCCAGAGAAATATTCTCCATGAAATCAAAAGGGTTTTCTGCATGAAAGACCTAAGGAAGGGAAACACTATTAGACCGGTGTTCTGATAGGGGAACACTGCTTTAAAAAACCCCAACAAACAGAACAGTCAAACCCTTTCAAACTAGATCATCCCTTGCTGTAACGTGCTGTAGAATCTATGGACAACTATCCAAGCAAATTCAGTCCTGTCACTCCCCAGGAGTTCGGTCCATAGTGAAGTTCACCCACGCAAGGTGCTTATTATCCTTCGAGCACCTCAGCACTTGAGCACAGCATTAAGTTTCCCATTACAAACTTGCAGAGCAACTGAAGGGAAACAATGGCCTAAATTGTTCTTGCTCTTTCAAATAGTGAAGCGTATGTATTAATACTGTGGTTTCGGCTGTCACTCAAAGAAAGTGCAAGCGCTAAATAAGACCTGCTCCCAGGCACATTAAGCACTGCTCTGTGCTGACAGCTTTCCTGGGCTGTCCTGGCAGGCCAGCATTTTGGACGATTGCACCTCTTACCTTTGAGAACCCAAGTTCCATAAGTAACCGGTCCGCAACAAATTCAATATATTGTTTCATCAAAGTGCAGTTCATTCCAATCAGACCTACAGGTAACGCCTCTGTTAGAAACTCCTAGAAGTTAAAATACAGACGACATTTAGAGAAATGAAATTTAAGAAGGGAAAAGGAGAGAAGATGCCTGTGCTTCACAGTAACACATTTATGATATTCCAGGCTCCCCAGGCAGTTGTCTGAATAAATAACTTGCATCACTAAAATCAACAAGTGTCTTCTTTTTTCAGTAGTTGTTTCTATCTTCCTTTATTTTTAGCATGTTTTTCTGGAAAAGGCACGAGAATTTTTATTACTGTCCCTCTCACCTGCCTTTCCCTACACCCCTGGAACATCCCAAGTTTCAATGTAAGCCTGAGCTTCAACTTCAATAAAACCGACAGACCATACTAGTGGGAGCAGGAACAGATCCGGAAACCTCCAGTTTTCCTCGGGTTCCAGCCATTATAGAATGACAGACCAGAGAGGACAGTGATATATATATGAGTGCTGAACCCAGCCATGTGTATGTTTAGGCACCGATGCAATACCAGACAGCATTGTAAGGCAAAGCTGGGGCATTCATCATCATCACAGTAGCTAGATGACAGCAGAAAAGAAAGAGTAAACTGCAATCCTGCCAAACACTCAGCAGTGCAGAAACTTGTATTTGCAGATGGGTGGTAGCACTTCACGTGAAAGAACCTGACAGCAGCCTCAGAAAAAGTCAGAGCCCAGCATGGTACACGTGGCCAGAACAGACCCTGTCTTCTCCAGAGGACAAGCAGGGATGTGTACACAGCAGGGAGATACAACAATCCTGAAAGGACAGAGGTAAACAAACTCTTCCGTAAGAGACAGCTGTGGTTGGACTAGGCAATTGCCGTAGGTCCCTTCCAACTGGAACTATTCCATTCTGTACTAAAGATGGTCTTTCCTCTTTTCCATTATTAAGGACGAAATCAGCTGCCAGCTTCAGCTTCTCCCAGTTGCTCAACATCTGAATCAGAAAGTCCCTCACTCTTATTGTAACCATTATAGAAGAGGGCCAGGATGGTATAATGCATCAGGGATCCAGGCCTGAGTCAAGTATCAAATATGGAATCTCAAAAGTTAGAAATTAATTTGTTGATTTCTGCACATAAGACTGGTCCTGTGCTGCCCATGGTGCTGTCACAGCTGGGCTTACCTGCTCAATTTCAACCGCATTAACAATGATCTCACGGACCCGTTCTTCTGATGGTCTGTTCACTAAATAATGGAACATTAGGCAAGCAAAATCACAGTGCAGACCCTGAAACAACAAAGAACAACGGAAAAAAAAGTAATTTTTTTCCCTCCTCCACATAGTTTGCACTTACGCTGGGGCAGCCTCATTCAGGTTGAAGCTTCCTAGCCTCCTGCTTCTTTGACAGTCTTAATGTTACCACGTGTAGCAGGCATTTAATTTACAGCCCAATTAGTAAGATCTGAAATCCAACACATGCCACCTACGCCAAAATAATGCTCAGCATACATATTTCTTCAGGTACATATTTTTGAGAGCTGCTTTACTGTGAGGGATCCCACAAAGAACCCTGCTGGGTCCCTACCTCTCAGAGATGGATTTGCAGAAAGAGTCCTACGTCAAGACCTGCAAAACTACCTGCTAGTTAACAGACTGTTTACCTGCTCTCTGCTTTGAGATTTCTGTACAGAAATACTTGTTTCGAGTTCTTTTAGTAGCATTTCTTCCCTTGCTTGTCCTCACAGAATTTTCAGAAAGGAAGATTCAGATTAGAGTCACAAAATCCAAGACCAACAAGTTCTTTCTCCACACAACGTGCAGTTACCGCAAGGAATGTGCCGCCACAACATTCATAGGGTTTTGACGCTTCAGGCTACGGTGCCCCAACTCAACCCACCTTTACATTTCACCTAGCTATCCTGTACAGAGCCCAGAAAATTGTGTTCTTTCCCAAGATTTCCAGAAAAACCTCCAGTCTGGATAACTGGATAACATCGCATCAGATGAGCGATCCCTCACAGTCCAAGGGGGGGTACCACACAGCTGCTCCAAGAGGTGCCTCAGTCGCTACTTGAGCTTGCCTGGCTACAGCTTGAGCCTCTGGTTTCAGCCATAGCCAGCGCTGCTAGACTAAAGGAACACGGTGCTACCATCTCTCCTCTCAACAGCAAGGTGGTAATTACAGTCTACAAGCACCATGAGGGCACACCCAGAGTGGTAACCCATCAGAAGGATTTGGCAGACTATGGGCTACGAGTGCTATTGTTAACGAGGGTCAAAACAAAAACCAAGCAGCAAAATCTTTTTCAGAAAGGCTACAAAGTGTTTGTAGTGATTCAGGTCATGAAACAGCCCTGAAATAACATAACTGGGGGAATACTCCCCCTCTAGGGACAGCATTAGCTGCCTGCTGCAGGGCTTCCTGCGGTCCTGTCCAGGGCACCAGCACCAGCACAATGCAGGACATGCCTGGCTTCTCACCCAAACCAGTATGCTCCGTTGACTGGTGCTCCCAGCGGCTTTGCACCTTTAAGAATCAGAGATGCACCAGCTCAAAGAACAGCCTGGGAACAGAGCCTGCAGCTCAAAAAACATATTGAGCATTAACCACTTATCTGATCAGATGCATCAGAAAACAGTTCATGTAGTTTTCCACTGTGGATTCTTTTTACTGCCACTGCTTTTGTAACAGCATTTCCTGGTTTGCAATGCAGGTGCTGTGTGCACCAAGCCTTACCCTTCATAACAGCTCTGCAGTTGGAATTACGCCAGCGGAGCTCAAGAAAAATTCAGTCTTTTGGTGCTCAGCTCTGCAGAGAAGTACAGTTACAGTGCTGTATAGAGGAACTATATAGAAATGATCCTTCTAACAAACAAATACCTCCTCACTCAAATGGATCAGTTCATGATGACTCAGAAACAGGAGACACAAAGAAGGTCAAGGCTGAAGAGCTGTTTGGTTTTGCTTACTGATCATATCACTTTCTTCAAAAGTGTCTTTTAAATTAAAGGCATCTTGTAAGATGTCTCCTTTCAAAACAGTTTATCAAATCCATGGAAATTACTTCCATTATGATAAAGCTCTTGATTCTTTTAGACCAAGTCTGTTAAGTTCAAACCACTGGCATGTTTATACTGTACACAAAACTGGTCTTTCCACTTTTTCAGCACTGACAGCACCATAAGTTGTGCGATGCCTTAAAGACAGGCCCCAACTGTAAGCAACCGCTGCCAGCTGGCAGGCAGCAGCACAGGAAGCAGTGAGAAGAAAAGGGCACTTGTCAGCACGTGGCCTGCCACATTCAGTGTGCTGACACACAGCCCCTTAGACACATCACATCTTCAGCTAAGAAGCACTCCCCTCCAAGGCAGCTCTGCAGCTGCCCCTCCCAGGAGATTCTATCGCTGCACAGGAACACCAGAACATGGAGGGGAGCGCTACCTGCTGCTACTGCAGCAGCCCACCACAGCTGGCTAGACGGCAGATGCAGAAGGCCGTCTGCAAGCTCTGGGACCCACAACTAGGGGCAGATGGGGAGAGGTACAGGAGACCACTTGAACTCGACTGCAGCAGCTAAGGCAGAGAGCAAGGCCGAGTCACGTCCTAGCTAGGTCCTTGCCCAAGCCAGCCCCCACTGCAGCAGGAGACTATGCAATCCCACACCAGTCCTTAAGACAGCCAGGCCTTTGCCTCCCTTCACAGCACAGGAAAAGAAACATCCCCTTCAATCCAAAAAGTCCACCCTTTTGATCATACTATGCATTGAGGTACTGCTAACAGTTCTGTTTACTCCCTTTAAAAACAGGGGGACACAGCAGCACCTAAGACTGTAAGTTCATTAGTAACATTTAACTAGAGGTCTCCTTCTTTCCCCTTTTCACAAATATTCTGGGAATAGCCTGCTCCCTCGCAGGACTCCAATCTTCATACATGTCAGTAGTTACAGCTCCTCCGTCAGGCTGCAGGAACAGGGTCAGGCACTGCTCTGGAGAAAGTACCTCTCTTCTCTGTGCTGCCTGGCAGGTGATGTTAAAGCAGTCACAGAAGGATTACTGCAGGAGAAGCTCTAGAGAGCATGGCCTGCAGTTACCTGGCAGGTAACCAGGACCTCTGTCCTACCAGGACAGTGGACCTTCCCTGGAAAACCCTACTGCTGACGCTGGCTAGCAGAGAACCTACTCAGACTACTACAGCCTCCTTGGCCTCCACCACTGTCAACATTAAAAAGGCTCCGTTGTACCCAGATACACATCCATCCCCTGCTCACTGCTGGATTCTCTTTTTCACTGGTTCCTACCCAAATACTGCCTTCGGCTCTCTTTGCCCTTGCTTCAACCCTCCCTGCCACCAGAGGTGGGCCACTCTGGCAAGACTATGGGATCTTAGTGAATATAATGCTGCCCTTCCCCTGGAAACTCACTTTCCTTCCCAGACAGTATGTAGAACATGACAAATTACCTCATCTCTGCTAATAAGTTCATTGGAGAAAGTCAGTCCAGGCATCAGGCCCCTTTTCTTCAGCCAAAATATAGCAGCAAAGGAACCCGAAAAGAAGATGCCTTCAACTGCAGCAAAGGCAACCACTCTCTCACCTGTTTAACATAACACATTTTCAGTTAGACACAAAATAGCGTATTGCTCATCAGGAAGATGCACTGTTTGCAGCAGACAGACCAATGCTGGAGAGGAGTAAACCCCTTTGCAGCACCAGGTGCCGTATCTGACCGCATCTTTTGGCACATCCTGAGGCATACAGGGTATACACATGTAACAGCACTTAACCACAGGCAACCCCAGCAGAACTGAAGAACCAGGGCACCCACTGAAACTGTCACAGGTCAGAAGGGAAAGAATGTAACTGTCCAAAGTGGCCATGACATTGGTAGTCCTTCATCGCCTTCTCCTAAAAGGCAGGAAAATGGCTGTATGACTAATAGACAAAACTGAGAGAAGAGTCAGCCTTCTATAAATTAAACAGAAAATCCTACACCTGAATTTCTGCTTGTTGAGAATCTACACAAAACCATATTCTTGCAAGAGTGGAAGACCACAGACCATAATTCATCAAGAAGAAAACAACAATTTGTGATATCCCACCTTTCATCAAGGGAAAACACAGCATTATTGGTCCCAGTTCTCCTTACTCTCGACAGGAATGTATTTCTTCAGACTGCAAGACCATCTGACTGCTTGGTAAAGACACATCATTAGATGTGCTCTATTTTAAACAGCTTCAAAAAATCCATGAGTATATTCTAACACAAAAACCTTTTGCATTAAGTGCTGGTGCCTTCTTCCAGTGAGAACTGCATAGAATTTTGTTTAAAAAATAAAATAACCCCAAAAAAGCCAAATGTCCCACGTCCTCTATGGGATGCAAATGCCATCTGCTGGTTCATCTGAAGAAATTCAAGTTAGAAAAAAAAGCGTGAAGAGTGACACGATCTTAGTAACTTCTATGACGCTTCTAGGGGAATAATTTGTCTGGCAACACTAAAGATCTCTTATGTTACTTCTAGAGAGGACTGGAGGAAGGCTGCTCATACAAAATAGATTTAATGAAGCACAAGACTGAATATTGACACAGTTTTTACTATATTCCACCTGACTAGCTATAATACAAATGAATGCTGAAACAAAAATTACCCACCAGCAGCACCACATAACGTGAGCACACGCTGGGAGGCTGAGACTCCACAGAACAGATACAGCAATATGGCAATTGAACTTTCAGCATGAGAGACCACCCAAAGCTGTGGAGACCCACTTGCAGGCCAGGTCCCCAAGCTGGAAGGAAACACCAAGCAAACAAGCCAGCCAGCCACTTTCATATATCGTATCTCATAATCTGGAAGACCTGGCCCCCTCAAATGTTTTAGACTTCAGAAGTTTTCTCAATAAGATGAAAATCCAGAAGAGCAGAAATATACTTTACAAAAATGTGGATAGGATGCATGAAGTTGGGGACCAGGGGGTGGAGGGGATATTGTTTTTTGGGTTTGGGAACCTTCTGATTCTTGGCATATCCCACACTGCTGGAAGCCAAATGAAAGAGATGAAGATGAGGCTCCACACACAAGAAGCAAAGGCAGACTGGGAGAAAGTGGGATGTTCCAGGACAGGAGAATCTACAGCTACAAAAAGAACCTCGCTCAAACAAGAGCTGTGAACAACAAATACTGCAAAATAATGATATTCAGGTTTATTTTGTTCATCTCGCTGAGTCTTTCCATCTCCTATGCTTTCTCTAAGTATAGAGGATATTTGGTTTAGAAAATTCACCAGAGTCTGACCATTATTCATTTCAGCTACAACACACCCTTCAGAGTCAACATCGTAAGCTGCATGCAAAACCCTGGAAAGGACACCCTGCACCACACTGATAGAAGCTGAGCCAGTGTCACAGCTCTGAAATGAGGTACAAAAGCTAGAAACCTGGTCCCAAGAGCAAATCAGAAACACCAGAGACAAACGATTCTCGAACCCTTTTTTGCTCAGGCTCAGTCATGCTGTTACAAAAAAAGGGCTAACATCACACAGGAATTTGTCTGTGTGAACATGAACACAGGAAAAGCCTGAACTTGCAAGACTCCAGCTGCCCAGTTCTGAGCACCAGAGTACAAAATAGGAGGCAACTGGGTGAAAAAAACCTGTAACTCCTAGAAAACAAGGTCTACAAGCAAAAACTGAAGAAACTAGGCTTATTTGGTATAAAGAAAAAAAAAGACAGAGAAACCCAAAGCATTTTTCATAACATGATTCTAGTGAGCACTGTCATTACTACATCACTTTAGCTGAAGATAAAAACACGCATGCTCACCAGAAGTTACTTCCAGTTCTTTAGTTAAACCAGAGACCCACACGCCACATCTGTGGAGAATTTCATTTCATGTCCCAGGGATGCAGCTCACTCCCAGAGGGTTAGCTTGTGACATGTGCAACACAAGTTTTTAAGAAGCTACGCACCAAAAGTGGATTCTCTGTCTTCAATCCACTTCAGAGCCCAGTCTGCTTTCTTCTTGACACAAGGCATTGTTTCAATAGCATTAAATAAGAAATCCCTATAGAAGAAAACAAAGAGAAAACATCAAAATAATAAGAAGGGATTTATGTATATATCTGCTCTGGTTGTCCCCACTGGCTCCACCAGGCAGAGGCACCCATTACACTAGACTCTGAACTAACCCAAGTAAGAAACCATTCCCACCCAAAAGGGGTGATGGTCTCCAATAACAAGGACACAGGGAGGCAGATGGGCAGTAAGCAACAAACCCAAGGTCTCAGTGGAGGTGAGCTGCAGATAGGAAGTGAACTGAAATGTCCCACCCCAGGAGTGCCCACCCATCAGACCATGCTGCCTCTCAAGACTCCAAGCCAGATGGCAGCCACTTCCTAGACACCGAGCTAAACCTCATCCTGCCCAGCTCCACAAAAGGAACCAGATAATTCCCACGGGCACAGGCTCTGTTCCTGTGCTAAACACCTGAAAGGAAATCTTGCATTCCTCCTACTATCACCACGCAGGATGCCACCATGGGCAACCAAGCTCTGCCTGACCATCACCACGGTGGACCCTCTAAGGGAAAGTGCTTCTTTTCAAACGTACTACTATTGAAACCAGGAAGTTCTCCAGACAACAAAAGTGATGGGGCTTTCCAGAGAACCCAGTATTTCAAAAAAAAGCAGTTCAAGTTGTATGAAAAAGCACCGACAACAAAAAAGCTGAAAGGATGCAATATATTGATTACATAAGTTAGAAACACCTGTTGGATCATGAGCACTCAGTTCCCCAAGGCAAACCCTTTGCTGATGTCAGAACAAGCACCTCAGGAGCAAAATAACCATAAGGAGCTTGTCCCAACCTTTAAGAGCATTTCACATTGCCTGCACTTCCTGTACTCAAAGATCCACACAAACATTAATGACACTCCCACGCATGTCTGTTGGTCAGTAATAGTCCTCTCCATCCTGGGGGTCAGGCAGGCAGGCCTTGAAAGCTTTAAGGAACTACCCCCAACTCCCCCAGTAAGTCAGGATGAAAGAGAAGACAGCTGCTGCTGCCCAACAGTGGTGCCACTGGACTAGGTGACAGATTTCTAGAGGTTTACCTTTTCTCAGGGTCTTTGATGTAGGTGTCTATCAGCAGGCTGTACATCTCTGAGTGAACGTTCTCAATGAGAATCTGAAAGCCATAGAAACAACGTGCTTCTGGGATCTGCACCTCCTGACTGAAACGTGCCACCTATCAAAACCAGAAAGCACAGCAATGAGTACAGTAAAACCAGTCCTGCGTGACAGTACTCTAAGCTTAGCAGGAGAGACAATCAACCTCTACCACAGAGAAAGGATGGGAGCAGTTCAGCCCTGCTTTACTCACAGGTCTGTCAACAGGACAGGTGTGGTGCAGAAGAAAATAAAGCAAGCTAGCTATAATAAGTAAACACACCTGCTGTGCATATTGGATAGAGAGCTGCAGTGAAACATGAGGGCACACATACACAGGACAACAGCAAAATATTGCAATAGTAAACACTTCGTACTGAACAAAGCCTCAGACTTTTTGTTCATCGTTAAAAAAAATAAAACACTATGACATAAGATGTGTTTCTGCAATATATGCACATGAACTACGACATATTCTGCATGTTACAGACATTCAAGATCTAAACGGGGCATTTGCAGTCAGATACCACTGATAAGCTGTGATGAGACATTCTGCAGCCCAGAACTGATTTCAGCAGAAAGATTTCCCCACCTTTTTAGCAGCACCCACTTGCAGCCCTAAAAGATTCTAGGACGCTGTTCAGTGAGAGTAAGATAGATTTTACCAAAATGAAGATGACAGAGCATGGCACAGCATAACCCTTCCCTACTTCTCATCTAACACAAGTATGGGAAGAAGTGTAAGGTTCTATTAAGTCACTGAGAAATGCAGATCAACACAGCCAGGCAGAAGGGTGAACTTAAAAACTGTGTCCAAGAGTGATGTGATTTGGAGTCTCACTGACCACAGTAAACCAAATTTAACTCAGGCACTGGTCCCAGAACAACTTGCTTACTCCCCTGAGCAAAGGTGAAATGATGGGAAGAAAAAAAAAAGTACACAATTAATAAACTTATGCATTAATGTGAGAAGACCCAAAAGAAAAGCCAGTAAGCCAATAAAATGAGTAAGTATTCAAGCCCTCTGTAAAGCCTTCTCACCAGGTTTTCATTTACAATTCCATCACTGGCTGCAAAAAATGCCAGAACATGAGAGATAAAGTATTTTTCATCTGCTTTCAGCTTGTTCCAGTGAGGAAGGTCCTTTGACAAATCAACCTAATGAAAAGAAAAAAGAACGTTATTGGCCTTTTGAGTTTGTCATTCTGTAAGAACAGAAGCAGCCCAGTCAAGTAACTAAGGCAGAGTTCTGGCATTTGCTCTCAGATCTTTATATGTAGAGGATTTAAATACGCGTGACTGTAAAAGACAGCAGACACACCACAGTACTGACGTCTCCCTCTACAACAGTAACATCAACGTGCTTGCTTTGCAGTTTACACTATTGTAATTTGGAATAAAAATCAGTGTCTATTGAATTATGAGAAAATGAGATTTTGAGAAGCGTTTGTATCTTCCTGTCATGAGCACAAACACACACCAGCAAGCAGAGCTCACTCTGAGACACTTAAACTCTACTTGAAATAAATGCTGGTACTCCAAGGAACTTGTACCCAGGTGTGCCAAAAGAAGGACCGAGGGGACATTTGCCTTTGGCAGATGTTTGCCCTCCATCCTGCCAAAGAACGTGCCAGGGTGAACACTGCAACTGCTCTCGTCTGCCAGACTGAACTCTAGCCACAGTAGAAAACCACAACCTCCCTCTCATAGGTCTTTTTTGTTTCTTTGGAGGGATTTCTGAACTGCAGCAGCAGTTAAGTAGGGCCAGATGTGAAAAATACAAAGGCAATACATAATTACATATGCATATATGCGTGTGTGTATATAAACACACAAACCAGTTCTACAGTTAACTTTCCAGTTCATTTGGAAATGCACTGACAGATGGCAGGACAGTGTAAGAAGGAACCAGTAACATGGTAAAAGGGCGATGCTGGTAAGGCAGGATTTAAATGCCGTTTCTTAACAGTTTAAACCAATCTCTACTGCAACAGGGCACAAGTCTCCCAGGCAGGCAATGGAATAGCATTTTCACGGAGAGTTGCGCCTCACCATTCCAGGATGCTTTCTGGTCTATTTAGACCCTGCCAGCGCTTGCAGCTCACTCCTCTGCAATGGCAGGTCACTGCTCACAAATGAGCAAAGACTGCAGAAGCTTCAAGTTGGAACAACGAGCTCCGCTGGCAGGTAACCTCTCCAGATCACTGCAGCACTCAGAAGCCTCTGCTGCTGCAAACGTAGTGACCTGAGGACTGCTGAGGTCTGGCTAACCAGCAGCCTCGGGGCAAACCTTACAGCCTGCGTTATAACACAGGGCAAGCATCTAACCAGGGAAATCAGGAGTCACTTAGAAGCATTTTTAGAAAATACCCGATTACCACCAACTTTCTGGAAATTAAGTGCCTAACATTAAAGAACAGCATTCACGTGAAATTTCCCAGGGCATCTTACACAGTCGAGGAGTTAGTTGCAGATACAGAGCAGGGTACGAGCTATCTGTCCACAAATCAGAGCTATCTAACTTAGGCTCCCTCTATAGCCAGAGAAGCGCCCCAGGATGCAATTCCAGCTTGCCCTAAACCAGCTCCGCCGAATTGCCCTATGGAAGCAGCTTTCCTCATGTTTGATGCAACTAACTCCAACCCTTACAACACAGAAGCCACCACCAGCAGAGCTAGGAAGGAAGCCCCAGGACCCCGGTCTGAGTGCCTTGTGCCAACCCACCGGCCCCAGGGCTCACCTCTTCTGCTGTCCAAAAGGAGGCCTGCGCCTGTTTATACATTTTCCAGATGTCTGGGTACTGGATGGGGAAGATGACGAACCGGCGGGGATTTTTCCTGAGGAGAGGCTCCTCATCAGGGTCCAAGCCATTTTCAGGCACGCTTGGAGAGGAGCTCTGAAGATAAAGCACAGTTCTGGTTAACGTTGCCATTACTTACTCCTCCTCTTCCCCATATCCCAAAGATGTGGTCCAAAAGCCACCCATGTCACTCAGGCACTCACCTGCCCACCCCGGGTGGATGCTCTACTCATCCCTGGGATACCTGCGCCCTCACCCTCCATCTGTGCTCCCACTGCTGGGGTGGCAGCACTACCCGTCTGCCCAGCTTCACCCAGTGCTGCTAACACCAGCCGCCCCTCCCAGCTGTGCCAGCACCAGGAAGCGCCCGACACCTGCACGCTGCAGAGAAAGCCCTTCCCACCCCAAGGAGAAAATCTGCCCCGGGAGACGACATCAGTCACCGCAGCACTGCACCCGGGGAGATAGGTGAGAGGTCACCGCACACTGCTGCCAGCCAGCATCCAGCACAGCTCTGCGAGGCTTACCACCCAGGTTACCTCCAAATCCAGCCACCTGGGCCTGGATGGACTTTCTTAAAAATGCCAAGAGATCACAGCAACTAATCCTGTTGGGTGGAAGAATAGCCCTGTGCCTCAGTGAGCCTCTGTGTGGATGTTCATGTGTGCAATCCTGTGGTGGGCAGAAGGCAGCCTGCACATCAGCACAGCTCCAGAGGCTGCTCTGGAGACTGTCCCTTGAGCGCCGATATGAAGCTCTGTGCCTCTCTTTCCAACAACAGGCAGCAGAAAAATCCCTGCCTGGTGTCACCCATCCCCACGCCGCTTCCTCTGTCAGGGCTTCCAGAGAATGCCTGTGTACAGCTCTTCCCCAAGAGAGTTATCAGCCCACCCGAGGTGGGGATGGCTGGTGTTTAGGACAAAGTCAGTGAACAGCAGCATGGAGAGGGCATTCTGTGAGTAGGGCCTTCATGTCACCTCCAGCCGGGGACATCTGCTCCTAGGATCAACACCAGACAGCAATCCTGCCAGGCACATCACCAAGCACCTACTGAAGACAACCATTGTGAAGAGCTGTCAGGACAGCACATAACAACCTCTCCAGAAGGCCTGGTGACTCACACTGATCAAAAGTTTAGCCAGCAGGACACCTTTCTGGGTCAGTTCTGAGATCCTGCTGACAGTGCCGTAGAGGATAACTAACCACAGGCAGTGTATGAGGTACTATATATAATGCAGCAGGGAAGGGGAGCAAAAGGTTTTAAATACCGTTGCTACCGCGCTCCTAGGAGGTGCCAAAGTCCCTTCCCTACCCAGTCTGCTTGTAGCCACTCACACAGTAAAAAGTAATCTTTTACTTCAGTTTGGGAAATACCCTCAAACAAATAATTCTGCTCACGTTTAACAAACGCACACACATGTACACTGGATAGCTGGCCTATGTACCACAGATACACAAAGCAAACACACCAGGAAGCACCTTCTGGGTTACAATTTTACCACTTTATTATATTTTTAAGTATTATGCAAGTACATCAGATTTCCCAGCATCATCTTACGGAGTCTCTGCTGAAGGCCACGAGAGCGCAAAACCTTTTGCATTTGCCAGGATGCAGAGATGGTTGCAGTAAACCATTGGAAGTGCCGCAGAGAGTCTCGGCCCGGTGTGTATGGCACCCTGCCTTAACACGCACCTTCTCCAGGCCTGCCATGCAGCTAGCCCCTCCGTCTGCTTCTGCACCAGCCATCATCCTTGGAAAAGGAACCACTGCAGAAGTCTTCCTCGTTAGCCCAGCATTTTCTTCCTATGCTACCTGAGGACTATCCCCAAGTGTTTATATCAGCAGTTACTAACTTCAGCCTTGCTGTTCCCAAGTCGTTGAAAAGCCAGCAGGCAGGGCCCATAACACCAGGAGATAACTTGAAAAGTACTTCTGGCGTACCAAAGTGAAGTGGAGCACAGGAAAAGCCAAGTTCCAGTATGGCAGGAAAACCAGAGACCAGCACAGAGACAAGGAGCATTTATCATTTTTCCAATGGCCTTTAACAGCTGCCACGCTGCAGACCACAGAGAGAGGGATCATCACACCAGAAATACTGTCTGCACACAGTGAGACAGAAATGCAAGAGAAGAAAAGGTCTGTGACACAGTGTGTACACTCTGGGAAGCCCTGATGGCAGGACAGCAGAAGGATAGCTTCCTGGAGCTAAACACTCCGAGTGATGGCATGACCTCGAAGAGGACTACCACACAGTTCTGGAAAATGGTACAAGTTTTTTTTAAAAAATAGGTGGCTTTTTTAAATGTTAATAAAGGAAGGGTCGGCCCACAGAAACTACACCATACTGGAATCTTCTCCTCAACCTATCTCCCACCTCCCCTAAGCCCTTCTGGGGTAGAGAGGAGTTTCACAAGCAGGCTTGATTTCTTAGTTGACAACCAGACAGCTGCTGGCCCCAAGACAGTCCAGTCTCTCCATTTTGGCTTCCATCCCTCTTAGCAAAAGTTTTATCAAAAGCAATACTCGTTACCTTTCCTGTTTGTTAACGCAGTACATGTCTTGGTACAACTCAGCTGAAAATTCATGGAAGATACTACTCCAATTCAATTTGGGATGTACAGCACATTCGGAGTGCTGCCAGGGCTTCAGAACAGCCACCACCTTGTGCTGAAGGACACAATGCATTCCCAGCCCTGCCTTCCTGGCCCCGGGGGGCACTGGCAGAGGTACGGGAAGCTGGAGAAGGTAACAGTCACTAGGGCAATACACCTCCCGCTTTCAGTCTGCACCCTGGATCTTTTCCCTGATCCTATGATGGTTCACAGAACGGTCAACACTCATCATCATAACGAATAGTGTCCAGTTTGTAATGCAAATGTGCTACTTGCCGTTCAGACAAGCACGGAAGAGCTGAAGCTAGCAGGCACAGCCCAACCTCTGCTCTAGCAGAGTCGGCCAGAGCAGACTGCCCAGGACCATGTCCCGCTGAGGTTTCAATATCTCCAAGGATGGAGATCATGCAACCTCTATGAGCAACCTGTGCCAGCATTTCACCACCTCGACGAAAACCAGAGTGTTTTCTTACATGCAAATGGAACCTTCTGTGTTTCAATGTATGCCTATTTCCTCTGGTGCCATTATGGAGCACTACTGAGAAAACCCTGGCTGCATCTCCTTTATTCCTTCCATCAGGTGTTTACACACACTGATGAGATCTTCCAGAGCCTTCTGTTCTCCAGGTTGAGCAGTCTCGGCACTCGTGGCTTCTCTTCATGTGACAGATGCTCCAGTCTCCTAATCATCAGCCCTTTGCAAGATGCACTCCAGTATATCATACCCCAGTTATTCTGCAACTGTTAAACTCTTCTGGTGGTGACAATTAATTCAACGGACAACAAAGACTGCCTGGTGGTACTGAAGCTCTTTCCATTAATTTTAAATTCAGCAAACTAGGAAACAATTAACATATATACACAGGTACAACCACCATCGCACAGCAACAGCTGTTGGCCTATGCGTGCAAGTATCTCAGTTATATGCCCTTTATCAGTTGTTGCCAGAGAAAAAGCTCAAGGCCCATCACGATATGTATCCATAAGCCCTCTCACACCCAGGCAAGAGGTGGCTCTGAGGCAGCCCAGGGCGGTGCAGACCATGCCAGCGGTGAGGCTGGTTAGATAGCCGGCACCCCGGGAAGAGGCAGCACCCCATCGCACAGCACGACGCTGCTGGTTCCTTACGCTCAGGATGCACAGGATGGCCGTTTGCCTCCGGCAGGCCAGAACGAGCTTCACAGTGGGTACAGCATTCTGCTGTTCACAGGGGGGAACGTTTTCTGGGATTTTTTAGGTTTGTATCTAACACAGCACAGCCCAGTTTCTGGAAACTTGAGTACTGCTGAGACACAAAGGTTCGGGAAGACCACGTGGGGCTCTGTGCCATGAAGATCCGCCACCCTCCCACACCCCTGCCTGCCTTGGCAGGGTCGCGCCGGGGAGAAGCCCCAGGAGGGAGCTCAGGCACCCCCCGGGGCCGGGCTCCCCTGGTCGCGGCTGGGCAGCCAGCCCCCGCAGCACCCAGGCCTGCCCCGCGGGGGGCTGCGGGCACCGGCCCCGGGCAGGCAAAGCCCGGCGCTGCCCAGGCCCCCCCCCCGGCGCCGGGGCCCGAAGCCCGGCCGGCCGCTTTTACTCGCCACACGCACGTTCCAGTGGCCTCCGCGGCGCCGGTGCCCGAGGGCTGCGACCCGCCCAAGCCCTTGCGGGGCAAGGACGTGAGGGCGACCCTGCGCCCTTCCCAGGGCCGTCACGGGCGCCACACGGAGCCGCACCAGCAGGTCCTCAGGGCGGGCGGGGGTGAAGCCAGCGCGGCCGGGTCCCCCCGGTGGCAGCCCCGCGCTCCCCGGGGAGGCCTGGCCCGGCGGGGAGGCGGCAGCAGCTGCCGACAGCCGGGCGGCACAGGAGGCCGCGGCGCCGGCGGCCCGGACAGGGCCCCGGACAGGCAGGTGGCGCAAGGCCTGGGACGCGGCGCGCAGGGCTGGGCTGCCGCCGCCCCGCTGCCCCCCAGAGCCGCCCGCACGCCCACACCTCCCCCGGGCGGCGGCGGCTGCGCGCCCGGGACACCCGCCGCAGGGCCCGGCCCCGGCCTTACCCGCCCCGGCCCGGCCGCCTCCTGCAGGACCGCTGGCCCCCGCCGCTCGCCCATGGCCGGCGGCGACTGGGCCGCGGGAGGGCGGCGGCGGGCGAAGGGGAACGGCCGCGGCCGCTCCTCCCCCCGGGCGGGCGGGCGGGGCGGGGACCCCGCGCCGGTGGGCCCAGGGCGGGGAGGGGCCCGGCGGCACCGGGCGTGCGGCGGCACCGGGGCCAGAAGCAGGTGCCCGGGGCCGCCCGCCGGGCCGGGGGCAAGCGGCGTACGCAGGTCTGTGCCCGCTTGCCCTGGGCTCGGCCCCCGCCGCTGCCGGGGCGGAGGCAGACAGAAGGTTGCGGGAGGTGGAGCACTGGGTGCAACCGGTGGGCTTACTGTGTAAGGAAAACAAAAAAACCCAAACCCAAAGAATGAAAGAAAGAAGCAACGACCCCAAAGTAAGGAGAAAATCCTGGACAAGCCTCTGAGAGGCGATACCGGAGGCTGCGTGGGTGGGGGTAACTGTTTGGCCGCAGACACCTGCTGAGGCAGCAGCTGTCACAGAGAGGTAACCTGAAGTTGGCATGGCCGCGTACACATGGGCACTCAAAGTGTACAAAAAAGAGCAACCTATGTAAGGAAAAAAAAGTTTTTTAATCCACCCTGAGCTAACAGAATACCCTTCGGTAATTGCCTTGCACACATACCCAGCTGCTGTGACCGGAGGTGCTTGCGTGGGTCTGCAAGCACTATAATTGTGTGTGGCAGTACCATGGACCTTGGTTTCTGTCCCTTCTTGCAAGTGGGCAGATTTCATCCAGAGCTGGAAAACGCCAGAGTTCAGTGGTTTCCTTTTCCTTCCTGGTCCCAAAGCTGCCCAGGCCCTTGGGCCCCTTTCCTGCAGGCGTGCGGATCATTTACCAAAACAAACAGTCCACAGGAAGAAAAGATAGTAAAATCCCACCCCATGGGTGCAGCCCGGTTTGTCATGAAGACCCACAATCAAAGACACAAACCTAGAAGCAAACACCAGTGAGCAAGAACTAGAAGTTTATGAGTACCAAGACAGTCAGACAGGACTGAGCTATTCTTTAGAGGCCAAGACAAATGCCCAGAGCCCAGCATGGTCCCATCAGGAGGAGGATGACAAGCTGGAGTCCTGGTGTTCCTCAGCAGAGACGAGTCCAGGGACACCGTGCACCGTCCCTGCAACTGCTGCCTAGTGCTCCCCTCTCCAAGTACCGGCCAAACATCTCCAACCACCCTGCAGCCAGAGAAGGTACGTGGTGCACAGGTAGCAGCTTCAAGGGATCCTGGTATCCTTTTACGGAACGGGAAGCTTCATTTTTGTTAGTTCTCTATCATTTTCAGGTTTTTTTTTTTCTTAAAGGCACCTGGTTGCCACAGTGTGACTGAGACCTCCCCTCTCCCCATTTCCCAAGCGTGGGAAGTGGGAGCCGGGCCAGCTGGGCTCCTCCAGACTGTATCTGCATCCTGTGGCCTCTTTACACCAGTGAGAGGAGCTCACGCCTCACTGGGGCAGGGGGTAAGTAAAGTTCAGGGGCGAGATCTGTGCAGCACAGGTGACCGTGTTGGTGCCAAGCATGAGAACAGCTTTGGTTTTCTTACAGCGAGTTTTCTAAGGAGCAGAAACACACGCCTAAGCAGCACGTTACTAAACAGCACACCAGAAACACACAAACAGTAAACGAGAAAAGGCAGTTTTACGCTAACATCTGCTGTTACCTGACCTCTGCTGAGTCAGCCTTTAAGTTTTATTACCCAGAGATACCCATACAAGTTTCTTAATAATCACATCCAACAACAGGTCCACTTGTTGGCATACCGAGTACCAGGGATTCCAGTTTTTTGCCCATAACATAGGATTATAGGAACACAGATTGATGTAGAGCAAACCCAACTGAACCATTAGCACTGACAAATTTTATTGGTGTGTGCAGTGCAGAGCATGCTGATGGTTTAAGAGGGAGATGCATGACTTTCTGTGCCAAAAACAAGCAGCAAAACTTAAGCATACTAGTCGTATTAAATACCATTGACCTGCCTATCAGTTGTCTTAGCTGCCTAACCTGGTATTTCTGGCTGCTGTTTCAAAATTCCCCAAATAAGGGATTGGTCTGCTGAGTATTTGACAAGTTTTAAGAACTACCACAGATTAATATAATTAGCAATAGAAAAGAGTTCCAGTATTTGGGGATAACTTCTTGAAGTCACACCTGCGCTTTTACAGATGCACAGTGAACATCTACTTACATGATGCCTAAAGATTAATATACAAAGGAAAAATACTGCAAAGGACACATACCACAAGGATTAAGAAAACACCAGTTGGCTCTTCTTACGCCTCCGCAAAAATCTGCCAACTTCTTTGTTTTATATAAACTAATTACATCATGTACATAACATAATACAGATGAAATACAGAAAAGCACTTGTGGAACTGTAAAATAGGTTACAAGCAGAATAAACATACATGTGAAATACAACATTATGCACAGTTTTGCAAGATTTCGGATTACTCAGCTGTACCTGTGATGCTCTATTTAGAACAAGCTCCCCGATGGGTGGTGGACGCTATATTCATTCCTTAGCGCCTAACTGCCTGGTGGCGTGGCAGCCCTCCTGCCCTGGTCCCCACAGCCCCTCACCTGCATTCACTCACAACAAACCTATGCGCTAGGAGCTGGGGAGGTGTTTCTGCGTGGGGGCGGACTCTGATCTGCAGGATCACGTCACATCCACTGTCATGTCCCAAAAGCGTGGTGGCACTGCCTGGAGGTGCAGGGCACTCCACAGCGGGGAGACCCGTGGCAAGGCAGCACGCCAGAACGGGCGTTCCTGCATGATGGCCTATGGCTTCACAACAGCGCTCTCGCTCTGCTAACTGCAATTAACGGAGATGCAGCAAGCACCACGCACCTTTAGCACACTGTTGGACAGACCCAGACCTTACAGGCTTACTACTAGCACAGTTTAGCATTCCCGAAACTTGCTCTGTCCAATGGAATAATCCACTCAAAAAAACCCTATTAAAAATAAGAAAAGCCAGTCCACATTCTCCTTTGGAAAGACATGAATGAGAACAATCTGGAAGTTCATGCTATATTTAGTAGTTCTAAAAATAATAAAAGCAATCAACGCCCCTGTAATCTATGCTAGCAACAATTAGAATTTTTTGGGTAAAGTACTCTTTCATGACAAGGCCAAGTAAGTTCAAAGTATGCCCCAAAATTTTATCTACTAAGGCATCCAATATGCAGTTAACACAGCTTGAACAAGAATGCCTCTTCCCTCCCTCCCCCAGAAGACATTGCTTACTTTGGGAATACTTAGCTACCTTTTAAAAATGCTTTATAAATACTGTATTTTAGATGAGAAATGCCATTTCAGGTAAATTGCAAGATTTTCATTTTTACAGTGAAATCTGCTTTTTCAGCTTAAAACTGTTCACTGTATGAAAATCAATTTGTGAACAATTTCATTATGTCCAAAACAACTACCTTCTTAAAAGCGTCTCCTTGCAGGGAAACCTTATCACAGGTTGTGGCAGCTACCTGTTTTCCAAAAGGTTCACACGACGATAGTATTTAAACCTACGCATCAGTGTTACCTGCCATCGTTACTGGACAAGGGATACTGACAAGTTTCACCATTACTGAAAAAAGTCCTGAAACGCTTGGGACTGCTTCTTGCTATACTAAATGGTGTATTGCTATTATATTTAATGACAAAAAATACCTTTATATTAAGAAAGCCACTGACAAAGAGGGGGAAAAAAGTCTCACTTACAGGGTTGTGTTTCAAGCAGGACATGAAGTTATCCTCTTAAAGACAACTCCACAGAAATCCTTACAAGATACAATGAAAACCCCTCTGTGCTTCTTGGTCCAGCAAATCTGCTCAATGACAAGATACTCAAACGGCTGCAAATAAAACCCACAGAACCAATTTCCAAGGAGAAAAGGACCCATTGGTGCTCCTGATGATGCTAGGAAGTCCTGCTGGGCAATGACTACGCTTTGATGGAGGCCAGATTCCAGCTGTGAAGTCTGCTTGCATCCTCCCCACACAGACCACATGGGAACTTGCAGCGCTGCGAATTCAAGATAGTTGCTGAAGCTTTTGCATGACCAATTCACCTACACATTTCTATCTATGTGTGGACATTCAGACCTCGGGATAAGCAAATGCCACACCCACTGAAATCCAATTAATCCAGACTTGTGGAATTTTCTATTTGATTTTGGCAGACCCGTTACTAAAAAGGCAAACTGAAGAGTTTAGAAAAAAGGTCAAATCATATGAAGCTTGAAAAGAGAACGGGAATCAAAGCTACTAAGCTAGGTGTCTGTAGTTAGCCCTAGAGAGAGGAAGCCAGAAAAATGGAAGCGTCAATGAAACAGAGTACAAAGAAAAAGCTCAGAATGGCTTTTACAGATTCGCACACAAAGACATGTTCCACAGGTTGTAAGGGCAGTATAAAAGGGAGTTAAGGAGAACAGCAGTAAGCTTCCTCTGATGAGGTTACTACTGAACAACCTGTCACGTGGTGTTAAGAATGATGAAGAGATGTACTGGATTAGGGCTCCCTGTGAGAAGCAGAACCGCAAACGAGGTGGCTGGCAGTGACCAGGGTACACGTCCCACCTGCAGGCCAGCTACTGAGGAAAGGCTCACAACCTGCTCTCTACACACTGCTCTCACCCGTGGAAGTAAACTTCCGAAAAAGAGCAGGACTGTATACAGTTGTGCAAATTATATGAAGATATGCGTAGGTTAAGAGATTAGGAAGATTTCCTTTCCTCTGCCTCCCTGAGTAACTGCTGCTGTACAAGAAGGGTGTTGCCTCGGAGTCACAGATTTGCCAGTTTGCAGCTTCTCCACTGCATGTTATCTCACGACCAAATGACTAACTTGCAGGAAAGAGGAGTCACTCCCAAACCAAAGAGATGGGAAAGGCCACTTGATGACAAGTCCATACAATTTTTCAGTTCTGGAAAACTAACAAAGCTGGTGCAAGCGATGTCCCTTCTGTGTTGGACACAGTTAGCGAAGGAATAGGAACTGGTGCCGAGAATTAGCCATAGCAGTTAGCACTAAGGTGTTGGTTTTCCCTAGATTCAGGATAGGAACTAGTCTAGTAGTTGGTGATAACGTTTTATTAGTAGCTACCTTTATCTCCTATTTCAGCAGTTACGAACAGCTAAGAGTTTAGACTATTAAAAAATGTAAACAGTACAGAATTTTCCTTTAACTAGTTTCTCTACCACATCTTGAAAGTGAACTAACAGAAGGGCTTAAGTCAAAGGGAGATGAGGTGTATGATTTTAATAAACATTTTTCTTATTAAAATCTTGATATAGTTTAAATATACCATACAGAGGAAAAAAGCTATTTATAAAGCTACATACACATTTCAAGTCAATGACGACAGCATAAATCATTCTAGATTCCCTCTCCACTTACCAGAATGCCTTGTGTGTGTATATATGGTGAGCTACTGTGAGTTATCTGCATATTTTTGTCTAGCTATACATTACAGGACTTAAAAAAATGTTTAAGCTATATACAGAAATATATATACATATAACATATATTTATATGTTATACATACACATACACTTATATACATATACACACAATACATATATATATATATATATACACACAGTACTTTACATTTATATATGGCCTTTCATCCAAGGGCCTTGGATACTTTTTAATACATCAAGTCTCACAAAGCTTTGTGAGGCTGGGAGCTTTATTTTACAGACTGTAGATTTGATGCCTATTCTTAACAGTTTCTTTTGTTGCTTTCTACTAACTTCACACATTTCAGTTAGAGGCATTTTTGGTAATGGAAATAATAACACCAGTTAGAAATCCAGGCATAAGGTATATGTTGTTTTGTACCTTTATAACTATCCTCCTCAGTATGTAAGAACAGCCGTAACAGTATAAATTTTCTCTATACCAATACACCTATTACTAGACTTGTGTAGCCGTACTGCTTTTCGTTTTCATTGATACTAGCATAGAAAATCTGTTACAGTTTTGAATTTAAGCTACACTGGAGGTCACAGCAGGAAATCCTGAATAGGCTCCAATCCTTGTACATTGAAACTATCCTTTTCTAGGATGATTGATTTAGGAAGTGTTAGTACATGCGTAAGTACATCTGTTTACTTGATTCATTTGCAGTTTAACTACACAAGCCTGAAACAGTCAGCCTTACTTAGAAAACATGATTTTCAGCAACAATTTGGCAGCTGGTGATCAGAATTTCCTATCTCAACTGCCCTCCATAACTCTAGCAACTAAATAAATGATGAAGACAGAGGCTTTTTTGAAAATCACCTGTAGGTAACTTCCAGACATCCTCAGCTAGCTGACAGAAAGGAAAACCCAGTAGAGCTCTGGCAAAGGTGAACTCCACTCTGATTTGACGGAACATTACTTTAGCTCTTCCCAACAAAAGGAAGGGAAAAAATAAATAAAATCACTAACATGGGTTGGAGAAGCAAGAAAGCGGGAGAACATCACCACCACAAAAGCTCTTAACCTTCACTACTTCAGTCTGCTAAGCTTTCAGAAATTTCTTTTGACAGAGAAAAAGTAGCTCCTTCCTTTATTCATCACTTTCTAACCCTAAAAAAATCTCTTGAGCATTCGGGAAAACAAGTCCTAAGTTATGGTCAAAGACTGCCCTCCCCAAAATCAACCAACCACTTCAAAAGTGAACATACAGTAGAACCCACTACAATGCAGTTTGAGAATTTTATTCTAACCTAATTACCTTGAGGTTTTTCAGAACAAGCCACTTTCCCTTCAAACCAATTCTGTGAAAAGAAGGGGTTGCCTGGCCTGTTTCATTCAGGATTCTCTGCTAACTGTAAAATGTGGGCTGAATGTCTTCTACAGGTCAATTTTTCAGTTACAAAATTCAGATTTTTTATGAAGAACTATATTTAGTGTATGCTGTTAGCTGAAGTATAAATGGCTAAATAAATAAAAACTATCGTTTCTTCAGTATGACTTGGTATTTCGTCTGTAATTTCTTTATTAAAAAACTGTAACAAGATACTTAAAAAAAGGCTAGATACAAAAGAAGTTAAGCTGCTCACGAACATTAAAGTTTTCCAAAATGTATCTTCAATAATCATGATCTTATAAACATTTTACAGTTACCAGAAAGTGCCCAGGCTGAGTTTACATAGTTAGATAACGTAGTACAAGTGTCAGGTTAGAACTGGTAGTGGAACAATCTCCTGACTGTCTGTTCACTGAAACAGGGATACAAAAATGTTGATTGTGAACTATGAAATACTGTGCATTGGCCTCATCATATGTACAAAAAAACCCCAAAAAACCACCAAACAAAAAAACCCCCTAAAGGTACAGATTACATGCAAAATATTAGTGATGGTATCTGATGTGCCAGAGTTCAATGCAATCAGAACAAAAATCGCAATGAAAGTGGTTTCATAAGTGAACGATCCCAACTCTGGGATCTGAGCTGTCAGGAACTTTTTACAAGTTCAATATACATGACACACAACTGCAGCCAACCACAAATTAAACACCATAAAAAAAAGTTAAAATAAAACACAGAACATACTTAATTCTTTATTTTGAAATTCCCTACTCCCTCTATACAAGAACCTTTGCTGAAACACTTTCCACAAAGGCAGCAGTGAATTTTCAGAACATTTTACATATTTTCCCTCAGCAAAAAGATAAATCACAGTGTAAATTATATTGTTCTGCTGTCATCTTTGGCTGGGGTTAGGCAAAGGAGTTAATGACTAGCAAACTGTTGCAATCAGATATTGCCAGTGCTCCTTAGGCCTTTACATTACAAATTTAGTACAGGAATGTTTGCATTTAAATCTTTAAAGTACCACCAGGGGTATGACAGCATTAACTTTCATAAACTTTTATAGACAAATGGAAAAATCTACAAAACTTAGCTAGTAATATTACACAGCAATACACACTTTTTATACTCTACACAAAACCAAAATTCTTGGTCTTAATGGCGAGTAACAATTTCTGTTTCAAAATCTGCTTAGAGGAATAGAGTGGGACATAAAGGCGAGAAATGCAAGTGTTTGCTGTAGGAAGATGTTGGTCATCTGGTGGTCTTATTGTGATTGATGGCATAGGCTGGAATCCCTCCTCACTGGCAGGCAATGATGGACTTGAGGTCCAAAAGTAAACCTGAAAAAAGAAGACCGCATTTAAAATTTTGCTGTACAAGGCTAAAATTAATACTGCCTACATGTTGTGCAAGGACAGCTTACAGAAGAACTGCACAGTTGCAGCAAGTTTAATAACACCATCTTCTGTTCAATATGCCAACTAAATTCAGTAGTCACACTATGTGCTTTTGTAGCGGCTTCCTCCTCTTTCCTCAACTGCTCATTATATTATATACTTCCATTAAAGCTGATGAAAGCATCACTCAAAATAACCCTGTATTGACAAATCCTCAGTAAATGAAGCATCCCCAAATCCATCTGGGAAGACGGTGACTGCTATCAATACGAAATGCATCAGAAATCTCTCAAAAACCAGTTAGTGACTACAGAATATAGTACTTGTACAGACAAAAGGCAGCAACAGAGAATATTTTGGTTTATTGTCTCAAATGTGCAATACTGACTTGCAGAGCAGTCACTACCAAAGTGTAACCACAGACATTCCTCAACAAATGTGCTCTAGATTTTCCGCTTTTCAGATTAGTCCTTGTTTCCTTTTAACAAACTGCAAAGGAAAGATAGTACCTTAAGTAGCAGGAAGTCAGAAGCACATAGTTTTCAGAAGCGTACAACCAATACAATTTACAGGCAAGTCTTCCAAAAATGAATCCCCCTGAACAGTATCTTGTTCTTTCATGCTTCTCATCAGCTATTCGTAAAGGCCTTTGAGGAGGAGATAGTATCACTACTGACACCTTACAGAGAGGACACAGGTGTTGCCCTCAGGATACAAAGAAGTCAGAGAGAGTAGGTGATCCACAGGAGGAAAACTAAACCTCAAATCCCTACTAGCCCACACCACAGGTGACCAGTTACTCAGCTGAAGAATAACTGTGCAGAGGCTGTAACGGTGCTTCCATAAGAAACCTGTGAATACGGGTAATGACACAGCATGCTTACTTTCCATTGCAAGAAGGTCTAGGATTCACGTGTGACGTTTCCAGAACTAGAAGCCTAATCAAACCCTACTACCCTGCTCTGCTACCATAACTCTTCGCAAACAAAAGTCTCTACAGATAGATACAGTTAAAAACAGTAATGATGCCAAAGTTATTTCAGTTCTTCTGCACATTTCCACTGGGAATGGACAACTTACTAGATCTTGTCTTTCTGTCATACTCATCTTCTCAACTATGGACCAAAACCAACGCTTGAACTGCAAAAGCTTCTCAGCATTTTCTCCTGTGTGAAATGAAAAAGACACATCATTTCACTGGTACACTGGAAGAGAGAGATCTGGTTTAGATGTACTAAGTTGGATCTCTGCTACAATCTCATTCATAAACTCCTGATATTGGAGACACAAGTAATTTCAAAACTAATACACGTATTTTTGAATGTAAAGGCCAACTCTGACATACCTCAGTACAACTCCCACCCCCTCTGTCCCAAAAATCCTAACAGCAGCTAAATATAGTTTAAAAAATATTTAAAGAAATATTAGACTGCATCCATCACATGTATAGTTCTAAATTTAGGTCAGAACCTTCAGAAGAAAAGATATGCTATTAACAATACCATCCTTTCATTTAACATCAAGTAACAGGGAAGTTGGAAAATGTGCTCCCCCCACCAAACTGAAGGCAAAGATTTTTAGAAGTATGTAAAAAACATAGTACTAGTTTTATTAGGACTTTCAGCCAAATTTTAAGAGGTAGTTTAAGTTTAATGGTGGTAACTACTCCATACACAACAAACAGTGTTAAACTATCCCTGCAACTCTGTTTATGAATAAGTTATTTCATACCTGACTCATCATTGAAAGAGGTAAAGCTGATGAGCATCTGCACATTTACTTCACCACAGCCATTCACCAAAAGTCTGAAATCTTCTGCTGTCAAATCTTCTAATGAATTCTTTGGAAGTACATCCAGGAGACCTTTCCTCATTGCCTTAAGTTAAAACCACAAGATTCACATTATAGCCACATCACTTCCAGACTGATTTTAAATGCATTACTGAAAAGTTCCATGTGAAATCCCCTATTAACTCAAAATTCATTATTCTCCTAGCTGTTCTCTTCTTTCAAAGTTTTACCACCTGAGATGCAAATTCTCCCAAAAAAATGCACCAATCTGTTAAACCCTACCTACTATTGCAAAAGAAAGCAGTAACAGTTTGAACTAGTATTTCACCAGGAGCAGAAGCAAATTAATTCTCTAATGCTAAAAAGATCAGGTATTTTGCTGAGTTACGCTGAATTATGAAAAACACATCTTGCATATTACTTTTACTTTTCTTCCTCAGACACTCACATGCCAACTCTGCTTTAAAAATGTTATACACACACACCCCCTTTATACAAATAATTAATATCCTGAAAAGCTTGGAAATGCCATATTCAAATGGACATATATGAATACATTTGTTTTAGTAAATGCCGAAATGAATTACAAATGTCATGGTTTTCAACTCTTAAAGTAAAAAAGAGACAAACTATTAATGTAGGCAGACACTGAGATCAAATCACTGAATTCCAGGAACACGTTTCTGTGGGACCGTTGGACCTAAACTGCACAGTCCGCTAGCTATCTCAGAAGTGCAGCAGGAAACAGTCAGCAGAAATGACCAAATTTGAATGTAGTATCATATGACAGAGTGTAAGTGGTTCCAAGTACTGGACCCTCATTAACTGTTCACAAAAATATATTATTCCATAACTTTTAAAATAAAAAAGTGCTTCAAAAATCACATTTTTAAAAATGTATTTTTATAGTCAATTGTTAGGTTTCTTGCCAGGCTAGTAAAACAACACCACCACTGCATGTTTTGTAACTGATTTTTCCTTTTGAAACAAGGAGAGAAGCCAGAAGTCCAAGGTGATTTATGTAAATAATTTGAAATTTCTTTTCAGTCTTTATTTAGAAGGCTAAACAAATCTATAACAAATTATTAGAATGAAGTAGCTGCTAAACACAAGCAAAAATTCCCAGGAGCATATGTACCACTTGAGCAAGAAATTAACATACATGTTTAACCAGTGAGCTCAAGTTTAGAAGAAATGATCTTTCATTCTATAAAAAAAAAGAGAAATTGCTCGAAGTATTCAGTCTTCACAGTACTGCACTAACAGCTACACAATTAAACACTTTAGAAAAATGCAATATATTAATCTAGCTGTCAAGATTTCAGAACAAATCTCATTAGCAATACCATAATGAGGAAAAGAATTAACTGACTGAAATCTTACAGATTTTTTATGCTTTTGTTTTTGGTTTGTTTGTATTTTGTTTTGTTTTTTTTACAAACTCTCCACCAAAAGACTTACATGTAGAGGCTGTTCTGCTACTACCAACATTCGGTGTTCTGCATATTTCCGGACATACTCATATACATTCTGAGGAGTGACGGGTATATTTACACCGTTGGAAATAAGTTCAACCTACAGGAAAGTAACAAGGACAATTTAAGGGGTTGAGGGGGGAGGGAAGGGAAGGAAAAAAGAAAATGAGATTTTTACAACAGCCACAGTATGCTGCACAGTCATTTATTGCTTAACATATCTCTAAAACCAAGCAAAACTTACTACTACAGGTTAGCTTTAAGGACTCCCTAGGACTGACTACGCTACCAAGTTATGGTAGGGCTGACATCACCTTCAAGAAAAAAACCCCACACTTCACTGTCTAAGGAAAACACTGTATTTGAATCTAGGAAGGGTAAAACATCATAATCCACGCTCTTCTCAGATGACAGGAGATGCGTGCACTACAACATACATAAACTGTCGAATTCTGAAACTACAGAGCCACAGGTGTAGCTGTGCTTACCTGTCCTCCACCCTCCTCCTTACACAAGTCTATTGCGAAGGCCAAGTCCATGGCTGCGAACACTGCATCGGCATCTGTACTCTGGGAAGCGAGGATAAGTTGCCGAAGGCTTTCATACATAACAGGATCAAAAAAAGCAAAGTCATGCCAGTTCACCTATTAAAAAAAGATAGATGTTTGAAACTAGATGTTGGAAACATACCAGTTGTTTAAGAATATATTAAAAATTACACGATCCTTGCCTAACCTATGCGCTGGCATGCAGCAGTGCATAACCCATGTAACAAAGCATACAAACACCTGGAAATGCAGGCAGTCCAACTCCTGTTTGACAAAAGCCTGCTTTTGAAGGTACTTTAAAATACCCAACTGAAGCGCATTAGCAGAATTTAAAGACGGACCTGTAAAGCCTTTCCTGCTATTAAGGGCACAGAGGTTATAAAGAAAATGTATAGTGGTTTTCTTTAAATTCTTCCACATATCACCTGGATCAGAGATTTGATGGAGGTTGGCTGAAGTTGGAAACAATTTGCATTAGTGCTCCAAAATGTTCCCCTCCACTAAGTCCATTTAAATGCCTGATGCCCCGATAGCCGCACACCAGTATCCGACAATTCAAATACCAATGTTTACTTGCTGCTTTCTACAGTTCCTTGATTCTTTGTTCTTTATCAGCCTGGAGAGAAATCTACTAACTGAACTAAACCTAATATTCTTTGATGTATCCAACATTTAACTGGAAAGAATACTTATTCAAGAAGAAAAATATGAAGAAAAGAACTAGAAGGGAATCTCTCTTGGAAGACATCAGGGGATATCTGGAGGCGTGTCTTTCTGCCATTAACCCTTTTTCATTAAATATCCTATGTACGCTGGATAACTGATTATGTGATCAACTTTGTTTTTAAGGAAATTTGGTTTAAGCTTGCTGCATCAGACAGAACTTTACAATGCTACTGACAAATGTGTGAAATGTGCAGTACATAATTAATGTTTACTGGGGCGGGGAAATATTTTTGCTAAAGTAGGTGATCATCAACCTGAATTAAATTATACCTGAGAAAACAATTTAATTACAGTTCAATTCAGTGAGTTCTCTCAGGTATCCAGGAAAATGCTGTTTGGTAAGCCGAGATGCTATAGCCTAGTACTATCCAACACCTGAGTCTTCAGGAAGACAAAAAGAGGAGACAACAAGCTGTTCTGAAGAGTCAAAGGCTAACCTATTACAAACCATTCCATCTTAGTCAAATACTTGACTTCTAGTGCATATACTCAGCTCAAATTCTAGGTAGTGAAAAAATGAATACTTCTCAAATTCAATTTAAAGGCATCCTTACAATTCTAATATCAACTCTGCTAGTCAGTACATGCACCTTGGGGGAAAAACAGCAGTTTTTAAAGATAAGATTTCATGTAATTGAAGGAGATTAAAATTTCTGTGTTCAACTTACCTTTCTGCCAAGCAGAACTTTGATTACGTGTCTATTTAATGTGATGGGACATAGTTCATTCTGCAACAAGCACAATCCTAGGATTCTGAAAATAAATGTTCGGGGTTTGTTTTGGTATGACAGAAATTACATTGGAGATCCTTCAGCAAACTCACATTTAAAAAGTCAAAATATTCTAAGCATCAAGCTGCAGCTAGCTTTGCAGTCCTATAAATCCCCAAAAGAAAAACATGGACATACAGAATTTTAAAAAATACTTCCTGCAGTATAGAACTTCCAGATTGTGAAAAAATGATAAAAATAAAAATGTAAGGGGAAAATAAATCTCCAGTTGACATGTGCAAATCCCCCACTATTTAGCTCCAGGTGAGAAATACTGATCAGAAAAGTAGTAAGGGAAGTTTTTGAAGTTTGGATCATTGGTACTCTCCCTGGTATTTTGTATATTTGTTTTTAACATTTTTTCAGACTAGAAAGTTAACAGCAGCATACCTGCCAATGTTCCTGAAACAATTCAGCCTTGCTTCTGTGTTTTTACCAGGTCTTGGTGTATAAAACCCTCGTTTTCCAGGTTGGTAGAAGAGTGGTGCATTATCATCCCCATCATCTGTATCATCTAATTCCATATCTACTACACTGCGGCTGGAACCATGTCGCTTTCTATTTTCCTGTTTTGGAAGCAAGAACAGCAATTAACAAACTTACTTCTAGTAGCTAACACATATCAACAAGCTATTTGGTGACAGACCCAAAGATTCAGGTTCCATTGGTTAAGAATGACCATGATATTGCATAATGGGAACATCTTAAACTTTTGAGTAATTACTGCTAAATCTTTTCAAAAGAAAAAAAAGGTAGCTTCACAAGATAATTAAATGGAACTTTGTCTTGCATGATAAAGGAAGGCTCCGGTTGCTTAGGCTTTTAAAATTAACCAATACAGCTGGATCTTAAGTAAATTTGATTTGTGCAACAGTTCGTTACCTGCACTTTATCTGAAGAGTCTAGCAATCCAAGATCCAATATACTGTCAGCACCATTCTCCCTTGACAAGGGGGGGGGGGGGGGGATGGGGTGTGAAAAAAAAAGAGAAAAAAAAAGAAAAAAAGGACAGATTTAATTTCACACAAAGAAACTGTCACATTCTGAAACTAGAAAGATTAGATTAAAAAAAAGTCAACAAGTCTCTTACCCAAAGAAAAATATCTAGAATAAAGCAAGGAATAAGTTGCATGTATCAGAGTTAGATGTAGCACATTACAAGTGCTTTGGCCACAAAAATAAGTTTTCATTTCTTATCTGAATCCTTGATACTTTACCTGCCATGTGCAATAATGAGTTCCATTGCTTCATCAACTCTTGCTCTAAGGGAATCTTCACTAGCTAGTAACAGAAGCAGCTGAGCAGGGGACAATTCCAACAACATTCCTGTGATTTTACTTGCAAATGCCTGGGGATAAAGAATGGTATGTCTTACTATTCTCCGCCAGTTCTCTCATTTTCAAATATGGTTTTATGAAAGTTTTAGTATTTCAAATACAGAATGGTTTTATGAAAGTTTTAGTATTTCAAATACAGAATGCATTACAAGATATCTCCTAAACTAAATGACAAATCACACAAATAAAATCTTAAGAAAATGCCAAAGAATATAAAAACAGACATACATCTTCAAATATTTTCAGTTATGTAAAACAATGATGGACAAGGAAGTTAATTGTTAAATTAAAAGATTACAAGAACAGCGTATCATTAAGTGTATAACATAGATAAGTCTTACTGGTTGCATTGCTTGCACTCGAGGGTAGAGCCTTTCTCCAAGGGCTTGTCTGTGTGCTGGAAGAGGGTCAGGGTCATCGCTAGGATTTCCTTCTGATGCCGGTCTAAAAGGCCGTGTGTCAATGGAAAGCTGTCTTCTAAAGTCCCTTAAGAAAATTAAAGCAGTGTGTACTCATTTCAGAGGAAATATGCAAATATCTCCCGGAACAGTATAATTTGCACACAGATTCAGAATAGCATTAGCTTTTATGCTGGAATAGTAGTGTTGCTCATAGCTGCTTGGAGAGAATGATTTAGAAACAGAGAATCAAAATGATCCAGAGATTTTAATACTACTAGTATTTTGGATACAGCAGTAGCCAAAGACATGCCACCAAAGGCAACGTTGTTTCTAAAATACCTCACAATTTTATTCCAGTACACAAGTTTTTATTATTCTTTTAGGAGGAGAGATTGATGGCATATGGTTGAGACATAATCTATCAATGCTAAAGTAAGCATAATTATTCTTTACAGAATTAAAATATATTTTGAATTTCAAGAAATCACCCTGTAAATTTCTCCTGAAAGTGAAAAAGACAGACACCTTTAATTTGAGGAAGTAAAAATACCTTTCCTGAAGATAACCAAGGCAATTATTCTATTTGATGAAGTATCTCTACAAATTAAAATACATCACTTACCTATCCCTATCTCTCCGAGAACCAGCTCGTAAGCCACTACTTCTCCGCATTTCTCTCTCTCGCTCCCTTTCCCGATCTCTCTCTCCCCTATTTCGCAATCTCTGCATCAGACCTGAAGGAGGAAAAACCTCATAAGCTTAAACATCTTTCTATTTCTCTCTCCTACCTAAGTTTCAGTGCAAGGAAGACAGTTTTGGAAGATAGCTTGAAAGGCATTGATGAGACAGAACCACTCCACTTAAAAGTAGTGACTTGGCACTCGCCCAAACTTAAGAAAGGAACCTGAAGTGTTTGTACCAACTTATAAATGCCATAATACCTCAAGAGCTTATATATACTTTCAAAAACATTAAAATGTATTTGTGATAAGCCAGATGGAACAGTCGTATTAAAATGTGTAAGCTCTTGCTAGTTAAAATCATGACAATTATTACCTACTAGAGAGAAAAATGCTCAAAAAAGCTAAGAGCATCTACAGCATACCCATTTCGCAAAAAACAAGAGCTTCGCGTTTCTGCTATTTCCTTGCCTCAGAGAAGTAACATGCACCATTTTCACTGCTCTCGTGCTGAGCTAATGAGAAATCTCTGAGACAATACCAAGTATTTCAATGTAAAAAAGCATCCCAAGCTTTTATGAACGTTGATTAACTGCTGTGCATCACTTACTTGTATGGGTACCCTTGTTGGCATTCTGAATACAATCTAGATTTGGCAGTTTCTCATTTGACAGAAAAGCCTGTGCAATAGCAGTATAAAAGCTCCGTGCTACACCGCTGCCTTCTCCTGGCTCATCCTTAAAAGTAACTTTTACTCTGTGTACAGCCATCGGAGTGGTAGCACACCTGCGACCAAAATGATTGTTGAGCTGCCTCATGGTCTGCTGAATCAGAAGATCTCTGTCTCGGTCCACCTAGTGAAAACACCAAAAAGTTTTCTTTACCAATCATCATACAGAGACTTTCTGCTTCATGAGAAGTTTATGGACACTTCCACATAGACTCAGAAAATACCAATAAGACTGTGAAAAACTACAAAATAACTGCAACACAGTTCACAAAGCAAGGTTTAAGACATCTGCTTGCAGACTCTGAAATACAACTTCTACCAAGCTACCGCAACGTGTGATAACTCAACTATTAATGAAAACAAATTCAGAAGATAAACTAACATTTTTTACCTCCAACGTTAAATCCCTGGATTGCTGGTTTCTTAGTTTTTCCATCTCCCTGCGGAATTTTGATTCCTTTACTTCAAAGCCACCTAATTCAGTCAAGATCTTAAAAAAAGCAAAACAAAACAAAACACAAAAAACCCCAAAATCAGAATAATGAGGGAGGTTCACAATTTAGTTGTAAGAGGAACTGTCCTTACACTGGGAAATACATACCGATCCAGGCTCTGCCCCAACATCTTCCATGAATACTCTACCAAACAACTCTAAAGAAAGGCGCCAACGTCCCAGTAACATGTCATGAGATATAACCATGCCCATGAAGCTACACTGTGGCCTGACAGAAGGGAAAAAATGACAGACAAGCAAAATTAAGTTAGATTTCAGACACATTTTGTGTACTTCTGCTTTTTCTTACCCTGTGCCTTCAAGTAAGTTCTTTATTTCTGATAAACAAAACAGTATAGTAAGTTTGTGGACAAAAGCACACAAAGGTGCTTAGTTTCAGCTGAAGCAAGTCTTGCTTCTGAAGAGAAACTACTCTCAAAGCATGTAATTCACTGCCACGTGGAATTCACTGTTATTGATCTCCCTTCAATTAAGACCTTAATTTTTTTTTAAAAAAAGCTGTAATTCAAAGTGAGGGCAGTTAAATCCCTAACCGCATAAAGCATGGTCAGCATCACCTGACACAGATGGCAAGCTGTCACTTCCAATTTTTAAACTTAGCTACCCAGGACATCATAGTAGGTCTGTAGCAAGACATCAGGACTTGCTGTGCATTCAGCTGTTCATTTTAAAAACTATCAAAACACAAACCAAAAATTCAAACTGAAGTAAGCTACCCATTTTAATTTCAGAAGACTTTTTCAGAGTCCCAAGTATCCTTTTATCAACTCAGTAATACTTCATAGGGTCATTTTTAACTCAAACTACCTGAAAGATGTGAGAGGTGGCCCTTCACTTTCTGTCAATCCTATTTCTGCCAACAAGCTGCTTTTCAGTTGTGCTGCAAGATCATGAGCTGAAGGCCCTGGCTTTGAACTCTCAGATTCTTCCGTAGGCACGTTTTGTTCCTCCCCTTCCTTCTTCTGCCGATTTTGCATGCTCATAACATTTTTTAAGTTGGCTGCGTAAGACATTTTAGTTGGAAGAACCTAAACAAGGAGAAGTAAAATTTAAATGCACTTTCAAAGCAGTCCAGAAGGCTTTTTCAGGAGATTATATAAATATACGTAATTTTTAAACCACACAAAAGTGAGCACTGTAATTGACCTGTTAAACACAGTAACTTCAATCATTTCAACAACTATGAAACACCATTTTCCCACTTTATGTTTGCATTTCATATGCTTGACATTTAATGCTTAGTTGGTAGGCAAGTCAAATCTACTGGGCTACAAGGAGATTTAATTCTTTTTATCACAATTACATAATTGGCATTTCAAAATTAACTGGGGATTGTACTGCAGCCTTTAAAAATATTGCCTAAAATCTGCTATAACCAGTAATCATAAAAGATCCTATGTTTAAAAAAACTTATTAAGTATATTTTTCATTAGAAAGTCCCAAGTTTTCACTTACTAGGCTTTTAAGTTGTTATACTGAAAGCTACTCAAAATTCTCTGTGAAAACATTAGAGTACCTTTTTAAAGAATGAAGGTACTAGCTTAAGTTACCCTGTAATTTAAAATAATAAAACCTTTAAACCTACCTCAAGGCAGTTTCTATCCACTGTAACTTCCATTAAGCATTTCCCACTGTTGGCAGAAGATGAATACAGACCCTGACTTGGTCGGCCAAACAGATCTTCTTTGCGAGCATTTGGCTGAAAATTAACAAAAGCATTCTGGGTAAATAATATACTTCAGTTAGAAACAAAAAAGCAAACTGCAATTTTCTTCCAGAACACCATCTCTGATGTCACCTGTAATAGATGGGGCTGGTCTGCCAGGGGGATGGCCTCTGCCAGAGGAACCTCAAAAGGATTGGGTGGAATGCAGCCAAGGAACGTCATAGAGTCTGACCGTCTGAAAAATGGATGGTTTTGGCCAGTCTCTGCTGGTAGGGAGTCATCGTCTTTGTCGTTGAGTGTAGCACCTAAATATCAGAAAATATTTCGATTCAATTTTCACAGTTATAAAAGCAAAGGATTTAAAATACCGAAAATTAATATGCTTCCCTCTTAGCTATCTGACTGGAGGAGTATCTCTGCAAATGTAATACTTCTACAGGGTACTTCCACAAATCTCATCTTTTTATTGCGTTTTTAGTCATCGCTTTTATTCTTTTTACTGTAACTAACTTTACTGAACATGCAATCCTACACTATATGTACTTAGCATAGAATATAGATTCTACCATTTTCAGGAGCAGTTTAACCAATAAAAAAACCAGTTTAATTCCAATTAAAATTTTAAATACTGTCATTGTGTTGAATAGTAAGTAAAGGCACAAATGCTACAGTTTAGAGAGAGTGACACAAAAAGAGCTCCAAAATGAGAACAGGCAATGGCAGAAGACATTTGGTAAATTAACAATGCTAAGAAAATCTTACTAAACCCCAATTTTAATGCAACATATACAAGTAGCAAAATTTATTCAAAGTCTCAGCTAGCTGAAGGGGAAAAAACAGTAAGAAAGTGTTGTATTTTGGAATACTATAAAGTGTTTCTGTGTACTAACTTTGATTGGTGTCATCATCATTTTCATGTTCTGAATCTTCATTGTCAAGACCCAGTTCCAAAAGTTCTCGAGTTCTTTGGGGGGGAAGAGAGGCATAATAAAAAAAAGAGTCAATCCTTTTGAAGAAAACATTAGGCAAAGCATTTACATCTGTAGCAATTGATAAAAGCAAGAGTATCATCAGTAAGTGTACTTGAGAGCTATACATAGAACTCATTCACTCTAAAATATAAGTACTGTAGAGGAGTACTCTACATACTCACTCACTACATTACTCACAGTTACCTTTACAGCCATTTGGCCATCTATCAAGTTTGATCTAAAAAGCCACAGCTTCAGACAGTGATGGGTATGCTTGTTTTTAAAGACTGTCAATATAAAAACCCGAGGAACCCTGCATTAGTGGAAGAAACACGTAAATGAATGCTATTCTAGAATTTACTGGTGTAGAATATGCTTAGTCCTATAAAAATTATGTCACTGATCACACATCAGAAGGTAAATTATTTTCTTAATATGTAGCTTGCAGACCTCACTGTATTATAAAAAGGATCGAGAACTTTGACTAGTATTCTTTTCTGGCTGTTTGTGCATGTTCTGAAACTAGACGAAGACTGGTAAAATTTCATTTCATACAGGCTACTGAAATACCATTTAACAGAAGCAAGTGACTGTTTGAATTTGAACCACTCATGTTTAATGGAAAAGGTCTAGGCCTTCTAGGTTTATAAGCATTTAATGGGAATTTTGCAATTCTTTGATGAAGAGTCATTTGACAGATTTCAGTATGTGAATTCAGATGTGATCAGTATGTGAATATGAATGACAGATTCCAGAAGTATGTTACTGCCTGGAAGAGGCTTAAAGTCACAGCAATAACTACTCAAGTCAGCTGGCACAAAAGCTCCATCAGTTACTGTACTAAATCATCCCTACTTGTGAGAAAACTACTGTTGACGACAACATCCTCTGGTATACATTTTGAGGTCATAACAAGCCTTACATTACACCAAGATATATTGAACATAACATTCAAACTAGAGCAGCAGTCCAGCATATATCTAAAATATCAATACCTTGTATTTTCCAGTTACTACATTTGTAGAGAAAAGGATGTAAAAAAGTTGAGCTCAGCCTGCAACATCGAAAATTAGGAGCAGGAAGGGGCAAAGATTTACATTCATTTAACTGTTGACTAGGCCTGTTCAGGCACATTACCTCAAAACTTAGTAAGAAATGGGAACAGATGGTGTAGACTACCAAATGTGGATATTTCTACGATCATCAATGGCCATTTCAAATCAAAGAACATTTCTAAAAAAAAAAATCTTAGAACATTTTAAAAAGTAATAAATGCATCTTGTAAAATGCTATACTATAAGTAGCAGGGATTTTCAATTTAGGGACATTTTCAGGTATTGATTTCCCTATGTGCTTTAAATCATCAGGTAAGTCTCAAATACCCACAACCAAATGGAAAATAGAACTATTAAGCCCATCATACCACCCTGACATTTTCTCCCATGTCATTCTAAGGAAGATCCCACAGAATTCTAAACAAGTTGTTATCATGTTAAACGTGAGGAGCAGACTGCATTTTTCAACTGAGAAATTGTCCCGAGTACATCTTTTAGAGGCACGGCCATGGAGTTAAAAATCAAACTTAACTTTCAGTGGTAAGAAAACCTTTTACAGCAATCAGCATGAAATGATTTGAACCGCAACAGGCTTATCAATCAAACATACATACATTATATACCATTATCTGTATTATTTTTATAATATGAATCTTACTACACAGATATACAGATACATGCATATATTTATATGAGTTTCTGAGTAACAATGCCAATGACAAACAAAAGGGCATACACCACTTCTGCAAAGTTTTTGTTTCTATGAGTCAGCCTCAATACCTTTTGCGTTCCAGCTGAGGAGTATCCAATGTTGTCTGTTGATTCATTGCTTTAATCCAATAAATAAGGGCTTGAAAAACATATGCTACGTGCTTTAGTGAACAGACATCTAGAACAGGAAGGACATCTGAGTGCTCATCATTGTGAGAACGCATCAGCGACAGTGCGTAGTTCAGGAAATCACCACGTGCTGACATCATTCCCTGACGGGCACTGAGTAAAGTGGCACGTCTAGTGAAAGGATTGAGTAGAGAGATTAGGCACCACAGCAGAATGCATCCTTTACACATTAGTCTCTGTGTTTGAAACATGGATGTAAAAATAAAAAAGACCCAAACAAACAACAAAAACACCAAAAAACCACCACCACCCAGAAAAAACACCAGTGTGATGGTAACAGTAACAATCAGTTTTATGCTTTCCTGTAAGTAGCTCAGGTGCAGTATATTATAGAGACTTAATGCTCAAGGATGAATCTAGTACATCAGAATAAACCAAACAGCGGCAGCAACACATAAAGCCAACTTAAACCAAACTAGTAACTACACTGCTGCATTATAAAATTAGATTCCTAAAATGTCAACGAACGAGAAGAGGTGACTGTAAAACTGGTAATTCATATTGCATGTAGCAATCAAATGATTTTCATACCTTCTTCCTTCAAGGGTTCTTAAGCTGGCTTCCTCACGGGCTGTCATCCTTTCCCTTCTGGCTGAGTTCTGAGAAGCATGGAGAGGATGATTTGGATGTCCAGGATCACCAGCAGATGCTAACGCAGAACCGTAACGCAGTTGTGCTTCTGTAGAGTCCATGATACTAACCATCCAATTCCAAGTAGGAATAAGCTTTTCCTCTACATAATTCTTTAGAAAACAAGATTTAATGAGTTTTGCAATCAGTAGAACTAGAGGATAAGAATGCAACCTCAACATAAGCCTCCACCATGGATTTTACAGTTACACCTGCTTCCCTACAAAGAGCCTGTAAAACCACATTCAAGAATGACCAACAGTCAGTTTCCAAAAGCTCTACTGACACTGCTGATTTACTGTAGGGGTATGCAGCTCTCGTCACTTAATACCTTGGCGTCTGTAAAGCATTCTTACCATCCCTCTCTCCCTTTTGGGCACCTCTTCCACTCCTCACCTTATGACCACCCCACACCACCCAGGTGTGCACATCTTGGAGATTTTGGTCCAACTCTTGACTTTCTAGTAGTTTTAACAGCCCTCAACCTGCTGTGGCATTCACCAGCCAGATCTTTCACCATTCTTCACCCCTTGCAACTTACTCAGTGAAGATGACAAAGGTAAGACCTGCACAGAGAACTATGCCTGCATACAAACATCTCCTCCTGGTCCAGTCTTCTCTTCACCTGTTCCCAATGCTGGCTCTGGAGCCTGCTTTTCTTGCCATGTGCTAACTCCGCTGATCTGTTGTTGTGGTTTTTTTTTATCCAACACCCGTCTGTTTTCTTCATTCGTTTACATTCGGGTCTTCAAAAACCTCCCTCACTCTTCAAATGTTCTTGTACCCACTAAACTAACAAAATGCTGTCTCAACCCCATGTCTTTATCCAAACAAAATCTCTACTGCCAAGCTTTCGCATACCAATACAAATCTCTTGCTACCTCAGCTGGACAGCTCTCCTGTGCACTCACCTGGCAAAAACGTGAGCTTTGCAAAACTTCTCTACTCAGCAAAGAGAGTATTTTCCCACTAAGAATCTCCTGAACAGAACTTAATTTCAGCCTCCTTCATAATAAAACTACGTTCTCTTATTTCTTTCCCTGCATATTTCCCCCAGCGTTCAATCCCATAATACTCTTTGTAATGTTCCTCTCCCAAATCAGAAGCCTTTTTCTTCCACTACACTGTGAAAATACAGTCATACAAATACTTTGTAGCTCAATTACAAATAAATACATTGCCATCCATTTTTCACATCCCAGGACGCAGTACTAACAGAAAACAGCATCGCTTGATTTCTTGAGCTCCCCAAAGCAGTGGTATTATTCTGACAGTTGATTTTTGTACAAAATACAGTACAGATCATTTCACTCTATATACTATGCCCACATACATGCAAGTTGATACATACTTTCTGAACACACTGAAGTTCCTCCTGTGTTGTTAAATCTCTGAAACTTCTTTCTATACATGCCAGATACCAGTCTTCCCTTTCACATATTTTCCTCTAAAAATGCATTTTACATATACTTTCAAAACCCAACAGTCAAGAGCACTGTACCCAAAAATACACACATAAGAGGGAAAGGATGATCACGTCCTTGAAAGAAGGGACAGTGAACAGTACATTTACCTGTACAAGTCTTTTATCTCATTTAATTATTTGGCCCTTAATGATTTTCTTCTTTTATAGACTCAACAGCTCATGTCAGAAAGAATAGAGCAAAAGATTTCTAGTAGAGATCACTAGTATCTCCAAACGAGTCAATCCTGACTCAACTACTCATTAGACACCAATCAAACTTGGATGAAAAAAAAAAAAAATCAACAGAAATTCCTTTTTTGAAATAATACATATATATGAAATATGAACAATTTAATGGAATTAATAACCATAGCTACATCAGCCTATTACTGTCTCTCATATGAGGAGAGGCTGAGAGAGCTGGGACAGTCTGGACTCAAGAAAAACTCAGGAGGATCTTAACAGTGTGTACAAATACCTGATAAAAAGGTATAAAGTATATAGAACCAGATTCTTCTCAGTGACACCCAGTACATGCACAAGAGGCAACAGGCACAAACTGTAATACTTGGAAAGTCCATTTAAATTCAAGAAAAAACTTTTTTACTATGAGAGTATTCAAACAATTAACAGGTTTCCCAGAGCAGTTGTGGAGTATCCTTGAGGATACTCAAAACCTAAGTAGACACAGTCCCGAGCAGCCTCCTGATGACCCTTGCAGGGAACGTGGACTAGATAATCTTCAAAGGTCACTTTCAACCTCAACAATTCTATGATTTCACTTAAAGAAACCAATTTTATTGAAATTATCTTTCTCCACAGAGATTTGGATGTTCTTACCTGCAAGTTAACTGCATCTTGGTAAGTCAGTTTCACTGCAGCTGGGATCTGGGAGTATACTAAATGATTGTACTTCGGAATTAGGCCCATCAGATCAGATATCTGCCGTATCACAATACTGTATGCTCTTGCCAAACTGCTTGCAGATGTTAAATAGCTGCTTGCATTGCTGGCTTCAAGTGCCGCAGCAGCTGCTGCAGCACTTGTACTGATGGTACCGCTCCGACGTAGGTTTGATGGATCAATGTAAATCAAGCCCGCTGAACTTGCTAAACATGAAAGAAAGTATGACGTTAATGAATGTATTTAACCTTTGCTATATATTTTCTGTATTGACCAATATGAACATTTCCAGAAATAAGCTTGTAAATATTACGGACATCACAACTGTAACTAGCAACAAATTACTACCTACAGTAAGCATACTCATGTCTTCTTAAGAACTACAACAGATCCTTCCTTTTTTTAAATTCAAAACCAGAACTGGAACAGTCAAGATAGGTCAGCACTGTCCTTCTAAGACAAACAGATAAGGCTTCATCCTTATGAGAACAAATAAAAACAGAGGAAGGAACAAAAGCAGAGTTAACTGACATTCATGCATGTAGTTTACTCAGACTTGCCTGCTGGGGCTGATGTACTAGAAGGAGCAGTGCTAGCAGTCCTCTGGTTTTGGGTATTACGTACAGCCCATTGCATGGAACGGGGAGCCTGGGCAGCACCATTGGCATGTGAGCTATTGGTGGTTCGTTCCAGAGGCTCATCAAGCATGAAGGTCTCCTGCTCTATGTCATCACTCTGACTGCTGCTGCTATCAGAGTCACTGGAATCATTTGACTGAGAATCATCTTCAGAAAAAAATGCTGGAACACTGCTAGCTCCTGTTGAGGAAAATAAGCAATACAAGTAACTGAAAACTGCATGTCTATGCACGTTCCCATGTATCACATCAGCATTGTGAACTTCTTCCATGAGAAGAAACCACATGCACTAAAAAGGTTCAAGGACCCCTACCAAAAATATTCAGTTGTCCTTATAAGATACTGCTAATTTTCCATAGGTATCATGAAAAGGCAGTAAGATTACTTAAACTTCAGAAGATAAACAAAGAAATAAATTTATTTTAAAATTCTTCACTGATTCTGCCCCCAGGCAATACATTCTAAAAAGTATGCTTCCAAACTGGACAGTAGAGCAGTCACTTTCAAAAAGCCTTAAAATGATTGGCCAGATTTTGTATTTTGTTTTAAACCATATTTAACTTCTACACTAAAAAAATGAATGAAAACATTTCATTTCATTTCACTTCCCAATCTCTGGCTAACACATACAGAAGCTCCATAAGAGCAAAAAAGACAGGCCACATCTCAGCGCACCTCCTTGTCCAAAAAGTCTGCACCAGACCTTACAACTACAGGCAAATTAAAAGCAAAGGAAAAACAGGAAACGTGTGGAAGGCAGAGGTGGGCGGGGAAAAAGCTGGGTGAAGAGAATATAAAACAAAGAAAGTGAAAATAAGATTACAAGGGAAAGGTACTTGTTAAAAATGTCATAACTAGGTAATTGTCACTCTGTCCAATCTAGTTGTGAAGTAAGTAATTTCTCCAATATATTTCTGGAGTGCTGGATGCAGTCCAGATCCAAAACCACTTCTGCCGCTGTTAAAGCCATATATAATCACTAACACATTTCTTTTTCAAGTACAACTTAATCCTAATATCTAAATTTAAACAGCTATTAAACACAAGATGATGTGGTGTACCTGCTTCTGACCCAGCAGTAGCTGCAGTGACAACACTTCTGCGCCCACTAGCATTGTCCTGATTACTGTGGTTACTCTCACTGTCGCTTTCTGTTTCAGCAGCAGCTAGCAAATCCAACTCCATATCACTGCCTATAAAACCAATATACAAAACACCTCATGTTTAGAAAGAAAAATAGAATGACTGTAGTGACTCATGTAAGACACATTCAACAAAACCCAGAGCCTCTTACTATAGCAGAAGTTAATGGATATGCAGGGAGAGGTCACAAAAGCAGTGCAAACGTGCAGCAATACTTGGAGCATATTTTCTTATTTTCCAGCAATTAGCAGCCTCTGGGCCTCTCACTCTGTACTGCACATATACATTCAAAAAACACACTGAAAATTAAGACTTTAAGGATTCAGAATTAGTCAGTCAAGCCAAAAGACTCCACAACTCCTCATACACATGTATCAGGACAATTAACCATATGCTGTTTCAAACAAACATCTAAGGAATACCTGAAAAAAATCTAATTAAAAAATACAGACTTTGTTTTACGTTTTGGTAATTAAATGTTCTGAATACACAGCAAGTGAATAAAGAGATTTCCTGTACTGTAAATGAGTTGACTAGAAACACAAGGCACAGTCGGAAAGAGAAGATAATTTTTTCTCATCATAGCTTTGGGCCACCTAATCCCAAACTAACTAATAAAAGTCATATTAATGGCAAGAATTTTCATACATAATAGATTGATTTTGTCTACAAAGTATTGAATCATAGTTAACATTTTGTGATTGGTTTAAAACCTAGCTCATCATGATTCAGATCCCTTTTGAGGATGACCACTATTCTGTCATTAGCCATACACGAGCTAGGCTATTTTCTTAGTCCTTCGAGTAGTTTATGTCAGCAACATTTTACAGCGGCAAATACAAAAGGCAAAAAACCCAAGCATGTAATAACATTTGGATTGTTTGGGTTCTTTTTATCCTTTGGTACCTTAGTATTTTCTCTTCATTCAGAAAGAGAAAAATAATTTTAAAAAAGGATCATGTACTTGCCTACTATGAGTTACCTATAATTTTACTCATCTCCTTTTGTAAGATGCATAGTCCAAAACCCTTGGATTTCTCTCTACTCACACAAGTCTCCCAAATCATTATCACTGGTGACTCCAAAGATGCCTTTTGTTTTTGATGCACAGTTTGCTCATCCAAGCAGTAATGCGCATAATGTGCATTATACTTACCATCTTCATCATGCTCATCATGCTGTCCTTCTGCTTCAGCATTTTCTTCACCATGTTCTTCCTGTTCATCATGATGGTCTTCTTCACCAGCTACCCCCTCAACCACCTCAACCTGGAAAAAGCACTGTAATTTTATGCTAGAATATCTTCCATATCAGAAATAATCTACATATTTTCAAAAACACAGTGCAAAATTTAAATAAAAAACTTAGAAACAAAAAACCCCACATCTAAGGAAGATGACCTCACAATTGACGTGAACAGAAAATGAACTTACAGCCACAGTAGTTGTATGTGGTTGTACAGTCCACAGTGCTTGGGGGGGTGGGGATCAGGCCCACAAATAAACCACAGCTTTGGACATTAGATTTCAATGCTGAAAGGGTAAACTTGACTATAAACCCTAGAATTAGTATCCAAATATTGAAGAGCTCCCATGTTGGTAAAAGACCCTCTAGTTCTCTAATAGAACCTACATAATAGCAACCATATGCTGAAAGACTTAAAAACTTTTTTAAAAGGCAATTATAATGCAGTGTATGCTTATATATAAAGGAAATGACAGATGTATTTATTAATATTCTAAATCATACTTTAGTTTAGTCTATTTTTATTAATTTATTAATTTTAAACAACTAAATAATGCTGAATACAAAACAACTACAAAGCTCTTAAAAACAAAATACTTATGGCTTGGTAGGACTTTGTAACTACTCAGTATTTTTTGCAAATCAGAGGTCTTGATGCATAGCTTTTTGGTTCAGACGTTAAAGCACACGCTAATTCATTAGGTGCCGTACTGAGAAGAAAAAAAAAATACAAAGAAAGAACCCCTGACCTCTTCCACATCTGCTGAAACAATATCATCTTGTTCTTCATCCCTGCCACGAACTGGTTGTGACTGGCTGATTCGTCTTTGCTGGGGATTCCTTATGATGTAGGATGACTGAGATTGACTAGAACTTAACAGGAAAAAAAACAAACAACAAAACATTTGGATCTTTGGACATCACTATAAACCTGAATTACTGAAGAAATTTGTCAGTAGGAAAGTACTTCCAAAATGCTTGGCCAGAATAAGAAGCCTCACCACACTTCCGTTAATGAAAAGCTAACAAAAACCCAAAACAAAACCACCTTTAACAAGTCTTTGAAAATAACGAATGGTGAGCTTTAGGATATTTTACCTGCTAGACTGGTCTGATGATGGTCTGGGTGGTAGAGGCTCCACAGAAAATAGTTCCTCGCTTCCCTGCATAGCATCTATACTAGTGCTAGCAAGAGTAAAGGGTGCTGTAGGACGTGCAATTCCCATCCTGACTGGAATAATTAGAGATTCTGCTACATTGCACAACTCTTCAACAGCATAGGGCAATAATGCCTGGAACACACGTTTACATTTTCCAATTGGCTGTGGAATAAAATTGCTAGGAAAAAAAATATGGAAAAACATAGGTCAAGTATGGCTTTTTTCCCCTGAAAAAAAAAATTATGGTGATACCTTTTTTTTTCCTCCAAAGAGTCAAGACAATTATCTTTAACGGATACATATATTCACGTGTACCACTACAATATGCACAGCTACTCAAGTAATTTAAAAACATTTGTCATTCAATAATTTGAGACTAAGGCTGGATATCTAAATTTATTACTGACACACAACCACAGATTCTAATTTTAACATGTTAAAAACACCTCTACTTACAAAATTCTTAACATTTTAAACAAAGATTCAGCATGAACATTTAAGTTTAACAAGCACTGTATTAAAAAGCCACATGACATAACAGCAGCTATGGTGCAATCTTGAGGTTTGCACCTTTCCACACAATGCTGCCTACAGACTGCAAATTAATTCAGATGTTTCTGCCTATTGTTGATCTGTATCAACTCATTTAACAAGAGAATACATTTTTAAATTAAAAAACCCAAACCACCACAACCACCACATGCACACCCCCCACCACTTACTTTTTCTTTTTGGAGGAAGCCATTTCCACACTAAGAATGACAAACACTCTTGCCACAGAACGCAGGAACCTCATTGTAACAGCAATAGCTTCTTCTCTGCGTCCTGATGTATACTTGTTTTGTAATTCCTTCACCAGAGTACCCAGCAAAGTATCCAAGAGCTGTAGAAACAGGTCATTAACAACCCAATAGTGTTGTGTAATTTCCAGGCATGAAACAAGACAGATTAAGATTCAAAGGGAGACCAGAGCCATAACAGTATAAATTCACAAAACCGCAAGTAACTTGAAGATACGTGCAAATTAGTCTCCAAGCGTTATCACCCGAGATACGCTATAGCATCACATTATTCAGAAAAATCTATACAGAACACAGCTAAGAGGGCTTACCAGAATGTCTGCCGTACACTTGACAATAAGGCAGTGTGTAAAACAGTCCAAGCGAATAGTACCACTTTGCTGATTAAGGTAAACTTGCTCTTCAGGCAGAAGATGGCCTATCCTACTGCTTGCACTAAGACTTGGAAAAAACAAAAAGGAAGGAAATAAATTTTATATAAGTCAGCAGGTCTCAAATACCAGATCAAATTTTATATTGACAACTGTGGGTAAATACACACGGGTCTTTATTTTCCTGGGAGCCAAACATAATCATGGACTTCAGGGCATTCCAGTCCTGCAAAACACGTTCCAAAGCAAGCTGGGCAAAACGAGGAGGTTCTAGATCATGATCAGGCATATCAGAATCTAAAGAGACAAAAAAACAATATAAGAAAGAGGCACTGAAATATGGAATCTGCCATCTATTTCACTGAAACAGCTCTTACCCTCAGGATTTGCAGTTTTACGATTACGATCTTCCCTAATTCTAGGTGGTCTGTACTGGCAGTGTTCCACAGTTTGCCTGGCAACTGTCTGTACTAAAAACAGTAGCAGATGTTCTCCCCTGTAATGAAAAATTGATTAGTGGAGACATGACATACCACATATTTAAAAATAATAAAAATTATTCTCCCCTAGTCATTACAACTGTGTGCTTGCCTGCTATTTGGCATGGTAACGAGATTTGTGGTAGTAAGCAGGCGGTAAAGGAGATCAAGGCGAGCAGACTTTTGTCCAGCAATTAATGTTTTACACTTGCACTTTTCCCAGCAATCACAGTATGCTGTTGGAGATGTTCGTTTGAGCCTACAAGAAATAGAAAAAGTGAGCTGCAACACTGTTCAGTAATATACTAAATACCTTCTATGCAGGCTGAGGGCATTAGTGTACACATTAAGATTCCTGCTAGAGTTTTTTGTTTATTATAGTAGCAAGATGCCAAAACCCAGTGTCAAAGAGAAATGCAGAGTTTATTTATGTGGCAACACTTTACATTTGCTGTTCTTATCTCCTACACTCATTTTAAAACAGCAGTTTCACTACAGAGCTTTTCATAATGCCTTAGTAAAACTCATCCAATACCATTTACTCTTTCCCAAAATAGCCTCCAGCCAAGAAAGTTAAGTTGGAAATCCTCACAACATGCAGTAAAATCTCAGTAATTTTTACAATGCTGGAGAATATCTTTGTATCTGTTAGCTTATTATAGCTAGGATATTAATGCTGCAACTTTTATGCCCTGTAACAGCAGCACAAAACATCTGCAACTTCAAAGCTTTGCCCAAGCTGATCATAGACTTCTTGACTATTCATTTGACTGCTTGCCCACTTTTCCCTTTATTACAGTTGACCTTAGAGATTAATATGCTACACTTCTTTCTGGAAGTTTATGAGAATGATCTGTCATCAGGATTCACTGGCTTCAGAAAACCCCTGGAGGTACCCAAAATGAAAACATGGTATTGTTTAGATCTATTATTCTTAGAATATTAACTTCTTTGAGGGTGTCAGAATTACTAATTTACTCTGAATTCCACAAAATGAGAAGTACAAGGCCGCTTCAGGTTACTCTTTCAATTCTGACCCTTAAACGCTACAGAGCAGCAGAGGAAGATTTTAAAGTACTTTATTAAATCTTCTGTTCTCTAATAACTGAACGCTTCAACCAAGGAAAAAAAAAAACTATTAACTGTCAGTAAACAAATGAGACCACAAAATACTGATTTAATTCTAAGAAACAGGACACAATACTTACTTGCAGTCATGTCCTTTGTGACAGACCCTTGCACATTCTGTGCAACAACAAAGAGATTCCAACAGGCCACATGTTCGGCATTCAAATATATCCTAAAAAAATTACCAAAAATATTACGCATAGTTTTCTCTCTATGGCACTTGCAATCTCACAGCACTTCAGGTTACAATAAAACCTTGTTCAAAACGATGCCTTCACTTAGAAGTAATTAAATTCTAGAAAGCGAAACTTTGTTTTAGTTAGAATATTCAGTGTTTTCAGAGAGCTGTTTCCATCAGTATTTTTGCCAAAGCTAGCCAGAGGGGAAAAGGCACACCCATAAACAGCCACATTCTGACCAACACAGCCAGCTTTGACAGTACAAAGCAAACAGGGGAGCAGTAACCATACCAGACTTAAAATTTACAGTCATTAAAACAATGCAACTTTAATAATTAGATTAGTAGACTAACACAATACATGGTTGAAACACATTCCTATTTACTTAAAGAAAAAAAAAAGCGCGCCTTACTTGGTTAATATGTTCTGCGCCAGTCCACGTAAAACTGCATGTATCATTACAACACAAAACATACAAAGGAGAGTCATCTGGATTTGTACCAGAAGGACAAACCATTCCCATAAACACATCATCTTCTTTTTCACTGGAAGTTGCTTCAGCTAAAAGAACAATAGAATGTCAGTGTTAAAAACAACCCCTCAAGAAACAACAAAACCCCACCAACAGAATCCATACTTAACAGATGTTTTTCATTACAAAATTCCATACAGAGTCAGAAGTTTGAATGAAGTCTCTGTCACAGTTTTTCAAAAAAGCTTTCCACTTGTCACATTACACGTATTTCTTAAAGAAGCTGCTGCAAATTCCTGACTGAAAAATACAACCACCAACTCCTTCCCAGTTTTAAATTCACAGATATTCTAATCAATTCAGTGGACCACCATTTTGAAAAAATAAAAAAATAATTTATGGGCAATATTCTTACAAGGAATACACAGCCCTATAGACCTTGTTACACCACATGTCTCATCTGCTTAAGTTTCTAGTTAAGTTCAACTTCACATATTTCTAAAATAGTTAAATACCACCATCGAAAGAGTCATAAAACGTGTATAGGAGTCTCTTCAGAAACGGGATCTAGACTGGTATACTGCTTTATCACATAGGGTTTTTTTCTAATTCAAAGAAGTTCCAGGTGATACCACTGTGCTACTGAAAAATAGTACCTCAACGCACTGATGTTTATAAAGCAATGAAATACTGAAAAGACCATAAAGAACACAAAACCAATAAAACTCACAGAAGCCTATCATAATATATACACCACAAAAGAGGAAGATACTCCATAAAAGCAAGACTTCCAAAACATGCAGTAATAAACAGTATTTTGGAAAAAGGTGTTTACCATCATCACCAGTTGCTAAAGCACATGTAATTTCACACACACAAGAAAGCACTGTTAATAATGAATCTGCACACATGCCAAACTTCAGAAAGAAATCACATGATAATTACTGAAACTGGTGTACCTTTAGCAATTTTCTGTGCAGTTTCTAGAATTGTAATTGCAGCAGGATATGCCCGGCCACTAACTGCTGACATAAATGGTGTCATGCCTCTTGCATCCCTAGGGAAAAAAACAACAGAAAAGTTAAAATACACTAAAATTTTTTGTTGTAACAGCAGGGGTAGGAAACAAATATATGAAAACTTAGCACTGCTAACCTTGTGCAATCAGAAAAACCACAGAACAAACAAGGACTCTTCTATTTGTTTTACTTCTGTGAAATAGACCTAATTTTAAGGGACGTCAGGACACAAATACAGCCAATATTCTAACATTCTCCATTTTAACTAATGCATCTTTATATAATCTTTACGAAAAGGCTTCTATGTAGTCAATTTCAGGTGATACAATATTACAAAGGATAGTGAGAATTCATACAAAAATCCTTACTTAGCTGACAGCAATTCTCGAAGGTAAGGTTGTAAAACAACACTATCACATAGCAATTTCAGTATGAAATGAGCATTTGCCTTCCGATCCTTTGATTCCACTACAGATGGTTCAGTAGAAGGACCTGTAATAAAGAAAAAAAATTGCAGAGAAACAGTTTTTCCTCAAAAAATGACTAGTTATTAAAGCAAGTAATTCAGTATTTCACTGGGGTGATTAATCAGTAGCTTGACTATTCAGTGGTTTGCTCATTTCAACAATGTTTTACTGAAGTATTGTAAATTTCAGTTCCAAATTACATTCTGAAATACAGGAAGGAATCCCAATTTCATACTGATTACCGTATTTTTACATATTTGTCATTCCCCAGGTAAAAATATTTTTTACATAAAAGACAGCATGGCGCTTCATTTACTTTCTGCACACTTCTGAAATTCTGCTTCAATCCAATCTTCATCTGATCGGAGGCATTTTCATATGCAGAAAGTCTGTGCAAGCAGAGGCAGCTTTTGAGATCATTTTCCTTCTAAAGCATAATCAGATAAGCAATATGTCCTCACCTGGTATTGTGGAGGTGCTAGGTCCTTGGCTGGTGCCAGTCGCTGCTGTGGTAAGAGATCCCACAGCGGGGGCCAGGATAAAATCAATGTCACCATCTTTCAGTAAACAGAACAGCAGGATGTATATCAATACATAAAAACATCCCTAACAACATGCTCTTTCTGCAATGTCTAACACACTGCAGGTTTTCTGTACTTAGCTGGTACTCTTTCCTACAAATGGGCACATTCCTAGATTAGTAATGTAACTCAACGTTACAAAACACACACTTCACAGAAGTTTGACACCAGCATTAGGAAGACACATACTGGATTTAGAAACAGCTGTTAAGCCTTCAGTAAACTCTTAAAGCTACCTCAATGACATTAGGTATTTCAGTCTCATGCCGAAATCTAAATGGTTCACATGAAAAGTTGTTGGTTCCTTCATTAAATCTCTAATTCTACAGTCTAATATGACACATGAACAGACTTACCCGGATCCATTGCAGGAGGATCTGGAACCCAGCTGGGAGGAGCTATTGGTGGAGAAACTGGGTCCTGGTGATCACTTGATGAAGCACCAGCTTCATGTCTGCCCAGTCCAGCAGCTCTCAAGGATCTTCTCATCATTTCCCTTAATCTCAAACTGAATACAAAACGAAGGTAAAAATACTATCTCATTTTCATTTAAGTAGAACATTTTAGAGCAGAATTTCACACTGAAAAAGGAAACCAAACTCTTTATCATCTCCATTTTTCTTCAGCATAAAGAATGAGCAAAGAGGTGGTTTCCATTCCTGTATCCCATTTTGCTGCAACAGAATATAACAGCCTTGGAAGAAAAGTCAGCCAGCAATGTATAAAGACAGGTTTGAGCCCAGAATGTAACCCTAGTCATCACAGTACTGCCTCTTGCAGGAAGCAGCAGCTAATGGACATTACCGCCACTATCTGACATTCCTTCTACCCCAAACTCATTGCCAGGGGTGTTAAGCTTGTGCAAGGATTTGCTCTTGTTGCAGCTGTTTTCTGTTTTTTAAAATCTAACTGCAAGAAGAAATCAATGGAAAAATAAAAATAGGGCTTAAAAAAACTTCTTTTTGAAAATAGTTATTTCTTTGAAGTTATTTAATGTGAAAGTAAATGTGAGAGTACTACTTTACAGGGTGCAGTCAGTAAAAAATTTCAAGAAATTCTGTATCATCTTAAGAGAGAAAGGTGGTAGACCCAGTGTGATTCAAACAAAAGAGGTGCAAATGTAAAGGTAGTTTTGGGTTTTTTTAAATGCACAAGTTCCTCTTGTAAGTAACGTCTCCTGCAAAATATGGGAGGGAATCTTCAACCCCTACCCTTATCTCCCACATCAAAAAGATCACAGTGATGAGGACTGTAGCTTGGGAAGGATGAAGACATGATTTCACGTCAGTTGCTTTGACTACAGAGCTGAGTAATAAAATTGTACTATGCTCTCATCCATAGTGCTGTGAACTGACTAGAAGTCAGTACAGATACTGTCAAATTCCCTTGACATGAGCACCACTCAATTACCATCATGGAAAGAGGAAAAACATAAATGTCATCAGAAATCAGGATTCTGTCACCATCACGAACCTATCCTTTACAGCCACCGTGATAAAAAGGACTCCCACTGTAACAATGATTGCTTAGGATAGGAAGAATCAATTTGAGTTCCTCCTCACTGGTGTTACGTTGATCTCAGTATTATTGATCTGTGCAAGTGATAATTTCCCTCAGAAATGCTGTTAAAACAGCAAGCCTGACCACTATTACAGTATGTCTGCAATACTTAATTCTCCTTGGTAAAGACTGCTAAAGCTTATCCTCAAATCCCCTTTCCCCACAAGGAGGAGCATTTCTACTTTACAACCCATGAGACAATGTCCCAACCCCAGAAAGCAGAATTAGTTTAGAAATATCCCAACATTAGTTCTTATACCAGAAAAGGCTTCAAAAAGACCACCAGAGCTCTAGTATGGTGTTTGAAGAAGTCAAATCTGGCTTTAAACTAGCAATAGAGCCCATTGTTAAACTAGACTGAAGGAACAAATTAGTAAGAGATTGGTAATTAATATGTAAATCGGCATACAGAAAAGAGGAGGAAAGCATTAGTAAATCTACCTTCTGCTGCTTGATGATCCTGCCCGATTTCCGGGACCGTTACTCGACACAACAGAGATTGCGTTTGCAATAGCTTCAACAGCCGAGAGCCTTTCAGCGAATGTATTCCTTTCAGAGCGCTCTGCTTCTGAAAAATTAAGAAAAGTGTTACTGCCCAAATTTCACTTGGGAAAATTATAAGGAAGAAGTATGAAGTATGAAATGTCACTAATCATAAAATGTTCCCTGCACTTTTTTTAGTAAGATTTAGAGGGACACAGTAGGTTCATACAGAAATTTTTATTTTGGATGAGCTTAACCATGATTCTGACTGGGTTTGGTTTCTAAAAGGCCATCAAGGAAGGAAATCCAAGGCACCCAAATTGCAGAACAAGCTTTCACAGATTTCAGTATAATCAAAAGACAAGGATCTGTCGCGTAGCTCATTCCAGACGTTTGCTGAGTCAAGGCTTCAAAAGTAATGACAATGAAAAAAACCCCAGCACACTTCAAAATGAGCAGCTATGAACAATGCAAAATTCTGGGTTTGTAAGATACATGCTCTCCTTATGAGCATGCTCAGGAAAACTGCATTATAATAAGATAGCACAAGTAGTTTACATCAGAAAGAATAAGCATTTGTTCTAACATCTAAAACCCTAAGCACCATAACACCTAAAGGTCCTAGTCATAACGAGGACTGAACTGTGCCAAGTGCTATACAGAATATAAAAAAATTGCCTAGTTGCACAGTTACAGTACAACTTGAGGCAACCATCTGAATCAAAGACTTAGTGTAGATTTATCTATCCACAAGACAATAAACAGATAAAGCAGTGAAGTCAGCTGTACAAGGTTTGCACAGAGCAACAGTCATGGCTTCTTTAGGAGCTACTGAAAATTAAAGATTACATAGACACTACACAGCAAATTAGGAATCACTACAGTCATGGATCCAGAAAGAACTGAAAGAGAAGCCACTTTCAGCATGATACAGGTCAGGCCAGAGGCAATTTTCCTTTTAACACAGTGAAAGACAAATTTTAGCACAAATTAGAAGGAAAAGGTGTATTTCTGGAAAAAGAAAAAAAATAATCCATAAAGTGAGTCTGATCATTCTTACAGGACATGTCTAAAAGCTGCTATGGCTAGTGCTCACTTTCCATTTAAAGGCTTTTCAAACTGACAGCCACCACTCTTTGCATGCATAGTTTCTCCACTGACAATACTAACACTCGGATAATTCCTTCTGGGTTTTTTTTCTCCCCAAACAAGAACGTACTATTAATACCTTTAACTTTTGAGTTCATAGAATAAGGTAATTCAGTGGTCTCCGTCAGCTTCTATAGTATGCTACTTTTTAGATCTTTCCACTTATCACTACCTGAAGTGGCAAAGATCTTAGATTTTGCTTGTTCTCAAGCATGTGCAGGTTTCTCAGACAAAAGTCACCTAGTGCCTACAGCAGAGAACTACCAAATACTTAACAGAATATTACTTTTGTGCCCCTAGTTCTATACTAGTTGACCTGCAGTTGTAAACAAATTGCCATTGTATTGGGCTGTACTCGTTTCTAAGGTCCACTAGTTCTCTTAACTCATGATCCATCTCATAGTACTTCTGGACCCCTCACACAGGGGGTCACAGATCTTGAAAGCAATCAACTGTTCTCTGCAACAGAGAAGTTTCACCTATCCCTCGTCCCACTGTAAACTGTAACTGAATTTTCACTGCTCCACTTAAGAAGTCAGTATTATTTTTTGGAGATCCATCAACTGTAAATGTGCTGGTTCCAAGGGTAATTTGTGGTTCTGTTGTCTAATGAAACTTGCCCTTATTCTCTAGAAAAAAAACCTCAGTTTGCATGTGTTCAATAAAGTTATCTGAAATTGAGTATCGTAATTCTTTAATGATTTTACACGCCTTAGACATTTCTTTTGGACCTGTCTTGGAATTCCAAGATCCGTTCCACTGGCAAGGCTGAGGAGATATCAAATCACAGAGACACAGAGCAGCCTTCTCCCAGCCCTGCAGGTCTCGAGCCACTTTTCCTGCAGCTCATTTATCCAACACGAGGCACAGGATCTGACAACAAAAAAAGCTTATCCCTGCCCTCAATATTCCCTTTGCAGCAGGAGGAAACCATACATAGAAGGGCAAAGAAACTCAGACAGGTACTAGCTGGGAAAGGGCACTATGTTCTGTAATTGTTAAAGAACATTGTATCTGGAGTCTTGAATTGAAACCTTTACTCCTAAATCAAACTTCTTTTACAGTTCAACAGAACACTGTATAACTTACAGACAATAACATCAGTCACCACTGCCCTCCAGATGATGCACAGAAAACAAGCTTGTCCTAATATCCATCGCTAACAGTAACAGTGGAAGGTGAATGTGATTTGAATCTAAAGATATGAATTCCCTTCTAAAACAATTGTTGCGAAGGGAAAGAGAGAGGCAGAGGGGTGTTAAAAGTGTATCAGGTTCACGTTTTTTGTTTTTCAGAAAGGTAAATTACATCCAAATGAAGTTACTGAAAAAATGTCAAGGTTGCAAAGACAAGCACTCAAATTAGGAAAAGTCAGATTAAGTTTGCCCATGCATCCTTATTTCAGCCTCCTTGTGTGCTTATAGTAAAACAATCTTCAGTTACGCAACTGGGTTTTGTTTATTTGTTTTGGGGTTTTTTGTCCCCCACCCCACCCCGCAACAAGACCCCTGCCTCAATCAGTGCACAGGATGGACGACACACTGAAGATGAAGGGTTGCACAATGAGCAAGCTGTTTATGCCTTGTTTGCTCCAACATTTGGAAGGCGTGTAATAGGGCAGCAACAGCTTGGCAAGGAATGGGGGGAGCATTGTCTTGTGTTTAATGTCACTGAACATCACTTTGGAGAAATGGAATCTATTTCTGCCACATCTAACAGCACACAGAACTTTGTGAAGCAAGTTTTTACAGATGATCATGATACATTCTAATAGTTTCTGGACACCTAAAAGGTGCCTGACTCACAGAAATAATTAACATTCACAGAACAACTGAAACTACTATTAATCCAGCTGTAGACTAAAGTGTTTTGAGATAACACCTAATCCAAAAACTGAGATCAGACCCTAGACTTCTCAAACAGAACCCTCAAAATTAGTTAATAGCTTTGAATACAGAAAAACTTCAAGCTGTAATACTTTAAGCTATAGTAAAACTTCAAGCAAGAGATGAGAAAGCTGCAGCGTTACCCCCATTTTATAAATAGGGATACAATGAACAATTAAGGTCTATATATGACTAAAATTCAATGACAGCACCATACAAAAACCCCACGAGGAAGTTCATTCATTATTCAGTGCAGGGTTTGTATGGTGTGCAATAAGTAAGGAATGGGGCCACACACTGGATGATGAGGATAAAAAGAAATATTGCATAGCTACCCATTCGGTGAGCACCGTCCATCTTGTGCACTGAATGAGGTAGTCCTGTGGAAAAAATAGTATGACGGTGTAATTAAAGACCATTTAACAACGCATACCCATGTATAGCACACGGGTAAACTTAATTCTGGCATTTCCTAATTTTTGAGTGCTTGACTTAGCAACCTTGTTCTGTTAACATACTTTTTACATAACAGTATTTAATAGACATTTTTAAATGGTGTCAGTAACTGGCGTTAACAGAAGGTCATTCTTTCACATTTCTTAATACACGTCAACTGCAACTAGCATTTCTTACTGCAGGCATTCACATATACTGTAACACTTGAAAAATACTAAGTACCATTTCTTTTGTAAGTTTATAGTGATATAATCGGGATACTAGTGACAAAAAGCTGGAAAATACTTGTTTTCATCTAAAATTAGCATGTGGATGGGAAAACTTTGTCTTTTATAATCAATAAAAACAGGTTAGTATTCTAATTATTGCATTCTTATAAATCCTTATAAGATTAACAAAAACGTTGTCTTAGCACCTTTGAAAGGCTAGGACACATTTTAGGTGCTAAATTTTAAGATACCCATATATGAACAATGCAGCCTTTATTTCAAATGCTCTTCAAAATACATAAAAAGTTTACTTTCAAAGTATTTTCATTATACTGTTGAGCTCACCCTCTTCCTCTTTTGTTTCTTTGTTGCTGGTTGGAAAGCACACAGACACACAAGCATGCAGAATATTGCGGTTTCCATCGCATCTATGGCCAAGGAACGTCTGCAGCATTTGTGGATTCTGATCCAAGACAACTGCTTGTTCAAGATTCATCAGGTATTGTCTGCAAGCCTCATAGTCACATCGAAGTATGTGCTGCATTAAAGTTTGTTTCTGTACTCAAAAGAATACAATATTTTAACAGTTTAAAACACAAAAGGCAAGACATACAAGTTTCCCAAGTACTTATAGTTTTCCATTTCTGAAATTAATAGGTCTAAATCTAGGATGTTGGCTGGAAGTCAGTGCAGGAACTATTGAGAATATACATTACCTCAATTATAGCACTGTTAAAAACAGAAAACAGCATGCATTCAGGCACAGACAAGGTAAAGGAAAGGCTTAAATAGCAGAAGCTATCAGGCTCACAGAAGTATGCCTCTGACTTCATAGCTGGGTTCTTAAGAGATTATTTCATGGCTGCATGTAACACGGGAAAAGTGGTACAACTGAAAAAAACTAAGGGGTCTACATTAACTAGCTCTTACATATTTGTTTTAAACAAACTATATACATACTGCAAAGTGAAAGAACAGAAGCTGTTGAAAGTCTGGGAGGCTCATCTCTGATATAACAAGGTTTTCAAGAGTGATGGAATAGTCCACTGTGAAATCAACCTCAGTCTAACAGGTACACAATACCTCCTGGTGGCAGCACAGCACACAGCAGATCTAACTAAACTGCACCAAACCGCTGATAGGTCTATACAAGTATGATACATAAATTCACACCAGAACTATTCATACAGCACCACAGATGAGTACAGAACTCTACAGGCAATTCAAGTGGGAGAAAAAAAAAAAAAAACAACCCAAAACCCCAAAGCCTTTGCTTGACTTGATTTCCTAACTTATGGTCCAAATATTTTTTTAAAAAAATGTAAGACAATAAACTATTGCATTCACAAGAAAACAAGTTGCTGGATCCCTCAAAAAAACTGTGCAACCAAAAAAAAAAAAAAAGTACACTGGTAGTAGACATCAAATAATAAGTTTTAACAGTAATGCCAAAAAATATTAGTTAAAAGCCTGATTACAGAAGCCATGCACCCCCAAAATGGATCTTAATTTTACTACGTAAATTTGTTTGTGCTTTCATGTTTCTACAAGAATTTTCTGTTGAAATTAGTTTCTTTGAAATAGTTAAAATACAAAATGGTATTTAAACACAAAGCTGCTTTAAGCATTACTTTATGAAAGCAAGAGAAAAAAAGCACGTAACTCTGTAGTAAAGAAAATATCTTACCTCAACAGCCATAATAATAATAGCAGCTTTCTTTTTGATGGTCGAGTTAGCAGGAAGATTTGTTAAGGAATGAACACCCATTCCAAGACTACTAATAGGTGGAAGATCAAGCCAGTCAGGGTCTCGTATCCCACCCATACAATCTTTTGCCATTGGATAGATTGTACCATTTCCATCTCTAAGAATAATAGGAGATTCCTACAATTGGGGGGAAAAAGTTTTATCATTAAGCCTCCACAATTTATCCTTCCCAAAAGGTCTAGTTCTGCTTGACTGCCAACAACACTTTACCTAAAATTCCCATTTATGCCATTGTCCCCTATCATTACAAGTGGCACAGCACAACAGATTCCCTTTCTCAGATGCCTGAAATGTACTTAACATAGTAAATACTAATAAAAGCATCTTCTTTATGGTATACACGCATCACAAAAGATTATCAAGGAAACAGAGAACCTGTACTTTAAGCTTACTTAAATGCTCCAAGTATGCTTGGATATATGGAAACAAAACATTCAAATTCAGGTCTTTTGCCAAAAGACCTTCAACTATCCTAAGTGAAGTAAAACAGTTACTAAAATGGCTTAGGTAGTTTTTCTCAGCCCTCCTCATGGATGCCTGCACAATGTAATCAAGCTGTATAATCACATAAGATAAAATAAGATACTTAACGTTGGATAGTAGAAAGAGTTGCGTAAAACCTTAATGTATCATTTTCAGTATCCAATACAGATTTATTTTTTTTGTTAACATATCCATTCTCACGAGCGGATTTTCATCTGATCTAATTCCAAAATATAGCTGGATAACAAGTTTACACTAACAGGAACTACTCTGCCAAGTTTTTTTTCATCCTTTTTTACTTTTCGTTCAAGGTAGAATTTGAGTAAGATTATAAAAAGTGCTTAAGCAAGTTAAGATTGCTATTCCTCTTGCACCTTCAAAATACTAATGGTAGCAACAAGTCTTTCACAACCTACTGGAAGAACTATTTCTTTGCCAGTCTTTGGAAAAGCCTTACAAAAGGCTGTACAATCCCATTCAAAGATGCTGGAAGTGCAGTGAAGTTAGATGATTGAGATACAAAACCACGAACCTGTCCAGCTGTAAAAATAGCAACACTTCTCTCATTCTGACCCAGGAATGCAATGCTGCTAGTAGGGAAATTATTCTCTTGTTCAGCCTTTCCTGTGGCAAGGTCAAATATGCAGTACCGAACCCAGTTGCCAGTTTTCAGAACAGCATGCACCCCTTCAAAGATACAGAAGAAAAAGGTTAATGTCTTTTACTGATGGCATCCAGTAAAAAGAACCTCTGACTATAGCACTTTTAAGGAATTACTAATATCAGCTGAAAGAACTGTACATATTAGTTTGACAGTAGTTGCTTTCCACTAGGAAGAGAGTGAGGTAATAAAGGATCCAACAGAGCATCTTGCAGTGTACGCCCTACTTACCTTTTGAATCTACATTTACTGCTAGGATCTCTGTTTTTTCAGGAATACACAGCTTTTTAGGTGTCCTTTGAAAACAGTCAGGAACTTTTGGAGTGCCACCAGTTTTTACAACCTGAAACGTATGTAAAAGTTTAAGATGCAATTAAGCATACAGTGCTGACATTTCAAAACACTGATAGTTCTCTCGATGTTTCACAAAGACATACCTGCAATTCATCTATTCTGAGCAGCCTACAGTCTTGGAGAAGAGAAGAAGGATCAGGATCTGAATTAGAAGCGCTCTGACAGTTTGCATTACTGGAGGTGCCTGGAAATTTCACAGCAACATAAGCACCGTCCACTTTTAGCACCTACAAGCAAAACACATTACAATCTTACCAAAAGCTTTGAACAGAAACTGTTTAGGTTGATTTGCTTCAAAATAAACCAGATCTTTATCAGGAAAAGAAAAAAGTTCAAAATAATTGGCAATTAAATTCTACAGCCCTTGGTCATCAGCCTTGCTCTTTTGCTAAAATTACTGAAATCTTAAAAACCTAGATTTCTTAACGGTGCCATAGGCATCCTGAATTACATCAAAGGTCCCTCCATTTCAGCATCCTATGTCCAAGACAAACCAACGCCGACTAGAGTAGCTCCTACTGATATTTCCCTGGTACCCTTCCAGCTTCCACCCACTACAAACAGCAGGACAACCTCACATTTAATAGCCTAGATAGACTCTTGTCTTACTCATTTGTCCAATCACTTTTGGAAATAAACACTATTCCTGTGGCAATGAGTTCTAAACATTAGCTAACAACTCAACACAAAAAAACCCCAACAAACCAAAATAAACCAAAACAAAACCAAAAAAAACCCCACAAAAACCCAACTACACTGAGCCTCTTACTTCTTTAAGTGCCCGTCAGCTCTTGTACTTTTTTTTCTTCGGCCCCATCTAAGTTTTTAAAGCCTCTGTTGCAAAGTCTTAAGTGGTCACTCCTCAAGATGACTGCGCACAATGCAAAAATGAAGCGTTGGTTTAACAGGTCTACTACCTGTTCCTCACACTCGATAAAGTTCTCTGCTCAGTCCCTTAGGACCGAAGGATACAAACAAGGCTATCCAGACATATGCCATGACTTCATGGATCTGTGTCCCTCTCTGCCCCTCAAGGAAATGGAAGTTACTGAACCCCACACTGACAGAGGCATTTCCGAGACTGTAAGCCTCTCTCCAGATGCTGCTATTAGAACCATCAAAACAGGTTTCCTTGATACAGAAACATCCTATGCCACCACCGAACAGCAAGGCCCTTTGACTTTCCAAAAAGAAAACAAAGCTAAGAGGGAAGGGAGCAGAGGAAAGGATGGACAATGTTTTAATTTTGAGTAAAAATAAGATCTAGATCGCTGTATGCTCTCAGTCTTGATCAAAACCAGACACAAGCAACCACCAATCTTGATTAGGCCCTAACTTCTCAATAGTTTCTACACAGAAAGCACTTACAAAGCAGTATTAAAGATCTAGATGTAATCAACTTAATAAAAAAAATCTCTCAAATTTTCAAGATATTGTAGGTAATAAAAATCCAGCCATTTCTATGTTTCCCAGTTGCTCTAGGGCTAGATGCAGCCTATCAACAATGCTAGAGAAAACAACAAATATGAAAGTCTTAGCTTTTTTTTTTTTTTTTGTAACAAAGATTACTGTGGATAGTCAGAGCACTTGCTCCCCATATGCTCACACTTCACTTTAACAGCAGAATTCCTAGTTCTAATAGTAGAGCATCACTGATGGCTGTAATACTACCACCCAAAAATTTCAAAATTCAGATCTAGTCAAAATATTCATGAATATTAACTTCGATTTAGACTATACAAATACAGATTTCTATTGAGACTTGCAAGACAACACTAGAAAAAATTGTGATTTGGTCAAAAAAAAATTAATCAAGGTACATTTAGATGTTTTTCAGGTAATCAGACTAACTTGTACGCCTGAAATCACATGCTGATGTTTCAACCACAGCTTTTAGTCTGACTACATGTAGAGTTTTATTTTTTTAATGACTGAATGTTGCTACAAAAACTGCAAATTTGGGCTGCTTGTGAAAACAGAAGATTCTAAATGGTCAGCGTCTAGGAGGGTGTATAAAATTTTGTTTATGAACTTTCAGATTTATAATCTAGCCAACAGGGGAAAGAAACACACCTTAAGAAAAGGTGAAATCCCCAAATATTTAACATATCCTGTCTCCATAACTGAAAGTTTTCTTCCACATGCTTTCTGTCTGCTCTTAGTGTTATCACCTACATCACTTTTTACTTATATCACTTTTTTTTTTGTGTTCAAAGAAATGCTGATAGTTTTTAAGGTGCTGGAACTCTGGTGACTCTTTCAGAGTCCGCACGCCAAATACTATTTTATTTCCCATTCTGTGGTTGGAGAAGAAAATCATGTATCTTAAAAACTGGAAAATATTTTTATTAAGATGTGGTTGAGAAGAAATTCAGCTCTTCAAAGGGTAACTAAAATGCAGGTCTTCAGTTAAAGAGTTACTACTATAGTTATTGGCTATAGTAGTTACACAGAAAAAAAATAAAACTATCCATTGATGTAACAAGCAACTAGGAGCTTGACTGAAACATTTGATTGCAATTGTACACGGAAAGCTCCAAAGCACAGATGTGGTATAATGGCCTGGCACTCAACAAGATAAATAAACATCAACATCAAGCTTAAGTGACTGAATGAAATAATACAATGCAAAGTACAAGTTAAGGAACAAACTACTCAATCCAAATTTATGTTTCACAAAACCACTAGTACTTGATAAGCTTTCTGGGCACACAAACTGAAAAAGTGGCAACACACAGAAGTCTCACCCCAATTGAGGATAACCTTGATGAACAGTTTGGGGAGGCCTTGGACATTGCTAACGGAAAGCCTCAGACCAAAACAAACCATGGCTGCCAGAGAAAAAAGCACCTTCAACCCAGGTTCCCTACCCTTTTGTTCTAACAGTGGTTCCAGATACCATCTAAGCCACTCCAGAAGAGGAGATCCCGAAGCTAATGTGGGTAAGCAGAGTATCCCAAGTTGCACGGGGTGGGCAAAACCAGCTTCTAACCGTCTGATGTGAGTGAGCAGTAACAAAGGGTTATTTCAGCCTGTATCTCTTCTAAACTACACTGAAAGAAGACTGTGAGATTTCTCACCAATGCAGACAACAGAAGAGACAAGTGCCAGGCTTACTCATTCCATCAGGTAGATAATCTTACAGTCATTACCTCTCCTTCATCTAATGATGGACTTAAATTGAAATAAGGTTGGAAGATAACATATTCCAAGGAGAAAGACTACAAAGTCCAAGGGTGCAAGTAGATTTACGCTTTCTTAATTTCTTCCAAGACTGCCCACCCAAAGTAAGAACTTTCCCACTCTTGCCACACCCCCTGGTCATTTGTTGCTGCGGCACCATATGCAATCCACATTTACAAAGTAGCATGGTAAAAGGCTGGTTGTATGATCTACTGCTATCAGAATAATTACAGTCATCTTAGATCTCAGCACTCAGGGGTGGACTGCTAGTCTATCAAGATCAGTAAGAGCCTGGGGAGAAACAGGCATGTTAGAACTTGACACCATCTACCTGCCCACCGTTCCAAGGACAGAACGTAACAGTGGTCTTTGAAGGATTTTAACCAAGCAATTTTTGGAGACGTCAAAGTTGTTGTGTACATCCAAAAGTACAGGAACACATCTTTTGAAAAACAAAATTATTTCAGGAACACAGGCTGAGCATCAGTAAATCTGGGCCCCTATGCCATTTCTAAATTCCACCCCCTGAAGCCTAAGTGAACAATTATTTTTTTGTGTGTAAAACAAAGAATTATCTATTTAAAAGGTGGCAAACATTTTGATAGAAACTCATGGCTATCACTTTATTAATCTCATTCTAAAGAATGTAAATGTTCAAAATTTCAGATGCTCTTACAGGTAAAAGGACAGAAACCAGGTTTTTGTTCCTCTTACTACAGAAATAAATCATTACGTAAGGCAAGATTTTTGTCTTCACAGATCAACTCTAAAGATAAAGTGTTACAAAACTGTAAGAGGAAAAAAGTGAACAACCATACACATCACTGCAAAAGGACAGCATGCTTTACGAAGAAGAGAAAAAAGCATCTTTGCCATAAATGACTGATACAGAATAGACTCAGCACCAATAACTCTATTCAGAAGACAGCCCACTGACTGGTTTTAGCACCTCAGTGAAAATACCAAATACAAAAATTAAGGCTTTTCTCTATTTATTATAGCAGTTCTTCTTGATGCAGTGTGAAAAGACAGACACCTTTACAACTGTATATATACACAGTAAAACAGTCTCTGTCCTGAACATCTTTGGATCTAAAACAGGAAGGACAGAGAAGGACAATAGGGGCTTTCCCAAAGCTCATATGACATGCAAACAATGGTTTCAGCAACTTCAACTAGATCTTGAAACCTCATTTATAGAAACTGAAGTGTTTCCATGAATTAAGTTGCTCCATACTCCCTTTTGCAAAAATGACCTGAACTTGATAATCAAAACTCATTGTGGGTCTCCTTCTTTCCAAGATACCATTCAAGGCAAATCTTCCACTCCTGCACAAGTAAACCCACTAGGTCGTAACCATTAGGTTAGAAGGAAAACAACTCTGACTAATTCCAACTGCCTTCTGTTGGACTGTTCCTCTTCTGGTAACTGGTTTGGGTTTTTTTTCTATGAATCAAGTAGAAAGCAATTCAACCTTTTCATTTTGTGGAAAACCTTTACCTGTTGCTCTTATTTTTGAAAAGCATAGAGACAGAGAACTGTCTAGATGACCTAATCCCTCCTAACATCACACAACAATGTGAAAGAAGAAATGCACCATTTTCTTCTACAGCACTCTTAGTCAGAGCAAACATTTACTAGAGAGAAAATGAACAACTTACAAGGACCAAACAGATTTTTTGCAGTAATAAATCAAACAACTTTGGAGTTGTATTAATGAAGCATGTCATTTCTAATCAAAACATTTCTGTTCTCTGGTTGCCACAACATTAGATTCACCCGAACATTCAGCTGATGTGTATGTAGAAGTCAGTCAACACATGTAACTCTTCCCAATCCCATTGGACATGTGGGAGCTATTGCTCAACTCACCAAAAATAATCTCCCAGATAAAACCACATCTGCTTTTCTTAATACTGTGGTTCAACCTTAAGTACCAGAATGTTATTTTTTAAGATTCATCACGTTGTATTCGCAACACATTCAGTCTGTTACTACCACTGTGTTAAGGACAAATAAAAACGCAACAGAAGTCATACTAGTCAGAAACATTCTCAAGCATCCCCAAAACCATGACTCTTAATAGTCAGCTTATCTAAAAGAAAAACTTTTTTTCTTCCCTCCCCAAAGTTGGTGGGACAGTGTACTTCAGACAAACCTTGCCAACAGGAACATTCTTAACATCTTCCACGAACACAACTTCCCTCAGAGACCACTGCTCTTCATTCACTTTCTCCTCCTCTTTTGGGGCAGGAGTAGATCGTCGTCGCTCTGTGACAAAAAAGTTATCATCAAAAAAAAGGGCCTGAAATATTTAATCAAAGCATCAAAATGCAATGTTCAGTAAACACCAAACCTTTCCCACCAGAAAGATTATCAACAATCAACAAGACGTTAACAAGAATCTGACTTTAAAAAAGTCAGAGCTACCCAACAGCATACCATACCACCTTCATGTTTTTTCTATGAAATTAGCACTCATAAAGCCTATCTGATCAACAAAGCAATTTTTAGGGACATTTGAGCAAAATAATTACAATACAAGAAATTGTTTTGGCAGGGCTCAGATAGCCATGCTGTAAGTACAAAGGCTGACATTGTATGACCCCTCATTCAGCCCTGCTACAAGTACTTTTTATCACCCTTATGAAAAGTCTGCTTGCCCACTACATACGGATTTTTTGGTAAACATCTAGAAGAGTAGCAAATGAGACAGAAAATAGCTATATGGGCTAATAGTAATTGCAATACAGTTAGATTCGCTGCAAAGACGTTATCTGAATCGTTACTATAGTACATTCAGGATCAAATCTAAATACATAATATGGCTAAATTAACACTGACAAGAACCTTTAATGTCCTGAACTGAGTATATAGTATAAATAATAATACCAACATATTTAAAGAAAGAAGCAGAGAACTGCTAAGCTAACTGTGAAGTTAACTTCAAGCAGTTAAAAATCTCAAGAAAAATTACAGTCAGTAAGAAATTACAGTTGAAAAAACTGCAAAAGAGAAGAAATAAGTAGCAAAAGATTCTACTAGTGAAAGTAGACAGTAGTGCAGACTGGAGCATACAGGATTCTCGCTCACTGAATGAGGCCATCTAATTCTCTAGACACTTCTTAAAACTGCAGTATGTGAACAATTAGAAGAAACAGGAGTGGAGAAGAGATTTCTTCAAATGATGGCATTGTAATTAACCCTTTATGAATGCATGGGGTTTAAACACAGAAAAAAATGCTTAAGAGGTCAGTTACATGAATTTTCATGCAGCCTTTTAGGTTTGTAAGTACAACTTGTACTACAAAGCTTCTCTCACTGCTTTTGTATGTTAATATTAAGAACGTCTAGTTTTAGACATTTAATATAATAGATCATGAACTACTGCTTTATGCTCTGAAGTTCAACTGCAAGGAAGCTGTGCGACAACAGCTTAATCTTAAAAGGAATTTTCCAAAACAACTTCAACTTCTGGTCTGTAATGAAACTCGCTGTCACGCTGCAATTAAACATAAACAACTTTATCTTCAGACTCCCTCTTGTTCACCTCCTGAAAGATACTTTTAATTCTGAGAACTGTGATATGCTTGCACAGATTTACCTTACAGCAAGTAGTCACTGCTTATACTAATACATTTTAAATGTAACACTGACAATTCACTGCTTATCTGAAGACTATTACAAAAGCCTTTACATATATTGAAGTTCAGACTGAAAGACGGAAACAGATTCTGAAGTTAGTAGAGAATCTTTCTAAGAACTGCCTTCTACAAAAACTTAATTACACAAATATTTCAGCTTACTATGAGCTACACATTACTTACTATATGGCATTGATGCACTGCTTGCTATTGAAGATGCATCACTACAAGTGGAAGCTGGGGATGGTGGAGGACCCATCTCAGTTTTCACTGGTTCCTGTTTGCTTTCAGGTCTAGAACAAAAGGTATTACTTAGAATGAATAAAGAAAAAGGCAAAATCTTTCTGTGACAATGGACAAAGTGTCAGTGTGTCCCAGTCATGTTCCTTTAATAATACTTTAATGAAGTAACTCCATACTTGCATACAACCATCCTAACTGACAAGGCTATATAACTGATGTTGGGAATGGTGCTATGCTGCTTAATCAGGGATTAGCTTTACAATATTAATTGAGCATAGATACAATATTACAGTAAACAAACATCCTTAGATGTACTTAATTTGGAAGGAAGAATTATTAGCTTTATACAGTAACCTGAAACTCTAAAACTGCTAAGCTGTCTCAAGTTTTTCTTGAAACTGCAAATACGTTTTAAAACATTTAAATGGCTATTGTCAACCCAACGCTATTTTTTTTCCCAAAAACTCTGGAGGGGCTGAAACAGCTGTCTCAGTGCCATGAAGAAGGGCCTGAAAACAGTTCCATAACAAAACCATTTTCAGTTATTCAAATATAACATCTTGGAAGCTTTATGAAACACTACAAGATGGTCTTCATTTAATATTCCTTCTGCATTTCACATTTCCATAGTGGTTTCATGGCACTGAGATGCCTTTCCAGCCGCGAGCTTTTCTGCACATTTAGCAAAGTTTACAAGCAAGCTAGAATCTTATAAAGATGGCAAAAATTTCAAACTGATAAAAACCTGACCTTCCTCCTTTTCAATTTTTAATCAATCACCAACTCAAGAGATCAGCAAATAAATGTTTTGTGTGTATTTCATGCATGTTCTCAACACTTACTTTGCCTCAGTAGTTTTGCTAGCTTTCTCCATGTTTTTCAAGCTCTCGGGTGACCGAAGCTGAAACCGACAGCTGTCATTCATGTTCCAAACAGATTCCATTAACACACCCACTTTAGGAATTCCAGCACTGATTGAAAAAGCAACTGCTCCAGCATGATAGAGGGGGTTATTTCTTAAACACACCTACAGACAGAAATATTTATTTCTATGAGAACAATGGATTATACCAATGGAAATCATATATGCATGCATTTTCTTGGTGACACATGCAATAGTCAAAAAAACAAGAAAACGTATGGAACTAGATGAAGAGGAAAGTCAGCATGATGTACTATACACACTTTGCTAGGAAAAAAAGGGGCTGTTGTGGAATTCACAGCTGAAAGCAACAGCTTTAGCAGTGAAACTGTTTAATATATAGTATTTAGCTGCTCAACCACAAAAGTACAAAGCACAAATTCAGTACAAAGATTTATTCCTGAACCGATCAGAATGGATTGGGAACCAAAAGAAACATGCTCCCTGGGAAGGAGCTGTTTTGTCTCATACTAGTTCTAATACTAATTCACAAAAAGAATCTTACACCTCTGTATCAGCTATTAACCTTTTCCGTAAAGAGGCTTCAAACCAAAAGGCCTATCCCACTGCATAAATAAATCAAACCCAGACTTTAATATTGCAGGCACTTAAATGCCAAATCATTTACAAAGCTATGTACCCTATTCAGAATCGCATTTCTATACTTACTTTCTCTCAAATACAGAATCGGTAGGTAAGTTAAAACAGAAATACTTTGTATGAGTACAGCTTGTTCCTCCATGTTTGCAGCAATAACCACACTTGTGAAACATCACCACTGCTAACAGGGCACATCAATTTACAGTCATAAAATTAAAATACGGTATTTTAATTCCATATTATTGATACAACTTTTGTGCATAACAATAACAGAACCTAATTTATTTTGGTTTTTTTTTAAGTGCAGACTGTAAGCTCATCACATAGCACTGTAAAAATGACACTTGTGACAGTTGCACTTGCCTGGGTTCCAACGGTTATGTTTGGCATAGAGGAGATACCAGCACTAGACTTCGGCTTTTTATTTTTTGCTCTAGCCTTTTCTAGCATTTTTTTCCTTTGGCTGAAAGGAACTACACCCCTGTGGAAAAAAAAGGCATCTTGTTTTAAAAACAGGCTATGAAAGAAATGCTTTTTTTATAACTTTGAACAGTTTATTCCTTCTGCTTAATGTAGTCATGATCAAACATGCAAGTCTGTGCCACCTTCTCCAAAATCTCAAACCACCGTAGAAATGACATTTTTTTCTATATTCAGTCCCACTTCCCAAATCTCAAATGGTCAATTTATTAGGAGGAGGAGGAAGAGGGAGAGCATCTAAAATATGTCATGCCAAATGGCATTCCTCCTTGTCCAACATGCTGCTGGCTCTGTATTGCTCCAGTCACAGCTTTCAGGTTGCAGATTATCCCCTCTGAACTCGAGAATATTTTTCCCATGAGTGGTGATAATTTCCAGAACTTTCAGTCATTAAGGAACAGGATAAACTTTTTTTTTATTTTTAAATTCCAAAAGCTTCACTTTCTCTCTGGGGACATGGTTGAAGGAGTCTAGGACTCTTACAACAGACTTAAGCTGCAAAAAGGTGAAAAAAGAACATTTCTTTTGTAATTGGATCCATTCAGTTTAGCTGAAAATAACACCTACGTACACAGTTAAGCATGCTTATTATTTTGACACTTCATGTTTTAGTCAGTGGCCTATACAGTTAGATGCTTTTATTTGAAAGTCTCCTTCATATTAAGTAAACCATGAAAAGCATTGGTCCTGTGCAACACTGGAAACTGAAATCCTGTCTAGTGTACTGTACTACAGACCACTGTACCTAAGGATTATCAATAGTAACAGGAACGTCTGTCTACACCAAACTGTGCTGCTGACATTTAACCTCTCTCAGAAAGGACATGTTGGTTAATAAATACATTACTTTCAAAGATCACATATAAATGCTAATAAGCCTTTTTATATATTGCACCAATTCTAAAATTAGTAAAGATGGCAGGTTCTAGTAGCCAGGTATCTCCAATGTTATGGCTTATTAGTTTCCATACTAAGACTAATCACTCTATGTGTCACGGTATGTCACCTGTGACATAACAAAACGGCCAAGAATCTGAGCGCTGTAATTTTGAGATTTGGGACTAAAATAAAATATATCTGTGTAAGTTTACAAGCCTAGTTACAATTGTACTTAAATATTTTTCAGAGTTATTAGAATTTAATGAGAAAGCTGTTTCACAGAACCAATTTTCAATGCTCTGATTTCCAACTCATCATCAAGTATTTAACTTGAGTTTTGGGCCTGATGTATAATGCAGTGACTACTGACACACTAACAAAAATAATGCATACTGACAAAGCATTAGTAATATTCAATGAATTCACTCAAATCAGAAATTAATTTCAGAGCTCTTTTGGGAGTGTTACTTTTGAGGGTTTGGTGAGGGGGTCTGTGTTTTTTAAACATAGGCTTCTTAATTATCAGATTGTTAGCTAAAATATTTTAATTAACATTTCATATTTTACAATGTTTAGAAGTGTTATATTTTAACAAGCTCCAGAGGGAGCATCTGATGTTATTTCTCTTCTTTAAGATCTGGACCACAAACTAATAGACCAAATTTTCTAACAGAGCCTAACAGAGTAATATGGACATCATACATGGGCAAGTTTGTTCTGTATTTATAATCTGAAAAAGGCCTGAAAGGCATAAAAAAAGTTATTCTCTCATACTGTGTAGTACTGATATACCTGAATGCTAAAGCATTTATACAGACCTCCTAAAAGAATAACCTTACTCTCTTAAAGATGTTATAATTGGATCCAAAAGCTTTAGGCATTAAAGAGAATAAATATACTTTTAAAAGGGAACCTAAGCTCAAGTGCAGAGTTACAGAACTCAGAACAACTGTGGATCGGTAGTTTTGCAATGTTTCTCGGAGCCAAGCATGTGAAGATAGTGGATCTGCACTGATGTACATAAACACACTATTTACTTACCACCAATATAAGTTGTTCTCTAGTTGAGCACACGTATACAGAGCACAGCAATGTAAAGAAACAATTCTTTCTCCCTGAAGCTCTGAGTATGTCTGTGCAGTGTGTTCTAATTTAGAAGCTACGGAGCTTAAAGTTTCATCTACCCATGTAGCAACCTAAGGAAGAAGAAATCAACAGAGAAGGTATGGGGGGAAAAAAGGAAAGAAAAGTTGCACCTTAGTTGCACCCTTTAATGTAATATTTACTGGTTTTGAAAGAAAAAACACCACCACCAAAACAAACAAAAAAAACAACCACAGAACAAAAAACCAATGATTCCCTTTGGGATTTTATCTCCTACCACCTTTTCTTTCCCCAGAGAAGAGCTTTTCAGGATTTTTTTTCCCCCATCTATTTTCAGTCCCCAACAAAACAAAAGAAGTTAAAAAAAAAAAAAACAAAAAACAACAGAAGTGTCATTAACAGTACTTCAAAAAGTGCACATACTTTACCAAATCAGTTTCAAGTTTACTCTTAACTGGACAGAAAAGTGTATTTAGATAGCTTGCTTTACAGCACTGGAAGCTTCACAGCCCTTTAGTTCTTCTAGTAAATATATACAGAACATTAAGGATCTTCTCTATGCTTAAACCAGTGTCAGTTTCTACTGTTACAGCAAAAAGCCAAGTATTTCAGATAATCAGGTAAAACATAGATCTTTTCACTGTTTCAGCTGTAAATCAGCCAGATTGCAAAAAGGTTAAAAATAAAATAAAATAAAATAAATTTTTTACAAAACACCAGTTGGGTTTCTGTTCTTTTTTTACATCTGTATAGAGGAAAAGTAGAATGAACAAATGAGTTAAGTACTTTCTACTACTGATGAAGCTGAAGAATCAACTTGTCTGTAATATACTACAATTAACTGAGCAAATCCATCTTTGCCAAACTCAGCAACCAGCACACATCTCATACCTTGTTATTTTCAGTGGCAACAGTTGCTCTAATACTATTTGCAGAAAGGAGCACTATCTTTTCATTGGTTAATCCCAAGAACATGGCTCGTGGATGATGTAGCGAAGGATTCTTTGGAAACAAAAAAATATTTCAGATATTCAAAGCATATAAATCATAGCGAAGGCAAGCATTTAAAGATGTAGAGTACCTGTGCATTTCTGTAAGGCTCTGATTCACTCCACTTCCATTGATAGAGTTCTCCTTTACTGCTAACAGCCACGAGCTCAGAATACAGAGCTCCAATAGAAATAAACTTTGTTCCATCCTACAAATACAGAAATATGAAGTCTAAGAAAGCAATATTATAAATACATATGTATCAATACATAAATGCAAAAAAAAAAAAATCAAGTTTTTTTCAGCACTGCCATGAACGTTGAACTTGAAAATACAGATATAACCAGCTTGTCTCAAGCTCAGCATGCTCACACACACACACACACAAAGAGTGCATTATTGCTTCTGACAGAGTGAGGTAAGAAATAAATAAATATTATTTTCCTGAAGTGTAGCAATAATATATACACGGCATTTAACTTGGACAGTTTATTAACAGCTCCCACAATATTTTAAGAACACAACACTACTCATAGAATTAAAACCAGGAAGGTCTCTTGACATCTGACAAAGTTTCCCTCCAAAATTCTTGTGTTTTGAAATGAACAAAAACCAAACATAATTCCATTATTCCATTCCTACATATACTCATAAAGGTATCTTCCAACTACCCAAGAAATCAATTATCAAATTCACTGCCTCAGCAATGAAGCAATTCTTATCTTTCACTTCTGAAGGCAAACAACTACAAGATTAATTTAAAAAAAAAACTCCAACAAAACCTCATCATGCTACATGACATATTAATGCAGCTGTATGACCTGATAACGCTGGAAAAGCTTCTAATTATGGGTTATTCTTCCCGCCTCCCCCTGCCCCTTCTCCTTTTTAACATTTTACCAAAACTCATACGGCATCTCTCTGCTACTCTGATCCTACAACTTTTCTCAATTGCTTCACCCTGGCCCTCACAGGCCTGTTTTCCCCCCTCTTAGATTTGGTTGTGTATCAATGTTGCAGCAACTACAGAACAGTTACACTCTCACTTTTCCCAATCTCATATACCATCTGACCACTTCCCCCTTGCATTGTAATCCATCTCAAACTACAGACCTTTTTTTTCAGTGACTTCACAAAACATTTGCTTCTGTTTACTGCAAAACATTTGTAAGGCCCATTCATCCACTGCTCCTCACCAAGTGCAGCTATAGGACACCCATGCTCTTTCTAAACTTGTTACTGGTAACAACTAAAAGTTCACTTAAGTGAGAACACAGCTTTTAAAGAACTAAAAAACAAATACTACAAAATCAAATGCTGTCTTCTATAGCTACAAATCTGAAAGACAGGTAGGTACACGACAACTGGTCTCTGTAGCAGACATCTCCCAGATCAGTATCTCCAGCTTCCTCTCAGAATAGAATATGCCACATTTGACCAATTCAACCATTGGAGGGGAAACTGAATTCTCTCTCAGACCATTAAAGCCCACCAGCCAGTACATATACCTGTTCCTAAAATTAGGAGCTTTTTTTTTCAGCTCCAGAAGCTTAGAAGGGGCAACATTTTAGTTTCATATATCTGGATCCACGCTATTTTTTTACTATTTTCATGCCCAGAAGTGCACACTTCAAAAGGTGTGAGTGTGTCCTTGAGTAACACAGGATTCAGTACATCTCTTACCAATAGCTCAAAATGTTTTAACAGTATTTTGGGAAAGAAGAGAACGAAGGCAGCAGGAAGGGACAGAAGCAATCACAAGTAATTCTCTTTTATACACTGATAATGGAATGTAGGATTACTTAAATCATAACAGAATTATTTTGCTCTGGAGGGCATCTACCAACACAGCGCAGAAGTAGCACGAATGCTAATCTGTGTCATGATTAATACTTGTCGTTGTGTAAATATTGCATATTTTGAGAAAGAACTGCCATCAGAACCTACTGTGGTCTAATGAGATGCATGCCTACTTCATCAGCATAAATGAATCTCCAGAAGTTATCTGGCCTAATGCCTTGAAGTTAAGTATGGAAAGCAATTAATTTTTGCTCCAAGACAGTATCATGATTTTTAATCTTGCTAATATGTTTTACAACTTTTTGTAAACAGTTTCATACCACAAGCTCGACACTAGAGACCTGCCATTCAAAATTTTTCTCTTCCTTCCATCAAAATACTAGCAATTGCGATCTAAATGATACAGGACCAACACTAGACACACCTCCATGAGGCCATTCAAAAGGCTAACGGCACAAAGATGCACAAATGACATGACAGCTCTGGTTCTGCAACCAGCATGTAATGTGTTCAGCTATAAATTCCGACTTCAGATCAGAGAAATTACACACTCAAAGACTATGCAGATTACTGACAAAATCTTATTATCTCAATAGCTAAACAGAACACACCTATTTGAACAAAGTAAAGACTCAGTTTGCGCCTAACTACAGTCTAGCAGGAAAAAAACGAGCCGTACTTGACATACTACAGAGTGGCTCTGACACACATGGCAGAGTAGATTGATAGTACTACAGTCCAACAAGATTTGAACTATCAGAAGAATTCGTTCATTGACTTGAATTCTTGAGCAGTTGATTTGACTTATTTGGAGAAAACTCAGTATCTATGCAACATGCCTCAACATCATTAGTCTCAAATTACAGGTGAAACCGATGCATTTGGAAACACTATCAGCTTCCCAAAGTTCCATCCTTTCCTCTCAGATTGGTACTTTACCTCCCATAAATGCAAGTTTATCCTCATTGGGGACTACTATAGCTCTGTCTCAAATGCTGAATGTCAAAATCATGAAAAATGAAGGAAAAATACTTGCAAACAAGATTGGTTATTCTGTAGCGATTCCTCGTGTTCTTTAATCTCCTCCCTAGCTTACTGTCTTTTCCATTAACATTTCAAGATCTCCTCTCCAATTTTCAAAATGGAAACAACATCCGAACTGGCCTCTCAGCTAAATCATCTCCCTCAGGATTCACCCTGAAGAATTTCTGTTGGAAAATACCACCAACAAAACTTCAGAGTGGGGCTACAGCAAGAAAGATGCAGAACAATTTTCTGATGAATGTTCAGCTGAAGGACAGGATGAAAAGTTTAATTGCTTTTGGATAAAGATAAAAGGCCTTTCCAGTAAGACACCTTCATTTAACTAGAAGCAAGGGTTTATATGAGTGCATATGCAAGCAGGTATCTTGGAAGAAGTTCAATATATTTAAACTGGACAAGCATTGAATTACGTATCACAACAAGTTAATGCCATCCAAAAGATGCCCAATAAAAGACTGCAATAATTGTTCTAGGGTAGGGTCTGATGAGTTTGTAAATAACAAAAAAAAAAAATCCAGAAAAGAAAAAACCCACCTAATTTAGTAATTAAGTTTCAGGGCCTGAGAGAAGAAGGGGATTAACAGGAAAAACATTCCTGAAGTAGTAAAAAAACCAAAACAAAACAAAAACCACAAATGTAATGGCCATAACAATGTTACAGAAACACAGCTGTGGAAATAAAAAAGATAAGACAGCATTACACATCTAAACTACATTTATTCTTTGATGCTAAAACCCCTGAAATCTCACCCAAGCTAAATGACTCTCTCATTCTACCATTATGACAAAGGAAAGCGGACATAAGCCACTAATTTTCACTGACACAGGAGTTCAATGTTACTGGCTGAAAAAATTCACATCACACTTTAGACATAAAAGTTCTAGTTGGGAGAGCAACTATTAGACAAACATTGTTTTTAGAAATCTTCATTTCTCAGTTTGAATGCCTGAATGAAGATGATAGCAGCTAAAGGCAAGCTGCTGTAAGCAGAAATAAGTCTCTAAATTTGCATCCCTCTTCAAGCTCCCTATCTATATTTAGCCTGAAAGGAAAAAACAAAAACATACAGAAATAAAGCATGACATATCAAAATAACTACCGCACAGATACTGCAGACAGACAGAAATGGAAACACTAGAAAGACACCCCCAAGTCCATGAAATTTACCAATTCCATTCCTGGGAAGTTTTTTTAGTTGGTTAGGGTTTGGTTTGGTTTGGTTTTTTAAAGTCATTTCCCAAAGCATCTAGGTAATTAATAAAGAAAACGACTATAGATACCCAGTTAGCAACATATAGCCGGTGTCCCTGCTATTCTTATATCTCATGTGGGAATTCCTTCTTGTCTTGAAAATGGAATTAGGGTTACAAAGAAAACCAGCTAATCAAAGCCAAAAGGGATTCTGAAGGAGCAACCAATACTCATTTAAATTATTGGTCAACTCAAAATGTAATGGCAAATACATGTCAACTTTCACTGTTGCTGCTTAAAAGCCCAATCTACTCAAACTGAAAGTATCTCTGGGAATAATAATGTTAATCAGAAAAAGGTCTCCTTGATGAAGGATAGTTTAAATTGTTTCATGACTTCCCTATTGCCTATTAAATGCTTTGAGCACCTAAGTAAAAGAAGAAGAAAAACAAAAACCCCCATGATGGTATGATCTAGAGCAGTGCCTTCAAAACACATGGAGAAGAAAATTAAAACAGTAATAACTGAAGCACAGCTATAAGGGTGTAACTAGTTATTTGTAATTTTCTTCAGTGCATAATAAAGAATATGCTTTGTTATATTATCTCACATACACTGAAATGTGATATTCAAAAAGCAAACACAAAGTATTTATTTCGAGAAAATAAACACACCTATTACACAGCATGCAAATAAAATAGTAAAAAAACTTCCATACCTTATCTGGCCACCACTGCAAATCTTCTCCTAAAGAAACAGGACTTTGAACAGGTGTATTCTTCTTGTCCAGGTTTGGTTCCCCTTCCTTACTTGTAGAGCCTCTTTCATTATCAAATGAGGCTCCATCAAGCCACCTTCGTTCACGCAAACGTAAAACGGACTCACGTTCACGCAACAGCTCAGAGTCTCTCTCTAAGGGAAGAAGGAGAACTGGTATGCAATTGGGTCACACCAGTGGGATAAAAGTAAGCCACTCTCTAGTAAAGACCCTTCAGGATGCAACTAACAGCAGTTAAAAAAATCTACTCACACAGATAAAAAATAAAGTCCTGACATGCAACATTCAACATATTAACCCTTTCAAGCATACATACTTTAGAATTACTAAACATAAAAATAAGCCAGAAATAAAGAAGTCTTACAGTTTTGTGCACTACAAAAAAGTGCTAAAGCATTTTCACTTACATCGTAAGAGGCCAAATACATTTAACATTGCAATTTAAAATTTTATAGTACAATATTCAGAGTTTTGCAGTATCGTTTTATCAAAGTAGTAACAACAACAACAACAAAAAGAACATAAAGATTAAAGTCTATAGAGTCTGTTAGATATCTTTATGCAAGCCAAAAAAGAGTATTTATTAGAGAGTTTCATAACAACTTTCCCAAAAACCCCAGTAACTGGAAAAGGTTAAAGAAAGCAAGCATTAAAAAAAGGCCTTGTATATGTTTGATAATCCAACCCCTTTTGTTTAAAGCAATATTCCATAGGACTGGATTTATTAAATTAAAGTGTATCTGTTTTGAGTAGATCAAATGAAAACTTTTTCAAGAGTCAGACAAGTTTTAAAAAGGATCCTTGTAGGAAAATGTTCCTTACCAAAATGCTTCCCCTCCAATTGGCCTACAAACTGTCTAAAGCCAGTACTCTGCAGTTCGCTCATGCAGATAAATTTTTTAAATCAGGTAATCAAACTAACTTTCCAAGAGTCAACTATGCATGGAAAATAAGGAATATAAAATTCGTGGTAACGTCTTATATAGAATAACCTTAGAAAAGGAAAAAAAAGGAGTAATTTAGAAGGAGTTACGTCAGATGCTGAATATTCGTACATGCACATAATGCATTTAACCTATTAAGTACTTCACTTATGCTCACAAAAATCAACTGGAATTGTATGTATGAGATGACCACAATATAGAATAGTTTCAAGAAATTATGCCAAGTCTTGGGTCTTTTGCTGTATTAGACAAATGGGAACCTTTTTACATAAGCCAAACAAGACAGCTTGTCCTACTGATGTATTTCGTAAAGTACTGCACTTACTTCCTATCAAACATCACACTGACCCTTGACTAACAGTTTTGTAACAGGAACTTATGTGTTCAGCAATTAATATACTAAAACATGTTCATGAAAGGCAACAAAACTGTACTGAACAAACAATCACAGCAGAGGTTGGATTAACAGTTTGGAAATACTCTAGGCATTTGCGCAACAGCTTCAAAAAGATAGGAAATTGCTGCGTGGTCTGTTACAAATCTTTTAAGTGTAATACACTGGGGGGGGGGAGGGGAGGGGGAAGTAAAATGCCTTAACACTGCTCAAGGAAGTTTTTTTATCAGCTGCCAATAGTTCTCCTTATCCAACTACAAAAATGCTTCCAAAAAGGTAAAATTTACATTTCTTGTCCCTCCTTAGTATTTTAAGTTCCCCATACCATAAAGGTAACTTCTGTCATGGAACAATTAAGGAAATGTGAAGAAGAGTGAACAAAGAGCAACCCAAAAGAAAGGAGGAAAAAAAAATTAAGAATGCTGCATGTCATCAATTGTTACTCATTTTTGAGCCAAATTAAATATTTGTAATGCAATTTATGTATTAGTAGGTACTTACACTACAGTTTAAAACAAACTTAACATGCAAAAATTTTATAACACCTTGAAACACCAATGATCAACAATGAGATTTAAAATACATGATTATCAAGGCTCTTGCAGAACTTACCTGCTAATATTCAGAATTCATTAATAATTTTGATGAGTAACAGTCTATTTGTCTACTCTACATTTGAAAACATATCACAGTCTACTTTCACATTAAATCAGAATCTCAAGCACCAGTATGTACTACCACTAACTTTTTCCACAGCAAACTACTTATTACAAAGAAAAAATGTGCAAAATTACCTCTGGATGAGCCTAGCCTGGAAAGTGATGAGCGCCGAAAGGATGGATAACCAAAGTAACTAATATCTTCTGAAAACATAGCATCAGCATCAATAATGACACTTGGGTGAGCAGAATGTATGTCAGCATCCAGAAGAGACATAAGATCCTCTATAAGAGGAGACAAGGGTCTTAAGTGAATAATCAGCTACTTAAAACATCAGCTAGAGAGACCATCAACTAAACAAATATCAAAGCAAAAAAATCCTATCTATTAATTGAATTTCTGCTCTTCAGATTCACCAGTGCAAACTCATGTGCCTCCTATGCAACCACATTTACAATCAAGCTTGGTAGACTAATGAACAAAACCAGTTTCCCTACAAGAACTGCTGCTCTGTCACTTACCTAACTACATTTCCCAAACAAGACTTGCCCAAAACACGTTTTTCTGTAACCCAGAAATTCAAACTTTAGCCTGTAACTTGAAAGAACTAAGTGCTAGCATAAGATAGATACATATACATACATGTGCACACACGGTCATGCACGTAATGCAGAACTCCAAAGATGACTTTGAATTAAGGGAGGGCTGATGGTGAAAGCTACCCTTCACAAACCCACATCTTTGATGTCAAAGAATGTACATTTCTCCACGGAACATTTCTTTCACAGAATGACATACTGGTTTAATTCACAGGCTAGTAGCTTGCAGCTCTCAGTACAAAGCTTTAAATGACAGCTACATTAAGAACAACATTTATCTGGAAAAAGCATCATTTTTAAAGCCATGCAGTTTAAAAAAAACCAACCAAACACCAAAACAATGACACTTAAATACCGTGACTGCACTAGCTTCTCTGTTAGAAAACTTGAGTTTCTCTGAAGTACTGATCATTGTTGAAGTATAAAACAATCTCCTTCTATTTACTAAACTATAGCTACTACCCACACACACAAGAGGCTACTGAAAATTCACCTAATTTATTGAAGTCCAGCAACATGGACTGACAAGATGACTAAACTTGACTAGCATCTTGCTGCTACAGAGACAGTCCTACTTTTCTCCTTGGTCCCTGTGGCAGGCACCTCCTTCAGGCAAAGTGGGATTTCTGAATCTACAAAGTAGCGCATTCATCTGGCTTGAAACGGTACTTCATAGGGTACAGAAGTAAGGTGGGAAGCAATCTTCAGACTGACTTTACTGGGTAGTCGAACAGAGCCCCAAAGGTGGTGCCTCACCATCTGCAACAAAACAGACTGAACCCTACTGCTGCCAAAAGAGACAGTTCTGCCCCATCCCAAATTTGCAAGCAAATGTGACTAAAAAAATCAGGCTCCCCAAATGAGGTTTCAGCTAACCCATGCAGGCACACAAACCTCACCACCATGCAAGGGAATGTGAAGATAGCTCTTTCTGGCAGCAGGACCACCTCATCCTGCTTAAACCACTTGTGAAGCTAACACAAGGCTATACACAAGAATCCCTTCAGGAAACACAAGAGTAGCACATACAATTACACCACATCCAATTCTCAGCCTCTATGTCATCGTAGGCATAAAACAAAATGGTGGCTAGAAATCAAGGTTTGAAGTTAAATTAAAGCATTCTTAACAGTAGGAACTGATTATTGTGGGTCTTTTTCTCAGTGTCTGGAATGAAAGGCAGAGGGGATGGCGGGACAGACTGACACACAAAGGAGAGGATATACAAAAACTGAAAAGAAACCAGAAGTCCACACTTACAGCCAGTATCAATTCACTTAACAGTTGCATTTATTCAAACTGTTACTCAGATACATGCACATCAGAATATTCATCGTTAAACTTCTAAACTCTCACCTCCAGGAAATGTAATACACACCAGTTACTACCAGCTGTCCCCAGAAAAACAGCACTGTAACTAGTGAGTGCTGTGGCTTTCAAAGCAAGCAAAGACCTGCACAAACACTTTCTACATTAAGTAAGTAATCCATTCAAGTGTATTCTGAAAGCTTCTGAAAGCACAGCATTTGGGACTCAATGGTTCACGCAGTACGTTTTAGGAAGTCATACTTTACAGACTGCTTGGAAATCCTAGTGAAAAAAAAAAAAAATCTGACTTTTAGTAAGACAGAGCCTGTTTGCCAAACTTCAGATCAGAGTTGCTTTATCCTGCCTGCTACTTCACTGTTTTCCGCTGGCTTTCTGCAATGGTAAAGCAGCAGTACACCTCACCTTAAGAGTGTCAACTTCCAAGTATCAGACTTCCAGAGCTGGAAACACAGCTCAGACTCTGTTCTATCTCCCAATATTCACATGCTGCTGCTCTTCTTCCCTCCTCCCGCACCCACGACAACCATCTCTTCCTAGGTAAATGCCAACCTCTCTACAGTCTAGCAACTCGTTCTCATTTTTTGGGGTCACTATCCAGCCGAAAACTGCAAAAAAAATTGATCTCTTTTTAGGAACAGGACAGGCCAGTACAGAAAAGAACTCTCCAGCCTCATTCAAAACAGACAGTATGTTTTTTTCAAGGTAAACTAAGCCAGAAATTCTCTTGACAGAAAATATATACTAACTTGTCACACACACACCACCTTGCACCATGCTAGGCGTGCTGAGTTTAGTTGTGTTTCCAAAAAGGAAAGTAAAAATTCAAGCCATCAGACTTAAAAACCAAAACTATGTTGTTTTGGCTAAACGTGCATTAAGGTGAGTGAGGAAATTAAGCCTTTTCTTACTTTCTTATTTCAGCTTCAAATCAGATTTTAATTTTATTCCAATATTTCTGCAAGAGACCCCCCTTCTTTCATTTCCCATACCAGCAAACAAAGGTGCTAAAACCAGTAAGGATAGAAGCCAAATCCTCTCCCCTTCAAACATCACTGTAATTTTTTTTTAGTGCTGTGAAAACACAGATACCACAAGGCTACATCCAGTTTAAAAATCCAGGGGAAAAAAAAAAAACATTCTCTATGACTTTATTTTCCTGTTCTTCAGAAAAATCCCATGGGATGGTATCGTTAATCTCTTGTGCTGTGTTAGACCAGAATCAGACCACACCCTTCGTATTTAGATGTGATAATTCTCATCAACCTATTTAGGTAAGAAAATACCTACGATTCGCTTGTAAATACCCTTGAAAATATCCCAACACGGGGCAGACAGGGGGAGACACCAACAAACACACACACATACACACACACACTAAAAAAACCCAACTATTTTCAGTATGCACATAAGCACCAATTCAAGTACTGAGAAAATTTTTATTTTCAATAGCTCTATGCATGGCATAATCACTGGATTCATTAACTGAAGGTGTTGCCTAGATCACTTCCCATCTCTAGCTGAGCACACATTAAGCCTTTTCCCTTAAGAGAGCAATCGTAAGTTCTCTCCCTCTTCTCAGCTGCATATTTTTATTAAATAATCAAGAATTCAATGTCTTCAGTATCTCCACCTCTTTCAAGTTCAGATTAAATGGGCACAACTCTGACAGTGAAGGGAGAGAAACATGTATGTTGGTTTCCTAGGGAACCAAACTGAAACAGAACTCCAGAATTCATTTCTTGAATTGATTCAGGTTTTTGGGCAAAATATTACCCAACCTGAAGTTCATCTTAAAAAAAAAAAAAAAAGCAGCGCACCAACAAAAGCACAGAAAAACCATACACCTAATTGCTTTCCCTAAAAAGCAAGCCACTGAACTATCCTACACCATGCTCCGGTTCACATCTCCTCTCACTTCAAGCCAATACAATTAAGTACTGCTGCAACCAGCTTGTCTCTCTTCTCTACTTAAAAAAAAAAAAATATTTTTAAACAAGCTTATCTCAATTCCAGCATCTAAGGCAATCTGGATGTTTGCAAACCCACATTTCGCAAATCCCACTAGCAAGAGCCCACTGTATCATGCAGAACTTAACTGAGCAAACATGCACACGTCTCAACTATACAAACAACAATTTTAAGTTATACAGAATCTCTATACAGAAGATTAACACAACATAAAATCCAGAAGCAGCCTCTAATACTAGTTGATATGAGCTGGAAAATTAATCCACAGACATTCAAGTCTTTTCTATGCTCAATGATCTTGTTCTGTGTAGTTTTTACCTTGATTATTTTCCTTATGTACTTGTTATACATCAAATGAAACCACATTCCTGCCTGCTAATTATCATAAAACAAAAGAAACGGGACTAGATTAGAGAAGTCAAAATCAAAATACGTAAGGGTCCAAAAATAAATTTCTAAGAGAGACTTACTGAAGGCAATCTGCACAGAAAAGTAAAGTTCTGCTCTTCACTTGACATTTTGCAAAATTTAGGAAAAACAGAGACGTGGGTTTTGTTTCCTTAAAAAAATTCAGATGCATAACCTTTACAATACTAACTGGAATTATCACAACTGATACATTCATGAAACTATGATGTATTGAACAAGAATTTATTAATTTCACAGTGGTTGGAAAGTACCTTAACTTTTTAAATTTTATTTTTACTTTTAAAATCACATGTACTTTACTCTCAGTGATTCTAAAAAAGCTTCTCTGTCTTGGAAGGCTTAGAGGAGTAACCCCTAAATTTAAGGGCCACAAAGCACTACTCATGCAGAAAGGAGAAAGTAAAACTTAGCATATGCTTATAATCAAAATGTTCTGAGGCAAAAGCATTCTTATCATTTACTTTTTTTGTGCTTGGAAGGAACAAAATCAAAAAGGTTTGAAGTATAATTTGACATAATTAAAAAAAAAAAAGAAGGAAAAAAAAAAGGTAGAAGTTCTTTATCTTTCAGAATAATTCATAAAAACCTGACGAAGAATTGAATACATATAGCATTTATCAGTTATCTAGTGTTCTCTTTTATGAATTCTGATGCTACAGTTCCAAAAGAGCATCCAGAGGCAAGATGATAGGTGAAAGAAGAGTGGTGCAAAGCTTCTAGAGCAAAAGACTTTTAAAAAAAAGGTTCTACATAGTTCTGAAGGACAGAATGTTGGTATTTTTCCAGAGATCTATAGGCAATTTCTCTGGCCATCAGGTTTTCCTGAAAACTAGCCTGCATGGTTATAGGACACAAGCAAGGACTGGCAATTTTTACTATTTAATGTACCAATAGTAGAATCATGACAGCACTGACTAGTGCTCAGCTAGACTTTTCCTACTGCTTTGATCACATTCAGATATCAAATTAATTATTTTCTATGCAACAAACTTATTTTTGCCCATAAAACTGAAATGAGACAGAGACGGCTTAGCATGTTCCACAAATTGTGAACTACATCTTTAACGACTGGAGTTAAAACATATCAAGTTCATTTCAGTTGTCATTTCCACATCTTTTTCAACAAGAACTGGGGAAGAGTTATACAGTTTCTCTGGGGAAAAAAATACTGGTATTAGGAGGTTGCAATCCCTTATATCTATAATTAGTCTAAACAGGGGAAAAGCTTTACAAATTAAGCCAATGACAAAACTGTTTGCTGGACAGCTAGTGAAGACAGCAAAACTACATTCTACTTTAACCTATCTAAAATACAAAAGACTCACAGACTGCAGCGCTGGCACCTTCAAATAAAAGTTACCAGTCATGGGTTGTCAGGCAACCCCCATTAACTGATCCTTACGATCTCAAGAGCTATTAGGAGAATAGTTAATACTGTAGAAAGCTGGTTAGTATGGTTAAAAAGAACTGCTGTAAATCATTACTAACAGTGATTTATCTTCTGAAGGCCAGTTCTGGAGGAATGCATTTAGGTATGCTTAAAGTAAGAACTCCTGCTTTGAATACTTGGAAAAAGCTAGAAGAATTTACTTTCTCCAATGCATCTGTCTAATGCTATTGAGCTGATCATTAAAAAACGAGACTCAGATTAAGGATTTTTCACCCCTTTCACCAGAGGATTCTCGATTCTACAGCAAAATAAAGAAGCTTGACAGATGCAACTAAAACTACAAGAGGCAAAATGAAACACAAAGCCTTTGCTGCAGAACAAAAAAACCCACTTTTGTCTAATCACATGATTGACAAGATAAAGATGGAGGAAGCCCATGAACCTTCCTGGTGAACCAGATGAGCAGAAAAAAAACCCCATTTATTAGAAAAATATCAAAATGTCATTTTGACACACAGAAAGAAAAGCTAATATGTAGTCAGAGTTTAGATGTGTTCTTTTCATGCAGTGCACCTAACACAGACATCAGATTTGGCTGCTGTGTTTTCAAATATGTTTGCTCAGCAAGAAAAGACTACCTAAATTATTTAGCCAATGCAAAAGATGACTTAAAGTCTTTTATAAAAAGCAATTGTGTGGGACAGACAATATTTCAGAATTAACTGGGCTTCCATTACAGCATTTTACCAGTGCAGCCAGAATACTACAGCATCTGAAGGGAACTTGAGATGAAGAATAAATTCTCAATCTAACTGTAACAACTGTAAGCTGTTTTGCCTTTATTTGAGGCATTTTGATTAAAAAAGCTTTACAACTTTTGGTCTAAAAACTCCTGAAACTTAAAAGAGTATATGCTAGTAGTAAAAACCATGCAAGCCCCTAGAAGGTTTTAGAATTAGCTTTTATAAGCAAGCCATACAGCAGTCTCAGCATCTCACTGAGCAGCAAATACAGACATTAAGTAATGCTGATGTTACAAACCCTGGGATCCTAAAAAAATAACTTTCATGCCACCCATGAACAGGGTCAACAGTTATTCTTCAATGCCTAACCTAATCCCTCAAGGCGTCCCAGTGAACCTTTGTTTGTATGTGTTTAGACTTTGCTCCTATAAGCAAGATCTGTCTTCACTGCCTACCTTGCACAGCACAGAGCACACTGTCAGTGCTTAAATACAAAAAAATAAGCACATATTGGCAATTTCTTATCAAAAGCTGCAGATACAGACCTCCAGGAAGATACGATTCACTTGCTGTGTCATCCCCATCATCTCCATCTTCATCATCACGACTCAACAAATTATTTACAGCAAGGTTTACATCAAGATTTGTTCGCTGAAGTTCCCGAATAATAATACTTCTGGACTTTCCTTGTAAAACGACTTGTGCCTGTAAGAGCAGAGTGTATTTGGTTATTTTCAGCTCACCAACCACCATTCATAAGAATGTTTAATTCTAAAATAAGTAATAAAATAGAAAAGTCAATCACAGTACATACAGACAAAGGTTCACATAGATTTTCCACAGTATCTTGTACTAGACAGTCAGCCTTCTCTCAGTTCACATTAGGCCACTAAATTCCAACTTGGGTGCTGAATTTCCTAATGGAATCTTAGAATCTAATTCCTGAAATGCTTAATACTGTCATTAAAAGATAAGAAAATCTGGTTTTGAGCACGTTCCACATGTTTCTATAAAAGTGTTTAAACTTACTGTGTCAATCAACAGTTTTGCAACCAACTGTTGTTCCAAAACTACACCTCAATCCCTGTCTTTCTGACACTGGTTTCTCTTTCCACTACCCTGCAACATGTAACCACCTTACTTCCTTGTCTTCCTCATCATTTTGTTTCTACAGGTTTATCTTCAGCAGTTTCTGCAACAAAACATTCTGCATTTGCAGAAAAAACCTTTCCAAATGTTAAACAGATGCAATGAATTTACAAAAACCAGAAGTATTCTGTCTATTCCATTAAGCCTACAACTTGGAGCATTTTGTTCTTCCAGACAGACCACCCTCTACTGAATGCCAGAGAAGGTCGAGAGTTCTGGAAGATGACAAACTGTGTGAAGAAGGTAAGAAACCAGTACTGAATGTTTTCATAACACAGTAAAAATGAGACACCAATTAATGTTGTCCGTTGACACGCAAAAGAAAGGGACATTTTAACAGCACACAAAAGGTAAACTTTTTGTCATAATATTCTATGCCAGAAGTTTACAGATTGTCAAGACACAATAGAATCTATACTACACAGACCATCTGTGAAGCTCTGTTCTATCGATCTGCTTTAGAGTTACCCCAAAAACATTACCCTAAAATGGTACCTTCTGTTTTAAAGTATGCTATTAAAAAAACAACAACAAAACAAAAAAACATGCAAAAGAACTTTGCTTCCCTTGCTGTGATAAGTCATCACCAACAAACCATACACTAAGAGTACAGAACTGAACTCTCTGAACCAAGGGATATTAGTCTGGTTTTCTATTTCATGTAAAATATCAAGGACATCAGTAAACACAAAAAATCCTGGAGGTGAACAACCCCACCACTCCACAGTCGGAAGAGACAAGAGGTCATCTAACCAAACCACCTTCTGAAAGCAAAGCTAACTTCAGAGTAACCAACACCTCCAGTATCTTACCTCTGTGATGGCAGAAGCTCCCAGCTTTTACTGCGTTTTGAATTCAAAAAGGAACTAGAAACCAGCCTGTTACTCGTGTGTCTGTAGATACCTTGCCTGCTAGCTCCTATCTTGTGCCAGTCATGATACAGGCCATTCAAAGTATGCAGGCAGATTATCTTTGGCCTAGCAACTGACAGCTGTATTCCAAATGTAGACCAGCAACTTGTTTTGAACTAATAATTAAAATGCATTAACTATTCACATAATTTGAATGTATTCCTTTCTTCAATCATGGAGAAAAAGTCCTAACAAACTCCACTTAAATCACACAATGCAAAGTCCATCAGTTTATTCAGGCTTTAGTGCATTAAGAGGCAAAAGCAGAGCAATTTATACCCAACATTCATCAGTTACAAATTAAGTAGAGGTGTCTGTGAAGAAAAAATTAGTGTTTTGAAGTATATTTAATGTCTTCCATTTAAATCTAAAATGGATCGCTTCTTATCAAAGAAAAAAAAAAGTCAACCTGCCCCTCTTCCTTATACTCCTTCAAGAAACTTAACTTTATTAGCTACGTGCTTAATATGATTCTAAAGTACCTTTTTTCTCTCACCAAATCTTCCATCTGCAAATGAACAATGCATGACATTCCTCATCTAGATTAAACACATACCTCATCTTAGTAGAAGTTTGGGAAACAAAACTTCTAGAATCCAAAAAAGTCTATCATGCACACTACGCATTTAAGAATAAAAGCAATTCAACTAGAGAAAGTCAATCTTTTCAATTATATGCCATTACTCCTTGAAGAAAATGAACTACTATTACAACACATTCCTGTTCACATGCTATGAGAAGCTCTCCAGGTTTTTGGCAACAAGCGGTTTCCAGCTCACATACCTGTGAAATGAGTTCCTCTGGAATGACTGATGCTGGAATCACTGGTTGTGGTTGACTCCCCAGCAGCCCAGATCCTCTATCACGTCCTGTGCGTATAACTCTGGTCTGCCTTCGAGAATCTCGAGCTCCAGCAGATGATCTACCAGAAGATCCTCCTCCACTTCCACCAACCCCTGAACTCCAGCGACTTCTAAAAAATTTAGATTTTTTTTTTATATATATTACAGCATACTTCAAGAGCTAAGTCTTTAGTTTTATTAATAACAACTTGTAGACAGTTCCTGAAAAATACTGCAGATTGACTTCATAGACAAACAGTATGAAAGTATCTCTCAAAACCAGTAAGAACAAGAGCAGCAGGCAATTGCTAAAGTTCTGAATTACACAAAAGGATTACAAAACAGGACTCCAAGTGGACATTGCACACTTTCCTACTCATATAGTTGTGTGGGTGTATACATACATAAATACGTGCACGCACCAATTCCCAGAGTTTCTAAAAGCAACAGTATCAGAAGCATAACATCTAACACTCAACTGTTAACTTCCTACTATAAAAGCACATATGCAGCAGCTTCACGGTCAGTGATCTCTGTTTGACAGAGGGTCTTCTAAACTTTCAGAGACTTGATTTACATTAAGAAATTTCTTAAGATTACACTGGAAAAATCAAGTAATCTACTGCAAAATAAATCTTACACTAGATAATTCTCTGATCCTCATAGATGGTCTTCAAGAGATACTCTACTCTGGACCTACTCCTATCGGAGCAATCAACATCAACTGTATACATTGCAAAAACATGCCTAGAACAGTTTCTTCATTTCTATGGTCAGTACCAAAACAAGGGACTAAAAAGGCAGTGATATGTAGAAACAGACAACTCACCACCTTTACAGCCTTCCACTAATGTTAACACAACAGAACTGTGTCAACTGAATCTATTTGCACGTAAGACTAGATACTGCAGTTGTCATGAAAGGCTAAAAGACTCTAGTTTGTTCTTCAAGGTTAACTACACTTCCTTGTACAAATCTACCTTAAATGACACTGGACGTGGTATTATTGCTATCAGTATTAGCAGAACTTTCCTGCTCTCAACCACCCTAAACCTCAATTTCCCTTCAAGAAGAAAAACACTTCAAGTAAAAAGAAAACAGAGCATGTTCTCTGAAACAGTATCTAATAAATTCATGGCAAAAGTATACCACATGTAGTTATAAAATCTAATTGAGTAACAATATTTACCTAACATTTTATGGTTTAAGATGATGACTAAGATACTTTTTCTGTTGTTGCTGGTTGGTTGGGTTTGTTTTTTCTCCTGACAAGACCATGCATTCACAGAATAACTCAAGTTTCTGCCTAAGACGAGGCCCTATCACAGAGGCCATCTACATTTTCAGGATTCTAGCCAGCAACCACACAGACAATGACAAGATAAAATACAATTCAAGAATGGCTTTGAGAAAAGTCTTGTCTCATGAGTTAGAAAAAGAGCCCTAAAAAAAAAAATAATACTGAAAAGGGAGGGGGGGAACAAACCCGAACGAAAGAATGTGACATTTTAAATAAGACAGTTAATCTCTTTCTAAAGGTGGGAAGGGGGCTGAGGGGAAGTCAAATTCTTCCTACACAACAATTCTCAATTCAACTCTCAGCAGGGAAGATGTGGGTTTAAAGAAAAGGTTACATATTAGACTTCAATACTTATTACAGAAGCGTTTTCCACTTCAAGTTATGAACTATCAACCACAGACTTAAGACATTAACAGTTAAAACCATTTCTATTCATATAATAATTTAAATAGTCCAAGTGTGTCCTAACTTGGTCCTGTTATAGAGAAAAAAAAAATCATAAGGGCACAGGGCACAGCTATTCCTTAATAGCAGTCTAAACCTAGAGTAAGTATTAATACAGAACGGAACTCTTTCTGCTCGCCTACTTGTTTTCCAGATCTCTCCACTGCCCACCAGCATGCTAGAAATTTTCTAAATCCAGTGATCTAATCCAAGGGCTTCAACAGTTTGAATGTTTTTTAGACTCAAGTTTATTAAGTATTCCCTTAATTTAACAGAACAGTTACAATGTCTACTGCTGCCCTACTAGTTCAGTTGACCTTCAACCACCTAGTTCTGAAACATGCTAGGGAAGAAATTAGGAATTCTTCAGGGTTGATCTCCTAAGCACATTGGTTCAACCAATTTTAATTGGTTATGCTCATGTAAAAATTACAAGGGGGGGCAGGGGAGAAGTCTTACACTTGTCTTACACTTTCCATAGTAACTTTTTAAACGTGACAATACCAGTTTGCCTTTAAAGTTTATCACGTGGATTTTAGGTTCAGATGCACAAAGTTTTCACAGAAAGCTGGGGGGGGGGGGGGGGGGGGGGAAGGGGTGGGTAAGGGGGTGGATTATCTTTCATGCAACTAAGCCCCAGCTGAAATTGGTTTGTTTGGTAACAAACTACAAAAATACTTTTGTGCAAAAGCTGTAGCTCCTCCCTCTTAACAAATCGTTCAGATGCAGAAACCACAGTTTGTAAATGCAATTCTCCTTATTACATTTAGTAACCTTAGGAAGCAGCACCGTTCAACAAGTCTTACAAAAGCATATAATGAAGAGGTCGCTGTAATTAGGTAATAAAGATTAGTTTACATTGCTATATAAAGGGACACCATCAACTTCAAAGCTAATGATAAAAAACCTGAATCTGTTTAGTACATTTAGCACACAGTACTATTTTAAAGGTTCTGAGTGACAACCTCTTCCAAATGTTCCCTTCCTATTACTATGTATAAGATCCCAACTAACAAAACAACTCTCATTACTTGGGGCAGAGGAGAGGAAGGCACAATAAAACTGAGCACACAAAGGTCTGCAAACATAAATAATGAAGACTTTTCCTGCATAAATGCACTCACTTTATGCTGCTAGCCTATCATGGTTTAAATTGATAGTGTCCCTCTAAAAAATTGCTTTTCAAAATCAAGGAACTAAAAAATGTTCAAAAAAAAGACAACACGGCCAAAACCAAGTTATTCTTCTCATACATACGAAGAACGCTCCACATCCTAGGTACTGAAGGGTCACTTGAATATCTGTTACTTTAACCAAATCAAAGGTTTTTTTAGTATACCCTGCCTACACAACTGCTGTAATTATACGTTCCCTTATACATACTGCATACAATTTATATATGTGTATACACATATACTCAAATATGGAACAAACAGATTGCAGCCTCAATCCTATCAAAACTTACCCAAGGGTGTTGCCTGCCAGTCTGCCCAGAGTTTCAGAACCAGACAGAAACCATGGGGAGTCACTAGTCCTGCCTGGCCTGGATGTCCTTCCTGCCCCTGAGCCACTGCTCAACTTTGAACTGAAAGTAAAAGATGGTAAATCAGTCACAAAACAATCCCAAATGGGTTACGAACAAAACCTGGAATCCCAGGTCTAAATTCTCAGGGACTTAGTCTGGTAACATACCAGCTTAAGCAACACCCTTGGGGAATATTCCAAACTAATCTAACTGTATATTAAGAGGTACACTGGAAAAAGAAAGTGGAAAGCATGCCTAGTAGATCTTACGTGTGTCAGCAATCCATAACAACACAGTTGCAAATACATATTAAGCTAATTAGCAAAGTGAGTTAGCCACTGCGCTACATTTTCAGTTAGTGTATAGGCACAAATTGTATCACCAGGTGTTCTATCTGAAAACCTGAGCCTGAGTATGCTACTTTGACATTAAGAGCAGTTTACATTCAAATATGAACCATTAAATAGTCCTATTAAGGGGGACTTACCTGGACTGAAGACAACAGGTCTAGAAAGTGGGCCTCTCCAGATGGGACTACTTTTAGAATCGATTCTACATGAAGCTTAACAATTTAACACAGTTTCTTTCACAAGGATTATTTTTGGTGGGGTTTGTTTCTTGACATTAAAGAGATCCTGTCTCACTTCTTTTGGAATCACATCTATGATTTAATCCTACACCAGTTTGTCAAGCTAGGCTGTTTGGCTGCATCACCATGACCATTATGTATCTACTCAAAGTACCCATTCCAAAGACAATCTAGTTTAAAAACAAACAAAAAAAACCAAAACCAAAAAAAGCAGCAAAGCCGCTTATCCAGTTCAAAAGAATGATTTAATATGAAGGAAAGCATTTCTTACCCATCATTATTATCAGGTTTACCCAATTCCAATCTGTCTGGTTGAACTGAAAACCCAATCCTGCAGACTCTACCATCCTATATTTAAAACAAGAAAACCAAGTGTCCAAAATTGAAATGTAAGACAAGGCACAGAAAAAATAATATAAACAAAAACAAGTCTTCAGTTACTGAAGAATGCTCATCAACTTGTTGTTAGAAGAACTAGTATTAACTGTATGGTTTCAAGTTTGTTATCTGAGCAGATTTAAGTAATTTACCTCAAGAAGAAATGCAGCATGATTTGGTCCCACCACACACTGTTTAATAGTGGCCTGTTCCAATACATTCAAAGGGGGGTGGCTAAAAACAAAAAGTAAGCATGTATAACATCATTAAACTTTCAAAGCCTGAAAAAAAATAAAGAACAAGTGGTATACGGGAGGAACAATGCGCAGTGACAGTTACCGATATAAAAACATACAAGAATGACTAACCATGTGCATTAGTTGAAGCAACTATGATGTATTTCTGGTCATTAAACACAGGAAATGTAGAACAAAACCTTAAATGGTAGTAAGAGTTTTCATTTAATTTGATCAGCAATAAACAACAGGGGTTATAATTCAAATTAAGAAGCCATTTCATAAGAAAGAGAGTATTTAATAATATATTTATCACAATTGAAAACCTAACATTTTCTTCCTAATCTAAGAAATGTGTTACCTGAAGCATTTCTGAACTTCAGTATTAGTACTGTTGAGGCTTCCTAAGGCTGTATCTACAGTGCAATCATTTGCTTCTTGTTATTAGAAATACTGTACTTTCCTAAATAATTTACAGCAGCATGCAATATGCCTTACCTGTTTAAATTATATTTGTTCAGCTTTTCCGAAACTTCTCTTAATCTGAAACAGTAAGAAATGAAGCTGTTGTTTGAAAGACAACATCCACAATACACAACATCCACTTAAGGAGAATATTTATGACTTTATGGGAACAACTTACCACCGCATTTAATAAAGCTCGATATAAATACTACTTGGTGTTGGGAGTCATGTAAGAAGTGAATGGTGTTCAGCTTCAGATCAGGTTTTTGGGTTGGAGGTTTGGCTTTAGAGGTTTTTTACTTTAGGGTTTTACCCTTCCATCTACTATCTTGCCACAAAACCCATGTTTTCTTGCATTTCTATGCATTTTGCCAGTGACTACCAAGAAGCACTACTCCTGCTTTGTTACCACCATTGACAACTTTATACACAAAATAGGCAGATGAAGCAATGAGCCTTCACTGCAGATACACTTGTGTTTCCTCATATAAGCTTGAATACAGTATCCCAGAGCAGACAGGAGTATCATTTTCTAGGAAATCCAAGTATGTGGCACATCAGAGCCAAAGATATAATAGTAAGTTGCCCAAAACAGAAAAGACAGGGGAAACAGATGCACAAAAGCCAGGGTGAAAAGGGACGTACAATTAAACTTTGACTAGTAGAAGAAACAGTTCTAAGAAACTTCACTATATATAGGGTTATGCAAAGCATCACCTTTACTAAAAGGGAAAGAACTTTTCCAAAAGTACTTCCATCTCACTTTTGCAGCCACACCAAATGGTACATAAGAATCCAAAAAAGGGCCAACCCACAGACCACTCCTGCTTAAAGCATATGGTGCCAAAAGTGGAAACCAACACAGTAATTTCTAAGGTAATTCCTAATCCATTTAGAAAAGATCCTCTCCAGCCAGTAAAGATACTCTCATAGTATAAGGTAGGCATTTCAGTTAAAACTTGAGCTCCTTTCTTCCCACAGATGACAAGAAAGCCAAAAAAGCCCCTAAAAAGCTTCAAATGTTACTTGGAATATTCGCATTATATCAAGATATAAAATCAAGATGAAACCTGTAAAAATAATGCAAGGTCTTCCTAATTAAGAAAAAAAAATCCCAACTTTGGTACCATGTTCATCCTAACACTCTACAAATCTCCTCCATACACAGCAACACTTTTCTAAACCTATCAAAAAGACGTGCACTCCAGCACTGTTCTCTGTCTGAATCCACGTCTCCAAATCCTTTCTTTTTACTCGCTTCACTTCAGTTTCTACACACAGACTGCTATGGACAACAGACTTCAGTTACTTGCAAACCCTGAGCATGAGAAAGAATACAGATCAGAGGTCCAAACAGCTAAGTCTTAACGTTATCAACAGAGTTTCACTCTAAAGCACTTGTCTTGAGGGAAAAAGGGAAAGAAAGAAAGATATATGTCTGTTTGAGAAACAAGGTAATCTACACTGATAGAAGTAACTTTCAAACACAAGAAGAAAGGACCACAGCGAAAGGAAAGCTGGAAGAAAGTGAACATGCTTAGAATTGCCTTTTGCTATCCAAGCCAGGCTGCTGGTTTGTAAGTAGACAATTTCACACTCCCGATTTCCAGCCACAGCTACTTCACACAGTCCAAGAGTACATACATAGATAAGGTTTCTGTGAAGACAACCCACAAAAGGGAAAAAGAACACAAACTTCACATGCAATCTGCATGAAAGGTACCCCACAAGAGTGAACTACAGTGGGAGAATGTGGAATGAACCCTGAAGATTAATGGCATACACTCCACAGCTTACCAGATGGTTTTATAAAGCAAGTGGGGATCTGCTGCATAATATATGACAAGTTACACATCTCTGAAGTTTCATGTCTTAAGTATATCACCTAACAGTTTCCCACAGGAATCCTGAGCAGTTTCCCATTAACATTTCTGCTCCTGGCAAGCATGAGTAATAATTACAGAATAGGAAAGTTCTACCTTTAAGTTCATTGCACCGCCTATATGAAAACCTGACAACAAGTGAAGTAGCACTTCATTGGAGACAGTTACTAGACTAGTCTACGAGCAACATTTAAAGCTTCCTTATCTGAGCTTTGTGTCGCAAAAGCTGAGTGCTACCGAAGAAATAGACATTTTTCAATTTAAAAAAAAAAAAAAAAATCTTTGTTATTTGTAAGAAAAAAAAAGTAGTGATAGGGAAAAAACATGCACAGAAAAATAAGACTTGCATACTCAGTGAATCTATTAGCAATATCAATCTCAAAACAGTACGTCTGTCTGCAGCAAGCATACATCAAAAGAGCTCTAACATTATTGAAAAGAGGCTGCTGTCATTTAAGGGGAGAGAGCAAAGAAGGATATAAGTGATGATGCTGAAAGTAAAACACTCTCCTACAGAAATAATTTTTTTTAAAAAAAGTAAAAACTATCTCACTCCCTGAGAGTTGCATCTCATATGTAACTGCTATAATAGTAAAATTACCATGTACTGCCTAATAAGCTTAGAGATCCGTGAGGACTTAAATTTGATGCAGACCACCACTCAGTGAAAAAGGAGTAGTTCCCAAGTGCCACATCCCTGCTGGGTTGCTGGCTTCATCCCCACTCCTCACCATCCCGTGTGCTGCCACCAGCATTTGTGCAAATGCCAGCCACAAAACTAAACCAGGAGGAAAACAAGAGTAAAGCAGAAAGATGTGTTTGTACATTCTATATGGAGAGTAAGTCTGTGCAAATAAAACTCTAAGTAATTACCTGCAGCAAAAACATTTCTTGCAGCAATCTAAGCCTTTCTACTTGCACACTTGCATGGTATTGTACTACCAACTCTCTAAAGGAAAAATAGAAAAGGCGTATTTAAGATCAGGTTAATTTTCAATATGATTCAATAATGTCAACTGATGGTACACTGGAGGAAGAAGTACAGGCAGAGATGATTTAATCAGCTCTAAGGAAGGTCAATACTTCTACTGAGGCCTTTCTGTGGTAAAACAAACTTCTGATATGAATGCCTGGACAGGCTGAGCTTTGAAAAAATTCTCATTAAAGGCAATTTCAAAGGATGAAGGTAGAAGCAACATGTATTTTGCTGGAGAAACACACTAGCTTGCCACACTCAGACAAAAAGTTTAGCAGTGATGGCTCGCGTGTTAAGACACACATTCTTTAAATATCCCCATCAAAATTCATCCAAAAACAGCTGTGAGGAAAACAAAAAATCAGTTTGTCCAAGCCATGTACAGATTGCTTTGATTTTAAGTTTTGCAGCTACAGTTTCTAGCCTCTCCAAACTGATCAGAATAGAAAGGAATTACGCTCACACTAAGCAACTGAAGAGGCTCCAGGTCAGGACTGCAGGAGCTCAGACTTCAAAAGCGACGCTTTTATTCATCACAAGATACTACCTCTCTCAAAGTACATTTCTATTTCCAGAGCACTTTATCAGAGGACCTAACCTTCCAGCACATCTTGTTTTATAAAACCAAATTAGGCTCAAAAATGCAAGAAAGCTACAAAAAAAAATCCATTTCAAAATACTAAGTATTTAATAGAAAAACTGGGCTTTGGTACATTTTAAAGTAACTTTACCCTACTTAAATAAATGCTTAAATCCACATAAGCAGAATTTTGTTTTACAATCTGGGCTTTTACCCAATTTGCAAGAATAAAAATTTTCTGGTTTTAAGTAGGCAGGCTGTTCTGAGAAATTTTTTTTTTTTTTTGTTACACACTATAGACTTCTGTAATACATATTCACCATGCTCAGTTCCCTGCAGCAGTCCTACCTTGCTAGTAATCCTGCAGGAATATTCATCCTTCCAAGTATTTCCATCATGCCAGCAACAGATCACAGAGCAACAAACAAACCATGAGACAAAGAGAACTTTCTTACTGCTATAAGATTTCAGAATAATTCAATGAATGTATGCGCATCCTTCTCCTCATGTGTTTAAAAACTAACAATTACAAAAATAAAGAAAAAAAAACAACCACACCTACATCATCTACACTCAGAGAACACCAGGAAGACTTTTCCAAGCAGGCGAGTGACATGAAAAGCATAGCACACTGTAAATTGAAATCTCATGTATCAAAACTTACATTTTCCCCTCAAAAACTTACTTGCTGTTGAGCAGAAACTGTATTTACAGGTGCTAATATCTAAGATGACATTTGGCAGCTTTGATCAAATAACAGTACATCTAGCACATTTATTTCTAAGTATTAAACCAATTTCTGCCATCTCAGAGATAAATTTCCGTAACAACATGAAGAAAGCTACTTTTCATTTTTCTCTGCAACTGTAGATTTTAAAATGTCAGCTAGGTGTTTAAAGAACACACAGTAAAAATCACTGAAATTAAGCAATCCAAACAAAGGATTTAACCACAGAGATGTAAAACAAAATGTTCGCGTGTTGCATGTCTCCAAAAGAAAGGAAGTCTTTCTGTACTCAGCAAGAAACACTACAAAGTCACAGACACAACAGTCAGAAGATTCTCTTGGATTTTTTCTGAGTTTGTTCCTTTACAGCCTTAAAAAGTTATTTGTACACTTTGAAAGTAAAACACAAGACAGAGGCCCCACCACAAGAGCTTTCCTCACATCAGCACCACATGGTGATTTTACAAGTTGCAGAAGATGAAAAGGAAAGGTACATTTTCCAAAAAAACAGCTTGCTATGATAAGCAACTTGGAGTAGGGAAATTAAAAATTAAGCTAATTTAGCCTTGGCAGATTCTTCTAATTATCAGGCCCCTTTAAGACAACTTAGTATGTCAACGAAGTCTATAAGCCAACAAAACTATGAGACCTTCACACCAGAGCAGAAAGAAGTGTACAGGAACCAATACAATGCTTTTCTAAGGGAAGACTAGCAATAAGCAGATATCCAACAGGGGGAAAAAAACTCACCAACTCAAGCCCTAGAAAACAGTATTGACGCACCTATCAACACTTTAAAAGTAAATACAACCCTCATCTCCCTCCCTCAGCTGAGACCCTGAAGTGCTCTGAGCACAGCCAGCCAGCCCCAAGGAGGCAGCTACGTGACCAACTAACAGGTTTTAGCCCAGCAGAGCTGCACAGCCTCCAGATCAAAGCCCTCTCACACTGGCCTATCTTGAATCACGTGGAAACGAATTCCTGTGCCTGTCTATCAGCGTCATGAAAACAGTCTCAGAAGTGCATAAGACAGACACCAATGAGAAGCTTGAGCAAATATGTTATCTTCATGTTCTGATCCCAGGATGTCTTCGACACCATTATTGACATGAAGTCACATCCAGCTATCTTCCATGCCATAATACAGCATACAAAAGGATCCTGTCCCAAACACCTTTCTCCTAATGGAATAAATGAAGAAATAGAGGTGAAAAACCACCTTCCCACCAATGAGTTGGAGAAAAGGGGTGTGGGCATGAGGGAGTAGGTGGAAAAGAGGAGATTAGAGTGTGCTTTAAGTCAATCTGGGTAGTAAGAAGGGAGTATTCATTAAAAAAAAAAATGCTACAGTACCACACAAAAAAAGCAAGTAGTAAGATTATCTGCATAAAATACAAAGTAATGCACATAAGAAAAAAAAAAATCCCAAGTGCAAGTACAAAATGACAGCCTGCAAGGTAACTAACAGTTCTCAGCAGTGGCGTGGAACTATGTTTAGACTGGAATACACAGATCACTGAAACAAGATGACAAAGTCATTGCTCCACTCAGTCAGTTATCAGGTGTACCGTGGCTTACACGGTGTCCTCTCCCCATTCTAAGAAATACAAATTAGGACTATTCGGCTATTACACACTAACCAATACCTACTGCTCAGGAAATCCCCGAGCTGCAAATTCTTTGATGCTAGAAAAGCATCACTGTATGTTTGCTCTATCCTAACATTCTTCTGCTGTCATCTAGCACTAGTCACTGCCACAAACAGGACGAAAACAAGATAGACCTCTTGCCTGACTGTAACAGCTACTCTTATGTTTCATGGTATCAACCAACATGGGTTTATAGAATATGGCTCCCAAACTTTATTTTCCATTTTGTAAAGATTGTCAGTTTGGTTGATAAAGGTAGTTCTGACTGTTTAATAGTCCTCTGTGGAACAATGGTAACACTGTGCTGAATTAGTAAGCACTAGTAGAAAGCTAATATGGCATGCGTCAAACAAACTATAATCTCTTGAAGATAGTTCTCTGCAGTGTTCTGCACTGAAAAGTCCTCAGGTAATACAATGGTTGCAGAAAGTAAATTCCTTTAAAGCAGACCGTTATTATCTCATGATCTAACAACACTGGTATAGATAATGACCTATATCTAAAGTTAGGTACAAGCTAGACCACAACAAGGTTGAAGCAGGAGAAGAAAAACTAACAAAGATAGGATAGTGGCAATGACATCAGGTTAAAGATAGATACCCACCAACATCTAATATTCAGGATTAAAACACATTTAAATACAATTAAAGCATATACTGCAGAAGCAGGCAAAATGACTTGACCACCTTCTTCACCCTGCATAAAGCGTAAGCACGTATTTCAGTTCTAGTTTTAAGAAAGCAAGGCAGATTTCATATCACTGTATAGGAGAACGAGGAGAAAGCAGTGGACACTGTCTACCTAGACTTCAGCAAGGCTTTTGACACTGTCTCCCAAAGATCCTCACAGAAAGCTCAAGAAGTATATATGCGTGAGCAGACAGTGAGGTGAACTGAAAACTGGCTGAACAGCTGGGCCCAGAGAGTGGTGATCAGTGGCATAAAGTCTAGCTGGAGGCCAGTGACCAGCAGTGTACCCCAGGGGTCAATACCAGGTCCAGTCCTGTTCAACACCTTCATTAATGTTCTGCATGATGGGGCAGAGTGTACCCCCAGCAAGCTCGCTGATGACACCAATCTGGGAGGAGCAGCGGGTATGCCAGAGGTTCACGCCGCCATCCAGAGAACAGCAACTTCACGACACTTAACAAGGGGAACAGCAAAGTCCTGTACCTGGAGAGGAACGATCCCATGCATCAGTACATGCTGGGGATGGCCCAGCTGGAAAGCAGCTCTGCAGAAAAGGACCTGGGAGTCCTGTCGGACGCCAAGCTGAACACGAGCCACCACGCCTTGCAGTGAAGAAGGCAAATAGTATCCCAGGCTGCATTAGACAAAACTTTCCCAGCAGGCTGAGAGAGGCAATCCCTCTCTTTTTTCAGCACTGGTGAGGCCACCCCTGGAGTTCTGTGCCCTGTTCTGGGCTCCCCAGTACAAGAGAAACATGGACACACTGGCCATAAAGATGATTAAGGAACTGGAGCATCTCTCGTATGAGGAGAGACTGAGACAGCTGGGACTGTTCAGTCTGGGGAAGAGAAGGCTCCACAAGGATCTTATCAACATATATAGACACCTAAAGGGAGAGCGCAAAGAGGACACAGTCATGCTGTACCCAGTAGTGCCCAGGGACCAGGCTAGAGGCATGGGCACACACCGCAATGCAGGAAACTTTTTTTTACTGTGAGGGTGACGGAGCACTGGCACAGGTTGCCCAGGGAGGCTGTGGAGTTCCTGTCCTTGGGAGTTATTTAAAAGCCATCTGAATACAGTCATGGGCAACCAGCTATAAATGGCCCAGCTGAGCATGAGAGTTGGACCAGATGACATCCAGAGATGCCTTCCAACCTCAGCCATCCTGTGATTCTGAGGGCTTTTTGCCTTCAGGATGTGATCTCCACACATTTCACTTGGAAGCACATCAACAAAAAAACCCATTTTTTGCCATTGAAAACATAGGAGCTCATGTTTTGCTATAGAATCCCTGTAAGGGCAGTGGCTTTAGAAAAGAAGTTACGCCAAGGAGTCAGGGAAGTGTCTGAGAAGTAGTATTTAGACCCTGAGCAAAAATATTTGCAGGTACTAAATTATCCAGATGGAAGTACTCTCCTTTTCTAGCAGGAACAGCAAGACCAGGGGACAGCCACCTGTAGGGCTTGTGAAACACAGCATTAAGTTTGCCAGAACCAGATGCCTCTGATTAACGATGAATTTCTAGGCAGGCTGGCTGACTGGTTCCTCTAGTTCAAAATCTACTTAAATGATAAATCTGAAGAAAGGGTGTAAGTGACACTGAAAACATCACCTTCTGAATAATACTTAAAAAAACCTCCAAAACCAAAAAACAAAACCCACAGTGCAAAGCACAAGCATAAGCCAGCTCAAGAGGAATACAAGGTCAATCACACTTTTTAAACAAGCAAACACCCAACCCCTGTCCTAAAATAGTTATGACGCAGCATGGCACCCCTTTTCTGAAAAAAAAAATTGTAATGAAAAGTCTGAATACAAACAGAAAGAAACCACAAATGGTATGATCCTGACAGGACCAGCCCACAGCAGTTACAGCACACCTATATATGTCATTTTGCACAATATCCAGAAGATTTGTTAGTACAGTAGACCTACAGCCACAGGTTGCATAAACGCCTAGTGGCATTTCTGCGGAAAAAAAGAAAAATATACTACAGGAGAACAAGTCAGCCTCAACCTGATGTTATTCTATGACAGCAGACTTCCAAAAATATGGGTCACAGATTCAGGCAATACAGGACAGGAATCTGTTCTCTGGTGTAGAATGCATCAAGCCATCATTCTGTGTTCCCAGATTCTGTTCAACTGCACAAAGTCCTTGTAGCTGCAAAAAAAAAAAATCTGTTTAACATTTAGCAGAAGGCTATTCCTTCAGCCAAAAGACCACTAAAAGCTAAACAATTGGATCAACCAACTCAGTTGGGTGTGAGTTATGAATCTTAAAATCTTTAAGCTATTTAGCCACCTATCATTATATTCTACTGTGATAGCAAATGCAGATAATGGGAATTTAGAACCCCATGGTTGTCTTCAAGGATACTTCAAAAACACTCACATAAAATAATATGAGCCAGTATTACTGTGTTGATCAACATATGAATGCTAGCTACCAAAATGCAGCTAGCAAGCTGTACACTTGTTTGGCTAGAAGAAGTGGCACTTAAAAGGCCACATTTAGACAAATGGAAAAAAAAATCCTATTTTTTACCATCAGAGCATTGCTGTAGTGATTCCACACAAAAATAAAATAAAAAAACCACACACAAAAAAACCCAACCCTGCTATCAAAATAAAAATCCAGTCATTGTAAAATCTTAAAGCCTTTTTGTGTTCCACAATGATAGATTGTTAAAGCTCCTTCAAGAGTTTATTACAAGCCACCATGGAGGCTGTCTTATTTACCAGCACACCAGCTTAAAGCCAGGAGAGTCAGATTCTGGTCTCAGCTGAGGCTACTGTGGGAACTCAAAGCATAATCTCTCCATCATTTTCCCTTTCGTTCTTGCTATAAGCTTTTGGAAGCCACAACCACTATGGGCAATGCTGGAAAATGGCCTTTGATCAGAGCATTCAAATGCTACAAAAATATTTTTAAGAGTAAGGACCGTCACATTATTAAGTAATTTTTGTCTTGGGTGGAGAAAAGCAACAGTGTATTTTGTACAAGTGCACAAACAAGACAATTCTAATTGCTTTGCATTAAACTCCATCATGCTTATTCACATGCTGAATTAGTTTTAGCAATAGGGAAAGATCATACAGCATGTCCAGTCCTTTCTTTGCCAATTCCTTCAATTTCAAGGCTTGAAGTCTTAAACAAAAACTCGGTATCACAGTATCACCTGCATTTCACTTTTTCAAACTTCTTAAAAACTGCCTTTTAAATACCATGGACTCCTCTCCTCACACTGCACTGTATACTACTAAACATACATCTTCAAAACCTTCCTCTCAGACACTGCATCTCTGATTTAGATAGGAACGGAACGAGGCCTGGCATAGAGAGTAGTAGAGAGCAAGCACCATGGCAGAAAAAAAGCAGCCAAAACACTTTGTCAGATGTGCACTGCAGGCAAAATAACTCAAAAGAAAACCCAGCTTTTGAGGTGCACAGCTCATCACAATACTTTTTTCCATTGCCTAGAAACAGATTCTCTCTTTTCCATCTGTCTGTACCACAGCAACGAAACTCCAGGTGCCTCCTCCTCAGCATAACTGGTATTTTGGTTCCTCTACAAGAATTTATGAAGCAGCACCTTGCATACCTCCTGCTTCACATTTTGGCTACAGTCATACTACTTCAGGTAACAAACTTGCCAGATATTCTGCACCATGAGAAAGAAACAAAGCTTTGGCTATTAGAGCCTGTTATTCCCCGACTCCGTCCCATTAAGAGCACTGCATACATTCTGCCTACCCAATCTGCTCCACAATGACAAGATGGTATGATGGTATGATTTGTATCATTGGAATGTTTTATTAAGTACCTTCCTTGCTCTAGAGACAGATACATTTTGCCAGAACATTGTCTAAATAATGCCTTTAAAAGGGGGGTGGGGGGGTGGGGTGGCGCGGGGAAGAGAAAGAAGGAAAACTGCTGTTACTAAAGCATTAAGTATGGTCAAACAAAGAAAAAGAAAAGGAGTTTCACCAACCTAAGAGATTTTCATTAAAGGTCAGGCAACAATAACTCAGTTATATTAAAAGGAAAAACAATATAAAATGGATTAAAAGCCATAAATTCTCTGCAGAAGAAGACAACTTCCTATTTACTAGAAAGGGGGAAAAAAAGCAGCTCTGGTCATTTTCAGGCTGGATAGAGAACAGCAAAACTTCATACCATAAATGAAAGAATAAACACTGAGAGACACATTTAAGAAAATCAATTTTGCAAGATGAATGAGAAATTAAAATGATACAACACTTATTGAAGGAAGTGATAAAGCCAAATTACTTCAAATGACAACAGAGTAAGGCCTACAGCTCTCATTCAACTGCATTCACATGGGTAAATACGTATTTTCCAGCTAAGTTTTTGGTAAAAACTCTATAGCAGAAACATTTATCCATATTAAAGTAAATGCCAGATTCCATGCTGGAAACTATATAGTGAAATAATTTTTAGTAGAATCAAGAGATCCCAATCAAGATCAACCTCATTTTATTGGAACTACCTATGTATATAAAGAGAGAATCTATCCCAAAGGTGAAAAAGTGAGAGTCTGAGGAAACTTAATGGAAAAGAGAATGAAGCATACTGAAAGACTGTAAGAGATTTTTAAAATGCTGTTTTAACACAGGCTTGGCTTAAACTAGTCAACTACTACTTCTTACTCTACAACTTACTTAGAAACTTTTTTTACTTTGTATAAGTAAGGTAGTAGTTGTTAAAAATTGCATCCAGCTTAACTAGAGATGATGGCAAACACACTGCAGAAAGTCAGAAACTGTGCTCTGTGCACAGAGCTTGGTGGTATTTCTGGGCTATTTTCTAATGACCAGGAAAACTACAGCTGCATGGGTACAGTCACCCTGGAATACTCAAGATATTCCCACTGTGCACAATACTGATTACTTAAGAGTAAAAAGCAAAAAAACCAACCTAACAAAAACACACCCTCTTGAGTGTGTGTGTGTGTGGAGGGAGCGTGCTGAAGACAAATTCGTAAGATTGCTGAAGTCTCCAGCAGCCTTCGTGCTTTCATCTGTTGAGGTTACACTGTTGTCACAAATTAAATTGGCAGACCTCACAGCTGGCAATAAAAACAACAACAGTGAGAAGTTCCAACACAGTTAATGTACAAAATAGTACCAATCATGTGAATGTTTTCAAAATTTCTTATTCTGCATTCTTTAATGAACACCATGTAAAATGAAATCAGAAACATAAGAGACCCCAAGCTATTATGGGGCATCCTTTCTGATAAAAGGTAGTAACCAGTTTAATCAAGAAAAGCTGTCCAAAACAAAACTGAAGAAAAGACACATTTAATCTCCATTGTGGATGTAAACAGTTGGAGAAGTCTCTAAGAAACATCTTACAGAGTAACACCACCAGACTCGGGATTACAAAAGTCTAGCCAGTGAAACAAACCACACAATGCTATGTTAAAAAATCATTTTTAGAACTGCCACAAAATAATCATGCTGGGGTGTTACAAAAGGGTGGCAAGCAAATATTCAAAACTTTTCTGTACCCACACGGATCAGTACTGTAGAACACATTGCACTTTAAAGCACAGTAGCTAAGATTTCCTGAAAGACAAGGTGAAGCACATTTACCATAAGAAATTCCCCTGACAAGCGCTGGCAGTAGCAGTGAGACTTGTGAGATGAAGACAAAATTTTCAAAGACAGCAAATTCTATAGTTACATCGCTCCTCAACTGGAACCTAACTGGCAGTTTTACATAAATGAAGATGACCTCTGTGCTCACCTTACGCCCTTCTACTCAGTTTTACAGTATTTTTGGAGTGTTTAGAATAGGCAAACTTCATACCTTTGCATCAGAGAGGTGGTACGTGTTCTCTCTCAAATGTAACCAAAAGCTCTTTAAATTAAAACGGTATAGTTAATTTGCTTTGGAGGGGAAGGGTAAGAGAAAAAGGAAGCAGTGTGGGTTGACTGCTTTTTTTAAGCACAGAAAGGCTTCAAAAAGTAGAGCACAGAGTTTATTGTCAAAACAGTTTTATGTCAGAAAAAGAGAAGAATTAAGGATACTGAAACCTGGATAATTATTGCTGTAGAGGACTAACCATCCTCATTTAAACTGACAAGCCTACAGATTTGGACAAAATACACGTACACCTTGAAAATTACATTTGCACACTTATTTCAGTATTCTTTCTCCTAATTGTTCCTCCCAATTTAAAATCCTCTAGCTTCTACAACTAGGACCTGTCCCCATGTTTTCCCTGGGGCATATACAGGTGCCAACTACTGCAGTCTTCTATGTGAAATTATTACTAACAGCCAAATGCTTACTGGACCTCATTGAATTAGAGCTTAAAAAAAAAAGTTTGTGCAACTGAAAATCACAAGTAGTTTTTGTTATCAGTGTATACAGTTTTCTTCTGCATAAGTGGCTGTTGAGCTGATGCAGGGAAAGACAAAAACCAGCTGGGAGCTATAGGGAGCATCTTGCAAACTTAACGACCTAGACTGCTGTTAGTGTAATCACTACACTAAAAGCTACCTTGAAATCCCTTCTCCTTCTTTATGGAATTTTCAAATACATACTATTGTCTAATTCATTTAAGTCACAGTTAACCATGCCATAACTGTAAAAAGGCAGCCACAACACACTGCAAAGCTTGCCATGCTTAGGTAGATCCTTGGGTTTTTTTCCTCAGTGTTAAGTAATTTTTCACATTGATGTAATTGTGTAGGAACAGTTATCTACTTAAACTTTAGAGAGCTTAAGAAAAAAGCATCATACCCTTTACATCTATTTTATGGTTTAATTACATATGTTTAACAAACATCTTTTTACAAAAGTCTCCTCTAAATGGCAACTAGAACATTTAATAAATATGTACTATATAAAAATCACCTTAAAAGTATACTATTGATCATAGATTTTACCAGAATTAGCACATAATGTTGCTGACTGATACCTTACTGTTCTTAAAATCAGAAAAAGCTGGTTTCTGACAGCTCTGACTTGCATTGCCAACCTTAAAATACAGCTAATAGTATCTTCCTCCATTAATCTTACTTTTATCATTGGTCTAACAACAGATATGCTCAAACCTCATAGATAATTTGAGAAGGAAAAAAGGCAGCATTTGTGCCCCAATTACCATTTTACTAAATTCCTTGTGACAGGTCGCAACTACTCTCAGCCCAGATCGCATTCACAGTACAGTTTCACATTACAGTAGCCAAAATAAACTTGCTGCTCTCAAAATGGAAGGAACTCAACCCTGCTTCCTCTTCCCTGTTCTTCACTCCCAACTCACCCTCCTGCAGCACTTTTTAAACCCCCTCCCTTTTTTATCCATCTACTCAGATGCTCACCCAACCAGGAGATAAACCATTTCAGTTTCCTAATCCATAAAACTCCATTTATTTCACTTTGCCAGGGTTAATTTGCTAAAATTATATAGAGCTAAGTCAGTTTACTGTGTAATCAGGCACTTAATAGTGCAAAAGTCAGTGCAAGGTAAGAAGTAAGAATAACAAACCTCCCCTTCCAGACGAGAGCAACCAGTTACAACATCTCAGTAAAGTTTCAGCATGAACATTCATGGACAATTACATATGTAATCTCTAAAAAGCAGTGTCTGGGGTGTAGCAAAAAATTATAACCAGAAAAGGAACCTGGCAGAGCAAAGTCCAAAAAGACCTAAACTGTTGGCCTGTGTATAAGTAACCTTTCACATTCAACCAGATACGAAATTACGCTTATGTGTATGCTTAGCTTCCCAAATTATCATCCTTAAACAATACTGAAATAAAGATAAAAACCTTAATGCACTGCTGCTCAATGTACAAATCCTATAATGGCCCGCCTGTATAACCACAGTGGTGGTGCAAACCTTCTGATACAGCTAAAACTTTTTATTTTTAAAAAGTGTTTCAAACTAGGAGTCTGACAATAATAATAATGCCATGATAGTCATCCCATTCCCTCACTCTCTTCTAAAAGAAGTCAATTTAAATTTTGTTATGGTTTCAGGAAATGAATCCTAAGAAGTCAACACTTCTCCCATTACTAAAGTCCCATCAAGCAACTGTAACTCAGGCAATTAAAATACTACATCAGCAATGGTTTCTCTGTAACTAAACCATCTATTCCTGTTTGAGGCAGGCTAACTTCACTTTTGCTAAAGTAGATTAGGCAATTGTTTAAAGTGCACCAAAATAAATCACTTGAGCTAAAAGAAGTACTGTACTATCTGCACACAATTTGCAGGTTTTCTATCTAAGAACAAGTTCATCAATCCCTTCTTTCCCCCAGCTTTGAGCAGCAATGCAGATTACATGTAACAGCAGGGAAGTTCATGCTCAGGCTGCCCTCCTCTCCGCAAGAGGACAGGTACTCTCCCAGCATGCCTGCGGACTCGGAGAGGGAGTTCAGGGCTAAACACTTGCATTAGCAGGAGCCAGCTCTCCCTCTCCTTGCATGGCTCCCACAGACATGTGGGGCCGGGACACCAGTTCCACATCGCTGCTGACTCCTTTCACAGAATAACACCACACCCTGCGCCAGCTCCTTCCAGCAACATCTGCTTGGGATTTTTACCAGATTTGTTCATCAGTAAATGCAACAGGGAGGGTAAGAAAATCTGCCAGAGTAGCAGCCCACATATCCACTGATCACTTGCCTATTACCTTGAAATGATGTTTTCATGTACATAAGCCACGAGATAGCAAGAACATACACTTTTAGTCTGTGTCTAGGTACTTTTTCCACATAAATTGATTACCAGAAGGTGTAAACAATGCAGGAAATTTAAAGTACACTAGCTAATTTCTCAGTTCAGGCATGGCCTAAAGTAAGAAATATTTGAGTAACAGAGAGAAGTATTTAATATATCATTAAGGAAACCAAACTCACGTAAAATTGAGATAATCCTTTCCTCCCTCGAAGCTGACTGTACGTAAATACGTGCTGAAGCTTCGAACGAACTTTTCTCAGTCACAATACTTGTTTCAAAAAGCTTACTGTGGGAAAACTTACTACATACCATGTCTTAACACTCATCCTAAATTCAGAATACCCTTCATTTAACCAAGTTCATTATGTCTCATCTTCAAGAAAAGAGAAAAACAGCATATTAACATTGTGTCGATGACCACTTCAGAAACAACATCTTACCCTATGCTAGGACTTAAATGGCTTAGCTGACAAGAAATTTCTTAGTATACGGTAAAAACAAAGGCAAAGCCTTGAGATGAACCCTGTCCCTGCAGGTTAGTTCACGTACGGAAAGCCATTCCTGTAAGGTGAAAGACTCCCCTTCTTGTTCTACTGAGCAGCAAGTTAAACTGCTCCTGTGAGGTTTCATAATAGCCAAGAAATGGTTATTTGTCATGGTTACACCCACTTCCTAACACAACACAAAGTAAAAAATATATTAAGAAGAATTTACTAAGACTAACTTATCTATGAAATTGTGTGTCAAACTTCCTTCAGAAAGCACAAAGTCTCCAACCCTGAAACATGCATGAAACAGGTGGATAATCAACGAAATACATCTAATACCCACTGCAAGAGAAGCTGGGCATCTCTTTTTCAAAGATTAAAGCCATTGATTATTTACATCCCAAATAGTTTATGGAACTGTTTCTCAAACTGCAAGCCATACCTAATTTTTCTCCCATTAAAACTTACCATATTCAGTTCACAGAGAACAAATTGCTTAGAAGAAAAATTCCAAGTTACCTATCTTCCTAATTACCAGAAAAAGCTTACCTACCATCAATTTCAAAAAATGAATCCTAATACAACTGCAAAACTAAACATAACCTTGTCCTCTACAAGCTTTGCGTGCAGCTAGCTTCCAGACATCTCAGTGAATACCATGAACAAGCCAACACTGCTTCAAATTATTTGAGAGAGGTCTAATAACTACCATCAAGGTACAGTATGAACTAGTGGTTTAGAAAACACTAGTTAAGAAGTACTTTCAGATGATGAGTAGGCATGCTCAGGAACCAACTATTTGCGGTTCTACAGTTACTTTTTCCTTTTTTTCTTCAAAGCTTTTTACCATTCTCCAAGTTGCTGCATGAATAAGAGGTATAACAAATTCCACAGAAAATCAAACTGTAAAACAGAATGACACAAACTGCACCAACCAAACCGAAAAAAACCTACTTCCTTGAATTCCCGAGACTGCTTAGGAACAGAGCAATACTTCAGAAGTATGCTTTCCAAACACATTTCACCCTCTTCACACATCTATGCTGATTATTAAAGCATAACTTATCAACTTATCACAAAAATATGAAACTGTCCTGTATTCTGAACACACAACGATTGCACCAAGACATCCCTCATGTTTAAAGATGCGATTATTCCTTACAGAACATGGATCCATTACTGAAAGAAATACTATCGATCACGTTCTACGTACGCTACATATGAAAGCATACAATGCAGAATTAGGGTCCCAAAATCGGAATTTGAGAAGGAATTGTCATTCAGAAGGCTGACAGAAAAAAAAACCTAACTTGGGCTACTGAGCACTGTCTGCAGCACAAATTCCAAAAAGCCTGTAAAGTGTGAGAAGGGAAAGAAACACCACAGAGAAATGAGATGTTCCAAGTTCCTAACTTCTATAAGCATGTATATGAGAATTTATTAACCTATCTAGATCATGATCTACATTGACAAAACAGTAATAAGCAGCAATGCTGCTGATAAAATTGAACTGGCGTTTCCAGCATATATGTGTGTGCTTCAACCCTATTTATGAATCATTCTGATTTCACTGCATTACAAGTTCTGATACACAGCTACCGCGTTTCTAGTAAAATTATATTTATGAAATAGAAATTTATGACTTGCAGCTCTGATCAAGGAGCCACTTGTTTTTTCAGAATAAGTCACAACTTAATAGCACTTGTGCAGCTCTCTCCATATATTAATTACACGTTATGAAGCTTCCTGTATCAAACAGAAGTTGTAAGAACTGCTTCTGTGGTAAGAAGGGAGAAAGGAAAAAAAAAAAACCCAACCTTAAAAAAAAAAATTAGGAAGCGTTATGAAGACTGAAGGGACATTATATTTAACATCAGTAAGTCAACAAAACAGGTGATGATAAAGAAAAAATCAGATGAGCTCTCTCACTCCAAACAAAGTGTGATAATTACATGCTAAATGTTTTCTAAGGACCTATCAACATAAAAAAAAAAAAAAAAAGAAAAACAAAAACCACTGGGGTCCTTTCAAGTTCAAAGTGCTAGATCTTACCCTAAATCAAAACAGTACAATGAAGAAGCAGAACTCCTAGTACAGCATCACCTCTCAGTTTGACACTCTAAAGAGAGATGATGTATGCCAAACTTGAACGTATTACTGTGGAGAAAGCCACTCAATCCCTTAGGAACTGGTAGGCCTCCTAGGAAACAGGAACCTGTTGTAAAATGTATTATCAGCTTAATGGGGGGGGGGGGGGGGGGACGACGGACGGACACTCCACACTAACACAGTTCAGGTTTCAGACCTATTTTATCATCAGGAGTTTCTTTTCCCTGTTTAAGGGCACAGATGATGTAGTTTGGCAGAAATGTTATCTTTACAATGACCTATTTTCCTCATCATAAGTCCTGAAACCTCAGCTGTGTTTTAACAGAGGCATCTCAGCAAAGACTGGTCTAGGAAAAGTGATGGAACTACAAGTAGTGAAGCGAGCTGGACCCTCACCTATTCTGAAACCTGGTAAGATCAAAACCAGAACAATCTAACTAAGCACCCATACTTTTGAAGGTTTATAAATACTATTTATAAAAATCAAGTAGTATTTTGTCTGTAGTGTAAAAAATAATAATGTAGGTTTCTATCCAGTGACGATTAAAGATCTTGATTTATTCACACATAAATCTCTAAGAAATTAAAAACAAGGAGGTACACATTTCTTAAGAATTTCCATATAAAAGAGCGCGAGTGAAATTGACAAGCTGTAAGGCGTACCATTATTAATTGCTACAGAAGACACAGGTGACAGCCACAGAGAGCGCCGTCACGCACGCGTCAAGCAGCGAAGAAAATTCGGGTCGGGGGTTGATTTTCCCCCAAGCATTCCACTTTCTCCCCAGCCCGCAGTGCCTCCCCCCCAGCCCAACACAAACTTGGCCGCCAGGTCACCAAGCAGGCGGCACAGCTGCCCCGGCTGTCACTCCCGCCCCGGCCCAGCCGCGCGGAACCGGCGGCCCGGAGACGGGCCCCGCCGGGGTCCGGCAGCAGGCGGGCGCGGCGGAGCGCACCGGCGGTACGTGCGCCGGTAACACCCCGCGCAGCGCTCCTTTATCCTCGCTCCCGTCATTCCCTCACACGCACCGCGATCCCCCATCCGCATTGTCTGCCTCGCTCCATCTCTGATTAATATGGACACGTTTCTCGCTCCTCCTCGTCCCCGGCCGGGGATCCTCGGGAGCCCACTTCCTCCGCCAGGCGCCGGGACTCCCCCGGCAGGCCGCAGTCCCCGCGGGGCCGCGCAGGGGCGGCGGGCCCGCGGCGAAGGTCACGGTCCCCCACCCCCGCGCCCTCGGGGGCCAAAGTTTACGGCGGCGGCTGCCCGGAGGGGCCGGCTGCGTGCGGCGCGGCCCGCACCGCTCCTCGACGCCGGCCTCTGCCGGGGGAAAGCGCCGGGGCCCTGCGGCACGGCGGCCGGGGTGCCGGCGGCGGGGGGGGGGGTGCCGGAACGTCCCCGGCGGCCGGTACTGCCCGCTCCCCCGGGGCGCCCCCGCCGCGCCGCGCTCCGGCCGCTCCCCTCACCCACAGGGGGCCGAGCCCCGGCGGGCCGGCCCCTCCCCTCCGCCCCCCCGCCGCACGGCCTGCCCCTCACCGGTCATTGAGCTGGTCCTCGGTGCCCGGCAGCGGGTGCACCACGAAGTGGATCGAGGTCATGTTCCACGCCGCCGCTCAGCCCCCCCCGGCGAAGGGAGGCGGGCGGGCGGGGGCCGGGCACACAATGGGGGCGGGGGGGGCGGCGGGGGAGGGGGCGCGCGGCCTCCGTCCCTCCCCCGGGGCCGCTCAGGGCCACCGGTGGAGCTCTCGGCTGGCCCGCCGCGGCGCGCGGCGCGAGGAAGCAGGAACCCGCCGCAACGGCGCTGGCAGGAGGCTCAGCCCGCGCCGCACTCACGCACGCGCCGCCATCTTAACTTCCAGCGGGCCCTTCTCCCTCCCTCCGTGCGCCGCGCCGGGGAGGGCGGGGCGGCGGCGCGCGGCCGCGGTGTAAGCTTTGCGCTGACTGGCGCGCGCGCCGCCGCGCGGCGCCTCTTCACTAAGCGCGCCGCCGATTGGTCAGGGAGGCCTGGCGGAACGCGGTGACGTCATGCGCGAGCGGCGTAAAAGGCCACGTGCCCGGAGAGTGACGCCTTGTCGGGCGGGGGCGGGGCGGTTCGGGCGCGGGGCTCCCTGAGGCAGCGGACGGAGCCGTTCCCTTCCCTTCCCTGGCGGCCGAGCTCGGCGGAAGCGTGGCGGCACCGTTTCCCCTCCCGTCAGCCGGGCTCTGAGGGGGCTGGCCCGGCACGGCACGGCCCAGCGCCGCTTTCCTGGGCACAGGCCGCAGCGCCGCGGCCTTGCTGAGCGCCTCCCCGGCACCCGCGGGGGCTGCGCGCGCCGGGCCGTGCCCCGTGAGCGGCGCGTGGCTCGGCTCGCTGCCCGGCGCCCTGCGGGGGGGGCACGGCCGGTGGGGGGAGGGGGGGTGTGTGTGGCCGCCCCTGCCCGCAGGGCTGTTCCGCGGCGGGGGGGGTGTGCGACAGGGCTCTCCCCGCCGCCGCACGGTGCTGCAAAGCTGCTGCCCTGTACCGACTCGCTAAAGCCGGCTGCTCGCTTTGTGGTTCCTACTTACGAGTAGCGCCGCTTCCCCCCCCAACAGCCGGAGTTTCCCACCCTTTCCCTGCGAGGCGGGTGGTGGATCGCGGTAAAAACTTCGTTCCCGAGCCAGTGAAGTACTCGATGGAGCTCTGGCTGCGCACCCTCCCTCTGGACAGGGTTCAACTCGAGCGTTCCAGGAGAGTGCACCTTGCAAATGGAGTTGTTTTTAACAAATCAACATCTCGATTTGCTGAAAGTTGTGTAACAAAGTCAACAAAACAGCTATTAGTTTCTCTAGAAACTAACACCTTAGCCGGGATTCTACCAAGCTTTGATTTTTTTTTTTTTTTTTACTAGGGTTTGCAGCCTGCTCTTGCTTGTTTTCAGGAAATCAGAAATTTAGAAAACGGTCTTGTAATTTTTCAGTATGTGAGGAACACTAGCAATCACATCATAATGGTATAAAAAAAATTCTAGAATCTATTTCTGTAAGTTAAATTTATTTTCTGAGATTTAATTTATAGAAGTCATAGTTTGTTCCTCCACTACCAAATCTAAGGAATTTTGCAACTTGCTCATCTTCTATTCCTCTTTCTTCCCTGGCTCCTTCTCCACTACAGCTGAAAGGAGCTAATTCAAGAATTAGCTGATGTAGCTTCTTGCAGCCAAAAGATCTGGGGGTGTGTATTTTTTTAAGTGCAACTATCATTAACAGGAAATGCAATAAAGAGAAGAAATACTCAGTTGATGTGTTCTAGCTTTCTCATTCTCACTGTTTCCCCAAATGTTCTGTTATCAAGTGACAGTGATATTCAAGTGGATTCAAAAGCACAAATAAGTAATTTAGCTTATCCTAGAAGGAAAATCCCAATAGTTTTCTGGAAATACACAAGACATGGAGAAGGACTGGTTCTGTTTGATAGTGAGTCAGTGCAGTAGCTGTGCTTTTAACAATGTGTAGATCCATGATGGACCCTTTTTTTTCCTCTTAGGACAGAGCTAAGTCTTTGGAGTATTTAGGTCTGCATTTGATTGTCCCGAAATTTGTTAGTTTTCTCCTGCTTTGTCTGTGGGTTTTGTTGTTTTGCTTTTTTTTTTTTTTTTTTAATATCAGTCTTCATGCTTTTCCTGAAAACATTTGTGGTGTTTATTGCAATAAGAGATTTTTCTAAGCTGTCTTGACCTCAGTCATCTTATCAGAATCACTAGTGTGTTTTGATAATCACCTGAAAAACCATGCACCTCAATTTTACTGTTGTTTCCCAGACAAAAAATTAGTGTTTGCCTTTGACAGTCATTCCTCTTTTCCATTGAACTGTAGGAGGATGGGCCACATGAACTCCTGCAGTAGGTCTTGTTGCATCCCTGGGAATGCTTTCAAGAATTTTTGGTAGGGTTTGGGAAGCTCCAGATATTTGTTTGCTCTTGGGATCAAGATCTAGTCCTCCAAAGTGTTTACATTTCCAAATAACAGACTTGTTCAGTGGAGTTCTCTTAGGGGCCAGGCATAAGGAAGGGTTTTCTATTACTCTCTTCCTTCTGCCCTTCACGTGCAAGCTTTAGAGGTTAATGGGTTATGGAAACCTGTTGGATAAAAGACAGGAAAAGAGCTGGAAAAGCCCAAAGAGGGCTCATGTCTGTTAGGGCTCAGCATTCTGCTGCTGGCATTTCCAAGTAATCCTTTTCTGTAGCTTTATTTACATTATGACTGAACCCCAGTTTTAGCCATTGCCTATGGCTGTGTCAATGCAAACACTCAGCATAAGCAAAAAAGAAAAAAAAAATGGATTCTACTGGAACTTGCACTTGCAGCCAGAATAAACTTAAGTAGTGCGAATGTCAGCTTTTGTTCGCACAAAGAGTTTATGCTGCTGTCTAGAATGGCAGGTAATCCTAAGTGTAGATGAGAGGGCAAAAACCCAAGCTGACGATATTGTTAATCTGACAGGTGTTTGTAGCACGGTGGAAGTTCCAGCATGCTGTCGGAAGCACCCACACTTCTCGAACAAGAATGCAAGGCTGCATCTTACCGGTTGACTTTTGGAGTACCAGTAAGTGGTAACGCATCGAATGCCTGCGTTGTCCGCTCATGAAGGTAACAGAGTTTGATGGTCCTTTCATTACCTGAACTGACTCCAAATAGAATTGCTTGCTCATAGTAGAACCTCTCGTTCTTACACCCCCTGTTTTTTAAGAACTTAAAAATAAAACTTTTCCTAAGTTTTGTAGATTGACTAAGCCTGTTGGATGACAACATCCAATACCGAAATGGTATTTAAAAATCCATATTTACCAAGTCATGAAAAAAATCAAGAACTGAACTAGATTTTTGTTCTTTACAAAATATATCTTAAAGACAGGACTTCTGTCTTGGCCTGAGAAATTTACTTCCCTGTGTTGCACAGCTCCTCGGTGTATAGATGGTGCTATTTTCAGGCCTAGTGATAAAGCAGCAGCTTCCTTATGAAGGTGCAGCTATAAATACACCAACACCCAACTAGCCAAACAAGTTCCTTGCTGGTATACTTGTCTGTGCGAGAGTTTTTGCCAGCTTGGAAATACCATATAAAATAACTGCTGTGGGATCATTGCTGTTGTGTCTGAAATTAAGTTGTGATGAGAGTCAGCATTTCCTGAAGTTTTCAGACTGGTAGAAGCGCATGGGTTGGAAGGAACCTCTGGAGGGCATCTCCTCCAGCCTCCTGCTCCACAAATGGCCAGTTCAGTAGACCAGGTACTTTCCCATCAGAAACAGCTTCTGAATCACATGCACCAGGACAGACTTACTCCTGACTGCTCGCTAAACTCCCTGGGCAGCTGCAGGCCTGGTGCTTTGCACAGAAGACTTAGTCCCCAAAGGGATGGGAGGGTTAAAGTAGGTGGACTATAAGGGACTTTGCTCTGTAAACAGTGCAAGCAGATGCTGGCAGGTGCAGCGGGGCCTGTGGCTGATGGGGCATGATGAAGTCAGGGAGGAGGCCCTGAGCAGGAGTAAAGGCTTCAGGCAGCTAAGAAGAGCCCCAGTATGTGCTTTCCAGGCTGTTAACTCCAGATGTCGACAGAGATGACATAAAGCTGGCAGCAGAAGATTGTATTTTGCTGTGGAAGAAATGAGGCCAGCATTCCTGGAAATGTCAACAAGAATGTTGTGCACAAAACTGCAGCTTCTAGATTATTCCCAAGGCTGCACAGAAGTTCCTATAGCAAGCAACAAAGTACGTTGCAAAGGAAGAAATTTTGTTTCCAGCACCTTGTGCCACAAACTCAAGCCAAGTTCCTTGGCTGCCTCTTGCTCTCCCTCTGTCTAGGTGCAGCGTAAGAGCAGTTTGGGGCTGGGAACGTCAGGTTTCTAAACCACAGTGGTGTGTTTTGCAACTCAAGTACCTGCATAGTTTGCAAGTTAATACTAGAAATCAGTTCCAGCTGAGGAGGGCTGCGCTGCCAGCCATTTGCTTTCTGCTGTCCTGGGCTATGTTTTGTCATGCTCATCTCCCACATTGTCATAGCCTGATTTTTTTTTTTAATGCATTGCTTATTTATGACAGCTGAAACTTCATCTTGATAACAGGTATTAAGTGTTTATAATCCTTTATTTTCTAACTTGCACCTGGCTGTCAAGTGAAGAGGTTGCTGTAATAGAAAAATAATTTGTCTTGTGTGCGAAATGATTATGGTCTTTAAGAAGTATAGTTTAAGGACACAAAAGAGCAGGGAGCTTAATAAGGTTCAGAACTGATGAAAACTTGTTTCCCATGGATTTTTTTCTTGCAGTGGGTTCTTTGGTGTCTAGTGGTGCACCATTTCTGTCTGCCCTATGGATTCTCCAGCAACTAAAAAAGGTTGAGCTCTGCTGCAGTCTTTCCCTTAGGTGCAGTACTAATCAGTTCTCCTGCCTCCTTTCTGATGCTCGGGTCAATTAAGCTAACAGATCTCTGAGACCAGAACCTTGTGTCAAAATGTGGCCCAAAGAGACTCAAATGTTCAGAAGTTAATATGGTAAGCTAGACACTGACACACAGCCTGCTGATACAACACTCGCTACCGCACACGGACTGAAATACACCTGTTTAAAATAAGGCAGTACTGCAGGTGAAGGACTCCTGGGCTAGAAATAAGGATTCTGCGTCTGTTTCTCCTTTCTTTAGTGTGAAGTCAGGGTACTTGCTTCTCTTTAGGGGACTTGGCACAGTTATGTCTGGGACCAAGGTGAGATCTCTGCCAAGTACTCATTGGAGTTTGTACATCCACCAGTATCTGGCAGACTGAGGTTTTGTTTTGATAGATCCCTCACTTGACATTGCTCCTCACCTTACTTGCATCCTTCTCCAGCTCCCACAGAGACACTTCTGAACACCTCTTCCTTCTGACTAGGCATTCAGGACATCTCTTCTTGTCCAGGCCCAACCACAAAGTTTACGCAATGGCTTTTGTATGTGTAGACCAGACCTGTCTGCTGACAAATGCAGCTGGGTGCCACAGGAAGAGCTCAGCAGGCATCCTGGGCATGGTGCAGGAGCTGAACATCTTGGGAACAGAGGCTGTGGACAGCCGCTTTGTGCGACTGTCCCTGGAAGGCAGCACGGGCAGAGCTCATATGGACAGTGTACGTCATGGGTCTATCTCTGAGGCTTTGTGTTGGCTGTGTCACCTGGGCAGGTGCCCCTGTGCAGGCAGCTGAAAGGCAGCGTGGTGCTCATTTACATCAGAGTGGCTTCTGTAAGCTTATGGTAGGGAAAGACAGAATTTGTTTGAACTTCAGCAACCTAAAAGGCGGGCATGTGACCCTAGCAGGTCATCTGGGTTCCCTGTGGATTGCCTTCTCCTGCTCATGTGACTGCAGGCTGCCAAGGGAGTCTGGATGATTAACTGGGACAGAAAAGGGGTTTTATTTCCCTGTTAGTTCCATTTGATTGGTTTAGTTACTCTTGCCTTAACCGTATTTACCTTCAAAGGTGGCAGTTTCAAAAAAAAATCACCTGTATAAATTGTGAGGGTGAACTGCATTCCCAGCAATACTTCTGTATGGCCTTGATTCATGTACTGCTTCTGAAATCGTTGCAGAGTAAATTTGTTTCTGACAGGGAAAGAAGTGGAGACCTTCCAGGGCAAAAGCAAATGAATTGTTCCATGGACTCCGATGGGACCAAGATTTACCTTTCGGTGTAGTAGCCTACTTTATAGCTGCTGTTCCTCTGCCATTAAATAGCCACCTGTCGTGGACGGATATTTATAATATAGAAAGAAATAGTAGGTAGTTGTTGCATTTGTGTTTAATTCCACTCGAAAAATTGTTGAAATTTTAAAAGTTGAAGAGGAGCCAACTGTAACATAAAGCAATGGGTGCTGAGTGCCCAAGAATCTGCAGTGCTGCAATTTGAGGGGATTTGTGTTGGCCAGCTCTAGGTGTGCCTCACAGACTGAACATCCACAGCTTCCCGCTCTTTGGGAGCACAGGTTTCCATTTGGTTTCACCAAAAGGAGGCCAGGTTGTGTGGTCTCAGGCTGCTCTGCAACGTGACCTGGAGGGTGGTGAGAGGGAGACGAGTTTTGAGCCCAAACTGCCGATTTAAATGACAACCTAGGCACACAGAGAGAAAACTGAGCTGCCCATGAGACAGCTCTGAAGCAGCTTCCATTTACAGCTGGCATTTTAAGCAAACCAGAGGCTGTGTCATTTGAGAAGTGCTGTTCAGGAGAAATTTGGCCTGTGCAGAATGAGTGTACGCAGAGGCTGCAAATTCACCATCTCTTCTAAAACAGCTATTCCACATTTCAGCAGCCAGAGGCTCCTGCCATGGGCAAGCAGGCATGGTTTCAAACACAGCTCCCTGCGAGTGAAAGCATTCTCATCTCTTGGACCACCCCATTCCCTTTAAATAATGGACTTTGCTTTCAGGAAAGATCTCACCATTCTGCTAAAAAACTTACGAGATTTTTTTTCTTCTTTGTTTTTCCCTCCTTAAATCACTGAGGACATTTACATACAACAGAACAGCCGTTCTTTAACTGTTCCTCCATGTCATTGTAGTGTATTCCCAAGCTGAGAACATAATTGCAGCAGGTCATCACAACCAGTCACAGAAGAGATAAAATGTCAAAAAAAATAGATGTTGACTTCATGCAAGAAGAGGCAGCTCTAACAGATGGGAGTCCCATGAAAGAAAGTTTTAGGAATTTTATGCTGCTGGAGATTCAGTGCTGAAAAGGAAAAAAGTAAAAAGAAAAGTGCAGTGGGGGCAGTGGTCAGTAGGAGATGCAGTACACAGAGACCTGTGTTGGGAACTGTTTTGCCAGTTCACATTTAGCTTCAGTGAAACTAATGGAGGAAAGAAAATATGAATAAATAGTTTGGAATGTTTTTTTTTCCGTGCTTTGTAAGAGGAAAGGGACTTTGATGGATGAACATTTTATTGTAACAGCAGTTACAGCACTTGTCTGTTGTATGTGTTGGTGCATGTATTTATATAGATAGGTAGGTAGTTTACGTGCAACTGCAGGCAGATTTGCAAATACAGAATTACTGGCTACTAACTGAACTTACAGGTAGTTCCACTTGCAATGAATGTTGCCTACTGCTACAAACCGAGGTGAACTGCGGTGTTTGTAAATTTATCAGCCTTTAATTATTCGGGCTGAATGTTTAATGCGGCGTATCTGCCTTTGTCTAATTTTTAACAGAAGTATCAAGCAAAAGGTTTAGCTATTACAAAAGGTGATGATAGAAAAAGATGGCCTTTAATCATATTTGAAACATTTTATTGAAAACTGTCATGCCACTAGAGTCTGAAGGAGGGCAGTCGGTGTATTATCACTTGCAGGAAACGCCAACGTTCACCTGAATTTGGGTTATGAGCACTGGGCAAAATTAAAACTGAATTAAACATGCCAGGTAGAAACTTGTTAGCATTTGACAGGTCTGTTCGCTCAAGATTACATACCTACACTTGTTCTTTTCCCCATACAGCTTGTACAAGCTACCTAGACCCAGCTAGATTTGCCTGAAGGTTTCCCTTATGCGGTGCCTTCCAGCTGGCAGAGGAGGGGGCAATGAGCCCTTCTTCTGCCCCTTGGCTACTCCTCTGCACAGAGCGCCTGCTGGGCACAAGTGGGAGATGTCTCCTCTGTCACCTAGCTTTTGGGACTGCAAAGTCAAGAGCAAAAGTGCATTGTTTTGGGATGCCCCATCTAGAAATGCTGTAAATTTTTGATGCAGAAATTACAGGTCTCTGCCTGAGGAGTGTACTGAAGTTTACAGTATGTAAGGCACTGGGGTGGGAGTTCAGATAGGCTTCAGTCATAACAACAGGTGAGTTTACTGTTAAATGCGTATCTTATCCGTTTGGCTTCCTATTTCCTATGATTTATTCTGCTGCTCTGATAAACTATGATTTAAAACACACTGACATGCCAGTTCAAGCTAATAGCCCCTTCTCCTACACTGAAACACATCACAGCAAGTGGAAGATGCTGTGCTTTATATCTGTCTCCCAGGATGAGGGAGAGAAGAGCTGAGGGCTGTGGGGCTCAGCCCGCAAAGACCGACACGACACGCTGTCAGCTGAACTTGCGGTGGGAATCAGGTCCAGACAAGAGATCCCTGAATTTAGGTGTCTTATCGCCCACTTCAGTCAGTGGAGGCTTAGTTATGGTAATCAGTGGAGATGGGGCGTGATTCAGCTGATGAAATGTAGGTGTCTGTCCTCTGGTGAGCTGAATCCCTCATTGCAGTGGGAGGTGGGACACTGAGCTCATGCTGGCGTGTCGACACCCCTGGGTACAGTCTCCAGCTGCTGGCATTGTGTCTCCAGTTTAACGAGAGGGGCTGGCTGCACCCCCCTCGCAAAGGCTGGAGCTGCTGAGCCCACCGACTGCTCTCAGCCTGTGTAGGGCATGCTTCAGCCCCGCTGTGCGGGGTGGCTGGGCACATCAGACCTTATTTAGGGTAGTCAAAATGGCACCGGGAAAGAACACCCAAGGCTCTGCAATAAAGAAACAACATCAATCTGTTAAAATTATTTTTACAACCTCAATTGACGAGTTCAGACAAATAGACTTAAGCGAGCCTTCTCAGTATATGAAATGTTAGTATCTACCACTTATTTTTTCAAGCTATGTTTTAGATTTTGTTTTCGACACAAAAGAGTCATATAAAATTATGCAAATGAGCTGCCAAACGCAAGGCATTATGCAGATTTGTGGAGGCAGGCAGCAGAGTGTTAACCCTTGGTGCTGCAGCTTGCTGCGGAGGGAGCGCTGCCACAGCAGCTCCGTGGGAATTCCTTTCAGCCCTTGCACTCTTTAATTGCAACGCTCCTGCGGCAGGGCCCGAGGTGTGAGGCTAACCCTCCTGCACACACCCCCTTACCAAATGGGTTTAAGTTGACAGTGGAGGTGTATTTGCTGCGGTGTTCACCTCACTGTCCTGCCTGGCATCTCAGAAAAGACAAGCATCGTGGCTGTCATCCGCTGTTTCATACAGGTTGTTTGCAGATTACTTGAAGTAACTGTCATGGGAGAAATATCGAATTGCTTTTCAAATGTCAGCAGTGTGGTAACACTTTAAAAACAATTGAGATTGTCAGCTAGAAGTCCTCCTAGCTTGCTGGGCTGGCTGGTGAACACAAGGTACGGTAGCAGCCTTGACTTTCTGGAGAGAAAGGCTATTAAAAGAGCTCCATGTTGTGCTGATTTGTGGGTTCAATAGCTCATTATCCCATCCAGCTATAAAGGTGGTGGGAATAACTCTCATCCAGGAACAGATGGGTTTTGATAGAAATCCAAGGCCTGATCTGCTCTGGAAGTTTGCCCTGATCTCTGCAGCCGATGCCAACAGCTGACATAGCCACATCAGTGCAAGCACTAGTGCTGAGCAAGAAATCCATGGGTTATGGCAGGGCAGTATGGCAAATGGCAGGAGCTGGCAAATCCCCAGCTCACACAAGGGTGTAAGAGCAGCTAATCTCTGATGGAGGTGCCTGATGCTGAGTTAAAATAGTCTTGGTGGCAGCCAAGCCTGGAGAGGGAGAGAGTTCATGTAGGGTGGTTTTGGAAGGGCTGGGTTTGTGCCTCAGGTGGGATGCCAAGCCCCGTGAATACGGGGTTTGTTCAGCATCAGCAGGGACAGATCCTGCTGAGGGCAGGAAGGAGTCTGGCTGCAGCACAGGGGGACTCGGTTCCACATTTCCTCCTGCACTTCAGTTGCTCATGGTTCTCTCTAAGAGAGCTCGCAGAACAGCACAGGTGCCAAGGAAAACACCAAGGCACTTGGCATTCACATTCCAGTTGCTAAATGAGGGGAGGGGAGTCATTTTTTCCCCTCTGCTATCTTTGAAGATATGTGTGTTTGTGTAGTGGATGACTTCAGTAACAAATAATGCTCTAGGAGATTGGGATAATCTGGGTTTCTCTCCTGCATCCCCTTATACCCAAAGTCTTTTGAGTTTGCTCCGCTTACCAAATTGCTCCCTCGCTTCCTTTCTAGTTAAGGGTGTCATTTCAAGCTGACTGAGCCAGTACAAAATACTGAATAAACACTGCAGTGTGTTCAAACCTGGATGCTATCAGTGAATTTACAGACTTAAAACCTATGGCCAATTTTAAACTGGATACACATGCATGCGCACGAAGGTTAGCACAGTTTAGCTACTTTGGTTTTGCTTGTTTTTAAGAGCATTTTTGGCTCAAAAATGTGATGTCTGTCATGTATTTGGAAAGAGTTGTCCAAAGCACATGATCAACATCTGTTGGTTTCGGATACGCCAGAGGAGCTTAGCAAGCCTAATAGATGCAGAGATCAGAGAAGCCATTGCTCCTGTGTATTCGTTTTTTAAAGATGGAATTGGAGTTTTCTTATTGCTCAGCAATTTGAGCAATGAGCTGGTGATTTGATTAGTGAAAAAAAAGCAAGAAACCCACCTACATTTGTTCAGGTCTCTGTTAGTTTTGGAGGGAGTAGCTAAAAAGGATATAAATCAGACACTGCTGCTGTACTGCACTTGCCTTGCCAGCTTAAAAGAACTAAACTAGTTTAAATAGGCAGAAGTACTGTTTTATAATGGCCCACATCCCAAAACAAATCTAAGCACAAAGACCGTGGAAGGAAGTTGCTAGGAAACCTCTACAGTGTGCTGGAGAAGTTTTGCAGCGCAGGCACCTGTAAGAGAGTCATCACCACCTGCCAGCCTGAGCATTTCCCAAAAACTGTGGTACAAAATGGTAGTTCACATTCATTTCCATAAATGAAGTATCAGGAAATGCCTCACAGCTCATTTGAAATCAGTGCAGCTTCAGGGGACTGTAAGTCATTCCCAGAACCATTCCTGAAGATGCGACACCAAGGTCCTGTCCGCACTAGCCATGAAGCCCTGACTTCTGTGTTATGCAAGGTCTGGCCAGGCTGCTTTGCTAGCACGTGCCTGCGGTCATCTTAATTAGGTTCTTAGCAAAGATCTTTGCTTCCGTGGGCTCTAACCTTGCCCATGCTGAGATTTCAGTAAGGTAACTAGATTTCAATAAGGTAACTTTAAGTAAGATTAACCCTCTGGAGGCAGGGTCACCGAGTCTCATCTCTTTTGCACTTAGAGGGTGGGTTTTGCCAGCAGATTTTGTGCGGGCATGCTGCCACGCAGGTAGTTTTTCTGCATGGGGATGTTCCAGAAAGTGAATCAAACGAAAATGTTAAAGCTGCAGGTCCACAATGTCAACATGCACACATTAAAGCCCCCATTTCTGTACCAAGTAGTCATAATTATGACATTTGAATTCTCTTAACACTCATTTCTTTCCTATGGCTACTTCATAGCTGAACGCATCCATTTAAACCTGTTTCTATGAGGAAACTGGTAGCTGAAAGGTTGGGGAATTGTCAAGGACACATTTTTCATTCATCACGAAGTCATCTGTCAGTGCAGCTCGTGACTGGGATAAGAGAGATGAAGGCATCAGGTATTGCTGGGATTACTTGTCTGTACACTGCCTTAGTAGCTTTTCCCAAAAATGGGTGATGTGGGGCATGGTGGTGGAGTGGTGGCTGCCGTGGGCACGATGAGCAGAGCAAGCTGGCCATGGTTTAAGAGTCTTCATGAAATTCCCTATGTGTGGCAAGCCCCTGATGGTGCAGCACTGGCACATTCCTGCCTGCCACCACCACTCCTTGCTATGTCATAAAAGCCTGCCCAGCACGTGCCCCACTCCCCCCTGCCCACCAGTCAAGATGACTCGTCATGGCTAAAAGCCATTAGCACTCAGAAGGTGGACCCTGGGATCTCCACCCCTCCAAAGATAAGCCATAAGGAGAAACCAGGAATGCATATTAAGCCTGAGGATGCTCCTTTGAAGAAAGATTTGTTTTAAAACAGAGGGGTTTGTTACATGGTAAAGGAGGCATTCAGGAGATGCAACGCTGATATGCGATGCTGATGTGTGAAATGTGGCTGTTACAGGATTTTCCATTCTGGTTTATCTAGTCCCTTGACACATAAAAAAAGGAAAGATCCAGATCTTCAGTTTAACTTGAAAAAAAGCTCTTAGGAAATCCTTTTTTACACAGCATATAATTAATGTATGGTATCAACCCTGGACATTCCTGACAGGTTTGAACTAGCTCTGCGCTCGATGGTCTAGCAGTGTTCGTTAGCTGTGTCCCGTGTCATGCTGTGGGAGGAGGGGCTCCAAAACATTCTGTAGTGGCAGAAACTCAGTTGTTAATTTAAAGAAAAGCCTTTTCTTCCGATATAGTTTCTGGAACAAGAAAACTGTGCAAGAGCTATAACAACATCTGGAGCTTTCCTGGTTCAGAGCAGGTTTTCTGCGTTTCAGAGATATACGTACATGCACAGAAGGCATTCCCAGTGCTGTTACTGGCGTAAGGTTACATCCAAAGACTCACAGTTCCCATGCTTTGGGGCTCAGAAAGCAGCACCCGCCTCACCTGCTCTTACCACGGTGATGCCCACACCTGAGCTATTTCCCTGCACCTTCCTTGGGGCCGGTGGGGAGAAACAGGGACCCAACAGACTCAGCTGTACAGCTGCTGGTGGGATTAACCATGCCCTAGGTGAACCTCTCTTCTCCACAGGCAGAGGAAATTTGGAGGGGAGTGGGTGTGTTTGCTGTAGGGGTCTGAAATGAAGTGAGCGAAGCCCACCAAGGTGCGTGCTGACGGCAGCCATCGGCCATCTGGCTGTGCCCCCTCCCAAGGCAGCGCTGCCCTGGCTGCTCGGTGCTGAAGCAGTCACCTCTGGCAGCCGTTCATCCTGCCCCTCTGACAGGCACAGCTTCCCTGAAGTGAGGATGTGCGTCTCCCATGAATCATCTCCTCAGCTGCTGACTGAGGTCCTTTGGACCTCTCACATCAGGACATGCTGTGGCAGCACCGTATCTCCAGCTGGAAATGAGCAAGGGTCTTCTCCAAAGCCTCCAACACAGGCAGGGCTGTTGCAGGCAGGGTGCCAGAGCAAACCCTTGCTCATCGCAGCAACATCCATGTGCATAGGTAATTGCCTCTTCCAAAGCAGCAACTCTCACAGACCTGAGCCTGGGAGGTGCAGAGCATCTCCCACTCTGCCTGACACGTGTGGGCCGTCTCAGAGATCAGTGCTTCTAAAATACGGTGTGATCGTGATCATTCATCAAAGCACAGGCTGAATTTTAAACTCTTCAGTAATACGAGAAGTTACTGTCTGACCTGTCTCACACCCTAACGGTGCTGCCAAAGGAGGAAGGAAAGAACTGAAATTTGACGCAGTGGCATACGGAGGGACTCGGAATTCATCTGAAATGAAGATGATGAGAACAACGGTTTTGTCTGGTCTTTGATCCCTTTCACAAATAACATCTCTGGATGTGGTTAGAGAGGGCTCATGCTGTGAGCTGGGCTTTTTGTAGTCACCTCTGACTGGGAAGTTCTTGTCAGTTGGATTTGTGCGTTTTTCCAGTTTATTTTGTAATACAATCAAATTACCGCTTCCACATCATGAGAGATACTTCACGGGTTTCTTGGGAGAGGACACCAAGTTCAAGGCTAATTTTTTTCCTCTCAAAGAATTTTTCCAGTTTTCATTCCTAAACAATTTAATTTGATAATTACCCACAGAGGATGAAATTAATTTCAAACAAATCTTGGGCAACAACTTCACAGAGACATCTTGTGTTCTTCCTCCTCCGCATGCAGCTGCGGTTCAGTGACATGTTTACCTGTGCTACCATCCCTGCTCTGAAGCTCCAGCCCCCTTTGGTAAGAGCCATTGCGGCTTCATGTAGCCTGGAGAAGTTTAGTTGTAGCTTCAGAACTGGCTTCTTTTGAGGTTGATTCCATTCTTGTGCCCAGGTGTTCCCCAAACTGGAAGCCAACCATGGAAAAGAGAAAAAAATACACTGAAAGGAAAATCCCTAAGCTGAGGAGCTTCATGTTTCATAATACCTAAATGGTGGAAGCATCTCTTGTAGAGTGACATGTCAGGATGTACCTGATGTCCAGGTGGAGGTTCAGATCCCTGTGACTGGCCCTAAGCTAGTCTTTCCTCACGCACACCACTGTTGCTAGAACTGCAGAAACAAACTACCAGACACTCTTCAGTTTTAACCACCAGGTTATTTACATCTGCTTTGAGGATACACTAGATAAAACTTTGAGGCCCTGGGATAGACTCACTGGAGTGACACAGGCTGACACAGCTCCCGTTTCACCACTGCAAAAGGTGGCCCATGCTTGGTGTCATGAGGTAGGACCTGTGCAGCTGCATGGCTCATCCTTCTGGGCCACAGTCATTGCTGCACCTTGCTGGTAGATCTTTGTTGCAAACAAGAACTGCTCATCCTTCTTTAAACAGGGAACAAAAACTGGAGAAAAAAGGCAAAATTAGGGTTGGAGTTTTCTTGTCATCACCAGAGCCCATGCCTTTTTCCATTCGTGCAGAGACAAGCTGTCACAGAAATGATGGGAGGCTGGTGGTGAGAACTGACTGCCAGAGAAGGACATCGTTTGTAATCCAGAGTGTCCAGATGATGTTGGTGAGTGGTACAGATTTATTTGGTAACTCATCTCTCATTAAAACTGACAGATTTTTTTCTTCCTAGCAGGATGGATGAGAGTGGAAATATTTCACATAGTCACTGATTTCACTGACATATGACAATTAAGAAGCACTTTAAATCTTTTTCAATTTGATATGAATCCCGTAAAATAATAAAACGCCAGCATCTAAACAAAGATCTTCAATAAACTTGGTTTTGAGATTTCTATTATGTTCCAGTTTGGAATGAAAGGAAACTGAAATAACCAGCTTTCCCAGGGAAGCGTGACTTCTGAGATTTGCACAGCTCTAAGCATCCTTGCATAAGCCTTCAGGAGCCCAGTGATCCCTGCTGACAGGCAAGGCTCCTCCTGTGCTCAGGGATGCTGCAGCTGGTCCAGCACACCTGCCACAGAGGGAATTCTCATTCATATCCTATCAGATGCTCAGGGTCGTCTCCCAGGTGGCAGCACCAATTGCCAACACCACATTTTGGGGAGGTACTTTCTTAAGTATGTGGATGGAAATGGAGAGGTCTTCACCAGTTTTCAGGTAACCTGGGCACATCCCTGATGAGTGGGTAGGCCTTGCCTTCATCCTGCAGAGGAGCAAACAAAAGGTGGCCTTGGCACATACAAACTATTTTCTGTTGAAGTGAACACGGGTGTTGGAGAAATAAAAGTCCCCGTTAAGAAGAGTTCTCTCTTACATGGCATTAGCACATTGATTTCTACTCCTGCAGCAAAGCTGAGTTTCATTTACAGAGGACTGTCCTGAACAGAAGCAGATGCCAGACTATTAACTAACAACATAAAGTGCCCTTTTTTATAGCAAATAACATTTTGTTCTTTATTTACATTTAGGTAGACAAGATACCTAAAATGGAAGAACGAGACCCAGCAAATACACTTTGTGCTGAACTGTGCAGGCACAGACGGCTCTTAGCACTTGTTTTTAGATGAGAGTTTATACCCCCGAGGTGAGTTGTGCGCTCCTGGGCAATACCCACCTCTCTCAGTCGTTCACCTGAGAGCTGGAAAGCACGGACAGCAACCATCTTCAGCTGCTCCACAATTTACATCTCTTCTGGGTGCCAGACTCACCCATTTGCTGAGCTGTTTGAACTAAATGGGAGTAGTAGGAATGCAGTAATGTTGGCTAAAAACAAAAGCTGAAGCAAGGGCATTTTCAGAGCAGCTTTAGGGCCTGAAGACTACTGCAGTCCTCCTGTTTGGGCTATGGAAGGGTGATGTGGGTACCTGGAAATGACTCTGTGACAGAGAGAAGACATTCCAATTTATCAGCAGGCTGCTCTCTTTAAGCATTGCAGCAGCTTTCAGATATTACCTTTGGGAAGAGTAGACTGGCTTGATGGTGGGAGAGAGGAGCTCTTCCATAGCGTCACCCCCTCGGAATCTGCGTGATGGCAAGCAGCTGTGGCAAGCGTGTCTTCCGAGCGCTCTGCACCGCCCCATCAGTGCAGGAGCATGGGCAGGGGCGGCACTGCCAGGCTATTGCAGATGTCGTCGCACGAGAGGAGCAGCGAGCAGGCAGAAAGCCAGAGCTGGTGGGGAGACGCTGGGACATTTTGGGGTCAGAAGAGGCTCTAGAAAGCACAAGCTTAGTGAGTGAGCATGACTGACATGCCGTGACAAGTACACCATGGGCTATTGCTCTCCAAGGTGTAGTGCTGCGGGGTGTTTCAGTCAAGATCCTGTGTACACATGGGATAAAGCATCTTTAGCAACTATGCTGGATACCGTGGTGCCTTGAAACATGCTGGGGAAAGATCTGTCACTGCTTTAATTGTATTAAAACACGCAGAGCTGGAGTGAATAATACCATGAGCAGGCCAGTAATTAATTAACTGGTTTGCTGTACAAGGGAAGGGTAACACTAATTTTCTTCCATCTGGCCTGTGTAGACCAGACCTTGTTAGGAAGAAGAACATTTATTCATTTTGGTGTAAGACAGCATGGCCCTGCTCTCAGGTCCTTGCTGCTATGTGCCAGTGGGAGAGCAGAAGTGGAAGAGAGCCTGGGATGTTGTGGGAAGCATTATCTGAAAGGAAGACAACTTAGGACAGCACTAGGAAAACAAGGAAAAGAAAACTCTTTTAAAGTTGACGAAGCATCAGTGTGTCTGAGCAGCAGAGTGAGAAGCGAGTCAGTGTAGAATATTCAACGAATCATTTAAAATTGAATTGAGGGAACTCAGCTGCTCCATTATGAGTTTCAAGCGGAGAAAGAATTCCTTGAGGAAAGACGTAAAAAGCAGGTTTTGATGTAACATGAATATTTTTCCCATGAAGGTTAAAGAGAGTTAAATAAGTTGGTGAAACCGAGAAGATATCAAAGGATTGTCTCATTTACATAAACAGGGTGCTGAGAATCCAGAAATACCATCCCAAGGAGTTAATTCTACAGGTTGGTGTGGGAAGTCAGTGCCACTCCAGAGAGCAGGAGGCTGAGCTGGAGCCTGACACCCTGGGTCTGCTCCAAACCTTTCGGCAATACTTGGCTGGACACATAGGTGCGTAGTTACATGGCTAATTAATTCTGTTCCATATGGAAATTAGGAGAGGGGAAAATGATCGTTATTATCCATTTGAGAACATGTTTACCTGATTTCAGTGTGTGCCTGCAGTGCTCTGTATGAAATTGCACTCTCAGTCAAACGTCTGTCTTTCTGTACCAGAGTTAGTCCAGACTGCGCTTAAAGTGATATCCTTACACCACACTTAATGACGTGGTGGGGGCGTTAAAAGATTCTAGCTGATAACTGTAAATCAGTATGTCAGACACTGACAAAACCTGCTAGGTCTGAAAATATATTGGCCAAACTCTGAACAGATCAATACTTGCTGTACTCGGTCTGTTCTTGCTCAAAAGCAACCAAAAGAGGCTTTGAAAGAACAAGCTAATTCCAGGCATTCTCTTTGGAAGGGCAGGGAAGGCAGCAGTGCTTCCAGCCCTTAGGGTTAGATTTTGGGGGTTGGGGTTTTAGGTTTGTGGGTTTTTTGCAGGTTTCGTTTGGAGTATCTTAAAGTCCCCCTCCATAATCTCCCCTGACAAGGTAGACTCTGAGTGGAGGTGTCCCTGGCTCTGTGCTGAGGACAGGGAGGGGCAGTGACCCCTGGCAGTAAGCGGTGGCCTGAAGGACATCTTCCAGTTGCCATCCCTCCACTCTGGTTTTCAATTTAAAAGAAATTCAATTTAAAATTCAATTTAAAATAAAAGTTCTCAGCTTCACGGGTGTCAGGAAGCTCTTCCACAGCTAGGAATGCTCAAGGGCTCAGAAGCAACAAGCCAAAGAACTTAGGCTGGTTTTGACTTCACCGTGTTGGAATGTTGTTGCCTTTAACGTCACTGTGGGAGTGAGTTCAGGACAATGTGTGAGACTGACAAGGGCCAGATCAGAGATGGATGCTGTGGTATATGCACTCCTTCCTCCTCCTCCTCCCATCGGGTTAGATCTGACTGTGCAAGGTCCCTAGGAGTGCAGCAAACTCGAAGCCAGAGGATGTCCTGTTCCACTGATAAAAGACAACTTCATAACAGCATTTGCAAGTGAAGTTTGATCGTGGACTCACTTCCTTGACAGCCCCAAATATGTTTGATTGCCTGATCTTAGAAGAAGTCAAAATTCACCTTGACTTCCCTGGGCAGGGACCTGATTAAGCTGAAGCTTGCATCACACCACAGCGGTTTTACCCTGGTAAATCCTCATGTCCCAGTAACACGCAGCATCCACGTATCAGCGTGTTGGCAGCAACTCACACACTGCATTTACAGCACCGGGTGACTTGCAGTGAAGGAGCAATGCTAAAACCCCTCTTTGCTAGGTGGGTTACTGAGACTACCCCACCAGCAGCCGGAGGAACACACCGAGGGGCAGAAGTCCTTCCTTCCCCTCGGGAAATGGAGCTGAGCTGGTTCTTGAGATGACAGACAGCACACCTTCAAGGCAGAGTTGACCTGTGCTCAAAGCAATTCCCATCCATCCACCTACCTTCTCGGCCATTTTTGGTGCCCCTTTCAAGTGGAGCCAGCCAGGCAGACCCACATAAACCTGGGTGCCACTTCCCCGTGCCTGAGAAGTCACTAGCTCCGCAACGGTGATGTCAGCCAAGTCAGCTGCACGTGGTTACTCCTCCAAGGCCTGCCTGTAATTACCCCCCCATGCCCAGAAGGGCAGGCAAGTTCTCCCACAGCTTGAAGGAAATAATTACAGAGCAGCTCACCTTCCTGCAGCACAGAGCTCTTCCTGATACATCCCAGAGGCACCAGCAGCATTACTCATGGTGGGTGACGTTTCCCAGCGTGATTCTCACACCCTAGCTCCACCTTCCCGCCTGCTCCCATCTGGAGCTGGTCAAGCCCAGGACAGCACGTCAGTGCTGGGGAGGAAGGGGAGGAGTGGACCTGGCTCTGGCTGTGGGAAGCAGCCCATCAAGAAATGCCTGTTTAGCACAAGGCAGACTAGCTTGCCTCAGGAGTGAGCTGCTTCTGTAGATTAAATGGCTCCTTGTGAGTCAGGAGCCCAACCCTTTATTGCAGAGTTGCATATTTTCAGAAATGGCTGAAAAAGTAGCAGGCATTTTGGAGAAGCTGTTTCACGCTGGTGTGGCCCCACTTCCCATTTACTCGGCTGGTTCCTGTGCCACCTCCACAGCTCACTAGCTCCGTACACGGAGCAGCTGGAGGTGGCCCAGCGTGGTGCTGACCTGGATGAAGTGATCTCCCACCCTGATCCTCCCCTGATAAGGGAGTGAAAGGCTAAGGCTGGTGATCTCTCGTGCCAGCTTTGCTGAAGAGATGCCTTCTTAGCAGCTCCACCCAAAATACTCTTCATTCTCCTAACCTGGAGATGCCTTGAGTCACCCTCGTTGCCCTGCAGGAACAGATGCAGGTCTCTGGTGGAGACCCAGCAGCCTCAGAAAGTCTCTTTACCTGTTTATGTTGATACCTTAAGGCACAGTACCTGCCTCCAGGGGGTCGACCTCACATCCACGCCAGTTGTCCTTGTCTGGTGATATGTGGTGGTAGCACACAGCTGAGGCACTGCCCTCACTCCAGCCCATGGGTAGGCAGGAAGAAACTGGGGAGAGAGACCTTCATCCCTCACCTGCCTCTAATCCTGCTCTGTGGAAAGAGGTGAACCCCCTCCCCGTGATGGAGTCTGTGGCTACCACCTCTCTCAAAAGGCACCATGCAGGTGCTTCTTGTTTGAGCAGTCAAGCACAACAAACACTGTGGTGAGTGGAGTAGCCTCTAGCCTGCTGTCACCCCAGAGGCTCATGGAAGAGCCTGTGGCCCTGCGAGCTCATGCCCGCTCAATGACAAGCCCAGCACATGGGCTTGGCAGGCTTTTTGGGGCTGGGGGTGTTGGAGTTTGACTGACTGATGAGTTGTTTAAGGTACCCTTAGGTGTCTCACCGGTCGCCTACTCATGGTGACGCTGCAGAATATGCCAGGTACAGTGTGATCTTTTCAGAGAGAAGCAAGACCATGAGAGAAGGCTGGGAGAAAAGGCAGAGAGAAGGTAGAGGGAGGCAAGACCCACATTCTGGATGGTTTGGAGTGTTTAGCAAAAAACGACAGGTAGTTTATGGGTCACCTACACACTTCTCTCCAGCCTATTGAGGTACGTCAAGCCAGGGCTCAGAAGGACTCGCTAGTATCTCCATTTATCACAGGGTCCCAGACTGCTGATTTGGCATCTCTAAGGAAAAAACTTGCTCCATCCAGTCTGCTGCTGTTGTGGTATCAATATCAAGTCACACATTTCCCCCCCAAAAGAGTGGTTGGTGATAAACCTTATCTTTATGGTTTACCCACCTGGGCAGGTTGCTCACATCCCAACCTGTCCCCCCTTTCTCTTACTGTACTAGGAGCAGGTGACATCAGTAATTCAGGGATTTTTTACTGCTAACATTTGCTGGTTTGTATGTACCAGGTTGAGGTGGGACCTGACTCCTTTGAACCAATGAGGCTGTGGGGTTTTCTGTAACACCAGCACTCAAGGGGAGTGAAAGACTGGAAAGGGATACCAGGCAACCCATCCGCTGCCATCATTTGCCAGGAAAGTTCAGTCTTTCTCCTCTGAATGCTTTTGAGGTCCCTTTCCTGAAAATGACAGCCACAGACAGTAAACTCTATGGGGACAGTACTGGAAACGATCATGTAGGACTGAGAATGCTGAAACTACATTTATAATACTTGGCTGCTGTCATCTGCGGGCAGTGGTAAATGCCAGAAAGAGGTAGCAGCTGCCTTCCAAAAGTGTTTTCAAGCACGTATGATCAAGGGAGACGCTTGTCACAGGCAAAGCAAGTGCACACTTCTGCTCAACCCCTAGGAAGTCACAGTAAGGATTATCACCATGTAGATCTTTATAGCAAGACCATAAAGCATACAGTGAAAAATAACTATTGTTTTCTAGTCTAGCCGCCATCCATCCCTTACAAGTGCAAAGTGAATGATTTGCCTGGGGAAGACCGAAGACTTAAAGTGTGGGGGTTTTACCTAAAAACAGCATTAGAAGCATGAAAAAAGCACAATGCCAGCATAAAATTCTTGCTTAGCTGCGGCAGTAAAGGGAAACAAGGCTACAAATTGCTTTTAAAGCCATGTATTTCCTTTTGGTTTAAAAACTACAGCCTGGTTTTCAGAGCATTAAAAAAATGCCCTGCCTGCACGTAGGTTTTTATTATTTTTAAACACTGATTGCAAATATAAGTGCAGATATGCAGCTGGTGTGACAGTGCCCTTGGGAATGAGCAGCTCCACATGCAAGTGTTATGGGAAGTCTCTGTAAACCCAGTGTTGCTACCCCTGGGTTGATTCCACAGAGGGCACTCGCTGGCACGGTGCTTTATCCTACCGCAGGATTCCCTGGCAGGTTTCAGGACACAGTAAGACAAGGAAAAGCACACGCTGTTCCCAAAGCAGGGTCACCACGTGCCAGGAGTGGTGCCGCACGCTGCGCATCAGCCTGTGCTGGTGGGATGGGACAGGGGGCAGAGGGGCAGAGCAGCAGAGCAGCAAATCGCTGCTTGGCTGATTAATATCCACAGGCACCTACTTATCCGAGCGGAATGTGGGGTGATGCCTTCTGATTTTATTTTGGATGCAGGTCCCTCTGGTCGGTGCTCAGGGTAGTAGGCCATGCTGTTGCTCTCCAGGTCTGGGAACAAACTCCCTGTGTGATCATGCCTGGGGGAAAAGCTCACATCCCCTGGCGTAAAGATGCATCCCAAAGGATGAAGCATCCTGTGAGCACCCCTGCCTGCAAAGCCTCCCCGCTCTCCAGTGAGGTGCATGGTGAATCCCCAAACCCCCTGATTTCATGCACCAGGGAGGTTTAACTTCAAATTGTTTTCAACCCGTTACTTTTCCTGTGGAAATTTTATTTTGACACACGTCCTAGTGTTCAGCATCTTTGCTGCATAACGGCTCCTGGGGTCCATACGCCCAGGGCTCTGACAGGGAGATTTAGCTCGATGCTCTGTTCGAGCGGTCTGCTCCAGATCTTGTCTCTTCGGATGGGACTTGGCAAACAAAACTTCCTCTGTGAAATAAAGGATTCAGACTCTCACCATGCAAGAGAGACCTCCTGAAAGACTCTTTCATGTGGAACCAAAGAGACTAGAAAGTGTCAGAGTTTTAAAGACAAAATACTGCTGTCAGAAAGGTATACAGACTTCATACAGGAGGGACCCTTCACGTGTTGACAGCCTTTGAATTCAGCTTTTAAATAAAAAATTTGTCTTCATACTGAAAAAGTGATGCCTTTTATGAGTAAGAAAGCAGCCTTTTTTTTTTTTTTTTGGTCATGAAACTACCATTCAATAAAAAATAAGCTGGCTGCTTTGATTTATTTGAAAAGCTAAACTCATATTTCACCTTGGGAAAACAACACATCACCCAGCTCACCAGTTTGCAGATGCCTGAGAGACCAGGGTGTTGGTGCTGCCGAGGCTGGGATCAGCTTTTGTGTCACAGGCCAGTCTGCAGGAATACGGTTTGTGTCTTGGGCTACAGCACTTAGCAGAGATGATGGGACAGAAGCTGATGGTGGGTATTATTGCTGGGAATTGGGGTATTTGTAAGTATGTATTAGGCATTTGACTTTTAACAAAGGTTTTTCATTGCTAGTATGTGTAAATGTAATTTGTTATGTAAAGTTATCTGCATGTGTTAATTTATTCTTGCATGTAACATACCAATGTTTGAGTGTAAGCGGTATCCAACAGGAAGCCTCACGTGGTCTTGTGCAACCTGGGATGTCACCTGTTTCCCTTTGTGGTCCTTGGGGTCCCCTCTTGCACTCCCTGCTTAGCCGCCGGCAGGTCCGGCTCCCTTCAGGCAGGCATCCCTGCGGGAACAGCCCCTGGCGCCAGCTTGGCTTTACCTCCCTTGATGCTTCAGGGGATATTTTCTTGTCTTGGACTACTTGGGCTTTTGGATACGGAGAATAATTGTGGAAGGCATTTCCTCCATGGGAAGGTGCCAGCAGGGTGGAGCAGCTCCCGGGTTCCCAAGGGGTCTTCTCCTGCTCTCTTAAATGCACAGGGACTACTCATTCTCACTGGTACTTGATCCACTGCAAGCCTTAAAGACCAGATTTCCCCCAAATACAAAGCACTCCCCACTCCTGTAGTCTTCTCTTAGTTTTTCTGGCAGTACTAAACCCAGGAGATTTTGGTGCCAACGCTGCCTGCGATTAAAGTACACCACAAGCACCTTTCAGGGAGCCAGGCAAATCCCTCCATGCCATGAGCATCACTAACACTGAAACCTATGCATGTCATCCTCAAGAAAAACTGATACAACAGCCTGACAGGACACGATGGCGTCAGGAGTCCTCAAAACAGGAGCTGATGACTCGAGCACCCCTGCCCAAGCTCACTGAGCAAGCAAGCAACAGATCCCAGCAGACAAAGGATCTGCAAAGGTAAAGCTGTCAGCTCAGATAAGTGCTTGCAGCGGTGCCCTGTGTACGGCACGTGCCCTGTGTCCTCTGTAAAATAATTGCAGGATGCAGCATCCTTTTTGCTGTCTTCCATCATCTGAAATCCTCATGTTGTCTATTCCTGCCAAGGCAGCACCTTGTTCTGATGCATGAGCAAGAGAAAGCTGTGGAGTAACATCTGTAAGGTGGGGAGCAAAGACCTGGGTCTGCTTTTCTTAGTGTCTTGTTTGCTTAACATGGTGTGAGAGCAGGGACATAAATATTTTTGAATTTGCATGTTCTGAAAATGTTCCCAGAAGTACCTTAACTGCAGATGACTGTAAGGGATGCAAAGAGAACTTTCCATTTCTGGACATCTTTAACCATTTGCTGTGTCTTTCCCATAAAAAAATAAAAAAAAAAAAGTAACAAGCACAGGGAGAAGTTCCTGATGGGGACAGCAGGTTTGCATTCACATCTGAAACTTGTTGCCACTGGAGAAAACCCTGTGAGAAGAGAGCCAGCAGGATGGGGAGGCAGGGTGCTCTGCCAGGGAGAAGTTGTGCGGGAGCTGTGGTGAGCACCTTGCCTTTCCCTGGCACTCACTGGGGGAACTGGGGGTGCTCCCTGGGGTGCCAGCACCCCGCAGACCATCCTGATGTGTATTCGGGCCAAGGCTTCTGGTCACCTTTGCCTAACACCATGGCAGTCCGTGCTGGGCATCAGCCAACAACGTGTGTAGGCATCGCGCATCCAACACCTCATGCAAAGCACTTGCAGGAAGAGGGAAAATGTAAAGAGCAACTGTAGGTCTCCTTGATTTACATCTTTTCTTCGAGGCTGTGGTGAACAGCAGCAAAGGCAGTGAGGAGGGGGAAGGCTGCAGAGGGCTGTGGTTTGCAGCAGGTTGCCAGCAGCCCCCTGCTGGGTCTATGTTTCCCTTCTCCCAAGGCAGTGGTGGTCAGGCCCTGGGAATGGGAATCCCCACGAGTTTCAAGAGGAGACCAAGCTTGAAAACCTGAGTGGAGACGTGGACTTTATTGATGGGGATTTCTGCCTGGGAGCGGGGAGGGGTGGCTTGCATTCCCTCTGTGCTGGTGTGCCGGGGCAGGAGAGCAGGGGACGGTGTGAGCAGCCGTGCTGAAGGAGTGTTGTGCTTGAAACTGCACCCAGGTCATGCTCCTGATGGCCCATGGCTCCACCGCCCAGCCATTGCACACATACCCCCCATGCCCCAAGCCCCCCGGCGTGTGCCCCTGCCACAGGCTGCCCTGGTCCCTGGGTGGGAGCTGCAGCTGTGCACGGACCTGGGCTGCGCTTCCCATGGCGACTGGAGCTGTGACGTGTCAGCAGACCCATGATGTCACAAGGTGCCAGCTGGAAGGCTGCAAGGGCACCTGCGGCTCTGCTCACACACTCGTCTCCAGACAAAACTCTCAAGGCAGTTTCCCCCTCCCCCCCCCGCCACAAGCACAGGCTGCCACGGACGCTTCTGCCCTGATGCGCTTTGCTATATGAAGATGTCGCACAATTGCCTTTTGGAAAAGGTCAAGCAGGATTTGAGGCATGTGGAGAGAGAGATAAAGAGGCAGATGGAGCTGCTGGGGCAGTACCTGCAGCAGCTCCACAAGTTGCTCCCTGTGCCCTCCCCATGCAGCCCGGTGCTGTGCTCCTGCTGCTCGCGCCAGCGCGATCCTCGCCCCTGGGAGAGAGGGTCCCTCACAGCAAGGCTGGACATGGAGCGAGAACTGAGCAGGTAACAGATATTTGCCTGCTTTCTACGGGCATCGGCACCCTTTAAGGCAGGATGGAGGGAGGGTTAGCATCGGCATCAGGAGCAAAAGTGGAAGCGGAGAAGCAGGAAAGGAGACAAATAGCCGTTTCTGGAGAAATGAGTTGAAAGGGGAATGGGAAGGCACGGCTTGTGCAGCCAGGCAGCCCGAGAGGAGCCATGCAGGCAGCTCCTGTGCCAGAAAGGGTTTGGGCCATGGCATTGTGATACTAACCATCTCACAAATTGTGTCTACAGTAAAGTACACAACTAGATCCAAAGCTGTTCAGCTGTGGAACAAAGTCCATCTTCAACATCAATTCAGTTTAAGTCTGGTAAACATGTACTTGCCTTCATCAGTAGCCAAAATGTTCCTGTATGCAGCTGGGTGCAGCACTGATGCACCACAGACATGTGTCCATACTTTCATACCTTATACAGTAGGAGGAATAGGTGTCAGGATTCCTACATCTCTATTTTGACCACTGGTGTGATGATTTTATTTTGTTCATGGAGTTCAGGTTGGACTCTAGTTGACACAAACCCCAAAGGTAGCCCCTACAGGAAGGGAGCTGTCGAATGATAAAATCTTAACATTAAGGCACAGCCAAATGCTGAGAGACCCCAAGGGCTAAGAAGTCCCTTGGCCATCAGCAGCGGTGGGAGTCTTTTGCTGCATTTGAGGCATTGGTATTTTCACCCCAAACTCAAGATTCTGTTTGAGTTCTCTTGTGTTGCGCCTGGAGATGATGAGGTCTTCACCCTGGCAACTGTGACGCTTTCATTACCCACAGAGCAGCAAGTACCATCACACAGCTTGCCATGTCTGTGTCACCTGCTGCGTGCAGCAGCATTAGAGGGAAAAGGAAAACAAGCTTGACCCCCCGAGTTAATTTTACACTGACTTCAACAAAACCGAAAGTTGCTGTGAGGTTACTTTAAACTTACCCAGCAGCTGCAGCTCATGCAGGGCTGTTGAGCAGTGAATTTCAGATCCCAGGTGTTACAGGACTGGTGTCTGTGTCCAGATTTTCACCAGCACATCGGGATCCAGAGCTGGGCAGGCACAGCATCCACTTGCAGAATCATTGCACAACAAAATCCCAGTGAAGAAATGGAAATTCGGTCTCAGTGGAAGCTGGGGGTCTCAGGATGGGCCATGGGATGCCAAGGCATGCTCTCTCTGAGTGCCAGGCTCCCCAGCACTGCCACACTCGGGACAACTTACTGGTTGGAACACAAGTCCATGTCACTGCCATCTGAAACCACAGCAGGATTTCAGCCCATCACAGGGGGAAATTCAGGCACCCCCTTCCCACAGAAAACACTGGGAAGGATCAGCTTTCATAAGAACATTTATTCTCCTCCAACCAGCAATATGAAAAAAGGCTAAAGGGGCAGGTAGAAGAGCCAGCTCACACAGACAACGCACTCCAAAACCACCACACCAGGTTGAATCATTGCGAGCTTTAAGTAGAATTGCCGGGATGGGTGTACCTTGCTAACGAACCACTCACCACTCATTAGGGATTTCTCCCCTTTGTGGTCATGCCCGTTCCCTCATTGTTGCCCTATTTCCTTTCCCATCATTCCCATCATCTCTTTGATTTGGTGCCTTGTGCCCAGTTTAACTGTTTTAACTGAGGTGACCCTTCCATTGCCTGCTTTACAAATCGTCTGAATAAAGGCCAACCTCCTGGGTGAGTAGAGTCACTGTTTGACAGAATCAGAAACCATTTTAATGGCTCAGGGAGGCTCCAGTCCACCTCTGCAGGAACTTTTTAGATTTTTTTGCCAGATGTGTCTCCTATCCACCGATTGCTTTAAACAAAACTCCTAACCGGAAAATGTGATGTATTGTAACTATCCATTTAGAATGTAGGGCAAGGTGTAAGATGGGCACACACGGCTTTGTGGGCATATGTACATGTGGAAGAGGAGTGCTGGCTTCTCTGTATTTAGGTGAAAGAACTTTTCAGCTCCACGATTAGCCCATCTCAAGAGGGGACACTGAAATAGTCCTGGCTACTGTGGTGTGCAGGTGGGAGCTCCTTCTGATGGCGCAGACACCACCTCAAGTGCTGTGCATCAGCATGAGGATGGATCCAATAGTTTCCTATATACTTCTCTTGTCCTTAAGATGGTCCACCCATTCATCTGTGAGTTGGACTGAAAGACTGTCATCTGATTTTTATTCCAGAATGCGAAGAAGTCTTAACGGGATGTCAAACTCTTCCCATGATCACAAGTTTTTGGCTTTGATGGATGTGAAGGATTTTGACTCCAAGGAAGTCACTGTAACAGTAAGAGATGGGAAGGTGAAGGTGTTAGCGGAGCACAAGGAGGAACGCACCACTGCAAGAGCAAAGGAGTATAACTACAGAAGCATCACAAAGGAAATCAGCCTGCCGCCAGGGGTGAGGGAGGACGAGGTAACCTACTCACTGGGACCCAATGGCACTGTGAAGATCGCAGCGGCACACAAGCGCTGCCCTTATCTCCTGAGCTGCTGAGCCACAGCCAGGAGCAGCAGCCAGGCACAGTCATTCCTCTGCTGCATCCCTCCTACCCGTCCGCTTTAGGTCTAACGGTGTGCCAGCAGGTCTTCAGGCCTCTTCCAGAATGAAAGACAGCACTCTGAGCAGATGTGTGTGAGCCTCATTTCGAAGGGGTTCGGTGGGCAAAAAGGGGGATGCCAGCAGGAAAATGCAAAGCTGGTTTGGGGCATGCTTGGCTTGGTCGCTTGCCTGGGTACCAAAGGCACAGCTGGAGGCCACGTGGTTCAGGGTGGCTGTCACTGTGGTGTACGGTATCATGGATTTTTGAGCCTGGAAGGTACCACTTAAAATCAGGCACATTTCTGTAAAGGAACTTCCCTCAGTCCCGCCACTTCTATTTGAGCTGTAGGATATTTCTGGGAAGAAAACCTTGATAATAAACACCTCCAGGGGAGGAGCCTCCTCCCAAAAAAACCCAAGCTGTGCCATTTGTCCCTTTGGTTTGGCTCTTGCAGAGGCTGCCCAGCTGAGGTCAAAGGACAGAGATGTTTGGACTAATGCAGCGGGCTTACCAGCTGAGGAGAGAATGACTAAAACATTTCCTGCTATAGGAATCAATAGCTCCAAATGAATAAGAAAACTTTTCTCAGTTGGAAGAGGAGAATTGTCAATATAATTTCTTCCAAGTAATAATATAGAAAAATTTAAGGTCCAGAGTGGGACCTCACATAGCCACAGCCCTTGCTCTCCCTGAGCACAGGTATCAGCAGGATGGGGGTGGCACCAAGGGACAAGGAACAGCCTTGCAGGGAGGTTGCATTTGCTGCCCTGGCCTCAGCGCTTGGGCATGCACTCCTGCAGGAAGCAGCATTCGCTTTGACTGCAGAAAGGCACATAAAAAGACAATATGCCCGATGCCTGCTTTTGCAAGCTGCCTGTGCCAGCCATCTCTCCAGCAAGCACTGCATGGTTGAGGCTTCGTGAGCCCCTGGGGCTGGAGGGAGGAAGGTTGCCCCCTCTTTTTTGCAGTGCACTCCCCCACAGCAGATTTTTCTGGTGGGGAACCTCATGCTTTAGGTTGAGCTGGCACAGAAACAAACCTCCAACATTAATCTGTCAGTGGAGAGGGTGGATGGCCTGCGGGCTGGTGTCGCGCAGGTGTGCTGCCCACTTGAAGCCCCTCAGAGTGGGGTGTCGTCCCCTGCCATTAGCCTGGCTGAGAAACACAGTTGTTTACTGTCAAACGGGGGGACATGGCTCCCATGGGACCCCCACACTGCTGGGGCAACACACCTCCAGCAGCCAAGGGGTCCCCGGTGCCAAGGGCTCCCACCCTCTACTGCAGCAGGGATATTACCCTGGAAACACACCTGAAGGAAACAAAGCCTGTCCTTTATTTTGAGCCTGCAAACAGCCAGCCTTACTTTTGTGTGAAGGTGGTGAATCAGGGGGGATGGGTTACAAAGCATTGAGTCAATGGCTGGGAGCGCCATGACTGGGGAGACCCCCAGCTCTGCTGCCCCCTGCTCCTCCCGGCTGGAGACATACTCCAGCAAGGAGCAAAGCCATCCCTGCTCATGCATTCAAAAGGCTCAGAGCAGTCTTCTGCATCGATTTGATGCCATTTAGACCAGGCTGGCAAAGTCAGCAGCACCTCGGCCTCCTGTTGAGCGAACACAGCCCCCTGGGGCAGCCCACTGCAAGCATCTCCCCAAAACCAGCACCACTGTAAAACCACTCCTGCAGTAAAACGTCCCAGCAAGATGTTGAGGATCAGTTTGACTTGACCGTAACCAGCTCGGTAATTTAACTTTGGTGCAAGAAATGAGCTGCTTCTGGCATGTTTTCAGCATCCAGCTAACGCTTAAAAAATAGCTGATAATAAATTTTAAGCTTTATGGACTTGACGTGTAGCTGGGTCAGTATAGAACCATACAACCATGGGGTGGTTTGGGTTGGAAGGAACTTCTAAAGGTCATCTAGTCCAACCCCTTGCCAGGTGCAGGGACATCTTTCACTAGACCAGGTTGCTCAGAGCCTCATCCAGCCTGGCCTGGAACACTGCCAGGGATGGGGCATCCACAGCTTCTCTGGGCAACCTGTGCCAGTGCCTCACCAACCTTGTCGTAAAAATTTTCTTCCTTATGTCCATTCTAAATCTACCCTCTCACAGTTTAAAACCCCTTGTCCTGTCCGTACAGGCCTTGGTAAAAAGTCTCTCTCCATCTTTCTTATAGTCTCTTTTATATACGGAAAGGCTGCCCATGCACAGGTAGCCTGATTCTGCTGATGTTGGTCGAGGATGTGTAGAAATAAACCACACCTCAACTAGGAGGCTGCAAGGGAGCCTCCCATGAGAGCAAGCACTGGGATGGGGACTGGGGATGCCACGGACCCCTGGGGAACACCATCTTCTTACAAAACAGCCCATAGAGTAGTAAAACCGGAGCCCCTTTGGGATGTAGTCTTGGCACTTTGTAACTATTTCTACAGAAGCTGTCTAAGCGTGCGGAAAAGAAAACACATTTCAACACCTCCCATCTACCCGTGACTTCAGACTTGCAGAATATACCGAGTCCCGCAGCGATCTCAGGGCTGGCTATGGCTGCTCTTATCCTTATTGCTCATCCTTAACACATGCTCTTCACACTTTGTTCCTAAGTTAGGCTCCTAACACCAAATTACACTCCCGAGTAACAAGGCTATTGATGGATATGACTTCATTCCCAGATTTCAAGACCAGAAGGCACTGCCAGATCATCTGGCCTAATCTCACGTTGTCTTATACCACAAACAAACTGCCCGAAGCCCGACTTCCAGGAAGGTGCCTAGTCTTTATTTGAAGACTTCAGCAGACTCTCTGTATTTTGCTCCAGTTGGTTATTTTCTTATAATTAAATGTCATGCCTTGTTACTAACACAAGATTGTCTGGCATCATCAGTTCTCTTTTTATTTTTTCTCTCTGCCAGATGACAAAAGCCCTCAGAGGCGGACTTCGTAGTGATTCAGTAGCAGCTATGAACTGTTCCTACATTGTCAGCAAGTCCCTTTTCAATCTTGGAATTCTGAAGTTTCTCACTCTAAGACCCAATGTACAACTCTTTACTATTTTTAGCTTGTTCTTGCCCTCTTTTTCAAGTTTTCGGTGCCCTTGGAGAAGGTGGCCATTGGGACTGGCTGCAGTAATTCCCTCTCCCCCCCTCAACATGGTACTGAGGTAGAAACACAGCATTGGGTCTTTTGTCATCTTCCCAAGATGAGGTTCTGCTGGCTGGCCACGCCACGCTCAGCCCCCCAGCTTGCTGCAGGGTCCCCCTGTGGCCTCTCCTCCTTCTCCTCACGCTGCAGACACGGGGAGGTTGGCATGGCAGTCCAGGGGACATGAACAAACATTCACGGTGAAGTATGCTTCGGTTATTAAAGTACAATTTAGGAAAAACTGGGGGTTTTTTTCCTTATGTTTGTATTTTTCCTTACAGGAATGAGCTACAAAGAGCCATTTTTTGCTAATGATTAGGACTCCTAGTGTTTACATTCAAAGAGGATTTGAAGGCTGAGGGGGCACATCTTAGGGGGAATTCTGGAGAAAATTCCTAATTAATTTTATATCCTGTCAAATGCTAGTCTGGGCTGGTAGGAGCAACTTTAGGACCTTTTCTGTAATAGAAGCAAATCACTCAGATAGTCACTTAGCTTTGTGACTACCTCCATGCTGCAAATACCTTGGGACATACCTGAACACGTTCTCAAAATCTGTACCTGCCACATAGTGCTTAACTGAGAGTTTGCTAAGTGAAAATACCTTTGGAAAACCACCATTAATGCAACACGCCACACCCACACATCAGCATCTCCCATAAAATAAATTCCTTTGCCACTAGGTGGCAGATATTTTTTTTATTTATTTATTTATTTATTTATTTATTTATTTATTTATTTATTTTAAAATTTACCACTGTAACTTTTCTTAAAAGCAAACCCGATGAAGATGGTGTTACAAGGCTGGTATGAGGCTGGCACGCACTGCAGCTAGTATTTTTGTTTGCAATGCTAACAGCAAATGAGACGGGCAAGAGAGCGCTGTGGCTTGTGATGTTGGGCATGCAGGAGACCTCGTGACAGACCACCACCACGTTAGGTCTCTGCACTGGATTACGTTGACCTTTGATCCTGCAGCTCTTCGCCCTGGAACACAGCTCCTGGATAAGGCAAGTTTCATTTGCTTCCTACCGCAGCTATTACCCAATAGGGGCTTCCAGGGGTTAATGTATACTGCAGCACATTGTTGCAATCAATCATTTTGGGGGCTGATTTGGAGCATCCTCGTGTAGCAGATACCCTCTCTGAATTTCCTGACATGAGGAAGGTGCCCCAGAGGGTGACTTGGCTCTGTAGTTAAAACTGTTAGCGCGTTCTTGAACTCTAGCCTTACTGGGCATTTATAAATAGCCAGAGCCCTAGGAATTTGTAACAGGAGGTCATATGAGGATGCTAGCTCCAGACCTCTCTTCAGTTACAGATTTCTATGGGTTTTCCTACAGCCAGGCAGTGCTCTTCAGGCTTAGTTTGTGTAGAAATGTAGTTTCTCTCCTCATTATTGCAAAACTGGGGAGAGCAGTACCTTAGTGGGAAGGTGCAAAGCAGTTGGTCCCAGCTGTCACCTCGCGGCACCCCGGTGTGCTGCTGCTCCCAAGCAACGGTCCTGCCCTGGCAGAGGGTGGTAGCCAGCATGGCAGAGCTGCTCCTGCAAAGGAGCAAATTATCGCCCGTTGCAGGGGCCAGCCCCATGCCTACGCCTCGGTTCCTCGTCCTCCGAGCAGCGGCACGGCAAGGCTTTGGGACTGGTGCAGCTGCCTTCCACACGGGGTGAGAAACTTCATCCATCCGTTTTATTTGTGCTTAAAGTTATATTTAACCATTGTCCCTACTAAGCTGTTGGCACTCCAGACTCTTAGATAAACTTTCCAAGCCTGTTTTCTGTCATCTCCCCTGGAGAAAGCACTAAGAGTTTAGAAGACAGAGCAGGACCCCTGGCTTCAAGCCTGCCTCTCTACCAAAGACTTGGTGGATTTCTTGTCATTCTGCACCCTGCACTTGTCACCTCATTAATAATCCTGCACTGAATTTAGGTTAGGAGTAAGCTGATCCTTCCAGCGTGACCATCAAGGAGCTGCCACCTCCACGTGCGAGCGTGGGCGCTGGCCCTTGCTCTTCCTCTTTCCCCCTGCAGGTCCCTTCCCTAGTCCCTTGAATAAAAGGTTATTTTTCCATCTCTGCCTGCCTTCTAACTCTCCCTATCATCCCGTTTGTCCTCCTCCACTTCAGCTACCATAGGTTGGGCCTTTCTTTTGGCGAGTGATGTGTGAGGTTTTCTTCTCTTGAAAAATGGAGCCAAAATCCCAGTCTAGGTGAAAAACGCTTGGCTGCCCCTGAGGTTATCTTCCTGCTTGCTCTATTATATGTAGGTGGTGTGAAATCATACCCATGTAATTGTCCTTCTCAGTTTCAACATTAATTACAAATAATACGTGGTCTCTCAGCTCTTTGGCCCCTTGTGCTGGTCCCTAACTTGGGGCGTTGCATGTAGTCTTGAAAGGCCTACAAGCAAGAATAATGCTATAATTAAAAAAACTGTAAACCATTAATTGAATTGCAGGGAAAATCATCATTCCCCGCACCTCACTAGAACAGATTTTAACTTGCCGGTAAAATAAAATGCAAACTCTTTTTATGTTTGTTTGTGGGTTGTTTTGGGTTTTTTTGCATAGCTTTGTGCATCCATGCCTGCATGTGCAGAAAAGCCTGCAAAAGGGAGAACGGCCAGGGCTCTGCCTCACGGTCACACGAGTGGATGTGGCACTTTAAAACATACGAAAAGAGAAAACAAAATCTGCCCCCCACTGAGGTCTGAGCCCCCAAGCCCAGGTGGGTCCTGGGTCTGGGCTGAGCTCAAGGGCTCGCAGCAGCTGGCACACATGGCCAGTGGTGATGGTGCTCACTCCATCCCTTCGCACCTCCCCCTGCCCCAGGCTTGTCATCGGGGGGGTCACCAGCTGCCCCGTGCCCCATGTTTGTGGGGCATAGGGTTGTCTGCCTGCAGACACAGAGCTAGGAACACCACCCAGAGCATACAGACTGTGGCCTGATAAGCAGTTTGAGGAGAATTTGAGCCAAAAGTTATGTCAATGGGGAGGCAGAGAGAGCAGGAGAGCTTGCCAGCATGCTCACAGCCCAGCGACGAGCAGCCTCACAGCAGGCAAAGTGCTGCAGCCCTGCGGGAGCCGGTGCTTTGGGCTGCCACTGGGACAGACCCCTGCCAGAGCCCAGCACTCGCCAGCAACGAGGGAAGGCTCTGTGCTCAGTGGGGGAACACAAGAGGGATGGAGAAGAGGGGGGACTGGGGCCAAGCAGGTGCACTGAAGATGCGAAAGCCTGAGCAGAGTCCTTGTCAAAGCATCTCCAAGGTGCTGCAGAGGCTGTTGCCTCCTGCTCCGGCCAGGCAGCCATGTCCCATGCTGAGCAGCAATTCCCACTGCTGTGTGTGTGCCTTGGCTTCTTCCTCTCTTTGGTTACCTGCTAGAAGTGTTTAAATATAAGGAGAACATACAGGATGCAGTAGAGGTGACAAGTGTAACAGATGTGAAGTTTGAGAGCAAGTTGGGAGTAAGGAGCACATGCAGATAAATCATTAAAATCAAAGAGCATCCTTTGGTGGAGAGGCAGCAGAAGAGAACAATTGAAAACAGCATGTTAAGTAGCAGGCAATAAAACCCGAACATAGTGCCAGTCGTGCAGCCTTGCTGAGGTTTTACTGACTGCAGAAAACAGTAAGGCTGCAGGACAATAGAAACGAGAGGGAATCAATAACAATGCCAGCACTCGGGGCCTACTCGTGGCAAGCCCTGATCACTTTATGTTCCCGGGACATCACCTGTGCACAGCAGAACTGCACCATTACTGTGAACACCTGCAAAGTTAATCCCCTTGGAGTAACGGAGAGATACTTATACCCCCAGGAGTGAGTGCCACTGCTCAGAGCCAGGTGCACGCTGAGTACAGAGAAGCCCGTGGTGACAGGGCTGTGAGCATCCACGTCGGCAGGGCCAGGCAGGGTGTTTTGGCCACAGCATGCTCAGAACCATGCTCACACCACCTGTGGTCCATCACAGCTCGTGATGGAAACTCCTTCACTGTGCTTTCAGGTGCTCCACTGAATAGCAAAGCATGTGGAAAACTCTGTCATCTTGGGGAAAGTGTGAACAACTCACCAGCCCCAATGAGGTCCCCATCCCTCCTTGGCTACTCTGCTCGGTGTGCCTAGAGAGCCGGGCACTTAGCTCCAAATCCAGGGCTATCACCCGTAGAGATTTATGGATATTAATGCAGCAGCGTAATGTGATCCTCACCCCAATATTTAAAAATAGCCCAAGGGACTGGCCCACACAACCTCCAAGCCTTCCAGACTAGATCGGGTGCCCGATTAGCACAATGATATTTTCAGCATGGTGCAGCTGACTTCCTGGTAATATGGTGGCCGCCTTCTAGGATGGGTATGCAAAGTGTGCACCAAGAATGACGCTCCACATTAGATTAAAGCACCAAAATAAAACAGAGGAAGCCCTCACTGTTTACTCCCTAGAGTAGTTGCTAAAGGACTAGGAGCAATGCCTGTACTGTAGTAGTAGTCAACCATTTACATGTACTTTCCCTGGAAAACAGAGGTAAAGCCAGTCACGACGTGGCAAAGGCTTGCTGCACACACAAAGGGAGAGGCGGTAAATAGGTCGGTAAACACTGTCCAGGGAGGGGTCCCTGGGGCTGGGCATCGCACCGGTTCTGAACAGAGCTTTGTGCAGGCTGCCCATGGTCCCTGGGGGCAGCGGTCCCACTGCTGGCAGTTTGCACCCTGCCTTCATGGGAGCTCCTAGAAACTGATACTCATCCTCCTGGCTCCCAGGCACAGACAGTGCAGGGATGCTCATCCAGCACTTTCCAGGCTTTGCAACTCAGTGTTGCCGAGCTTCTTCAGTGCTGGCCCACGCAAGGACGTTAGTGATGAGAAGAGCAAGTTTCCTGCTCCCGGGTACCCACTTTGTGTGGCTGCAGGTCGGGTACCACACTGGGAGCCCACTTAGCCTCTCCTCCCGGGGTGCCTGCTGCCTGCTGCAAAGTGGAATAAACTACCTCAATCCCACCACACACACGCAGAGCCCTTGCACAGAGGAGCTAGTGAGTGCAAACATGCCCCTGTGTTCAGGGGGCATTTTCCAAACCCCAGATGAATTCTTAAAGAGGTGCTCCATCACCCTGGCAGCAAACAGAGAGGACTGAGCCAGAAACTGATGCAGTCCTCGATGTAAGCACGTGCTTGTGGGAACCACAGCCCACGGTGTGTGACCGTGTGTGGGATGCAGCTAGATGTTTTGTCGCTCTTACTTTATTTTGCTTAAACCCTGGAATTGTATGGGAGGTCTGGGAGAAAACATATAGCCATGGCTTGCCAGGGCTTGGGTGCCATGCGCTGTTGGGAAGCAGGAAAGCCAGTGCAACAGAGCCTGGCTTCAGCCAGAGGCTCACTCTGGTAAGTTTTACATATGAGATAAATTCTGGTTTGAAAGAGACTTAAAAATTAATTCGTGGAGGTCTGTGTTGCCAGGGAGCAGAAGGATGCGTTGCCTCTTGGTGTGTCAGTTAGCAGCAGGCAGCTCTGCAGGCAGCACAACCAAAACTTGCCCTCTGACAGCCTACATGAAAGGAATTTATTGGTCACAGCCTGTCCCCAGGGTGTTGGTGACCCTGGAACAAAAGCTGCACCTTGTCTGCAGACAGATTACTGTGGCTCCTGCTGCATGCCAGGCAGCACCCCGGACCTGCCACGTCCAGCAGCTGGAGGCAGAAGTCACCCAGGAGGAGGAGTGGTGACACCCAGGCTATGCACAGACATGGGACAGTGCTGGGACCTTTCTGTTTTTCTGACCTTCGGGGATGTTTTAATGCTAGGACAAGGGTAAGGTTAACCAACTCTGTCAGAAAAAAACAACAGTTTCAGATCAGAATTCCCATAGAAAAGCCAAGCATGGGCTTGAGGACATTAGAGTCCTTGTGTCAGGAGGTGCTGCATCCTCAGACTGCCTGAGGACCATGTTAAGTACCTTATTTTTTCAACAGAAGGCTTATTTGTCTGAGACTCAGCATGGTGTGGTACAGAGAGTGCTCAAATCTGTATTTCACCTGAGGAAGAAAGGCCATGAATGAAATATTAAAGGAGCAAAAAGCAGAGGTTCCAAACAACTTCAGAAGGAATCAGGGTGAGGGACAAATTTAAAGCAAGAACATTAAATTACATGTTAGGAGGAGAGCTGGTTTTGGAGCAATACAAACAGGGAACGAGTGTGCAGGGAGATCCCAGCAAGGACGGCACCAACAGCCTGCCCCCGGCACAGGAGAGGCATGGGCGGTGGGACACATCTGCAAGCAAACCCAGGCTGCACCAAAAATACTTCACTCCTTTGGCAATCTCTCCTCACTAGAGCATGGCAAGACCCCACATTTTTGGCCAGCCACCCATTTCCAGGGGTGAGAACGTGTTCCAGGGGCCTCTTCAGTCCCTGGTGGAAAAGGCAGTGGCCTGTGGGCAGACCACAGAGCCATGCGAAGGCAGGCGGCGAGTGCCCAGAACATGCTACCAACAGCTTCGGTGGGATGTCCCCCTGCTGCTGCTGTGTCACAGCAGTAGTGGACTCCGCCCACCAAATACCGGAGTTGAGCACAAGATTTAGCTCGGTTCAAGGATAACCAGCTGAGATGCGATGGTCTGAAATGCAGCGTAACCAATTAGGTGACCTGATGGTTCCTGCTAGTCTGAAAGGCTCGTTAGCTTCTCCTGAACGTACATTCACCCTGGGCAGTCCCGCTGCAGGGCGTAGGAAGGAGCTTGTATCCATCCCCTGCCAACAACAGTAGCTCAAGTCCCAGCATGGTTCATTTACTGTAAGGGAATTCAGTCTTTCTGTCTGTCTTTCAAATCAGATATAAGCGAAATTACTAGTTAAACACTTATCTTCTTGCGCAACAGATATCTCCACACAAGAAAGCTCAATCAGCTCTCAACTCCTAAATCACCTCAGCGCATCTTGTAGCCCCCTGTGAAAGCCTCTGGTTTCTCTAGGGCTTGCATTCCAGCCCCTGAGCTCTTTTCTTCCAGCGATATTGGGTCATTGTGGGGAACCGGTGTTTTGGAGACATGTAAATCTGAGGCTTGGGATCTGTGCAGGAGCGTCTCCTGATGACACCCCGGAGATCTGGCTTCACCCTGGGGCCAGCTTGGAAGAGAAACGCTCTGCGGCACCTTTCCTTCTCGTCTGCTTTTTTTCCCCTCAGGGAGACCCAGGCTTTCCACTTAAATTCAGGTGGCTCTCTAGACCTCAGCTTATTTTTTCTGATCTATTAACAGCTTTTGTACCCATCGACCTCTTGCACTTCCAATTTACAGATGAAGAGCAGTTCGCTTCCAACACTTCATGTGGGTAGACCCATGAGATCTGGCAGAAACGGCAGCTCATCTCTTATATTCATTACGCTGGAGCAGAGTATCACAAATAACAAATAGGGAGATGAGCTTACCTCTAATAATCTAACGTTTTTAGAATATTCCTTTGATTATTACAGAGGGAAGGATAACTAAATGTGTTTGAACAGACAGAGGCCCTCTCCCTTGCCTAGCATTAGCATCAATCTCTCTGACATTATTTGTGTTAGTTTTCTCCTGGGTATAGAGGTTTAACTGGATTTCAAATGTTATCAGGAAGACTCAAAAGGTAAAGGCCAGATATTTTTGTGCTTGCTGGCTGGAATGGTTTTTATTCCATCTCCTTGACTGTGATTACAAAGACACTCCTTGCTCCTTGAAAAGTGTTAAATTCACAACTGCCCACAAAACCATAAAAAAGTAATTTATTGCACATCGCTGAACACCCTCAAGAGGCCTGAAGTAACATTAGCATTTTTATAGGAAGTGCTGGTATACCCTTTTGCACATACCCTACTTGTTCTTTTGTTGCTACGTAATGTTTATGAAAGGCACATCAAAGAAAGAAAAGCACCCCATAAAAGAGCCAAAGCCAGCTAGCAGTCTCCAGCAGGATGCAGTGGGCCACACCGACTTTCACATCAGCTGCCATGAGACATTTTAGCTCTGTTAAGTGCTGAGTACTAAAGGCACGTGATTACATCCATGCTGGCTGCATGGGGCTGGTTACACCTGACCAGAGAAGCCTTGACGCACGTCACATCTTGCTGGAGTAGTGACACCAGGTAGTGGCAACAGGAGAAGCGACTCAGCCCGTCAGCAGGCTCTCCAGTAGGTTTTAAAACACATGTGTTTCAGCTGAAATAAAGGTGGCCATCACCAGTGTCACTGACTGGGCAAATAATCTTAAAATATCCAAATAAAGGGAAATAAAGGACAAAAGCAAGCTGCATAGGTTTGTGCTTTCTGCCAGCCACACCCGTAAATCCCACAGTATTTCAAATTTAAAACACCAAGATAGCTGGGCTTTTAAATTCTTCCATCCCCAAAGAGGTAGTAAGAGAGTTTTGTATGAGCTAATATAGATGGTGCAGACTGAAAGTCACTTGGCATTGGAGCAAAGCAAGAGGATTGCTTAATTTTTGGCTGAGGTTCTCAGGAGTTGTAAAAGTTACATTAGCAAATGGATTTGTTACTTTATCAGCTGACGTTCCCTCTGATCAAGCTTCTTCTTTTACTCTTCCCCTATTTTTCACTTGTTTATTTTAGGGCATCCACTCCTGCTACAGAAAGGCAGCAGGTGCCGTGTGTGAACTACTCTTGGCACAGAGAAGCCAGCTTAGAACTTGGATATGGGTATATTTGCAGAGAAGGAACATACATTTGCAGCAGCACAAGATGATATTCTGCTTAGTCTATGGGCCTAAAAGGAAAAAATAGTTGTCCTTTGCCTGGACCACCTGGCTCCCATTTTTTGCATTGAAGAATTGAAGAGAGCCAGCTTTTGCAGCAGGCTGAATGTGGCCGTCCGCAGTGCAGGGAAGTGCTCGTTCAGCAAGCTGCGGGCATCCGTGTATCACGGAGCACCAAGTTCACCTTGAGCTTCATCACCGACTCCAGTGTTTGCTAAGAAGCACTGCGGTTTGTGGTGCTCCGCTCCCAGCTCTGCTGTCCCAGGTTTTCAAGATGGCTGGGACAGAGCTGAAATTCCCAGAGAGGCTGCTTCGGCCAGACTCTGCCAAGTGCTGACCATCATCAGCTAAAGTAATTTTCTCTCCAAAGCTCTGCTGTAGGTGCTGGCAGGGCCTTTTCTGCAGCAACACCTCAGTTAACACACAGAGAGGAGACTGCAGATTTGGTCCCAGGCCACCTTCTGCGCTAAAAGGACCAGCCTTGTAGCCCATGTCTTTCGGGGAAGCCCACCAGGCAACAGCTGGCAGCGGGCAAGCCCAGAGCACTTCTTCTCCCTGGCAGGAAGGGCAGAGCTGGGCAAGTAAAGCCCCGCAGCAGGGAATGGACAAAGTACTCCCGACTGCAGCCTTTGGGCAAGGATCCCACCTGTGTTTGCCATGTAGGAGCACCTACACCAGATGCAGAGCTTTCGTCGGGAGGGCTCACTGCCATCCTCCAGAGCTGGCCTTCCCAGGTATGCGGTGACCAATGCAAACAGGAGAGTGCAAGCATGTCTTCTTCACTGCCACTCCAGCAGCTCTGGCGTTTACCCAGGCAGTGCGATCCATGGGCTGGGGTCCAGGTGTGCACAGAGGAACATCCCGGGCTCTGTCCCCAGGCACGCTGCAGCTGTCCCCCATGCTCTGCTCAGCGCTGACCCAGCCCAGACATCTCAAATTCCAGCTGCTCAACACTGGGGCCAATTGTCTCCCCGCACCAGTTCCTGCTGAAGGCATCATAGGATAGAATGATATGGAATGGTATCATATGGAATGATATCATATGGAACGATAGAATGGTTTGGACTGAAAGGGTTGGAACGGACCTTAAAGATCTCCTAGTTCCAACCCCCCTGCCATGGGCAGGGACACCTTCCACTACACCAGGTTGCTCAAAGCCCCATCCAGCCTGGCCTGGAGCACTGCCAGGGATGGGGCATCCACAGCTGCTCTGGGCAATCTGTGCCAGGGGCTCACCACCCTCAGGCTCAGCATCAGGAGCTGCAGACAGCAAGTGGGGTGACCTGGGTTGTACATTAAGAGAGGTACAGCCCTCGCTGTGGGGCTCTGTATTGCCCTGGAGGTACCCACCTCCCCCATGGGCTGCTTCAGTCACTGAACTACCCTCCTGCTGCTTATGTGCTGGCTTAAATTTGTTCCATCAGTGCAACAGCAGGGAAATCAGTGTCATCGGGGGGTGTGAAGGTCTGCCTTTTCATCTTTTACTAGCACAGACTTTACTAGAGAATTAACTCTGTGAACTCAGGCATCCATATAATTATCAGTGCTCTTCATGCCTTTGGGAGTCAACCATAGCTCAAAAACTTCCTCTATAACAAACTTTCTTAAAGGCTCTGGTTGTATTTATGATCCCCCAAATGCCCTTGGAAACTCCACAAGAATGATAAGAATCAGGCCGGAGGCTTTTTGTCAGCTTTAACTAATGAAAAACCCACTTCATGAAATAGAGTGACCTTCTTTCCAAAGTACCATGGCCGTGTCCCAGGCACCAAGGTCTAAGTATGGGTGAGTTCACAGTTTATGGCTCCATTTTCAAATTAGTATATTCATATTCAGAAAAGTGGTGTGGGTTTTTTTTTTTTAAAGAAGAAATTCTCAGACCAGCTACAGGGACTGAAAAATAAACCTCCCAGGCTTCTCAGTAGAGCAATATTATTTTTTTTTTTAGCTTGCCACTGAGTTGCCTCAAGTACTGCCATCAGCACAGGAGCCACTCAGAATTTAATCAGATCAGTCCAATCTGCTAAGAATTGCTATTTGCCTTTCTAATGTCAGAATAAAAATTAATACAAGGAGTTTTTCTCTTGATTTTCTTCTGAATTGCAAAACAGGCCATCACATGGCAAACCGAAGGGGAGGAGGGAGGCTGCCTCACTTCAGGCATCCTGCTCTGAGCTGCAGGAGGGCTGAGCACTGCAGGGAGCCCCTTTCTCAGCAAGACATGACAAATGCTGTTTTGTCTCACCACAGTGGCTCATGGGGACTAATGTGCAGGCAGAGGCAGTTGCAGCAAAGATGGGGAGTGAAGCCTTGGCAGCACAGCCTGTTACCTGCCTTGCACAGATGCTGTGTGTTACAAAAGCCCCTCTCAGCCCCAGCCACTTTTTGCTTAATTTTAGGATTACTGGGGGTGTGTGATATAAATTGGATTACCTGGAGGGGGTGGGGGAAGAAAAGAAAGAGAAATTGAAGACATTGCCAAGATGCAACTACTCCCAGCTGTGGGTTCTGCAGGACCTGCCTCAAAGCTGGGAGGCAGGAGGTGGTAGGTGATGTTAGAGGAGCCCCAGGCAATGGCTTTCCCAGCTCAGCAACAGCAGAAGTGAAGCTGCTTCGCCTGCCTTTGCTGTTCTCTGCTTCCTGCTTGACAGGCATCTTCAGCCCTTCTTCCCCATCGCTCCCTATGCCGAGGATCTCCCTATGCAGATGTTCCTGTCAAAAGGTCTTAGATCCCCGCTGGAAGAGTTCATGCCCCTGGTTTCATAACTTTGAAAGGGGAAAAAGGAAGAGCAGCTACAAGAAAAACAACCTCTGCACAATGATTCTTCCCTACGTTCCTTTCCAGAGCGCGTGATGGACAGGAGCGGGGATGGCACTGACCTGCAGCCCGGCATTGCGGCGCCAGCCCTTGCCCCCTCCGAACACGGCCAGCATGACAACTGAGGCTGCAGGGCTGCCAAGCTGGAGAGGGTGCAGCTCTTGCCCTGGCCCGTCTCTCTCTCGGGCTCTTTCCCAGGGGTCTGAGTCAACTAGAGGAATGTGTGGGAGATGCCAACATGCTGAAGTAGAGCAGAGTAAGAAAACAGCAAAAGGAAAACAATATTTGGCTCTATTTTTTTTCAGGAAGCTCATTAAAAATGCTGTAATTAGAGAAGGAAGCAGAGTTACAGCTGAATTCGTGATTTCTACAGTTTTTAAGCTTTGCATAGTCCTAGCGAACCGTATTTTCGAACCCCGTGAACCACCGCTCCAAAATATCAGCATGCCTGGAGACATCCCCTCCTCTACCCTATACCTTGCACTCCTCGGGGTTGTTGGAATCCCTGTGCCCCTGCCTCACACTCTTGTCTTCCTCCATCCCCCCCTTCGGGGCAGCAAGCCTCCTGCACTGCGGTTAGTACCCTAGCGCCCGCGCAGCCTCCCCATCCCCAGCAGCTCCCTGTGGACCTTTTCCTCCTGTAACTCCATTTGCCCCACCACCACGGTGGCTGGAGCAGCTGCTGAGCTGGGGCTGGGAGCTGCTGCACCCGGCCACCACCACGCACCACCCACCACACACCACCCAGTGCCCACCACACGCCACAGACGTTGCCCAGCAGGACACTGTTGAAGTGGTCCTTCTGCACACCCTTTCCCTGGCTGCTGCCTCCTTCCAGGAGGCCTCCCACATGGCACAACCCTGGGCAGTCCCGGTGGCACAACCCTCAGTGGTCCCCGTGGCATGCTGTGTGACCCAAAGCATGGGGGCTACGTTGGGGACAAAGCCCACAAGGTAGTGAGGGGACCTGAGAGCTGCTGCCCCGTGTTACTGCCGCTGGCAAGGAGCCACAGCTGCAGCCATGAACTCATCGCCATCTCCCAGGGCAAAGAGTTCAGGCTCCAATCACCACATTCATAGCCGTGGTTAACACAAGCATGGTCTCTTTTAACCCTGCATTAAAAATAGCAAATTGCCTGAAGCCCTGCCCGCAAAGGCAGATTTTTGAAGCCTTAGAAGATACTTCATGTGTCCTACATTGTCATGTAGAAAAGCTGTCCCTTTCAGGAGCCTCTCAGCAAGCAGCTGTGGAAGTGCTTGCTCAGAATAAAATAACAGAAATAAACTATTTTGGACATTCTTAAAAAAAAAAAAAAAAGGTGGGGGAACAGACTGGTGTATGTTTTTCTCCGAAACACTGAAATACAAGCTGGCTCAGTCAATCCTGGCTCTGGTGTGCTGGTATTACAAGAAGGTAGAGCTGAAGGGAACACCACCTTTAGTCTAAGTGGTGAGTGGGAAGAATAAAATGGATTTCATTTTCTTCCTGTGGATTTAGGGTTTTCTGAGATTCCCTTAGAAATTTGATGTAATGAAAATGGCATGGCGTGGTTGAATTTCTGACCCTTGGCCAGCCAGGAGGCAAACCAAGGCCAGAGAGCCGGGTGAGCCCAGCCAGCTCCCAGGTGGCACATCCTGGGCTGCTTTGGAAATCCCTCCTTCAGACGACTGCTCATTTTAATGCACCAATGTCTCAGGTAGCAAATGCCCAGATCTGAAACCCGCTGGCATGAGTTCTGGGCGAGAGGGGTGCCTGCTGCCTGGTGGGAGCCAGAAGGGTGCCAGAGCAAGGGGGACTTTCTGGAGGAGGTTTTTGCACCAACTACGGTCCTAGCAAAAGCCACAAATTCTTTTTGCAGTTTCAGGTCACATCCAGTAAATTCAGGCTGTTCATTTTGCTGCATCCAACATATCCCTGGGGCTCCCCCAGGGCCCAGGACCCCATTTCATACCTCCTCTGCAATTAAACATCTGCTTAGAAAGCAAGTGACACTGCAGAGCTACATTTGTGTCTGCAAGAGTGAGGTTTATGCTGGGTGCAGTATCGTAAGGGGGATGTTGCCCTGGGAAATATCAGTGTTTGTCAAAACTTTAGAATCCAACCCAGCGTATCGAAGCATCCCGCTTCCTCTTGCACAGCGCACCTGCAACGCTGGAGTCGAATTAAAGCGGTGGCTCGCTGACTGAGAAGGGGACAAGGAATGAAATTTGCTAGATCAACACTGAAGAGACAGAGAAATAGGCAGCAGAGAGGAAAACAGGGAGTATTAATGTGTAAGCAAAAAGTACCAGGAAAAAATGGGCCAAAAAGCAAAAGAGTTAATTAATAGCAACATTTTATTCGACTTCGGTGACGCTAAGAGAGAGTCCTGTGGCTTCAAACCCAGCACTGAAATTACATGGCAATCGGTGCTCAGGGCTGTAAAGAGTTCCTGTTACATGGGTGTTAATTATGCTAATCAGCAGCAGGGCACTGCCTTGGTCTTAGTGACCAGTGCAGGTGGGTGAGAGGGTGTCCCCATTCCTCCGCTCTCCCTGCGTGGCTTTCTCCCCCTCCCCAAGCTCCCCTGTGAGGTGCTTTAGTGCAGAGGGTCCATGTGGGGAGGGCAAAGCGCAGCTCCCTCCTCCCCATCCCCACACCCAGGAGAGGAAGAACCAGGGAAGTGAGAACTGCCCTGCGCCCTTGAGCTCCGGTGATGCTCGGTCCTCCTGGCTCTCCTCCAAAACGGCAGTGATCAGCCCTGCCAAGCAGGTCTAGCTTGGCTGTCAGTGAGAACTTATACACCAAAGGCTCAGAGCTCAAGGCAGGTGAGACTCCAGGAGAAAGAAACCCCAAATCATTGCCAGTCAGACACCGACACTGACGCCTGGCTCCAAAGTGCAGACTTACCCACCACAGGCTGTCCTGCCCGGCACCGAAGTGAAGCAGTGGGTAGCAAGACTTCTGAAACCTCGTCTGAAGATGCCAGACCCAGCAAGCCCTGCTAAGCCTCGATGGGACAAGGCAGTGCCTTCCCAGGAGCTCCCAGCCGCCACAGCCTGCATACCTCAATGGCACTACCTCAGCAAAAGCAGTGGTTTATTTTATAGACTACTTAAGCCAACCAATGACATTAGCAGCGCGCAGAAATAAAGCAGATTGATTCCTTATTGCAGGGAGGATTTTTATTTGATGGAGGAAAACAACACCTTTCAGGACAATTAGAAGTTTGCTTTAGTGTTGGAATGGCTTTTAACTGTAGGCTTCAGTGCTTTCAGGGAGCAGGGCCTGGATTTCCTAGATACATGTGATGGAGCCAAGACAGCACCCTGTTATGCTGCTGAGGAATTCTCCCCAGCAGCAGTGTTGCAAAACTAAATCCATTAACACTTCATTGCAAAGTTTCTGTTGATGGTGGTGGTAAAAGCCACTGAAATACCCTGGCAGGAATGCCTTTTTTTTTCTTTTCTTCTTACTTATTGCCATGGTTTAACTCCAGCCAGCAACTAAGTACCACACAGCCACTTGCTCACTGCCCCCTGGGACCCCCAGCAGAATATATAATAATAACATAATTCCAGTGGCAATAATAATAACAACAATAATAATAATGATAATGGTAATAATAATGATGAAAAGGAGAGAGAAAGAGAGAGGAATAAAACCCAAAAGGAAAAAGCCCCAAGTGATGCCCAATACAGTTGCTCATCACCCGCTGACCGACGCCCAGCCAGTCCCCCAGCAGCGATCGGCAGCCCCCGGCCAAGTCCCCCCAGTTCATATACTGAGCATGAGTTCTATGGTACAGAACATCCCTGTGGCTAGTTTGGGTCAGCTGTCCTGGCTCTGCTCCCTCCTGGCTTCTGGTGCACCCGCTCACTGGCAGAGCATGGGGAACGGAAAAGTCCTTGATGCAGAGCAAGCACTACTCAGCAACAACTGAAACACCAGTGTGTTCTCACACTAAATCCAAAACACAGCACTGCACCAGCTACTAGGAAGAAAATTAACTCTATTCCAGACAAAACCAAGATACCTGCTAAAACCAACAATAATTTAAGCACATACAAATTGGGTGCCCCCCCCCTTTTTTTTTTCTCTTAAAGGCCAAGGGTAACAAAGGCAGCCAGCTATCTTAACTTTAGGAAACAATACTAACTGATTTAGTTTCCTCAAGTGAGGAATCACTTTGATTTCCCTCCTGAAACACACTGATTTGGGTGATTTCTTAAAAAAAGTAGTAGCTGAGGAGCTGTCACCCAGCTCACACTATTTACTCACCAAACCACTGTCCATTCAAAGCCTGAAACAGCATGCAAATAGTAGTGAGCATTTTTTCATATGGTGTCTACTTATTCAAGAGGCATTATTACTTAAACGTTTGAGATCCATTCTCCCTCTTCCCCAGATCCAGTGCTTTATGAAACTAGAGACTAATAAATTCCTAAACACATCAAATTTCATTAGGTGTACAGGTATCCTGCAAACTGGGACATGTGCCAAACATCAGCACCATCTCTTCTCATCATCTCATCTCTACGATGAGAGCTGTGAGCACTGAATCAAGGCACCAGCACATAGTCTGTGTCTAAAGTGCTAAAAAAGCTCATCACCTTCCAATCCATGTGCCCTGTCTAAGCACCTGTGTAACCATGCCGTGACATGGTTTTGTGACAAGCTTTTGGGTTTTGACCCAGCGTCAGAAGCAGGGACAGTGTGAGCACAGGGCAGGGGTGTGAGGGCAGAGCTGTGCTGGCCACCCGAAGGACTCCAGCCACAGACCCCCCCGCACCGAAAGCAACAGGCACTGGTGCAGTCTGACCCCATCCAACAGACATCGACCATGTTCTGCAGGTGGGACATTCAAGACCTCAGGTACTCTTTGCCTTCTTGGCAAGGAGCCCTTTGCTCCATGCCTGCCCAACTGCATCCCAGAGCAGTTACAATTATCCAGAATTTAACTGTCAAAAGCCAGGGAGATGCACGAATACCTGCTGTGTGAGCAGGCCACGGCACATTGCTCATGTGTCCTCTTGGAGACAGCTCTGGCAGTGTTCAGTGGAAGTGGAGCTTTTGTTGCTTTCCGCTGCCCAAGCCCAGCCTCAGGCAGTGGTATCTCCAGCCTGTGGAACCACTAGGCCAGTCTGCACGCTCAGCAGTGCCCTTGCCAGCCATGCCCAGGCCTCACCATTATTGCCAAATAGCTTTTCTCGTTTGCTTGTTTCCCTGCGGCACCGCCACCTCCCTCGTTGCGGTACGGTGGTGTGAGAGCCGAGAGCCGGAGGGGCTGAGCGGTGGAGAGGTTTCCTGCTGGCAGCCCAGGACCTCCCGACAGAGGAGCCGGTGGGGAGCGCGGTGGAGGAAGCCCGGCAGCCCCACGCCTGCGCCGCCGGCAGTGGCTCACACGGCGGAACCTGACCGTACCGGCGATGAGCCGCCTTGGTGCAGGCAGCCAACCCTCGTGCCGTGCCAGCGAAGAGCTGGGGCTGGCTTACCTCCCCTCCTGGCACCCAGAGCCAGTGCCAAGGCAATAAATGACGGGGCCGTGCCCCCCGGGGGGAGCTGCAAAGGCCAGGCCAGGGGCGAGTGGCTGGCAGGCTCCATGGTGCATGCTGCTCTCTGCAATGTCAATGAATCCTTTCTGAAAAAGCGTGCACACCCCTCTGGCGCTTCCCTGCTCCCTCCTGGGAGGTTTGCTGCCTGGTGCCTGGGAATACACAACCCCCCAAGAGAAGCTGGAGTCACCTTCCAGATCTATCTGCATCTAAAATATATTTCCTTTCTTTCTTTTACATTTTATAAATAGTCCAGCCTTCCTGCAGCTTTTTTCCTGGTCTGGTGACTCATCCACGACTCATCATACTTGTTGCTTCACTTAAATAGGGTATTGAAATGTCTTTTGCATAAATGAAAAAAAAAAAAAAAAAAAGATCCCCCCCAGCTGCAGATTAGCAACTAACCACTCCAGATGTTCTCCTATGGAAAGACCTGAAATCATTCCTGCTGTGACATGGCTGGGAGGGTTATTAAGACACAAGCGACGCTATCTAGGCTAGATATCTGTAAGGGCTCACCCTTTCCACCCGCTCCGTTCCCCTCTGGGTACTTTCAGACAGTAAAAATTTCTTTTTCCTTCTTTGTTCAATGATGAGTATTTTTGACCCATGTGCTGGGCTGAGAATTTCACAGGGATGCCACAGTTTCCCTTTTATTTCAGAAAACAGCAAGACTCTTTTACCAGTATGGTTTCCAGCGGAAGGGGATGGAGGTGACCACACTGCCTTCCTGAGCAGCCGCAAGTTTGCTGGCAGTGTGGGAAGCTCACAGGTCACCTCAGCCACCGCCGAGCAAGGAGGTGAGGTCCCAGAGACACTGACATCTCCCAGGCTTCATGAGAAGAAGAGACCCAAACTTCAGCTGAGCAGGGCTGGGGGCTCGGCGAGTGCCGATGCTGGTGGGGAAGGCAAGCCCTTGGGTCAGGGTTGGTAAGGGACGTGGCTGGGCAGGGGGACAGCTCCAATGCAGGGTTCAAGCTGCTCCAGTGCCCCCGCCGAAGGCTCCCACATAGCGGGGCTGCTTCGGGTTCCCCATTTCCCAAGCTCTGTTCTGGAAGGCCAGTGTGGAGCCAGGAGCAGCGGGATGCAGGGCAATGAGGGGATGGGGTGCCAGGGTGACCACTACCTGCCAGGTCAAGGTCTGTGATGCCAGTGGGAAGCACATGGCCTAATTCCCAGTGGTGGGAGCTCCCTAAACCTGTTTCCCTAATTCCCAGGGGCAGGAGCAGCTCTGATGTCCTTGCCCACCACGCTCCTCGGGCCAGCGCTCCGTGCCGCTGCTGCACCGAAGGGAATCCCTTTGGCTAAGCTTGCCCTCACTTCTGCCTTGGCACTCCCTCCCCCCCGAGTCAGGATTACCCGAGGAATACTGATTACAGCTGATCAAGAGTCATGTCTTCGTTAAGCTGATTGCACAGTTTGTTCGAAGGTGGCTACTCTGTCCTTTAGCCGTGCTGCAGCTTCTGACCGCCTTTCTATTTAGTGACTGTTCCTGCGATGTGCTGCGGCTGGCGGCGTGACATCCTGGCTGACAGGCGGTCGGGGGAGCTGCTTTATTTGCTTCATGAGGGTTTCATTAACTTTTTGACCACCCTGTGTTGTAGGCCATTAATGTGCTCTCTGTACTCTATATTTTCTTTGATACCACTCAAGTTGCACGCGATACTCTCTTTCTCTTCTCATTCTGGGGAGGTGGAGGCTGAACTTCCCAGCTGCCTGCCAGGCAATTAAACATTAAAATCTGTTTCCCAAGTAGAAGCGTTCAAACTGCCTGAGGTTGCTGTTCACCGTAAGTTCCCCATGCGAGTCCCCTAGCGATCGCTGCAAAAATCCCAGCCCTCACAATTAAACAATGACAACTGTATGGAATTCAGCCCGGATGGCATTAATGAAATGAGATGATTGCGAAGGTTTTAAAAAAATAAAAATAGACTTGACAAATGTCAGTTCCTCCTGCATGTGTTGGAAGCAGTCAGGAGATGAGCTGGGCAGAGAGGAGACACTATGTGACTCAACTCTTCAGAGCCATTTAGGTTTTGCTGAGGCCCTGGGGAATTTTTAGCTGAGGCAAAGTGTGCTTGTGCCACGCCGCAGCTATCAGTGCATGGGCAGTCTGCGCGACTGCTGCATCGGTTTCTTCGGGAAGTTGTTGCCATGCGAGTATCTTGACATCTACCAAGACCTTCCGAGTAGTTGAAGCAACAGTAACAGCAGAATTATTCTCACCAGACAATTACTTTGACTTTCAGCGTAGAATACACAAGCAGTTACGAAGTTTCATCAAAACTGTGGTATCCTAGCAAAGATTCTTAATTATTTAATGCATTTTTTATGATTATTACCTGATTTTTATTACAGCACAGCAAGTGCATGAGCGAGTTTAGCCCCTGTCTTGTCGTGAATATAACAAGATGGCCAAAGATGTGTTTTGCTCTAGTTTTCTATTGTGGTTTAACCCCAGCCGGCAACTAAGCAGCACACAGCTGCTCACTCACTGCCCCCCAGCCCCACCGTGGGATGAGGAGGAGAATCAGAAAAAAGGTAAAACCCGTGGGTTGAGATAAGAACAATGTAATAATTGAAATATTATACTACTAGTAATAATAATGATGATGAAAAAGGAGACAACATATAGAGAGAAATACAACTCAAGAAAGGCAAATGTTGCCCAATACAGTTGCTCAGCACCTGCTGACCGACGCCCAGCCAGTCCCCCAGCAGCGATCGGCAGCCCCCGGCCAGCTACCCCCAGTTTATATACTGAACATGAGTTCTATGGTATGGAACATCCCTGTGGCTAGTTTGGGTCAGCTGTCCTGGCTCTGCTCCCTCCTGGCTTCTGGTGCACCCACTCACTGGCAGAGCATGGGGAACGGAAAAGTTTTTGACTTAGGGTAAGCTTTACTTAGCAACAACTGAAACACCAGTGTGTTATCAACATTGTTCTCATACTAAATCCAAAACACAGCACTGCACCAGCTACTAGGAAGAAAATTAACTCTGTCTCAGCCAAAACCAGGTCATTTTCTTATTGCCAAACTATCACATTTCCTTTTGGTAACAACAGAAGGCGTTCCAGATCCCCATATCCCTAGAAAAGGCATGGAAGCTCCATGTGACATGCTCGATTACATTACAAGACATATTCCAAAACCATCTGTTCTAGCTGAATATCACCCCCCTGACTACATGCTCCAGGAGGAGCAAAGATTTTTGCAGAAAATCTCTGACACAGAACAGGGAGTCCGAGCCCATAATGCACATATTCATTCATTCATCGTTTCTCTTGACCTAATTTTGTGCTCTAACTTTTCTGACAGCTTGCGAGTGTTTCCTTGGTGATCTAAGTTTGTTGCCAAAGCAGACAAATGATTCATCTATTTACAGTAAAAGCGGGGAGCTGCCAGGGGAATACCTGATGCCTCTGTGCAGTATGCAAGCCAGGCCCGCTGATGACAAAGCCCTTCCTCTCGGCTCTTCGGGCATGTGCCATGTCTCCGTTGTGGCACCTACCCTGGCACCAAGGCTGTATGGACCCTCTGCCAGGATCAGGGACCGGTTGGTTAAGGGTGTCTTGAAATAGCACCACTGGATGGTAAAGCTCAGGAGGAAAACCTCAGCAAGCCAAGCTCTCCAGGCAGGACAGGTAGACAGGCTGCCCTAGTTCTTGTCTCAGCTGCGTCTGTGGCTCCAGACAAGCTGCCCCAGATCAGGACCCCTCTTCTTTTAAAATACATATTAGTTCATTCATAGAGCATCTAAGCCTCCCACAAATACTCCAGCTGTAATGGAAATTATTATTCCCCAAACCACAAGGGAAAATGCTTGCTTTTTCCAGCCTTCTCTCTGTCCTCTCCAAAGAGATTAAAAATCCCCGAGCACTGGCAAAGGCACACTTAGGGCATGAGCAAGGTGCCCCGGCACCGCAGTGTCCCCCCCCCCACATAGCTGATCTGGCCTGGTTTAGGAAGGGGGTGGGATAACCAGACCCTGAGCCCCTCAAGACATGCTGCTCAGACCTACCCAGGGCAGGCAGGCACCCTCTGCCCCCCAGACGGTCCCCCACCTCCCCCAGCATCCACTGACTGAGCAGGCGTACCAAGCCTGGGATTACATCTGGATGCCATGGCTCACTCCCTCCTTTCCCAGCGTAACTTGTTGGGAGATCCCAGTCGCTCTCCCTTGCCTGCTGGGATGGGGAATGTCTTTTGCTCCAACTCACGTAATTGATGTCACCACTGCAGCGTCCTTTTTTTTGTGTGCGCATCACTTTGGAGATCAGCACTAAGCAGCAAGATGAAGGGTTTATAGATACTTCTGAAATCTGCTTCCAAGAAATCTATGCTGATCTCATGGATTCCTTTGGATCGGCTCCCTGGAGCGGGGTTCTGCACAGGAAAGGAGGGCAGTGGCTGCCCTGGCAAGCCCCACCACAGCCATCACCCACCAGTGTTGGCATCCAAGTACTAACCATGGGGGTTTGCTCAGAGTATTTTGGTTTGCAACCCCCGAACAGCTGGTTTAATTTCCAGTTGGCTTCTGTGGTTAAGCTTTAAAAAATGGCACACGAGGTAAATTTACAATTACGGCTCTGCCTTCGGCTGGAACCAGTCAGACATGCACTTCTTACTGTTAAATTCTGTATTTAGAGTGAGAAGCCGTATTTTATTTAGCTCCCAGCAATGCCAGAAACAGGCTTTCCTCTGCAGCCTCCCCAGTGGTGCCGGCAGCGGGTGCTCTCAAGGCATGCCCCACGCACACCTCTAGAGCTGGAGCTCACACAAAAAGCACTAACAGCTGCATTTTCTTCAGAAAGCACCGGCAGCGGAGGTGGTGGCGGTGCAGAAACTCCCTTTCTTCCCCTTGTGTTGCACAGCAGCCTGAGACCGCTTGCCTGGGAAATCTGATTTAAGTTCAGCTCCCTGCTGAGCTAGCGGGGGTTCAGAGCCCATCCATGCACTGCAGAGGAGAGCCATGGCCAGCTTGGTGTGGGCACGGTAATGATGCGGCGTGGCACTTTCTTTATGCCCCACATCACAGAACTGGATTTAAGGTTCAGTATGCCAGGCAGAGCTGGTGAGGGGACCTGGCTTCCTAGCCCAATGGCTAGTTGCAGACGTGGAAGGTTTTCAGACCCAGAGCTGTCGCAATGTTTTACCTTATGCCCATGAAACGTAAAATACCTTGAAGCAAGATGGCGGGGCAGGACTCACACTGCTGGGGAAGCATCTCTTTTGCGTTGGGCTGCAATGGCATATTCCCCCCAGGAACAAGCAGAAAGGGCAGTGACTCAGGTTTTCCCTGCACAGGGCACTGTGTCAAACAGGATAAGGTAAGGGAGTGCCCCTGCCTAGAACGCCCCGCAGGGAAGGGCAGTGGGGGGCAGTGAGTCAACAGCCCCACGGTTGTGAAATGTGGGGATCCCTGCAGGCAGGGGAGTCAGAGCAGGAGGCCGAAGAGCCCCACGGGAGCGGTACTAAGTGGCCATCCCCTGCACGCAGGCAGGCAGCAGAAAGCAGAGAAACTGTGCTGGGAAGGTAAACCCTCACCTCCCTGCCCTCTTTCCTGGGGGGGGCTCCCACAGGAGACAGCTCTAATGGGGCGGGCAAGCCTGGAGAAGAGTGACAGTAAGCGCACATCTCTGCCAGTGCTGCTGCGGTCTGGCTGGCCCTGGGCAATGCCACGCTGCGGGGCGGCAGCTACCACCTCCACCTGATGGAAAGCGGGGCAGGGTTCCATCCTGGGGGAGACAGCACAGTTCCATCACCAACAGAAAGGAGTATTTTTCACCAGTGTTATAACGTCCCACATAAGCACATTTAGTTTTGGGTGCCTGAAGAAAAGGAAGGGAATGAAGAGCAAGGAGAAAAAAAGAAAACCAAAACAAAAAGCACAACGAAACAGACCTTTAGGGTAGTAATTGCAGGCTTGAAATTCCGCTCCTGTGGGCCTTACAGAGCTTAAATATCAAAAGTTAAGAGATAGCTTTTCATTGGTCAGGACCCGTTAATGACTATATTCTGTTTTGAGGTTATTTTCCTTGAAAAAGGGGTAAGTTCTGTTACGAATTTAAAAACAAGAGGTCTGCATTAAAGAAAATTGATTTTATTGTAAACAAAGTATAAAGTACAACATAACAAGTGTGCAAATCTTTAAAGTAGTCACAAAAAGCATATCTAAAACACTATTTAAAAACTGTTCACTTTCTGGTATGTGTCCTCAACATAATATGGTAAAATAGAAATAGTGAAAGTTGATGCATGATTTGTCACAAAAGCTACAGTTTAAATTCTAGGCTGGTGTCTTTACTGCCTCATTTTACTCTTTGAGTCACAACTTTCTAATTTAATACAATACATAATATATCCATTTCATTTTTAGTATAAACCATCTTTAGTATAAACATGATCAAGAAGCCCAAGACTCCTGGGTTTCTTCCTTAATCAACCCGAATAGTTTACAGTTACAATGTTTCTCTTAAAAGTGCACTGTATCAGTTCATGAAAAATGCAGTGGTACATACTTTGTGTGAAGGTATAAAGGAAACCATAAGCAACACAAAAGCAGAAGCATCATGATGCCCAATTGTAATAATCACAAAGCTTGCCAAAGAAGCTGGAAAAATATTACAAAGCTGATGAGGATTCAGAAAAGTGCCTACCCTCCAGCTGCCCATGCGGTGCCCCTGAATGCCCACCCCAAGCCCCCCTGGACAGCAGTATAAAGCTGGGTGTGTTACACACCCCCAAGCAGGAGGACAGGTCTAAGATCTCCAGGAGCCTGGCACCACATCATTGCTTATGACAGGGCCAGAGAACGGACAGGAGGAAAAGATTCCTACCAAGAAAAGGTGGCAGAAGTAAGAAAACCCATTTAGATTATCTTATGCGAGTGCGTCCTGGGCTGTCAAGGCTGTGCCCGTACATTGCTGTCTTCCTGGTCTGTGCTGTACTGAAGACTGACAACTGAAAGTTAAAAACGGAGTTGGTCTCTAGTGTCAGCAGCGAACCTTCAGTAACACTTACATGTGACTGATCTAGAGCATATAGGAATAATTTTCAAAACTCAAAACTGGCACCATATGCGCTGCTTTAGACCCTTCTCTCTTCTTACCAGTGCAAAAAACACTCGCTATTCCAGTCAGCCACCAGTTCTCCCTGCAACATTTTCTGTGACGGAGCACAGACTGCCTTTGCTTCCCTGCTGCATGCCATCAGCAGCCGGCGTGGGGGAACCGCAGACCAGGAGCAAAAGCCTTTTTTCAGCTGGCATATCCCAGCAACAACAGTTAATCCCACTGTCTTCAGAGTAAGTTCTTTCACTGTGCGATTGCAGATGTTGGCGGCACAGCAATATCGTTTAACTTGCTCACTTCCATTTGCCAGTTTGGTAACTTCTTAGCCGATAAGTGGCGACGTGCGTGCTTCGTTAAGTGGTCGCTCCTCATGAACCGCCGCTCACACATTGGGCAGGCAAATTTCTTCTCCCCAGTATGCGTTCTGCGATGGCGAGACAGTTCATCAGACCGTGCAAACCTTCTCTCACAGCCTTTCCAACTACAACTAAATGGCTTCTCTCCTAAGAGAAAAAAAATGACAAAGAAAAATACCCCATGAGTACTAAATGAGCAACAAACACCACTGCCTTGACTGGCAGGATCTGACTTCTTTAAAGAAAAGTTTCTGTTACGATGGTTGAGCCAAAAGTCTACACAACTATTGTTTTTGTATGTATGAAATGTGAAAAATCGTTCATATGCCGCTATGTAAACATGTGGATTTGCTACCCTCAAGGCTAAGTAGTACAAATGGTTAACAATTCTCTGGAACCAAATAGTTTGAAATGTTCTTTACCTCCCAGACAGTCGATTTTAACTCTCAGCTCCCCATGAACTGCAGATTACAACAACTTAGCATGCCCAAAACTACCCTCTGAAATGCAACCTGCAATAATGTTTTATGTAACAGTACTCTGGTAGCGCACTGTGAGCCTGCGTGGAAACAGATGTGGCTCTTCCTGCTACTGCGATTAAAAGCTGAGGCACAGAGAAGTTACTCACTAAAATAACTGAGGTAGGAATAGTTCGGAGTGGATCCTTGTATTCTTTCATAAAAGAATCTCATAAGTTTTACCCACTTCTAACGAAGGCATCCTTGAGGCAAAGCCTAATAAGGCGTCTTTAACTCTGGAAAAGCATACTCTAAATTGGGCAAGGCCTTGCTTCCACACTAGTTAAGGAGTATTACTGAATGCCTTCTGACATGAAGCAAGTCCAGCACAAACAAACTGCTGAGTCAACTTCCCCTCCGGGAGATTTCCTGTCAGCAATCGGGCAGTATTATAACGCGTGCTGAAAAAAACCCACCCAGTATTTCATTGCTGCCCCACAATTTGTTCCATGAACAAATCCATTAATCGCTAGAACCTTAACAAGTTGTGTATACAGTTGCAATTTTCTACATTAATTTTTAACATCCAGCTACAGTGACCAACCTGTGTGTGTTCTGACATGAGCCTTCAAATGGGAGCTCTTGAAGTAAGTTTTCCCACATCCTGGGTAGCTGCAAATGTGACTTCTTATTCTTGAAGAATCAGCTGGAGGAGTGGTTTTTGCTGCAGAAGGGACAAAGCCAGGAGCAGGGGCAATGGGAGAGAGTCTCGTGCCATTTGGACTAATCATGGGAGCCTTTGTGCTCTGCACAACTGGCTGGGGCACAACAAACATGACAGCACCTTTAGGAACTTGGGTGCCCATGAAGACCATGGGCTGACAGAGAGCCGGCTGCTGGCTTGGCGTGGCGTTGGGCACTACAGCCGTCACAACATTGTTGTTTGCAGGTAATGGGACCATCTGACAAATCACTGGCACGGGGGGGGCTCCGCTGCCTGGGGCAGGGCACGGCGGTGCCACTGCCACTGCCTGCTGTGCTGATCCAGGGACAGGCTGATGCCTGCTGACTGAGGGCTTTCTCAAGGGCAGTGGACCAACAGCTGGTTCTGCAGATTTTCCTTCTGCCACCGGCAGTTCACCGCTCTCATCGTTGGCTCTGCTCGGCACCACAGCAGAACACACCAAATGTTCTGCTTCAGCGTTTTGTTTATCATTTGTTTCCGTTGAAACACTGTCCTGGTATTTCAGCACGCTGGCTGTTCTCACTGGGCAGGTTTTGTGATTACAAAGCTGGGCATCAGCTGTGTGGCGAATAACACTTGTCGCTTGAGCTTTCAGAGGCCCGGCTGCTGGAGGCCTCTCCACCTCTCTCCGAGGTGCAGCAAGAGAAGGCCTGGCAGCCTCGACCAGGGACTTGCCGACTGGATGGACCACCTGTGACATCTCAAAGTCGGAAGGGCTGTAGGGCGGGGTCAGGCACTGTATGAGGACAGAGACACAGTTAAGGGGGAGCGTGTTAACAACACATTGCCACACTAATGGTTAAAAACAAGCATGCACACGTACAAATTCAAAAACTTACAAATGCTGGTATCACATTAAAGTCTGCTGCTCCAGGAAGCAAAGTCTCATCACTCTCTTCTGACATATCAGATGCTGGAGTTACAGGTCTCATTTCTGCATGTTTTTTGAAGTCTGATTTCCAGTTGCAACTCATAGAAATAAGGGCTTCTACAGCTTCGTAATCGCTTTTTTCAGGAGTATTGTTCCAGAAATACCTAGTATCTCTCTGTTCCTCAGTCATCATCTCCATTTCACACTCCTGTTTTGGTTAGAAGGAAAAAAGGAAACTTTAAACCTGATGCCAAGTATGAATACTTTGCAGTTAATTATAAGAAGGCATTGTAAGAACCAAAGTGCAAGATAAATACAGTTGGTCGCGTTGGGGTATGCCTGTATTTTCCTGCCCTCTTTCTTATTTATATAATCTTTTAGTGAAATTGTTAGTGGGGAAATATGGACATCTGGTGCAGGTTATATATTTTCTTGAGACAACAGAACTCCTCCCCAGACCCTAAGCAACAGTTTAAGTTATTCCATATTGCAAGTGTTGCGTCCGAAAGCTTAACAAAAATCCTCACACACACACCCCGGCCACAAAAAAGGGAAGAACACAAGACTTCCTCCTCCATTCCAGCCTCCTTCCAGTTTTGGTTTAAACACTGCCCTCAGTATTGTGCTTATTTTGACACGAGAAAGGACTGTATTGGGACTGATGCACATCTTCAAAAGGTGTTAGCTACCAAAAATGTTCCAGAAAATACTCAAAAGGTGTCTCTCACACAGGTGTGCACGCAAGGGAAATCACCCACTTGGACGACTGGAATGTGTATTGGCTATCAGACGGATGCCCACGCGGAACCGGCCCCCGCAGAGAGCCGCCTAAGCCGCGCGCTCCACCGTCACCTGCCACAGCCCTGGGATTCTGAGGGACGGCGCCCGCCGCCGCGGGCCACTTCCCCCGCCCCGCCCCACCGGGATGGTGCGGGTGGAGAAGCCGCGTCCCCCAGCAGCTGCATTCACGGGTAAGACGAATCTTTTTACTGAGACCAGGCCACCCCCGGGCGCCGGGCCGGCAGAGCAGCCCCGGCCGTCACCAGCAGCCCGGCGGCGGCGGCGGCGGCCTGAGGGGGTGGGCGGGGCGCAGGGGCGGGGCGTAGGGGCGGGGCCTGCCCCCGGCAGTTGGGCGCGCGCCACCTTCACCTCAGCGCAACCCGCCGGCGCTCCCCGCCGCCCGCCCCCCCGCGCCCCGCCCCCGCCCCCGCCCCCGCCCTCCTCTATTGGCTCCCCGCGCCGCGCCAGCGCCCATTGGCCGGCGCCGATCGGGGCGCGGCCGGGGGCGGGGGCATGTGAACAAAGCGTGATCGGCGCCCGCTCGGCGGCGGTGTGGGTATTGCCGCGCGCCGACCTTTCACCCAGTTCCCCGCCAGCCCGCCCCGCCCGCAGGAAGGCAGCCCCTCCCCGGCAGAGCCGCGCCCCGCCTCCCCAGGGCCGGGCGGGGGAAAGCCCGACCGGGGCCGCGCCGCCTCGCCTCGCCTCGCAGCGGGCGGGGGCCGGGCGAGGGTCAGCGGCGCCACACCCGGCGCCTCCCTCCTCGCCGCGGGGGAAGGGAAACGGCGTCCCCGCGGGGAGCGGGTCCGCGGCTCGGCTCCGCCAGCGCCCGCGGTGTGCGTGGGGGACGGCTGGCTCTCCCCCGCTTCCCGGCCCCCGCACCGCCCACCCCGTCCTGGCGGCGGGCCTTGCCTGACCCCGCCGCGCCGGGATCCCCCGGCTGCTTCCTTCCCCCTCCTGCCGCCACCGCCCGGCACATGCGGCCGCGGAGCCGGCCGCTCCCCTGCGCGGGGCGCGCCCGGGCACGCACACACAGAGGCTGGCCGGCGGTGCCAACGGGTTGCCGGCAGCTCCTCTCCCTCCCCTCCCGCGGCTCTCCGCGCCCGCCTGCCCCCCGGGTGCTGTCCCCCGGCTCCCTTTCCCTCGCCCGCTGCCCCCGCCGCGACTCCCCCCTCCTCCAGCCACCGCCTCGGTCCGATCCCCTGCCCGTGCCGCTGTCCGCTGTACCTCCTCTCGCCCGCACCGCCGGCCGCCCCCCGGCGTCCCTCGGGATCCCCCTGTCGCGCCGTTCCCACCGCTCCGCACACCCCAGGGGTGCTACAGTCGCCTTCGCCGCACCCTCCCCCCCCCACCGCGGGGTCCGCAGGCCCGCCGGGAGGGGCCGGACACTCACCGGTGGCGGGAGCCGAGGCTGACCAGAGCCCGCGCCGCCGCCGCTCTCCGCCCGCTGTCTTTATTTTCCTCTTTTTGTTCGCCGCTCCCCATTCAGGTGGCAGCTCCCCCGGCCCCGCGCGAGGAGGGGGGCAAGGGGGTGGGCGGGGCTCCTGGCCGCTCGCCGCCAATCACCGGCAAAGGTGTGTGAGGCGCCCACCAATGGACGCCCGGCGCCCGCGCGTGATCGGCGGCTGCCCCGCGGCGTGGCCAGTGTGTCAGCGCGGCGTGTGCGCGGCCCGCGGTAAGTCCCCGCCGCCGCCGGCTGAGTCAGGGCCGCCCCCTCCCCCCCCCTCCATGTCCCCCCCGCGGGTGGGAGCGGCGGGGGCGGCCCGGCGCTTCCTCGCGCATGAGGTCACGCGGCGCGGGGGGAGCAGCCTCCCCGGCGCGGCCCCCGCCCATCCGCCCGCTCCCCGCCGCGCCGAGGTGAAGCGGGGCCGTGGGCGGGTGGCGAGGGGGACGGCCCGGCCCGGCCGCTCCTGGGGCCCTTCAGGGCGGAGGGAGCTCGGTGGCTGGGCGCGCACGGGTGCCCGCGGCCGTGTCCCGGAGTCACCCCTGGCCCCCGCCGGGTGGAGGCCGCGCGTGTGGGGGGTTGCTGCCACGCGTCGGGATCCGCCCGGGTGTGCAGGCCGCAGCCGGCCGGGGCGGCCCTTGAAGGCCCGGCAGGGCCCTGGCCCGCTCCCGAGCGCTGCCGGCGTCAGGGGGAGAGCTCCGAGGGAAGCCCCGGCCCCGCGGGGCCTGCAGGCGGGTCGGCGCCGCAGGCCCGGGCGCGTCGCGGCTGGGCGGTGTGCCGCTGGAGAGCAGCCAGGCCCCTGGGCTCCTTCGCCCGGCTTCCCGGCAGCCGCCGCCCGGCTGGCCTGGGCAACCGCCGCCGGTTAGCGGGGTCGCAGCCGGGTACGTTACGCTGCAGTCTGCGGCGCTCCAGAGGGGCCAGAGCTGTTTGGTACGTTCTGCTCGGTGCAGAGCGTAAGGCGGATTCTTTTTCCTGTCAGAAAGCTGTAATAAAAGCAGAAAAGGTGGCTGCGACTGTCAGAAGTGGGATCCCGAGCCAGGCTGCAGATGTTGAGCGCTGCTTGTGCCAGAGTGCTGTTCTGCTCTAGAAATACTGTTGATACTTTGTTAGGGTTTGGTCCCATTTCTCCTATTTATTCAGCTTCACTTTAGAGATCTCTCCTCTTCCTCCTGTGCAGTGCAGCCTCATTTGCTCAGAGCATTTTTCTTTATGTTTTCCTTCTTCTAAGATACAACTGTCCCCTTTTCAATGGTGTCAAGGTCTAGTCTTTTGTTCTGCTTAATTCTTCCCCTTGTCAGGCGATCCCAACTGATAGAAGGGGTCTGACAGGAGGCTATGCCCTCCTGTAACTTGCCTGGAAGTCTCCCAGAACGCTCAATTATGTCTGAAAGTGGAAAAAAATGCTGCAAGAATAGAAATCAAGCAGTTTCTTCAGTCTGAAGAAAGAATGAGAATATAACAGTTGCAAAACACGAGCACAGAGTAAAATATAATTTAAAACAATCCTTAGTTCAAAGACTTGTGTATTGATAGGGGAGTGGTAATTCTATTCTCAGGAAGTCACTTTTTTTCTGATATCACTTTAATTCTGGCATTTCCACCAATGCATTGTACAGCTGGAATTGCTGTTAATTGGCTTCACACTGGTACCCCTTACAAATCTGGTGGTGGGGTGCGCTCTCCTGCTGTGCCCCCCTGCACCAGGCTGCCTCTTTCCTCACTGCTGCAGCTTCCGCAGTTGTCACGTCTGAGAAAATGTGCCGATTGATGGCGGGAAATCTGCATCTCCCATCTTCTGTTTCTGTTATGTAACCTGAGTATGCCTGCCTTTTGGCCAGATTTTATAAGATCCCTGCAGGGAAACTGATTGGCTTGACTGCCTTATTTAGAGGAAATTCCCAAAAGAGAATGCACTTCAGGATGAAATCCAGATCCTTTTCACTAGTAGCAGCAAACAGTTGTTTACAGATTAATCCACTGAATCCCACACCTCTGGGTGTCTTACCAGGAGAAAATGTGTTTACTGCGTGTTTCCCACTGAAATCAACAGGAAAAAATGTTGATTAAATGGTTGCTTGACTCCCGGAACATGCTCTCCTTTGCCAAAAGGTGCTACCGTCACGCGAAGCACGGCTGGGGAGAGACTTCTTGGCTCGTAAGTGCATCTGTCTGCATCCGCTTGGGCTGAAAGAAAGCTTGCGGAACTCATACACAATAGCTCTTGGTGAAGTTCTGTGTTTTCCGTTCATGGCAGGTTCTGTCATGTTTTTTTGTGCTTGAAATTGTTTTTATTTAAAATGTTTTGAAATAGCTTTTGAAGTGTATTATTGCCCTAAAAATACATTTGCAAAACTTGCACCAGCTTTGCAGTTTAGCCCTACATGATAAATTCACCTGCAAAACTTACAGCTTCTTTCTGTCTGTACATCGGCAGAAAATGAGGCAGATTTTTGTCACTTTTTTTCACCCTTACACGTGTGTAATGCATATACACAAAAGTTCTACTGATACAGTGAGAGCTTTAGTGTTAAAAATCCAGTTGCCAATGTGAACTAAAGGTCTGTAACGTGAAATAGTGTTACTGGTTTTAGTTTGCTTGCCATGGGAGGATGTTGGAGGTATGTGCTGGACTACTTGTGGAAGATAAGGTGATTCTGCAGTAATTTTCTAGGAAGTAGTAAACCGCTTTTTGGGGAAAACACAATATAAAATGGGAAGATGAAGAAATTAGTATAGCGACGTTTGAGCTGGATCACATGCCTTTTAGGTTTGTCGTAAGGGTAGTTTTTAGGGGACGCTGAGTGAGACTGTTGTAAATACTTTGGAGTTTTGGCTGTATCTCTCTCAGTTTATACAACATGAAGTAGGATGCAGCCCAACAGAGACAGGTACTTCTGGACTCAACTGTGAGAAAATAATGAAGGGCTGACTTGCAATATCAGCTCCCGCTTCAGGTGGCCTGTTCTGTTTTGTTCTTTTCCTGCTCTTACTTCTCCCTCCTCCTGTCCTTGCTTTACCTCCTTGTCCACACTCACTTTGGCTTCTCAGTAACACCTCTTGGCTCTTTGCCTTTGTTGCTGTGGGTCCTGCAGGATCACCCTTGCGGCACCCCTTCCAGTGGTCGTTCCCCACTAGCCCTCACGGCTCGCCTTTCGCAGTTGTCAATCTCATGTGCCCTTAGCACACACACCACTGATTAATATTTAATACTTCTTAATCCACCTTCCTTCCCATGACATCCATACTGCTTTTGCTACATGAAAACCTTTCCCTGTGGCTATTCCCAGTGCGCCTGCCAGAGCCTGCTCCGCACCACCTACGGCCATTCATACCCGGCCGCCCCCTCACCATTTCTGGATCCTTCCTATTGGTTTCTCCCATCCAACACCTCCAGCCACTCCAACCCAGGTGCTCCCAGCTCTGCCTCCCCAGCTGCCATCTTTCTTTCCTGCATTTAACCAGCTCCTTTCAACTGTAATTTTCAGAGCAACCTTCTGCAGCTGCTCTTCTCTTCAGTCTGCTCTCCTGGTCACCCAGGAAGCCTTCTGCTCGTTCTCCCTCCACCTGTTAGAGTCCCTTGTCACCCCTGGGGTTTGTCCCCACCGTGCTAGTGCTTGTCTGTTGCTGCCACTGTCCAGGTGCACAGGACCTTCTGGCCCGGCACATTTTGCCTTACACGCTGACCAGCTGCCATCAAAGTGCACAGAATGGCTGGGACCGGACTGGGAGGTCAAAATTCTTCCTACATTTCACCTTTTCAGGGCCTTTGAGCCAGATCTTCAGATGAGGTCTGGTGCTGATTGTGGTATTTGACAGGGAGTATGGGCTCTAGAAGAGACTGCCTGGTGGCCTGCGAATGACAGGCATGCAGCTGCGATGAGGACTTTGTGTGAGAGGGGCTTTGCTGTGCCTGTCCTCCACAGGCAGGCTTGACTCATCTCAGCGGTGTGTCCTGTAGCAGCATTGCTAGCAGCTGGCCTTGGCCTGGGAAGGAAGCAGTCCTTGGAAGTGGGGAGACTTAACTGCTCCTTGACTCCCATACCCCACAGGAGCCTGGTGTCCTCTCACAGACCTTCAGCCCCTTCTGCGTGCACAGCCAGGAGCCGTGCATCTGTGCTGAACTGCTGTACCCTCCCTTCTCTTCTCCCCCAGCACTGACATAGCCTGCCCTGTGCTCTGCCTGTGAACTGCAGGGCAGAACTGTCAAAACCACCCCTCCCAAAAATAATCTCTGCTTCAGAGGCTGGAAAATGTGACGGCTCATTTTCATATGCAGAGCAATGCAGTGGGTGTTTGAAAGCAGCTGAGGCTGAGGGGGTGGCCAGGGAAAGGCAGCTCTGCAATGGCAGGAAAGTGGCAGCCGGGGAACATGAGAGGAAGGACGGAAGGAGGGGAGCAAACCGAGAATGAGGAGGGGGTGGAAGGAGGGCCGGAGGCAGCAGACGGTGAATTCAGGGCAAGAGAGGATTGTGCAGTGTGGAGTTGTTCTCTTTTCCTTGGCACACCTACTACTGCTCGCCTTCATTTATTAATAATTGGAAAAGTGTCTCTGCTGCTACAGACAGCAGTTGCAGAGCTTTATATATCAGATAACTGGGGTGGTGGAGCATGTAATTGGCAACAAGGCAGCTTGTCTCCTTTTTTGTCTCCTCTTAAGTTCTTTTCCCTTCTTCTTCATATTCCATTTTCCTTACACCTCCCAACCTTAGGAAAAAGCTGCTTTGTCCTGGTTCTGCAATTGCTTATTAGAATACCAGGTGAAAATAAGAACTTTCTTGTCATTAAGACTTCAGTGTATGGATTTTAGTTTGCTTTAGCAGTCTGATTGCCAGACAGAGCAAGCCCTGTTTGGCTGGAAGCACCATGTTCCTCCCCAGCCCTACATGATACTAACCCCAGTTTCTGCGTATGTGCATTTTACACAGTATTGCTCACAGCCCTTTTTCTCTGGAGCATTTGTGGCTGTTCCTGAGTCACCACAGTTCCAGTCCTGCCGTGCCTGCTCAGCATCGTTCAATGGAAAGCTTCAGAGGCTGTTAGCCGCGCTGATGTTTGCACTGCTGCTATAGGGGACAGCCTGGCAAGGGGAAAAAACCCCTCAAACACCCCTAATGAAGCCTAGGACAAGGAAGAGAAACTTCTTTTTGGCAAGTGATCAGTTCTCAGTGAAACTGATTTTCTCTGGCAACCACTGAAAGCAGCTAAAGCATCACTGTCAGTTCACATGTATTTTCCATTCAATTTCCCAGAGAAGCTGGGGATGTGGTTTTCTGCTGCCCAGGAGAAAATGGACATGTCTGGGTTTTTCGTTGGGAAAATGTTTAGGATTTTGACTTTTAAGCACTTGTGGGTTATTTACGTATGCCTATTACACTGTATCTTAAGTTTAAATTTCCCAGAAAACCACTTATCCAGCCTGCAGGTCATATTCTTCTGATGTGGAAAGCTAAATTGTCATGGGATTGAGAAGATAAATTAGGGAAGAGAATTGGCAACATGGCTGTTAAGTCACTGGCCAGCTGTGCGACTGCAGTCCTGTCCAGCAGTCTTAAGGATGAGGCTAAGTCAGGGGAAACTCCAGTCTCCTGAATTTCACCCTGCTCTTAAGAAACAGCTCTGTTATCTGTGGCTTATCACAGCTTTGGCATGCAGAATTAGAAGGCGTTTTAAGTTGCTCCTTTATCCTAAACTCTTGGCTTCTCCATATTAATAAGCAAGAGCCGTTTTCCACTTCTTGTAATGGGACCTCAAGGGGTACTTTTAACCTCAGGTGTTAGGTGTATACCTGTTTCACAGAAAATGGTGGGATAGATTTTAGAGCAGAAAGAACCTAGGTGAATAAATGATTGCCTCGGTTTCCACCGAAGATTGTGAGAGTGTTTCTGTTCAGTTCTTTCCGTGCAGGATCAGGTTATATGCCAACCAGAACTTTCCTGGGGTCCTATGGCTGCTACAGGAACTCAGTTCACTGGACAGGATGATGGTACCAGCTACAGTCCTGCTTCCCATCTGTCGTTTTGGAAGGTCAGCCAGAACAAGTGTCTGGTCAGTGCAAACCAGCGAAGTCACATACTCACTGCATGTCTTAGTCCAAGCAATCCTGGGAATCTTCTATAGTGGAAATGAAGAGTTAATATCGGAATGATTTGTTGATTCTTTCCATGTGGATCACGGATCATGCTTCCTATTCCACTTCCCGTGGTGTGACCATGTGTTTATTTTTGTTTAGTATCTTGAGTGGTCTTTCTCCACTTCTGCGATGCTGGTGATTTTGTTGATACCTCTAGTAAAAGGCAACATTGTTGGGTCCTACGTGTGATGTGGAGATAAGCCATTTCACAAGAACATGGATACCTCTGGAGAGCTGTGGAAGAGTATGGCAAAGTGGCATTGTTTATTTGCAGACAGAGCTTGGAAAATACCAGAAAACGCTTTCAGCTTGTGAGGGTGACATATGGGTCTGTATGTTCCATCACTTTGAATGGTGCATTTAATATATTCAGCATTTTCCCAGTGTCATGATTTATTTAACTATTTAGTATAAAACCAAACTGATCAATTTGAATTTCTGCTAAACTGTCATCCAGTAAGATGAGAAGGAGATAGCCTCTAAGCATTGTAGAATGAGCTTGTATAGCTTACAAAGCCATCTGTGTGTGCTATGGTCAGATAAATGTTTTTCCCAGCAGAAGCATTAGAAACACATTTTTGTGCTTTTTCATGCCAAAACAGAATTTACTTACTACACAATGACTTAGTGGCTGCTGCATTTCAAGGGTTCTTCTGATGGGCTAACCTTGGAGGTGCTAAGGAGATGAGATGGTGGTGTGGCCAGGGCATCTCTTGTGACATACCAATATGGACGGTATAGAAGTCAGCAGGGACAGCTTTGCCTTTCCTCCTTACACAGGTAATGGTATTTCTACACCTGCCATTATAGGTATTTTGATAGAAGTCACGTGAATGAAGGTCCTTCTTTTCTTTAAACCTATCTACCTTTAATAATTTTTGAACTATTGGCTAGTTTCAGCCATGAGATGGAGATGTTAGTAACTTCTGCAGTCCTAATTAGTTGATGCTAATACTTGATCCCAACCCTACTGCATATTTCTCTTAGTTCATATTCAAGCAAGCAAATAGTCTCTGCACAGGAAAATGCAGGTGCAAAAATGCGTGTAGCATGTCCCGCATGCACCACAGACTAAACTGCATCCTGTTCGGTTCCCTGCACCCAATATGCTCCGCCCATATGTGTTGGCTGGTCTTCAGCTCTCCCATATCCCGCTGCCGTCTCTTGCCAGATGCCTGGCTCACATACCATGCCCGTGGCATCATGGTATGAAACACCACTGGCATGTCGTTAAGCAATCTACTTGCTATTAGTAATTGATTTCATTTTTTTCCCCCTTAAGATGTCACAGGAACTAAGGGCAGAGGGCACACTTGAAGAATATGTGGAGGTCAAGGCCTTGTGTTTCATTTAAAGAGACATCGTAAGATTTGCAACTTTGCTGCTCAGATAGTCCCTTGGCAGCAATATAATGATTGAGCAATACTACTTTAAATTTTTAAAACAAGAGTCTATGTGAAAGCCAGCTTTGGTGCTGGTCAATGCGAGTATCTCCACTGTGATCTCAGATCTTTGTGAGGGGCTACAGAGGAGATCCCTGTTCACTCTTCAAATGCACAATGTGCAGAGATGGTGTTGGCTTTGTCAGAGACCACAGGGGGGGCACCCCCATCAGTGGGGTTGCCTTCGTGAACAGAAAAACTTGCCTGAAGATTTCCATCAGGTGTGCCAAAGCCCTGGGCTTTGCAGATCCCTGTGCGGTGGTTTAGCTGGAGATCGTGCAGGTTATGCAATGTGCAGCCCATCCCAACCACCTGCATGGCAGCAGGGTGCTGGCATCTCACCGCTCCCTGAATTCTCTGTGTGGCTCACTTTGCTCTTGCAGCTCAGTTTTGGGGACATGCACCTCATTCCCACAGGTCCCCATGGGAGATACATACTCTGATCTTGCAGCTCACTGTTGGAGAGAGTAATTTCTGTCCCGCAGCTCGTCCTTGGAGACACACTGCACCTTGGTCACACAGTCATTCACTCTACAGGAGCTGCAGTAACAAGGAGAGGGATACTGTGGGCCCTCTTTGAGGTGACATGCAGAGCGGCACCTGGACCTCAAGGAAGCTCCTCTAGAAGAGGGCACTGGCTTGTCCATAGTAGACAGGGCATGCTTTACTGATAGAATCTGCGGTGCAGACTGAGCCTGTGTAGCTGGTTATGGTACCCACGACTCTGCAAGTGATTGCCAGCCTCCAAAGGGTGGTGGTGATTCTCTGGCTGGTTGAGATGGTGACCCAGTGAGTGATGTGCCAGAGTTAAAGAGCTGGCAGGCAGGCAAGCAACTTTGTAAAGACCTCCTCGAGCTGAATCTTCCTGTGACTTCTGTCTCCCTGGTCCAAGATCTCCCCTCCATGAGGGGAAGAAGGGATGGTGGTTCAGGTCAGTGCCTGGAAGGGTCGATCTATAGGCACATTTCTCTTGCAAAACAGCCATGGAGGGCTGTGGAGGGTGGCCTGTGCGAGTGAGTGCGCTGGCGTGGGAGACTGAGGAGGCCTGGGGGGTGGGAAGTGTACTGGCATGCTCCCGCTTAACCGCTCCAAAGGACCCTTGTTGTGAGCAGCTGGGAAGCGAGCCGGTTTGCACTGTTTGACCCTGGGCCCAAGGTTGTTCACGGGTTCAAATAGCAAAGTGAATATAAATGTACCCAGAGTCACTATGGGTGGAGTTCATCTAAGATTAGGTGCTTATAACACAAGCATCTGTTTTTATAGTTCTTTTTATAGACAGTGGAGCGCTAGTAAATATAAACCACAGGGTTCAGGCATGTTTCATTTTTCCCTGATGTGGGATGAATTGCACTCTGAGTTCTGTTGACTCCATCCCCTGTGCCGATAACGGGAGCCTGGGCAGCTGCCACAGGTGGGTGAAATCTACAAAGTAGGTGAAGTGAGGCGAGGTGGATCCCACCGTGAGTGTCTGCAAGGCCAGCGAGAGCCATCAGCTGGGCAGAAGAGAGTTTCATGGAGGGGCAGACTGAGCGAGCTCAGGCCTGCCTGTTTGCTGGTTGCTTGGCATGCAGGCATTCACGTGCATGGCTGCAGCTCAGACACAGCACAGACAGCCCTTTGCTGCCAGAAGGCTTGGGTAAAAACTGGGAAGAGAGGAGATACTGTGACGGGAACTCAAATGCAGGAGAAGTTGAGGAAGCTTGAGGGTCTTGCAAGGGCACAAAGGAAGTGGAGAAGAAGGGATACTTTAGATTTTGAGATGAGGACGGTTTCAGGCCCTGTAGGGAGCCAGGCTCTCCCAGAGCAGCTGCCCCAGGGGACAGTCTGGTTGCCTCTGTCCTATGTCAGAAGCTTCCATTCTCCCCCATTCCCCCTAGATGTGTTACACAGCGTGGCAGCTGACTGTCACCATCTCTCAGAGGTTTTCTCTGCTGAGGGGCAGTGGCTGCTTTTTAGAAATGTACTTGTCCACCATGAATCTCTCCTTAGGCCCCTGGTCTGTCTTTTTGGGTGTAGCCATAAGACTGGGGTCAAAAGCTTTGTGATCCCTGTGGATTTCAGAGCTGATTCAGAAGTGTAGCTTGTATTTAAAAATAATTTTTAAAAGTCAGGAGAAGGCTTGCATATAACTAGCTCCATTCCCCCAGGAGAGAATCTACAGTCATTTCTTACTACTTCCAGAAATGTAAGGTTTTGTGAAATGTTTTTTTCCTGTTGCTGGGTTAACTTGAGGTGGGTTTTGCAGGTAAGCTCTGTTTCTACACTGAGGAATGGCTGAAGTTTGGCTGTCGCGTTCATTTTCAGCACTTCAGAACTTCCATGAAGCCTTTTCACAGATGCTGTTGAAAAGTAACCATCTGTTCTGCACTAGTGGCAGGATAAAATGATTCTTGCAAAATACTGTTTTGTCTCTCTTGGTTTAGGGACCAAAAATGCAGATATTGGTCAAAAAAGAAAGAGAGTGTGATTCTGCAGTTGTCAATCCCAGTGCAGGGAACTGTTCTGAGCAAGGACTGAGAGGCAGAATGTGAAAAAGAGATCCCTACCAGAAGAAAGCTTGCATCCAGTTGTTGGTTTCAAAAAGCACTCCTGAAGACCTTCTTCATTTATTTGATGGCACTGGTTGTAAAAGAAACACTGGTTGATGTTGTAACATCTGTGTTTGTTTTGCAGCTGAAACAGTTTTAACTATCAGAAAACAGCTACATCCTGCTCTGCACAGTCAAGATCATGCGCTTACCAGGAACCATCTTCAGAGCCCTTCTGAAAAAGGACGTTTCCAGCATCCATGTGAGTGTGGGTGGAGGAGAAAGCAGTGAGTGAGGGTTCGTGGGTTCTTGTGCCCACAAAAGGCTTTATCAGCTAAGATGGGTCACATTTTCCACACTTCTATTCTGTCTGTGTATTCAGCCTTCTGCTGCAGGAACCTGGATGCACAGGTGGTAGATGCCATCCTCATGGGTCCTGTCCACGATCAGTGAGCACTGGCTGGGACCAGTGCTGGAACATGAGTACAGACAAAAGGAGGAAGGTGGAAGCCCTTTGGCTTCCTTTGTTCTCAGGAAACTTTGATGTTAACCAGAAATCCATGTCAACCTCATGAGACCGTCTACATTATAAGCTGTAATGTATAGTTCTCTGGAGCAGCTAACATCCGTAAGAATTCTCCAGAAAGCTTTGCCTGCCCCTTGGTCGGGCAAAGGACTTTAGGTCCCTAGAAGTGGGAAGTGCTAGGAACTCCTAAAGCTGGTGTGACACCCCCTTCTTCTCCACCCCAGTGTTTTCTTCCCTGTGTGAGCTGTGTTGTCACATATCGTCAGTCTGTCACAGTTTAGGTCTGTTTCCTTACATGCAGTGAATTAAAGGCTCAGATTTCATTTAAGAGCAACTAGATGTGTTGTGAATGCTTGCAGTCATAGTGAAATCAGTGATGTACCATCCTGGGCAGCATACCTATGGAAGACAAAGCTGAGGCACATGCGTGCGTGTATGTGAAATAAGACTCTGTCTGGAAAGCATCTGTTAAACTAAAGAAAGACAGTGTAGCAACCCATGCTGAAGGAAGCTTTATGCAATTACAATGGCACAGATGATACAGCAAAGCCATGGTTTTTAGGAGCAGACCTATGAGTGCCCCTGCATGCGCAGGCCTGTCTCCCCTCTTTGGGATGACTATTAATAGCACGGGGCCCAGCCAGCCCAAACTCAAATGGTGTGTGGGTCTGTTTGGTTACTTCAGGGCTGTTTGGCAACTCTGGGTAAATGCCCTTAAATAATCTTGCTGACACTGTGTGTCAGAGAGCTTGAGGGTTTAGAAACTTTTGGGTCAGATCTGCTCTCGTTAAATAAACAATGAGTATTGATTAGATCATATGACAGACCAACCAAGCAGTATTTCAAATATTGCAGCTCATTGGAGTTCGTTTTTATGTATTTCTATACTGAGGATCCTTTGAAATAATTCCTTTGGTGAAAGAAATACAAAGTCTTTTACTCATGCAACTCTGTATACTTTTATATGCCTGGCCCTGTGCACGCGGATAGGAGGATTTTCAAGGCTGCTTAAAGGATTTGGATGCTCACTTTGTTTGGTTTAGTTGGAGACTTGAATCCCTTAGGCAGATTTGAAAATCTCAGCCATAATTCTTTGCTTATTTTAGTACATCAGGGCAAGACCTTTTCCCTGTGAAAATAATTTCTAAGTACTCCTTTCTTGCTGCCATAAAATAAAAATAAGTGGAATTAAGTGGAATTTTAAGAAGTGTTTGTTTCTCTAGACATGTCCATTTATCTTACTCGTTTGCTCTTTGTTTACTGAGGAGGTTCTTAAGTCACAGTCTGTCTAGATTTCACAGTGAGTAGAGTAGCAAAGAGCTTGTCAGATTTAAACATACAGATTTATAAAGGCCTTTTATTATTGTTGATGATACAGCTTAAATGTCCTGGAAAGGTTTTCTTATCTTAAATTTCTCAGCAGTACAGCTATGTATCTGGCCTCAAATGTATGTCAGGAAAACACCATATGGCCCTGCCAAATGCAATACCTGCGTGCGTTCACACACATGTATTGGTTTGCAGCAGTGGGAAAAAAGCAAGGAGTGAAATATGTAAACAGAGTTTAGTAGGTGAAAGGCTGCAGGGGCCGCGTGTGCTCGGTTTATGTGGGTCCCAGGCGGGAAGCTCTCATGTTGCACAGACAGTTTTGTTCCGGCAGGAAGAGGAGAGCACAGCCTGTCTCCGTGTTGCTTCACAAGGCAGCTTGTTACGCGAATCCCCGTGTCTGGCAAGGTGCTGTATATCATCCTGGTGCCCTCCCAGCTGCTCTGCTGCAAGTAAACCCTTGGCCCCCACCTCAGAGGAGGCCAGTGCAAGCAAGGGGCTTCTCTTCACATCTCCCAGTTGTTACCCATGTGGAAGCAGCTGTGGTCAGGTGGACACCAGCCTCCTTGCCTGGTTAGCGGGGTCACACAGCATGGTTTTGGGCTGCGCAGTGTCAGCGTTGCCTTTCTGAGCTGCTTGGGTGATGGAGGGGGTGAGCAGATGGACTGCAGTATGCTGGAGCAGGCCCAAATGTGAGGAGAACAAACCCATCCTCAGACCTGACTTGGATTTTCTTGCCTCTTTTAATATTGGGTTTAACTTCTGGTTTAGGGTGACATTTTCCAGTTTTACTCCCACCAAGGAGGGGGTTTCCTTGGGAGTAACACACTGAAATAAAGAACTCTTTGGAATTTGGTTTTACTCAAGAGTGAGCAAGGGACTGGCTATGCTCTAGGGTCGCATGAAGGAAGATGCGAATGAAAGGGTTTAGACAGGTTTTTAAACGTTACTTTGCCTTCCCTGCGAGTGTTGAAATGCCATGGACCCCGGATTTTATTTTGCTTGCAAGTGCTGGAAGTGGTGCAGGTGTTTGGAAATGCTTACAGATCATTGGTCCCCAGCAGTTAATCAAAGGCACTTTTTTCCCCCCCATTTCCTCTCTGGCTTCAAGAAGAGCTGACAGGTCAGACTTCAAGCCCTAGAAGGACCGGGCACCCCACAGCTCTCTCTGCGACGCAAAATGCTGAGTACCAGCATGGAGTGAGTATCTGCCACGTGCCTGAAGCACCAGCACCTTCTCCTATGTTTGTATCCTATAACCTTGGGGTTTTTTAATTATAGCCTGGCACGTGGCCCTGGTGACCGAAGCAGAGCCTGTGGCTGTCCCAGATGTCTGTGGTACCTGCGTGGGTGTAAGCCCCTCCAGGACTTGGCGGCCAGGCTGAGGATGTGCTCCCTTTGCATGCTCCCAAACACCCTCTGGTTCGACTCTGGTTGATCAGGAGCAGCCACAGAGTGTGCTGGAGGCGTCAGCCCCTTCCCAGGGCCCTGCTCCCTCGGTGCCCGCCGCAGGAGCACCCCCACTGTCTGCCGGGGGCATGGGGAGTGGCGGGCAGCTCCTCTCCACTCCGAGTGGGAAGGTCTCTGCTGTGGGCTGGAAGCAGTGAGAGCAGACGCAGGGAGTGACAACGTGGTGGCTGCATCCATCATCCTTCAGGAGCGCCTGCAGAGACGGTTGCTCATCCACAACTCGTGCCAGCTCCAGAGAGGCCCGAGATGGGAGAACCACCATGTCACCCTCTGCTTTTGCTCTTTCTCTGTGGGTACAGGATAGCCTGTGAACCACAGCAAAAGGGCCTTTAGGAAATCTACTGTGAAACCCCATGATCACTGATTTTTAAAAAAACCACAAAAGCTAGAATCATTTAATAGGCCTGTTTGTGCTCATCCACAAACAATATACAGACAGTGTAAAAACTTTACATTAATTGTGAACTAGGTACCAAGCCAAACACTATGCTTTCAGCTGGAGCATCACAGTTCTGCTTTTATCAGTTTGCTCAACTGGGCAAGAAAGCTTAGTACAGAAGGTGAATTTCTTTGAAAAAAATAACAATCATCTACTTAATGCTGAAATGTCTTCTGACTTGCTGTCAGGACCTTCAGCTAGTTTGAGCTTGGCTTTTTCCAGACCAGGCTGCTTTATATGTCGTGGCACATGTCCTCAACTTCACCCTTCCATTGTATGCCTTATCTGAAACCCTGCTCCTGGGACTTGCAGTTGTTCGTTCAACATTCAAAATTAAACGATCTCATTTGAGTGCATAATCAGTGGGATGCTGGGAGCTGTACTGGGTAAAGAAATGACTGGTTTATCAAAAGTCTGTCTTGGGGACATGCTGCAGCAGTGTCCCAAAGCCCAGCATTATGTGTGTGTGTAAAATATAGGTACAGAGAGCTTGCAAGACCAAGTGTTTTAAGGTGAAGTTGCTACGGTATGAGACAAACCCCAGAAGCTCGAAGGGACACTGTCAGTCTGAGTTTGGGGGATCTTAAGTAGACAATGGAAAGGTAAAAAAAGTTCACACATAGAAAGAAAATGTCACGTCATATGGGAACGAGCAGCTGAAGCTCAGCCCGCAGCACGGGAAGCCTGCCCCAGCTCCTGGGAAATCCTGGCACTGCCAGGGGAAGGTGCCAGAACGGACTGCTAGAGGCTGCGGCGTGGTGGTGAGCACCAGTGGCCCTGTCCGCTGTCCCCACCCTTCTCCTCTCCCCTGCCACCCGTGGCACATGCAGAGCGGTGTCCTGCAGAGCTGAGCCCTGCCCTGGCAAGCGCACGGCTCCGGCCAGCGCGGAGTGTGCCTGTGCCTCGGCGGCTCTGCGTGCTGCTGGGCCGCGGCCAAGTGCAGGGCTCCAGCGTGCAGGCCGTCTGCGTTCTTCACGAGGAGGCTTGTGGGCACCATCTCTTCACGGGTGCTTTAGCCTTGTGTGAGCACGTGTTAGGACGCTTGGCAGGTGAGACAGAGTTCCCTCCTCTGAAACTTCCCCAACTCCAGCATCCTCCAGGGTTTTACATCGGGGCAGTTGTTTTTTCCTGCCAGAGCTGCATCTGACATAACTGGTCTGCAGGTGTAACAGAGGTTCGACGCTCTGAGCTGGGGGAGCGGGGGGGAGGGGGGGGCGGTGTTGCCTCATGGTTGCCAGTGACTGCTTGGGTCAGGAGCAGCTTTGCGTGGCTGTGCAGGGCTGGTACCCAGAGCCACAGCCCTGCGTGCTTGCAGCCAGGTGAGTGGCACCAGCGGATCCAGTCCTGAGCACTGGGGTCTGGAGCCAGACCTGTGCGTGGACGGTGGGCAGCGAGGGCACTGTTGGACTTTACGTGCCTGCCCTTCCGTAGCCGGGCTGTGGATGACTCCTCTCAGCCCGTTAGCAGCCTTGTTTGAGGTTTGAGATGGTCGAACCCCACAGATATGCCCAAGCATTCAGGGCCCCGGGCTCAGGGGACAGGAGCTGCACCCCAGCCGTGCAGGTGGAGCAGCAGCAGCTCACGGAGGCGGGTGCAGATGGCGCCGCCGTGGGTGCAGCGGGGCCAGGGCCGCGGGCTGCCCACCGCCGCTGGGGCAAGGGTCCAGCCCTCCGGCAGCACTGGCAATGGGAGAGCCCCTGCTCCAGGGAGATTGCAAAATGGATTTGGCAGGAACAGAGGAACAGCATGCCAAAATGCGCTAAGCTAAACCAGCTTTGCTCTGCGGATATTTTTCTTTTTTTCCTCACAAGCCACCAAATGAAATGCTGCTTTGGGAGCGGAGCTGTAGCTGGGAATCCTGTTCTGTTCCTGCCTTTCCCCCTGCCCGTGGCAGCCCAGACCTTCCTCACTCTCGCAGGATCCCACCAGGCCCGGCAGCTGCTGCAGCAGCACCACAGAAAAACGGCTCTGTGGCTCCACAGCACTCGGCTCGCTGGCCCCAAGGGATGAACGGCTGGGACTGCCCTGGGAGAGTGGCTGGGCCTGTGCCCCAAGCCTGGCACGCTCCAGCCCAAGGGGCCTCTCCCCCATGGGGCTGCCGGGTTAGCGGGGACCCCCTAAGGCCGCCTGAAGGGTGTTTTAAAAGCAAACATTGCAAAGAATTCTCTGGCCTTCCTCTAGCTAGCAGGGGGAAAAAAACACCCATACACTGGAAATCTATTCTGGTCTCGCATGCATCTCAAGTGGAAAATTTCAGCTGAAGTGCTGTAGGTTGGCGGGGTTAGGGGAGGTGAGCGAGGCCGGCTGCGCAGCAGGGAGGGATGGCTCGGCTCAGTGGCGCGGGCGCCCGTGCCTGCCACGCGGGCAGGGCTGGCTTGGGCAGCAGCTGCCGGCAACGCCAGCCAGTGTCTCTGGCGGGGAGCGAAAGGCAACATGAACCCGGGGGGAGCACGGGGGACACGGCAGCCTTCAAATGGCGTGGCAGCCACCGCCTCCGCCGTACCTCCCAGCCCAGAGAAACCTGTCCCTGGTTATCCGGGTGCTGAGGGATGTCTTTCCTCCTTGTCCTCGCCGTCCCCCAGCTGCAGCCACTCATGGCAGTGCAGCGGGCGGAGGGCATGTGGCAGGAGGCTCATCGGTGCAGTGGCCCGCGGGGCCAAGTCCCCGGCCCGCAGGAATGACATGGAGCGTGTTGCCGCCAGCATTGCGCCCACGCGGGCAGCCTGGCCCTGCCGGCAGCACCGGCCTTGGAACGGTACCAGTGCAGCCGGGCTCGGGTGGGCAGCCTGCGGGATGGCCACTGCCAAGGGGACATGGGCCACCACCAAGGGGAAATGGCCACCAGCGAGGGGGCACGGGCCACCGCCGAGGGGATGAGGGTGGCTGCGGGCACCTCGGGGTCAAGGACAGCTGGGGAAGGAGGGGGCTTTGCTTCCTCGGCCTTCCCCGTCATGCTGGTGTCCCAGGGCCACGCGCCTCGGCTGGGAACTCGCTGTCGAGGTGTTTGTGGTTAGAAAGTTGTAGTAATTTGTGGAAATGTTCATGTGGGCGTGCGAGACTTTGTGTCCCCCAGCCCCGTGCTCCAGAGGCCGTGTCCCACGGCCGCCCTCCGGCTGGTGCCATCGCGGGCCGGCCAGGCCCCCTGCCCCGCGGACAGGACGGGTTTGGAGCCTCGGGCACCTCGGGACTCAGAAGCCGGCCCTGCCCACCCCCGGGCCGGCGCGGCCCCAGCCGGTCAAAGCAGGTGCCGGGCGGTGGCCAGCGGCACGGCCCCAGCCGCGGAGGGGGCGGGCGGCGCGTGGCGGGATCCAGGACCGCGGGGAGAGGCCCGGGAGGTGCCTGGTCCGGCCGCCGGCCCCGGGCAAGGCCAGCCATCAGGCCCCGCCGGGCTGCCCACGGCTTCATCCCGCTGGGGCTGGGAAAGCCTCGGGGCGGCGGCGGGCGGCCGGGCCGTGTCCCCGCGCTCCGGGGCCCAGGGAGCGGGTCGGAACGGTACGTGGCGGCTGCCGCGGCGGGGCCCGGAGCTGGGGGCGGGGCCCGGAGCGGGGGGCGGGGCCCGGAGCGGGGGGCGGGGCCCGGAGCGGGGGGCGGGGCCCGGAGCGGGGGGCGGGGCCCGGAGCGGGGGGCGGGGCCGCGCGGCTCCTCCATGGCTGCCGGGCACCGCGCGCGCCCGCAGCGCCGCCGCCGGGGCCGCGACTCGCACCGGGGCGCCGGGCTGGCGCGGGGAGGCCCGGGGCGCGGGCGGGGCGGGGGGCGGCCGGTGTGCGGGGGGTGCGGGCACACACCCTCGGCCCCGCCGCCGACCCCCCACCGGGCCGAGAGCCCCCAGCTCGGCCCTGATGCCCCCTCCCCCGTGCCGCGGTTTCAGATGCGGCAACGCCTACGGGAGGGCTCGCCGGGTAACTCGGGGTTTTTTTTAAAGGGGGTTCACGATGGGGGGAGCGCGTCGGCCCACGGCGCTGTGGCCCCCGCCCCTGCTGAGCACGCACCGCTGCTGCCCGGCGCAGCCCTCGGCCAGCGCCGCACCCGCCTGCCCCCGCCGCTGCTGCTGCGCCCTGCGCCGCCCGGCCCCGCCGCCGCTGCACCTCACTGCGGGGGTTCCCGTTTCAGAAGCGTGATAAACTTGTGACACAAATACCGGAGCATTTTTCTTAACGGTACAGAGAAGGGTCATGCTCAGAGCTTGTGTAGTTGAGCAAAACGTGCAAGCCCGCCCTAAAATCATGCAGGTACTCACCAAACCACGCTATACATTCTTGAGCCTGAGAGAGTTTTCCCTTCCATTTTTGACCAACCATCTCCCCTTACATTGAAGGAGGGCAGTAGCACACATGCCATTACATGATGTGCGTTTGACAGAGGTTGTGGTCTGCACTGCTGCCTACTGCAGCGCTTCAGTCAGAGAACATTAAAATAAAGTATTATATCCCACAGAATTTACAGGGGGAACGGCAACATTTAGCAAATGACCTACCTGTAACCGGCGGCTGCTGGCGCTCAGAGCGGGGACGATGAGAAGCCGCTGGTGGGACTGAGGGCTCCTGCTGCTGCCTCCCCAAAAGCTGCTCTTTTCTGACTCAGGCTGACAAACGCAATTAGCTTTGTCCTGCGTAGCTGACAGGTTAATCCTACTAATGCCTCTAATTCAGATTAAAGACTGTGCAGTTGCAAAGAGATTTAAACATAAAAATATAAAATGAGAAAAAGCTCATTATTCCAAGGATAAGGACTGTAACAAGGAGGGGGTCCACAGCGCTGTTACTGCTCCCCTGCCTTTCCCAGGTAACACAGAGCACAGAGGTGCCTGTGTTCATCAGGTTTTTGGGAATAGCCCCGCAATCCTGGATTAAAAAGACCTTCACCCGCCTTCCCTCGGTAGCTGCAGCACTCTCAGCAGCGGGAAGCGGTGCCTGTCGGGCACGGGCCGCAGGCAGCATCGGAACATGCCGCTCCCTAACCAGCAAGTACTTGAAACGCACAGCTCTCATCAGGTCCTACAGCAATAAACAGTAGCAGATTGCTGTAGGGAATTAGATGCTGCTCCTTACTTGAAATTTAGAATTTTAATAAAAGGAGAAAATAAAGAGTTCAGAGAGCGAGCAAGAAGCCTGCAGTTCAGCATAGTGCTTCAATTGTAAGGAAAAATTAAATGTGTGTCATCTAACACTTTCCCGCAGCACATGAACTTTCAGCTACAGTCAGACCAGTTAAGACAAACCATCCCTTGTCCACACCCACTTTTTTCTCCCAGTTCCTTGTAGTGTGAGGCAGGCAGCCGGCAGGGCAGCAGGGCACCTGCCCTCAGGGGCAGGGCAGAGCACGGCTGTGCCCCTCCCTTGAGCAGCAGAGCCAGGGCCCTGCTGCCGTTGAGGCTTCTCTCCAGGGCTGGTGGCTTTCAGCTGCTGCCCAGTGCCTGGGCAAAGCCCCGAGCCCACCCCCCACCCCTCGCGCACAAGGAGGCCAAAGGCATCGTGCCCCGTGGTCTCTGTGGGAGTCAGAGCGCAAAGAAAGCCCCTCTGCAAGACTGAGCTAGACCAGAGCACGGCAGTTACCCACCATCAGGGACTAGAAGCAGGTGGGTTTTTTATCCAAGAGGCAAGTTAGAGCTACAAGCCCGATTTTTTCACTGCACGCTTTTAAAAGCATGTGCTTCTGTTTAGTTTTGAAATTTTTAATTATTTTAAAATAAGACCGGAGTTCAAACTTACATAAGCTTACTCTGAAACGCATTAACAGGCTGCTCCTCCGCCTCCCAAAAGCAGCAATGAAGAGTATACATGAAGAGGCAACACGTCCGGTGGCGGATCCAGGGCACCCACGTTTATTTTGAGCCAGGGTCAGGTTAGCCAGTTGTGCAGCTGCTTAGACACACAATGAGAAGGTAGAATCATCTGCACCTGTTCCCAAGGAATAACTGGCAGCACCAGTAACAGCATCGGCTCGGGCTGCGGCCCCAGCTCTTCCCTGGGAAGCGGTATGCAGTCTGCAGGGCTGGAGCAGGGAAGCACTGCAGGCCAGAGCAGGTGGGATGTGTTCGGCGTGCACCATGAGTAATTGCATTACACACTGAAACACAGCACGTATCAGTATCAAAGAAATCCCAGCTACGGCAGCTAGCCGTGCCAGCAGGGCTACAAGAGCAGTGGTCTCAATCAACAGAAGAGTTGCAGATCCACACTGAGCATGACAGAGCTACTTTAGTTTCTATATAGTACTTGGAATCATTCAGCTTCTACATAAGAGTAAAATTCTGAACTGCAATTACAATATAAATAGTAACACTCAGCAAATCAAATTGAAACATATACTGTGTTCAAACTCCAGGTTGTTTTTAATGGCAAACTCTCTTCAAGTACAATGAATATTTCTGCTCTGACCACTGTACCGTTTATAGAGGACTTTTTTTCAACTGATCTGTAAGTTAACATAAAACTCTCCCTAAGGCTGCATAACCGATTTCTGTTAAATTACCTTACGCAACTGTAATTTCTATTTAATCAAAAAACCATGCAGCAATCTATGTTTTGTCTAGAGAAAGACCTCAACTGGTAGACTCAGGTGTGTATCACTTCTTGAAACATGGGGATGGCTAGTAACTTTAAGTTTAAAAAAAATTAATCTTTACTCCCTTTCCTACTTCCACATTTAATTCCAGTAATAAATATTCCTTAGACTGTCTTCAAAACATAAGCCATTTTATACTTCCTTTAGGGGCCTGTAAAACTGTTCTCATAAGTCAAATAGAGACTTTTCCTTACTTTCAAGTAGAAGCTGATCAAGTTTTATAAAATTTGTTTTACAGAGCCAGAAGTTATGATTTCCTACCAGGCAGCACTCATGTAAAATACACTAACAAACCAAAGGGTAGAAATTTTACCTCCAACTAAAAGGTTAAAGTGTCCCCTTTGACTGCAGGATCCAGAACTTAATGCACCATTTCGAAGCCCTGACACCCCTCTCCTCCTTCCCCCGGTTTTGAAGCAGAGGAAGTTAGAATGAGAAAGTAAGAACAGGACCAAGAAACCAAAAGGTTCCAGTAACATAATAAAGAAATCCTCTGAACAATTTCAGCAGTTCCAGTTACTCAATATAGATGGCATATGTACTTCTAGGAGTGTGCTTTACCTTTAGGTTGTGGATATATTTAAATATAAGTCCAGCATGAGAAAGCATTGAGGTTTCTGAAGACTTGTGTAGCCCTTCTCTTCAGTCAGCACTATACAGAACTAGCTCAAGTCAAAAGTTAAACTCTTCAATAAATGCCATTTAAAAAAAAAAACAAAACACACAACCCAAAAAAACAACCCCAAAAGCTAAAGGTTCTGTGGCAACTTGCAGAGCTGGACTAACCCATGCTGCCTCAGGGGCACTACATGCACACTAGCCAAAGGACTATCTCTCTCTTCCATGCACATCCCTATCTATTGCAGTTTGCTGTTTGGTGTCAAGAGCTGAATCTAAGGTCATACCCCCCCCCCCAAAAAAAACCCCACAAACCAAACCAAAACCACACTCACACCACACCACAAATTGCCTTTTAGCCTTTCAGAAACTTCTATGACTTGCACTTCATATAGGTTTATCAACCTTTTTATGGGTTAACACAAAGCTGAAATAACGGGCTAGAGAAAAGGCAGCTTCTTGAAACACCCATGTATACATCTATTTTATAGCTACCTCTTCTGCCTAGCCCCTCCCAAAGTTAGCCTGAAAAACAGTAAAATCTACACAAAGTTTTATTGCAATCATACAAGGGATACATCAAGGGTCAAATACAACAAATACTATGATGCAATTTTACATTTATTAAACTACAGTTCAAAGCACAAATTTACACATTCTAAATACACTAAACATCTAATGAAGTCACACTGGTCTCCCACTGACATTTGATATATCTGGGCGAAAGACAATAACTTTACAAGACTTTTCTAACAGGAATCCTTAGTATAAAAACTGTGTACTTGTATGTAAACTGTTGAAGAACCCAAGTGATGGGTTTCCATCTCCACTAAGTCATCCATTTTGTTGCATATTTAAACGCTCAGGGGTTGAATGAACTTGATTTTAAATTTGGACACCATTATCTAACCCTCCCACCCCCCGGTGAATTGTAGCTGTAGCTTGTTTTGCCTGGTCCCCATTAGCTATTACTATTTTTTCAAGTTTTGAAGAGAATGAATTGAATTCAAGATTGTTCCATTTCTTCCACACTGGAATGTTGACCAGACAAACTACAGACTTGCAACTGCAGGTCTAAATGAAGCGTTAATGCCTGTTTAAGCTGCAGTGGAAAAGCGGTCTTCTGGGCTCAGCTGAATGCAAGAAGGCACAAAGAAGAAGTTCTTCATCAATGTGTCTGAAGCAATTCCAGCATCTTGCATCTCATCCCTGCGGCACAGAAGGATGAGAGTTGTAAGAAGGTGCTTTTATGTACCAGTTCACATCAGAAACCAGCCTGGAATACAGCATTTGAAGCCTACTGCTCCTGGACAGGCCAGCCCCAGCCTCAGCGGAGGGGAGGATGATCAGCTATGCAAGCACTTGACAGACACAGAAAGGCCGTGACTCCGCTGGCAGAACTGCAGGGCCCTGGCTACCTCGCTATTGGAACAGGCTACCCAGCTCTCAGCACCACAACAGCACTGCCACCGTTGCAGTGAGCTGCAGTTACTCCTATTGGGAAAGCTCAAAGGTTGATGGTCAAACAGCAAAAGGCCTTGCAACTACCGCTGAACTCTGTCAACGCGAGGTATTTTGCTTTCCTTTGTCAGCCTTAAAGCATAGGAGGCATTTTGTCACAGCTCTCACTTTAGTCTTAGCAAAGTCAGACAACAGTAACAAAACCAAACCCACAAACTAAAAAGGCACATTCTTGCCCTCAGTTGCATCTTCCTGTATTTGCCATCAAATGCAATTTCTATTTGGCTGTAAGTGTATGCTCTTGAGGGAAGCGAAAACAATCTTGCCACTATCAAGAGAATTTTCTTACCAGTCACTGAAAGACATCATGTAGTAAATCAGTGGCCTCTGATAGTCGTTAAAGGTAGACTGTTCACCTAAGGTACCAGAACCCATATTATCAAAGATCAGCCAATCTCCAACGCTCAACTCGGGAAGAAGACAGTTTTCCACAATTTGATCAAGCTCATCACAGGATGGACCCCAAAGGCTGCTTGCGAACAGAGGCTCATCTTCCTTGTATTTCTATATGGAAATGATCCAGGTAATTCAGGCTTCAGTTTATTGAATAAGAAACTTTTCAAATATACATAAGGATAATTTTATAGATAATACAGTTATATGAAGTGTTAAATATATATAAAAAATATAAGGATAATTAAGGACTATCCCTGAAGATTTAGAAGTACTCACCTTGTGAACCTCTGGGATAGTATTCAGTTTCTCAGACAATTTAGTTGCAAAAGAACCATAAACACCATCGTTTATGTAATATGTAAATACTGGTTCATCATTATTCCTGGTTTGCTCCACTGGAATAAAAATAAAAAAAAAAAGTTGTCTGGCATGCATCTTTTTTTGGTCATAAGTAGTCCTTTTGCAACCTAACTCATCAACTGCGTTCTCCTGACAAGGGTGTTCCACATATACCAGAATTGGAGAATTACGCGCAGAGTAATACGTATGAGACCAGATTACAAATTCAGTTGTAACATTAAGTGTGAGGCTTAGCAAAATTAATACTTCCAGTACTAATCACTGTTAAGAATATAAATCCAATTTCTACTTCAACAGAAAAGCAGCTCGCTCTGTGAGTTTTTTTATGTTCTTCTAATACAGAACCATCCAAAACACCTTCCATAAAGCACCCTATATAGGTTTCACCATTGAGAAGTCAAACCTAGTAAGGAAACAAGAAGTACCACATAAATGTAACAAAAAAGGGAGGTACACAGGTAACATCTGGTCAGAACCCAAACGGTGGATTACAATGCTAGCGTAACAGAATGCATTAAATATATGTGAGACAAACTAGCTCATCGTGATTAAGGGAGCAGTTATCAGTACAGATTCATAACATGTAAAAGATAAATACGACTCTTACCTCCAGAAGGAAGTAGTTTATCATACTCAACAGTCTTCTTCGCAATGATGTTAACTGCTAGTGTAAATGCAGATGAAACATAGTAACATCCAGGCTCTGCAATCACATTAACACCAGATTCCTTAGGGAAGTAGACATCCAGCAATGGCCTGATGACATGATTAACCTACGAAGTTGAAGCCAGAGGCAAGACCAATGAAACTCAGCTTATGTACGTATCAGATGCACACACACACTTTCAGTCAGCAACAGTTCTAGTAAGCACACCAAAAACTACTGTTCATCTATTGTCTGACAAGTGCTCTTACCAAATGTCCAAAATTCACAAAAGTGTTTAAGAAAATAGGTCATTCTGCTAAGCACTGAAGACCGAGTACCATGAGTCCAAGCACGACACAGTCCCTCCTCCCAAAGTTCAAGTTGTGGTACCACTCAAGACTGCACAAGTAGTTTCAAACTTGCACAACAGATAACAAAGCTAGGTATGAATCCAGAAGAACAAGGAAAGGACCTTTTTGTGATCAGTTCCAAATACTGTTGTATTAGAAACAGAATGAATTATTCAATACTGATGCTCAAATCTTAAGCCAAATACTTAAGATTAACAAGTATTTTATTTTGAAGAAGTAGCAGAACAGTTAGAACTAAGAAAAGCCCTGATTGCTGTTAGAAACTTTTCACTGAATCACTTTCAACGTCCTACATTCAAGGAGTTTGTCTTTATGACAACATACAGTGTAAACAGGTTATTCTGTTTTATGTGCCACTGCATACTAAAGAGCCCATTTAGGCCAAAACAAAGACTTGCCAAAGCAAAGATAAAAGCAAGACTTCTAGTCTTCAGTTCTAAAACAAAGTACTGGAAACTTTCATACAGTAGCAACATGGCTTATGATCAAAAGTATGCTAAGCAATCCTGGCCCAAACCATGCAACAGAATAACCAGTCGGACAACAACAGCCAACTGCCAAAAACATTTAACTAGTGGTGTTAAAGCGGATTAGGATAGTAATTTAATCTGTGACGTCCCGAAGTCAGTATTCACCCAATATGAGCAGTATTAAAGAAAAATAATTATCACCTCAAGGACTGATTACAGTACCCATGATACAGAAAACAAACCCAACTCTTTGGATGTTATGAATTAGCCTAACATGAAATTTAGAATAGGTTTCAGCTATCAGTATTAGTTGCAGTTTGAAGGTTACACTTCAACTTAAGTCATAATTAGTTTCAACTTCCCATGTATTGCATACCTCTTCCAGCTGAAGTTCTGAACCTGTGAAGCCCCCACCAATATCCAACATGTTCATCTTAAAGCCAAATTCTTCCTAAAATGCACAGGCAGAATGTAAGTACACAGACAAGTGTAACTAAAAGCATCTTTTGTTCCTCCTTACTGCGGTTCTTTTCTATGTACTTCATACTTTTGAGCATATTTAGCAGCAGACATCTAGTGAGGGAGTAACAGCATTGTAAAAGTTAGTATAGCTCCATTAAACCTGGTAGTAATAGCATTGTGATGTCAACAGAAGCTGGTTACACAATTCTTAAGTCCCACAGCAACATCAACTCCTATCTCGTGGGATACATTACATTCAGTGGTTCCTGAACAGGGCAGCGCATTCTCTCAAAACGAAGTTTTAGGAATTCACGGATATATATATAATGCAAGTCTTTCAGATAGTGCTTATGTGACAAGACTGCTACAATGAATTTGCACAATGGTCAGTGAGAATTTCAGTTCTGTTGTCCTCAGGCGGTACCAGTGACAGTCAGTGCTCTAACTGCTGTAATCAGAGTAAAAAGCCCCACAGTCTTTATTTAGTTTGTGAGCTTCTCGTTTACAGGAAGACAGTTAGAGAAAGGAATTTTGCAATTATGAGAGATACACATAGAACATGTGAGATTCACAACAGTCATCTGAGGCATCCAACAAATCCATTCCTCTTCATCCAAATTTGGATATCCCCCACCACAACAGGACACTTATTTCTTACAATGCTTAGTTAATCGCAGAGATCACATCATCAAATTAGTGGTTGCATCACAATAAATGCCAGCATACAAATGCTTAGTATTTTAATATGAAAAAGTGTCAGCTGGGTATTTGCAGGACTGAGCAGTGGGACAGTATTCACCAACCTTTGTCCACAATTAGTATTATAAAGTTTGTTTTACCTCTACCACGCATCTCACAATGGAGTGTTTAGACCCTTACTGGAAGTTCCATTTCCTGCCATGCTATGTTTTGGAAATTATCTCACTGGCTTGTTAGTGTAATCAGAGTAGAATGGATTCTCTACTGTAGCAACTGCATGTGTGTATACATCTACTTACAGCCATGTCAAACACACACCGAGCATCAGATATAGCATGAATGTACGTTTGCAGTTCCTTGCAAGAGCCTGAAACATGAAATCTGAAAGAAATAAAAATACAGTTAATACGCTGGACTGTGTGGCTTTCAGACCAAGCAAACTGTTCCACCACCTAGAACGGCAATGGAAGCAATTCATTCCCAAGTGGCTCAAGACAAGCTTGCATGATAATACAGTAACTACGCAGAGAATAAGCTCGGTTGATGATTGCCTTCTATTCCACTGGTTTTTCACTTGAGGCTGTCTTGCCTTTAACACCAAGAATGTCCTACAATATTCTCATCTTTAAGAAATGACAGATTACTGAACCTTTCAGTCTTCACTATCGAAGTGGTTAAAATTTGTTCTTCAGTGGGTGCCAATGCTACACATTACATATACAGTACACCCTCCTGTATACTGTCTCCCCTCTCAACCTTCTTTGTATTGCCTTGCCCGTATACCCTCTTCTCCTGGGCCATCCAATTTTCTCCTCATAACTAGGGCTGTACTATGCACACCATCTCCTCTCTCCAACATTTGGGAGAGGATGAGGAGAGGTGTGTCCCACTGCTACCCTGTTCTGAGGCCTGTTCACCCCCAGGCCAGGTCTTAAGTTTCACAGCAAAGCCAAACAGGCTGGTGAGCAGGCCATCAGAAGCAGAGAAGTACTGATGCCTCCTGCAAGGTCCTGAATCCCCTCTGGTTCCTCATCCAAAAGTACTGCCATAATACTGGTAGTAACTGAGGTGCCAAAACAGGCACAAACATCCCCATGGACTTCCTAAAGACTAGTATGGTCTGTTGGTTCTGGACAGACCATACACACACCCCCCTGAGCCATGATGCTCTCTACACCAAATCTACTCTAAGGAATGCCATCTTGAGGCAAAAGTCATTTTTTAAACTTACTCGCATGAATCCACATGTGGATTTTTTTAAATTCTTTTTGGTTTTATAAAGAAAAAGCATAAAAGCTGTGTGATTTTTGTAAGTCAGTTTAGACATCATATAAAAGAGGTACATTTTCTCAGTAGTAGTAGTATCATAAATTTTAAATATGTTTGTCATTTATAATGATTATAGTACATTTATGCTTTAATTTGACATCAATTTCAAACAGATTTACATCAAAGCAATTGTGGTTTAAATCCCCACAATCTGGCTTCCATTTAAAATATTTTACTGTCTTGGCACACCCTCTTACTTGTTTGGTTGCTTTCTTAAAACATTCATGAGTGAGTATGTGGTACATTAGTAGCTGAAGGTAGACAGAACAAAGACATGTGCATGCATTTTTCCTCTATATAGTAAAAATCTTTGTTAAATTTCAAATTAAAATACCACAGCTCATTTGGCAGCTCTCAGAACACTGGGATTCATTCCTACCTCCTACAAGCAAAAAAACTTACCCCAGTATTTTGTCTTGATGTGATCAGAGTGACATAGGACCCAACTCTTAGAAAATCCAACCCAATGTTCATCTTGCTCAAAGTCTGCCCAAGCTATTCCATGCTATACTAGTACTTATCTGTTACGCCATTTATTGCTGGACAAATACAAATGAAGTTACCATGGAAGTTCAAGAGTACAGTTAGAAAATAGAAAAGGCTTTTAAACTTTGCTTTCATGCTTACAGAAGGATTTCTGATACTCTATTTCAAATTGCTCCGTCTGTAATAGTTAATTTGTCTCAATAGTTTTTGCTTTTATATTAGTACTTTGCTTGCAAGCAAAAACTCACAATCCAGAAGTTGGGGTTTGGTGTTTGTTGGGGTTTTTTTTGGGTTTTTTGTTGGGTTTTTGTGGGGTTTGTTTGTTTTTGTGTGGGGTTTTTTTTTGGTGTGTTTTTATTTTTTAGAAAACCTCTAAAATAGTACCGAAGGGGGAAAAATTCTTCTCTATTCTACATCTTGAATACATCATGCAGACATCTACTCAGCCAGCAGAGAACAATAAAGTTACTCACTTGACACCAACTATTTGGACTCCCAACTCCTTAGCACATTCCATGAGATGCCTACAGTTCTTCATGGTGGTGCCAAACTTCATATTCATCTCCTCATCAGCAGTAATGTCTTCTGTGGCAATGTGCAGTAAGAGCCTAAGAGAAGGGGAAGATGATTGGGGCAGTTGGTTTACATCATCAGCACATGTGAAGCCTGAAGACTGTCAGAAGTGTGTTGATTATGTTGTCAGTACTCCTGCTCCATCGATGGATGAGTCAAGTGAACCTAATAAAAACAATCCTGTACAGAGAAAAAACTAGCAATTAGGGGCTAAAACATGGAGCCAACAAGGACAAGGGATTTCGAAATGCAGCAACTGAGACTCTTTTGTAGCAGCAAGAGTCTGCTGAGTGCTGTAATGAAAGAGAATGTTACCTTCTAATAAAGTATACTTCCTCATAAATCCATTAAGACTGTAATATGCTTTTCCCACCTCTGTTCTCCTTTCTAGCTAAAAGGAGAGCATGGAGATTCCCCTTCAGTCAGTCATGTACCAGACTTCATTCAACTCAGCATCTGGAGAACACCAGGCTGACACATTAAAAGCACACCCTGGCCACATCCCTCCACCTCCCCTCCTGGCTAAGCATGGGGACTGGTGATGGAGTAGGGTGTCAGCCCGCTCCCTGTCCCTTCCAGGACACCTGTGGGGCAGGGAGGCAATGAGTACCATCTCTTACAGTCTTATGCAGCGAGACGGCTTCCTCTCTCTGATCAAAGCCTCATTCTGGACAGGTCTGGCAAACTGCCATGCCAGTGTTGACAGTTTTTTTACATTAAAGTAACACTTGAGTGGCAAAGATATGTTCACACCAAAAAACCTCACTCCTTCCCCACACCACAATAAGATTTAATTAATTAGCCGTGTGGCAAACTACAGAGAAATTGTGTCATGACATACAGGCAGCCTGCACAGAGCACGTTACATTTAAACTCTCTATCTTGGTTAACTAAGCGGAATGAAGTAGTTCTTCTTTAAGACAAGCAATAAGCAAAACTTAGCCTAGCCACTACAAAAATACATGCTGGCCTAACAGCTACTTTAAGTTCTAAAAGCCCTTTCCAGATGTCTCATGATTCTTTTTTTTTTTTTTTTTAAATGTATTTTGTAAAGAGAAAAAAATTCTGAAATTCTCACTCAGGTTGCCTAGCAATCCATGTTAATTTCAATTTACACCACTCCACCTTGAGAAACTGACTAGCCTCTCATTTCCTGCTTCTCCACTAGCTCTGTTCAAGGAATCTGTAGCCAAACAGTATTTTGTAAAGTATTTGGAAAAAGTGCTAGATAAAACAAAAAAAATTTCAAAACTTAAACTCTTTAAAATGTAAAGAAGTTTCAAATCCATAATACTGTGGTTTGTAACCTCACATTAAGGTTAGACAAAAGCATGTCTTAAAGACATCCAACATTAAATTTTATTAATTGTTATAGCACCATTTTAAGTGAGTCAAGGTATTTTTCTAGTGCAAGCCACTGAAAAAGCATCATCCTGATTTCTAGAAATCTAGTAGGACTCTTCTTCCTATGTTTCAGCCAGTTAGAGCACAGCTAGATGATTATGTATTTGGGTTTGGGGTTTTTATTATTATTTTTAAGGAAGCACTGATACTTATGACCATGCCTCTGCTGGAGCTCCTAGGACACCAGCAACCTTAGCAGTTAAAACTTTGCCTGGAAAAATCCAAAGGTATAAAGAAAAAGACTATGTGCTCCTTTCTAACATTTCTCTTCTTTATTAAAAAAAAAAAATTGCAATCATTCAAGTTAGTAAGATTTCCAAAGGCAGAAACATAGTAATAGGTGGAGGTCTTTAATATGAGTTTAGTGCAGAAAGTTGTAAGAATTTTCAGAAAATGCAGAGAATTACAGCTTTTCTAGCAGGATTTCCTCAGGCAAAGCGTAGTTAGCTTCATCTACAAATAGAAACCTAGCTGTAACAACCACACACAAGAACAAGGCAATATAAAGGGTCTGACTTTTTGAATCTATGTCAAGGAAGAGAAAGAAGAAACTAAAGGCTGTCACTTCAGCAAAATTTTAATGATCTGAGGAAGAATTTTAATAAAACAAGCAAACAAATCTCTACCCGGTAGGAGAGCTAGGGATCAGGTTGCTAAGAAGATTTAGACAGCAAATTGCAGTTTTCGTAGAAATTAAGTTTCTTGTCCTTGGTAAACAGGAACTTTTTCAAATGTTATGCAATGGCATCCTTGAAAATAAGTAGAGTTTATGTTGTTTTTCTCTAGCTCATGAAACTCCTTTATTCTGTCTCCCCACTTCATAATTTCTCTGGCCCAAGAAAAACCTGCATCCTAACTTCTCTTGCTGTGGATATTACCATAGACAACACCTTCTAGAAGAGACTGTTAGACTCAAGGAAAGAAATAAACAGAAAAACTAACAGAACAGTAAAAATACCAGTGATAACTGGTAAAACACTAACTATGGAAGAGACAGCTTTAGCACTGCTAAGGCTTTCAAATGCATGGGGTATGTCAAGGCCAGAATTTTAACACACAAAATTATCTGTCATACATAGCATCCTTTGCACAGGAAGTACTCTCCAGTATGCAATGCACTGATAGGCTTCCGTGAGGATAAAGTGTAATCACTAGCAACAGCAATTGTAACCTTCAAGGCAGTCTTAAAAAGAAAAAAAGAATAACTAGGTGGGATGAGCAGAGTGTCTTTAGATACTGAACTTGGTAGAAACTCCCTAATTCTACAGTTACGGCCACAGAAGACATGGCAGTTTAAGGACTGTGTAGAACCAAGGCCTTTGTAAAGGATGTCAGGAATTCCGTTTCTTAGTGCACTCTGATGACATCTGAGGGAAGCTATGCTTCTTCAATCACTGGAAAGCACTGACATTCACATAGGCTCTTCACTCCAAAATTTCTTACAGGTATGGCCCATAGCCAAAATATTAACGAGGCACACAATGCTTCATGACATGAATGCGTATCAGTCCAAGAGATACCACAATACATTGGCAGCAATAAAATTCTCCTATTTAACAACCAGAACATCAGTTTTGACCACTTCTCTACAGAAAGCATCTGGGCCACTACCAAAGTGACTAATAGAACTGGAGTCAAATTTCTCACCATTTTAATAGGGGGGAAATACCTGTAGGTGTATTTAATAGACTTACATCTAGGGTTTGGGCGTGTTCTGTAACCCAACACACCATGCTCATTTGCCAATAGTCTCAGCCCTGACTTCAGCTGGAGCCACTAATATCCAGACAGAGCACCCTGAAAGAAAACACTGAAGCCACAATAGAGCAGGAGGAAGATGTACTTGCAGATGATGAAGTAGTGCCAGACTTCTGAACTTTAATCACTGAAACTTTTACATGAAGATTGCCCTATGAAACTTGCGCAAGATTTCTCCCAAAACAAGGGCCTTACTATCATAGTAAGAAGCCAAGACCCAGTAGGGGAAAAAGTTGAAAGAAAAGCTACCTTTGAATCAGACAACGGGAAGAGAAAAATAGATACAAGCGAGTTGTATTAAAGAGGCCACGGGTCTTGCTCGCAACTCGTTCCAGCATACAGGCAAAATTAAGTTTCCCCCGCATAAAAAGCAAAACCGTAACTCTGACACTTACTTAGCATTTGGATGATTACGTGCAATTTTCTTCAGCTCAATATCATTGTCACAAGTCATGATGTTTATCCCAGCTTTTGCTGCATACTTTATCTGAGATGCTTGCTTGCAAGGATTTGTATATATAATGTTTTCAGGAGAAATGCCCAGATCTTGTACCAATGCCATTTCAGACTGAAAGAGAGGAGCATATCAGAGTTCGGCACAGCCCAGTGCACTATATTCACTGAATTTTTTACATGTGCTCTAGTACTGTATTAAATAGTCAAATACACTAAAAAGAAAATTATCCACTGCTTCTAGGGTAGAAATACAGATTTTTCAACAGCTACTTACACAGCAGTTCACAATTTAAATTGTATTATTTATAACCATGACACCTAATACCAAAAAGCTGATTTTAAAACAGAAGACATAGGGAAGAAAATAAAGCACACGGATACAAAGAGAAAAAGCTTACTTTACTGGAACATGCGAATCCAACACCAAGGGTTCCCAAAATTTCGAGTACACCTGGAGTAGCATTGCATCTTACAGGATAAAATGGTTTTATTGGTGCCATCACGTTCTGCCATTGTATGTTATTCTTTACAAGCTTTCCAAGATCACCAACATAAAATGCTCTTTTTCCAGTCTAAAAAAAAAAAAAAGCAAGAATAGGCAAATAAAATTTCTGAAGTTGTGTGTTGCTGTCAAAACATAAAACAACCCATGATACCAAGTCTTCAAGAATTATGTACTTTTTTTTCACCCTGCTACTAACTTTTAGGTTTGGCCTTGAACAATGCTTTTGTTTTTACTTTCACCTAGCAACCTCAACTAGTTTAAAAAAAATATCACAGGGAATACCTACCACTTCAGAGATATTATGAATGCTATTTAGACAATACTCTGAGATTCCTGAACAAAAGATACTACTAAAATGCCAAACGCTGATTTTATCTAAAAATACAGATTAGGTTACAATCTCTTCCCACTCTGCGTTTTCAGACATCTGCAACTTTTTGGAGGAAGAAAATCCACTGGGATGAGAGCTTCCACAGTCTCAACAATTTATAACTTATTATACATGGAATTAAATAATGGTAGTACATTAGATTTTATGTCTATCTAATAGCTCATGTTACGGAACATTTGTTGATAGTATTTTAATTCAGGCAGTCAAATTTGAGACTGTTCTCCACATCTTGTGAAGCACAAATTTCGAACAATTTTAAGAACCAAACTCAGTGTGTTAAGGTTACAGAGTCAACTACATCCTCTTTAAGAAAATGCACAGACACTTTTCTGGAAACCGTTACAGCCTCCCTTATGCATCTGTTACTATAGCCTTTCTCAATATCAAGTCATGATGTGGATGCAGTGGATCGAAATCCGAACAGATCATTCTGTATTCGTTTATAATGTGCACTCGGTAAATTCCTGTAAATGAATGGCCTACTGTTTACCAATTAAAGATCATCACAAAATATATGATCTATCTGAATTAAGACTGTACATCAAATGTTAACTCTAGCACTTGACTTTTGCAGATATGAAACTATGTTGTGGCTTATTGTATACAATGTCTTTATTTCTTTTTAAAAAACACAAATAGAAATTCCATCGGGTGGAAGCATACTGACCCCCTGTACGGGTCACCAGCAGGAATGGGATCTGGAGCTTTAGATCCATGGCACAGGCCTCTACCCCTTGAGCTAAAGGAGTAAATGAAAGCAGCAGGAGGCAGCTATCCTCTGTGAGCCAGCCAGTGGTTGGAGACATGACATGTTGCCAGTAGTTTACCTATTTATTTGCTAGACAGAAAAAGAATATTAGGAATCAGGATTTGGGAATCCTACACCTGAGCTCAGAAGGCCATGGGATTTAGCTATTTGCTGTACTATAGTTGAGCACTTGCATTTGAACATCAGTTCTGATAAACCAAGGAAAAGTCAACAGCTCATAGGTATGGTATATTATAGATACAGGATTCACTTAATGAAACTTCATTCCTTTTTTTAAAGCTCGCTCTTTCTACAGCCTTGTCTATAAAACAAAGGCTACACCTTCCTGCCTCTTAAGGAGTGAGTGAAGCCTTATTCAATAAAACTACTATTGTATGTACAAAAGTATTTGTTTCTTTCCAGTAGATTGCTAAACCTTAACAGCTTTTAGACCAGTTTATTTTCTTGAAAGAAAAAAGGTAGCACACCTGACAATACGCTCGTACCCACATTTCCAACAGGGAGAAGGGTAACAGGACGATAAATGATCATACAACCATGATGGGCCACAGAAATTTTAAACATGGCTTTAAACTGGCTCAGCATACAGGTTTGTCTAAAATTCAGCACATTTTTAGGAAAAGAGCAGAAAAAGAAAATGTTTCTAACTCCGCGATATCCACTTGCCCAATTTCAGGTTTCTTGTCTAAGCCCCGTTTATAGTAAAATCTTGATACAAGATGAGAACCTGTATTTAATTACACTAGCAAGACTACTTTTCTGCTAGCCACACTCAGGGAGGTAACAACTGTTGCCCAAATTTCCCCAACAGAATTCAGCCAGAGGCAAACAACCATCAAAGAATTAGAAAACTACTTTATAAGGTGAGTTTTAGCTGACTGTTCCTCTCTTGCTGTCAGCTCAGTGCTAAATACCTTGACCTAGTTTGAAGACTTAAGAGAACTAAACCAGAAGATTTGGAAAACTTACATGAGTGTGTTCATAAATACAGTTGTCGATAACATCTGCAAGAGTTGCTCCTTCATCCAACAGACCAATGGAGTAATTTGCATCCTCAAGAAATCCTTTCATCTCAGCCGTATTCCACAAAGCCGACAGTCATAAACCAAGAAACACAAGGGATGGGCTTCCAAGCCTTATATCCGGGTCCTTAAATTATGCAACAAACTGTACAAAGAAAACACAAATCAATAGGAAGAGAGGCACAATGCATACTATGACACTGTTTAAAAACTGGAAAGAACTTTCTAAATACGATGTACTACAAACAGTAACACACACACACTCTCCACAAAAATCAAAGACACTTTTACTCTGTTCACCCTCCATTTGCCAGGGATAAGGATAGAGCAATTCTACTGAAGCCAAGAATAAAACAGAAGCTATGTACCTTACATCTGATACCAATTTAAAGATGAGTAAGAAACCACTGATGAAAAGCTGTTCTTGAGAAGAATCCCAGACCGTACGCACAGTGGTCTGTGTTGAGCTTACGCAAACTATGAAAATACTGCAAGTGTAGCATACCTGTACAAACACCTCCTGTGTTCTTAAGTATAGTATTAGTATTCAAGTATGCATCTAGAAGACTGCCTGGGTAACAACATTTCTGAATTTGTTAAAAACCTATAGTGCATTGGAGAAATGTTAGCATTGATATTTGTCATATTCACGTACTTGTTAACATTCCGGTTTTTGGTTAGATACCAATTTATAACCATCGCTTTCACACACTGTATTTACTAGGCATTTGTTTTGTTGTTCCGTTCATAAGATTACCTACAACACTTAAAACTCTTCACTTCAATAGCAGTTAATAGAAAGAAGCCACTAGCTAGAAGTAGTTTTCAGAGTGACAGTCAACCTCAGGAAGTGGAATTGGTATTAAAAGAAAAGTAACAGTTATAGCCTAGGTTTATTTGCATCTTTTTTATCCTCAGACTTTCACTGCAAGATAGATTTTGTTTATAAGCAGCGTTTTCCAAAAGACAACCTGAATCAATTAAATCCACAGACAAAACACTGTTAAATATAGTCTTAAACTATGGATTAAATAGTCTCAAGTAAAAATCAGTAGACAGCAGAAAAATGTCAACCAGTGATTATATACTTTCAGCCGCCTTACTTGATGAATACAACAATCTGCCATTTACATTCTATTAGAGCAGGAGGTCTTGTTTAGAGGTCTCCTTTATTAAGTTTATAGCTACTGACTGACCAGACTGGTTTTTGTCATTTCAACTGTCATCTTTGACTAACACAAGACTGATCAAAACCAGGCAGCTAACTAGATTCCTTCTTTACATGAACACCCAAGCCTTTTTTTTTAATCTCAACAGAAGTTGCATAGTCTTTGGAAAAAAGAGTTGTTTTCTAAGGCCAGCTGTACTTGGCAATTAAAAATGTTGTGAGAAACCAGAAACATTACAACTGAAGGTAAAAACAAAAAGCTTCACTAAGACTCTAAAAGCCAAGATGATAATTTTGGCTTCAAATGGTCACAAGGCCATGGTATTAACACTGTTATTATATTTCTTCCACCACCTCTCTCCAGTAAAAAATCCACAACTTGCAACATAAGTTTAGTTAACATTGTTAATAATACTAACAAAGTTACTTTGCTCAAGCTGATACTAAGACAACTAAGCAGCAGTTGCTCTCGCTTGTCATTGCAGCAATAATGGGAAAAGAGCCAGAAGAGTTTCGTATGCTTTCTCTGTAACTCAAGTATGCCACCTATGTTTCTTAAGAGAAGTATTTACTCCCAGGTGAATTTATGTGGCAGCAAGAATTTTCAGCTATATTCAGAAGCTTAATAATAAAAACATGAATGCTAGGTAAGAATACGCTTGTCTCACACATACAGTGAGTCATATGCTTATTTACGTGAATCCTTAAGATCTAAAACAATCATGAAGGAGCAAGATAATTATCACATCGATGTAAGGATTTAAGTAAATTACAATTATAAAACAATGACTAGGCGGTAGACACTATAATACCTAGGAAAACATATTCAGTCAGTCACACCTCAGTTTAAGTTTGTGAGTAACAAGCTAAAATTCCTTTAAAAAAACGCACCACCAAAAAAAAAAAGACAAGCTTGTGAACCAAGTTTGACTTCGAATCAGTGAAACAAACATGAACACCACAGTCACGTTTACAAAGCTACTGTCACCCTCTGAACAGGTACTTGAGCAGTATCCTTGATTTGCCAGCTGATGAGCACAAACTCCTCAACACATTCACCTTCATAAAATATCCAAGATTTCCAGGCACAGAGTACCAAAGAGGGTTGGTTTGGGTTAAGTTTTTACCACTTAACTCCCCAAAAGCAACAACAAAAAGAACACTTATCTGGTGAGTCAGCTTCAATGAAGGTAATTTCCTAAATCAGTTGCCTTGTAGTTCATTCACCCAAAATCACTTATAGTCAAGAGACAGGGAGGAGAAGGAATGCAAGCTAGTACTGACTTAATAAAATAGCTTGCAACAAGCCATGACCAACCTAGTACAACCTCTCCTAGGCTGTTAAACAGTAATTGCTTTTTCCAAACATGCCCATGACATCTAGGCTTCTTCATTTAGCAAAATTCACCTAGTCAAAAAAAGCTAGTGCTAGCCTACTGACTTCTGCCCTCAGTCACAGCCTATTATCCCTCTGCAGTCTCTCCTGCTCTTTTCAGTCTTGTTGAGAGCAAGATAGGAAGAGTATTCTACAGAGAGAAAATTGATATTCCTACCAGCCCTGCTACAGCACCAGCACAAAACAGTGCATACTTAGGAAACATTTCTTTAAGGAATTAATACCTGCAGTAGGACTTGGGATTGTGCTATAATCTTGCTCTGCCCAGCCTGGCTCTCCTCCTCAGGAAGGAGGAGGATCAATGATAAAATTCTTGAAAGATTAGATGAATACATGCAGAAGGAAACCGAGAGGATGGTTTAAGACTTTTTCTACGTCTGTAAGACAAGTCAGAAATCATTACAGTATAGAGTTCAGTCCTTGCTGACTTGCTGGAAGTCATGATTTGACAGACTTAATGTGGTAACACCACCCACTTTACCACCTGAAATGTTAGCCTGCACAATGCTCCAGGACACTTATTTTTGGGCAAACAAAAGCTGTCAAGTGGTATGAGACTTCTACATAGACATGCAATTGCTTTCTTTGAAGTAAGCTTTACATCCTCAGGCTCTTTAGGGCTTAACACAATGACGTCCCAGATGAAGAACTTTTATCTTAAAGTTTACGTATTTAAATACTGCAATTAGACATCTGGAATAGAAGATGAAAATGCTCTCAAAAGTGACTAACTAAACACACACTTGTCATATGCAAGCAACCACAACAAACTCAATTGTGTAGTTCTGACAATGTAAAGAAAAAAAATAATTGGCCTGAAAAAAAAAGCCAAAACACAAACCCCTTGAGGTTTGGTTTTTTCATTAAAAACTTCCTCTGCAAAGAGCAAAGTCTCTGCAAGCAGAACGGGCTCCCAATAATGCTCTCCAACTGTCTTCGTAAGCAAAATAAATTTACGAGATTAACAATTATGCTGATGCAAAAATCATAAAGAGGTGAAATATATTCATCTCTCATGTCTTATAATACTGTGGGGTTTTTTTAGGGGTAACATCAAAAAAGTATAAGTATTTTGTCACTAACATTGGGAATTAAGTACAGAATAGGTATACTGGAAAATTGGAAACAGGTCCCCCAGTTTCAGTGCAGGAAATGCCTATTTCTACTGGGAGTATCTTTTAACAAGATATTCCAAGATGCCATTTCACTGACTTACATCGTTATCATTCAGTTAGCTGAATGCAGGCACTAAGCAACTGATGGGAAATGCTAAAGCAAGTCTCTTTCTTTACAATGGCAGTGGACACTTTTCATTACCCAAGTTGCCTCTCAGTACAAATTCCACTCAGGGTCACAGCAGAGTACCTGTACAGCTTAGGTTAGTTGCATCCTACCATTCTCTCAGGAGTATTCCACACAGTTAAACAAGCAATAAAAACTCAAGCATCTCCGCTGAAGCAAACAAGCAAAGGGGGTAGATACTAAAAATAATTTCCCATCTGACACCTACAGGAACCATGCTTTCAAGAACCTCCTTCTGTTTTCTTGAAATTTGAATAAATTATTCAAAGCCAATAAGCTAGCAAAGCTTACAAAAATGAGCACTCTTGTTAAGCGCATGTATTCTTCTGTGATACCATACCAGCACTTCTCTTTCACAACAGCGCAAGCAGTTACTTCCCTATCCTATCCTCTTGCTTAGCCAATGTTAGTATTTGGCCTCCCCATTGCTCCCCCAACCCCGCAAACTCCCAGCCCTCCTGTTCCCAGATTGCCATCCAGCCCCATGCAGACAAAGTCAAGACAGCACTGAAGGCTAGCCCGTCCAAATAGCTACTGCTTCCACTTGGCATAGACAGGGATCGTTAATGGATCAGATTTCCATTGCTAATTCCCTCCATTTCCCATCAACCAGATGGGGCAATAAATAGAACAGATTTTAAAAGGAGCAAGACTTCAGGCCACAGTTGCCAGACTGCTCAAGAAGTCAGAGCTTCAACAGCAAGACAGAACTAAACCCGAAGTTCTTCCTTGGCCAGTGTAATGCAAGGACAAAAGTGGGAGGGAAAGAATTACAAGAAGGAAGCAAGTTTAATGAGAATGTAAGTACACCTTCAGACAAGATTTTTATTTGAGTTCCATTGGAACATAATATTATTTTATTTAAAAGCTCAATTGACCTTTTTCCTATTAAATTACTTCGCAAGTTGAACAGAACTCAAACTACTAATTAGCTGGCTAACACATCTTAGCTGTGTTTGAGGCAATTACTTGTGCTTCAGAGCACCAAAACAGGTGCAGATTCTCACAGACTACTACTACCTACATCACCACTACACTCAATACTGAACTACTTATTTTTGCATACAGTATATTATTACTGAATACAGAATAGATCCAAGCCCAAAATAAACACACAGATCATCTAAACATTCAGCTACAAATACAGTAAACCTGGAGGCATTTCCATTCTAGGACAAGCTATACCTTGCACTATTTGCCATGCAGAGAAAGAATAACCTCAATGGAAGTACCAGAACATCCTTCTCCTCAAAGAAAAAAATTTCAGTAAAAGCCAGAATTCCTTCAGAACAGTTTTAGACATTAAAACACACTTATAGTACCTTCTCTAGGTACTTCCTTCTAATTCTTCTACCTTTCCTATCTTTTTACTACTGTACTTTAATCCTGTTCAAGTGCAACATGTCATGCAAGAGTTCTACCCAAGTAAGACCAAGCCAAAAGTCAGAAACTGAACACGAGAACAGTTTTTTCAGAACTTTTGCTTATAGAAATCATGTGACACCTACAAAATAACAGTGGTATTCAGGGATTTTTTCATTTCATTCAAGTGAATACAATCCATTGTATTCACTTGAACAGACCAGTCATCTACATAGAACCAGATGTATGTGGTTAATTCAGTAAGTTTCAAACAAAACAAAGAACATAACCTCTGGAAATAAAGCCAGAAATCACGATAAACTAAGCTCACCCTGTGCCTCCCTTACTGCAGTATTTTCAAAGAACAGGGTCATCTACATCAAGTGTCTTATTAAAAGACGCATTAATACAACTGCCATTTGGACTCTTTGTGGTCTTTGAAGAGTACCTGGCTTAGTCAGATGCACTTAACCATTCTCATTTTCAATTTTTACATTAAAAAGTGTTATATAATTTATAGGTACTAAACCAAATAAAAAATGCCTTCAGCTAGACAGCAAAAAAAGTAAGCTGGTTTTATGCAGTATTAACTCAGGTATTACAAATGCATTTAAGGCTATTGTTAAAGCCACATAAAGCTATTGTTTTATGTTAAGAGAACATGATAACTACAGACATTCCAGAGTTTTCTGTGCTCCTTAAGATCCACTATGCATATTTATTTGTTTTCAGTTATCATGGGTCTTGTTTTTCTTTAAAAGATATTTGCCTCTTAAAAATGCAAAGGCATTTATAATTGGTAAATGTTTTCCATCCAACACAGAATTCCACGTTCTACTGTAGCTCACTCAACTACAACTATTTGTGGAAGTGGAGAGTAATTAGCAAATAATGGAGACAGGTATTTGTGAAGGCACACCCTTCATGATCAATGTTACTGTTTAGAATAGCAAATGTTAACTATTTCAGTATAAAAAACCCTAAGAGATCACACAGTACCCAGCAAATCATGATTTGATGTTAACAGTCATGCAGTGCCAGTTCATGACTTCAGAATTACGCTGAGACACTGAAGTTACAGCATTTTATTTTAGGATTTATGCAGCCAACAGCCCTAATTCAGAAAAGTAACTAATTACAAAGTTTACTCACACATGTTTAAGTCTCAGAAATTCATCAGATAACTATTGAGAAAAGTTTAAGGTAAGTAAAAAATTATAGCCCCTCCCTTGAACAAAAGCTCCATATAATATGCAAAACACTATTTTCAATATTGATAATCTACATGAAGACAGTTATCTTGCTTTTCAAAAAGCCAGTACATGCTGGTTTTATTTTTGGAAGGACTTCTCCTCCTACATAGATATGAAAAGAGAAGGAAAAGAGACTTACATGGACAAGTTAGGAGATGGAACCCTACTATCATCAGCTAGGTTCCCAAGGTGGCTCAGCGTTGAAGTCGAACTGTTCTCTATAAAGCACTTCTCCTAAGCCCTCTGGATAGTTGTAAACTTGATCAGAGATTTTGCCCTGTGGGAGAAAGCATACAAAAAAAGTTTCATAGCCAGAACAAAATAAAAGCTTTATCTTAAAGCACATAATAAATGTCTTTTCAGTAATGCTTCTAAGGAGGTTTGTAGCACCCCACCATGAAAGTTTATAATCACCTAACGTGCCCAGTTTTCAAGAACGTATGCAAACTCTGAGCCAGATCAAGTCAGATGTATGAAGAACTACTAAAACACATGAATTGGGTACATGAAACTGCTTGTTTGTACTTGTCTTTCACAGTCTGAACTGGAAGGTTTTCAACACTAAAGGCAAAAAGCTCTACATGATCCTGCTTTAGGGTAGTACGCCTTAATACTGGACTACCCTTGCAGAAGTGGGTAGTTTTAACCCCATAACCACTGTGATTCCTTCCTCCCCACACACTTTGTTTCAATTTCAGAATTCCCTTGCCATGTTCTTTCTTTGTCTGCTGTAAATGAACACAACATGTGGGTGAAAAAGCTATGTGGGTGAAAAATAGTGCTTTATATAGTGAAACTGAACACCATACAGACAAATGCAGAGATGAGCAAGACAGTAAAAAGAAAGAAACTTATGGTTGCCTTCAGGAATGAGGAAACATTTCAGCTGGCCATTAAAGGCTATCAAAATATGCTGCTTTGGTGTTCTGTGTAAAGTACAAGGCTAGCTTACTCAAATGAAGGTAAAAAAACATTCACACAAAACAGGACAGTGAACATAAAGCAGTCAAGTACACATTAACCAATCCCGCTGATAAGTTATTCCTTCTAAAAGGAACTGTCATTTTCATGGAATTAAATACAGTACAGAACTGGTGATGTGTAAACCCAACATACAACAGAACTTCTACAAGTTCACTGTGGTCTATGGCATGAAACATGGAATGTACCAACCTACTGTAAAAATAAATCTTTGCTACTCTCATTATTTAGATGAGACTACAAGTGCCAACTATAAAAACCTGGCTCCTGGGAACCACCTAACCTAAATGATAATCTTTTCAACCACATTACAGTTAAGCAAACTGCTAAAGTGTATTTTCCAACTTATTCTTGCTATTAGAAAACTAAACTTGTATACTCTATAACTGAATTACAGAGTGAATGCAACTTGAGGGAACTGTTCCACAGCAACTCCACAGAGCAATCTCTTCAGCGTTACCATACAAATTAGCATATAACATTAAAAATAAACCTCAGCACTTCAAAATTAATTGAGATATTAAGGAATTTTGTCAGCTACAATTAATGTATATGCAGTATATTTAATCTTACCCCTCCCTTCCACTAAAGCAGTAAGTCAGTAATAACATTTAGTTCTCAGAGTAGGCATACAACAGTTTCAAAAGCTGGCAACACTTTCCTTCTGTAAAATTAACTAGTAGCTCCACTATTTTCTAGTGCTGTTCTGATTATACTCAAGAACTAGTACAAATTTTCCACTGATTATGAATTCGGTTTACCTTCCCAGTAAAAAAAGTCATTAAAAGCAGGGTGCTTCCAGGGAGACTGCATGACATTTAACACAAACCTTAAAAAGACATGCTTCAGACAAGTATCACCTGCAGTACTATTCCAATCAATATCTTCACATGTCCCAAGAAGGAAGCATGCAGCGGAAGTTCCTGTGGAGCTGGAATGAAAACCGATCATTCTTTGCGGCAGCAGTCAACTATGAGCTGCACTGAGTTCCAATTGCCCTTCAGAATTTCTTCTAAGTGATAATTATCTGAAGGATCTACACAGACATACAGAAAGTAGTCTGACCACCCTCTTTTGTGCAGGTTTGCCAATATTAAATATTCAGAGAGGAAAATGGTATGATTTGAGCTTTTCAAATCATAGTAATTTTGCTCTGCTTTAACCAGCACAAAGTTTTAATTTACTGGACTGTGGCAGAGCAGGGCTAACATTCTAAGCCGAAGTGTATTACATGTCCGTAACCCATACGGACAAACGCAGTTTTGGAGAAGCGGCACATGGGCACATGTGATCGGCCACAATGAAGCATTCATCATTCAATGGTCTTAAAGTGGGTATAAAAGCGTTCTGTGTTCAACAGCAAGCTTTGAGTTGTGGTAAGAATAACAAGGCAGCTTTGCCTTTTAATACTCAAGCGACACCTATATGCATGTATTTATATATATATACACACTCTACTAGCAGGTGCCTCAAGTTTGACTGCAGCTCAACCAGCCATGCCGTACTTTGTACTTCAATAGTAACATACCCTCAAGGAACAAAATAACCCCACAGTCATCGACAGCGTATGGCTTTGCCGGAACAACCCATCACCGCAGCAAGCCCTATGAGGGCCAGCAGGCCAGTCAGGGCTAGGCTTTTTCCACCTCGTGAGCCCCCTCAGCATGCCATGTCTGAGGCAGGCAGACCTACAAAACCAGGCACCATTTTTTTTTCTTTAAAAAAATATTAAAAAATTCACTGTGTCCATTTCTGAATAGAGACCTTTTAGTGACCCGAGCTAAAATATCCATGAACCAAGCCCTAAAATTCTACATGATGACAACCTTGCACATTTACACCAGCTGCCAGACTTGGAGGCATCAAAGTCACTCCGGCCCACAAAAAACTCAGCTATTCTTCTGTTACAATAGGCCTTTTCCAGACCAGGGCCAGGGCGTTGTGGCAAGGCGGTCCCTGGGGGAGAGCAGGCCCTGAAGGAAGCGCAGGTCCATGAGGAATTCTCCATCAACCACACTCTTGCTCCTGCACTACATCAACAGTATTTTTGGTCTGAAGTTTGCCATTATACCCAAATTAGTCCATTACACAATTAAGCCTCCCTTTCAGGAAGGGATGGTCTTAATTCCCTCCCAGAGCACACTGTCTCTCCTTTAATTGGAGATGGAATAATTTCCAGACCATACAGCCCAGCATTGCTGCAAACACACACCTGCACCAGCCTTCCAGCACAGGGAGCAGGCAGAGGCACAAGCTGCTTGCCTGGGGGCAGGCTGCAGTGCTGAAAGGCGGTAGAAGCCTGCCTCTTGCCTACAGTAAAACTGTCCCCACAGGAGAAACATTCCCATTGCTGCTCCCCACCAAATGACATTCTCCCCTTCCCAAAGTCTTGCAAAGACCCCTCTTTTTCTGGGGTTTAACAACCCTCCCCCAGAGCTCAAGGCCCAACGGGAAGGATGGGGGGCAGCACGCTGGCTGGCTGTGGGGGACAGGCAGGGAAGGGAGCTCACCACAGCCTGAAGCACACGGGGAGGGGGCTGCCGTGTCGCAAGCATCAGCAGCATTGTTCACACGGTGACAGGAAGGAAAGAACTAGACTGGACCAGTCCAGACTGGAACAAGCCCCTCCCACCATCACCACTATTCACAACCCCCACCTCCCCCCAGCACTACTGCCTCCCGCATTTATCGAGGAAAGAATAGCGGGCAAGTGCAGTATCCTCAGAGCCAGAAATCCAGCAGCCCGGGTGAGGGCAGAAAAAGTGGGGCAGCACCCCACCCCCCACTCCCCTGCAACCCACTGTCACACAGGAGACCCAGCCACGCATCTGGCTGGGAGGGTTTGCAGGTCTAACTTTGCTTTATTGGACACCACACGGTGTTTTCATACAGAGTGGCTGTATTCAACTGGGACTACACAATCAAATCCTGCTCAGTCACCGGAGACTGCTGCAGAGGTACAGTGAAACGCAGCACTTCAGCCTCCTGGCACATATCAGCTGTGCAGCCTTTCGCACTGCAGGAGATTCACTCAAGAGAAGATTTAAGCTCACTTTCTTCCCCCTTCACCACAACTGGGGTCCCCCCAGCACAGACACGTATCCTCCTGGGCTCTAAACCAGCCTAGACTGCCGACTGGAAAAGACCTACAGTACTGCCTAGGTAATGAGCCATTAAAGGCATCCTCCTCGGCCACACATTTGCGCCACCCCCCTTGCACACACGAGCCCCCCGCTCCCACACTGTACTTCCAGCTCCCCTACAACCAGTACCAGGCACCTCTGCCAATCTCTCACCAAACAAGGAACGGCAGAACAGCGAGCACACACTCACTCAGGACACCCTGACATCCAGATGCACACATGCTCTTTATACACACACCCCCGGCTGGCAGCCGAGCAGTGGCCAGACCCTCTTCTCTGTACTTTCCAAAAGCCACCAGTACAGCAGTGGCTGACTGGACAAGTACCAGCCGAGGCTGCCAAGCCAAGGAGGTTGAAGCTCAGCCAAGACACTTCCAGAAGAACTGGTGGCACACCAAACCTGCTACTGCTACACTAACAGTCTGACCAAGAGGAGGGGGAAAACAGTTGTCCTAGAGATGTCCAGCAAACACCACCAGCAAAGCAAGGAGACTGCTAACAGGAGGGAAGGGCTTTACTCTTCACACACGGGAGGACTCCCGTGGCCCCTCCGTATAGAGGCAATTTGCCCTGTCATCCCCGCACGTGTCCGGGAAAGTGTCACTTGTGCAACGCCCTTACAACTCGTGCAGTGCCCTGACAGCTCACGGGGCTGCTGCCCTGCTCCCTGGCGTACCCCCTGCCCCAACCACCATGCTGAGGGGGCCGGGGCAAAGCCCCGCGCAGGTGCAGCTCAGGTGAGGGGGAACAAGGAGCGTGACAGCGGGAGCCCGGGTGGATAGTCACGGTTACAGACGCACAACATGGCCTCTGAGAAGCAGGCGAGGAGACGTTGCGGCCATGCCACCAGCACTTCTCCAGCCTCTCTGCCCCCATCAGCCAGGCCGGTGCCCAGGCATGCCACGCAGCTGCTGCTCCCGGGCCTGAGGGAGCCTTCTGCGTGCGAGGGCACCCGAGGGCTGGGCTCCGCCGAGACCTGCATGGCAGTCGGTGCCACCGAGCCCGGGCAGCCGCCACCGGGAGACGGGGTGACAGGCCGGGCTCCGGGGCGGCCCCCGTCCCCTGGAGGGGTCCGGGCGAGGCCACTCCTCGCCCCCTCGTCAGGATGGGGCGAAGTGCGAGCGGCAGCAACGCCCGGCAGAAGCAGGTCTCCCGCCGCGGGGCACTGCCCCGGCTGCAAAGGGGGAAGACACCACGCAGCCCCCCTCCGCTGCAATCCGCCATGTTAGGGCGGCCGCCGAGCCCCCGCTCCCGCTCCTCACGGAGCCGGCGGGCCCGCCGCCCTCCCGCGCCCGGCGGGGTTGGGTGAGAAGGGGGAACGGCGGCCCCGGCGCAGCCCTCGCCTCAGTCCCCGGCCTCCCTCTCCCGCCTCGCCGCCTCTCACACGCAGGGCTGTCCGCCATGTTAGCGTGGCGGCCGCTGACCCCCTCCGCCAGCCGCCACCGCCGCCCTCGGGCGCGGGGGGCCCCGCTGCCCGCCCGCCGGCCCCCCGGGCGGCGGCCCCGCATTGCCCGGCGCCTCGCTGCGTGCCGGGGAAGAGGGGGAGCCTCGGCTCTGACTCATCCCGCCGCTCTCCATCTGCCGCCGCCGGTGGCAGCCGGTCTCGCCCCACGCCGCCGGGCGGAGAATGGGCAGCGGCAAGAACCGGCCCCATCCCCCTCCCCGCCCGGCACCGCCACGGCGCTGCCTGCCGGGCGCCCCTCCGCCCTTCCCGGGTGCCACGGCCACCGCTCCCCTTCCCCTCCTCGCACTAGGGTGTGAGGGGAAACCAGGGCCTGTCCCTCCCCGAGCCCCAGGCCCCGGGAGGGGAGAGCGCCTTCCACTCCCCCGCCGCCGCCGGTGCCAAGGGACGCCCCGGCCCGCTCCGCGGCTCAAGGTGGGCGTCGCCGCCTCCCGCCTCCCTCCCTCCCTCCCGCCACTTCCCCCGCGGGGAGAGCCCCGGCCCGGCGGGGAGACCGGGACCCCCGGCACCGGTACTCACGTGAGATAACGGCCCGAAAGATTTGGTAAATCGTCTTCTCTTTTTAGGCGGAATTTTTAAAGAGGGATGTGGGAACCTACAGCAGAAATACAGGCGGCGGCAGCGGCGCCTTCCAGGGCCATAGGCTGCGGGGGCGACCGGCGGGGGAAGCGCAGCGCTGCGCTGGGACGAGAGGGCACAGGCAGAGAGAGACAGAACCGGACCGGGCCGGGGGCGCGGGGCTGCGGCAGCGGGGGGCGGAGGCGGGAGCGCGGCCACCGGGTGGCGAGGCGAGCGGCGAGAAGAGCGGCGAGGCGAGAAGAAGGGGCTGCCGCCGGCAGCGCTCTTATAGGGCGGGCGGGGAAGGAGGGACCCGGCCCCACGCGTCACCGCACCGCGGGGCGGGAAGCGCCGCCGAAGCCGCCACCCCGCAGCCCCCCCCCTTCCCGCGGCGGGCCGGGGCGCGAGAGGCGCCGGGCGGGCATGCGCCGAGCGCCGCCGCCGGGCAGGAGGGCGCCGCCGCCCCGGGCCCCGCCGCCCAAAATGGAGGCGGCGCAGCGCCCCCCGCGCCGCTGCCGGGGCCGGGGCCGGGCCGGGCGCAGGTGCGGGAGGGGCGGGGCTGGGCCGGGGCCCCGGGGGAGGCGACGCGACCCGCCCGGCGGGGCTGGTACCCTCGGTGGCTGGCGCCGTGGGTGCTGCGGGGGCGGCGGGTCCCGCGGTGGTGCCTGACAGGAGGCAGGGCAGGGGCCGCGTAGGGCGCGAAGGCGCCCGTCAGGGTCCGGGCAGGCCGTTACCCGTGCGTGCCTCTGTCTGGCAGCTCGAACCTGTGCCGCAGTTGATGGCTTCCGCGAAACCAGGGCCCGTCCTGTGCCACTGAGCAGTGAGCAGCGGGGAGGAGAAGCCGGGTGCCCGCCGCCGGCTGGAAGCCTCCGTCCTGGGCTGACAGCAGCCCGGTAACTCGCGCTGGCTCACTGAGCGTGGGCAAGCTGACCTGGCAGCCTCCTCTTTCACCAGTTTTGGGACTTCAGGGGTCCTGTAAGTAGAATCACGAACTGTCGGATCTAGCTGGCCCATGTCTCTCACAGAGTTCCACTGAAGCACTGGGACGTCTTCAGCACATCCCAACGCCTTCAGTCCTTCCGTGATGCCCTTGTGAGGAAGCGCGGCTCAGCTGCAAGGGGAGAAGCAGCCGCTCGGAGATCAGATGCCTCAGTTAAAGGTCACAAAGCTCTTCCATGGCGGAGCTGGGAAGGATCCCTGATCTGCCAGCCCCAGTCCACCCTGTCAATTTCACCAAACCACACAGGGCTGGTTTTTCGAAAAAGACCTCATTGCAGTAGTCACAATTCTTTCCGGACACTAAAATACATAGTTATGTAGTTCACCAAGAAATAACTTGTTCTGGAAAGTAATTGTTAATCTCTGGGCACGTTCATTTTATTTTTTAAAGGGTATGCTAGTACAGTTGGCTATTTTTTTCCCCAAAACAAAGCTGGGTTTAGCTTTATAGCAGAAAGAACTTAGAAAAGCAGTGAATAGATGCACACCTGTCATCTCTTCAGAAATAAAATGAGGCTGAGGTTCCACAGCATGCAGGGATGGAGTTTGTTTACTCTTTTCATCTGTTGTCACCTTCTCTTTTGCAAGCGATTTTAAATGAGGAGGAAGTGAACTGACAAATACATGCAGTTTCATTACAGTGTCTCATCTTTCCTGATAACAGCCCTAGCAGGTTATGAAGTCAGTAAAAGCAGGCACATCGATTAGAAAGTAAGAAGACCTCTCACGTACATTTGCAGCCAATCCCTGCATTAAGGACTAAAAATGGAGTGGTTTACACTGCTGTTTTCTCAGGTATATTCTGTATCGTACCCTTCATCAGTGACTGACTTGTTCGTTTGGGTTCCTATTCCAGCATGCAAGTGTGGGAGGAAGAATCAGAATATATTTAAAAAAAAAGAAACAAAACCAACCCAAACCAAAAAAGCTATAGAGAGATAGGAAGAGAGATCTGGGCAGAGGTTGGACATGGCACAATAAATGTGAATCATTAACAGGCAAACAAAAGAGGAAGGGTTAGAAGGGAGGGCAAAGGTTACAGTGATATGCACAGAGAAGCAATCCAGAAAGCTGTATTCTTTGGGAAGGCAGAGTTTTCAAAACACGTTTTTGGAAGGAATTTAAACTAGAAAAGGGACTTGACTAGTTTGGAGATGTTTAGGTGCAGCCAAAAAGTCATCCAGCATGGAAAAGGCAAAGAATAAGTCAATACTAGTTCCATGTAGAATTATGTATTTTATCTGTGTTCTTAGATGTCTTCTGATGGTAATATCCAAAGATATCCCAGTGATATATGAATGATGTAACTGGCACATCAGTTACTGCCATTTCATCTACATTCATCTTCCCAGAAGAGTTTTTGTTTTGGCAAGTAGGGGATGTTTTTAATGTTCGCACTGGGATTAAAAAAACCAGATGGACTATTTAAGAGGGGAGGACAGTCACGTAGGACAGGAAGAACTTCAGTTTGATATGCAATTAATTGGGGGCACTGTCAGCTATTTTTTAAATGTATGGAGGGAGGGAGGATTTCCTGCTCATACAAAGGAAGCAACACTTGAAAACAGAAACATAAACTTCATCCTTTCAACTCTACTAAAAAAAAAAAAACAAAACAGTGGCACACAGTTTGGGAGAGCACAAGACTGAACTGTGTAGTCATTATATACACAATGAGAAAAAAATGATGGATGAATACTTTATACAGTGTTTCCATACCACTGGTGATATTAACACAGAACTAGAAAACTGATGCCACAGCTCAATGTTTCTATATTTTTTGTACAGTGCTAAACAAAACAGCAGTCCTCTTTTTGTCTGGAGAGACTAATATAAAATTTCCTTCTACGTCATTAACACTTCTCTACACTCAGTTATAATACTTGGATTCCTAACATTTGATGGCTCCATATGCAGGTTTCATAGATTACCAGAGTAACAATTCACATTTTGTTCTCCAAAGGTAAAAAGGCAGCAGTGCACAAAATACATGTCCAGCCTTGAGTTCCCCTTACTTCCAGCTGTGAGGCACTTCTACCACATTTCCTTCTTTTTTTTGCCTCTAGGCTTTCCTTTCAGCACAGTTCACAGTTGGATGTAGACAAAGTGAGGTGTTACCCTTTGACGCAGATTAACTGGAGCAGGAAAGACACCCTTCCCCACCTCATCTTCTGGAGTGCAAAAAATACTCACTGGTGAGGGAGCCCAGCGGTCAGGAGCTTCAAATTGCTTTGGACAGGTGTCTGAAGGCTGCATAGCCCCATGACCTTCCCTGCTAATCCCAAGTATTTCCTTCTCTTTATGTCTTCCTATGGGCTACTTCTTCTCCCCTCTGGTTCTCCCATTTCCTTTCCCTCTCTGATGCACCCTCTATCACCAGACATCAGCAGTGGGGTCAGATTCCGCTCCTGCAGTGAGAGAATGAGATTATTTCCTCCTCCATCTCCTCTTCCTCTTCCCCTACTGCTGCCAACTCCTGCAGCAGTCGGTGTTTTTTCTTAAAAGCCTCAGGTGCAGGAATTATGTGATTACACAGGAATTTCATCTTCCATTAAGAAGAAAATGTCCCTAGCTTCTGAAAACTCAGCGTGGCAGAAGACAAATGCAAACAACAGTCCATCTTCAGATGGAGGGAAAAGGTTACTTTGATTTCTGAATGCTTGAATGTGACAGTATGATCCCTGCCCTGGATACTCTCACACACAGTGGCACTCAGTTCCACATATAGTTGACAATCTGTAGTCAACCAGCCGGAGCATGAGGCCGTTGTGGTGGGAGGAAAGAATCAGTACAAATTGCATTTTTGTCAGAGCTGCTCGGGGCAGGAACGCCCATGCACAGGGCAGAGGCATGAGAAAAGAAAAATGAAGGCTGGAGATCCCTCATATCCACAGTACTGTAGAAATGCTAGTGCTCCAATAGTCCCTCTTTTTAGTAAAACGACCTGTATAAATAGGACCTTGTGGAAGTAATATCAATTGGTACCCTGATCTTTAGACCTTTTTCATTGCTGCATACTTTGGAGCTATCATTGTTCCTGTCCAGTTGACAGAAATACTGAAAACCAGCTGGAGGAGTGATTCATAATTATTAAAAGCGCAGAGGTGATGAGAGGAAAGACATCTCTGCCTTGACTCACACAGAGCAGTCGCCTCTCACCTATATTTACTGAATGGTTTGCTGGATCAAAACAGCATTATGGGATGGAAATAAGGTCCCAACTTTCTAGTGTAGATTGGTTTCAGAAGAGTGAGTTTAAGCGTAATTTCTATGGAGAATAGTTACAAAATAGATCTCATACTCGTGCTAAGTTGTTTACACAAAGTTAATGGAAACAGTGGCTCAAAGCACTATATAAAGATTCACAAATAAGTTAAAGTAAATTGAGGTTGTTTTACAAAAATCAAAGGTAGAAGGAAAGGACAAAAGAAAATTCAGTCATGGTTTAGGAGTATCCAGCAATATACTATAAACTCTTTCCAGTCCAGTGCTAGAATGTCTTCACCTCCAAAAAATGCAGACTGGATGGGCAGAGACTAAATGAAAGTGACTGTGAACTAAACATCTGAGCTATTAAATAAGGACTATTGAAGAAAATATTCAAATATGAGCATTACTTGGGAGTCTAGCCACCTGCATGCCTACTCCACCTTAACTAGTAAAGAAAACTCAGAAGTTTTAAGTATCTGCAACAGGTTATAGACATTTTGCTGTTAGGAAATGTGCCCCAAGTCCAGCCCAGATTAGAAATGACTCGTGTTCATTGCATGATAGATACGGAGTTGGTATTAATCACACCCATTCAAGTTCCTGCTATCCACTTGTCATGGATCATCACTAAAACCTGAAGGGATCAGCTGGAGGTCGAAGGTTAGGCCTCCGTGGAATGGATCATTTCTCATTACAAGTATCTCTGGACTGGAGAAGAGGCATGGCGTTTCCCTCTGCAGATAAACAGGAGGTGGTGGTTCCCAGAAGAGTGACCTAGTCAGCAGCGGTAAGACTATATCAGCTTATCTTATTTGATATATAACATGTCAAATCTTACATATTTGGATGCCCAAACACTAAAGCAGGATAAAGTGGTCTGTGGACCATGCAAGGAGGTTAAAAATATGCATATCATGTGCATACTGGTGGCTACTGAACAGGGAGTTCTTTTTTATTAACTTTCAGAATGAATACTCTGTGGTTGGTTGTTGCATTTCCAAGGAAGTTTTGTTCCCAGATATTTATTCTCAGCCCTGCAGTTCCTGTGTAAGTAGCCCTCCCCAAATGTGGTCCTAGCTCTATGCAGAGTCTTTTCAGACTGCTTGGCTTGCTAGTTGTTCTTGTCAGTCACCTTCCAGCTTTCTGAACACGCACGTGTTCTTCCTGTGGTTTCTAGGCATAGTGTCCCCCAGCAGCCCCCAGTTTTTCTGAGCTTCCCCTGGCTGGTAGGGCATTCTGTCAAGAGTGAAGACCCACAGCCTTCAAGAGGAAGATTTCCAGCTAACCCCTGCAGAAGCACTTTCCACTTGTCAATGTCTTTCATCACCCTCCCAGCTCTGAGAGGTGGCGGTGATCTCCCCCTTGTCACCCAAAAGCAGCGAAAAGGAAGTAGTCTCTTGAGATTGCACTTCAGCACTGTCTGAGATGCCTCCAAACATGTGCCTGCATTTTCTGTTTTATTGACAATGTTGTCTCACACATTTTGGGGATGAGAGAACCACAAGCCAAGGCAGAGGCCTTTCCTACCAGGGTGAAAGGGGCAGGACTCTTAGACAAAACCCTAGCAAATTCTTTCCACTGCTTTCAAAGCAAGTGACAACAAATTTGAGAAAAAATACTTGACCCATTTAAGATAAATCCTGTTTACTTTGCTTGCATGAATAGAGTTGCTAATGTTAGCAGAAGAAAAAGGAACAGAATTCCCTCTGCATTTGAATTTTCTGTAACACATGCATTTTTCCTCTTAGAACTTGACAGACCTTTTCACAAAGAATTTTCATTTTTGCCCCCATAAAGACCAGAAAACCCGTAGATAATAGGCTAGCAATAGAGACCAGCATGGACTAATACCCCTATAACCCAGTTAAGAACATACAGAAGGATCTGCAGGATCCATGTCAGGTACATACAGGAATGAGCAGGCTCAGGACCCTTTTTTAGCCTTTTATTCTGTAAGGCATTTACATTCCTCAGCTGGATTAGGTCCACATGAAGAAGGCATACACTGAAGGCAAGGAGTGATAATGGAAATTCAGAGCGCAGGGCAGCTGAGTAAGCTCCGTGGCAAGCAAAAAATGAAAAAAACTCTTACCCATTTGGTTATCAGACCACTGCAGTAGTGATGCTATTGGTAGTTGGGGGCCTTCAAACAGGTCGTCTGTCAACATGCTGCTTTGTTGTTGTTGTCCCTAATTGTATGCAACCAAGTTTGATCTCTACCTCTAGGAAACCATGTTTCTGTACCTGCCTTTCTCTCTCTCGGGGCTGGCCCTTAACTCTAAGATTTGTAGCTTGCACGTTTTTTTCCTAGGCTCAGCCTTTCTGTGGTCCTCAAAAATGGGGAAAGAAATACCTTTTTAATTTTGTTGCCATTAAGATCCCTGATCTTGTTTAGGACTTTACCCACCATTGGCTCAAGAATGTGGGGATATGTCTTGGACCAGACATAACATTGCTGGAAGCGAAACAGTAGCTATGGATATCATCTGCTCAGGATACTGCATCAGTGCTATCCCCTGGCTTTGCTATTGCCAGCCAGATTTGCAGAAGCAATAGGAAAGTTAGCAAAGCAAAGCAACCAGGGCTGGGTTATCTTTATTATACTCTTTTCCTTGCAGCTGATCAAAATAGTCAGTTCATTCCAAATCTGACCAGCTTGAAAGCTGAACATGAAGCGAGCACCAGGCAAAGCCGGAGGAGTGTCTTCTGATTGGTACCCAATCCTCTTGTCATGCACTGTTTTAGCAGCAAGTATGTACGGCTCAGTGTACACACTCAAAGCAGAAGACATTAAGTGCTAAGCCAGAAAATCTCAACTAGTTTTAACATCTCCAAAACCCCAAGACAAGACCCCAAGGAAGACATTGTGCGGGGCAGTGGGGTCATGCACATCCAGGAAGCCCGCAGGACAGCGGGGCTGCAACCGAGGCCCCACTGGCTTGCTGTGGAGTGATGAGAGCTGAGCTGAGCTCAGCCTTCAGCCCCAGGCATCCCTCAGGGGTTCCAGCCCTCTCCCAGCCACAGTGTCCTGCCAGGGCCATGCCTTTGATGCTTACCTCCCTTGCAGAGAGCTCCTAGGTCAGGGGACAACAAAACACCCAGCCTCTGCAGGAGAGAGATGGTCTTATTCGAGGAGCTATTACTGGTAACTGTAAGCATACTGTGGTGGCTGCTCCCTGCCTACTTACCCTGCACCTGCTCATGAAAAACACCACTGGAACTAGTCTTGGGCTTTGCCTGGTGCTCCAGGACTGGGATTTGGGTTTTTTTATTAAAGGTGGTTTTCCAAAGGAGCAGATAATGGCTGTTCATTATTGGGGGGGGAAAAAAAATCTTTCTTTCTTATATATAATTTTCTTGCATACTTTAGAATTTGTTTCATCTCTTCTCTACTGCCTAGAACTGTGGGGCAGGGACCCAGCACAGCATCTAGGAAGCTGCTTCTATCCCACAGCTGAGCTGGATGTCCACATCAGCTCAGGAGCTGGAGGGAGAGATGGCTGCCCAAATGTCATCCATCATGGGAAAAAAATGCCTAAAACAGTGTGTACTTAAGGTTACCACCTCCCAGACAGTCCTTTGCTCAGAACATCCCCATATTTTTCTAGTTATGGAGCAGGGCTTTGGGCTTAGGTTTACTCTGAGAAGCCAAATAAATGTTTACCATTTTCTGTAATAGAAGCGGAGTTTAAATGAATGATTATAATAATATCTAGGGACTGTGTTTCTGAGATTTTACCACATGTAAATACAATCATAAGCATAATCAATGTCAATGACTTGCGTTTAATTCTCAGACAAAGTTTGCTTTTAAATACCACACCAGATTTGACATGGCCAATGATAAATGGAATGCAATTAGTTCTACTATTTGCTTTGATGATATGCTAAATTATTTCTTACAAGAGACCATTTATTATCCAAAGCTAATGGTTATACTCTTGCATTTAACAAGTCTAATATATCTTAAACCATGGCAAACTGATAAGTTTCAACTTGAGATATTAAAGTCTAGAAAAAAAGTCATTCCATGAATGAGTTTCATTAATAAATCCTTGTCAATGTGCAAGTCATCATTTTCACAAAGAAATCTTAAATGGTAAGAATTTTGTATGTAATTCTCCTCATTGCATAAAGACAAAAACCTTAATTATTCTCCCTCTTAGTGATTTACAGTCACTTAATGAATACATATACTCATAAGGAAAATGTCTGAATTTGAATGTTCTTATGGCATTTTAAACATAACTCTTCTAATTGTTGACAAGTCAATTATTAATTCTTTTTCCCTGAAATTTATCATGAGATTATCATGGCAACTGCAAGTTAATGAAGAGAGCGTAGTCTCTGAGAATACAAACATTTGACCTTTCAAATTGTTAGCTCTTATTCTGCAACATTGCTTGCCACGGAGCTTACTCAGCTGCCCTGTGCTCTGAATTTCCATTATCACTCCTTGCCTTCAGTGTATGCCTTCTTCATGTGGACCTAATCCAGCTGAGGAACGTAAATGCCTTACAAAATAAAAGGCTAAAAAGAGGTAGCAGCAGAGCACCTGATCGCAGAAATCACATTCGGACTAAAAATGTAACTGCTTGGAATTAAGGAAAAATTACTTGCCCGAATTTTACCATTTCTGCAAGGTATTAAAGCTACCTTGTGAATGTCAGGCTTTGATATTTTGATGCCCGTTGAAATTCCATGCTGGCAAAAGCAGGGCACAAATGAAATACCAGATCTCCAAGACTCTGGAAAGTCTTCCTGTAGAGTTAACTGCTACAGTGGAAAGAGTATTGAGTTTTTTCATATCCCACACTACACTAACAGCCTCCAGTCTTTACAAAAAAATAAAAGGAGCAACAGAAAATTACCACAGGGACTTTAAAAATTCAACTGTAAATTTTATAAAATAATAACATCATATTTTTCACTCATATTCAGATTTCTTCCTATTTGTTAAAGGACAGGTCTATCCCACCTTGGGTTTTTTTTTTTATTCCCAGTTTCAAAATAATGCTGGCACAGAAAATTCTGGTTGTTATTTAGGGAAAATTCTTTCCTTTCTTAACACGAGGGGTTACAGAAGGAGGCATTTAGTTCCCCTTTCTGTGGCTACCTTGAAAATGACAAGGTAGGCCATGGGCCACCTACACTGGGGCGCCCTGCCCCAGTCACACACACACACTTGCTTACCCCCTTCCAAACCCCCTTTGCTCTCCCAGTCCTTTCTCCCTTTCCATCCACCCACACCTGGCTGCAGCCCCACCAGGCACATCTCTAAGTCTCACACTCTTCTACAGTTTCCATAATGTTTCTTCTTTCTTCTATTTATCTAATTCCTTGGGCATTTTTTTTCATCCTAGTACTTTCCCTTATTTTCTGAGCTCCATGTTTTCTTGCTTCTTGTTGTGCAAGAGACTCCTCAACAGTTTAAAACAGTTTAATCCCTCTGAAGATGATAGGAAGAGGTGATCACTGGGGATAAAGGCAAACTCAGAAAATGTACTGGTGTTTCATGATGAACATTCAAAACCACCCGAAATAACCATATTGTTCTCAGTACAGTCTTAAAATTAGCAACCACGGGTTATCCTTTCTGCCAAGGACTACGCAGAAATGCGGATAAGAGCATCTTAGCATTCTTCCTGAGGGGAAATAGGCTAGACATTCAAATCATCCTTCTTACTCTGCTGTATATACAATGTGTTCCTAAATCTGTTCACCTTGAATAAAACTAGCGATGACAACAGGGAGATTTGACATGGGTAATCCCACCACAGCTAAGACACCGCTGTGTTTGGTACTTTCTAAAGCTCTGTCTCCAACTCTAGAAAGTTAACTCTGCTCTGACTCTAAAGCTCTGTCTTGTTACTGTCTTCGTAAGCTGCCTGATTTCTAAATTCTGATCAGAAGAATATTCTCATCATCCTGTCTCCTGCCAACCTTTTCACCAGGATAACATTTCCTTGAGGTTCTCCGTCTAGATAAAAGAGCCCTCAACCAACTCTGCGTGACTGAGCTAGGGCTGCCTGAAACAGCAAACGCTGCATCTCCGCTGCAAAACTCTGTAGTACGTATTTATCACTCTTGCATTTATCACAGCAAGATTCATAAAGATTTTTGACAGATGATACATGACTTGAAAACTTCAGTTTTCCAACAGAAATACCAGAAAGTGGCAAACAGCTGCTTCTTTTGCAGTTTGAGGGAAGGCTACAGATATCGGTAGTAGCAGTCTATCCTTGCAGCAAAGGCAATCCATCATACTCACTATACCTTCCCCCAGGCTCCAGTCAGATACAGCCCTGTGATTTTAGCACTCCAAAGTCTCTGTATTTCTCCAGGGTAGCACCTGTCTTATTCTAGGGAGTCCTGTTAAAAGTCCCACCTGCAGCAGGTCTTGTCTTCAGCATTTTCTTCAAAGTGAACAGGATTTATTTAGCAAATAGAGTCCTCTTATTTGGTGGGAGGGCACTGGGTAAAACTCACATTCTACTCATCATTTTTTTTCTGCAGCAGAGTGGCTGCTTGCACTGAGATGAGGTGTCAGCAGAAGCTCAGCGATCATCTGCTCCATTTAGCCAGACAGCAATGGCTTGGACCAGCCACAGCACACACTGCCTCCTCCCTGGCTGGCCCTTGGCAGGCTGCCATGGGCAAGGGGTGTTAGGGGATATGGAGACAACCTGGGACTGTGGAGAAGGAGGGAGATGAGGATGTGGTATGGTGAGCTAAGATTTCTGCAGTGCAAAAAATAAGGCACAGATTGTGGGAAGCAGACGTAGTTACTGCTGCTGTCCGTGGAGCAAATTGTCTCTTCCTACCACACCTCAGATGAGCTTCCACGGGCTGGCGACACCTCAGAGCTGTGGGGCCCACGTACTGTTTCCATTTTCCAGAGTCCCATATGGGAGATTTAAATCACACATTCACATGGCATCCTTAATGACCCAATGAGTGAAGTATAAAATAAAGGTAATAATAAAGTGCTGCAGTGAAATCCCTTAGGACGTTGATGAGAAAGCATGCAGCTCTGCTTCCCGCAAGATGGGTGCTGATTTCTCCCAGTGGCGCTACCAAGCTGTCACTGTGGCTGCTTGCTTTAGCATGAGATGCCAGCTGCACAATACTGTTAGCATTCCTCATCAGCCGCAGCTTATGTCTTTCCCTGTGCACGATGTTAGAAAACCAGGTCATGCTCTTGGCTCATCCTCCTCTGATAACTCCTCTTTTCTTCCTTTGCTGGGAAGCTGAGCACGGTGTAATTAGTTTTCACTAATGTTCAGCTCTATGTGCAACTGCTTTTGGCTCAAGCCAAAAATGAAGTTTTCACATAGTTTGCATGCCCTAATAGGAGGGAAACTTGAGGCAAAATTGAGAGGTACCCATTTTCCTCGTGTTATAATGATTCAGCTGATATTTTTCAAAAGACCACAAAGAATACTAATGACATGTTAATCTTCCAGTACTTACAGAACAGAGGATAAATAAGTGAGATTCCAATGAAAATAGAAAGTTACATACCTACCCGTGCCAGATAACAAATGACACTGCAAGGCTGTCATAACAAGCAATGTGAAACCATGCCCTTAAGCAGAAAAACTGCCCGAAGTTTTATTTAACTGCTCGGGGTTTGCAGGCAGATCAGAATCCTGATATTCCAAAGAAGCTGCAAGGGGAAATAAAAAGGGAAAAGTCAACCCAAACCCCAGATCAGAAGTTCAAGTTTTCATATCAAGGCAGTGGAAATGATGGCTTTTAAACCTGTGAGGAATAAATTTTGAGAGGACTGTATGGAGCGTGCTACAGAGAGATAAAGCAACAAACTTTACTAAAGGTCAAGTGATTCTGTGCTTTGGGTAAATACATAAACATAAATGCCCTTGAAGAATTATCTGGATGGTACAGTGGAGCTTGTATATTGGCAGAGTAAACATATCAGTAATTAAAGCTGCATTAATGTGCTTGAATGATGCTCTGAAAGTGTCGCTGTAATGGCAGTCACAGTCAACTTGAAGCAACTAAGCTGTGAGAGGAGGAGCTATGAGCTACAGAGGCTCCTTGCCAGGAATGTGCTTAGACTCTGATGTGCGGGAACACTATTAAAAATAACATGATTTAAATAATAATAATAAAACCTCTGCAATATTAGCATTTACCACAATAATTGCAAAATCAGCCAAATTACATGCAGTATTTCAGGAGAAAAAAATATGAAGCAGAGAATGCATTAACAGTCATTCACGCCCCCCCTTCAGCTGGTGAGCTCTTTGGAAAGAAGCACACCAAGTTTCAAGAAACTGTACTGCGTTTTGTATACCTTGGGAGGCTGGGAAAGATCAGAGGGACCCTGAAGTTGGAACTGATGACACTGCAAAAACTGAAATTCCTCTTTTGCAGTGATTTAGGTTAAGAAGTCCTAAACATGGGGTGTAAGCTGTCCAAACCTCTGCAAACAAATATGGATCCATTCATTCAATTAGGTGAAAGTTACAGCTCACTGGAGGAAGAATATAAACCAGAAAAGTTTGCAGGTGGAGTCAGTGGAAATACTTGTGCTTCTAAGGAGAAACATTTTCCTGAAGTTCCTCAAGCATAGGCAATCCTAGCTGCCCAAATACAGAAGCTTCAGATACATTAATTTTACTATCACAATTACAGGAATAGGATTTGACCCAAAAGGCCACACAACAGTTAAACTGGTCATAGCAGCTACAGATACAATAAATGCTGAAGTTCAAAGTATGCTTCAGCTGTGTGGTGCTAATTGCAGATACAATTGTCTTATTTTTCAGTTTCATCTCTTGCGAGCCATTAGGTTACAAATAGATCCTGAAGAAATAACTCATTTTGCTAAGTCCAATGACATATTACCTCTTTCCTGTGGTGGTTAAGTTAATAAAAGCTATTCTGGTGGTATCCACAATCAGTACCGATGTGATAATGAGTGTCATCTCAACCCTCTACATTGTATGAAAACATTGCTTTGATTTCGTAATGGGGCAATCACAATTTCATACCTACATGAGACAAATACTGAGGACTTAATGGCTACAGATGATGCACAAAGAATTAATTCAAAGAACTGCAGCACAGAAATCCTTCTTTGAATCTTTTCGAGATTTGAACCTTGAATGTTAATTGTGCTTAAAATGTAACTTGCAGCAAAGAGCATTTTACCACAACTGGGCTTTTCTTACGCATTGCAAAAAGTGAGATAAAGAAACTTCTCGGACACTTTTAGGCCCAGATTCTTGCAGCCTATGTTCTTTGGTGATATTTAGACTATGTAAATATGGGCAGTATAAGTGGTGGTCTTATTTGTAATGCAGCTACTGAGATGTTAGGAAGAAACCTAAACCTTGCAGATGCCTCCTCCCATAAAACAAATGGTGTCTCCTTTATCAGCAGAGATGCACAGTTTAGTACCCTCTAGTTAGATATTATACTGAAGAGGATCATATTTAAAAAGCTGTGCTCTAGGAATAAACTCTGCAAATGAAAAAAGACAAGCCACTATTTTTTATATGTTTTAATACAAATTGGGGGAGGGGGATGAGAAAAAGATTTCCATACTCACAACATATTACAATAAAGGCACTTTTAAAAACATTGCATAAGATATTGTAATAGCTCTGGTTTGATTCACTTTTCATGCCTTACGATTTTCTTCACAGATGGAGGGACACCGCTTTCCTATGCTGGCCCTCGGCCAGGTGCTGCTGGCACTTTGGAGGTCATCCTGCAAACAGTTCACATCCAGGCTCTAGCAGACCATTGATCAGTTACTAACACAATTGAGTAGACACTTCCAAGGCAGAATAAAGTGACAAGAGCAGAGGAGGCAGACTGTAAAAATCCAACCAGCCATTGTAACACACACTGGAGGACAGCTTGAGCTTGCATATTAGCTTGTTTCTTTGTCTTTCTCTGACAGATGACACTTCTATTGCATAGTAAATGAACAACATTATTTGGTATTTTGTGTATGATTAAAAGCTAAGAAAAAAAGCCTAAGTCCTCTTCTGTTCTTATTTCTTGCACCTAGTGATCTAAAGTTTTCACCAAACTGTTGCACTAATATTCTTGTAGTCATGTACCATGAAGTGGGAAAAGTAGAAAACAGAAGAAACATAGAATCACACTATATCCTGAGTTGGGAGGGACCCACGAGGATCATTGAATCCAACCCACGAGGATCATTAAATCCAACTCCTGACTTCACACTGGGCAACCTAAAAGTTAAACCATATATCTAAAAGCATTATCCAAATGCTTCTTGATCACTGACAGGCTTGGGGCTGTGACCACTTCCCTGGGGACCTTGTTCCAGTACAGATCTCTGAGATTATGACCCAAAAGTCATGCAAAGATACCTTTTGTTGACAGCAATGTTGTGGAGAGCACAAACCTTTGCTGTGGTTGTGCAATTGTCTTGCGAGGGCATGAGGGGATAATAACTAGTTGTGTAGCAAAAGCAGGTCTGTGGGACTGACTTGAGGCCCCAGGCTCTGAACACAAGCCGGCATGTTGGAGCTGCTCAAGTAGAAGACTTTGCTTCAAAGCTGGTGGAGGCACTACCATGGTAACACCTGCAGTCGCTGGATCTGGCCCAGAAGGTTTGGCTCCGGCACCCATGGCCCATTAATGTTTACACAGCTTAATATATTACAAAGAAAAAGCAGTTCTGCATGGGTCCTTTGTCCTGCCGGTGAGGAGGAGATTCTTTCCACAGTTCCATCCATGCTGGCATCTTTTGTAGGAAGAATGGTTTCTAGAGCATTCAGGTGTCACAAAAAATGTTGTGGAAAGAGCCTGTGATCTTTAGGGTCCTGAAAAATGTAGTTGTAACAGAGCAAGATCTGCCTTCCTTCATCTGCTTTTTCATATAGAGAATATTTTGTACACAGATCAGCTTTATTTGCCTCTGGCTTATCACAGTTCTACAACTAAAGCATCACTGCCTTGAACGTTATCCATGCATTGAAGTCCCTCTACCCACTCCCACGGGCATACACGGCACTCACCTCATAGGCATAGCCAAATTGAAAAGAAAAATCCATGGCCTGTCTTTTTAATAAAATAAAATGATGTGGCCACTTCCCTCTCCCTGAAGATATATTTTAAACAAGAAAATAACCTGATGAAAATATCCTGAAAAAGGTCAGGACAACAAATGACCCAGTAAAGTGCCTGGCTGTTTGGGCAGTAATACCACTGAGCAAAGAACCGCCTTCTCACTCTGTGTGTTGTAAATCCTGTCCTCAGTTCTTAAAGTGTTTACAAATAACCTTTCAAAGTAGAACATAAACCCAGTTTCTGCATATCCATGTTACAGGCTACAAAGAAGGGCTTCCTCCAGGAGCAAGCCTCGCTTCTCCATCATCATCATAAATTACCATAAGTGCCTACACTTCATAGACTGTGCCTGATGGTGAAAAGAAAATGTTATTACTGAGAAGAATTTTCTGAATGTTACTGACATTATTTTTAAATGCCATCCCAAAATACTTATACAGCATGGTCCTAAAACACATAGGGCTAGTACAAGTTGTATTTGCAAGCAGAGGACAATTTTTGCATTTGTGTACTTCTAGAAGTGAAAAAGAATTTGGACTTGGACCATCACTTGTAAGTTCATAGCTGATCCTTTAAGGACAGCGTAGTCTTTACAGAGCAATTGATCACAAATGGCTATGCACTTCTCCTCTGAAATTCAGGTCCTTTTAATGTTCCTCAAAGTGTCTTTAATGTTCAGGTGATATGGAAATCATCAGTAGGCAGACATGGAAACGTTACTGATGCTGCTTGTCTCGCAGAAACCTTGTGATGCCTTCGACTAGGGCGTGTTATAACACAGACGGTTTCAGTCTTTCCTTTTATCTCTCCGACTAATACACCAGCATGACAGAGCAAACACTTCCAGGGCATCATAGGATGTGACGTATGAAGCAGGACTGATGCTGTGTGGGCTTTTGCAAGCTCCAAATGGCCAGAGAGCTGCAGCTCAGCCTCCTCCGGCCTCGTGCACCACACTGAAGCTTGCTACATCTTTCCATCCTAACTGGGTTCAAAGAAAGGCCAAACCAAACCCCAAACCAGGCCAACAAGGCCTATGTGCCCCTACAAGCTTATCAGCACAGCTGAAGCTTTTCTTTAATATCTTGTTTGCTTGTTTATGCAAAGAAATCTGCAGTCGCTTAACAGGCTTGGCATTGTGTGTGACTCCCTGCATCAACAACTAGGTCAACCAGCAGGGTAAAGCACTGTACGCGTGAGAGGCTCCTTCAGCTCAGCTGGTGCCTGCTGATTATATTTTGGGAATTAGCTAGGTAGAAGAGAATGTCCTCCGGGCATGTGCTACCCTGAAACTTCAGTCCATTTGCACGAGTCATTTGAAACCACTTCTTGTCCCCAGCTGAAAAGGGTGCTAAATCCACAGCAGTAAAGAGAGACTTAAACAGTGGAAAGTTCAGGGGGTTGCTCTTCTCCTTCCCTTTTTTCAGTACTTGTAACTACCCAGTAATCAGTGGCAGCACCCAACACTACACAGGGCTTGTGCTGTGTTCAGCGAGTATCAGCTTTCCAAAGTGATGTGGATAACTCTTCGGTAAGATAAAAGTGAGAGGATAAAAACCTAGGATATTTTTACTAGGACTATTTTTATTTGCTGTGTGAACATAATTCCTATCACTGCCTTAGGTGAAGACAAATAAAACTGCAAAGATGACAGCTACCCTTACGTCTAGGCAGGCAGAACTCTCTATCCTGCCAAAGCGTGGGTTTGCCTGTTCCATCTCTGGCGGAGCTGCCTCTGTTGTAGTGCCATCAATGTGGAAACACTGCTTCAAGAACATATTTTTGGCCGTCACTCAGAAACTGCTGCCAGCCCTCTGCAGAGCCTGGGAGACCTTTTACGCTGTGAGCTTGCCTTTAAGGGGAAAGTCCTTACAGCATAAAACAATTTCCACATCACTCTTGCAGCTCAAATGTTTGGACAAGCTGTAAGTGAAAAAAACACACCAAACCCCAACAAATCAAACTGACAGCTCTGCAGAGTCCCACCTGGGACATACCATTGCTCTAAAAGCTAAGGAATTACACCCAGCTTCATTTCAAACTTACCCATATGATAAATTTTTCCTTGAACCAGGATGCCAAAGAATTTGTGGCTGCCCAGCAAATGCAGAGATCACAAATGGAGGGAGACTTCTGTCCTACCTTCTCCTTTTTTTTGATTGCGTAAAACCTCATCTTCCATATTACCCAGAATTTGTAAAACTGCAGCCAAGTAATCTCTCTACAACCCCTCTCTGCCCCTCCTTTTGCACTGTGCCCAGCCACCCATACACACCTGCTGACAGCACCTAGCCCTGTCCCAGGAACTATAGAGTCAGAGGGGCTTAAAGGAGGCTTTTGAGAGGTCATGAACAACCTCCTGGAGCTGCTGTTTGCACAAGGATAGCGGTGGAGGTTGCCAGGGGACATGGTTGTCCTGCCCAGACAGTATTGCTGTGCAGTTGCACCTCAGCACATCTGCCCTGCTCGTTGAGGCACGGTGGGAAAAGATCTGAGCTATGGGGAGTAAGCTGGGACTTCTGCAATGTGCTCACAGCGTGCAGTAGAAGTAAGCTGGAACATGTTTTTAAAAAGCCCTCCAAGTGCGGAGCAGGGGTGGCCACACAAGAAACATGTGCAAAATGGTATTGCACTTTGAATTCACACTCTCACTTACTTGACAAGGGCTTATTTCCAGGGTGGATAAGCCTGAAGATGGGAAAGTCTGCTTAAGCACAGAAACATGAATAACAGAAATGCATCAGACAAAGGCAATATAGAAAAGGTGTAGTGTAGGTTTCTATTCTCTCATGATGCAAGGAGGTGAAGAAATTTAAATGTGACACATTCAGAAGTGACATGGCGTTAGTTTGTTTCTCATGATGGATAGTTCAGCTGTGGGACTCCCAGCTACTAGATCTTATTAATGGCAAAAACTCTGCAGGAGTCAGTCAGGCATGAACACTGACATAAGTGTTCAGACTTGGGACAGTTTGCGATTCTGAAAGCAGTCAGGGTTTACCCCAATCCTCAGCTAATCAAGATTAGAACATTTCTTGCCCCTTCCTCTGCTGACTGCTGTCAGGAGGAGGATAGAGAAGTGAAGCCATGCGGCTAATCCAGCAAAACTGCTGCTGTTATATACACATGGATGTCATATTAAGAAATGGTGTGGCTTTGTGATACTTACAGCCTTGGTCACAGTGGCATTCCTTTTAAACAGTTTCTTACACATTTGTGTACTTTACTTCTTGCATAAATTCATTAATAACTTGAAAGTGTGTGCTGGTTTTGGCTGGGATGGAGTTAATTTTCTTCACAGCAGCGTGTATGGGCTGTTTTGGATTTGTGCTGGGAACAGCGCTGATAACACAGGGATGGTTTCATTGCTGCTGAGCAGGGCTTACCCAGAGCCAAGGGCTTTTCTGCTCCTCACCCCACCAGTGGGCTGGGGGCACAAGGAGCTGGGAGGGGACACAGCCGGGACAGCTGACCCCAACTGACCAAAGGGATATCCCGTACCATGACACCGTGCTCAGCATAGAGAGCTGGGGGAAGGAGAAGGAAGATGAGGACATTTGGAGTGACGGCATTTGTCTTCCCGAGTAACCGTTACACGTGACGGAGCCCTGCTCTCCTGGGGGTGGCTGAACACCTGCCTGCCAGCGGGGAGCAGTGAATGCATTCCTTGTTTTGCTTTACTTGCATGTGCGGCTTTTGCTGTATCTATTAAACTGCCTTTATCTCAACCCATGAGTTTTCTCACTTTTGCTCTTGTGATTCTCTTCCCCATCCCACCAGGGGAGTGAGTGAGCGGCTGTGTGGGGCTTAGTTACCAGCTGGAGTTAAACCACAACAAAATCAAAATCCAAAAAATGTCAGATCCAGTGAACGAACTACCCAGTGACAGGATGGGAGGTGGAGGCTTCCAAGAGTGTTTGTTCACTGCCCTTTAAAAACAGACAAATGTCTTAGAGTACAGGTATGTTGTGGCCTTAGGTATATGGTAATTCTCAATCATTATTAGCCTTGCATGCTTCCTTTCCACAAAAGGACACTTCTAAGAAAATTATTCTTATATATATGAATTCTCTGTAAAAATAGCCTACTCTGAGTATTAAGAAGTCAAATTTTAAAAATAATCCCACAAGCAGAAATATCCAGCAGTCTGCGCATATCGCCAACTCGGCAAAGGACATATCAAGTATTAGATCTCATTCCAATTCCCCAGTTTCCCTGCAAGCAGCACCTCTTATCAGATCACAAGGGCTGGATTAATCCATCGGGCTCGCAGAGAGACATTAAGACCAATGGGATGTGTGAGCTACCAAGGCAAAAGGTCTCTCTGCAAATGCAGTGAGCCAGCCGCAGTGTCGCAACACTTGCTAAGGGATTTCAGGAGCCTGTGATTTTACATGGTTTTTCTGCCCAGCTCTGCAGTGAAGGGATCTCCACATTCATTACAGAAAAAAAAATCATGGGCTGTGTAGAAAAACTCAAAGATGGGGGTCATTAGTGGCATCAGAAAGGAGTAAATATCTCTCAAATGCAATCATTAGATTTTTTAAGAAAAATTATTTACTTTGAGGTTTTTGGAGCTGACAACACAGCAGTTTGCACATTACTATCAGTATTTTGGTTCAGAGCGGTGAAGCACAGAAACACGCCCTACTCTTTCCGCCTGGCCAGCCCTTGCTCAGCCATGATGCTCAGCAGCATCTTCACACAGACATGAGATTCACTTCACTATGGAGATGTAAATAGAATCATAGAATCATAGTATCTTAGAATCACAGAATGGTTTGGGTTGGAAGGGACCTTAAAGATCATTTAGTTCCAACCCCCCTGCCATGGGCAGGAACACCTTCCACCAGACCAGGCTGCTCAAAGCTCCTTCCAAGCTGGCCTGGAACACTGCCAGGGATGGGGCATCCACAGCTTCCCTGGGCAACCCCTGCCAGGGCCTCACCAGCCTCATAGTGAAGAATTTCTTCCTAATATCTAACCTAAATCTACCCTCTTTCAGTTTAAAGCCATTACCCCTTGTCCTATCACTACACGCTCTTGTAAAAAGAGCGTTCTATTAAACAGGCTTAATTGTGTGTGAAGCCCCTGGATGAAAGGCACTGAGCCCGAAGAGTTCTTGCACTGTTTGTTATGGTGGCACTCTCCAGCTGATCCATGCTGTTTGCAGAGAGCTGAAGTTCCCTCCCTTGGGTGGCAGACCTCTAGCCCCAGTCCGCAGGCCCCCACTTCTGTTTCACCTCACTCCACACTGTCTTTGGGCAAGGACTCAGCCCGGGGACCCACAGAGGTCCCTTCCAACCTAAGTTATTCAGTGTTTCTCTCTGGATATCTGAGTGGGCTTTGGCTTGTGCTTCTCTGAATGCTGTAGAAACAAGGAGTGGAACAGGTCCATGCTGAGCAATTTGCAGTGTGAGGTTAAGGAGGTCTTGCAGCAAGGCTGCCCTGTTTCTGCCAGGGGTTTCAGTGTAGGTCTGGCTGTCCCCCTCAGCACTGCATGACTGCTGCATCTCATACGGGCACTACAGGCACATCCAGCCTTTCCCAACACACTTTGGCCTCATGGCTGTAGCATACAGTAGCTCCCACCAAGCTGCTGTATAAATATAATTCCAGATATTTGCAACTCATTCAAACCCGGTGATGCAACTAGAGGATCAGATCACGGTAAGCTGAACTCTTGCTCCTGGTACCCTGGAAACCTGTGAGCCTCTGGGCCAAAGGCTCACAGGAGCTGTTGTTCCTTAGGAAGAGTGGTGAAAGGAACTCAAGGGCCATCTCCAAATCAGGGCTACCACAGCACAGCAACCAGAGTGGTCCCTCAGTCATAGGGAAGCATTACTTGGGGTGGCTTGTGGAGGAGAGAAGCAGATCAATGTGCAACATGTGAAGAAGAATCTGCAAATAGGAAAAGCATACCGAGAAGAAAAAAAGCAGATGAGAGGGAAGAATTCAAGAGCAATTAACATGCTCAAAGAATAAATAAACCACACAAAACAGCATTAAAGAAAGGGAAAAGTAGTTACTTTCCTAATAATAGTTTGTTTTATAAACAGTTGCTGCAGTTAGCATAGGGACCTTGTTCATTTGCAAAGGAAAGGCAGTGATACACCAAGCACTTCTGCAGCAATACTTGCTCTGCATTGCCAGAAGCACTGTCTGCCAAAAAAGTATCTTTTTTTAAAACATGTGAAGAACCAAAGCTTTCCATAGAGTTATTGTCCAGCTAGATGACCTTCCCCTCCATCCTGGCCAAAGAGAAGGCCATTTCTTCCCCATTGGCATTTATGCCCTTCCTGAGCACATTTTTACCTGAAACACAGGTAGTAAGACAGCATTTAGACAGTTGGTTTCAAATATAATGATTCCAGCTTGAACTGTACCCTTTCGGTCCTTTTTGAAGCTCTTCTGTGCTCATTTTCTTCCTTTTCTTTACTGGGAAGGGCATCCTTTCAGCCAGCCTTTGCATGGTAGGAACCAGCAGTCCTACTAGTAGAGTTGCATTTCAAATGCAAATCTAGATTTCTGCTGTTCATGAGAAAAGACAGCCTGGAGAAGGCAGCCATTCCCACAGTGGGGCCATTCTCACCCCTGGGCTAGGGGCTGAAAGCCTGGGTTTAGTCTTGGCTCTAGCACTGCTTTAGCGGAAGTAAGTCAGGTCCCTTCCCAATGCTTCATTTGCCTCACCCATAAAACAAAGATATTATGAGTGAAAGTGGTATTAAAGTGATACTACTGCTGCTGTTACCGTTATTCACACTTCTACATCTCCTTTCTCACCTGCAATGTGTTAGGCATTACCTCACATGAAACTTGTAACTGCATCTACCAAATTTGGTTGTTTGCCATCCAAGTTGTGCTTTAGGCAAGAAAAGGTGCCTCCTTATCTTACAGCTGCCTCAAATTCATGTAACAAGTGTCAACGGTTCTAGCTATCTCTCTTGTTCTCAGTGCATGCCTTATCTTAAGAAGATTGTGTTTCATATTGTGCTTTCCAAATTCAGGGAATTCAGAGCAAGTTCATATCTATCTTCATTGTTTAATTGAAACACAGCCGATCCAGTTACCAATTCACCCAAGCAGAACAAATGGGATTCAATGAATTTGACATGGGAGAATCTAGTACGTTATTTAACCCAAATCCAGAAGAGCCTAGTAAAAAGAAAGACCTTAAATATTTTCAGCTGCACAATAAACAAAGGGGAAAATGGTGCAAAGGATGGTGATGGCATTAACTGAAAGGTGCTTATTGTGTTTCTGTGTTCCCAAGTGTGAGCAAGAATAAACCTGTACTCTTTGTCTGAACATTGGAATACACGTGTAGAATAGACTTAAAGATAAAATCACCAGAGTGCCACTACTGGATGATCACTTATCCTCGTAAGTAAGGAGTAAGTGCTACAACAAACTCTGGTGCTTCCTGTGAGGTCATTTCATTCTGGTAAAGAAATGAGCATCTTTCCATCAAGCAGTATTTTACTGGGAACAAATGGCCTGTCCGGACTCCCAAACTCTGCTATGAACGCACAGTAACTCACCTTTAAACCAGTGTTTTTTACCTCACTTTGTCTAATACACAATGCTAAACCACTAGCCTGGCTGTGTTTCGGGTCTTCTTTTCACAGGAAAAATCAATATACTGCTACAGAGCAGTAAAAAATCAGGTCTGAGATGACATGGCTTGTGACTATTAGCAGGTTGGATGGCATGAATGTTTGTTTATCTGGCCCTTGCTGTTAAAATTCACCTCCTGCACACAGACTGCAATTTTGACATACTTAAATTGTATCCCCAGGGTGTAATCTTATTCTATACATTCAATGGAAGCTTTGCAGCTGAGTTAGTTTGGCAAGATTTAACTTTTTATTTCTTCAAACACAGCAAAGCCAACAGCCTTCTCTTAGACTCAACCACCATTTTCAAAACCAGGCTTTGTTTCCATATCTAAGACTTAACTACTGCCCATTTCAGAATACAATCATCACCTTAACCTTAACCCTAAGTTAGAGGAACCTCAACAGTCATAAGAAAACTCCCAGAATTTGAATGTTATGCTGATACATGTACTGATACAAGTACTTAAGCAAAGACGTAAGACAAAGCAGCATTTTCATATGAACATCAGCTTAATTCTGAGGCTTTTTCACAGAACCATAAAATTCTTTAGGTTGGAAAAGACCCTTGAGATCATTGAGTCCAACCATTAACCTAGTACTGCCAAGTCCACCACTAAACCATATCCCTAAGTGCCACATCTACAGGTCTTTTAAATACCTCCCTCCAGGGATGGTGACTCAACCACTTCCCTGGGCAGCCTGTTCCAATGCTTCACCACCCTCTCAGTGAAGAATATTCCTAATATCCAATATAAACTTGCCCTGGCACAACTTGGGGCTATTTCCTCTTGTCCTGGGAGAGGAGACCTGCCCCACCTGCCTACAGCCTCCTCTCAGGCAGCTGCAGAGAGCAATGAGGTCCCCCCTGAGCCTCCTCCTCTCCAGACTAAACCACCCCAGGTCCCTCAGCTGCTCCTCACAAGACCTGTGCTCCAGCCCCTTCACCAGCCCCGTTGCCCTTCTCTGGACACGCTCCAGCACCTCAACGTCCCTCCTGAAGTGAGTGGTACAAAACTGAACACAGTATTCAAGGTGCGGCCTCACCAGTGCTGAGTACAGGGGGACGATCACTGCCCTGGTCCTGCTGGCCACACTGTTTTGGATATAAGCTTGGATGCTGTTGGCCTTCTTGGCCACTGCTGGGCACACTGCTGGCTCATGTTCAGTCAGCTGTTGACCAAAGCTTGCCACCTTTTTGGGGGGAGAAAACCTAATTATTATGTGATTGTTCTCAGGCATTTCTGTGGTTTCTAACACATCAACAATCCTTGTGTCTTTGCTGCTGCATGGACCTCCATGCCCTACCTCCACTGAGACAGCAGACTGAAGGATCTTGCTAGCACACCGTCCCTCAAACACTGCTGTGCCACCCCCAGGCTCATCTCCAGTGAGCCTGGTCTTATCCCTTTCCCCCTTCAAGGAGACCTGCTAACTCCAGTGCAAAGATCCTTTTCCCCCTTTGAGACAGGTGTACCCCATCTGCTGCTGCCAGCAGACATGGTGTCGTGTAAACTGATCCATGATCAAAACCCCCAAAATTCTGCTGGTGACACCAGGCTGGGAGCCAGGGATGGATCTACATGTTTCTTCCCTCAGCGCTCCCTGCAACTGGAAGGGCAGAGGAGAACACTGTCTGTGCTCCTGATCCCTTAATTGGTCATCCCAAGGCCCTGACGTCTCTCTTGCTTGCCCTTGGACTTCTTCTTACAACTTCATCGCTGCCTACCGAAAAACCAACAGTGGATGATAATAACCTGTGGGCTGTACCAGGGTGGGCAGCTTTCTCTTCACACTTTTAACATGGGCCCCAGGGAGGCAGCAGACTAAGAAGTGGGTCCGGTCTGTGCACGGGACCTTCTGTTCCCTTCAGGAGACAGTCTCCTACAACAATGTCCTGTCTTTTTTTTTTCTTTATGGAAGTGGGTTTGACGCAGGGCATAGAGCAATTTAACCTTGGTGACTCCTCCAACCCAGATGAACCACTGTCCTCACCACCATTCGGTTCCACTTGCAGAGCCTCGTACCCATAGTGCAAGGGCACTTTCACTGATAGGCAACATAACAACTGATGTGTTCACCTGCAGCTTATGTAAGATTGGGAAAATGGAGCCTTGTGTTTCTGTTTTTGTGAGTAAACCTCCTGAACCTTCCTTCCCAGTGACAGCCAAGCCAGAAAAAACATCCCATGAGAAAGCGAGTCTAAGATGGAGGACTTAGCCGAATCTTTGGAGACCATAACAATGCTACAAAACTCTTCAAAGTTTTGATGCTTTCTGCTTCGTCCAGGGCTGGAAATATCAGTTCCAAGCTCAAGAAACACTAGACAATGGAGGGTTTTGTTAATTTTTCACCAAGGATCCTACTTGCACCTGCACATCACCCTGAGGCCAGTCTTTCCTGAGTTTTTCCTGCAGGTTGCTTCTTTAATGAACAGGATCAAAAAACCCCGAATAACACAAAGATGAACAAAAGAAGCCACAGGTCTTCAACTCTAATGAAGATTTAGTTGTGCTTTGGACAGAGTCTTGGCTGGTTTTAACTGACTTTGCTCATTCTTGCTGTACTGTCCATATCGAGCATTCCCAGTATTCTGCCGGGATTTTAGCATTCCTTTACTCCATCTGTCCATTGGTAAAAAAATCCACTGTGAGAGGAGAGGGAAGAATTTCCACTGTCACTTGGGGCATATACCCAATATACTTGGGGATCTAAATTTACCAGCAGGTAAATCATTGCCCTTTTGGCAAATTAAAAATAAACAGACAGAGTATGCAAATGTCACACAGTCCAAGCAGTTGCCTTGGAGGTATGCAGGGCAAAATGAGACTTCAGCTCCTGGGAACCTTGAGTGAAATGTTAGCTTTGCTGCATGTCTGTGATGAGCCAGACATGCTATCATTCAGACTGTGAGAAATGTGGGCAGAACTAGGAAGCACACGATGAGCCGTACTAACATTGCCCTCTATCAGAAATTTTAAGTAAAAATAAAATTTACATGATTTATGAGTTTTGTATTTGGCAGATATTTCTGTTGTAGTTAGCATAAGAAACATATAACGCCATATAAACCATAACCATATACATAATTTTATTTATGTAAGGACATGATTCCATGGAAGTGCTGCACAAATCAGCTATACAGCTCAGTGCTCCTGGACCTGAGCCTCTCGCTCTCCCACTAGCTCTCTCCTTGCAAGTGCTGGCACATTTGCAGCTGCTGAGTAGATCAGGTTAAAGAACTGATTCAACAGAAAAATATTGAGGAGGTGGAAAAAAGGTTGGTTTTCAGCCACATGACTCCACTGTGTGGCCGCAGACTGCTTGTGCTGGTGCAGCATGGGGCAGAAGGGGAGGGAATGTGGGGCAGGACCAGCAGGCAAGGACGCGGAAGGGAGATGATGACTTTGTAAGCTGGCTCTGATGTCCAACAGTTTCTTACCAAATTATGCCCTAAAAATTTTTCTAATATAATGCCGTGAGGGGGAAAATATTTGACCAGGATCATTTGCGTGAAAGGGAACTGAGAATTTAAGATAATAAACTAAATTATTCAAACTGGTTTTTTTAAAATATTTTTTTTTAAGGAAAAAATCTCTAGGATGGTTATATAGGAGTTGAGACGGCTTTTGTTTCTCCTGTCCAAACCACTGTGGTTGTAGCCTGTATTATCTCTACTCTAGCCAGCAACTTCTGTGTTCAAAGGTACCACTACAAAGGCACAAGGGACATCCTGCTTAGTTAAAGGAGCGCTTGCAAAGCTGGGTGCCAAGTTATAATAGTTAGGACTTGTCGTGGTTTAACCTCGGCTGGCAACCAAGCACCACGCAGCCACTTGCTCACTACCCACCCCCCACCCACCCCCTGCCCCAGAGGGATGGGGAGGAGAATCGGAAAGGAATGTAAAATTCAGGGGTTGGGAGAAGAACAATTTAATAGGTAAAGCAAAAGCTGTGCAGGCAAGCAAAGCAAAGCAAGAAATTCATTCACTGCTTCCCACGGGCAGGCAGGTGTTCGGCCATCCCCAGGAGAGCAGGGCTCCGTCACGTGTAACAGTTACTCGGAAAGACAAATGCCATAATGCCAAATGTCCCCCCCTTCCTTCTTCTTCCCCCAGTTTATATACTCAGCATGACGTCATATGGTATGGAATATCCCTCTGGCTAGTTCAGGTCACCTGTCCTGGCCGTGTCCCCTCCCAATGTCCCGTGCCCCTCCAGCCCTCTCGCTGGCAGGGCCCAAGGAACTGAAAAGTCCTTGACTTAGTGTAAACATCACCCAGCAACAACTACAAACACCAGTGTGCGGTCAGCATTGTTCTCCCACCAAATCTCAAACACAGCACTGCACCAGCTACTGAGAAGAAAACTAACGCTGTCCCAGCTGAAACCAGAACAGGACTGCATTGTCATTCATATCTTCACAGTCTTTCATAAAATGCAGGTTGCCAATCTATTACTGCTGTGGTTATATATTGCTTCCATTTTTCAGAATATACAGACATATAATTCTTTTAAATTCTACTCCATGATACTGAAATTACCCTAAACAGAATTTTAATTCAGTGAAGATTCACAGTGGGGTTCAGGCATTTAACTCCTCCAAAGTGACATCTGGCATCACTGGTGTCCACAGAGCTTATTTGTGGCTGCTCCCACAGCTCCCAAAGCATCCAACCATTCTGACAGACCGCCCTGGCCTCCAAGACTTCTTCTGCTGGACAAATTCATAACTGTCTGAAATACCGTGCACCCTGTGAAGCTCTGCTGGCATAGCCAGGCCAGCTGAGCTCTGCCACAGGCACAGGTGTCCTGGCCAGAGAGGATGCTGCCTGAGTTCGTGTTATTTGAGAGTGGGACTAACACAAAGCCTGATGAAGCAGCATATGGATGGAAGTGCTGCACAGCTACAGGGCTGAATGTGTCCGCAGGCATTGCTGATTGTACAGGGCTACAGCCTTCCCAGCCCCTTCTGACCCATCCAAGCCTGGAACTAGAACTCAACAAGAAGCCTCCATCAGCTTATCTGTACAACAGAGCTCTAAACCAGAGGCTCTGAAACACAGATGCATGAAAGCACTGAGCTTCCTGGTGCCCTCTTCCATAAATCAGGTGCTCTTGCAAATATCTTGGCTCCAAGTCCTGCATCAGTAGGGTACTCAGGGACTCTCTGCCCTGCACTGAACAGGCAAGGCAGCCCGTCCGGGTGGAGTGCGTGCATGGGATCGCAAATGCTCTTCCATAATGGTTTGGTTTGGAATAGGGCTTTGGATGTGGGTTTCAAGTCCGTCAGAGTATTGCCTGCCCCAGAACTTTTTAGACATGCTGGTTTAAGACTTCAACGTCAGTTGAGGTAATTGAGAAATTTAAAAAAACCTGTAAAAATCAAATTTATTATCCTCCTCAATTCCTTGATCTGAAGCTGATAGCCAGGGAGGCAGTTTTAAAACAGAGAAGCAGCTAGGGAAGAGACATTTTGGCTCCTTTTCAAAGCTTGGCTGAAGAAAATATACAATTTCTGCTCCAGTTTGCAAACATCTTTTTCAAAAGACTTAAATTTCAATCTTAAGGCTTGTATCTCCCAGGCAACATCAAGAAAGATTAAAATGCAATGTGCTTAGATAGGTATCTTTTATTAAAATGCTTTCAAAAAGCGACCTCCAGGAAAAATAAAAGTAAATAACAAAGTAATATGGGTCTATTTTCTCTCCACCTTCTTTGAATAACTTTGGGAAAACAACAGTATTTTTCCTCTCATTATCCTACCAGCCAAGCTGATGGAGGCTGGAGGACAGGGTCTTATACTGCAGTTTTCCTGTGTTACACAGAACATCACAATCTGACCCCATTGTATTTCTTGTTTTTCAGATGTTTCAATCCTGTGCAACTTGATACTGGCATATGTGTATGTATATGTATAGCAATATTTTTCTTTTCTGTCTTTTCATCTACAGATATTCTCAAGCTTTAGAAAATATAGCTTTCCATTTTTAGAGCTTCACCCCTGCAAATTGCATATAAATATCTTTATATTAGCACCTTTATCATCAGAATAAAAAAAAAATCCCACTGACACATTAATAAAACGGTAAGTAAAATTCTGATAATGATAAAACTGATGATAACATTCACATTATTTTCAGAAATCAGTTTGTTGGCTTTTGTTTGTATAGTATCTGAGGAATGTGGGCTCAGAGAATGCCAGAAGGTAAGGGAAATCTATACCATCTCTGCCAATCTCTTTTGTATATGTCATCTACATACCAAAGAAGAACACATAGCTCTGCAGAGATCACTGCAGAAAATTTGGCTACAAATCAAAACAAATAAACAGACTGGGTGAATAACCAGGATTCAAATAAAATCTGTATTTCCCTCAAAAATGCTCCGAGCTATCAAGAGCCACTCCGCTAGAATGAAAAGCTAAAATTCTTTCACCATGTTCATTTTGGAAACATTTGTCGCTGTGAGGGAACGTGGAATGGCAACCTTGAGTCACAGATGAGAGGGCTTTCACGGGACAGAGTCCTTGGATGGCTTCTGACAGCAGCCTGCAATGGGCTTTTTGGCCGAGGCTCCCGTGCAGCAGGCATGGATTCCCCAGCTAGGGACTCCCCATCACTGCCTGGGTCATATAAACCCTGTGGGGCTCTTCTAGCCCTGGATAGTGTTACTTTCATCACCAGGATTTTCAAATGGCAGCAGCTACTTCCACAACCCATCTCGTGTTCTTATTTTCACTCTCCACATCTAAAAGAGAAAACACTTCACGCAGCTGGTAAAAGATCAGGTCTGAGCGCAATCCTGCTCCCTGCCACCCCTTGCCTAACTCCGGGGTAAGCTTTCTCAGTCCTAAGTGGTTTATCTGCAAATGTCCCTGTGCACCCTGCTGCACACTCATGTCAGTCTTTTGCCTGTGCCTAAGTTTTCCTTATGAGTCATTCAGATATTCAAAGCTGAATACAGGCCTATACAGAGAGCTGATCCAAACTCACCTTTGACATACATTTGGGTTGTAGAATGAGATTTCTGTGCAATTTGAGATTTGAGAGAATTCTTTTTAAAAAAATACAACAGAAAAAATTGAGGTCAAAAAGACACATTACAGTTCCCCCCTCCCTAAATTAAATTTCATTCTCAAGCCAGTACTATTTCTTTCAGGCTTCCAAGTCTCCATAAAAATATCCCTGTCAGGCCAGATGGAGCAATGTTACAGGCAAGTACGTTTATAAAAATATTAGTGAACATATCTGTTTAATCTGCCATATACCCACTCATATTGTAGCAGCTCTGGTTTTAAGTGTTACTCTTTACAGTATTCTCCATACCATTTATAATTACTGCACACCTGGCTTGGATTTCTCACTGACAGTTCGCTTCAAAACCATGTTGCAGCCTACTATTACTGTGCGTTTGTTCTGAGGGTGCTAATATCCCGATTATCTAATTTGTGTTAATTCTTTTTTTCTCTTTTTGTTTTCTAGTGAAGAGTTGCAGATTGCCTGCAGACCTGCTTTGTACTTCATTCATCTCAGTCAACCAAATGGCAAATATTTCTGTAAAACTAACCACATCCAGGCAGTGGACTTTAAGTGGCAGATCTCAGGTCCTTGTTCTCAGAATCCTGCCCTGTGGTTTTACAAGTATGTTGTCATTGTGCAGATTAGAAAAGCTTGCTATTCTTCTGTTAAGTAGTGATTTTATAGTATAATTTACTAAATACTCTGTTTATTTATAGAGGTTAATGCCAAGTTTCCATCTGATAGCTTGGAGCTATGGATCACTCAAAAAAATCTTATCTTGTTCCAAAAATAACATAGATAATGTCTTGCATTTGCTAGTGTTGGCATATGGCGTATATTGCCACATTTTGAGGAAATGGCTTGCAATAATAAGAAAATGTGTCTATTGTGAAGTTCTACAAGAATTTCCACTGAAAACTGACAATGTTAATAATTCAGCCATTAAGAAACAATCTTTGCTAGAAGTTGTAATGTGGGCATCTAAAACCAAGTTTGCCCACTTTTAAATTCAACAAGTTTCTGGTTTACTAAGTTATTTTAGAGCATGTGTTTTTATACTGGTATGAGAAATATCTAATGAAATTGTACCAGCATGACCATGTCAAGAGTATTATAAATGACTGCAGGCACTTCAGTAACGGGAACATTTTCAGAAGCCTCTGGGATTGAAGAACAACCTAAGTGGCCAAAGGAAGATTGACCTCCCACATTAGGCATTGTTTAAGAACATTCACACTTTGAACTTGACCAAGCAGAGTTCGCAGCTGCCAGATCCATAAATACTTAAGGGGGAGAAGATCACTGGACTAGAGGCCAAGAGACATGAAGCCCCATCCTTTGCTGGGCTGGGCTGGGCACGATGCAGTCACCTTTTTTGTATCTGTGATCGCATTTGTGCGATCCTGCTCTGTGCCTCCCCCACTAGCCACCCATAGCTATAAGGATGGCCCCAACTCTCACCTACTTGAAAAAAAGGAGAAAAATAGGAATAAATTGTTTGGTTCACCAAAACCAGCAAATCGAAATAGTTTGCTTTCTCTATATGGTTCCTGCTGTCTCCAGACAATACTGTGAATTAAGATGATAAGCAGTTTCACACAATAAAAGGAATTGACTTCGCTAGTAATACAGCAGTTTACAACCTGCTATTTTTCACTTAGCAATTACTGTGTGAGGCAAGAAAAAAGGGTGTCAAAAGAAAACTGCAACAATTTCTTTTTAAGTCCATCATTTCCCACTCTTCAGCTGCATGCATATTGTCTTCTTTCCTAAGTCCTTCACTGCAGACCTGTAGTGGTAAAGCATTTAAGTCCACATAGACTGGTATACTAGTTTTGATTACTGAACTACCACTGCATTTTCCAAGACCATGTGTTTTCCAAAAGCCTGTCCAAGGAAAATGAGCCGACCACAGCAAGAACATGTACATGCTTCCAACCCTGCCTATCCTTCTCTGCCCTAAGGGCAAAAATCCTCCACAATATCTGCTTCCTCGTGGTGAATGAGGCCACTCTGCTCCATATGTGGTTTTCCCACAAATCTAATGAGCCCGAGATTTATCAGAGGTGGCTGGAGCCCACCAGGCCCTCAGGCGGCCGGTGCAGGCTAGGCCCTGAGGTGGCTGATGCCTCGTCGGTGCCCACCGGCCTGAGGGGGCCGTGGAGGCCGCGGGACGTTGGCTCGGAGCCCCGAGAAGGCTATCGGTGCCCGTGACAGCGGCGGCGCCCCGGGCGAGCCCTGGCTGTGTGGCGGGGAGGACCGAAGTGATAATCGCGCTGGGCCCAGCCAGCCCGGGTCTCGAACCCGCCGACCCGCAGCGGCGAGCGCCCCCAGAGGGCCTGTGGGTCCGCGCGCCGCTGCGTCAGCACCTCGCGCTGCCCCGCCCCGCTCCACCGTCTCGTGACCGGCGCTGCGGCGGCGTCAGCTGACCCGCTGCCTCACGTGACCCGCCGGCGGGTGTGCGGGCGGCGCGCGGCGGCTGCCGGCGGGGGATGGAGCTGTGAGGGGTAAACGCCGTCGGGAGCCGCCGCTGCCGGCGTGGCCGGGCCCGGGGCGCGGAGCGGGGGGAGGAGGAGGGCCTGGGCTGGGCCGGGCCGGGCCGGGCCGCGGCGCGCCCCAAGGGGCTGGGGCAGCGCTCTGGCCTCCCCTGGCGCTGGGCCTGGCGCGAAGGGCCGCGCTGGCCGGGCCCGGCGGTACTGCAGGGGCCCGCCAGCCGCCGCGCCTCAGGGGCTCTGGCAGGCCTCGGCACCGCCTCGGGGGCTGCCCTGCCGCCTCTGCCGGCCTCCCGCGCCGGGGGTGAGGTAGCCGCCGTGCGGTTTTTATCGTGTGGAGGACAAAGTGAAAGCGCGGCCCTGGGAGCCTGCGCCGGGGGCTGCCGGGGCAGCTGCTGCCCGCCCGGGTTAGGTGAGCTGCCGTCTAATCCCCGTGATCCAGATCAGCGGCTCGGGGAGGAGTGCGGGTCCCGGCTCTCCTCACCGTGTGCCAGCCCCAGCTGCCACCGCACCAGGCGTGTGAGCTCTCCGTTGTGAAATCTTCCTGGGTGTAGCCCTGGCTTCCTCGTTGTGGCCGCTTCTCGTTATGAAATGTGGAGGCGGCGAAGGCCAATCATCAGGAGAGATTTCTGCGGGCGAGTTTGAAGAAATAACATCTTGGGGACTTAGTGCTGGATATTGGGCGACTTCTAAGTTGTGTTAGTGAACTAAGCTTTCCTGTTGAGCTAAATAGGAAAAAAGAAACAGTTGTCCCCTCCCCCAGCTGCATTGGTTTTGAAAAATGCAATGCAGGGTGTCGTAGCTGAGATTCTGTTTTGACATCACTGTATGTCTTTTCAAGTATGGCCCTGAAACAGCTGTTTAGTGGGTTCTTTACTTATAGTATAGTATACTGCTTGAGTGTCTTCTGTTTGGAAATCCATTTTTCCTAATAACATAGAAATTAAACAGTATAAATTATGAGTAGTAATGCAAAATACATGCTGAAATAATATACCAAACTACTTTTGGGCATTAGAGTAGTTGGTTCAAAAAAAGGTACTCTAAAGGAAAGCTTCAAGGGTTGATATATTTTAAGCATTTTATAGATGAGTTGTGCTTATCTGACTAGCAAAACGTCTTGGCAATGTGTTTATGTTACTTACATCTCTTTGTAACAGCACATGGAAGATTATTACACCTCAAAGTTATGTTGCAGGTGTGCTTAGGAGCAAGTGTCAAGGGAAACTCTTATGGGATGCTACCCAGCTGTTGAATCTGAAATGAGAAAAGTGTGTTCTAATGAATTTCTGGCATTACACACTTATAAATGAAAACTTGCATTCATCGTGAGTACTGAACAAGGTAAAAATGGGTCAAAGCACTGCTGGTCTTGCAAGGTTAAATACTTATTTTTTGAGATATGGATGGTTTGGTCATTTGGTATTAAAATAGTAATGTTATTAATCGTGGAATCATAAGTAGCAAGGTAGCTAGCTCAGTGCTGTATATAAAGTTGGAATTCCAGAACCTGTTCTTGGAAGTCCTGAACTTTGGTTCAGCATGGTCTATAGAGAGATTGTTGTATAAACTTTTATTTTTTATTTTGCTGTCTTATTTTTTTTCTTTCTCCACACACACCACACCCCCCCCGCCCCAGTTGTATAGCAAACACTTTTTGCTGTGGTTGGCCAGAAAATGCTTACAATGGCATCTTCAAAAGCCGTTTTAATCCTTAACAGGGGCTCTACCCACGTTCAGCAGAACTAGAGCCATAGTTTCTACTCACTTACTATCCTAGTTTGGTAGGGAGTGTCCTGAATGGACAATGCTTAGGAAAAAACCACCACCTTGACAGCGTTAGCTTGATTAACTGTACTTGTGCTGTAGTATTGAATGTTTGTAAATTGATAGATTTATGTGTTGTAGACAATTCCATTTATGTATACTCGTCATAAATATAATAAATACTTACGAATATTTCTTAAGCGTGTATATCAGAAGCAATTGAAATAACAAAAATAGCTGATAATGGTAGGTGAGACCATACTATGACAAACTACTCACCCATACGTTACAAAAAGGTGCTGGTCATAGAGGTACATGGTGTAAACAGCAGGTCATTTGTCCATTCTTACTGCTTATTCTAGGTTCTATTTGAACACTTGGTATTTCTTGCTTTATTCTGTGGTCCTTGTCTTTAAACTTCATGGCTTTCATTTAATAGTAGGTCAGTATGTATTTTTTTGGCTAGCTAGCATTTGTTTCTGTTTTTCTTACCATTCTGTAGCATTTCGGTCTTTACTTCTTATTTGTTATTCCCCATAGTTCTGATTTCAAACTCTGTCTCCCCCTCAGATAAAACAAACATACAAACAAACATTTAAAACTCTTCTACTGAGCTTTTTTCCTTGTATGTATTTGACACTACCTCCACTGAGTAGGTACCTGAAATGGGAAATTGTCTTACTTCCCATGGCTATTAGAAGTTCAGGAAAACCAACCACAGACAAAAATGGTGGGGGAGAAGTCCACTAGCTTAACGATTCCTGGGGGCTACAACTGTTCCGCCTGTGCCCCTTCACTCTGAGCAGTAGAAAAAGACCCTCGTTATTCAGTTGAACAATCCATTTTTGCCTCTGATATTAAGGAATCATGAAGTGCTCTAGATCATTGGATTTTAAGCATGTTAAAAAGGTCTGTCAGGTGTTTGTAACTTCAGGCTTGTTTAATGGTAGACTTGTCATGTGAAGTCTGAACTGTTGGTCTTCAAAAACTAACTTTAAAAGGTTGGAAAACTGTATTTATTGAAAGCAGTTATTCTTTGCAATGAGTCTATTACAGATTTTTTTCTTTTTTTTTTTTTCCCTCCTTGGAAAAGATGTTTAGACTTCAATGGTGAGCTGCTTTTCCCAACCTGTAATGCAGGGAATGAGACTGTGTCATCGTAAACATGTAACTGTTTCCTTAGCTGATAAAATCTCTGGAAACTTTAGGTGTATTTGTAGAGGCTATTTATGTTTTAGTGGAAAACATGTGAACGTTATGCACCATCTGTCTTACTGAATAGGATTATGGATTTCTATGTTACAGCTCTTCTGTCTTTCACTTGCATATTTGCATGCTGCTGCTGGCACCATCTAAAACAGTTTATTTATCCAACATTAATTCCAAAGCCTTTTCTAGTCCTAGTCTAGTAAAATCCAAACAAAAACCAATTTAAAGCTTAAACACTTAAGAGTGTGTGTCAGCTGTAGTGGTGTCTCCCTGTGTGGGTGAAGTTTACTGTAAACTTGGACATGTCTTTTATAGGGCCAGAGTTTAGTGAAGTGTAGGAAGAAATGTGCAGTGGATTCACTGAGTTTGGCATCTATTAAGGAAGATAATGCATCACAGTAGTCTGAATAAGAGGAAATTTAGTCTAATTTCAAGCTGTTGATAATCAGTAGACCTCCCATGGAGAGCCATTATGTGAGGTGATCCAGCTGGCACTAAACAAAGAACCCTTGTAACATGGTGATGACTGATGTTGCTTTTATTTTTCATGATACCTTCTGATATCAAAATCATCAGTACAGTATGACTAAGGATTGTTACAGTATGCACTTGGAGTATGAGGGACCTGAGGGGCTGTTTGCATGGGTTTCACCCCCCTCTCTGATCCTGCTGTTGTGAACTTTTCCCCCACAGTCAAGGCCACAGCATGAGGGAGGAAGTATATGCAGTCCTTTCACCCATCCTTCTCAGAGATAGGATTTCTTTTCTCATCCATACTATTTCCAGAAGCAAAGAACTCCTTATCCCTTCTCCTTCCAGCCTGTTTTGGCAACCTGCTAGGGGAGAAGAGAGGGTAGTGCCAGTGAGGAGAGCACAGATAACTTCCGAGACCTTGACTTTCTGCTGTTGAATAGAATCAGCTGTGCAGGTGTGTGGCCACAGCTCAGGAGAGTGCCCAGAACCGTGCTGGGTCAGGCTGGAGAGGCTTTTGTGGAATGGGACATGTGTCTGATCTTGTAAATATTCTGATCTCTGTTATCTGTACCTGCCTTGGCATTGTCTGTGTGATAATTCAGTGCCAGACATCATGGAGTGTATGGTATCGAGAACCTTGATAAGTGGATGTCATCATCTCTTGTTATAAACAAGGCTCCTTAATTGAAGGAGGATGACTGTTATGCCAGTGACTAGATGTGCTTCATGGTATTAATTTAATGGTTGGTTAACTTTCTTCAGCTTTAGGCTTTCTGAGTAGCTGAACAAAAGAATCGGCTAACAAGCCTTTCTTTAGCTGATCTCTAACTTCAACAGCCTTGATAACTTGTTGACCTTAGAAAGATTACAGAAATTAAGGACCTATGTGTGTTGTTTTGGGCAAACTTTGCTACTGTGTATTAATTCTTACAGATACAATATTTGATTCTCTCTCTAAAAAAAAAAAAGTGCTGTATTCTGTGCTCATTGTGAAATTTAGGTTAGTCTCCACTCTTTCGATACTGCAAATACAAAATACGACATTTACATTCTGTCAAGGTATGCTTTTGTTTTGTCCTTCACTCCCTTACTAAAAAAATCCAGTAACTCTCCACCAGTTTGTTCTGTTTCTTAGTGACAGAATGTATATACGCTTCTTGAGCTCATTTGCAAAGCAGCTCAACATAATTTGTATTTAGTACCTCTGTCTGGACTAATGCCGGTATGTGTGATGTTATTGAAAGTCTGTAATGTCAACAGGGATACCAAGACTAGAAAGTATCTTCCTTTTTGTTGAAGTCTTTAGCTTCCAGGAGAATCTTCTTTGCTTGAAAGAATTAACTAAAGTTTATCACATTTAAATGGCATTTAGTCACTTACTACTACTTAAAACACTGTCCTAATCTGAAAAATGATTGGAAAAGCTGCAACGTCGGAGTTGAATTTTTTTTTCTCCTCTTAGATGTTCAGAAAACATTGTCTGTTGTATAGGTGCTGGAAAATATATATACAGCTGTGGAAATACGTTTCGGGCCTGTTTTATTGGATTTATTTGCAGTTAGATTGTTTGCTTATAATCTTTTTGTGGAATTGCAGTCGAAAGATGCTGGTGCTGCACACTCAGCCCACTTTGACTTTCAGGATGGGTGGTTTAAAAAGACTTTGCAACTGTGCAAATGTGATTTGAAAGACAGGAAAAAAAATAATTTGGAACCATGTGATATTCTTGGTAAAATCTGTTACAGTGGCTGGAACGGCACGTTAATGACATGGAATGAGATGTTTTTCTTCAGGCAAAGCTTTGAATCCTGAACTAATGGCAGATGTTCTTTCTTCACCCCCCCCCCCCCCCCCCCCCCTTCCCTTCTACTAGCATCTTCCCTCTATCTTCAGAAGCAGAAAGCGTCAAGATAAAGACAGAAAAATGACTGAGTTTTGGCTGATTTCTGCTCCTGGGGAAAAAACCTGTCAACAGACATGGGAGAAACTACATGCAGCAACTACAAAAAATAACAATCTTTCTACTAATTCAAAGTTCAATATTCCGGACTTGAAGGTACATAGGCCCCATATCATGTCCTAAGAAGTGTGTTTCACTTTGTTTCTTTAGATGAAAACTGTAGATGGGGAATACTTGCAGATGTTTTAGAGAGAACAGCTGATTTCTTTTGATGGTTGTATGGATAAAAAAATAATTTAGACAAGTTATCTTTTTTCTGAAATTCTGTGTTAAAAAATTATTCACTCTATAAGTTTTAAATGTTCAGTGAGCTAATACAGCAGATTTTTTCCCAAGGATTATAGCAGTTAGCTGAGTAAGAAAATTAGAACAAAATGGAGACTTGTGATCCCAGTATTCAGATTATATGGTTTCCTTTGTTTTTTTGTTTTGTTTGGTTTTACTTCTGAATTGTCTGCTCCTTTTCTGGCTGAGATGCAGTGAAAAAGCTCAATTTAAAATACAGGGGTTGATCAAACAGCTGCTGCCTTTCCCTGTCCAGGAGTAACATTCTTTTGTTAGAATAGTGGATGTGTCTAGCTGAGCGTTCCGGTTTGACCTGCTAATACGTGTTACAGAAAATGGAAAGAAAACGGTTTGAACTGTTACTGTGAGAAGCAAACACATATAAAATCTGAAAGCAGATTAATACAATTATCAGGTTATAGAAAAGTTATGAGTCAGTGTATTCATTAAGAAAAGGTCTATCCTGTCATTGAAATGTTTCTTGAACAAGAATTGTGAGCTCAGTTTAACTGAGTGAAAGCTCATCGAAGCTTATCAAAATGAAGAGGAAAAAAATGCTACCAGTCTGTCTACAGGACGGATCAAGTTCACATGGCGTGATGCCTTGTTCCTGTCTCTGCTAAGGAACGAGCCCGGGGCAAAAAGTGCTTCAGTGTGTCTTTTAAGAGGGTCTTCCAACTGCCATAACTTACGTTCACTTTTAGGCTGTCCTGACTTATTTCAGGAGATGTACTAGAAGAGATAAGAAGAAAGATCACAAGAAATGTCTGTCTTCTCCCAGGACATCCTTAAACATGAGTCAGGATGGCTTTCAAACTGTAGGGTGCCTACAGCATTTAGAAGAGTTATCACTGAAAACTGATGCGGCTGGTTAGGGTTATAAATGATTGGTTTTGTTTCTAGTCTACTTCCTAAGACGGGCAGAAGCTGAGTATACTTTAAATACGATGGAAAATAGTCTGGCTTCTGTGGACCTGGTAAAACTGGTTTAAGGAGTGAGATCCTTTAGCTAAAACTCATTGAAACTCAGTGATTTAGTCTCTGTTGAACAGCAACCTTATTGCTTAAGACTTACTTGCCCTGTGGCTTGTGACTAGTCAAAACATTAGCTTCCTTGTTCTGCGTATAGCTCCGAAGAAGGTGGGGCATGGAAGGTGATTTGGTTGTGACGATACTTAATGTGCTCCTTTCTGCTTCAAGGCTAGAGAACAGGAATCACGTAAAGTTGAGTGGTCAAATACATAGAACAAAAATGCTACACTAAAAATAATGTTAATGGCATCTTGTCTAGATAGAAGATTCACTTATGCCTAATAATAGATCAGCAAGAAATACAAACTAGTAGCTAAAATATTAAAGGTAAGAAGAGTTGTCTTTTTGGAGGTATCTCCAACTTCCATTGCACAGAATGAACAAAACATTGAAGTACTTGGAGAGAACCAAAACCACTTACTATGTGACCTGCTTAAAAATAATCACCCTTTGGCTGTTTAACTTGAGGATAGCTATACTGTTTTCGCTTTTTTTGATGTCTTAGACCTATTTGAGACTTGTTTATGAAAGAGCTAAACAGAGTATTTTACTGTGCTGTAATTTTCATGTTTGAATTTGTGTAATTTAAAAATGTCTAAAATGGTAAGTGTCATCCCTGGCCCCAGAAAGTTATATGTGTTGCTCTAGATTATTACATGAAATTAGGGAAGAAAATGTTTTCTGGAGGGGAAGGAATAAAGAGTGAAAGCTTGTAGGCACACCAGATACTCCATTACTCCAGATGCAAAAAGTCCAGACTTCTGTTAGTCTGACTGCTGCAGTACTCTTTTTATCTTCAAAGTTTTTAATGTTCTGGTTGCCTCCAGCACTAAGATACCTGATTACAGAAACTACAGATTTGATCTAAAGTAGTAAATCAAATGCTGAAGTACTGAAGCAAGTTACTTCTGGGAAGTGCAGCCAATTCGGAATGTAAAAGTTGTTTTAACATGTTTTGGATGGCTGGAATGCAGGACTGAAACTGCACCGGAGTGAGTTAGATCTGATACAGTGCTGCTTTAGGGGTATCTTTAGCAAACGAAACAGTCTGACTTTGTTAAATCATCAAGTCTGAAATCTTAGAGTACAACATTTTATGTAGTTCTGCAAAGCTACCTGTTCAAAAGAGTTAGCTTTTATTGTCATTTGGTTAATCTTTCTAGGTTTATATGCGATTTCCGATGCATTTTTCTTTCCTTCTAGGTTGGCACACTGGATGTTTTGGTTGGTTTGTCAGATGAGCTGGCCAAATTGGATGCTTTTGTGGAAGGGTAATAATTTATTTTCACTAGCATACAAAATATTAAAATAATGATGTGATGGTTTGCTGAGTCCTAATAATATACAGGTTATTTCCAGCTTCCAGCTTTTTTGTGTTTTGTAGTGATCCTCTGCAGACAGTGAGCAAGCTAAGATTTCAGAAAGCTAAGCAGCTCTTTTTCCTATATCTGTACTTGAAAAAAAATCAAATCTGAATTTCATGTGGAATAGTGGAACATTATGCATTGATGAAGGGTGGTTCTCCCTGTAGTAGTGCTCTGTGCTGCTGGGTCTTGGAGAGCTGTTGCGAATTGGGCCTGACAGCTGCAGGAATTGATGATGAAATGGAGTAAAAACTGTTCTTTTAGCAAGTTGTAGTGCTATTTACAGACTTTGAGAAGGTAACCACATTGTTTCCTAATCTACAGAGATGATTAAACAGTATTTATATTGAAAGGCAAAACCTATTAATTTTGAAGAAACTGATGGTCCTTTGAAAGTGATTTTGAGCAAGTTTAAAAAATTTTCACATAACCAGAACTTGTGGAGCCATCTTCTGTTTCAAGGAGAGAAGTGTTAAGTAGCTGGGTTTAGATAGAAAAGGAGACTATTTGGCATGGCACATGTGAGTAGTATTAAACATATCTTTTCTAGTGAGGAAGGCAGGTCTTGAGTGTCAGATCTTAGATCTCTCCTTAAGAGGGCTTAAGGCTAGGGTTTCTCCGTAGCTCTTCCGTTATCTCTGGTGTTTCATTGTCATGGTTGCTTTGTGTTTAATCTGGATTCTTGGTGATTTCTACCTTGCTATCTATTTTTTGGAAAGGAGTTAAGATTTTGAAAGTACTGCAGACTTCAAAAAAGGGTTGCAATATAGTGAGATTACACCTGGGGTCAACCACTGTTACCTGGAGGCAAGGGAAGTAGCCTCACCTTGTTGAGAACTGATGAGTAGCAACACTAGAGAAGGATTTAAATAAAGTTCTGGCATGTGTTTGAGAAGTTGCTCTCCGTCAGATACTGAGCCAGGTTTGTGCTCTTGGAAAGCTTGCGTGTAATGCAATCAACTCTTCCTTTTTTGATCCAATCTCAGGCAATTTCAGATCAGTTTCATAAATGGTATTTCTCAAAATGGCAGGGTTTTTTCCATTTCTTTTTTTCATATCTTCTATCTTTCATTTTTCAGTGTTGTAAAGAAAGTGGCCCAGTATATGGCTGATGTTCTAGAAGACAGTAAAGATAAAGTGCAGGAGAATCTTCTGGCTAATGGAGGTAAAGTGTTAACCATGATATGTGTATCCCAAAAGTGCAGGAGGAAAGGCAGTGATCCTGAAATATACTGAGTGCTGCTTCTCTGTATGATGTTCTGAAAGCCTAGTTTAGACATGGAAGTACTTTTTGTTTCAGGGCAAGTGACTCATGAAAAATTGTAGAATTCAGAATGGCAGGAAATTAGATCTACATGTTAAATACTCAACAGAAACATTTTGATACTTTCGGGCTGTATTTTGTCATCACTGGCCTCTGGTGGAACATAAAAATTACTGTTACTGATCACTGTAAGCATTCTTTGTATTTGTCTGTCATCTGAATAGGTATGATTTTATGTAAGCTTTGTTGGAATACTCAGTTCTCAAATTGTGATAAAATGTCTTCATAAAACTAGTTGTTTCATGGAAATACTTGTTCATTTGTTATAGTAGAGAGTTGCACTGGTCTCTAAATCAATATTTTGTTTTCAAAGTCATTTCATAAAATTTAACACAACTTGTGTTGGTGCAAGAGGGGCTTAAATGAGTGGATTAACATGAAAACAAGTGCAGTGGTCCTAATTAACACGGTTATTCTTAAAGAGGAGCTTGGAGTAGTCTTTCTCATAGACGGCTTTACAAAACTGTTGCTTCAGATGACCCACATAATCTTTGCAGCCTTTTTTCCCCTGTTGTAACACTTCCTTCTCCCACCCTTTTTTCAAACACAGCAAAAAATAGTTGGTCTTGTCTGTACTTACCCAGCCATCATTGACATAATAGTAAATATCGTTTAGGGTTTACAGACATGGAGAAACCAATATCTGAAGGCAGAGGTCACAGATAACTTGATTGCTAATTTTCAAATTTCTTAAGCAACAGGGTCCATACATGTGAAGGTCCACAATCTGTTACAGTTCTCTTCTGTTACAGCAATACTACATGGAAAATAATACATCAGTCTATAGTCTATCTTAACAAAATTGTTCTTTAAAATTTTAGTTGACTTGGTCACCTATATAACAAGGTTCCAGTGGGATATGGCCAAATACCCAATCAAGCAATCCTTGAAGAATATTTCAGAAATTATTGCAAAGGTAAGGTAGTTTGGTTTTTGTAAAACTTTTATGCTTGAACTTGAGATACTTATGCACAAAACTTGGTACTCAAAGCTATTTGTCTATTTTTTGTTAAGTTCATGTGGCTTTGGTAACAATAGTAGTGAACCTGGTGGCAGTGTCTGTGTTTTAGTAACCAAAGGGTGTATTAGGATGGGGATAGGATTTGGAGAGTGTTCCCTGAAGGCCATCATGCTGTCTTTGCCCATTTTTGTTTCCTGAGATAGCTGAGTTAACAAATACATAACTACCAGATAATGTCACTTACATTTAAGTCTTGCTGTACTGACATGCCATTTGTCTGATGTTTTCAAACTTTGTGGGCTACTAGCAGTGAACCAGGGAACAAACCTACCGTCTGAAAGCTATGGCGCTCAGTTGTGAGGGGGGAAAAATAAGCCTTCAGTGTTAGGTGAAGGAAGGCTCATTTGAGTGTTGTCATGGATTTTCCCCTTGTCTTTACCTTGGTAAAGTTTTTTTCACTTCAGGGGTTTAATTTGTTTTGTACTTGCTGTGAGCATAGATAGGGTCCTCAGCAGTGACTTGCTGTATTCAAACAGTGAAAGAGTTCTCTGTAAGCTACCCTTGCTTTAACGTCTTCCAAACTTTTTCAGTTGTTTGGGTTTTTTTTTTTTCTTTTCTGTAATCTGCAAACTGGCTTTTGGAATTATCTGTGTCAATAAAATACAAAACCCAGGAAAAAAAACCAGCTGCTTCGGGTACCTATAGAGATAGTTTTTGGTGCTGGGTATGTGGGAACTATAATCAGGGTGGGAATGGGGGTAAGTGCTGGCAGACTCATGCTTTGCTGTAACTGTAGGTTCTCTAGATATTAGTTTCTTTCCTGAAACTATTAGTTTAATTTTTTTGCAGAGATTACAAAATCTTAATACATGACTGAATTAAAAGGGGGGTGGCGGGGGGAACATCTTCAGCTGTGTTTTGCCTCATTTTTGGAGCTTACCTGTTGCCATAGTATAGAACTTGGTTTTGTAGCAATTAAGTTTGTTGAAAAAAGCAACAAACAACATGAAGGAATATGTCCTTTATTGAAATACTGTCAAGGATTCAATGCATGCTATCTTGTGTTCTGGAGTTTGCTGCATAAACCGTCTGCTCACAGCAAAGTTGTACTCCAGAACCAGAACTTGAAGAATGTAAGCCAATTATTTAACTTAATCTGCTTTAGGGACCTTTTTGTGTTACTAGACTGGATACTAAATGCAGAGGAACAGGTGTGCCTGAATCATCTTGTTTGAGGGTTTCCATTTCTCTGCATGTTTAGCTGTACCTGTCTTCTATACAGACAGCTTCAGGGATACCTATGTAATTAATCTAATTTCAGATAGTTTGAAAAATGTTTTCAATTATGAGCCACAGATGTGTGTCCATAAAGTGGAGAAGAGAAGGGAGATGACTGAAATTGCCTTATATGCTTGTAAGAGTGACCCCTAAGAGATAATGTCGCAGGACTTGAACGAGTTTTGTCTCAAAGCAGAGTCCTGACATAGTTAACATCTGCACTTTGGCATGTGGTTAAACATGAAGATACAGGAAAATTTATAAGCCACATTAATTAAAATCCGTGAAGCTTCTTGAAACATTGATGTTAAAATAACTTGAAAAGCTTGTCATATCACAAGATACTACTTTTCCTGTATGGTTTTACATTCTCCTCACTCACTACAGCAGCAGATTCTGATGTCTGCCAAAATGAGAGTAATGGCAACTGCAATAGGGAAGTCTGTCAGTTAAGGAAAATTATAGCAGTGTTGGAAACAATATAAAAGGAAATCTACTGAAACTATCCATCAAGTGGTTTTAGCTTTTAACTTTCAGAAGTGTTGTGAAACCCAGTGTCAATACTGAAGACCTCGAAAATGGTGTCTGTGCCATGTGAGAGCTGTCACTTAATCTAGTCATTCTTTGTGTTTGAAATTATAGTCGTAAGACTGTTACGCAAGGAGACAACCTCAATACCCTTAATGGCCTAGTCCAACATTTCCAGGAACCCAGCTGTCTGCTAAAGTGCAACAGCTCAGTTGTATAGTTACAAGAAGATGCTTGTATATTGCTGATGGCTCTGTAAGTGGTTTAAATTTCTGCGTTTTGGGATGTGTGGAAATAGGCCCATTATGTTAGAGTGATACTTTCTTTAGCAATGTCATGAGTCTGCCTCATTTTGCAGTGATGTTTATGAGTTATCCACCAATTCTGCTACTAAAAGGAAGTTTGTATTGCCGCTTCATTTGGCAGTATTTCCAAGAGCCCTGCTGTGACACTGGGGTTTGCAGCTCTGCGTTCTCTAACATTTTAATAGGATGCAAAGCTCATTCTTGTTTATGGTAGACTCCAGTCAGTGCAGCAGGAACTGGCTTTTGTCTAAGCAGTTGTCTTTTAAAAGGCTACTGACTTTACAAATGAGAGCAATTAGAGTATTGACAATTAGGAAATGATGAATGGAACTAGTTTGTAAAAGCAGTGTTTGGTATCAGTGGATTTTGCTTTTTGTCATTAAGCAATGCATAGTTAGGCTGTTGTTGAAAGTTTGGATCCTTGGAAAAGGCAGAAGGGAGAGTTGTTGGTCTGGGAAAAAGTCCAAATGCAAAAAGTTACTGTCTTAATAGCTTCTGATTAATTTTTCCCTTAATGCTGTCTTTGAGCTGTAAAAACAACAAAAAAAGTGCCACTTCTCGTAGTGTACAAAAATTTTAATGAGTGTGTGCTTTGTGATGCCTGCTGAAGTGCCACATGCTTTGCTAAAGGTTATATCAGTCAAAGTTATTAAACAACCTTAAATACTCATCTGTTTAAAAATAAATTGTCTTATTTTCAGGGCATTTTGTCTAAAACATTGCTGTATCTGTAAAGGGTGCAAGCCATTAACGTGTTGCCAAATGAAACTTCATGTTCAGGCTTTTAAAGACTCAGAATTTCTTACTACAGACAAGTAAACTTTTGTGTTACTATAAACAAGTTCACTATATAACTAAGTGATATTGCTTTTGAGAGACTTAATTTGTTGAAATAAAATCATATCTGGATCCCCAGTTGAAGTGTTCTGTGCAAACAAATTGTTTTGTCAATGGCCTATGCCCAAATAAAGGGCGAGTCCCTTGATTGTGTTCGTATACTTGTCCCAGGGAATTTTTGTATGCTTGTGCCTACATACCATAGTGAGGAGGCAGTGAAGGAGGGAGTAGCAGGATTACGATGCCAGACCAATGCTGTAGCACATTCTTTTAGTTATCCAACTGTTACTGAATGTATTGATTTTCAAAATGCTTCCTTGTATGAGGTGCACCTTAAAAACAGTATGATCGGATGTTTAAGACCTGTTAGTTGCTTTATTTGGTTTTTTGTTCTTACACTTGCTTCCAAGTTTACCTAGCTGGGAATGAATCATTTGTGATAATCATGCTAATTAATCCAGGGCGATGATGAATTTGGGAGGGAATGGCTTACTTAAACAGCAATGGCAAGCTGAATATCAGAATCTGAGTCTAAACAGTAAAGTAGTTGGGACTTTGATATGAAAGTTTGAAAGATGATTGAAGGCTGCTGTGACAGTAAATGTAGAATGCTGCCTCTACTTGATTAGACAGATGTTTTTATTGTTTGAAATTGTATTCAAGTCTGAAATGTTGTTTATCTGTCTACCCTGGAACTGGCCCAATGGAACTTCACACATTCCAAAATACATAAATTTTTACTAAATGAAGAAAGTCTCTATAAAACAGATTTTTCCTTTATAGTTGTGAGCCGCTGCCAATGTAAAACAGCAGCATAAAAGATGACTTTGTGAAGGGAGATGGTGATATAATTTATTGTATTTTCCTTTGCAAACATATGAAATGGGAAGTAGCTCTGGGAAAAAAAAAAAAAAGACATAATTGTGGTAATATTTAGAACTGTAAATAGTAACAGCCACTTGGAATGAAGAGATGATGCATTTAGTTGATAATCTGTCTTTGACCAAGGCTATTCATCTCAAGAAAAGGTGCAAACTGCAACGGGCAAAGACAGTGCAACGGTTTCTTTTGAAGTTGTAGATCAGGGGTCCTCAAACTATGGCCCGCAGGCCAGATACGGCTCCCCAGGGTCCTCAATTCAGCCCCTGGTATTTACAGACACCCCTGCCCGCCCCCCACCCCCCCCCCCACCCCCACCCCCCGCCGGGGGTTGCGGGGGGGGGGAACCAAGCAGCCTGCCACTTCATCCGCGCACCGGCCCCCTGGTTAAAAAGTTTGAGGACCCCTGTTGTAGATGATGCAAAGCAATAATGCTTGGGTTACTTAATTCTTGATTTGCTGCTCAAAACTGTACCATCATTCTTGTCACTGAAACTCTGAGAGGAAAAGTATAATGAGAAGTGAGGTAACAGCTGGAGGAAATGGTACCCAGTGTTCACAAGTGTACAGCTGGGTGCAGTAGTGTGTCCAGCTGATGCCAGAAGAGGATGTGTAATTTCTATTGTTGGCTGATTTTCCCTTAAAGGAATTCTACATATTAGAGTTTTCTGAGTTTTGAGTGAAGTTTGTCAAACACTAGAGAAATAAGCATTTTAACTTGTGTATTTTTTATTAAGTTCTTCTTGGCAGATCTAAGCTTTGAAATTAAGAAATCATTTTAAAACTATTCTAGTTCTTGAGATACTGTTACTTTTCTGTCTTCAAGGGAGTAAACCAGATTGACAATGATCTAAAAGCAAGAGCCTCAGCATACAATAATCTGAAAGGGAACCTTCAGAATCTGGAAAGAAAGAATGCGTAAGTCATGTTGTTTTTTGCTAATGTAGCATAGGAAAGTTATCTACCCATGAAAACTTAGTAATGCGTGAAGAGGGACAAGCTCTAAGCTTGATGTATTTTTAAGGTGTTTATCAATCTTGAATAGCAGCTGTCATAAAAGCACGTTTATTACCAGCTGTCTTGTTGGTAATAGCTCGCTTGTGATTGATAAGCAAATATGAAATACACAAAAGCATGTACAAATAGTACAAATTGCTGGAGCTTTTGAGAGAAGCTTGCTGTTAAAATCGTGCGTAACACTACTACTTCAGTGTCTGTCTAAACAAGGTAATCTTTCCCTTTTCTGCAATTTATGTTTCAGGCATGTCAATATTACTGGATTTCTTCCCTCAGAATTAACCAGCAGAGACAGCTGTTGCATACATGCAGATAATAAATTAAACAAGGACTGCATGCTGTCTTGTCACGTACCTGTGATGATTATCTGAAATCCAGTGGACGTACAGTAGTTTGCGCAAATATGGTTGATTAATTTGACCCAACCCTACCATTACGGTTAATGGTACGAGCCTGCTGGCCGATTCAGAGCCATGGGTCATACTGATGATAGCCGTTTTATGAGTGAGCCATAAGTTATGTGTTAAGCCATGGTAATTTGTCAGCTAAGCCCTATTAAATCTGTGTATTTTCTTAGTCTTTTGTGAATATGAGGTAACAAGCTGCTTTGGATTTTTATTGAGGTTCTGTATGTAGGTCTGTAGTAGGTTAGTTGTAAGTTGGGTTCCATATACTAGTCTTCACAATTAATGATTTTAATGGTTGTTGTGTTTTTAAAGCGCTTTTTAAGAGAGTTTAAAAGGCTTCTTAAATGAGTGAGGTATTGGGAATATGGAAATGGCGCACAGCAGTGGAGCTACTGATAAAAACTTTCAGTGACTTTAGACAGTAAGATTTGAAATACGTATGAGGATGTTTTGTTTGCTCTGCTAATAGCAAATGCTTAGGTAAAATACATTTTAGAAAATGTTGTCCAGATTAATTCAGTTCTTAAATATGTATTTACTCTGGTTATCTTTGTTTTTCTGCAGGGGAAGCTTGCTAACCAGAAGTCTGGCTGATATTGTAAAGAAAGAGGACTTTGTACTCGATTCAGAATATTTGGTCACGTTATTAGTGATTGTTCCGAAGTAAGTTTATTGTCTGTCCTAAGAGCAGAATAAAACCAGAAATTTGAATCAAATGAGAGATCCCACAACCTTGTAAAATTTAAGAAAGGGCATCAAAATTTATTTGGAGTTTTCTTGGATGAACAAACACAAACGTTTGAATGGTTAGTAGAGGCAAATGAGCCTGGGTGCCTGTGTTCCATTGTTCATGGGAACTCATCATAAGAAATGCTGAGTGCTCGTGAATTTCTTTAAGTAACTGGAGATTAGATTTATATCTCTAATATTAGTTGGTGACTAGTCATGTTGCAGAAGTTACTTACAAAAATAGTAAGTACTGAGCAAAAACATGACTTGTTTTACATTAGAAGGCTTAATGATTTAATTATCCTTGTTAGGACTATGCTGGTTTTCAGCCCTTAGTGAGCAAAGTGAACTCTTTACTGCTTTGCTCTGTGCTTTTTCAGATTACTAGAACACTGGTTTTTTTACTTAGGTAAGTCTCTACCAGTGGAACACTGCTTATGTCATGTCAGAGGTTTTTTGGGGTACAGGTTGTTCCTGTCTGAAATGTTTAAACAAAAAAACCCCACCTTTTCCCCTGGCCAAGGAAAATGGTGATGCAGATGTCCTGAAGACTATTGTAAAATGAGAAAATGGCACTAGACTGTCTTTTTGGAGCTGTGAACAAAGAAAGCTTCTAACTTGTGAAGATGGCCGGTAGGCTGTTTGTCACATGAAGGCAAAACAGTTTTGCAGTGGCTTTAGCACAGGAGTCCTCAAACTACGGCCTGCGGGCTGCATACGGCCCCCCAGGGTCCTCAATCCAGCCCCGGTATTTACAGACCCCCCCGCCGGGGGTTGGGGGGGAAACCAAGCAGCCGCAGATGACTGCCTGCCACTTCACCCGCGCGCCGGCCCCCTGGTTAAAAAGTTTGAGGAACCCTGGTTTAGCAGAAAACAGGTGGTTAGTGTATCTCAACTGTTATTTTACCTTTGACTTTGTTTTGGTGTTGAAAGGGTGGAACCTCTTCGCCACCAACTACAGAAAGGCAGGGCTTTCAACATTCTCAGTCCTTCAGACAAATGCAGGACTTTGGGGAACCCATCTTTAATTGTGGGAAAAGTTTTCCTGTTAGTAACTCAGAAGAGCAGAGTTATACAAGGAGTTTCTGATAAACCTAGACAGTTAAGTCCACTTGGTCCCCTGCACTTAATGATGACTAATATAATTTCACCGTTCTTCGAGTTCAAAAATTTCATGCTTGTAAACTTATATGAAGACTGAAGATAAAGTATGTTACTTTTGCTATCATTAAGATTATTGCTAAATAGACTATAAAACCAGCACGAGGACTGTCCCTGATGTCTTGTGTAATTCTGACAACCTACACCTGTTTGGTGTAGGTGGTGATTAAATGTTTTTAGTCATTCAGTGTTATTGGAAAAACTTGATCCATTAATTTAAGATTTCTTACTGCAGTACTGAAAGTCTAACCATAACCCGTGTGTTCTGTAGGTTAAATTATAACGACTGGGTTAAGCAATATGAAACTCTAGCAGAGATGGTTGTACCACGTTCCAGCAAGTAAGTTGTTAAATGCTACATCTCATATTTGTATGTGCTGTATTTTGGAAGTGTTCTTTATCTGTAGTGACTTTGAATTTTAGTGATTGGTCAAACACTTGTCAGAATGTCTAGCTTTATGGTTTTATCTGATCAAATAATTTTGTTGTGGTTGAGGAAGGATTCAAAGGAACTTATACTCTAGGGTTAACAGAATTATCAAACTAACTTAGGTGGGGAAAGTAAAAAAATTGAAAAGTTAATCTAGTTCAGGCCAGGCACACTCAGCTTCAAGCTAGTGCATGGTAGCGCTCAGCAACAAATACTAGCTGCTAGCCTGTAAGCTTTATGCCTGTCTTCAGAAGACTTGAAGCAAGTTACATATACTTTTTTGGGGCTGTTCAAAAATGAAGACCTGAAAGTGTAGATGGCTTTCTTGTGTGCAAAGAAAAGTAACTTGCCTCTTCCGGGCTAACAAAGCCCCTTGGTACCAAGCTGGTGCTTCGTGTCTGTGATGGGCAAGACTGAGGCCTGGATTTGATAGTACTGTTAAGCCACTTCAGCCGTTTTGTAACCGCGTTGAAAGTAAAGTCAATGTGTAGCACAGAGAATTGATGTGTTATTAATTTTAACTGAGGGTTTTGATCAGGTAGATCAAAATTACCAGCTTTATGCCAGTTAAAAAATCTGAACTTCTTCTGGTTAACTTCACGTTTGAGTTGCATCAACTTAAGCCTAGTGGGAGATCTGCTAATAGTTCTTAATTATGGGGAAACCATGACCTAGGGGTACCTTAAGAGGCATCTTGTTAAACTGTTGGATAATGCTTGTATTGAAGACAGTCTGACACTGAGGAACAGTCTAAATCTCTTCATACTTTTTTCCTAAGGGGAAGTCTCAAAATAAGCAGTATTGTCTTAAACTATAAAATAGTAAATCTAGGCGTTGACTTTACAGCATAAGAAACTCTTTCTTACCAGCCTATGTCTTTAATTTGTGTCCTTTTCTCTTTTAAATCCCTTTCCTTTTTCTTTAAAACACACATTTCTAAGAATTCTGTAGTCCAAACTTTTCAGTATTAAACCAGCTTTAGTTCCTTTTTCTGTAAAATAATTATAACTTGAACAAATACACAGACATGTATGAAGTGTTTCTGAGTGGTGAGGTCTCTCAATATGAAATGGAAACTGCCAGCCTTTACAAAGGGAGTAATTAAGAGCAGTTGCTGAAGTTCCAATTACTTTCTGTACGAGGCGTTTAGTTTGGGAACTAATCACATCCGATTATCTACGTTTTTGTTCTTGCCTAGTAATGATAAAGTACAGCTTAAGCTACTGTACATCAGATCTGTGGTGACTTGAACCTTATTAATTCTGACACCTGCTGGTTTTTTTCTGTGTAGTGTACTCTTTGAGGATCAAGACAGTTACCTTTGTAATGTCACCTTGTTCAGGAAGGCGGTGGATGATTTCAAGCATAAAGCCAGAGAATATAAGTAAGGCTTGTTTTGTGTGTGTTCTGTCTCTCATGCTTTGAAGGATCTCTAGATAGCCACTTTTGATTTTATTCAATTTCACCTGCAGATTTATGGTCCGTGATTTCCAGTATAATGAAGAAGAGATGAAAGCAGATAAAGAAGAAATGAATAGACTGTCAACTGACAAGAAGAAACAGTTTGTAAGTTGGTATAAACTAGTCATTATAGAAACATGAGACATCTAAGACTTGTTATTGCTACATTACCATTTCATGAACTTGTGATTCTGAGAAAGCATTGCAAGGATGACGTGAGGTAGTCAGCCTGCTATGCAGCTAATCTGCTCAGAGATAATTGAGTTCCTGGTAGCACAAATGCTTCCTACTGTGTTGAACCAAGTGCTAACGTTGCAGCTGATAATATATTAAAGTTTGAAAATAGACAAGCATTTGAATGAAGTAATCATACTGAAGAGACAACGGAATTCTCATTAAATTTCTCTTTACTTAGTATTGAAACACCCTTGAGCCATTATGTCCATAGTGAACTCTGCCTTCTAAGTCGTCTGTATTATAGTACAGATATTGAATATCTGTATATCAGGTATTGAATATCTGAATATCTGCTCAAACATGCTTAATGTGCTGATCTTTTTCTGAAGTTTGAATAACATAATTTTTTTCCCCTCTTCCCTTTCACAGGGCCCTCTGGTTCGGTGGCTGAAAGTTAATTTCAGTGAAGCTTTCATTGCATGGATTCATGTGAAAGCACTACGAGTTTTTGTTGAATCTGTTTTAAGGTAATGAGGTAGACCTGAATTGTGCTTTTCTTCTTAGACTTTGTATGAATTTGTCTACCTTGGGTTTACTGAACCGAGGTGTGTGGATGCCACTTCTCTAGGAAGGGGGAAACAAGGAAGTAGGCAGTAAGAATAGCTGATGGCAGTAACTCTTGTTGCCAGCTGTGGAATATTTGAGATAGATAACTGTGTATCTTTCTCCTTGAATAGTCTTTCCACCAGTGCTTTAGGAATTATGGGTACTCTGTAAGTTGCAGCAAGGCATTTCTGCTGATTCTTAGCTTGCTTTGAGGTGCTTGTAAGAAGACCTTACTGTATCTTCTATTTAAGTGGGAAGTATGAATAGTTCAGAATAAAAAGTATTCAGGCTTTGAGTAGTATAGCTTGACATCTTAAAATATATGCATTTTCTTTAAAATGTGGCTTTCTAAGAATTTTGCCATCTAAACTTTTCAGTATTAAACCATTGAATATTCTAACTGTAAAACTTTGCTGCTTTTTTCTTCATATGTATCCGGAAGTGTAGTTTTTAAGTTGACTTAAGAACAGCTGTAGTTGTTCTGCAGAAGGAAGGACCTGGATTTTTTTAGAGTTGGAAGGACTTCTGTCTTAGAAAATGGAAAGGGGTTTTTTTTTAGTCTTTTTGATAACTAATATCAAATATTGTTTATAAAGGAGACAACCAGAGGTGAAAAAGAAAAAAAAAAACAACCACATTAACTTGTAATCTAGCCTGTTTCTTAGCTGCTGTGGGATTATTTTGATGAAAAAATTGAGTAAGGAAGAAAGCTGAACTTGATTTGAATATTAGCAACTGTTTCCGCACACCTAGAAAGGAGGATTGAGTAGAGATTAGATTATCCGCCTAGTGGCAAAAGCAAAGTCTTGCAAGTAAAATAATTGTAATGTTCGAAACAGTCCAAGACTTCAGGTAACTTTGAGAATTGTGCTAAGTACTCAAGGATTTAAAATAATTTTAAAAGCATTTACACTTATGTTTTGTTATTTAAAACCTGAAGAAACAAGTTGTCCTTTATTTGATACCTTATGAATTACAATTTTTACAAAACAGAATGGTCTTGCCAAAATAAAAATGAGCAGAACTCCCTCTTCAGCAATAGGATTCTTTCTCAAAATAAAATTCTGAATAATAAAAGAAATCTTATTTCAGCATTTTCATAGTTTTCTGCTTGACTTCCTCAGGTATGGTTTGCCAGTTAACTTCCAGGCAATGCTGCTTCAGCCTAATAAGAAAACAATGAAGAAATTGAGGGAGGTTTTGTATGACTTATACAAACACCTTGACAGCAGTGCAGCAGCTATCATTGATGTAAGTATTTTTGTAACTGCTACTCCCCTTCAATATTAGGTTCAGTTTGTTTAAACAAAAAAGCAGTCTATTGGCATTATTAAAAAGCTACACTTCTCCATATTGTCCATAGTTCTCTTACAGTACAGAAAATTGTCTCCTTATAAAAATGCCTATTTTTATAAAAATTGTATTTTACATTTTTGCAAAGTAGATGGTTTTTGAAGTTGCAACCAATGCATTTGGTGAGCTGTCTGGTATAAGTGTCTCATGTAATTTCTTCTTACTGCATTCTTTCTTGCTACTGATGGGAGGATATCTTATAGACTGCATACATACTCATATCCTCAAAGAATTCAAACAAAGTCAACTTTGATCTGAAATTAGACTTAAGGAACTTGACCATGTGTCTTTTTCTGAGTCTGGAAGGAATACACAAGTTGTCCACAGTCTGCAGTAACAGTGGCCTTAATACTGAAACAACTTTTTTTTTTTTGGTTGCATTGCTATCATTGTTTTTAAGTTAACATAGTTGTCCTTCTCTGCTGAAGGAGGCTGAATTGATGTCAAGATGGAGTCACCCTTTCCATCTGTAGAAGCTGTTATTTTCATGTTTAAAACTGGTTTGCTGGGAGGCTTATTTTACTAATTTGTTTTGTATTGAAAAGCAGTGCTTTTCCTGGTTAAAGATTAACTAAAGATAGACCATACAATGAGTTTATCTGAATTTAAAAAGGCTAAAAATAATCTTTCTTAATGTTGTATTTAATGTGATGTTTTTCCGAAGTATTTCCAGGCCTTTTTTGGGGAAGGGGGATGTGAGGCAATTAAGGTGAAAATTAAACATGCTGAACTTCATGTAACTTCCTGGATCATTCAGCACCCTGTAACATTCTTTTCATAAACTGTCTGTTTAGAAGTAGTAAACCATAATTGCAGTACTTAGCCTTCCATTTAGTGGCAGTGTGTTTACTACAGCAACAGATGAGGATTTACTGATACAAAACTACTTGGATTTTGAAAAAGCACTTGTATTTCATTTTGAAAACTACTGCTATTAATTTGTCAAAGTTCTATCTTTGTGTGTTGCTTGAACGGTTACTTGAACATGAAAATTTAAGCCCTGAAGTCTTGCCTAGACTGTTTGCTTCTAAAACATATGAATGTTTCATCTACTTCTGAACAGGAGTCTGAATTGTAAGGGCATAACTGGTTTCAAAACTTTATTTACAGGCAACTATGGATATTCCAGGCTTAAACCTCAGTCAGCAGGAGTACTACCCGTATGTGTACTACAAGATTGATTGTAACTTGCTGGAATTCAAGTAAAAGTTCCCTAACGTGACAATCTTTTCAGTGTTGGTGTAAACAAACAGAATTGAGGTTGAAGTACAGTAATACTTCTAACACTCTACTAATCCTATGCTTGCTTCTTATGTTAGGTGAATTTAACACACAGTGGTCCATCTCTAGACGTTTTCTTTAAAAAGAACAGTGTAGGTAATCTGCTTTTAACCAATTATGTCTGTAAATGTATATTGAGAGAACTGAAATATTTATAAACAGAGTGATTTATTTAAGGAAAAGCTCATTCCTCTTTCGTATGGTGGTCTGTGTTAATTACATTTACCATTGTTTATTAAAAAAACTTGTTTACAGAAGAATAGTGTAAATGTTCATGGCCATTTTGTTTATTTGATTTAGTAGATACAATTGTGTTAACGTTGTTGAACTGTGATGTAAAGTATGTAAAATTGGTATGAAATTGTGCTTTCTGAATGGTTTAAAATTACAGTTGAAGCACTGTAAACACAGGAAAAAAATAAACATACCTGTGCAAATGTGTCACTTTCTTGTAGCACGTATAACTGTAAATACTTGTGTTTAAACTGAGGCGATGTATTAAGTCGTAAAGCCGATGCTGCATCCTGCATGCAGTGGTACAGAAATACAGTTGACTTCAGCACAAATACTTTTAAGAGTTGCAGGTATTTCTTTTGCTTTGTGCAGAAATGCTCGAGTATGTTGTTTGGCCACCAAACCTTGTATAGATGTTTTTCATGTTTGTATCTTTGACTCTAAAGAAAACAAAAGACAGTTATTGGCAAGATGGGAGTAACCTAGAATGCTAACAAGCTAGGCTAACCTGGGATTTTTTGAATTTTTTTTTTCAGTCAGTTGAAGCTTGAGGCTACTTTATGGCTTTGAATACAGCACTATTAGGTGCTCGCTTTTTAATTTTGACTGCATCCTTTCTGCCATACAGGGAATATAACATATGTACATAGAGAGGGGTTGTTTATTTTGGTAGCAGTTATCACAGCTATTACAAGTATTTTACATACTCCAGTTGCTAAGTACTTGGTAAAAACTGCAGTACCTTTTAAAACCGACTTGAAGTAAGACTGAGACTGGAGGAGCACTGGTTTGTCAAAATTAGCATTTGGAGTACTGTAACCACTGGATTTTTTTCTGATTTGGTCCCTAACTGAAAATACCAGTACTGTGAATCTAAGCAGTATAGAGTTTTCAATTACAGAATCTCTAATCATGGACCAGAAGCACTTTTGAGGAATTTGTTGTCTTTGATAAGTCAACATTAAGATCTAATCATTAGAAGACTAGCTTTTGAGTGCAGGAGTTGTATCTAGCTACTGATAACGACATGGGGTCTGAAGTCTATAAAAAAAAAAAAAAGTACTACTGTGTAAAATTTGTTTTCTCTTCTTACTATTTTTTATGGGTAAGAGGGGAAAAAGTGATATCAAGTGGTCAGTTGTGCTCACACTCCCATGCTGTCACTTCCTTACAGAAGATAACAGCCGCTTGCTTTATTGACCAGGTTGTTAAAATTTGTGAGGAAGTGGAAGGGGTTTTCCTGTTTATCACCCAACTCCATCCCTTCCACTGTACCTGAGATAAACTACTTGGTAAAGAGGGGTGGGGGTTTTTTGTTCAATGGAAGCATTTAATCCTGCTTTCCTCATCACAGAAGGAATCAGGCTAAACTGTTGTCTGTGTTCTTCATCTTTGTTCTCTAGCGATTTTGTTTTCAAAGCCTTCCTACAAACAAGTCCAGTATAAAAGCTTAGGACTCCAGTAAGTACTGTACAAGCTGCTGTGCTGGGTTTTTTTCGCCCTGTTCAAGGTACCTAGTGCCTGCACATCAGCACTAGATTCTTCTTGAATGGAAACAAGACGCAGCTGGACAACAGAATGACACCACCCCCCAAGGTGAGGGCAGCAGTCAGTGAGCTGAAAGACAGGTTTGCTGCTCAGAGGGATGTGGATATAGGGAGAGAAACGGGCTCACAGGCACTGTGTGAACTTGAGCAAAGACAGCTGCCAAGGCCAGCGTTTGGGGAGGAATAACCATTATGCACCAGTACAGGCTGGGGGCTCACTAGCCAGGAAGCAGCTCTGCAGAAAAGACCTGAGACTGCTTGTGGAAAACAAGTTGTACCTGTGGCAAAGGCCAACCATCTCCTGGGATGTTGTTAGCAAGCAGGTAGCCCTCCTTCCCCAATATTTGGCACTTACGAGGTTGTGTCTGGGCTCCCTGGAGTACCACAGTGGAGGAAGTCCAGTGGAGGCTACCTAGGCTTCTCAGGGGGCTGAAGCGTGGGACACTGACATACTCTAGGAAAACTGTGTCTCTTCATACTGGGGAAGAGACAAAAGAGAAAGCAAGGGGCAGGTGGTACAGGTATTTACAACTGCTTGAGCAGAGGATACAGAGAAGATGGAGCCTTCGGATGTGCCTGAGCACCTCTGAGGTACGTGGTAATATGATGAGAAGTGGAGGACACAAGTTTGAATATGGGATATTCTCACTAGAGGCTGTGGTGGGTTGGCCTTGGCTTACTGCCAGATATGCACCCAGCTGCAGTCTTGCTACCCCTATTCAATGGGACAGGAGAAAACAAGGTGAAAAATCTCACGGGGTGAGATAAAGATGAGATTGCTTACCAATTACTGCCACAGGCAAAACAGACTTGACTTAAAAGATTTCGTTTATTGCCAACTAAAATAGATTTGGATGGTGAGAACCAGACAAAAAATAAAACAAGTTATTCCCCTTCTTTTTTTCTGAGGCTTAGCTTCGCTCCTTTATTCCCAGCTTCCTTCCTTCTGCCCAGTGGCACTAGGGAGTGGGTGGTTATGGTAAGCTCACAACAGGTCCTCTTGGCTTCACCTTCCTGCTCAAATTTTTCCCCTGCTCCAGCACGGCTCCTTCCACTGGCTGCAGTCCTTCAGGATCAACCTAGTCTAGCACGGGTCCTCTATGGGCCACATGCCTTTCAGGGCACATCCACCTGGTCTGATTTGGGTTCTCCAGAGGCTACAGCGTGGGCATCTGCTCTGGTGTGGACTTCCATAGGCAGGACAACTGCTGCTCCACTGTGGCCCACTCTGTGGGCTTGAGGGAAACGGCTGTAATGCATTTCCTTTCAGTGGTACATCCAGGCTGGAGTTACCTGTGGCTGAACAGGCAGAATTGCTGTTTATAAGGAAGGGAAGATTATAGAATATTAAATGTTAGTGACCAGCCATGGAATAGCTGATGTCTGATACCATTGGCTAGTGGTGAAGAGAGATACTTTGGATACAGGGGGTGGGAGTTAGTCTGTGTTAGGGTTGATTGATAGAGAAAGGCTAGAACCAAACCCAAACTGTTTATACAGTTTATTATATTTCTATGGTTCTTAAAAATTTCTGGCAAATGGAACAGCTTGAACTGTGTAGAAATGGAAAATTTTCCTTCTGTTTCTGAGAAGCGTGCCAGGTGATTAAGGTAGAAAGTAATTTATGGAAGAAACAATGTAGTCTACTCTAGGATGAGGAGTATGGGAATTTTTATTATAATAACAACAGATCATTTGTGTCCTAATAGGAAAAGCAGACATAATCGGATTGTCAAAATTTACATGTCTGTAGTCAAAAATCTGAGATGGGGAGACAGCGGCTGCACGGCAGCAGTATCTAAAATGGCAATGTGCTAATACTTTAGTGAATTTAACATAGATCTTGAAATGCTGATGGATACCATTTGAAAATGGACAAATAAAACTTAGTAATGAAATTGTGTGAGAAAGCAATGCCTGTGGTGAGTTCCAGGATCATGAGGACTGGGGAGAAGAAGGAGCAGAGAGCTAGGCAGAAGCAGAGGAGATGTGGTAGCTAAGAGCTTATAAAAGGGGCAGTTAAGCAGATGCAGGAAAGAGCTAGTAACTCTCATTAACGAGCAGGAGGGGGTGTGGGTGAGTGTCCCCCCAAGGACAAAGCGGGAGGGAATTTCAGTGAACTTAAGGAAAATGAACAACAAGCGAACATGTTGGAAGAAAACAAACATCATTGCCTTTAAAGAAGGGCAAGAAGAGGATTCGGGGAGCTAGTCTAGTCAGCCTGACCTTGACGCCCTGGAAGATGATGGAGCAAACTGTATTAAGGACAAGAAGGTGACTAAGGGTAGTCACTGGATTTGTGGTGCCTCACCAACCTGACAGCCTTCTACAATGAGATGACTGGCTCAGTGGATGAAAGGAGAGCAGTGGATGTTGTGTACCTTGACTTGCAGCAAGGCCCTTGATGCTGTCTCCTACAGCATCCTCATTGACAAACTGATGAAGTACAGATGAGGTAAGTGGACAGTCAGGTGGACTGAAAACCAAGTGAACTTGATTGGGCTCAAAGGCCTGATACCAGTGGCATGAAGTCCACCCACGGGCCAGTTAGTAGTGGCGTACCCCAGGGGTTGATACTGGGACCAATATTGTTTAGCATTTTTATTAATGACTTGGGTGATGGGACAGAGCACGCCCTCACCAGGTTTGCTCGTGATAGAAAACTGAGTGGCTCATACACCATATGGTCCCCACTCAGAGGGCTCTCGATACACTGCAGAAATGGGCAGACGGGAACGTCATGAAGTTCAACCAAGGCATATGTGGAGTCCTGCATCTGAGGAAGAATAACCACATGTAGAGTACAGATTGGTGGCCAACTGGCTGGGAAGCAATCTTGCAGTAAAAGGACCTTGGGGGTCCTTTTGGAAAAGTTGAGCATGAGGCAGCAATGTGTCCTTGCAGTGGAGAAGGCCAACAGCATGCCTTAGGAAAAGCATTGCCAAGGGGTCAAGGAAGGTGATTAGTCCTCTCAATTCAGAACTGATAAGACCACATCACAGAATTACAGTAGGTGAGGTTGGCAAGCACCACTGAAGATCTAGTCCACCCCTGCCCTGCTCAGGCAAGGTCAGCTAGAACAGATTGCGCAGTGCCGTGTTCAGTAAGGTGCTGAAAATCTACAGGACTGGAGACTCCACAACCTCTCTGGGTAATCTCCTCCGGTGTTCAAACACCCATGCAATAAAACTGCTTTTTGTTTACACAGAATGTGTTGTGTCTCATTTTGTGCTCATCGGGCGCCACTGAGGAGAGTCAGGCTCTGTCGTCTTTATACCCTCCCATCAGTTATTCATAAACATTGATAAGATGCTCCTGAGACATCTTTATTTTCTTGGGCAGAGGGTGGTGAGTGCTCCTGCAGTATTCAAGCACTTGCTTCTGGGGCTGATTTTACTTTAAGGAACATAGTTCTTGAACATGGCAAATCCGCAGCGACCAGCAGATAGGAGATCTTTGGTTTTGTTTTTTTTTGTTGTTTGGTGTTCTTTTTTTCATATAATAGCATTTTGAAATGCTTAGGTTTTAAACATCTGCATTAGTTTAATTTTTATAAATTGATGATGATGATCTTGAAAGCTTTCTGGAAGATAAATGCATCTATGTTCTGCTGAACTATTAGATGTAGAAAAACATTTTGTGCAGTGACCGATTCCTGAGCAGAAGTGTTTAGAAGGTAACTTCTCCCCAGATACCTGCATATGTGAATTTGGTTTTTTTGGCAGAATTCCCACAGCAGAAGGGGTGTTTGAATTATGTTAACAAATGCAGTGTTTATCTTCTGCTCAACTGGGACTGGATTCTTAGAGTGAAAGACTAACATTTATCAGCAGCTTCAGTATTTGTCTCCAGGTGGACAGCGTGTAGTTTATCTTATACTGACCTAAATATCTTTCAGAGCACAGTGTGTGAGATGAGTCATAAGCAAATGGCATCACCCTTCACTCTGTGGGGATGGGATCCCTGCCTGGGATCTTTTAGAGTTTCTTTATAAACAAATTAACTCTGGCACTTTCTGTACTACGGCATTAACTGGAAGAACTGCGGATAGAGCCAGACAGGAATACTGCATCTTGCAAAGGTCTGGGCTGTGTGTATCACCAAGAAGCTTACATTTTGTAGGGTTAGGGGAAATACAAGTGTAATATTTGAATTCCTGCAGCTTCGTTGAATTGGATGTGTTTTTCCTGAGGTGATTTGAGTCCCTAAACAGGTCATTGCAATGTTATATTTCCCTGAGGCTTTGGGGCTGGATGGTGGTGCCGGTGGGACCTGTGAAGCCATGGCTGTGCAGACACTCTTGGAGAGCCCTGCACCCGACAGAGCCAATGGGAAAACTACGGGGGAAGTGAAGTTAAGCAAAAGTAGGTGCTGGAGAGCCAGCTTTGGATAGACAGCTGCACTTTTAACGTTAGAGAGTTACAAAAGAAGCATGAGCATGCGCAGTGTCGTAGGGCTGTTCGCTATTTATTGGCCCCAGTATTGCTCTCCTAAAAAATGTGGTGGTTTTAGCTTTCGCCCTATGTAGGTAAACTCAATAAGAATCTCTCCTGTCTTACGGTATGTCTGGTTGGAGTCTTCAGACATGAAATCTTCATTTTTCACCTCCAGAGAGCGATCTTGACCTACTTTCAGAAAGCTGCGGGGCTGAAACTCGCCCTTTGCTGGAGGGTTTGGGTTTGAACTGAAGTGTTTGACGTTTTACTGATTTCATTTCGTGGTCGCACAATACCAAGGAAAATTTTAATATTGTCCATAATTATTATGCTCTGCTTCCCCATACTCCCTAGAGATCCATACGGTGCCACGCGCATACTTAGTCTCTCACTGAAGAGATTGGCGTGTCCTGACAGTGCAACAGAATTCTGGTGGACTCAGGATTGCTACTTAAAATTGTATGTCTAGTGTCAGGTATATTATGGGAATCAATATTTTAGAATAGGATTCTTTGACTACACTGTTTCCTATTTCTGTTGGTTTTTACCAAATATTACATGAGGGGACCCTAACCTAGGGATCTTGTGCTTTTTCTATCAAAGCAAAAGTTTTCAACTTTCAACCTGCTGTACCAATTCTTTTTGCAATATATGACCCTGCTTCACAATCACAGCAAGAAAAGCAAAAGACAGGGTGATCCTGCAGCTGAAGGCTGCAAATCATTGTTGCAGGCTTTTTAATCTTTTTTTGCTTTTTTTAAATAGATTTCTGATTATTTTGATGTGTGAAAATATTTCTGTAGTTCCTGAGCTATGAAGTTTTCATTCCATGACAAACTTGGATTTTAAGTTAAATATTCAAAAATTAGGGTTTTAATAACTTCTAATAAAGCCTGGCAAAGGCTTGCCTTTTCCAGACTCTTCAGGAGAAATTCATGGCCTGTGGGGACAGAAGTGCTGTGGACATTATTATATGGTGACTTTATTCTTGCGCACATCCGTTTTGCTGTTCTCTGCCTTGTGTCGGTAACAGTGTCAGCCCGAGGCAGACCAGCCCACTGGTGCAGCTGAAACCCACTTCTTCTCCCACGGTACCGATTACCTGCTTCGGATAACAGAAAACAGAAAAACTGTTTTCAACTTAACTTTGCCTGTGAACATGATGGAGAAAGCAACTGTAAGAACAAACATGGATCTGGGATACACGGAACAATCTCACCCAGTAAGGACCCGTTTTCCACACCGGAGCAGCCAAGGGCAATGGCTCAGCCCCCTTTGCTCCCCAGTCTTGTTCTGATGTGTCATATCACCGTGTGTCTGTCACTTGGTCATTGCATGGTAATTGCATGCTCCTTACTGAATCCCTTAGTTCTTTGTCCTTCTGCTACTCCATCTTTCCTGTCTCCCCCTTGCTCTCTTCCACCGCACCCTTCCCGTTCTCCTCTTGCATTTCTAAACTGCCAGTCTACCAGAGGCTGCCGGTCTGAGCATTTTCATGTTGCTAAGCAATATTCTTCCTCTCTTCTCTGCAGCCTGGATTTCTTAGAAGTATGCAGTATCTGCAATCCCCACTTGGTTGCCCTAAATTCAGATGCATCCTTGTCTTTATCTCCTATAGCTAAACAATAAATTCACCCATGTGAAAGTTTGTAGACGTTGGTATAATTTGTCAATCTAAATTTGTCATTTCACTCTCTCTCCTTACAATGACTTGCACCCAGAGCGCCAAACAAAGGTGCTGTGTCCTGTGGCATGTGAAGCCAGCTGCACGCTGCACGCACCCGTACCGTATCGTGATACAGGTGTGGTCAGTGACAGCAGAGATTCAGGCTCTCGGTCATTAGGGATGCCAAGAGCCAGGAGCAGCCGGTGCCCCCCCAGCTGTCACCCCTGCCGCCCACCGCAGCCGGCAGGCCCAGGCTGCCCTGCCCGCACAGATGTAGGGCTCCATCTGCGGAGGAAACTGTGAGTAACTAATCCATGCGTTGAGGCCGTGTTGTGGATAGACTTAATGGCCACACGAGGCAATGCCCCCTGGCAGCGTTTTGGTCTGTAGTAGAGTTCCTTCTGGAAACTGCAACTGAGTAAATCCCAAGCTCAGGGAACGTTCTCGGTGTGAACGAGCAGACTGCCTGCGTTAGGTGACATCTGGAGAAGGCTGGCTTTCAGCTAAAATAACTGTTTAACCTCTGTCTCCTCGCTGCACCCAGAGTAACCTGATTCTGGCTGAGATGCAATTTCTCTAAGTACCCTGGGCTGATAGCCCTTCTCCTCTGGCCTCTCTTCTTTACTCCAGTCTTTCCCCTTCCCTCAAGGCAGATGAAGCAGCATGCTGATTTCATCTGAAAATAGGCTTCTCCCATTTTCTGATTGGTAATGGCACTAGCGATAACAGGCTTGTAGCCAGGCTGCAGTTACAGAAGGCGATATGGCCGACCAGCACAAAGTGCTCATACCACTGTATTTAAAAACAGGCTTCGAAGCCTTTACAACAGTGACTAAAGCTGCGGTCATGCACGAATCCCTCCTCCCTTTCCCGGATCATTCCTCACAGGCAAATGCTACTTGCACACAGTGGTATCAGCGTGCAATCTTGCACAAACCTCTGGCGCTTCTCTTCCTGAAAGATGGGAACAGAAAAATGTTGCTTTAGGAGGGACAGAATGGAGTTCACCAGCCTCCTCTCACAGCTGTATCGATTTATGGCGAGCAGGATTCCTCATGTTTTTGCATGAGGATCTTCACAGCCCAAAATCATCAGAGGTTAATTTCCCTTCTCCCTTGCCTTGAGGTCTGAGTCTGATAAGACTCTACAAATCCCCAACGTTTCTTCTCATGCACTGGCTAGCATGAAAGGAGATCAGAAAGATGATCATAATTATTTTACCTTAATTTACTCCTTGATGTCCTCTCAAGGGAAGAGCTCTGGTGCGGTGAGTTCATCTCCTGAACCACGAGAGATGACTAGCAGGAGAGCCAAAGTGGAAGACAGCTAACAAAACATTCCCGTCATGGTGGGACAGTTTCTTCCCAGACAGCTCTCTGATGGTTTTGTACATAGGTAACACAAACTGTCGCCCATTTAAAACCAAGCAGCGACAGAAGATAGGGATAATTCTTAGGAGAAAGTGATTTTCAAAGCTGCCAAGCTTTTATGTAACATATGTGTCATATTCAGTCGTGACCGTAGCTTTCTTTTGATGAAGACTGGCGAGTGAACGTGTTTAAGGCCAACAGGACAGCTATGTGTAGCAAAACTTACAGAATTTCAGCAAGTAACTTCTGCAGGTGGCTGGAAATGGCTCACTGACCTAGTGCTTATTTGCTGGTAAAACACGTAGTCTTAAACAGCCAAATAGATTAACACTTCAGCAAGCCACAGTTATATTTAAATGATTGCAGAGCCACCCTCTCTGTTTAAAAATGAAAATTAAAGTTTGTCTCATTTTTGGCTCTTCTGTGTTCGCATGAGTTTTCAGCCGTTTGAGATCAGCTGTATCCTAGTGAACCAACGTCTTCCCATGTGGATATCAGATGGGATTTGCCAGGTTAAAAAGCCAAAAAGTAGATTATAAGAAAAACCTAACAGGAAAGCCATAGTGGTTTTAAAAATAACAGATTTTTTATTCAGCGTATAGCTCCTCTGCTTTGTGCTGTTGAAGGAGAACAGCAGTATCACAGTACTCGAAGCAGCACTGATTAAAATATCAGTGTAAAGTGAAATCTAGTAACTGTTTACATTGAAATTTTGGACCTATGAGTAAAAAAGCAGAAACTTCAGCTCATCATTCTACTACACCACAGCAAGAAAGTTATAAATCAAGTTAGTTACATTGAAATGGGTTTTCATAACCTAACCAATACCTAACGAAGAAGCTTTTGAAATAAGAACAACATTGAAACATTATTATTTGCACCCAGATCTTTGTTCAAAATGTCTGTGCTGACTAGTCACAAAGAAAATGTTCAGTTGACAGGAATTCATCTGGGGCTGGGACACAACCTTCTGGCTGCTGAGAAGCTCCTATATAGTTCTGGTTTTTTGGTTAGTTGTAATCACAAACAGCTGTTTAAAGGGGAAATAAAGCAGGGCATGGTGTCAGAGTAGGGACACCTATCTTTCACCTGCAAACAATTCCCATGGTAAGGCAAATCCTCGAGATTTTTGAAAAGATGTGGTGTTTTATGTGGAACTGAAGGTCTGAGCAGTTACTGAAGAAGATAAAGAAAAACTTTTTGACAGTTAAAAACTGGCATGAACTTAGGTACGTGTGAAGAAAAGGGATGTGTGGAGATTGTCTGATGAAGAATTATGGAAAATGTTGAGAGAGCCAGGTACGGGGCTCAGATACATGGGGGTTGGACTAAACAATCTCCAGAGGTCCCTTCCAACCTGACCATTCTGTGATATTTATCAGCTATCACATTTCAGTATGCGTGGCCTGGGTTATAGGGCAGGTGAGTAAAGCTTCTTCCAGAGGGTTTTTCTTCAGGTTTGGGCCGTCGGACTGCTGCCAGACCTGACAGCTCCATCCGTGATGAGGAAAACCAATGAAGGCAAGTTTAAACACAGCCAAGGAGCCTGGGAGTCCCTGGAGGGGACAGATGGCTCCGGCTCAGCAGCCGCTGAGGAGGGCGACGCTCCCCCAGCTCCACGTGCCCATGCCTCCTCAAGAGCAGCCGGGCTCCTTCACAGGATAGATCTTCCTCCTGATAGACTTTTTGCTTTTATATTCTATGTCCTAGTTTGTGTACCAGTGTGGCATCCCATACGATGTGTGTATGTTTACTTTGGCAGCAACCCAAAGGCTGGAATATTCCCTTTTTGCAGGTTTGAGAAATGAGGCACAGAGATAAACTTCCAAATTTCCAGACACGTTTAGACTTGTAAATCCATCCGTTCTCAATTTAATTTAAGCCCAAATATTCATACACTTAAACATCATCTACTCACATTTAGACACAAAGTATGGCAAAGCAGAGAACGATAAAATTAATAATTTAATAGAATTGCTCAAATAAATAAGAATGCAATTAATTATTTTAGGTCATAAACAGATCAAAATCAGTTATAGTGCTTCCACAATACTAAGGCAGCATGTTACCACTGGAGAATAGCTAGCTATTCTAAAAGAGATCATCTTCATTTTCCTCTCCCAAATGGACTGACTTCCCACTGCAGTGTGTTTGGCTAAGGCGCTGAAAGCAGTAGCAAATTAAGCTGAGGCAAATGAGTCTGTATTAAGTCAAGCACCCCTTGACACGTCACCGTTTACAGCCTGGCACGTCATGGCAGATGGAGATCAGCACCACCTTACGCTCATTCACAGATGAGTCAACTCTTTAAGACACAAATGAACGGACCTGCTCTTAACAGAGGCAAAGAATCTTAGCTGAAGAGGAAAAACCTCCATCATAGGAAAAGGGGTTGATCATTCAAGGGAGAGGGAAGACGCAGCCTTTGCAACACAGCATTTCTGTTCCATCCTTAAGTGAGAGACTATTGCTTCTGGCAAACCTAGCTGAACCGGCCGGGAGCTACCACCAGCCCTGCTCCGCTTCTGAGAGGGAAACATGTACCCATGTTGTCGTCATTCAGAGAAGGAGTAGAAGGAAGAAATAAATGATCTGCTGAGACTGGAACGGATAACAGAGATATATTTTGAAACTGATGTAAATCCTGTTTGGTGACGTGCTGGTGAGTCACTGGGTGGGTGGAAGTGATTTTGCATAATAACGGTATCATCTGCTTTCCCCTCTTGCACTGACATACGACAGCAAACACAGGCACTGTGCAGCAGCCAGTGAGTCAGATGCTGTGTGCCAACCTAAAAGGGCTGAAACTTCAAAATATTTACAGTTGCATTTCACAATTTGGTGTAAAAAGGCATTGGGAGAGGGCACTGGTGTGGTACCACTGTTTCGGTTTCCCCTGGGACTGACCACATCACACCGAGGGGTCAAAACTTTGGAGGAATCTTAGGAAGAAGCTGCCTTAGACTCCACAGTGTTTAGACAGAATAAAAGAGGACATGAACAGGAGGACAGGCTCTTTTAGAATTAACATTTATAAAGAATGAGGTTGAATTCAGAGTAATTGTACCAAGGTAAGTTTTCAATTTCATTTTTTTAAAAATTCAGCAGAAGCATTGGAGTTCAAAGGAAGACTTGTGCATACAAAGGCTTGTGCTGAAGCTTAGAAATATTCAAAAGTGCTTATTGAATGGAGGTGATCTTTATTTCTTATTTTAAAATACTTTAATTATTACCTAACAAAACATGATTTAAAAAATCAGTATGATTGTTCCTAATTGAACTCTTACCTAACACGCTGGTAACACAAACGTAATCAAAGCCTGTCCCTCTCCTTATTTTCCAGCTTCTTGGCACTGCAGGGAATGGAAACAAAGAAAAGAAGAGAGCAAAAGATTGTATTTTGTCAGGTTTATAGTTGACCTGTACATACAGGACCCTGTATGTATAGAATTAGCAGTTCCTCAACTTACAGAGCTTTTCTAATACAGTACACAACTATTGCAGTGTTTGCCCACTTTTTTAATTGCATTTGGGTTTCCCCGTGCTATTGCTTTAGACTGCTAGAGCATCTAGTCTTAACAAAACAAATTAATTACTTATAAACAACTAAAGTGCAGCAGTACCTGCTTAATCTTGTAATGCCCACAGAGAGAAGAATGCATCTCAAGTAAAAAGTCAAAGCTATTTTAATTAAGGTTTAGCTATTAGGGCCATAAAATTTCAGACTGACTCTGCCAGGAGCACCTTGAGTGATAAATGTTTACCCGGTATGATACTTGGTTACGTGAAATACTGACTTCATAACTAGGTTTTATGATTTACTTTCTTAATTAGGGACAAAGTGTAGTTTTGGAACAGAGTACAAGGTAAACAGATTTTATGTGAAGGAGCTCTGCAGAGAGTCGGGTACATGAGGATAAATCCCTCACCATGCTGTGCTGCTGCCCAATTTCCAGTCTGAGGTTTCCAGTGCCTTTATGGTCGGTGCCAATGCCAGCTTCTGCAGCGGTTGATGTGCACCCTTTTAGTGATGAATTCAATAGCTCTTTCCTCCGGTGAGTGCCACCCACAAATTCCCTGTGTGAACAATTTTGAGCCTCTCTCTGTATTATCCTTGCTGCACTTAAGGCTTAATATCCTTGCTGGATATTAAACTTGATCTGCTCTACTCAGGCTCCTCAGCCAACAGATACTTAAACACTCTCAAATAAAGCCTGGCACACAGCCAACAATTTTTCCCCCCAGAAAATAATTTTATTTGTCAAGCTGCCAGTTTATTTGGACAGGTCTGAGCCACAAAAGGGACTGGAGGAAGACCTTCTGCCTTCTTTAAGAAGGACGAGATGGCTGTCACAGCCTGACAATACTTTGTGGGATGTGTTTCCACGGGTGGTTATGGAGCCCTTCAAACACTCCAGTGAAGGGAATGGCTATTTAGAACACCCAGCAGCTCTTGATGTTACAAAGCAATATGGCCAAACCTTCTTTATCGCACCCATTTTCACACGTCCTCCTCTCTCAATCTCTTCAAACTATTTGAATTCACAGGAAAGCATTTCAGCAGACATTTTCGCCAAGGGCAAATACACCTAGCCATTAGGAAGCATGCTGTCCCTGTAGCATCCCACTTCCCTGAAAACCCAGCATCCACCATCACCCAAGGCCACATCTCTGCCTCTGTTCAGTGGTTGCGATCCACTTGCCATCCCTGACTGCAAATGGGTAACACTGTATTCCGAGTGCAGCAAAGGGCGCCGACCCTCACTTCACAAATGAAGCAAGATATTCTGGTGTAACTTTAAAATATTTGAACATGCAATATTTTAGAGGTTAGATGGAGGCAAACCTAAGATTCTGTCTTTCCACATACTGATTTTGGAGATTTCTTTGCACACAGCACACCGAAAAAACATGATGGATGCTGCGCAAACATGCACATCTGGCCCAATTTTCAGTCATAGAGCATCAGTAAGATGCCACGCAGTGAGGACACTTTGATGTCTGCTACATAAGGTTTCCACTACTTGCTGGGAAAGTGAACATGCTTGTACAGATCCTAAACCTCCTGCTTATGCAAAACTTACAGTTGGTTCACTAGGAAACATTTGCTGTTTGCAGGGGAAGGAGACAGCTTAGCATTAAAGTTCAGCTGTGGGCCAAAGGCTGAGAAAGCTGGAAAGCTGAAATGACTGTGAAATTTTCATGATAGTACATCATCACGGGAAATCTCCGTGCTGCCGGGGCACAGTTATTTACCATTAGGAATCCGAGAAATTATTCCTTGGGGGGTTTAAATCAAATTTCAAACTAAATTCTCAGCCTCAGATGGGGTAATTCAAAGCCTTGCTCTCTGAATATATGGATTTGGGGATTTGAGGTTCTGTTTCAGAGTCATCTTTAAACATGAAAAAGATGCAGTGGAGGAGTGAGTTAATTAACTTCTTCCTATTTATGAGCTGTTTGGAGACTTCTTATGGAACGTTCAGCTGTAGCTAATATTGAATATCACCTATATATGTTCAAGAAGCTGTGAATACTAAATTGATAACTTTCTTGGGTTTAATGACCATATGAGATAAAAGCATGCTATCCTTTCCTTGTTGAAAAAAAGGCATAATTAATGCACAATAATATGGAAATTATATGTTGTACACTTGAAAAATGTTTGAGAGAAATATTTGAGCAATCAAGCCCAGACAATTATATTTTCCAAGAACTCATAACAGTAAAGGTGAATGTTTTATCATTTACTTGAAGCAAATACCTGCTGTCAGGAGGAAAGCTGACTCAAATACACAGCTTTGGAGGCAGTCTTGTTTCCAGGCATATTGCAAGCTTGGAGTGATGGTGTCAAATGGATATAACACAGCTAATTAATGTCATTTCTCCTCAGATAGACAAAACACCTGAATAGGAAGAACAAGTTTTAAATAAAAGCTCTTCTCTCCCCTCTAATTATGCCCTTGAACCACAGGAGTCCCTAGGGGAGTGAGTAAACTGGCCTCCTATCTGCTTTCTGATGTGAAGTGAACAGGTTTATGAAAAAAGCTGGTTCCTAGAACCAGATTTAATTGGTGTACTTGCTAAACACCACCTAACGGAACAAGAGGAGATAGCACCCAAAAAGCTTAAGACAGGCAAGACATGTTTTTCCCAAATCTCCTATCATTTCTGCTGCACTTAACACTGAAAGCAAATAAAAAAGCTAACATACAGGTAGTGACAATCACTGGGATACAAAAGAATTAATTTGACCCAGTAATTTTGAGGGGAAAATTAATAATGGGTCCTACCACAATTCCATATGGATTTTATGAGGAAGAGTGTATTTTAATTATTTTAGAAAAATTATAAATGTAAAAACCCTGAGAGTCCCTTCCCTTGCTCATCCCCTGCCCATCCTGTCCCTTTGCTTCCTACTCCTGTTTCTGAAGTAGCACATTTTGAAGCATATGCAGAGCAGACCCTACTGAGTGTGAGGGGGAAAAGCGTCGCTGCACAGTGTGCATCAGGCAGCACAACACGGGAGCAGCTAAAATACAGTCCAAGCTCTACTAATAGGATCTCTGGGAGATCATCCTTTTATTAATGTTTACAGAGAGAGGTCACATTTTTTCTGCCTTAATCATCTCCTGGCATGAAGGTAACAGCATGACAAATTAAATGAGACCCAAAAATTGCATTCTTAATCACACTCCTGCTAGGCTACACCACCTCAGGTGCTGAAGTAAAGGAATTAAGACAAGTTCTAAAGATTCTCCTCCCAAGATTTCTGCAGATTTCAGTTCTTCACTCACACATTGCCGTCAACCTTTTCCTGCTCTACACCTGTTGCTTTCCACCCAGCTTCACAGCAGATTAGTTCATGTCCAATTACACCACTGGAGGAGATGGACTCCAGTCAAGGATTCATCTGATTCTGGGTATTTTCTGTGTTTCTGAAGGTAGATTTCCTTTTCTGTCCACTTTCTTCCCTGATATGACTCAGTGCAAAATTAATAATTTCTAATTAAAATTCTGTTATCGTTACCTCACTGTATTAAAACCGCTGCCATCAGTTTCGTGTCAGTCAATATGCATTTCATTTCTGTAGGTTGTGGTGCTTCATAGCTGCAGCACAGGCCCACTCATGCAACTGCTGTGTACCTCGGGGGTTGCTCTCTAGCTCAGGAGTGAATCAGAAGGGCGCAAATACACAAACACTGTGCCCTACACACTTGCTGGTGAGAAGTAATTTTCTTAATTAATCAGAATGCATTTTGATACAAAGGTACCTATGATTGATTCCATTTGACTCTTTTAACAAAACAATGCAAAACTCTGTTTTTCTCCTAGTCTCTTAAATTAATTTAAAACACATCAAAGAATAAAAGTTCTTTTAGCTGTGGGAAAAGTTCCAGTTTCAAAAAGCAGTTCTCAGTTCCACTAGGAATTCATGAGAATAAAATTAAAGTATTTACTTACTAGACCTAACAAATGTATTTTGTTTGTATTAGTCATGCAAACATTTATTTTGAAGGATTTTTTAAACTCATTTGAACCTTGTCGAACCTTAATATTTGAGAGAGAAAATTATCAGGTCTTACTGTTGTCCAGCTGGTTTAATAAACCTTTGAAAAATTACACCAGCTGCTTAAATATGAAAGCAGTAATGGTTATATTATTACTTTTCTGCAGTAATTTGCTCCGTGTTCCACCAAAAGCAGAAATTTGAAAGCTGATGAAAAGTACAGCTGTGGCGCAGTCACCTCTGTAGGGCTCAAGGGAGATGAGGGTAGTTCAATATAATGCTTTAAGACCCTACTTTTACAGTCTAATTCCTCTCTGGTGGTGGTACTAGCGACAGACTGGAAAGAGAAGCCTTGCGTTGTTCTCTTGCCAGTGGCTTTTCAAGGGTTAGAAAAGTGCTAGGAAGAAAATGTGTCGGGAGATGAAGTTCCTGTAAGTACAGCTAGAACTGACATTGAAGCGATGTGAAAGCACACGTGCCAGCAGGCAGCATCCTGCCAGGGCCTTCCAACCTTTAAGTTAAAATGAAACAAAATAGAAAGACTCCCCGGAGTTTCTGTTCCAGCGCATATGTTGCTTAGGGCTCTTGGTCTAGAAAGTTGCTTCACAACGTTACAGTGTGAGACACTGACTGTGTCACTTGGGGTTTTATTTGGACACTCGAGCATGTCTGGCAGTTCTTCCCAGGCCATGCCCTACGCCCACCTAGGGCACACACAATTCCTGGGACATGGGATGTGTGTTAGACCTCTTTGTTGGCTTCAACCACCACTATATTCCATTGCCCTGGGGACTATCTGCTGGTAGGGCAGTCTGATCGAAATAAAATCTCTATCGGAACCTTCTTTTTATATAAAAAAGGTCTTAGTAATTCACAAGAATATGACTGCAGTGATGAAAAAGTAGCTGCTTCCTCTCCAATCACTGTCCCGCTGACCCTGGGACCTTGCTAGAACAAGTATGTGGGCAACAAACCTCAGCATCCCTCATATGTTGTGAGGGATCTTGGTAGATCCCAGTGGGAAAGTAAGATTGCCGTTGAGTCAGTATTTGGCTGGGAAGGCTGCTTAGAATCATCTCAATAGTCATTTGCTTCGGGAAGTGTAATGGGTGATTCAGCAACTGGGGCAGCAGTCTCCAGCCTGAATCACTTCGGAAGCAGAGCATGGGACCTACCGGCTGGGATGCAAAGTTAGGGCCTGTTGGATCCTCTTAAAGGTCTTGTACCAGCCTTGAGGAACAAGACCTTTTAGATTTAGAGAGTTCATGCTTCTACTTGCAACTCTAATAACACAGGACAACCTTTCTCCAGGTTTCACTGTCTGTACCCTGCTCAGCCAACAGCTGCGTGTAATGGCGTGAAGTGCAGTACGCGTGGCTTCTGTGCCACTCTATAAGTTGTCTCAGGGGAAAGAGTCACACCTGCTGCTCTACTACTAAATGATTACAGGAGAGAAAAATTTCTTTGGCATCAAGTCTCCCTCTTGTGATATGATTCCACAGTGCTTAATGTTCATGGGGCTTGCTCCAGCCCTGACAGGGGCCTTGAGAAGTGGCTAGTGCAATACGAACTGCAAGCACCATCAATACGACTCAAAGCAGTGCCAGATCTCTGCGTCTGCCATTTAGATTACCCTCACTAGCATAAACTATAGCCCGTTTTGCAGGAATCTCATGTTCTCGGTTAGTGCATATACAAGAGGAAAGAGTGGAAGTTTCTCTGGAGTCGAGCGCTCAGTGTCGCATCTTCGGTTCCCAGTTCCGCAGCAGCAAACCAGCTAACGGCGGAGGTGGAAGCAAGGCTTTCCCGGACGCACCGAGGAAGGAGCAGGTGGCCTTATGGAACGGGGCGCAAGACCTCGTCAGGGTGCATGCACGGGTGCCAGCCCCGGCCGGGAGGGCTGCCGCGGGATGCCAGCCCACCGCCCAGCCCTGCCTGCACCAGCCCCTGGGCGGGGGGGGGGCGGAAGGCTCCAGCCCCGGGCGGGGGCTGCTCCCGCGGGCGCCGCAGGGTCCCCGCAGCGCAGAGCCGGGGATGGGGGGCGGTGGGTGCCGGGCTGGGGGGCGGTGGGGAGGGAGAGAGGAGAAACGCTGGAGGGGAGGGAAGGGGGGTAACGGGAGGAGAAGGGGAGGGGACAGCCAGGAGGGAGGGGGTGCCAGAGGAGCTCATAAAGCCGGGGAGGAGCGGGAGAAGAGAGCGGAGCAGGGGGGGAGCGGGGCCGGCGGTGGGAGCGGGGCCGGCGGGGGGAGCGGGGCCCGGCGCCGCGCTGCTGCCCAGGCGGCGGCAGCGGCAGCGGCAGCGGCAGTGGCAGTGGCAGTGGCAGTGAGCGGGCCGCCGCCATGGGCTGCGGGGGCAGCCGCGCCGACGCTATCGAGCCCCGCTACTACGAGAGCTGGACGCGGGAGACCGAGTCCACCTGGCTGACCAACACGGACTCGGAGAGCCCGCCGCAGGAGGGCGGCAGCGCCGAGCCCGCCGCCCGGGAGCCGGGCGCCCCGCGGCCCGGTGAGTGGGGTCCCGCCGCCGCCGGGGGGTGTGTGGGGCTGTGATACACAGATGTATATCCAGTGCCCGTGGGTGTGTATATCCACTTACCGACCCGCTTTACCTGCCGGCCGGACAACGCCTGTTTCCACCCCGCCGAGAAACGCGGGCGCAGGCCGGGCAGCTGCGGGCTTGTCTCCAGCAGAGCCCGGCCGGCCCCCGGAGACCTTCTCACGGCGGTGCCTGGGCACGGGAGAGCCCATAGATGCCATAAACTCTGTCATAACACCACCAGAAGGGGGGGAGAACCTGGTCTCTGAGGGTCTTGCTCTGCAATACACGGGTCTTTTTTGCAAAACAAAGTCATCTAGCAAACAGGTTTTAAATGGGGAAGGGGTAGGGATATGCCAGCCTTCTTCCACGCTACCTGAAATGAGGATGCTGGAGAGGAAACCTGTTCAGGGGGTGGGCTGTGTGGGAGCTGGCTTGCAAGTACAGATTTCCCGGTTGCTGTCAGTGTGGCACGTTCTCAACTGCGCGCCCAAGGTGTTACGGTGGGGACAGAGGTGGGAAAGGCGATGAGGAGCTCTGAGCTGGTGTGGGGTATAAAATGCTTTCAGAATTATGATGTGTTGCAGTGGTATCTCGAAATCTCAGTCTAGGTCCAGAAATTTATTGTGCTGGATGTTGTACAAACAAAACCTGAAAATGGTCGCTGCCCCAGGTGATACTAGTTTGCATATAAAGCAGTAAATGCTTATAGGCAGCTTCAGAGGGAAAGGAGCAGCTTTGCAGACTTTTATAGTGAGTTGCGAAGCACCAGGAAGGACTCATGAAAGCGCAGGAGTGAAAATTCACAAAGGTGGGCATCGCAGGCTGACTGGAATAGGGAGACAATGACTGTGCTGACCGAAACGTGACAGGGAGGGAGCAGAGAAGTCATAAAGGGTCCATGTTGTACTCCTGAAGGCTAAAGATAGAGTTTGTAGTAAACACATGTGAAATTATGAGAATGTGAAGGTGAGCTGGTGTATGAAATGCTGTATTAAAGAAGTTTCTATAAGGAATTCAAAGAGGTTCAAAATTACACTGGCCGGTAAGCCTGAGTGACAGGTGACAGTCTTGTCTCCACCAGTGAAGGCTAAACACACTGAGTGTTACTTCTGTACCCAGGCTTAGCGTTACCTTAGCCACATTACTTTGAGTTGGTGCCTAAACAGAAGCCAGATAGTCCAAGACTTGATACTGAATAGGAGGTGATAAAGAGAGACATCGGGAGACAGATGAGAACACCAGAGGTGAGGAGACGAGGACAACACTCAAGTCCAGTAGAGACTGATGAGGGGAAGAGAAGCTCTTTACAAGGAAACCTTGCAGAAGAGATTAGAGAGGAAGAGAGCGAGGAGGGGGCAGGCTAGCAGGAGCAAGGGAAGGATGAGCACCACTGCAGGAAGGGTGAGATTCACCCTTCAATGCAGCCTTGGTGGCAGCAGCTTAAGGAACCTGCTGAATGCATGCTGGTCCTGATTAGTGCCCTGAAAGTTATGAAGTACTTCACTGAGAGTTGTTGGAGGGTAAGGCTTGAGGTAGGAAAGGAAAGGGATAAGGAGAGGTACTCCAGGGACTAGAAGAAGCAGGTTCAGTGAATTTACAGATGAAAGGGAGAGGAAGCAGCAGTTGGAGGGGCAAATGAGGTCAAGTATGAGCTTAAGACTTGAAGCGGAAAACATGCCTTTATTGTGAGAACCGAAAACCACCTAGAAGTGAGAGACAAAAGGGAAGAGCAAAGGAGGGGATAAGAGCAGGATGGGGGAGATGAGGAGATGGGATGTGACAGTGGTGTAAATGGAGGTAGGAAACTTCTGTAACTGGGACACAGAAGGGGAAGAGGCAGCTGCGGAAGGGAGGGACCAGCCAAAGGCGGCTGGGGAGAAGAGGATGAAGTTGTTCTTTGTCATTGTTCTATTGGAATAAATTGGTGAAATTCTGTGAAGAGAGAGACGTGGAGGCAGCGTAAAGGAAAGATTTCAGGAAAAAAACAAAAGCACTAAAAGGTGGCTGTGATTGTCAACATGTTTCAGTTAGGTGGAAAAAACACCATCAGGCACTGGACATCAAATTGGAAAGAGGGGTAAATCACTCAGGGGTGAGATAATGTATGGTATACAGGATCAGCAAACATATCAATGAGGAAAGGGTTAGTAATTACAATATTTTAATCTTGGTAATCTCGTCCCACCCTAAAATTTCATTATATCCTTGTCTTTTTGTCAGCCAGCATATTTAGCTTTCTGAGTCTGCTCTTACTGGAACTGTATGTATTTGTAGCCAAATGTTTGTATCTTTACTAAAGCATTTTGAAAGCTAAAATATTATTAAATTAAAAAGGAAGTAATGAGGTGGGGTTTTTTTCCCCTTCACTTTTCCTTTCTTCCTATTTCAACTGGTTATTTCTTAGAATATTTGTTCACTTCCTACTTTATTTTAAAATTCATTTTAATAAAGTGTATTGCAGTCCCCCTCTCCCTACTTTTTCCAGGAAGACATATATCAGAAAATATTCAGTTGTTATAATATAGCTAAATTAAGACAGATAACTTTCCCTAGGTTCACGACAAGTCGCTAACAGCCACAAATACAGAATTATTTAGGTTGGGAAAGACCTTTAAGATCATCAGGTCCAACTGTTAACCTCACACTGCCAAATCCACCACTAAACAATGTCCCTAAGCGCCACATCTACGTGCTTTGCAAACAGCCCCAGGCATGGTGATTCCACCATCTCCCTGGGCAGCCTGTTCCAGTGCTTGACCACCCTCTCAGTGAAGAAATGGTTCCTAATATCTAATCTGTTTGTTGTGCCTCCCCTGGCACAACTTGGGGCTATTTCCTCTTGTCCTGTCACTCATTACCTGGGAGAAGAGACCGACCCCCACCACTCACGCAGCTGCAGAGAGCAATGAGGTCCCCCCTGAGCCTTCTCTCCAGACTAAACCACCCCAGGTCCCTCAGCCGCTCCTCACAAGACCTGTGCTCCAGACCCTTCACCAGCCCCGTTGCCCTTCTCTGGACACGCTCCAGCACCTCAACGTCCCTCCTGAAGTGAGGGGCACAAAACAACGCAGGGTTCAAGGTGCGGCCTCACCAGTGCTGAGTACAGGGGGATGATCACTGCCCTAGTCCTGCTGGCCACAGTGTTTCTGATACAGGCCAGCTTCTTGGCCACTGCTGGCTCATGCCCAGCCGGCTGTCAGCCAGCACCCCCAGGGCCTTTTCCCGCAGGCAGCTTCCCAGCCGCTCTGCCCCAGCCTGCAGCGCTGCCTGGGGCTGCTGTGACCCAAGGGCAGGGCCCGGCACTGAGCCTGGTTGCACCTTGTACAACTGGCCTTGGCCCATCACTCCAGCCTGTCCAGATCCCTCTGCAGAGCCTCCTGCCCAACAGCAGAGCAACACTCCCCCCAGCTTGGTGTCACCTACAGACTTACTGAGGGTGCCCTCGATCCCCTCGTCCAGATCATCAATAAGGATATTAAACAGGACTGGCCCCAGCACTGAGCCCTGGGGAAGGGCACTTGTGACCAGCCACTGGCTGGATGTAACTCCATTCCATCACCACTCTATGGGCTCAGCCAGCCAGCTTGTAACCCAGTGAAGAGTGCACCTGTCCCAGCCACGAGCAGCCCTTTCCTCCAGAAGAATGCTGTGGGGGACAGTAATAAAGGCCTTACTAAGGTCCAGGTAGACAACATCCACAGCCTGCCCCTCTTCCACTATGCATGTCACCTTGTCACAGAAGGAGATCAGGTCAGTCCAGCAGGACCTGCCTTTCATAACCCCATGCTGGCTGGGCCTGATCCCCTGGTTGTCCTGCACATGCTGCGTGACAGTGCTCAGGATGACCTGCTCCACAACCTTCCCTGGCACCGAGGTCAGGCTGACAGGCCTGTAGTCCCCTGGATCCTCCTTCTTACCCTTCTCGTAGATGAGCATCACATTGGCTAACCTCTGGTCTATAAGTGGTAGCAGCTTGTTGCAGTACACTGCTGAGGCTTTGACAATGATCAACAGGGTAAATTGATGTGGATGAAGAGTAGAAAAGTAACAACTTCATGAAGCACTGCAGGTGGTGAAATTGAAAGCCATCTGCTAGAAGATAAGCATACATCCCATTCATAGGGCAAGTGGCTTCCACAAGTCAGAAAAAAGGAAACGCAGTAAGCCTATACAATAGAGCCATTTTGCTTAAAACCATCCATTGCTATGTGAGCAAAAAACTTTTCACAGGATTCAACTACTGCGTAGGCTATAGCTAGAGAAAATAGCAGACTAGGTTTCTGCTTAGTGACCGTTCCTTGATCCTTGCAATCCTTTGCACAAATTGCTTTCTCTTTAGAGGGTCTGGTTCAACTAAGTGGAAGCATTAGGACAGGTAATGACTTTCTGCATAAGTATGAATCTGCAGGAACTGATAAGTCCCTAGGGAAGTCACCATGGGTTACAAGCAAACTGTGGGGAAAAGATTGAATTAACAAAAACTGCACAAAAACTGTCAAGTATTTTGGACAACATTTGCATAGCCTACTGGGTTACATTGGCATAACTTGCTGAGATAGACAGATATATATGTAAGGGCTAGTACCTTAATATGCACAATTTCTTCCAGAAACCAGTACCAGTAAAAGTGCTTTATAAACCTGTTTATTATCAACTACAACAAAAAAAAATTTTTTTGTTTTAAAATAGGCTTTAAGTCATCTTATTTTTATGTCTTTCCATTTTTCAATGACTAAGCTGTTGCATTAAATTATATTTTTTTTATTTTACTTGAAAATGCCTCAGAGTGGATAAAGCAGCATGTTGCTTAGTGGTCAGAGACCTTACAATCATGATTTACTGCATGGGCTGCAAATGCCTTATGAGAGATCTCTTCTTGCTGTTTTCCAACAGCAACCAGCACGGTAAGACCCTAGTCTTGATTGGAGAATGTTACTGAAATGCAAAAAAAAATAATTAATTTTTAAATGAAGTCATGACCAAATGAAAAATAATTTTCTTGTATCAGAACTGAAAAGCTGCATATTGATTGCCTCAGTACTCACTTGTTCAGTTTGCAACTAATAAAACATTTGTTTATTTTTTATCGTTACCTCACTCACAGTATCAGCTAAGGCTTTAAAAACAAAGACGATTGGGTTTTATTCTTTGTACTTTGCACTGCCTCTATAGTAAAGTCTGTTTTCCTGAATCATATTAAAGAAAAACATTATCCAAGTTTCACACAGGCTCACCTGATGTGCTTGGGAGAAAAAAAACTTGCTCATGGCATCAACAAATGTACCTGCTGTCTGTGGTCTGCCAGGAATGAAATCTGCAATTTAGGATCAGTTTGTTCCCTAGTGAAGGCATTTGCAAAATAGCTATGAGATGGGAGTAGAATGGAGACCATTGTAAAATAGATGAAGAAAATCAAAGGAATACAGGAGAAATTGTATTGCTATCTAGCAATCTGCCTGGCTAACAGTTTATCTTGCATAGTTGCCTTTAATATAGCTGTGCATTTATGAATAATTCTTGCTCTTTTTTCCTGGGGTTAAATGAGTGGCTTATGCTGCTGCTTTACTATTTTCTGATGGCTGACAACTGGGGAAGTTTTATAGACCAGGTTCACCTCTGCAGTTAGGCTCTGGTCAAGACTCAGTATGCAGAACACAGGGCTGCAGAGGTAACCTTTCATAGAGAAGTTTTTGTAAATTGCTTTTCCATCCTTTACAGTAGGAGGACTGGCCACAGCCGCAGGCACAGAGCAGGGCTGTGTGAGCACCAGTTGCCATAACAACAGGGACTGGTGCTGGCTTGGACCACAGCTGCAGTCATCTGCTCTTTTCATTTACCAGGTATACGTGAAGTTAAGAGCTTAACAGAAATGAATAAGCAAGCATCAGGTTGTAGATGAAGAACTTGGTGCAGCAGATGGTTTCTTGTTAATAAGACTGCAGAGAAGTATTTAATAAAAAATCTATTTTAGGTTAAGAGCCAAAGACGGATCACTTTTGCTAGTGAGTAATATGAGTGTATCAGGAACTCTTTTGTGCTCTTATGCCCATTTAGTACCATTCTTTTATTAATGGGTTGGTTCAAAATCGGGTATGTTTAAGAAACAGTTATAGCAGTGATTTTGACCTGATATTTTCAGGAGATAACATTATAACGGTTTAGAATTACAGTAAAATTGAATAAATACAGACTCTTCCTGGATTGTAGACGTATTACGGTAATTCCCTATTCCACCATAGTCCAGACCTTGGATACCAGCTTTGCGTGGCAAGGTTTTGGTAGCGGGGCGGGGTGGGATGGCGGGATGTGTGTGGAGCTGCAGGGGTAGCTTCTGTGAGAGGCTGCCAGAAGCTTCCCCTGTGTCTGACAGAGCCCACGCCAGCCGGCTCCGAGACGGACCCGCTACTGACCAAAGCCAAGTCCATCAGTGACAGTGGTAGCACCTCTGGGGTAATGTGTTTAAGAAGGAGGGAAAACTGTGCAACAGCCGTTTTAGTTGGAGGGAGGAGTGAGAATACTGAGAGCATCAGCCCCGCAGCCCCCCAGGCCAGTGCAGGAGGGGCAGGGGGGCTCCAGGCGCCGGAGCAGAGATTCTCCCCCAGCCCGTGGTGCAGCCCCCGGTGCGGCAGGCTGGTGACACAGGGAGGTCCATGCTGGAGCAGATCCCCACGTGCAGCCCGTGCAGGACCCCACGCCGGAGCAGGTGGGTGCCCGAAGGCGGCTGTGAGCCCATGGGCAGCCCACGCTGGAGCAGCTCCTGGCAGGGCCTGTGGCCCCATGGCGAGGAGCCCGGGCTGGGGCAGGGCTGCTGGCCGGGCTGTGACCCCGCGGGGACCCACGCTGGAGCCGGCTGTGCCTGAGGGGCTGCGCCCGTGGGGGGACCCAGCTGGGGCAGTTCGTGAAGAACTGCGGCCCAAGGGAAGGACTCGCATTGGGGAAGGCCATGGAGAGCTGTGTCCGTGGGAGGGACCCAGGCGGGAGCAGGGCAGGGTGTGAGGAGCCTCCCCCTGAGGAGGAAGGAGCAGCAGAGGCAGCCCCATTCCCACAGCCCATTCCCACAGCCCCATTCCCCGTCCCTCTCTGCTGCTGAGTCGGGGGGGAAGGTAGAGAAAATCAGGAGTGAAGTTTAGCCTGGGAAGAAGGGAGGAGTGTGGTGTGGAAGTGTTTTAAGATTTAGGGGTTTTATTTTCTTATTATCCTACTCTGATTTGATTGGTTATAAATTAAATTAATTTCCCCAAGATGAGTCTGCTTTGCCCATGACGGTAATTGCTGAGCGATCTCCCTGCCCTTACCTTGACCCACGAGCTTTTCAATGTATTTTCCCTCCCCTGTCCAGCAGAGGAGGGGAGTGACAGAGCGGTTTGGTGGGCACCTGGCATCCAGCCAGGGTCAACCCACCACAAATGATATAGAATTTGCTAAAGGATCCCATTTTAATATTGTTTCTGGGTTTTAATTATAAGATCTCTGCCATTTCAGTTGCCATTAGCCTCTGTATGGAGGGCGGTACTGAGAACACCTTTCTAAACCACCCCAAAAGAGAAGAAAATAAAAAACCAGCATGTGGGATGTTTCATAGAATAGGGAGAAAAAGCTTTTGCGTCTAATTTTTATCATCTGGCTTTCAGAAACCAGCCTTCTTATGTGTCTCCTCCACTTTGCGCACCAACTTTTTGTCTATTAGCATTTACGTGGATGAGTAATAGACTCCTTAAACACGGAAAGTGCCTCTGTAGAGTGGGTTTGCGTAGGTGCTTCCATCTGCACAAGAAGAAGATACGGTTCAAAGCCCTCTGAAAATCAATTTCTTAAAAGCATGACTTGGTAGGGCTGTTCTTCAAAGGGTTTCTTTCCAAGTGGCACCTCATTTTGTACCTCTGCACCTCTGTACCTCACTGCACCTCTGAAGACCACCTAAGTAGCAAACCTTGCTGTCGGTACTGGAAGTACAAACTCAGTACGAAACGTGGAAGTAAACCAAAGCAATGGAAAAGCCCAGAGCCCCCCGTGCTTCAGAGGAGGTAATCATTCCGATATGCTTTAGGGACTTCTAGTCAAACTTTTCACATCACGTCTGTGGGAGAGGGGTGGGAAGTGTTGCAGGATGGAAAGGCAGTAATACTGATGCATCACCCAGCTGTATGCCTCCCCCAGAAATGGAAAAATAATTATTTTTGCCATTACAAAAATGACATTTCTGCATCAGCTTATGGATCAGGGAATTCTAAGGAACCTAGACAGCAACAGAGGAAAATAATAGAATTAAATTGATGATTTCTGTAATAAATGATCAGTGTCAACCCGCTGACCTGAAACTACTCAACATTGCCATTCCTTATTCCACACATATCCTTAGGGTTTGCTCAGCTTAGAACCCAGTCGAAAATAATGGTATTGGCCTAAACCAGTGTTTGCTCCACCACAAGACAGCAGTGAAATTATTGGAAAAATTTGGCTCAGCTGATAAATCCAGCTTTTGGTAATCATATTTTCCAGCTGAAACATAGCCGTTAATTCTTCCAATCCATACATTTTCATCTTTGCTGCCATTTGATAGTTTAATACTGTCTTAATTTCACATAGGTAAAGGTGCCATTTTAGAACAAAGGCTGAAATATAGATTGGAAGCAACAAAATATTTCAACATATTGTCAGAGAGCTTTGGCATCTTCATTTTATGTCTCTTAGTCATCCTACCCCACCCCATCCCACCCCCCAAAACTGAACATCTCCTTATTTTTAAGTATGAAAAAGGCCCTGTTGATATTGAGACCACCTGTGCTTAAGCTTTTTGCTAAATTATGAGAGTAGGATTGTTAAAAATGCAAATTTTGTTTGAGATAACATATAGGGAGTGTAAGTAATTTGGATGGGACTGTTACTGCTGTTTTGTACTATGGCCATTCTGTGTAATTATATGCTTTGTGGGTGTTTGATTTGTTGATTCCATTAAAAAATATCACTGAAAAATGCCTCCTCAAAGGTGGTGGTGGTGTCTCGGGGGGGAGCAGCCGCCCCATGCCCCTGCAGCAGGAGGGGAGGGCAAGGGCTGGGCAGGGCTCTCTGGCTGCCACTCCTTCCTCAGCAGCCTCTTCGTTGCACTTTCTACCTCTAGGACTTTCTGAAAAGGTTAAAAAAATCTATATATAATATTTTTAAATACATTATGGTAACTACCTCAAGGCCTCTAAGTCTCTGATTAATTCCCATTTAGCTAATGGCCAACATTCTTGCTAAACCCTTCCTGCAGTCTAAAGCAGACCTACTAGGATTGATCACCCACAGTTTATGCCAGTATAATCATTCACCCACCGATAAAAAAAATTGACTAAAAATACCATGTGCATGAACACTTGAATTACATGAAAGTCTTTCCTGACTGTGACAATACTGAAAGGAGAAAGGTTATTGAGCATCAGTGGACATGATTTGCAGGAGAGATGATTTGGACCTTTCTGTTCAGATGATTTTCCAGTGGAAAAAGCTCTTGTTGCAGCATTGAAATCTTTCCTAAGAAAAATTTTCTTAGTTGCTGAGAGCCAAAGGGCTGTCATTGACTGCAGGAAGAGCTATTGCCCTTTGCCTCAGCCGCGGGCAGTGAGGGGACAGACGGCGAGAGGGAGAGTGTCTGAAAAGATTTGAGCAGGAAACTGAGTGGTGGTTTGTGTCAGTGACAGATCCTGCCCGCAGGATGCTTGGAAGGAAATTGCTCTGCAAAATTACTCTTCTTGGAGAAAAGCTTTCTCTTTTTTTTGTTGTTGTTGTTGTTGTTGGTTTTTTGTTGTTTCTTTTCCTCTTTATATTCTTATTCAAGCCATTTAAAAATTCTTTTTTCTCTTCCTCAGGATTAAATTCATACTTTCTGGCCAGTCCTAATCCTGTATTTTCTAGTTTAGGAATGTATAGTTCAAAACTAACACTTGAAAATGGAATTAGTGTTAAGTAAAGCCTCCTTCCAGTCGTGAAGTAGAGGTGCAATGTATTTCATACAGGAAACAGTTCAGAGTGCAGTTTACCTCACTGCCTATTCATCAAAATTTCCAGAACTGCAATATGTATTGCAGTAATCCAATATTTATTTAAGTGACAGAAATCTGTCTTTTCTGTATCTGTAGTCGAGTATAGAAATACATTTCTTAATAGAAACAGAACTGATATTGCTAATCCCACTTTTTTACCTCAGGTATTTTTGCAGTTCATAAATGAAATAAATTGATTGCAGTTAAAAAATCTGAGAATCAAAGTTGGATTTTATCTTAAATTGAAATACGGTAATAGTTAAAACTTAGAAATGGAATGATTGAAGCCAGGAGTTTATTGTAAGGCTTTTTGTCTGACTCGCATTAAGTAGCAGTCTTTTCTAGACTATGGAGGTAATATTTTGAAGGCTGTGTGATTGTGTGAATTTCTCAGCCATGGCCTTGCATGAAAAAAGTGGCTTGGTCCTTTACTATATGCAAATAAATAATGCATGCCTATCCCAATGTTATTATCTGATGAGAACATGCATAATTACTTCCCTAGACTGTCACACTGCCTTTTCTGTTTAGGAAAAATACAGATTCAAAGTAAAACATACAGGTAGATGGGGGAGGGACATTTTACCGCTTAGCATGGGCAGCTGTAGACTCTAAGGGAGGATTTTCCATTCTAAGGTTTTTCTGAATCCGCCGAGCCCCTCCAGATTGTTTCTGCATTGCTGTTTGCTTGACTAAGCCTTAAATTTTAAGCAGCTGATGAAAAATAAGTAATGTTGAGCCTATCATTCCTCCTGGAAGAACATGGATTCAGGCTAGCCTGTTCAGATGGATGCTAGCTACTGAGGAGCAAAATAATCAGCCAATCCTCCATGAATTGACCGAAATATTTTTAATTTTCTTTTTTTTTTTTTTACCAGTTTCCTAGCAATACATATAGTTGCGTTTCTGTCTTTGTACATTTCATCTGAATATTGTCTTCACACTGCAACTGTCATTCTTGTAATCTGCTAGTATTTCCCAGGTGGGCCATCAGAATTGTTTCAAGCACTTGCAGTGCTAGAAGTATGAATTTCTATCACTTGCATAAAGCTGGTGCCGGAGTGCCTTCTGAGTGTTTATGCTATCTGTGGAAAAGATGAAACAAGATTCATGGATTTATCTAGCAGATTGTTAACAGCTGATGGCAGTAGGTTTTAACACAGCTACTGTCCGCATTTTAGGATGAACACTAAATTTGAGTGATAACTTTTTCACCTGCATACAGGTATCTCAAGCCAAAGCATTTTATGGCCACAGTTATACTGTGAGGCAGTTAAGTCATCAGTATCCTTTCATATATTCATAGACTGTAAGGCTGGAAATGTCACCTGGCCATACAGCCCACTGGTCTTTCCTGAATTAATTCCCATATGGAGCATACCTTTGGGACATTCAAACTTGATTTACAGCTTTCCAGTGGCTGACATTTTGCCTAAGCCCTTGTGAGTTAGGCCAGTAGCTAATCACTCATTGTTAAAATACATGTCCAATGTCTTACCTGGAACCTTTGTTTTCAATTTCCAGCTGCTGAACCTTGGTAAGAGAAACTGAAGAGTCATTTCACCTCGTTTCATGTACATGTAGATGCTTTTCATAAGGATTTCTGTTTAGTCTGCCTAAATATTTTTGCTGCTCCTCCGTAAGAAATGATACTATCTACTCATCTTAAAATTCCTTGTGTGGTTAGCTAGGTAATGAGAATGATAATAATACTTTCCATTTCTGTGTTGGAAATTAGTCTAAAACATAATGAGTGATGTTTCATTACTACAACCCGAAGGAGAAGGAAAGATCATGTGAACGTCTACAGATCTGAGCCACTGTTCAGAACCTGTCTTCAAGCAGGGTAGGTGCAGTTGTGGGAAGGATGGCTGAGAGAGGACCAGCACTCTGCTGCTTGTCTTCCATCTCGCACAGTGCTTTCCTGTAATGGGAACTTCTTTCTTTGTATCATGAGGAAAGGGTCAGACAGGAATGGAGCCAAAAGCAAGCGCCTTTGGAAAACAGGCTGACTCGACTTAGTTTGGACATCCATGATGTAAGGTACTGTGCATGGGAGGGAACATATTTAAGGTGAATTTTTCATGGGCAGTACTGAAACAGCCTGCATCTTTGCATGATCCCAAAAAGCACTTTGGAGGTTTGCTATTTGTTATGTTAGTTTTTCCCTTTGGAGGAATGAGTGATCTGTTTCTGGCACATCATGTGGCACTGGTAAGTAACCCATTCTGTCTCATTTTTTTCCCCAGACATAAAATGTACTCAGCCTTCAACATTTTCAAAAATGTTGCCAATTCTTATTTCACAATATAGTGAAAATTCAGGTTTTTTCTTTCCAGTTACTAAAATTTTCCATCAAGCTCTGTTGTCTTTCTGCCATTAAGTCTTTCCCTAGCACCCTGATTACAATTCTTTCAAGTTTACCTTTCCTTGCTGGTGACACCAACTCCCCCTTATTCTGCTTCTGGAGACTATTCTCCGCGTAGCATCCTTTGTCTTGAGTCTTGAAATGATCACACATTGTTAAAGAGCGTTGCAGTGTGCTTTTCCTATTCGGAATAAGTTACATATTCACCTTTCATTTCATAGATGTGGTTGCAACATTTTAAAGTCTGTTTACAAGACAGCACTACCATGATTCTGTATCATGATATGAAATCAAAATATACCGATATGCAAGGATTTAGCATCTGCCTGTACCTGGGAAATTAGGCCATGTAAGGAATATCAAGGTTTGCAGCTTTCATGCTGCCCTTTTTTCTGTTCTACTTGTCTGCTAGAATATTTGAATACTCTCTAGTGGAAATCTTCATATTATTTTCATAAATATGACTTTCAGAGCTATTTATGCTTACTTATGCATGCACATGTTAAATGCCAGTTTTTAAATCTTTTAGAAATTCCTGTTATCTAACAAAAAGGAGCCTCTTGCCTCATTTCAAAACAGCAATGGTAAATGCTTAGAAATGAAGTGGTAGGAAATAGGAAAACAAGCAAACCTGACAGCCAAAACTGTCACAAGATGTAGCGCTTGGTTTCCCAGTTTTGCTGGGACTCCAATGTGCATATAGTCATTTAAAAGCATTAAATATATTCATTGTGAGCCAGTCGTTTTAGTACTGGATTAGACATTTAATACCATAATCCTACAGAAGAACATAATTCCATAAGGCTCCCAAATGTGGCAAAACCATGGCCAGATCAGGATCTCAGTGTCTGATTCGCATTCTGCTATTAGCTATTGTCTCAGTCTGGCCATCTTGCATAATAGAGAATTTCCTCTTATTTATCACCTACTTCTCTCAGTGCTGAAAGTAAAGCAGATACCTTCTAAACAGAGAACGAAGAGGCTGTTCATGGTGTAGGGTGAGCGGGGTTCAAGTAAGCATCCCATGGAAGTCGGGTGGCAGGCACCCAGCAACCCGCTCCCCGGGGCGGGCTGCGCGCTGGGGCATGGCTCAGCCCTGCCTGGCGGCAGTGACGACACTCCAGCCATATGTCGGGGGCTTCATGTAAGGAGGACAGATCTCCTCCCTCTGCCTTTTCCCCAGCCTGTGGGGGAACCATTTCTGTGGCACCTGGAAAGAGAGAATCCACAGAATTTTGATGACCAATACAGAATCTGTAGAAGATGCAAATACGTTTGTTTTGTTTTGCTTTGCTGTCTAAAATTCGTATTGCATTGGAGTACAGATAGATCATTCTGGATTCTCTGAATGTCTAGGCAGCAAATCTATTGTATTGGCTGATTCAATAAATACAAAACATTGTTTCTGATGGCATTTTCCTGCTGCAGCAGGTCCTCCCTCTGCAGAACTTCTGGATCCTTCATCCTGGCTTACAAACCTGCTCTGCTATGTCTGAAAGTTTCTAAATTCTTTCTTGTTAGGCAAAAAAGCTATTGCAGATTTCCTGAACATCTGGCCTTATCCCTGAGACTACTGCTTTGGAGAAAATGACTAAAACCTGACTTGTGCCACAGACTCTACTCCATTAATTTTTGATAGGATTCATACTAGGTGTTACTTCTGCAGTAGGGTTATGTACCAGCACTCAGGCCCACAGCTGTGTAGATTTCCCAAACGCAAATAGTTTCAAATTGGAAAACAGGTATAGAAAACAGCTATTTCAGTACTCTTTATACTTATTATCACTCTGTAGCATTAAAAGCAAGAAACTCAGTAACTGCTGTAGTTTAACCCCAGCTGGCAACTAAGTACTATACAGCCACTTCTCACTCCACCCTGCCCCAGTGGCATGGCAAGGAGAATCAGAAAAAAGGTAAAACTCACCAGTTGAGATAATAACAATTTATTAATTGAAATAAAATAAATATTAATGATGACAATAGCAGTTGTAATGAAAAGGAGAGAGAAGGAAAAAGGGAATAAAAACCCAATGGGGGAAAAAAACCCCAAGTGATGCCCAATATAGTTGCTCACCACCCACTGACCGACGCCCAGCCAGTCCCCCAGCAGCGATCGGCAGCCCCCGGCCAAGTCCCCCCAGTTCATATACTGAGCATGAGTTCTATGGTATGGAACATCCCTGTGGCTAGTTTGGGTCAGCTGTCCTGGCTCTGCTCCCTCCTGGCTTCTGGTGCACCCGCTCACTGGCAGAGCATGGGGAACGGAAAAGTCCTTGATGCAGAGCAAGCACTACTCAGCAACAACTGAAACACCAGGGTGTTATCAACATTGTTCTCATACTAAATCCAAAACACAGCACTGCACCAGCTACTAGGAAGAAAATTAACTCTATCCCAGCCAAAACCAGGACAGTAACAAATACATACTTCCTCTGGAAGCAACTGCCTGTTGTGGTAACGTTGCTCAGTCATCTTTACTGTGAGTTTTCTCAGAGTCATTGTTACAGTGCAGTTTCTTATCATGCAGGCATTTTCTAAAACAACATCCTATGCATTATTCATGAGACAACAGCCACGATGATAAATAAAAAAGGGTGTTGCTGAACCAGAAAATTGAACCTTACTGGTTTGTTCCAAATATAGGAATTTAGCATGCTAATTGGCAGCTACCCACTTTAAACAAATACGTGCTTGTTATTCAATAGCAGAGCATGGCACCGCACCGGGCCCACAATACTGCCTCAGGTCTGTATTTGGGTCAGAATTCATGTCCAATTTTGGTCATTAGCTGCTCCTTTAAAATCAGGTAGGAGAATACTGTGGCAAGCACATGGGGAATAATTTTCTCCACAAAGGTCTGATCCTTTTGGCTAAAATTAACTTTGCCTCTGGACTGCAAGGCTTTGTAGCCCTCCCAAGTTTCTTGACAGCATTAGTTGTTGCATATTGCTGGGTTTTGCTAGTCACAGAACATTTCAGTTCATCTTGAATCTTACTAAGATATTGCTCTTTGGATGAGGTCTATGCAGAGATCCAGGCAGACCTACCTTTATGCTATCAGTGGTTTGAGAATTTTCCATAGTCCTGATAACTAAGGGCTACCTCTAAATGTCACAATCTGGTTCCTTTCTCTGATTCTTGAACATTAGGAAATATATATTAGCTTTGTAATACATAGATAAGGTCTAGCAAAAAGCCTTGAGGAAGTCATACCTTTATCTTTTGCCATGAACAAACCTGCCCCTCCTGGTTCTTTTTTTCCTGTCTGTCTGTGCCAGCTGTCAGTCCATGATGCTATTTTGTTTTTCACTCCAGTTTTACTTTCACAATCTGAATTAATTATGTCATTTCCCCCCTCTTCTTATCATCCTTATTTCCTTACTAAAATGTAGTTAGAAAGAGTTAAATACGAAGAATAAAAATTTCCTCCCCTCTTTATAAGATGCTCTCATAAAGGGTCATTTGAATTCTCAGGTGTAACCAGTCTGTATGAAGAACTACAGCAGCGTCTATGCATTGTTTATCCTTGGTTTTGTTATCCCTAGTGTTGTCATTATAATAGAAGAAATCAGAAATACAAGTTTAATGTCTAAAATTTCCATTCTGCATTTTAAATTTCCTTTGACTTCTCTGTGATGAACATCCTATTTACTAAAATGATTCTTTTTAAAACTTCCTTAGACTGCTGCCTCCCTGCTTTTTTTTAAAGGTTATAAAATATGACTTAATCATGCTTTATTTTTAACGGACATAAGCTTGCAAATCCATGAGCAAATTTCAGGCTGCTATTTTAGGTATGTATCTTCTAAATTACTAAATACCTGAGGGATGCTGCTGTCTGGGAATTTCTGAAAACTTTTTCAAAATTTAGAAATTACTAGAATGGCAGACACAAGAACACATGCTAGAACATACTAAGAGGTCTCATCAAACATGGTAGGAGATGGGACCTGGTGACTTGCTCCTAGAGAAGTGAGGTGCAGCCTGCCAGGAAGATAAGTGAGGCAGGGAGGGAGATGTTGAGAAAGAGAAGTTAGGGCATAAGTATGCTACAGCCAGCAGAGAAAAAAGGGCATCACAGACAGTATTTCTCTGAATGCACTATTTTAATCAGATTTCCATGGTATTTTGAAACTGAAAGATGCCTCTAAACAGTACAGAACAGTTTACTGCCTACAATTCTGTTTTGAAGGAACCTTCTGTTCTTTACAAAATGGTCATGTCCTACCTGGGATTAATACTTGACTTACTAGTCTGAAACACAAAGAATCATGATGATAACAACTATGGTTAATTAATAGAGACAATTTTAGAGAATTAAGGTAACAAGCATTGACGTGTTCTGAGTCTTCCTTCTAAAAACTGTTCTTTGTGTTTGCTTGGGCACACTGAATTTTTCATTACGTTTACAACAGAGAGAGTAGGATGTTATCCCAGAAAGGCTGGAAAAACTTGATTTCTTACTAGTAGTCTGAATATTCAACATTAGAATCTTGTACTTATGAGTAGCAGCAGTTCTTGGAGGGTTAATTTTATTTATACTGTTTATATGAGCTGCATAAAAGTACCAGTGCCTTGGTTTTTGTATTAGCAGTGACAATTGTCATGTTCTATTCTCTTTGTCCTCTTCTAGGAGTTTGTATTATGTTTAATATGCCTGTTGTTCTCCACACAGGACACATATTTCAGACAGATTTGTCCTGTCTTGCTAGTCTTCACACTTATATCGAGATGCATCTGATTTTAGGTAGTTTTCTGTTCATTACATATTGATAGAATCATAAAACTGTTCTTAAATGCCCTTCTTTTAAATTGTGGAACAGTTAAAACATATCCAGATATGCTAGGGACGATTTTTAGTTTTGATTTGTAAAATTCAATAACTGGAGTTGGTTTTTGTCCATATCCAAATTTCCCCAAACTTTCAATTTTTTAGGAATTTTGTACAAAAGGCAGTATTTTAATGCCAGCATTTTGGTGGGGAAACAGAAAAACTTGGGCAAATTTGGTTTTTCAAAACCTATTCAAATTGTGCATGTGAAAATATACAAACTAAAAAATTACTCAAACAGCCATCATTTGGTATAAATCATCAAACTTTTTAGTGAAAGAGATTTTAGAAAAAAAGCTCCTTTGTATCAGTCAGTCATAACACATCTTACCCTGGATCAGCAGCTCTGGGACACTGTTTTTGCTGTAACACGAAGGGAATCTTTGGTGAATCGGGGCTAAATGTATGTCCCCTGATGTAGGGGTAGCTGGAAGCAATGTGAAGAAATCCTCCAAAGGATTTACACAGCTCAGCAGGGCAACTCGGTGAGGAGAACGAGTGTAGCTGGATGAGCGGGGTCTGGTTGGATTTTGTTTCATTGGATAGCGCACCAACCTAAGCTGCTTTCTGCTGCTTGTTTCAATTGTGCTACCTCCCAAGTTGTGCCAGTCCAACTGCTTGCGTCATTGGGCAATGAATAAAGTCTAGGGCTTGATTTCAGTTTAAAATAACCCTTTTTGTTCCTGATGCTGCTATAAAAGCATTCGTCAAACTGCAGCCTAAAGGATTTCTATTGGCTTGGTAAGAAAGGCAAGAGTTAGCTTGCCTGTGCAGCCTAGCAAGCCAGTGAAAAGGAAGGTGACAGTAGGCATTGCCAAGGGAGGACAAATTATTTTAAGCACATTACATACTGGAAAGATAGACTTGGATTTGTGAGCAATGGGGCTGCTGCTTGGGTATTCTCCGTGTGTCCATTAAAAGAGAATTTGTGCATGATCCTTGTAACTAAACCTGATTAGTTGCAATGAAATACCTGCCTCTTGTCTTGGGCAGTCCCCCAAACACCACCTAACCATTCCGGAGGGAAATGTCACCATCCTGTTGGTGGGTGTTTGATAATCACCCAGAAACTCAGGTTTTGGAAGTGGAACCATAAGAATATTCCAGGCTTGCCAGTTCATTTGCAAATAGAATACGTGTATTTGACAGAGCATTGTTCTGGGATCTGCTGTTTTTCCTGACCTCAGGAGGCCCACAGTCTTTTGGCAGGGGTTGTCCTGGCAGAGAACATGAGAATGAAAACAACATTACTGAACCCATTTGTTCAAAGTTCTACTGAAGCTCTACAGTGAAAGACCGAGGAGGTTATTTACTGAACCCATGCTGCGAGGTCGGTGTATCTCGACAGTCAGCTTGGTTTAAATGACACCGAGGCAAGAACCTGAGTACTGCCATCCTGCTAGCTTGCAAATTCCAGATTGTACAGAAGAAATTTAACTCTTATATTTTTGTGTACTGTGGCAAACCCTAAATACCAATGCAAAAATATTGGCTATTTTAAAAGCAACCATGTGTTCCTAATCTTTTTAACATCATCTCTGTTTTGGAATCAGCATTTTGTGTAATATATATAGTCTATAACATAGGTGTCACTTTATGAATTGCCAACAAATCTCGTGCTCTTACTCTCATTACTCACGCATTTGCACTGTAATTTCTGCTCATACATGAAGAGCAAGTCGCTGAAGTCTTTAAACTGTTGCCCACTCTCTAAATCATCTATTTGCTAATGAAAGAGAAATCTAAAATAGTTTCTTAACTTCAGAATAGCAAACATATTCAGAATAAAATAAAAAAGCTTTTTGCACTAGTATTGGTGACCACTAGTTCACCCATACAAAAATATAATAGATAGTGGAAGGCTCAGATACTGATAACTGGTTCATTTCTGACAAGCATTGCAACAAAAGCCTCATCCCTGCAATGCAGAATGCAACAAGGATGCTTGGACTGCAAACTAACAGAGGACAAAGAATGAACCAGATATATTATTTTCAGTTTTGATATTTTCCATCAGCATCCAGAAATGGACTGATGTAAGAAAAACTGTTCTGTGCAAGACAAAAAGATGCAACACAATCTGATAAATGAACAATCGTGCTCAATAATAAAGTGGCTTTTCAGCTGACAGCTGTTTCAGCAGATAATTTGGTTAGAGACCAGATGGTGAAAAGCAATTCAGCAGGATGACTCCGCAGAAGGAAAACCTCGTAATTCATATATGTTTGAAATACCCAAGATTCAATTAATGGAATTAGTATGTAATGCCTAGAGCATTTTGCCTGTTCAAAGCTGTGCTCAAGCTTGTTTTCACAGCTCCAGTGCAAAGGTGAAGCAGTAGACTTCGGCATGACTCCTGGCTTTGGAGCTCTGACTCGCCCGTGGCTGTTTGCCCCTCCATCTCCCTGCCTGACAGCTGATTTTGTCTATGATATCAGTCTATGCCACTGCCTGTTCTGCACCAAGTCAGTTTTCTGCCGCTCCGCTGGCACTGTGAAGTGGTAGGAAGAGATAAGGCCTAAAACACGAGCAGGTGTGGACTTCGGGGAGATGCAGAGAGGTGAGGTTTACTCTTCTCTCACGGGAAGTTGCCTGTAGATTTTTAGATGGGAGAACAACATTAGTTTTTACATCTAGCAGAAAAAGGCCGTTTCCAAAGACTGAAGGTTTTGTTCTTGGCGTGTTTTTTGTTTTTTTGTTTTGAAATAAACTATAATGTAATATTTTCAAATTTCCACTGAGAATTTTTTCTACCAAAAAGTAGACCGTTTAGCATTGCTACTTACCACCACAAGTTAAACTGGCTTTGAAAAGCTCTAACACCATCTTCTGACTGCTCAGGGAAATGCAGTGACTGCTTTGTATTTGGACTCCTTAAATGTTACACAACTTTAGATGTTTTCAGAATCAAGACTTTGAATATTTGGTTGAAGCTTTATTGATTTCAGTCATTGCTTTTGCTAGCTGCTACTGATACTGTTTTCTACTAACAAAGGAGCTTTTCTTACAGGTTTCTGGGAAAGAATTCAGGACTTTTCTTCCTTTTTAATAGCCTTAATACTGTGCTTGATTTCCCGCCTGATTCACGGCAGGTTTTGGTGACACAATGCACACTTCAAGCAGCAATGAATTGTCACCGATTTTCCTCATACTTACTTTTCACTTAGCATCTGTGACTCCTTGCTTACTCTTCCAGTTTTGATACCTACATTGCCAGTCAGTAAATCTGTTTTTTTTTCTTTCTGAACACGAAGCTTGTTGCAAATGAGCTTTGCCAAAAATAACAGAGAGCTACAGTCATGCAGCCCGCTTGCTGTTTGTATTTGGATTTCAGGCCCAGTGTTGCAACCAGATGTTTAGTGCTCTGATTTTTGCTAATGCAATAAGATGAGAAAATTCTTTTAGGCTGGCTAATATCATGTTGCACAACGCAGGCCTTATCCACACAGCTAGAGCAGAAAGCCAGTTACTCATTTGTTGATTACTGATAGTTGAAACAGTATGAAATACATTTCTCCTGAATTTCTTCCCTCAACTTCTGATCCAAAAAAAAATAAATGTTCAATGCCACGAATACAGCAATCTGTCCATCCATATTGGTCTCATCTATCACGCTCACATCTAACCCCTCGTTTCCCAGAACTGAAACAGCTTTAAGGGGAGCCTCTCTGGGTCCTTAGTTAAACCCTTGATCATGCAAGCAGCTGTGTGTGTGGAGAAGCCACTGGGGGTCTGCAGGTGACCAAAGGGCTACTGACATGCTCCACTCATTTATTGGTTTTCCATGTTTTCTGAGCTGGTGTTTCACGAGGCAGTGGCCTATAGGAGAAAGGCCAAATAATGAAAAGTGTGAAGATAGAGATGACAAAAGGAGGCAGACTGCTCTCACCGTAGTACTGTAACATGGCTTCCGTGACTTGTGCTATCACAAAGACGTGGTGCACTAGGGGGAAGTCAGAACCAGTTATAAATTGCTCCTCAGTATTAATTGCACAATTTCACCTGTCCCTACTAGGTATTCTGGAGGACGGGAAATCAGCTCAGACAGGTGTAACTACAGCATCAGCAACAGCTGGAACACTGAACACCGAGAAGAGGAACACCTGTGGGTCTCAGTGTGCGAACCCTATGGTCCACGACACCGGAGCTACAATGCAGAGACAGAACAGCTTCAGGACAGCAGAGGTAAGAGTATAATTGTGTTCCTTGACACTCAGCACTAGCTTCAACCAGGTCAAACTTGGTTTTGTGACCATCTGCCTCGCTAAAGCCAAACTGTATTTAATGCCTTGGGATAAGAGAAAATGCCTGCAGCACAGCCATGGCATGGTGGAGACCAGAACCTCTGCCAATGCCTCATGCCCGAACAGCTGCAAAACTGATGTTTTATTTGACAACCTGAGTAACACACACACACTTGTTACAGCAAAAAAATCCCCACAGTTATTTTTTTCCAGCTCAGTCCAGCTGGGTCATGTATTGTGCAAACAGTTTAATTATCTGAAAGGGAATGGGTTTTTCCTTAATTGGTGTTTTGCTGAAATTATGTGGGCTACATGAACCCTGGTTCATTCAAAGCTGGATGCAAAGCCTGAAAAAGCCCATGGGAGTCTTCAGTAACCTCAGTAGGCTTTGGGTTAGATCCTCCCCACTTCTCCCTCTCACCTACACGTTGTATACGTTGTAGAAGGATCATCCAGTGCAACAATAATGTACGAACACCCAAGGCTCTGGGGCTAGGGCAGAGCCCACACTTCTGTCCTAGCTGCCTACCTGCCTGTCTCTCACAGGTTTCCTTCCACCTGCTGCCCTGTTTGTGTAGCAGCTGCTGAGCTGCTGCAGATTGAAGTGATCAAAAAACTACAGCTAGTTTTACTACTTCTTTGGTTTCTCAGATAGGAAGACGTCTCAGCACAGTGTGTGGTGGAACTGCTAACCCCCCCATAAGAAGCTGTCCCCTCTTGGCAATCACATCCTTGAGAGACACAAATTTAAACCCAGGGGGACTGAGCAAATGAAAAAAGGAATTTGGATTGCACTTCACCCTGCATTTGCTAACAAACAAGACATTGGTACATGTGTTTATTTTATACCTTCACTGTATTATCTTCTGTGCTGCTCTACTACAGAAGTATTCCCTGGTGACATGGATCCTGCTGTACCTTTCCACGAGATACTGCAGCTCCAGCTGTATAAGGGCACATTCCACAGCAGCATGACATCTAGAGCCACAGGTCGGCTGTAAATGAAATACCTAAATGCCTGCCATAGCCACTAGCCCACAGAGAAAAATTAATTGCTCAGGCTGGATGTCATTGAACAGAACTAACATAATTATTAATCCAATTTGAAAAAGACTTGGCCACATTTGAGAAATAGTGTGTACCTGGCATATTGTTGGAGAAAATTGTCAGATTTTGTAAGCATTTGAAAAATTGCTTCTCTGTTAGGCTTACTAGATGGGCAAATTGCCACAGCGTATTAGTAATGTGAGTGTTGACTGTAATGGGACTACTCAGTGAAGTATGGGTTCCTGACCTGGAGCCCTATGGCTTAGAATGTATCCTCCTGCCTTTTTCTAGCCAAGATACATTCAGTAATATATGTCTGTACCCTTGCAATCAGTGCAAAGAAAACTTCTCATAGTAAGTAGGGGCATTTATATTATTCTACACATCTAATGCAGGTTTATAAGAAAGGAAGGTAAAGCAGGGGGCTACAAAGATGGTTTGGGGACTGGAGCATCTCCCTGATAATGAAAGGCTGAGAGAGCTGGGCCTGTTTAGCCTGGAGAAGACTGAGAGGGGATCTTATCAATGCATACAAATACCTGAAGGGCGAGTTTCAGGAGGATGGCCGGGCTCTTTTCAGTGGTGCCCAGTGACAGGATAAGGGGCAACGGGCACAAACTGCAACACAGGAGGTTCCACCTGAACAGGAGGAAAAACCTCTTTGCTCTGAGGGTGACAGCACTGGGACAGGCTGCCCAGAGAGGGTGTGGGGTCTCCTTCTCTGGAGACATTCAAAACCCACCTGGATGCAACTCTGTGCAACCTGCTGTAGGTGATGCTTGTTTAGCAGGGTTTGGACTAGATGATCTCCAGAGGTCCCTTCAAACCTGACACTTCTGTGGTTCTGTAGGTGTCTAAACTTTGTATAGTCAAAAAAGCAATTAATTTTCCTACAGTGAAAGTGTAAGTTAGGCTCCAGCTCTGGTTTGACATTCTCAGTCTCTGTTTCTTCATTGACTGTTGAGGGGAGTGTAAGATGAGCAGGTTTCCAATTTAGACACCTAAAGTTTAGGTGCCTAGAGTTGAGAATGTGACTTTCCACCTCAGCTCAAAATGTGCCCATTTTATTTATCTGAATATTCACATTGAGTACAGTTTTTCTTTTATGCTGTCAAATGCAACGTGATGCAGCACACGGTACTCTCAGGAGATGTGGGTTCTGCCATCAGCCTGTGGGGTAGTAAGGGGTAAATTGCTTTACCTCTCTGTTTCTCAGTTTCTCAGATATCAAGCTGTAAAGTATCTGACTTCCTTACCCCGACCATCAGTTTTGTGACAGGGTACAATGTGTGGTGTCGAAAGTGAAAAGGTTTGACACAGGCTGGATCTGGGAAAAATTAGCATTGTCTCATGAGGGTAATGTCAAAACAACTCAGAAATAAAAGATGCTGATGATGAAAGGAGTCCTAATACCAGTGAAGGCAATAGAATGGTCAGGCACCCCAAAAGTAAAGGTGTACCCAGATAATGTCACTGGCTGACAATAACCTGGTTTGATTTTCACGATATGTGTAGTCTTTGGAGAGTCCTTGAGTGAACAGGACCACTAAGGGAGTAGATAGCAAAGGAGAAAGTGTATTCGGGCTGTAGTAAAACACAGCAGCAAATAAATACCAGGTTTTGCTCTCAAATAAATATGTACTTTCCACTCATGTCAGCGGAAGTTCACCAGACATTATTCCACCTGGCGTTGTTACCATGTGAATGATGCCTAATTTCCATGGCATTCTTTACAGTTACAAATTGTCTCATGAAACACTAGAAATGCAATAATGAAACCCAGCTCGCTCAGTTCTGTGTCTCTGTCAGCCCAGTTCTGAGTGTCCTTTGCTAGACCTATCCAGTTTACTGCACAGTATAGTGCATTGCTTATGGCAATAAGCAGACAGACTAGGAGATGGAGAAGGATAATTTTAAATTAGGATTGCACTTGCATGCCTCACACAGACTGACTTTTTATAATATTTGGAAATAATCTGAAGAAACTCTGAAAAGTATATACTGTACTTGGGTCTTATATGCAGGCAGAACTAAGTGTTATTTGAAACTGTATTTCCACTTAAGAAACATAAGAGAAAATTCTGTCTCAGGTGAGTCATACTCAACTCCCAGTGACATCAAAAGGAACCTCTCGTTTCCACTTCTGGACTGAAACCAGATTTATTTGCTTCGCTTCTAGAATACACAAGTGCAGATACGATAATTGTAGCCGTGAGGGTTGATCCAAAGTCTACTGACATCCGCAGACTTTATAGCAGTTATAAAAGCTTATGTCCATGCTGAATATGAAAGTTGCTCCGCATCACAGTACTGCGTGAGGAATGCTAGAGGCATTCTCTTTATTAAGTAGAACTGTTTTCATAAATTGGGAGGTAATTGTCAATGACTCTTTATCCTGCCAGTGTAGAACTCACTGTACTGTTTAAAACTTTCACAGAGTAAATGGGACACACAGAAAATGTCCACAAAAGAAGTCAGCATTAATGTTACAAAAAGCATCAGACAAAGTGACAGAAGGAAAACAAAGAATTGTCTCAATTAACGAAGGAAATTGCGGGTGAGGATGGACCTAACAATGCTTCGCTGCACTTTAATTGTCATCAGTCGCTGGAAATGTGATGATCTCCAGATGTTCCATGTTGAATACGGCAGGCAGCTGCTGCTGAGTGCCTTCAGAAACATGTCTTGTAGAAACCGGCTGCAGACACTGTAAGACGTTCATTCGTTTAAAGGAGAGGCACTGCACAGACGTACGCCAAAATTCACGCCAGTTGGTTTATCACTAAGTCCTGTGTTATCTCCTTGTGTATGTCCTGTTCTGCATTGCTGTTGGGATGAGGCCGGATGATGAGAGGTACAGTTCATCGTGGTTTAAAACAGGAAATGAACACATGAATCTGCATTTTTAGTCATAAGGGGTTTCGAGTGTGTATATCCAAACCCACGGAGCTCATTTAAAGTACTTGCATTCATAAAACTCAAACCCAGAGATCTCACAGGTGGCTTCCACTAGATCTCTTTTAAACTATATATATTGGTTATATATAGTTAAGTCATATAGTAACCTTTCTATATATTAATCTTTTAATTACTTAGTTTGAATTTATTTTGTGTATTGGACAGAATTTAGCTCTTAAAACCAGTAAGATGCATATTGATCAGCCTTACTTGAAATTCCTAGTCTTAGCTGGGAGGTAGGGTTCTGGCTGCTTGGTTATTTTATACGTGCCCCTTTAATTATGTTGAGGCCCAGACTGATTTGGAAAAAAGCGATCATTAATATTACATGAAAATAACTCAAATTCTTAAAACCATATTCCAATGTCAGCTCCAAAAATTAACATTATTTGATCAGATATAGTTGATTTCCTGTGCAGAACTTATTTGATTGCAATGAAAGCATCCTGTATCATAGTACTCCACATTTTTCATACATATACAGCTAAAAGGAATATAAATGTTCAATGTAGTAAAGTCCAGGAATTAATTCAGTGTATTACTTCTTAATATAGGAGTAATAATATATATTCACTGGAACTTTGTACATTTATGAAGATAAAAGAGGTAAATTTATTTGCCTCCCCCATCAGACATGGATGAGTATCCTTAGAAGGCCACTAAAATAACTATTCAAGAGTAGTTCATAACAAACAGGTGGCGTTGGGGAGAAAATCCGTGTATGAACTGTAAGAAGTCCTTTTTACAGGTAAGTGAATAAGTATAAATAGAATTGTAGGACTGAATCCTAATTTATTCCATATTAGGATCATTTTAATAACTTGCTGCTAGGTGTGTGAGTACTTAATACTTTCCTTGGAGTACAAGTCTATGCAATAGGGAATTGTTTATTAATTATTCAGACAGAAAGGCAAACTGAAATCCAGAGTCAGTGTGATATTTTTGCATACAATAGCATATGTATAAGAATTATTTATTTTTAGATGCCCCAAAAAGGGGCAAAGAACTTGTGCTAAGCTTTGTGCAGGTCAGTGTGTTACGTGGTAAGTGATCTTGTGCTGCACATTTACATAGAAGAATGAGAAATGATTGCAGATAGCATCGTATGGGTAAGACAATGGCAGTCTGCACATGTCCTTCCAACTTGTGGCTTTCTGCCAACTTACTGGCAACATCATAGGACAGGAAGGGACTTGCCTCACTCTAACAATAAACAGTGGCTGTAGCAGCTCAGCAATATTAATTTAGAAGCGGCTAGCCATTGCTGGTGGCTGTGTACCCAGCTAATTGAAAGCACATGTTCAGGATTCTGCATTATTTCTGTAGAGCAGAAGATGAACCATTTAAGATCTGTGCCAAGGCTTGTAACGTGCTTCTGTTTCAGTGGATTTACTGGCAAAGAGAGTGCAGTATAAACCCATATGATACAGGGAAGCTACAGAGAGTGATTAACGATGCTGATGTGTGAAAAGGTAGAGGGGATTTTGAAAAGGTGAAGGAGAAGGTTCATTGTGTTTAAGTAGCTGTTCCACAGACAGTTGCCTTGAGTGGATACCGCATTAGGGTGACTAGATGCCAGAAGAAAGCAGACCTGGCAGTGAGATTATTTACTAGCTAAGAAATTATTTTCTAATGCTGCACTGACCAGATGCATCCGATGGCTTGGGTCACACAACAGAAGCACGTCTTCAATGCTGCATAGTGCATTGGTATGAGAACCGGTCCTCGCTTTGTGTCAGCAGTCAGCAGGGAGGCAAGTTTTGAGTCTCGTATTCAGAGCATGAGATGTGACAGGATGGTTAGCAGCAGGCGGCCTTGCTACATAATTATCTGGGCAATACCATTGACCTTGTTTATGTTGACCACATCCCCCAGCAGGGTGGCAGCTGTGGAGTGGGGAAAGCTGGCTGCCCTGCGTGACCCCTCTGCCTGCTCGTGAGAACTTCACTGAGCTACTTCAAGATCCCATAAACTTGTTTATATCCTGAAACTTAACTTTAGGGCATTCAAATACTGGATCCAACTTCTGCGGTAAAAACCATGTCTAGTTACAAGCAACTTTATATATTCTTCACATGTAACACATTACTGTTCTTATTCTTGTTAGGTGGTAACTAAAAAGAAGTTACATTATGTCTTAGGTGAAGTCTTAGTTCTTGATGTGTAAGCTTCAAATGACCTTAATAAAACTAAGCGTGTGTTGTGGAAATACGGATTGTGCCTTTATACACAGATAAGGTTATAGTTGTGTTTTCTTTACTTTCCTTCTATAAGAGATAACTACCAGTAGAAACAACCAATTTTTTTATATCATAATATACCACTCTGTACAATTAAGAGTGACAGAATCTAGTCTATACTCCTTAAGTAAGTATAAAGTCCTGAAAATAGATTTCTGTGCTCGTTTTAGTAGAAGAAGCAAGCTCAAAGCATCATCTGGACATCTTCACTCCAGGTGGCCTTCCTAGGAGTGAAGAGTCTTATTTACAGGGTCTGTTCTTCGAGTAGCATCTTTCAAATATAAACAGCTCAAATACAGGAAACAAAATAGCCATGTTAGAAGACATAGCCTTTTAGACAAAGGACGTGTGGACATCTCTGTCTTGTTACATGACAGGATTTTTGAAATGTAATTTTCCCAAAAAAGATATTATGCCAGTTAATTTGTTTGATGTCCCTTGGCCGCACATGAGGATTTCTGCAGCTGCACTGAAACAACACGTTTCTGCTGGAATTATTTGCCAACATCTGGTGAGTTTTTATGATTTAACTGAGTTCAGGTTTTAAGCAGAAACGAACTTACTTTGTCCTGTTTCCATAATTTCAACACAATGTATAGATAGGATTTTCCTCTGATGTGTATATACATGTAAAATACATTTTCTTCCACTATGTGAGAAATGGAATCACTCAAAAGAAAGTGGACCATTGGATAAAGAAGAGAGAGAATTTACAGTTACCAGTAGACATCATTAGGCAAATTCATCTTCTTAAATAGCCAGTGCAATTTTACCTTTCAGTATTTCTTCATGCTGTCCCTTACTCTTCCTTAAAGTATTTCATCATTTCATCGTTACCATAGGACATCGGCTGGAATCACACAATTTTACCATGTGACAGAAACAATCTTGTACTGAAAGAATAGGAAAGTATAATTATTGTGTAAGCAATATATGACTACTGAGTTAAACATGCATTCTTGTTAGCTCAATAACTGAGTTTGCATACAAGACAGAAAACAGATATTTTTAATTTTCCTAGTATGTTCATAGTCATATATATTCATATGTGCATGTCTCTGCATGGTGTACATTGTAATGGCTTTAGTGTGTACTTCTGTTCTGCAGTTCTGGCATGTTTTTTCTGCAAACCTTTTACTTGTGTTTCTAATTCTGACACCCAAATGTAAAATGTTTCAATGTTTGAACTGAAATCTGTTTTATATGCCTTACGAGAAGAATGAGCTAAATAATTTGTGCACAGAAATGTTGTTTGAAAAAGCGGGGTTAGTTTTATTTGGAAATAATAAATCATCTATCTAAATTCAAACTAATTAACAGGAGCATTTTTGTACTCTGTTTTTATCTGCAAATTATTGAAGATTGACCTTGAACTTTAAAATTAAAATTAAAAAAAAATTAAAGTGTCTGTTACTCCATGGATTTTACATTCCTGTGCTTGTGTTTGATTCATCTTTAAGAGCTAAAAGCTAAGACCAAAAACTGTGAAGGTATAATGCATGGTTCCCACCTCCTCTCTTCAAGGAATCAGAATATTTCTGTATCTGATGTCCTCAGGCTGTGGCTCATGGACTGTGTGGTCACATCAAAGAAGCTAAAATACATATTTTGCCCATAAGAAATTGCTGCATTTGTCAAAGAGAGCTTATGAGGTCAACATGAGAGGAATTGTAGCTCTGTAATTATAAATGGGAGAGTTTGTGGTTGCTGCCATGGCTGAAGTGGAAGACACTGGGAATCTGAGACATTTTCTCTAGTAAGATATCATTACTGGAGGGGGAGAGGAGACCAAGAACTGAGAATTACAAAGCCATTTCAGAGTTGTCTCTATAAACAGCAAATTCCGTTCATGCTGGGGTAATCCTTCCACATTATGCAGCCTCAGGAAGGTGCCAGCTGAAGCACTCAGCTATTTCTGGCATCTCACTTGAAGAAAGTCAGGAAGAGATCAGCAAAAGCAATTGGCAGCCTCGGAGGCAGTGTCCCCCAGGAGAGCCTGAGGAAGCCCCCTGCTCTGTGGGGGACAGCACTGACGGAAGCATGCTACTGGTCTTCCTTTACATTGACTGGGATGAAGACAAGAAGAAATGGACTTAAGGGGAAGTTGAAAGCATTAATGCTAGAAAATTAAAAAAAAATGAGGATCAGTAAGTATTTGACAGATTGTCTAGGAAAGTTTATTAAGATCACAGTAGACTGATACCTGTTATGTGGTGCAGGGACAATTGACTCTTCACTTCATGTGTTGTCCTATCAAAACCCACCGAAGCCACAGTTCTACTCAATTTCCTAGAACCTCTTGTTCTCCAGAGAGGTCTTCCCTGAGATAACCTGTGAATAAAAAAGGCATTTCACATACAGTATTAGACTTCAGCTGCTCAGGGCTCATCCACATATGACTGTGGGAAAAGGAATGACATGCCCATAGCAGGCACAACATGCCTATGTAATGAAAGCCCCACTCCCTCTTGGGTGGTAATGACAGTTATTTGTCCTTCCTTTCTTGTCATTTTTCCCAGTTGCACCAGAAGATTAATTACTGAAATTACTGTGTAAGAATACAGGATGAGGTAGTCCTTGTCCCAAGGGACACATAGTGTTCCCTGAGACAAGACATAGGAACTGAGTATGAACAACAGCAAAATAAAAAAAAAAGCTGGCTAAGGAGAAGGACAATGTTAGCCATGTAGGAGTATTCTGCTGGTGAGGAATGATTTGAAGTTTTGGAGAAAATCTGTATGGCACGGCAATAGATGAAGAAGGTATATATTCAAACATGGAAAAAAGACAATATTTAGTTCTGAATCATGAGAAAATGTTCAGTACTCACGTAACATCTAGAGGAATGGCTACAGAACATGCTATATTCATCAGAAAGGCATTATCAAAAATGCTACTGCCAAAACCCAAGTGGGACAATGTATAGAGTCAGTTAGAGTGCTTCAGGATATAGCTATATCCCCTTCTTCCTGCAGAGAATATTAGGCATTTCTGATATGTTTGGTATGGACATATCCTCATCTTCTTGCACAAGATACTGATAATTGCTGATGTGTTTGAGACCCTCCTGTAATGTGATAAAATGAGTGGGCAATGAGTCACTGCTAACAAAGGTAGCCAAATATGAGAGGAGGATTAAAAAGTACCACAAAAGACAGCAAGAAGCAACTCCTGCTTGAGGGCCTCACCACTATACACAGCAGGTACAAAAAGCTCTTTTTTATTTGTACCCCAGTGGCATTTCAATATAGACATGACTTTAGTGACGGCTGTGTGTTTGGGTCCCTGTTAGAGGCAATATTATCTATGGTATTTAGAGTTTCCTGTGACACTGAAAAAAAAATTATGAATAATGACAAATTCTAGTCAGTACCTGTGCAAAAATTAGGGTTTTTTTTCTTTACGGCAGCCAAGTACAGTGCTGAAGAAAAAGGCACAGACCTGCTGCTAGAGAAATGGCATGGCCCGTGCTAGCAAAGCTGTTAAGTGCCTATTGAAAAGCTCCATGGTCTCCTGGACTCCAGGAGCAATGGATTAGCAGCTGGCAGCCTGGTTCACATCCAGCAGGAGAATCAGTGAGGGAGGGCGAGTAAAAGGGACATGGTTTATTCTCCCTGTTTACCCAGTGCAGGTGTTGTAAATGTATGAGGCAACTAAAATACACAGCTAATAAAACGCCCCTGCTCCTGCCTGAGCTGGAAAGCACAGGGTGGAAAAAGTAACTGCTGTGTTGTTTAACCTGTTTCATGGAAATAAACTAGTAACATTTACAGATAGCACTTCCTCTCCCCAAGTTACACTAAAGTTTTAAGATATTTTCCCTTAGTGCCAGAAAGGGTTACTCTTGCTGAAATACCATCCCCGTCCCAATTGCCTATGCCTAGGGTGTTGTCTGACAAGTAGTTTGTTCTCTTTGATTCCTGGCCAAGATGCTGACACAGCAAGTGGTTTGTTTCCTGTGGAAAAGAAAGAATAGTATCAAAGGAATGGCTTTCAGATGTGCCAGGAAGAAAAAGTATTTTGGGATGCGAGGAAGCTGTAGACCAGTCAGGCACGTAAGACCCCAAGGGAACTTGGCGAGCAGCTTGCTTTGAATTTGGGGGTCAGACTGTGCCTTGCAAGCAGAGCCCTCTTTGAGAAAGGGGGAGCTTGTTGGAAGCAAAGCTCCGAAAGCAGGTGGGGTTTAATGGATTCTATTTCTCTCATGCCTCTGGGGAATATATGCCAAGGTGCCATTTCTAAAATTAAAGCTTAGGAGGTGTTATGTGATCCACAAAACCATGTACACAGTACATTTGCATTCCACAGAGAGGCGAATTTGGCCTCATATTTTGAAGAACTCGATACACTGCAATGTTTGAGAATTAAACATTCAGTGTCCTCAGGCTTAGCATCCCCCATTCCACTCGTGCCTTCTCAGGTGCCTCCTTTCCAGATTTTCTCAGTGAAGGATGTGGAATAGGTGCCAGAAAGAAATAAGATGTGGTGGTCTAAGATGTGGGGATACAAGACCTCTTGTTCTGTCCTGTTATCATCCTGGGGTTTTCAAGTCCTCCAGTCTGATTTTCAGATTTTTTTTCAGGTTCCCTATGCGTATTATCCAGAGTTAAAAGCCATTCTCCTGCCCATGAGTAAATTAACGGCAAAGTTGGATCATTAACGTAGGACAAAAAGTGAGCTGAATCACCAGAAAAGACATTTGTTGACATATGCCATTTTAACAAGATAAACTGTAAGGTTATTTGCAAAAGCTCCTTGCACAGAAAAACTCAGCAAACACTAAAACACAGGAAAAAACTCTAATCTTAATGGTAGAACTAGGATGTTCATAAGCAAGAAGGAAGAAAATAGAATGTAATACTTTGGCTTTTCTTTTTGGAGAATTGACCATTTAAGTCCTGACTGAGAAAAGTGGGATACATCTATAAATCTGTCCTTGCTAGGCAGTTTGAAACAAGCAGTTTTAGACTGCTATAGGTACCTGCTTAGGAACAAAACAGGGCTGAGGGACAAAGAAAGAGAGTGGTGCCACAGGTCAGGGCTGAGGGACCAAGAAAGAGAGTGGTGCCATAGGTCAGGACTGAGCTGTGCTGCCAGTTGCATTAATTAGCCTTGCTTGCACACTCTTGCTTGCTTTATAATCAGGATTATTCAGCTTTAATTTAATTTCCATTAACCTTTGCAAAACACCCACATGTTTGGATACATGGAAATATGTCTGGGGCGTTACTGCGTGGACAGAAAGAACAATTTGCTCACAGTCAAAAAGCAGCTTAAGAAAAGGCACCATAGCTAATCATCCGGCTATTCTTCATCAGCTATGAGAAGCTGTCAAATATAAAAGGCAGGAAAATATTTGTGGTCATTTGTATCTGCTCTTACCAGGAAATAAATCTATTGTGCTTGTTCATGCAAGGCAGACAGAACTTTCCAGGTCACGCTTAGTAAGCAGCTAAATGTTCGGTTTGCCTGACTCAAGGGCTGAAAGGCTGATTTGAACCTAAAACATGAGGTGCTGAGTCTTGCCCATGTCCCTAAACCAGCCCTTCTGCAGTGCTGTGGTATCTACCTTACCGTCACATTAGTTCCCTCCCCCCAGAACATTTTTTCCCACTTCCTTCAGAGTAGTAATATGACATAATTTTTGCAGCACGTCATTAGACACATTATTGTATTAGGGAGAGCATAATATTCAGACATGGACCTGGGGAAGCTAAAGCTCACGATCAAACCCGCCACGCAGAGGAGCCAAGTTAGCTCTCTCTGATCGTACAACCTCAGCCACAACCCCACCCAAGCAGTATCATTACCTCTGGGAACTGCTGGGATGTAGGGAGTTTGCTATTAATGAACAGGTATAGCGTTCTATGCAAATGATATCGTTATTCATGTTTCTGATTCAAAACCATCTTTCAGATGAACTAACATGTTTAAAATCATTGCTGAGGCAAGTATTTTACACCCCCTCCTGGAATGCAGTGCTTTGCTGCTCTAGCTGGGATTTCACACCTAGCAAATGAGGATCTTCTGTCCCTTGTCTGTGCTTGATATCATGGCAATCTTTTGACAATTTAGAAGAACGATTAATAAATACAAGAGAATAACTTCCAGAATACATACTGGGCCACATCTTCCAGCAGGAAATTGCTGTTATCACTGCTTATCTCTGCATGCTCTGTTTTCTTACAACACATTAATTACTTGCATCCATGGTAAGAGAGCAGCTTCTTAAGCCTGCGCTATATAGGTATTTTTCAATTCCTTCTAACAAGCTCTCACTGACATTTCATGTTACAGATGCATTTTTATCACGGGGTGAATCTACACTGCCAAATCACCTAGCTCCAATACTTGCTCCTGGATGCTAGTCCCAGAGCACCTGCTCTTCACATATGCACATGTGCATGTTCCTGCCCAGGGAACATGGGAACAAACCAGCCAGTTCCCTCCATGACAGAACCTGGCTGCCCCAGAAGCTGCTCCTTGCAGGCAGCATGGGTTATGCTGTGTCCCTTGCCTTCTGCCTTACAGAGACCTCTACCACCCCACAGGTGTCCCAGCCTGGCACACCCACGGATGCCCTTGCATGATGCCCTGGGGCACATCTCCCAGAGTATCGGCAGCAGGATATAAACAGCTTCTGCAAGCTGCAGAGCAATCCCTTAATTACTCTAGGAAATGTGTTCTCACACATTGTGAAAGCCAGTTCCTATCGGCTCCTCCTTTCCAGCTTCCTGGGGAATGCCACCAACAGCTTTCCAAACCCTTCGTGTTTATGTCTCCATCTTCCTTCTCCAGGCAGAAAGACCACACACATGCCTTGTTTCTTCCCTAGCTCAGCCTTCCTGGAATCTTGCGTTTGTTCACACACATTGCACAGCAATACACCATTCTTTCTAGGCTTCTATTCATCACACATTTCTGTCCACCTTATGTCCACGGATGCTCCCCCCTCGGCTATACAGTCACTCTGCTCACCCTACAAGAACTACCCCATTGCATCAGCAGCTACAGCCTGGGAAAACCCAGTTGTTATCTTGTGTCATTACTGCAGGCTCGGGCATACAATGGGCTGTTCAGAAAAATGCCACAGGGCTCTCAGAAGGGCTCTCTGTGTCGGTGGCTGTACTGAATTGTAACTGCCAGTTCTCTGAGACAGTCAGTACAATTTATAGGGGCTAAAGAAACACATTGTATATACACAGCTAAGAATTTATTATTAGTCTAATAAAAATGTTAACAGTCCAATAAATTAATTACTATCAGTGCAGTTATACAGTGATATACTAATACTGATGGTCCAAATTGTCCAGTAATTACAGCCCATTCCCAGGAATGATTCCCGTTGCTCAGCACCCGATCACGCTGCCTGGGGCCGTCCTCATCCCATCAGGCCCCTCTGTGTCCTAGGACCAATGGCACTGGTCTTCTCCAAGAAGGAAGGTGGGGAAAGGAAGGGGGGTGGGGTGGGCTGCAAGGAATATGATGTTAATATTCATGGTTTTTCACCTCATCTTCTCCAGGAGGGGTATGACTGATGCTGGAGGGCTTGGGTAGCTCCATGGGTATGCAGTGTGGATGCAGCCAGCCTGCTCTAGAAGGGACTAACCTTGACATTTTGAAGATAAGCTACAATAGGGCTGATGCCTTCAGAAGTATAGCTGCCAGCTGCCCATAGCACATTTTGGATCGGGACAGAATGGGGACTAAGGACAGTCCATACGATACTCCTCACCTGAAAGGCAAAGTTTTTCATTTCTCTCCTCTCATAAATTTGTGAAGTCTGGGTTACTTTTAATTATATACCTGGGAAAACAAATAAACTGATCTTTCCAGAACAGACCATGTGTTACCCCTTTTTGAGCTAAGTGACTAGTACAATTTACGTCATTTGATTTAGAAGGACGTTTTGATGACAGATCCAGGTATCTCTGATACATTCCTGTTTATTTATAGACAGGATACAAAGTCAGGTTGCCCTGGCCATGGCAGGATGCAGTGATGAGAAATAAATTCTCTCATGTCTCCAAGCACTTTTGTGACCAACATTTGCTGAGTTTTGTCTCAGCAATTTCTCCCGGCCACATCAGCACTGCTTCTCTGACTCAACACCCTTCAAGTTAAGCACATCTCATGACAGAAGCAAGTGATCCATGCTCACAGCCTCTACGTCCTCCTTGGAAGATCCTGCAGTGATTCAAAATTTGCCTTTTTCATACACCAGAGAACCTTCCCCGGCTGATTTAAGCACACGAGTTACATTGCAAAAAAATGACAAGTTACCCCAGGGATGGTCAGTCACCCTGTCTCAGGTGGGAGGTTGGTCATTCAGAACCAAGGAGTGGTAACTTCTCAAATGCATTTGATTGCTTGTAGTTATCCACTTAGATTAACAGATAGGACTTTCTTACTGTATCAAGCACATTGTGGCCTGGAATTCCACTGTCATGGGTACAAATAACTGAGAGCTTTTATGTTGGATGCCTTGGAGGCAACTGGAAGGCTGCTCTCTAAAAGGAGGTACTGCTGGTTCTTATTCACCACATTGATCATCACCTTATGGATCTCTCCAGTGGTGAAACAACGATCTGTTCTTACTAGGTCAGGATATCTGATTTATGTCTGCTCAGTTCATTGAACTGTTTCTTTTCAAACTCAAGTGGCATTTATCCCTCATACTTGAACAGGCAGTGCTACTGAATTCTTAGTTATATTTCTATCCCCTCAAAAATTTTTTGGAGGTTTGCTTGAGCAAACCCAGGTGACCACTTTTTTGACATGAGTAGTACAATAAATAAATATATCTTGACATTGCTCTCAGACTGCCTTTTAGACTCTTAGAAAGGTAATAGCACCTTCCACTTCTGCTGGCCATTTGGGATGTCTTTGAGGTCAAACGAATTTATTACTTCCTTCTTCATATGACAGACAAGTTCAAGCTTTGCTTAGCCACACCAGTGCAATTTAGTATAAATTGTTTCTACTCTATTATTTTCTTCCATATAATTGAAATAGCAATTTAAAACTCTGTGGGGATAGGTCTACGCGACATCTTTCTTCCTCCATTGACTGACTGCTTCGGCTGCACCTACTGACGATAAGTTTTGTTCGAGTAACAGATTTTCACTTCTACTAAGACCATTGCATACTACGCTGTCTACTTTGTTAGCATAAAGGCTTTAAAATGAGCATATCTGGACATTCTCATGAATCTCTTTATGCTGCCAATGTGGTATAAGGTGACTTAACTGTGGGCGAAAATCAGTGGGTTTGTATTTTTTGCAAGGTTTTTGTTTATGTAATTTTATACAAGATAAAAAAATTTGCTTTTCTGTGTTTTCACAAGTGAAAACAGCCTCTTTCTTTATTCATTCAACATGTATTAAGCTGCTGCTGTTCTCTCACAATAGCCCATAAACCTTTACCACAAATTAGTGTGAAAGCAGAAAGCTCCAGTAATGCAAGTTTGATTTTCATCCCTTTTCATGCCTTTCAAATTCAGAAACAGGTTAAAACCAGCACTTGAACTGACACGGCTACAGCTCTTGAATATAAAGCAGCTTTAGATTCTTCCAAATTGGTTGAAATTTGAGAATTCTTTCCTGGCATTTGACAGTTTCACCCACACAGTTCATGTAGAGCTCAAACAAAAGCTTAGCTGAGTTATTCTCTTTACTTCCAGGAGTGTAGAAACCTTGCATTTGCTAGTGGCTGAAGAAAAGACAATGCAATTGGCAGAGATGTGGAAACATGCATATCCTGCCAAAACAGGCGCAGAGAGGAGAATGGAATGAGGGAAACATATGAATCATGGAATTACGGAAATGTCGGTCCATTGGATTAAATCCTGATTCTAGTTATATCAATGTCAATCAATGAATACATTAAAAAAATTTATATGATAACAGATTTTGTTCTTTGTTTTCTATTAAAAATGTTAGTACCTGCTTTTAGTATAAATTTTGCAACAACACTTGCTTAAACACCTTCACCTGAGTTTTGCAAAGGAAGTTGAATTAATTTGGTACAAAATATAATGAGGCACGTGGTAGCATAATGCAAATGCAAAGAGGAGAAAAGAAACAAACCACTATCTTTGTCTGTGATTACTGATTTTAATTTATTTTCAGTCCCTTTGCACAGGACCAAATAACTGCTCTTGAGTGGTGAAGTTCCTAGACACTTATTTTCTGTTCTTACTTTATGCTAGTTGTTATGACATTTGATGCACAAAGATACAGTAAAATTGGATTTATGACTCCAAGGCCCAGACTGAAAAATCCTAGCTACATTACTCCAATTGCATCTCCAGCAGAAATTGAGCTGGGCGAGTTAAACTGATTTTGGTCTTGTCTATCCATTTTGCTCTACTGACATTTTGAAAAGGTCTCAGGAGCTGCATTCCAGTGCTTTTGGCATGGAATTACCCTTCTCTTTCTGACCTCTGCAAACAGTGCTGCCATTTCTGGATGTATTTGCTCCCCTTTTTAGAGACTTGGACTGTTCAGTTGGCCTGGTTGCTGAAGTGCTGTCAGTGTTTTTAGGTCTGTATCAGCTACTAGTCATGATCAGTCTCTTCACCTAGATGCTCAGTAGACCTCTGGCTTCTACTGCTGTGCTGGGATGATTTTGCTTGTCTTTAGTTTTCACCATGGACGTCATTGCTCCTACAGCATGGTACCACTGCAGAGTTGGACCAGACATAGCACCTCATTGCAAACTTATCCATAATGCAACCATTAAAAACAATGCTCCAGAGGAATGTGTACTTCTAGCGTATCGATCCCAATGGAACCTCTCAGATGGTCCTTAAACTGCCTGAAAGTTTGAGTAAAGGATCATCAGTGCATGGAGTGACCACTGGTGGCACAGGGTGACTCACCATGGTAGTTTGTGCCCAGGTGGCCCAGCACAGGCATGAATGCAACTTACAGCAGTGCAGGACTAAAATTAAGGCCCCGAGGCAGACTTGCAAGACAGTTAAAACAGATAATGAACACTTAGCCATTGCCAAGTCAGTGTGCTCTGCTACTGTGAGGATCTGAACTGTGTTCTGTTGTGGAACAGGGGCATCACACCAATGCACATGAGTGCCTCTGTGGAAAGAGACATGGGCATCTCTATCATTCAGGGACAGTTTGGGTCCTCTGAGGACAAAGCCAACCATAATGACCAGGCTGCTGTTGGCAAGGAAGGTCAGAGAAGTTTCCCATGAACTGTAAGGTCTCTTGGTCTTCCAGAAGCTCTCAAGGATCCAGGAGCTGATGGTATGAGTGCCTTCCCCTTTCCCTTTGTAAAAGGGAATGCTTTATGGATACTTCTCAGCCATATTTCCAGTTTGGAAACTAAGACCACAGGCCTTCACAAACCAGTGCCCTGAGAAGCGCGGGTTAGGATTCCTGTGTCACAGACGCATAAATCCCATCTCACATCTCAGTGTTCTCTTTTCTTATTGCTTACGTGCCACATGTTTGCTTTGCTTTGCCATTCTGGATGCTTCGTAAGACCCTCAGCAACTGCCCAGGGCTGAGCTTTGTAAGTCCCATCCCTATCCAGCAAGTAAAGTCTCACCCAGCCTCCTGCCTGCCCTGCTCAGAGAAGCAAAGAGCCTCTTGGTCTTTCTTCTCTGCCTCTCATCCCACTGCCCAGGAGAAGCCTGTCCTTCTGTCCCTTCCCCCTTGCCTCCTGGCCTTCCCTATTTGGAGTGTTACTTTTTGGCTTCTGGCCTCCTCTTCCCCTTCAAGTTGAACACATCCAGTTACATGACAGAAAATCCAAGAAAGAAGATGAAGGCACAAACACGGAACCAGTACACTTTGTTACAAAAATTGTGTAAAAATACGTAACGGAGCAGTGGTTAGTTCCTTCCCTGACTCTCCTTCTCTCAAACCATCTGTCAGACATAGCTGATGATATATGTGAATTACCAAAATTATGCTATGCCACGTGGGAAGACAAAATTGAATGTTAATTAGATGTAGCCAAGAAAATTAATTTTTGTGCTTAGAATCAATTCCCTGCTAATGAAGAATTGTTTTCTGTTGATGACCTACTGAGATTACTACTGACACATCCTAAAGCCTTTTCTTTCTCATTCCTTATTGGTTTTGTCTAACTATTTCACACTTCATTTTTCTGCCATAATCTGTATTTGAGATGCTTTCACACTCACACAGATGGCTCCACAATCTTTCTAACTACAGATTCCTAGGTGGAAAGGCTTCATTTCCAGACATTGACTGATGATACAGTGGTTGATCCTAAACAGTAAGGGTTAAAAGACATGGAAGGAGACTGAAAAAATGAGGTTTATATAATCTGTAAGTCTTAACAGTGGTCAGCACTATCTCCCAGGACATGGTGTAACTGGTTCCATAAGCGTATTTTGCAAATCCTAGTTTAAAACAGTAATGCTGACACAAGTCCTAGAGTGCAGCAGATTTTATTAACCTGAGAAATGAGTTATGTGATTACAGTTACCCTAAGATCTAAAGTGTGACTCACTTTTGTATTTTGCATTGATCTTGGGCAAAACTGTATTTCTCAGCTGAAAACATATTTAGTATTCTACATGATGTTTTCATTTGTAATAGCTTGGGAACACCTGTGAAGAAGCTTAGGAAAGGTAGATCCATTCATTATTTCTGAGTATTAAGCCACTAAGATTCAAATAATTTTACTGGTATCATAAACAGTGACAAAAAATCTGACAGAAAACAACTTGCTGCCCTATTTGTAAAGATGATGGATACTGTGATCATGATACTTTCTCCTTAATTCTTGCACATTAACATAACTTTACTCCATAGAATTTCAAACTAATGCTATTAAAGGTAAATATGAAATTGTGAAGGAATGAAAACCAAAAATTTGTACTTCCTTATCTGAAGTTTATCAAATGTTGAATCTGCCTCTCCAGAAATCCCACTGGGAGGAGATGTTGGGAGGATGAACTTAGAGACAGACCTGTGTTTTTTGTACAAGGCACTCTGTTACATAGTTCCCCAGAACTTGGGAAGTCCCCCCAGCACAGGACTGTTACGATAGAAAGATAGTATGCATCAGCTGGGTATGGGATGGGTATAATTACCAATATCCTGGAACAGCGCTGTGGATGCTCATTAGTCTGCCTTTAACATGTTGATTAGTACCTTTGCAATCACCCTGTGGTAGTTAGCACTTCAGCTTCCAAAACTGTTGTTTTCTTGTGTCCCTGGCATCCTCACGTTTCAAAATGTCTTGAACTACCAACTGAAAAAAAAGCATTTGAAATGTGTGTGTAGTCAATCCCACTTTGCCAATTGCACACCGTATTGATAGGGACGGTTCAACTCAAGTTAACACATCAGTGTTTTGGAGGGAGCGAAGAAACAAGCTACATCACAGCTTGTTCAGTCAGGACTTGCTGTTGGCGACACCTGTGCCTTGCTCGCTCGCTCTAACAGAGTGCTGGGTTTGTATCAGTCTTTCCCTTTGGAAATGACTCATGCCCTGTAGCACAGACTTCCTTTCCCTCAGCCTTTGTGACTTTGTCCCAAGTAAGTAGTGCCCCAGCTGCAGAAACGAGATAAGAGGGGCTCCTTTGGGAAAAATGCTTTCCTTTGCTGCTGCTGCTGCTGCTGCTGGTGCTGCTGCTGCTGCTGCTGTCACCCAAGAAGACAGGCTGCAGATTGATCAAGAGTGAAGGTGGCTGTGAAAAGTCCATAAGGAATGAAATATCCTTGATCGTTCTTAGGCAAGTTTACTCTTTACAAGCCTCATTTTCTGTTTAGTTTACACTGTGCTTTATAGCCAAGGTTAGGTGAGGTAACCTGTTGGGAAAGGAATACTATTAGCATAATCACTGTTTTATTAAAGCAGCGCTATGAAGGCACAGTGTTGTCATTTACAGACAAATGAAAGATGAGATCCTTCTAGCATAAAGGAAATCAACATCTTCTTACGTGTGGGTGCCACAAACCACACAGCCATAATATTTTGAAGGACTGAAGTCTAAAGAGGTCATACTTTGTTCAGGGAAGAAGGTGACACGGGTTCCGAGTACCCAGTAATGCAGGTAGCACACAGCAATGCACAAGCCTTCTGGCTTTCTCAGTGTGCTTCCTTCTCCTGTTTTCATGGCTGTTGGGGGTTGGGGAGGTGTTACAGTTTAAATGCTTGATAGAAAAAAACATATGATGAAGAAAAGTTTAAGCTGACACAGCTGCATGAGATTACAGAGGTGCTCGGAAGGCACTAACTCGTCAAAGACTGGATTTTCTGAATAACTAGGAAATTATTGTGTTCCTCAGTAAACTGTGTGTTCCTATTAAGCTTTTCTCACAAGTTTATGTGTTCAATTAAATGGTAGAATTTTGACTTAGGAAACACATTCTGCTTGTAAACGGAAATGTTTTCCCTGATTATTATTGTAAACTAGTAAGTATAAATTATATCAGTGATGCTGTTTTGTCTAGGTTTTTTCATTTACAAAATGCATTTGGGAGAAAGTACAAGAATTATACTTTCAATTTTAAGTCTCACAGCAGGATTTATTGGTGCCATCTACTGGCTATTTAGTCCTTTTAAATTTCACCAAATTATGAATAATGCGTTTTAAATGTAGAACAATAAGAACATTATGAACCTTATAACTAAAACAGCCAACATCAAACTATGTAATTGGTAAATCTGTAATATTTAAATTACATTAAGTCAAACTTCGGTACAATGTTCCAACACTGCAATTCAGTTATGTTAGATGTGCCAACAGGAGAAAGCTCGAGCCAGTGTACAACTGCTCACGTGCAGGCTCCAAGCACTACAGCCACATGCACACCCCTTGTGTCTGAGAGGTGGGCTTCTTCCTCACAGCTGCTGACCATTTTAGATCCCTTCTGCCTAGTGCATGAGCACGTGGGGCACTAACATGTTCACACAGAAGGTAAATGTGGTCACGTTGCCATTTGCCTTTCCCAGGTGGGATGTCCCCACAAAAATTTGAAGGAGAAAATGGTGCTTCAGTTCACAGCCCAGGCAAGCTGCCAAGGATGGGTTTAAGCTGCTCCGATGGAGCGTGGGCGTGGAGGGGATGGCACACGATCTGTTCCACCACACTGGTGGTAGGAGCCAGCAGAGCTTGGAAGAGAGCTGCCACTGGCCACTGCTGAAACCCCCTCTGCTACATTTGTCAAAAGGCATTGGAAGATGACCTAGGATTTAAACAAGGCTTTAAAACACTTAGAAGTCTTTGTAGTAAAAATTGCTGAACTATAATTGTTTGAAGCAGTGCCAGAGAAAGGTCAGCAAATTAATATTACATTAACTGAAATGTTAACCATATCTCCAGTGCCAGGTGAGCAAAGCACTTACACATCCAAGTAGTTGCATCCCTAATCAGCAGTATATTTGAGCACATGCTTAAAATACTTAATCATACTTAAAGGTACTTTGCTAGATACCAGTGAGAGTGCTCACATTCCTCACTCTGGTTAGTCAAGACCTTTACAGAGCTAGAAACACATGTATTTAGATCACAGCTTTGAGAACCAACCTCTGGAATAACTTGCTTAGCAACTAGGCTGTATGCAAAGAAAATAAATTAATAATTTTATATAAGAAAGGGCTCATCCTTCCTTTTCTCTGCCTTTTCCTATCATCTAACAAAACCATGAGTCTTTAAGGAAGGAAAACAATCTTATTTGGCCATATCTCTTTTTCAGAGACTTAATTTATGTATGAAATCCATTCCGATGGAACTAAGCCTTCATGTTATATAATGCCATATTTATACAGTATGATGCTAGCTGAGCTTACCACTAAGGCTGTTAAACTCCTCACAATACCCTGTTTTCAGGTGTTTGTTACTTTGACAAATTTCTGCGGTTTGGCTGAAATTTCCACACCTTGGATTTTTGTCTAGTTGTTTCAGCAAAATTTTATATTGTTTTCATAAAAATCCTGTAAGCCATGCTGGTTTTCCCATAATAAACCTATAACAGAAGCTTGTCTGAAAATTTGTCAACCCTACGTACTGGGAAACAGAGACTTTCCACATGGTATAGATGATCTACTTAGTTCTGCTGTTGTTTCCGTGAAAATGCCTATAGGCTTAGTCAATGAACTAGAAAGGAAAGAGAATTCAGTAGAAGTCTGCTGGAGAGTGAATTCGCACGGAACACATCCTATCTCTGCAAGGTTTCGGTGTGCCTGACAGCGTTCCTGGAGCGGAGAGCAACTCAGCAACTTCAGCAAGGGCTGACAGGAACTTCCCTGGAACAGCTTCTGCAGATGCAGAGCAGGGAGAGTCCCCCTTGCATGCTCCTGGTGCTCTCGCTGCCGGACCTGCAGTGTGGCCTCTCAGGGCTCATGGAAAGAAAACCACAGTATTTCTAGGATGAGAAAAGCTCCTGAGAGAGACTAGGACAGCCAGCTGAAAGCTGAAAAGTGGAGCAAAGACAGAGGATAATGTAGGTGAGTGTTGTCATACAGTAGTTTCCACAGCCTGCAAACAACATTTCATCTAACATCAGTTGCTCATTTGTACAGCAATTTTAATTCCAGCTATCAAGTTACTCCATTTGCTCAAATGGCAGAGCTATGTGGATCGGTGGCAGGTAGGTATAATCTTCCTCATGATCCACAGAGGTGATAAAAGGATTTCACATAAAGGAATCTGGAGGGGTTTTGCGTTTCTGTAGGGTGACACAGGGAACGATACACAAAATATTTGCATGGAGAGAGTTCGAGATGCTTGTGGTCCTCTGAATAACTATGTGCAGCTTCACGCTCACCACCATTCATGGATGGATTCTCTGACTGCACAGGCTATCTCGGGGCTCATTAGCAGAAAGGCAGCGCTGCCTGAACGCCGCCAAACCATTTCTAGATCTGGTTTGCATGTCTCGGCATCTGGAGTTTCCTGTTCCAGTCCTGGAGCGCGGAGCAAGTTGTGTGGCTGAACAGCGGCCTGATGAGACCTCGGGCGGCTCCGCGCAGAGACGTGGTCACCTCTGCCTGGAATGTTCTGCAATTCTGTAGTTGGGTCTCACTAGCTGGGGCCTGTGTTTGTGCACCCACCCAGTGTGGGGGGTCTCAGGCAGCCGCAGGCACAGGAGCAGCAGGAGGGCAGCTCCTGCACACGTCCTGGGGCCCGGGCTCTGGAGGAGCTCCTCCATCCTCATTTCCCTTTGTTCCCACCGCAGCACCCCCACCTCAGATCGCTTCCCTTCAATAAATCCAGTCGCTCCACGTCGACTCCCAGCACCCGCCTCCTCCCCATCCTCCCCTAACAGGTGCCGCACGCCTCATAGCAGGGGCACTAGTTTGCAGGACCGCGGTGGCACCGGCACAGCTCTCGCCCCCCGGCAGCCGTAGCATTTGTACAGCGTATCGCAGAGTTAACATCGAGTATTTTTACGGACAGCCATCCAAGCGCCAGGCATCGCTCGGCCGGACTTTGCACGCCGCCTGCATCCGTGCGTCCAGCCCCGGGGGCTTTCCCAGCGGGGGCTGTCTGCCCCGAGGCGCGCTGCCGGGGCGTGGGCAGCCCTGCGCGCCGCGGGACCCCGGCCCGCTCGGCGGTGGCGGTGGCCGGGCGGGTGGCGGCCCCAGCACCGCTCCCCCCCGCGGGACGGCGCGGCCGCGAGCGGACCCCGGCCCGTGCCGAGGGGCGTGGCGGAAAGGTGCGGCCGCCCCGCCCCCCCCGCCAAGTATCGCGCGAGTGCCCCCCCCGCCCCCCCCGCCGCCCGCCGCCCGCTGCCTCACGCCACATCCTGTCGGTGGCGCGGGGCGGCCGCGGCCATTAGCAGCCGCGGCGGGGAGCGGGCCGCTGCCGGGCGCGCACGGGTGAGGACGGCGGTGGCGGCGGCGGCGGCGGCGGGGGGCGGGTCCCGGGTTCCCTCCCCAGTCCCGTCCCAGGGAGCGGCGGCCGCCCCTCAGTGCGGCGCGCGGCGCCCCGGGGCGGCCGCCTCGGGGGAAGCGTCCGCCGGGAGGCGGGTCCCCGGTGAGGGGGCGGCGGGGGGCGCGGCCCGGGCGTGGCGGGGATGCGGCGCCGAGGCCGCGCCCGGCGAGCCCCGGCTCCTGGGCCGACTTCTCGGCCGGCTCCCCGCCCGGCCCCGCGGGCGCCGCTTGGCAGGGTGGGGCTGGGAACCGAGCGCCGGCAGCGGGGCGTGGGGAGCAGCGGTGGCTCCGGGGCCCGGGCGGGAGCGGTGGCCGTGGCCGAACGCGCTGCTCCCCGTGGGCGAGGCGGTGCTCCCCGGGACTGGGCGCAGCGGGACCGTGCCCCGGCCCCTGCCGGGTATGTGGGAGCCGGGGGGGACGCGGGCGCTGCGCCGGTGGAGCGGGGAGCGGTGCGGTGCGGCGTGGGCCCGGCACGAGCCGCCCGCCTTCCTGCAGGCGTCTGGGGAGGCCGAGCTCGGCCGTGGGGCGGCTGGTCGCGGCCGGGTTTCTGCTGTTGATGCCTCTGCTCTGTCCTTTCCCGGTTCGGCAGGTGCGGGCTCGAGGAAGAAGGGATTTAGTAAAATCGCGGTCAGCCAGAATGGGGAGATACCTGCAGCGGCGGTGAGGAGTCTGATCGTCTGCCTTACTGCCCGGCCCTTGCCTTGCACCGGAGCCGGCAGAGGAAGATGTGTGTTTTTATCCCTGTGCAAAGCCGGTCTGCCTACCTGCTGCACGGAGCTACCTGCTGAAGTTGGAGGTCCTGACAAAATGGGAGTACTTGCATTCTCTGCGACTTGCAGTTTACTTCTAACTCTGGTGCAAGGGCACAGTTTATTCACGTGTGAGCCAATTACTATTTCTAGATGTTCAGGAATGCCATACAATATGACTTTTTTCCCAAACATTATGGGACACTATGATCAGGACACGGCTGCTCTCCAAATGGAGGTAAGTTCTCCCACCCCTGCTGTAGTATGGAACAACATTTTTTTGTCGTTGAGAAATGGTTTTTGACATCTGTCGCACTGAATGACAAAGCACATAATGTTTAGCGATTAGATGTTTCTTTTAACTTGTTGGAGTGTGTTACAGCTGCTTGGTTGTATAAGCACTCTGTAAAGGGGCTATAGGCACCGTCCCCCCTCCCCACCCCTGCTTTGAATCCTGTGAGAGGAATGGGTGTAGCTCTTCAGAGCTCTGTGGCAGAGCTGATCACATACAGCAGAGGCACCTGACTGATACACACAGGAATTCCTGAAATTCTCAGCGAATATAGCTTACGATATCCTGGCCCACCTGAACTCAGGTAGTGCAGAATTAATGTTTAGAAATTGCTCTTTTTTCTTCTTTTAGCTTATGTTTACTAAGGAGAGGTACCTAAACTTATTCTTAGCACAGCTCTCCATCGTGGCTTTTGTATTCTGTTGTCTTCTGACTGGATGCTGAAACTTGTGATTGAAAGAACAACTTTCCTCTTTTTTCTTTCTTTTGTCGTCTTTTTTTTTTTTTTTTTCTTTTAAACTGAAAACAAACACTCTTCTTACCTGAACTGACTGTAACATATGGCTCCCTTGAGAATATGCCACCTTGTGGAAAGGCTTTGCCGATAGCAACAGCTGTAAAGGGCTAGGGCCTCTCTGGGTGAGAGGCTTGTAAAACAAGTTTTAAACCTGTTTTAATAATGGCTTTTCAGTGGTAAGAGGAGGGGGAACATCTTAACACAGGTCTTGAAAAGCTTTTTTACCGTCTTGTGCTGTGGAGAGAGTGAAACAGAAGTGAGTTGAAAATTAAGTGGTATCTGGTTTAAGAAAAATTTATAGGTGGTATTGGAGGTGGCTACTATTACTGAAATCTTATTTGCATATTCTTTACAGAGCTTGGAGGAGGAGCTTGGTTCAGTAGCCAATTTTTTTTTTTTTTAGTGTTGCTTGGGATAGTCAGGATTCCCTGTTTGGCCTCTAGCTGCTAGTCTGGAAGGGCACAGGCTTTGGTGTTGCATCGTGTTTGCCAGCCCAGTGTAGATGTATGGCAGAATTCTGGTATCCAATGTTAAGAGACTTGTATGCAAGCAACTGAATTCAGCTGGAGATTTCATATAAATTGTGGTCTTTTAAATTGAAAGGCAGGCTATGGGCTTCAGTTGTAACCTGTACAGTGAATTCTCCAGTCACTGTTTGTCAGGAATGCTTTCTACAGCGTCTGTCACTTTTATCTTGTCAGGTATGCTGCTGGTTCTTACTTGGTGTGTCTTAACTACAACTGTTGAGCCACCTTTTGTCAGTATTCATGCCTTCCAGTCATGATGCTGTTATGACAGAGAGACCACAGAGATGTTTTATTAGGTTGCCATGACTGACTTTTCTGAACTGTCAGTAGCTTGTGCCTAGTTCATGCCTTCTGCGTGGAGGGAGTTCTGTCCAGAAAGGATTCGGTACTTACCTGTTCTCATAGAACTATTTCATAAAAACTGCATGGTAGTGAGAAGTTTTGTTGTTTCCCCTCTTTTTCCATCCTGTGGCCCTTATAACCACCTCTGATCAGGGCAGTGGTTGATCAGTACTCAGCCAACTGACTGAGTGGCTATGCAGAGCAACAGTGTCTATTAGGGTTTGATTTCCCTACCCTGTTTCATTTGATTCCTTGTGTCCTGTCATTGCCACTGTCTGGCCTCTAATTTGGTATACCTCACTACTCTAGTGTTGCGCAGACATTTCTAAACTACCTAATGTGTGTGTGCTATCTGCCTGCCTTTTATTTGTGATTCAGCAGTGCTGATTGACTCCTTGGCCAAACTGAGTTTTTCAGACGGCTGCTTTACTGGTGAAAGGGTAAGGAAATTTCCTGCCATTCTGTATGTAGCTACTGTTTAATCTGTTGCTGGTGGTTAGATGGGAGTTAATAAGGTAAGCTTATGGTGCTTCATGGCTGGGCCTTTTTTCTGAGGGAGGAGGCCAGGATGTACTAATGTCATTTATGCATTTTTCATGTGATTCTACGTGGTATTCAGTAATGACACCAGTATAGTTTGCCCATAGTTGATTGCATACAGGGAACTGTCTCCGGATTGTCAAAGGGTTCTGCTTTTCGGGGAACTTACTGTTGCAGCAGGGGAAGAGGAGCTATTGAGAATTGGGAGTTGGGCAGAGAGGAACCTAATGAAGTTCAGCAAAGGCAACTGTGTAAGATCCTGCGCTTAGGGAGCAACAGCCGCTGTACCAGCACAGGTTGGGGGCTGACCTGCTGGAAGGCAGCTCTGCAGAGAGGGACCTGTGAGTTCTGGTGGATACAGGTTGCCCATGAGCCAGCAGTGTGCCTTGGTGGCCAAAAAACCCAAAGTGATCCTGCGGTGCATCAGGAGGAGTATGGCCAGCAGGTTGAGGGAGGTGATCCTCTCCTGCTCTGCCCCAGTGAGGCCACATCTGGAGTGCTGTGTCAAATTCTGGGCTCCCCAGTTCAGCAGAGCCAGGAAACTACTGGAGAGGGCCCAGCGGGGGGCTATGAAGATGGTGAGGGGACTGAAGCATCTCCCTGATAATGAAAGGCTGAGGGAGCTGGGCCTGTTTAGTCTGGAGAAGAGAAGACTTATCAATGCATACAAATACGTGAAGGACGAGTGTCAGGACGGCCGTGCTCTTTTCAGTGGTGCCCAGTGACAGGATAAGGGGCAACGGGCGCAAACTGCAACACAGGAGGTTCCACCTGAACAGGAGGAAAAACCTCTTTGCTCTGAGGGTGACAGCACTGGGACAGGCTGCCCAGAGAGGGTGTGGGGTCTCCTTCTCTGGAGACATTCAAAACCCACCTGGATGCAACTCTGCAACCTGCTCTGAGTGAACCTGCCTGAGCAGGGGGTTGGACTACATGATCTTCAGAGGACCCTTCAACCCTGACCATTCTGTGACTCCTGGAATATTGTTTGATTTCACTCTGCAGCCATCAAGAGGCAGCAGGTTGGGAGGTGGAGGAGACTTCTATAGTTTTAAGAGCTTGAATTTTTCTGTAATTGGTAGTCCAGACTTCATTCATACCAAAGCAAGAATTTTAATAGCATGTAGGTTGAAACTTTTTTCTTTTGATCATCAGTAGGAATGCTTAAAGGCTTTGGTTTTTAATTTCATCTCACTCTTTCCCCTCCCCTCCCCACAGCCTGTTCTCAAGACTGGGCATGGTCTTAGGATGTAAACACTGGGTTTTGAGGTTGAGCCTCGTAATATTTTCCTCACGTTATCTTAACTGACTTTGAGCAAGCTGCTTGATTGTGCAATCCCAGGGCACATGGTAGAGACTTCTTCAACCAATACAAGCATTTTGTGCAGAAGGGGCCTTGATGTTAGTCCTGGTTTCTGCTACAGTCCCCTCTGGAAAATTCTTCCTGTTACTTATTTCAAATGTTTACTCCCAGAAGGAACAAATATTTGTCAAGGGGACAAGTCTCACCTGAAGGTGAAGTTCACACTCCAAAACTGGTAGCCCTCTATGTCTTACTCTCAAGGCTCTGCAGGTGAGTTCTGCTGTGGGAAGGTTTGTATAACTAGAAGAGCTGTGCTTTCAGTCTGCTGGAGTGCAAAGGCTTCTGTATAGTTTCTCTGCTTTCTGGAAAGGTGTTAAATTGGCATTTCTGAGTGGTGTCCTCGTAGTAATCCTCCAGGAGAAGTTGATGTGGAGCCACTGTCTCAGGTGGTGGTTGTTCTCCAGGAAGTAAACTAATCTGTGGTTTTGCATTTCTGCCTCATGTGTCAGCTCTTCATAGTGATGTGCTATAAACCGGAACACTGAACTGATTAGAGCAGGAAAAAAGACTTAACTCAGTCTTACAGCCTCTGCTATGGGTGTTCTGGCTAGTGATTATAGTCCCTCTGGGTTTTTTTCTGCAATAGAAAATTCATAATTTCCAGTTCCTCCCTCCATCCCCCCTACTTTATTTTTTTATTCTGAGCTTTCAACCTGGCAGATTGAGTTTAGGCTACTTGAGTTTTACTTTATATTTGGGTTAGTTTTGTTTATACAACAAATAATGATTTTAGGAAAGTAAAACTGCGTGACTTTGTGGTGTGAAGCTTTGTGTACGTTAGCTAAACAGCAGTGTGACAGTGGAATGTGATTATTTGCAGATGATTACGGTATCTCCATCTCAGAGCAGGTTAACAGTAACGCTGCTTGTGTTACTACTAGCTCAGATTGGGAGACCGAAGGTCTGGGGTTTGTCTGTTGAGGAAAACAGATGAACACAGAATAAATAGTTGGTTCATTACAGCTGTAGTTGAATAGGTGTAACTCCCCCTCGTGGTCATCCACAAAACCAAGTCACTTCTAATTCCGAACTAATTCCTGCTTTAACTATCCTGGAATAGGTTGTCAACATAAGGCATTATTCCAGCAAGGCAGAGAATATTACTGTGTCATAACTTTTTGTTCCTATTTCTTAATGTGTTCGGCTGTTCTGGAATGTGTCCACCATTGGCAGGCCCTTAACACTTCCTGACACTGGTAAGATCTATGGGTCTGTAGAAGTGCAAAGGCAAAAGGCTTGCCAGCGAGTTTTTGAAGCAGACTATACAAAACCCTGGAACATGTCCGACAGAGAAAAATAAAGTACCTGAGAGAGACTGGAAAAATGATTCTGTAGTGAGTTTTCCGTTCACTTCTGAGTTCATGACCACGTGTCAGAATGTGTGTGTATGTCTATGGAGAGTTCAGTGCAACTGGCTGCAGCAGGAGGAGAAATTGTATGAGAAATAGGGTTGGTTTAAACTAACAAAACCAGTTTAAAGTGGGTCAAGGAGTACCTTTAAAAGCTTAATACTGAAGTTCTGTGAGTTGATTTTTTTTAATGTAATCGCTTAATTTCCTTCCACTAAATACAAATTTACAATTAATTCAATATGAAAGTACTTGCAAAAACTGGAAACCTGGTGTCTGGCAAGCTTAAATCAGTGTGTATATATGTGTATGTATACACACAGAGAGGAGGAAGCTGTCCACCTTTTGTAGGCTGGGAGTTTTGGGGAAGTAAGTGCTATTCTTGCAGAAGGTTGTTACTGGGATGTTCTGCAAAATAACACAGTTGTGAATTTACTGAAACCTCTGCAGACAGGCATCTTGCCTCTCCCTCTTACCCCATATGAGCAGTGCTTCGTGTAATATGTGAACCACTAGTACTTAAAACTTGAAGTTTAAAATCTTCAAATTTTGGTAGCTCGGGTTCAATTAGGAAAACAATATTATCTATCTGCTTGGAGTTATGTTTTGTCCCTGATGCTGCCTCAGAGCCTATGTTGGAGAAAGAGTGCAAAGGTGTGGACTCTGATCCCATGGAACAAGCACAGGGGGCTTTTTAATTCATGCTTTGCTTTAAATGATTTTGCTGTTTCTTTACCATATATTGCCGGTACTAACAGGCAGGAAAGACGTGGAAAAAGTGGAAAATGTAGCCTGATGTACGTCACTTAGTTACAAACTAAGGTAACTTTTCTGGGTTGTCTAAACAAGGTGATGGTCACAAAAGATTTTGGTGGTGCAACAGCTAAATTGCTGCTTGTTAAATGAAGGCTGGCAAATGCCAAAGTTTTGGGTTTTTTTATGGACACTTCATATGGATCAGGGGAAATACAAAGCAGTATGACTGCTGTGCTGGGTAAGTCTGTAGAAATACAGAACAGTTGGACATGAATAATTCTGTTTTGAGCATCACCATGTCACTTGTAGAAAAGCTTTGGCTAAGGGGTCAAAAATACATAAATTAGACACATCTGTGTCATTTGTACAATACGGTGGAAATTTGAGACATGTATTTTTGGTTTTGTGCTCTCTTGCGCTCAGGTGTTCCAAAGAAGTCTAAGTTGTCTTTAGCTCTTGCAGTAATACATTCATAAACCATCTTTGCTGATTCCTGTGGGTATGCTAAATTACAGCCACTAAAAAAGAGTGTGTTAGCTGTAGTACTGAGGCCCTTCATCTAGTGTCATTAGTTAGTGCAGATTGTCTATTTCAACAAGGCCAGCAAATGTGTGTAATCCTATTGTACTAGTGTACATATAGTGTAATCCTATTACAGTGGCTTCAAGCATATCAGTCATCTGCAAAATCTAATGCTGCTTTGTCTGAACAGCATTCCTTGTCTAATTGATAATGTAAGTAGTACTGCCTTGCTCCTTGTTCTGAAAGGATGCTGCTTAGAATGCACGGAGGTCCAAAGTAACACATGCTTCATGAAGAGAGGGTATTCAGCCTCTGGTAACTGGGGTTCATTGAGACTGCTGACAGCGTGATTCCCAGAGCCTCATCTTTATCCATGTTCGGAGGCTATGTTTACGCTACCAAGTAACCTGGTGTTAGAGGAATGGATCGCTAGGTGAGGTTGTTAGCACATTTCTTACCTGTCTGCTGCATGAGACTGAGAGGTTTCAATCTGGACTAGATTTACACCAGTCCTACTGTGCATGCAGTCTGAAGTTGGCCTATGGAAGGCTGTCTTCCAGATCTTTCTCAACAGCAGACCTTTCTGGAAAACATTGTAGTACACTCCTGTTGGTGTCCTGCAGATTACTGTCCCTTCTGCAGTGTCCTGTCTAGTGTTCAAGTGTAGCTGCAAGCCCTGGTGTTTTCCAAGTCTCATTGTGCAGCCTCCATCTCGGACACAGTCTTCTCCATGTTCATGTGTGAAGTGTGCTCACTGGCTAAACCAAGGCACCATAAATGTAGAGTGATGGGCTTAGTCCTGTGGCTGTAGCCTACTCCAGGACGCCTGTGAATGAACAGAGTTGTACAAGCTTTCCTAAAGCTGTTTATGTAGAGGAGCAAAACCTGGATGAGCTACTGAGTTTGGAACTGCTTTGCCTTCATTGACAGGGGGCAGTTAGGGCTTGGGTGGGAACACATCATCCTTGGAGGTGGGGAAAGCCAGTAGTGGGTATAAAGCTTTCAGACATAGAAAGGTGCAATTTCAACATCATCTCCATGTTTTACGGAAGTGGCTGTTGCCCTGTGGAGCCTTGCTTCACCTGGTCAGTAACAATTCAGATTAGGGAGGACAAGTCTGCTGAGGGCGATGTGGCGGCCATGATTTCAAAGGTCATTCTTCAGACTATCTTCCTTTGAATAGCAGACAGGTGGACAAAATGGTATACCGTTGTGTGCAGGTGGCCCCCATGCTGTTTTCCCTCTGCTGTCTGTGAGCTACCAACATGTGTGGGATCAAGCATCTCATTAACAGCTCACATCCGCTGCATTGGCCCCTGGCAGCTCCGGCAACTGCAACTTTATTGTCTTGCAAGCCTTGGTGAACCACCAAGATACATTTGTGGACATCTTTGTAAGGCTCATGATGCTTATGTCTTCTACAAATCTAGCCTAAGAATGGAAGAGGATTCTGATGCTTTCTTTCTGAAGAGAGCTTTGTGATGTTTGTGTGCCTTCCTGCAACTGGGAGATGCTGTTTGTCCATAGCGCTGCATGGGTCATAAGGCTGTATGGAGCCCAGGCCCTTGTTGCATGGAGGTAGAGTGCAAGTTTAGTTTCACATTTGTGAAATGGATGTGAAGTTCAGGATGACAACTTGGATGCAGGATGCTATGCCTTTGTTGATAAAGACCACAAAAAGCAAATTGTCCAGGAAAGGAGTACGTGGGATAGGGCATGTGGCCAAATGTCAGTGCTTTCTTTTCCAATTTGACAATGCAATGATTAAGGGGGTGGGAGTGTCTGCACCACAAAGCTTGCTGCCTTTTTCTCTGTCACCAGTCCTTTAGGGCAAAGATGGTTGCTTTGTCTCCCACTGCCTTTTTGAATGTTCTCTGTGTGTTGTGTGCAGCTGTGATTGCTGCATCACAGTAGTAGTTAGGTTGCCAGAGGAAAAGATGCATGTGTGCCCTCTTCTCCTGAACTGCATAGTGGAGATAAATGGAGACTTGCTTTCCACTTCGCTATTAGAAGAAGGGGAGGTGAGCAGAGAATCGTAAGAGCCGTGTAAGCAGCTACTGTAAATGGAGGGAGAGAAACTTGCTATGATATAGAGGCACAGGAGACAGGCCTGTATAATCAAGCTTTGCAGCACAGAAAGGATGACCTCTTACCAAAGATATCTGCTCCTTTCTGTCCCTGTATGAGTCAGACAAGAGCTTCCTGGGGAGGAAAAAAAAACCAACCAACAACCAGCCATCTCTCCTGTGCTTAAACTTCTGGTAAATCAAGTTCTTTCAGAGAATAACCACATCCTTCCCAGTTTGGCCCACGCTGTATTCCCAGGAGGGCCTGCACAACCAGATTTCTTCAGTCTCAGTAACTACTGCCACAAAGCCCTTAGTGGCCAAACTCTCCACACGGTTATCCTGCATACAAAAATTAAAAGCAGCTTAGCTTTTCAGAGAGAGACCGTACCTATCCAGCCTCATGATGGGCTAGCAATAGCTGGTTGCCCAAACTCTGTGTCCCAGATCCATACTGTTTCACATGAGCTAATGGTCTTGGTAGGAGGTATAAGGTGCACCGTTTTAAGCAAAGCTTAAGAATCCAGCTGGGTGGGGGGTCTCTCTGGAGAGTATGTCTGGAGCTACAGACAAAATGTTATATGCTGAAAATTAACGTGGACCACAGATCATAAAATGAAAGGGCAGAAGAAAAGGTGGCCTTCAAGGTTTTATAACAGGAGAAATAGGGAAGATAATGGGGAGCAAGGCACAATGGCCAACAAAATGAGTACTGTGGGCTAGCAGTAAGGAAACACTGGCTAGTACAGGCACTCAGAGCTGGGGAGAACAGGAGGTGTCCCAGCAGTTACCTTGCTGTGTTGAGCATGCTGCCTGCCACCCTCCTTTGGGGTGCTTAGGTGCCTGTGGGTGGGGGTGAATAGCTGTTAATGGTAACGATGTTGGTATTCTCAAGGATTGGGCTGACATCTTACAGGCCTTCATGCATCTGCTCTACTGGTTGACGCTACAGTCAATAGTTTGGCAGTTCTGGAAGAAAATGGGAGTCTCCTGTGGAAATTGCCATGCCTGTCAATGTGTCTAAAGCCTCCTGATCATTTAGCAGTTGCACAGCAGGGTGGGCCAAGAGCTGCCCTGATCCTTTTCCATGTCATTGGTGGGCCTGTCGGTGACTAGCCGCACAGTATTGTTTCTTTGCCTTCCCCAGTGCTACCTCAGCCATGAGGTGCTGCAGCATCGCCTCAGGGGTGACTCCCCAGGCTGCATGCTGCCTTTTGCCTGCAGCAGTCTAGGAATGAGATGCCAGGGGAAGGGGTTGCGTGGAAGGAAGAGTTGCCATTGCATATGCCTGTTAGGAGGTGGATGCATCCTCCTCTTTATCAGAGGCATCTGTGAAGAAGAAAAGCAAATGTGAGTCTTTGCCCGTGAGGTTACGGTATAGTAACGTGGCTTGTGAGCTCCCTACAACCCCTGGCTTCTCAGGGGTGAAGATTTCTGCAGTGTGATGGAGGTGCTGGGGATGTACCTTTTTCTTACTAGACTGGCTTCTGTGAGGGATGGGTGAAAGCTCACACCAGGTTGTCACACTGAGTAGAGGTAAGTTATTTCTGTGTTAGAGCAAGCAATGAGCTGTTGGGAAACTCTCTTTGATCTCACTAGCAGGAGGAAGCAGAGTGTTTAAGGTGTCAAGGATTTGGGTGGTGATTTTGGAGGGATAGAGGAGAGACTGCATGAGGCAGTGTGTGCAGAAAGAGGTTCCTGTAGTAACATCATTAGCTTTGAGAACCCTTTTTTGTATTTGGATATCTTGCGTTTGGGGGAAGGAGGAGGTAATCATAAAGTAATGGGGTAAAGGAATTAGTTTCCTTCCTTAACGGCTGCCTCATTGATCCTTTAGAATTTGGATTTTTTTAAAAAATATTATTTAAAAGCAAGTTGTTGTTTTTTTACCTCTCTGGTTGTGTCTCAGAATAAGTACCAATTAAGAGTAAATAGAAGTTAAAGTAATTTAAATAAGATGTTTACGTATGTCTACAGAGCAAAAATCTATAACTGCCCAGGTTATAATTGTTTTAGACATTTTATCTTCATAAAAATAAATAACAACAAAATTGCCACAGGAGAAATACACCTTTGTGGAAGATAAGAACTGTTTCCTCACAAACACTTAGGAATGAAGCATCATATTTTTTTCAAAAAGAGATTTTATGCATATCTTTTTAAAAATCTTAAGTACTGCTTTTCCTATTACAATAATGATCGACTCTGGATAATAATATTTATTTATAAATTTTTTTGAAGCTGTAGTGAAGATGATAGCTATAGACGTGATTTTAAAGTGGAAGACCTGGTTTTCCATTTTGCGTGCACGCTGATCTTCCCAGAAGCAGTGACTTTACAGAAAATTACTCTGAATCAAAAATTACGGCACATGGTGGATGCTAAGTATATAGAAAGTTGGCTACATGGTGGAAGCTTCCCAAACACAAACAGACTGAGGCTGCCATCCACTTTTCCATTGTTCGTTTGAACTTTCTCTGGTTTGTGGCTCAGACTCTCAGGTCATCTGTTTCTAATGCTGTGTCTGACTTGTGTTGGTCGGTGCTCCTGTGTTACAGAGAATTCATTCAGAAGATCCTGTCTTTCTTGTCAACCCATGTACATGACAGAAGGAACTTGTGCAGATTTTCTAGGGACTAGAAGCCATTCTATTTGAAGTTCGGGAAAGTGTTTGATACTGTACTGCATTAGTGGGGAGGAGGACTGGTTGTCCCTTCCAGGCTGAGTTGGCAGTGACAGGTAAATCTCTGAACTGCAGATGTATGGCTTTCTGGCACAGAAGGGTCTCTTGCTTTTCTCTGTTGAACCTGTATCACCTTATTTAAAATACTTAAATAGTAAGGATCCCCACTTGCTCTCCCATGAGCATACCAGTCACTGAGCTATTGCCTTAAGCTCTACAAGACTGCTTAAATTTTTATTTTGCAGACTGGCAAAGGAAATGTGTGAACATGGATCTGTGAGCATTCTGAGTAGTCTGTTGCATAAACTCTGCCTTGGAGCTTGGTGTTAGTTGCTACCTTTTGGAGATACGTACTGTTTGATTACTGCTCCTCTTGAGCATTTTCTTCTGGCTGTGAGGTTCTCTCTGCTTCCTCAGTTCTGTGAGTGGTGTTGTGGGGTGCCTTTCTGTGTAGACATTGGAGAGGGAAACTGCTGTGTGGGTTTTGTCAGGTGTCTGGAAGTTAGGTATCGAAAGTTTCTGTTGCAATACCCAGTCCCCTTTGTGGATCTGACTGTTGATTGCTTTACTGCATGTCCCAGAAGACTTGACAGAAGATCATTCCTGTCGTGACTGAGATTTTCCTGATTTAGTTTACACATGAAGTAGGCAAGGAAAAGAGTATGGTGCAGGGTTACTGCTCTGGTAACTTGGGTGGTGCTGTTCCGCTAAGTGTGTCTCCCCATTCCGAAAGACAGGAGGAAACATGAATCCGGTCTGACTTTTTTTGGAACCAGAGCAATAATGACTTCTACTGGAATTCCCTTCAAATGAGCTTTTTTATAGATAACGGGCAGTCTATCAACAGTATCACTGGTAATACATGGCAAATACAAGAAGAATTTTAAGATTATTTTGAGGTTCTTCTGCTACCATGGTCCAGATGTAATGAAGCTCTGTCTAGACTTCACATTTGAGGGCCAGCAGTGTACTTTCCTTCAGTTAATATGTATTTGTCTGTCTTTCATGTTTTGTATAGTATATATGGAGATAAAACATATGTAATTGAAAACTCTGTATAAATAGTTCAATTCCGTAATGCCTGGGAAAACTCTCATGTTTGTTTTGGACTGTAAATTGCAGAGGCTGAAATATCTGTAATTTAGGTTAAGCTATAATTTAGGTTAGAACCACAAAATGCAGTGAATTTTGCTAATAAGCTATTTTGGAAAGTATTGGAATGCTTGTTTTTTAGTTTGCTTCAGAATAACTTCTTGGTGGGATGTAACATCCCTGTTTATATTGTTTCTAAGCTTTGCTATAGTTAAAAAATACAGGGATATATGTATTTTCATTTTGTACTTAAAAATACTTAAAGGGAAAACACGGAACTGAGTTATTTAACTACAAAAGGAAATTCTGTAGTTGCTAGTTAATGCAGAATGGTCTGGAGCCCATAGAAGTAAAAAGCAGAATGGTTTCCTTTATCTGTGTATGTGTCTGTGTATACTGGCAATGGCAAGTTTAGCACCCAGTTGTGGTGTTGGAATAGGTTTTTAAAGTTGTTTGGGTTGGTTTTAAGTGCATGAGAGCTTTGCTGCCCTACTGTCCTTTGAAAACCTTCCCCCATGTGCTTTGTCCTTACCCTGGTTGGATTTCTGATTAATATTCCCATCAAGTTTGAAGAGCTAGTGTGAAGGTTCAGATCTGAATATATGTATCACAATATATTGCATGTGTAGGGGTGAATGATGGTGAAGAGTTTGCAAATATACTTGTGATTTTGTTACAAATATATTGAACGTTTAGATGGTGAGTAATTCAGCTCACTGAGCAGCTGTACAGCCTGGGATCTGAACTGATGCCTGGGTAGTTTACCTGGAGACAGGTGATGCAGTTCTGGGCTACCAAGTCTGCACTGCATAGGCATCTGCCTGCTTGCTGGTTAGTCCCCCAGCCACGGGAGTTTACGGCACAGCATTTTATAAGATTGACTGCAGTTGCATTATGGGTATGAGTCTGATTCATGGCCAGGGCAGAAAAAGTGCTCCTGTTGAGTCACAAGGTTCAGAAAGGATCCCCTTGTTTTCTAAACTCCTCAGAGAGGAGTTGTCTAGGTGTGACTAGATCCAATCCTAGTCTCAGACTTGGTCAACAGTTTAGGTCTAAAGGATTACATGTACAGTTGCTCATCAGAGTCAACGTTTGCCTGTCAGAGCCCTCTCAGGGACTTTCAGTGAAACGGTTTTGCAGAGTTGAAAAAAATAATTATTTGTTAAGGTGATAGATACAAAAAAAATCTGAATTGCTGTTGATAAATACACTTACTGCAAAAATCAAGCTCGAGTTCAGAGCTTAGTGCTTTTTGTTAACAATACTTTCCCAGGTAACATCTGATGTAGTCAGAGGCACAGGCCTTACCAAAGAGGTGTCCCTGCTTGGGTAGGAGAGTGGTCTAGGCCCATCAACCCATCTGGTAGTTGGAGTTTTCATCCTCAAAATGGAGGATTCTAAATGCCATATTTAAAGTCATGGCATGGTGAGACTAGGACAGTTATTGTGTGCCCATTGGCCCTTGGCAAGGTTTGTCAATTCTGGAAGGCCAGTGGGGCCCAATGGTTCAGCACGGTGTGGGGGATTCGGTACAGATGTATGGGGGTCTTTCTGGCTTTTAATGAAGCAACATCAGGCTGTGAGGCCCCCCCACCTCATCCCGGGTGTCACTCAGTCGATTTGAGTGTTAGACTGCACCCATCACATCTGTTGTGAGGTAACCGTGTCACTCCGGTGACTACTCATGGTAACTTCTGACATTGGTACCAACACCTCGGGTGTTCCACAGCTGCCATCTGACTTTGCCTTGTAAACAAATGATGATGCTCCAGGTGCTTTGTACTACTGTGGGAGGAGCAGGCTGCTGGGAACAGTTCAGCCTGTCAACTGTTGCAAGTGAAGCTGTCCCCATGCTTTGTTCTGAGCCTTTTGAAAGTTCAAGGGCGTGTGTTGCCTTTGCTGTTCAGTTGAAGGATAAAGATGAAAGCTTGTATCTTTGCTAGCATCTTTCACGGCAGAACAGCATTGTTTGGTCTGCTGGCTTGTTTACTATGTTTCTCATTCCTTTTTTTTTTTCCCTCTTCTCAGTGCCTTGACCTCCAGATAGTCCTTGAGTAGGAGACTTAAACTATTTTGTCTTTCAAATTACGGGGATAACCTCCTTTCTACTCTGATGAAAGATTTCATTTTTATCTCTGTAAAAAAAAAAAAAAAAAAAAGTAGTTGGATAAGCTCTTAAATTAAACATGACTGCATTTGCCTCAATTCTGCTGTGAAAGCTGCGGGAAGTAACGTTGCTTTGTTCAAAAGCAGCTGACTGAAAGCCAAATTAATGTGCTTTTGATGATTGATTTTTTTTTTTTACCTCTGTCAAATCAGGATGCACTAATGATGCATATTAAAATTATAGGTATTCATATATAAAATATTTTATTCTTATCAGTGAATTTTAGAGGAAATTTAGAGTTGTAGAGGAGTTACCCATGTAATTTTAAGTCAGTTTAGAAAATACAGATTGACTGATAATTGCTGCTGGCAGCAAAAGTTGATGATTACCCACCGTTCAGGTAGTAACATGGAGTATGTGGGCCCCCAAAATAGTTCATACCATCGTCATTAGTAGTTTAAAGGATGGTTGACATTGCACTAATGCTTGAAAGCTGCACCCACATTTCTGTTCTGCAGCTCTGCTGTTAAGTATCAACTTCTAGCAGACATGTAGCAACAAGATGCTGACACTTAAACTGCCTTAGCCTCCTGCAAAATAGTTTCTAAATCCTTACATACCAATTTTAAACTGTCTTTAACTTGCATTTGACCTAAATCCACCCATGTAACTTCCAGTAGGAAGAACCTAGTCTTTTCTCAACATTGCTTTGAGTCTAATCGATCTTGAAAATTTCATCCTTCATTTTGTTTCATGTGTTAGTACATTTATTTCTCATAATGTAATTAATTGTGCACGAATTAGAAATTGGAGATTCTTGGCAGCTGATTCACTGTGGCCATCAGCAAATTACCACTCTTGCCAGCCCATCTAGGACTTGTGTGAAGGCATTCATCTCTCTGAGTATGATGGTGATCTCATTTGCATCCAGTCGAGAATAACTATTGAAAATATAGTGTAGGATTAAATCAGCTGTGCCATACTTGTTCGATGTTTTTAATTGAAACTGATTATCATTATAAAAATGGCTAAAGATACTGTGAAGATTAGTTGTTAGCATAGCTCTGTGAGTATGAAGAGTAATTACTGCCTGTTCTTTTGAGACTATTTATATACACCATGAGTGACAGTGGCTGTATTTCCTAAATATCACATATGAAAGTGTATATGTAAAATATATTGTGCTTAGGTTTTGAGGTTGTACTCTAATTCTGTAGAGACACTTACTGGATAGTAGTTGTATTTAAGTCTGGCACTGTAAATTATTAATCATTAATTGTTAATTAATTAGTATCACTAAAGTGTCCTGTGAGAAGCAAAGGAGTTGGACTTGATGATCCTTATGGGTCCCTTCCAATCTGAGATACTCTGTGATACTAATTATTAATCATTTAGGGTCTGTGCTATTTCCTGTGAAGCAGGTAAATAGTTTCATGAATAACGTTGAGACAGTTGGTTTAACTTATTTAACGTCAGTGTTAAGTAGATTAGCTAAGCTCCATGTTTTAACTTGGTTGTTAGACCTCAGTGGTCAGGAGAGTAGGTTGTTACTCCTAAATAACTGGCTCCAATGGCTGAACAACGGCTCCGATCCTCTGTGTATCTCAGCAGTTCAAGGTATTTCCTGTCTCTTACAATCAAGGTTTACCATAGCTGGTATTAACAAAGACCTTGATATTTGGATACATGGTTTTCTATGTTATTTTAAATATTTCTGTGACATTAGTAAGCAGAGTACAAGAGAACATTTTCACTTTCTTGTTTTGACATAAGTTAGTAGTTATTGTATATCCCAACCCAAGAGATGTCTGATCATTTCTGGTAGTACTTTTCTCTGCGATAAAACTGAGATGAGGTAGGACAGAGCATCTGCACTGTCTGCCTGGCATAATGAGCTTGTTTCTGTTGTGTCTTGGGCTTGTAAACCTGCTAAGCCCAAAACAGAGAAGCATGCTGAGCATGAGATTCATGTACAGGTCTAGGTTGCAGTTTACTTGTTGGCAAAGCCTCTTTTAAGAGCATGTTTGCACATAGCTGTTTGTTCTGTACTCTGCACCATTTGTTTTCACTTGTCTCAGTTGTTTGTAGGACCACACCATAACTGGATTTCTAAGATAGTAAATCCTACATTCTCTATGAAGTATGTCTATGTTATATTTTCTCCAGAGGCGAAGCCAAACTAAGGTGTTGGTGCATTGTTCAGTGCAGAAGATGTTCCTCTCACTGGCTAGTGATGTTCTGCTTGCTTTGACTGTCCAACTTATATTCACGGTCCGTCGTGGGTTCATGATTGCTTCAAGGGGTTCAGTTCAGACTGTTTGGATGGGGAGGTTTCTGTACAGGGCACATGCCCCTCGTGCTCTGCAGTGACATTGCAGTGGAGAGTTTGCATCTCACAGTCCTCAGTTCTTCACTGCTATTGCTTAAGGCAGTGCCTCTGCTGTTGTTACAGACTATGTCATCTTTGGCTTGACAGCTGCCATGAGTTTGTTGGGGTTTTTTTGGTAGATTGTTAGTGTATTCTAGTTTGCCTCATATTTACTGGGTTTTGTTTCCCATTGGCAGGAAGAAGAAAATTTATATTTTAGAACTTTTGTTGGCTTTTTTTTTTTGTGAGGCTTCATTCTTGGTTTTAAAAGAGTCTGTTTTCACTCTATTTTTAGCAATTCCATTACCAAATCTGCAGGTTTTCATCTCTGTTCTTTATGAGATAGAGCAGTGGTTGCTAATGCTAAAAATGCCTAGTGCTTAAGTTTCCTGGAAAAGCTTGTTTTGTGTGACTGTGTTACCTGCACTTCCTGAACTTCCTGAAGAGGAGAGGGCTATGGTACTAAATTCTGAGCTTAATCCCAGACTTGGATGCTCAAGACACTAGTGTGTGCATGCAGTTTACCCAGCTAACCACTTGAGTAAAAAATGGTTGGTAGTTTGACACCCATGGTCAGATAACACAGCCTTGAAGCAACCGATTCTTACTGTCAGTGAGCTTGTGATCTTGGCTTTACACTCTTTACTTACAGGCCATGCAGCTGAAGGAGCAAATACTTTGTTTTTCATAAGATTTTGCTTCCATGGACTGTCAGGAAATGCAGACATATTATTTTCTATAATGAAACATTTCCAAATTGGCTAGCTGGAAGCAAAGCCCACATTTAAAGGTACCTAATTGTTTGCGGAGTTCCAGGCACAATTCACAACCTCTTTTGCTGTTCTTAAATGGTGAAAGTAAGCAGTTTCTGAAAGTAAATCTGTACTTTACAAACCCCATTTGTGTTTGCTTGAAGTGAAGTTTTACGCCCGCCCACCCCCCCTCCCCCCTGCAATTTTTTTGTTGAGTTTTTTTGCCTGTAAAATCTCTTGCAGTTTTTTGAGGGACTCAATACCTTTGTTGAAAGGGATGATTTAGCCAGTATATTATACTTCCATTTTCAAAAAGGCTTTCACATGGTTATAACCTATGTTTTTTAAAGAAGCTATGCTGGTAACCCAATGGGAATGGGGACTTTCTTTTCCAATGCCTGCCTAAAGAACAAGAAGAAAATTAGGAATACATTTTTTTTTTCACAGTGAAGAGTATGAAATCATTAGCTGATAGTTTCATTCCAAATAAATGACAACAGTGGCTCCCCCTACTCATCGATACCAAAATTTCTGATATACAACTAATTCATGAATGATGTGGAAGAGGGAAGGATAGTGAATTTGCTGAGGAAACAAAATTGACTAAAGGATTGCAGAAAGGTCTTGTGATAGATAAAATTGAACAATAAAATGGTAGGTGAGATTTAGGGTTGGTAAATGCAGAATAATGAATATGGGGAAAAATAACCCCCATCATCCATACAAGTAGATGAGCATAGTATTACGTTAGTTACTGTCACTCAGAAAAGTGTCTTTGTCACTGTGGAAATGTGAGGTCAGTGTGCAAAAGTAGTTAAGGCAAATAGAAGGCAAAGTATATTATGAAAGGAGTAGAAATCAAAATTTAAAACATTATTATGCTAATGTGTAAATATAATATGTAAATAATAGTAAGATGCCAAAATGACATGGAAAAAGTAGTGAGTAATCTGTTAGCTGTTTGTCCAAACACAAACTAGGCTGCAAAACAAGGAGCTACAATAAACAAATTAAATGCAGTATTTTCTCAGCAGTGCCTAATTAAATTATGCAATATAACTTACTGCTCTAGTATTTTACAAAGGGTATACGTGTCAATGATTGAAAAAGGGATTAGATGTGTTCTAGGCAGAAAAGAGATCTGTTGGTATCTTTTCAACATGGTGGTGGTATTACAACCTGCAGCTCGTTTCCTAAACTGTTGATTGTAGGAAATGGGGAGGGATGTCAGCTTGTCTTAAACACCCTGCTCTTGCTACCAGCTGGGGTAAGAATGGAGTGGCCAGCTAAATGGACATTTGGTCTGACTCAGAAGGTCTGCTTGTGTTTTCATAACATCACACTTCCTGCTTTTAACTTGTCTTCATATTTTCAGGTATCAAAAGGTAAATCCTTTTAGCAAGCTGAAGGAAATGTTGTAACAATTACTCTTGGCAGCCAAGTTCTTGGTTTTCTACTGTGATTATGTTACAGGCTGAGCATAGCTTTCTTCCTAAAAATTTGCAGGTTTTGTATTTATCTGTTAAGGCAGTTTTGCATTTAAATAAAACATGTTCTTAGAACAACAGTGTTTAGCGATGACAACATGCTGTAGTAGAACTCTTGCAAACACTTGATTTTTGCTTGTGATTATCAGCCTTTAACATAGCATTATTGCGTAGTGTTTCTTGTGATATTTTAGCTTTTAAGTATCTTCATGTAACAGAAACTCTGTTAAAATGATAAAGGTTGGGTATATATCCTGACTTTCTTCACCAGACGTTACTTTGTTTATACTAATTTTCTGTATCACTGGAGCAAGCTTACAATTTGTAGTCTTCTTAGCTATGTTGGAAAATGCTATTTAAAAATTGTTGTTTACTTACCAAAATAGCTAGTAAAATATCTCTGTAGATAAAGTTGGTTTCATAGATATGAATTTTGGGGGTTTAATTGTTACTTTCTAGAGAAATATTGCTGTTTTACCTAAGTCTGCAAAAGTTCTTGACTGGCATCCCTAAACTTGCTTTAGAAAATGAATTTTATTTTTATCAACTGAGATGAACTGTAAGTGACAAAAAGGAAGGTTTCATAACAAGCAAAACAATTACTACAACACTTAATTTCAAAAGTAAACTCATTTTTTATGGGAGTTGTATATGACTACCCAGGCTATTATCTTTGTTTTATCCCAAGTGCCAGGAAGAACAGAGCTAACATAAATTAAACACCGGAGCAAATACAATTTAATTGAAAAGAAAGTAAGGCTCATAATTATGCAATGGGAATTTAATTCATTTAGAGTTAACTCCTGACTGTTTCTGGGTTTTTTTCTAAGCTGAAACCACATAGTATTTAGGAAACTTATGGAACTCGGGCACATTATACCAGAGCTATACTTCTCCCCTTGTCATAAAATACTCAAGTCTTGGGTTCCTGCAAAGGCAGCTCCAGAGCAGAGTGGGGATCAGACTTCTGTGTGCCTTCTGTAATGGCATCTGCAGATGCAGCACACAGCCAGAGTGCTCTGAAGGATAGTGCCAACATATTTTTGGTTTTTCATAAAGCATTTTTATGTTATTCTTGTTCTGCCTTATCTTCTCTTTTTTCCCCCTCCGCCCTGTGGATTCCTGTGTTTATTACAAAGGTCCTTTGAGGATCTGTAGGTATTCCATTTTGAAGGGGAAAATTTTTCCATGTCTTCTCTTTTAAACTGCATGCTCAGTAGCAAGACTTGGTCTTTGGGTATGGATGTATATATATTTGGGATACTTAAAAGCTGACGAAAGTAAGGATGCTATTCTGGACTCAGAAGTTAATCCTTCCTTTACCAGTCACTGGTTGAATATTTGAGAGACATAGCTGTTAATGGCAAAGAATTAAATAAAATTATTCCTAAAGAAAAATCTTAATAAAAGCTTTACCTACTTCAAAAATTTCACGCAGTGTTCCTATTTATCCATACATTTCAAAGTGTGTTAAAAATTGTTCTAGCTTGTGATGTGTGAATTTGACTATTTATGTAGGATATGGAGATTCCTTCCTCCTGAAATACAAGAAGTGTTTTGTCAAAAAGCCTACTTGAAAAAGATACAGGCTGATGTGGTCCTGCAGGTGGATTTCACCCTCAACTGTGGGTTAGTTACCTCAGAATGGTGTTTAAATTAGCTTGTTTTACTCTCATGAGCTGGATCAGGAATGTGTACCTGGCATGGCAGACAGGATGGTGAACGGCAGCCTGCAATGGATCCAAAGGCTGGGGCTTGTTCAAGAACCAGCAGGGTCAGAGCCTTTCAACACACGTATGCCCCACCAGTCACTCTGTGCTTCCTTTTTGCTGGGCGGTCTCTGCAGGCTGGGTGAGCGGGATGGAGGAGCCCATCCGTTGTGCACATCCCACCGGCCTGCTGCCCCAGCGCTTTTACCTGGGTCAGATGTTGGCACACCGTGGAGTGCTCTGTGTCATGGCCATGCCTGGCACCTCACGGCCCTAGCTCATCTCTGATCCGGTATCCACGTGCCCAGAGCCACCAACAGGTCACTAATGCATGGTTGGCTTCTTCAATTTGATTTCTGCACGTGCTTGCTAACATGAGGGCCTGCTCGCGCAGCCCCCCAGCACCTCTGCTCCCTTCTGTTGGCCCCGCTGCTTTAGACAAACAGCCCACTTGGTACAGGAGTGCGCCAGGTGATGCTGTCAGTGTGTCATTGCTTGTTTCCTTCAATAAGCTGCCCTTATAACGATGTAGCAGTTGCAAAAATGACCAACAACAACTGGTTTGTCTGAAGTATGCACACACAGGAGTATTTCAGCTAAAATAATTTTCCCTAATAATAAAGCTGATAAAATGTAGAGAAGGAAAGTAGGTGGTTTTTTTTTTTTTTAAAAGCCTGTCTAACAGTAAGTAATAGATTGAATTAATTGGGGGGACAAAAGATGCATTAAACTTAATTCTGTGAATTCTCTAGTAAGAACAGTCAGCTCACTGCCTGGTGCTTGGTAATGCAGGTGGAGAAATTCTCAGTCGTGTAGTTTGAAATGCAATGTTTCAGAAGTGGGGAATAATGATATTTGGATCTCGTTAATCAAACAAACCCAAACCTCTCTAGCATGAGAGATGAGTGCAACACACCATTTAGGATTGAGAATGTAATTTAACAGGAACTACAGAGTCAGACACAGCTTTGAAAATCTCAGGGCACTTATTTAGAAGCTGACTGGTGAACATAGGAATTTAATGTCTTGCCCTAATTTTTAAAAATCTTGGGCCTTCATAATACTGTTCAGATTTCTAATATTGTCAAATAGGAAAAACCAGGTTTGAATAGTTGCAGATTGGCCAAGATTCTGGGGGAGAGGCTGTGCTAGAAGTGCTAAGGGAGCTTCTCACTGCTGGGGCCACCAGGTTTTGCTCTTTCATAGCTGCTGAATGAACACTATTTTCTAGTGTGGTTTTTTATTTCTAACCTACAGGGGAACAAATGTGAGCCCTAGTGACGAAAGTTAGTTTTGATGCCTTGAATTGCCTTTTTAAAGTTAGTAACCAAGGCCTTTTTCTTCCCCATAGCCTTTTCTTACGCTTATGAATCTCCACTGTTCACCAGACGTCCACACATTTCTGTGCAGAGCCTTTGTCCCTGCCTGCCTAGAGCAAGTTCACGTGATTCACCCTTGTCGGAGTCTCTGTGAGAAAGTGTATTCTGACTGTAAGCAGCTGATGGACACTTTTGGAATCACATGGCCTGAAGAGCTGGAGTGTACCAGGTGGGGTATTTTTCATGTTGGCAAGCGGTGAGGGTGATACTTCGTATTTGGCCTAGACAGAGTTGAAAATCTGGGGCAGAACGTTAAATACCACCTTGCTGTAGCTTCCTCATCACTAGTGACTCTTCAGTACTTAGGCATAGGACTATTTTTTTATTAAAGCTTTTTCATTTTTCAAATGTTCACCTGCATTTTCTGCTTGTGACTTTCTTGCAACAAGTTCTGCAGCAGTTCTTTCCAGTATTCAGATCCCTGGAAAAAAATAAACTTTTTGCTGTAAGTTTTGTAAAAATTAAAATGTTAAATGTTACAGCATGGATTTCGCTTTGGTTTCTGATATCTAAACTAGGGATAGTCATACTTCCTTCATGGGGGTTTTGTAAGAAATTGCTCATAGACTAATGAAATACAAAATACTCTGTATTAGAATGGACACAGAGCATTAAATAGTAGATACCTTATCTTACTCTTAACTGTTTAAATGTGCAAGTTCAATATTGTGTTGCTTTTCTTGTACTGCCTGCCAAAAGTATCTTTTTTTTTTTTTTTAAACATCACCTTTTTCTCAAAGATGTTCATGTGTCTGTTCCAGAGAGAAGACAGTTAATATTACATTTGGGGAAAAGATGAGTCTATATATATTAAATGGAAACTGCTGAAAACACTCTAGTGTAATCTTCTTGAAATTCTGACCTTCAGCTGCAGATATTTATAAATGATTAAGGCCAGATGGTTTTTGTTAACACACATCAGAGCAAGAAGTACAGGAAAAGAGCAGAGAGTAGAAATTCAAATCATTTTTCTAACCCCCATGCAGCTGCTAATCTGTGATAGGGCTTGAGGAGAGCTGGGACAGTAGTCCTGTGCCATGATCTCTGATAGAAATCTGTATTGGGGTGAATATGACAGATGACATTAATGCCATTTCCCTTAGCTCTGCAGAGAAATTGAGGTTGTGGGGTTTTAAAACAAGAAGACATGCACTTTTCCTGTCCAGTGTGCGCTTCTGTGCGACAATAGTGCCGCTCAGCACAGCAAATGTCTTCAAGAATTATTATGAAAAATTCAGAAAACTACAAGTGAATCCAGTTATTCCATATATCTTTCAAATGACATTTTAAATCAAATTACAGTTTTGCAGGAACTACTGCAGCTCTAAGTTGTTCTGTTACTGCTAGCATTTATTGAAAAGGAACCTGCTGTGTTCCTGTGTGAAATGATGTCTCCCCAACAGCTGATACGGAGAAGTCCGTGTAATGCAGGATGTTCTTACAACAGCAGAGATCCTGCTGCTGGAGCCCACGGAAGAGGAGCTAGCGTGACGTTGGGCAGTAACTGGAATCCTGAGATTCACTCTTGTATTCTTACAGACATACATCATGCCTATTAAGACACGGGTGAATAAAGTTCCCACTGTTCCCATGCCTACTGGTCTTGGCCCCATGGTTAATGAAAGAATCTGCTACAGAATCAGTTTTCTTAGGGATTAGTCTGGATTTATTTGGATGGCATGATAATGCAGAGAAAAAAAGAACTGAATTTTTTTTTAGCTCAAGCTGAGCTTGTAAACTGACATTGAGGGACACTTATAATAGTGTTTGTTAAAAGCTAGAATGCAAAACTTGTTCTTTGTAAATATATGCTTAAACTTGGAATGCATATAAATATAAATCTCATTTTGAGTAAATGCTTGCCTGTTTGACTTATACTTGCATAATCTAGTTTGAAGATATGTCCAACACTGCTAATTCACATGAAAGTCACATACTGTGTCCAAATAAACCCTTGAGCAGTTGGGTCATGGGCAATTTTTAAATTAACATTATGAAGCTAGAAAAAAAACCTGGTGAAATAGTGATAAATTTTTACAATGCTTCTATTTTCTGCTTTTGTCTTTTTCAGTTAGGTAGTTTTATTGTTCTTGACAAATACTACTGTAACACAAAAAATTATAATAATGATGTATAGTCACCAGTTAGTTCTGGATACTGTCAGCCTTCTTTCTTTGTTCCTTGACTGAAGCTTGCACTTTGAAAAGATTGCTTGTTGTCTGTCTGTTGTTAGCCAGATTTAAAAACCCCAATTATTATAAATATTTTCATGTACATATGTAAAAGTTTAGTAGCATTTAAGATTCTGAAAAAACAATTACAATTTTGAGTAGCGTTTCATAAGCAATAGAATGACAGCTAGAGAACAACGGTTAAATAGCTATGTTTGAATAGTCTTCTAAACTGAAAATACTTGAAGTCTGTCTTTTAAAATGCCACCTGATTTTTTTTTTCGTATAATGTACATTTTGCATTATCTAAAAAATTTAACAGTGCTTGGAATCAGATTTTTTCTTCTTTCTAAGAAGTAATAATACTTGAAAATGAGGGTATTAAGATATGTCTTCTTCTGCTTATTTATGTAGACTAGTCAATTGTGATGAGGCTTTTCCTGCCACTGCTGCTGTAACTGCAAATGTACATGGAACTCAGAAGACCCCAGGCCAGACCCGGAGGGATTATGGATTCTGGTGTCCACGACACCTACACACTACCAATGGACAAGGCTACAAGTTTCTAGGAATTGATCAGTGTGCACCCCCATGTCCCAATATGTACTTCAAAAATTATGAATTGGATGTTGCAAAAAGCTTCATCGGAATAGTTTCAATCTTTTGTCTTTGTGCTACGCTTTTCACATTCCTGACTTTCCTGATTGATGTTAAAAGGTTTAGGTATCCAGAGAGGCCTATCATATATTACTCTGTCTGTTACAGCATAGTCTCTCTAATGTACTTCATCGGATTTTTACTTGGGAACAGAACTGCCTGCAACGAGGCAGACGATAAGTTAGAGATTGGTGAAACAGTTGTTCTTGGCTCCCAAAACAAAGCCTGTACTGTCCTTTTCATGGTTTTGTATTTTTTCACTATGGCAGGAACTATATGGTGGGTGATTCTTACAATCACTTGGTTCCTTGCAGCAGGAAGAAAATGGAGCTGTGAAGCTATTGCACAAAAGGCCATGTGGTTCCATGCAGTCGCGTGGGGAATACCTGGTTTTCTAACCATTATGCTCCTTGCAATGAACAAAGTTGAAGGGGACAATATCAGTGGAGTTTGTTTTGTGGGTCTGTATGATCTGGATGCCTCCCTGTACTTTGTGCTTTTGCCGTTGTGCCTTTGTGTTTTTTTCGGTCTCTCTCTTCTTTTAGCTGGTATTATTTCTTTAAATCATGTGCGGCAAGTCATACAGCATGATGGCAGAAACCAGGAGAAGCTAAAGAAATTTATGATCCGAATTGGAGTTTTTAGTGGTTTATACTTGGTGCCACTTGTAGCACTTCTTGGATGTTATGTCTATGAACTGGTGAACCGGAAAATCTGGGAAACAACTTGGGTGTTTGACCACTGTGACCAGTACCATATTCCTTGTCCTTATCAGGCAAGTAGCAGTTTCCTTTATAAATAATATCAGAAAGTTAATTGACAGAAACCCTTACGCATCACCATATCTGCCGTGCAGTTCTTAAACTATGCTCGCATTAAGTCATCAGTTAAAGAACATGCAGTGATTAGTTGCTTTTTAAGTCAAAATCGGTGGTATGATAATTTTGCTTTGAAAATTTTCACTAATCCAGTTGATACCACTCAGCAACTGAATTCCAACTCACAGCTCTAAAGGGAATATAAAATCTTTACAGTATTTGAACTTCATTTTACAAATTGCTTTGGGGGGAGGATCATTCTTCACAGTATCTGTTCCTAAATTTGGGTGCCTAGCTCAGCATCAAAGTACCGAAGGTGAATTTTCATCATTTTCAGTTGAAGCTGAAATAATGATTCTTGAAAATTGAGTCTAAATTGGATTTAAAATGTTGCTTATAACCACAGATTTAAAATCACTTTCATCTTTTTTTCTTCAAAGTGTAGAAGTGTGAAACACTTGAAATTATAAAACAGATTTCCAGTATGTTTTTCTACAGTAGCTGTCATTTGCAAGCTATTTTCATTAAGATGAAGAAATCGTTTAAAAAACCCAACGAAACAAAAAGCAAATAGAAAAAAACAAACAACCCAACAACACTTTAAATTGCAGAGGTGTTTGTATTTAACATTTGACTCTTTAAAAACCAACTTCCTTGGAAAGGCTTTTAAAGTAAATCTGCCCACGTTCAGTACGCTGTGGATTTGTAAGTACATAAAACTCCCTGCAATTGCAAGTAATTTGTGGTTTGTTTCTTTCCATTTAAGAACAAATATAAAAGATGACACCATCACAAAGAGAAATGCAAGTGTCTCATGTCATCTTTCATTGCTTTGCACTTACCATCTATGTTTTTACTGCAATAAACTTTCATTAAAAAGAGACACATAAACACAGGCATTATGGAATGATACAGATTGATCTTTGTGCATTCTTAAACATCCTCTGTATCCTCTGTATTGAACAGAGGATTGAACAGTCTAAACTGAGAGTAGCACAGCTCACGGACTTCTTGGTTATTTTTGCTTCCATTACCATTCTTAACAAGTACACTTTGTTTTTAGTGGGTTTTACACAGAGCTCTGTATCAGCCTAAACAGTCCAAAATACACGAGGTGGAAAACAAGGCTTTTATACTTTAAAAAAAGAAAATAAAATCATTTTGTTGGGCTTAAATATAGCAGCTTGGCGTAATAACACAGAAAGAACATATATTCTCAGCCTTTTAATTAACCTATTGGAAAGAGTAAACAGCAACAGGGAATGCTGCATAAAGGCATACTTAATGGGATCTGTCCCTGTAATAAACAGCATGGGCTAACTGGAGTAGCTTGAAGTGGTATGCTTGGCCTCGGCTTACCTGAGCTAACTGGTGGACTTTTATTACATTGGCCAGATCAAAGCCAAATAAAACCAAACTTCATTTTAAGTAGCTAATCTTGCCTGGCTAACAAAAATAGTGAGTTTCGTAGATGGGACTGACAGATAAGCCAGGTAATGTAAATTAAATTTGCAGCATGGCAGCAGAAGATAATAATCTCTTACTGAGTTAAATGTCTCTGCTCCTATGATCCAGTTCTGCAGATAGGTGGATTAATTTTGCAATAAACAGAAAAGTACCGTGTAGTTCCCTGCAGCTCCTTGAAGATGCTGTCTAATCTGATTAACTCCCAACTCATCCACTTACAGTTTCTTTTAAGTTGAAGGGATAAATCTTACACATACAATCTATCTCTGAAGAACATGGTTTCTAATACTGTTATCCCCCAAATTACCTTTCCTTTCAATTTAAAAGAAAAATATTTCCTTCTGACTAATCTCCTCTGTGTATTCAGCTGTAAACGTTAACCAGCTCTGACTTGACTGTACAAGTCCTAACATTTGTCCACAGTACAAGCCTCAACAAAGAACAACAGCCATAAAGGAGAAAGTCTTTTTTACATCATTTGTTTTTCTGTGTTTAAAAAATAAATAAAGTATATTTTCTTCTTTGCATTTATTATACTTTATTATCTTCTAGGCAAAGGCATTGGCAAGACCAGAAATATTTTTATTTCTGATGAAATATTTGCTGACGTTAATTGTTGGCATATCTCCAGTCTTCTGGGTGGGAAGTAAAAAGACCTGTTCTGAATGGGCCAATTTCTTCAACAGAAACCGCAAAAGAGAGTAAGAACAACTTTTTTTTAATTCCTGTTTTTTAAAGTGTATACTTCAAAAAAAGTTGGATTTCAAACGTGTTTCTCTAAATATAAGTCAGGTAATCAAAATGTTGTCCTTAGACCCTTTCTTTTTTGTACTCTACATGCTGTCTGTGGGTGTCTGCAAAATTCCTTTGGAGTCTATGGAAGTTTTACATATGCAGTGACTTTTTGATAACATTTTCAAAAGATAGAAAATATTTTTCTCTGCTGATTTGTTCTTTTCCGTAGAGCAGAAGACATACTGTTGTGTTTAGCGTCAGCTATTACATCTCTGGTTTCCAGTGGCATGAGAAAAGATATTTTCAGCCACCAATTTAGATCCTTTCACGTGTTTTGACTACTTCATTTGGCCCAGTACTTAGCTGTGTTTACTATCATACAATAATAACATCCAGTGTTTTTCGCTACCACCAGGCTTGTCTTATTTTAAAATTATTTTTCCTTGAACCCTTCTTAGTATCACTTCTATTGTATTAATTACTGGTCCTTATTTTTTTCTGAGACAGAGTAATTCTGTTTTATTACTTAGCTTTAGTAAAGTTTTATATCTATGGATTTAAACAGATTATAAATGTCATCTCTGTTTCTTGTACTTGCCTTTTATCCGTTCCTTTTTATTCCTTGATAATTTCTTTTCAGATTACATGTGTTACTTTACGAATTTTGTTACGGTTTTAGATCTTTTTATTTCTTTGGATTTCCCAAGGCAGCAGCCCTTAAGCTCCTTTTATTTTACATCTACATTCCTAGATGGTGAGCTTATAGCTTCCTTTCCCTCTCCCCTCTTTTTCCATTTCCTGTATATTTTTTCTTGTGTTTCAGATGTTAACTGCTTTCAGCTATAAGAATTTAAAAATAATGAAGTCAATTTTATAATGCTTACTGTTTTTTCACTTGAACAAGGTTTACGTTAAAGTTAACTTGGTAATACAGCTAATCCTGCTTTCCTCTCTTAGATGATTAATCTACTGAAGTCATTGGACCTACTTGCAGAAGTAAGAAATGTAGAAATCTGCTTTGTTTAATTGTTCACAGGCATAATTACTTTGGAACCATTATGACCAGATTTTTTTCTCCTCTTTTTACATATAATTTTTTTTCTCGTGTTCATTAACATCCAGCCCAGATTGTATCACTCGTTGCTATTGTTTCACGTTTTTGTGTGCAAAGCTGTATTACATTATATCTAAGGTTATCCTCTTCATTCAGTTACATGCTTGTATTTTCTTTCAGTCCAATCAGTGAGAGTCGAAGAGTGCTGCAAGAATCATGCGAATTTTTCTTGAGGCACAATTCCAAAGTTAAACATAAAAAGAAGCACTACAAATCAACTTCACACAAATTGAAAGTAATTTCGAAGTCAATGGGGACTAGTACAGGCGGCACAACAAATCATGGAACTTCTGCAGTAGCAATCACTAATCATGATTACTTAAGCCAAGAAACTGTTGCAGAAATTAAAACCTCTCCAGAGACATCTGAGAAAGAGATAGAGGCAGACGGAACATCAGCCCGAAGAGTCGAGGAAGGTGAAAACAGTGGAGATCAGATGTTATCTAGTTCTAAACTGACTGTGGATCAGGTGGAAAAAAGAAACAAAGCAGATAGCACGTGTCATATGAGTAGCTTGGCTGAGAGCATGAAGAGAGTAGGTGAAGGAAGGTAAGGCTCCTTAACTTGATCTTTTGCTAGTTTATGCGTATTACCACTATTTTTCTAAGTTTTCTGTTTCTCCTCTCTTGAGGAATCGGTATACTGTCAGTATACTGTTAACCCTCAGTAGCTGTCAAGAGTACTGTAATTCTTAGAAAATATTTCATATGGACATGTACCTTTAGCATATGGGCTATTTTATATTTTTTGTAGGATTCTTCTTTTCCTTTTAAGCGCTGAATGCTGGGGCTTCAGCTTGTAGGATATTCTTGTATCATTGAACAGTGACCCTCTAGAAACCTGTGGCTGCAATGCAATCATTTTGAGGGTGGCAAGTCTGAAAAAGAACAATGGTGACCCTAAACTTGGAAAAGTATACAGAACTGTATTGTGTTCTCTTGAAAAGAATATAGCTTAAGATATATTGTAATTTCATTGCTAAAAAGGTATTTTCTTCCAGTGTAATGCACTGTACTTAAAATTGATTCCCTGTGTTTTATTTTTAATTACTTGCAGAATAACTCCTAAAAATGATTTTCTTGAATCTCCTCCATTACAAAGCAGCTGTTCGCAAATACCTGATGTGTCTCAGTCAGCTTCCATATCACTACTTGTCTACTCAGCTTCAGACACCAAAAGAGAGTTGGATTCAGGAAACAGTTCAAACCCTTGAAAGACTGCAATTTTATATGAACGCTTGCAACGTATAAAACTGATATGGGTTCTGTGTTACACTGGAAATAACAGATATTCTGTGCCTTATTAAAAAACACGCATATCTTGCTTTGCACTTAAAAAATGTAACTTTTGTTGTGGGGACAGCTAGCAATAATGTACTGTATTTAATCCGATCCAGGAATAATGGAAATTGAAGCTCTGTAGGACACAGCTGGATTGACTAGCAGTAATCTAAGAAAAAGATGAGAGAAACAAGTATTATGCCCAGTATAAAGAACACTTTGTAATGAATTGCATTAAAGTAATGTTTAGAAAGCACTGTTACTTTTCAAGGCATAAAAGTTCCATCTGCATTTTTGATGCTTTTCGAAACTTGTTCATTTTTTTCTCTTAGTTTACTGTGTCTTAAACAGCAGTATCACTTGAATAAGCGATACACAAAATTATAAATACTTTCTAAATTATGTGTCATGATGTATCAATTATAGCACTGGTTTATGGTAGCTTGTACACCGAATATGAAAGGGAATCTGGGATTACAGTGATTTATTTTGTACATAAAAATGAATTTTGTAAATAACTGACTGCATAAGGTCAGTGTTTAGAACTACTGTTTTATATGTATTGTACAAACTTGGTAAAGTTAACATGTTTCTGTTAGGTTGTTACTAAAGTCAGCAGTCCTGTGGTGATCAGATAATGTTACTTAGTTCTGAGTAAAGCAGATTGTACCTTAGTTATATATGCAATGTGTGCCATACACTGCGCATTTGGGGCAAGACTGGTCAGACATCTGTGCATCCTGTTACAGGGATAATATGTTAGAGGCAGCACTACTTGAGAAAAATGCTTCTTGGAGCCCCTCCTGGTGTGGTGTTCCAGTGCATTGTGCCAAAGAAGAACGTGCTTCAGATCCCTGGCGGCTTGGGGGCCAGAATCTAAAGTATATATTGAGGCTTTTTTTTTTTTTTTTTTTTTTTTTAACTGAGCTGCGGTGAAAGTGTATGTTTCACTTCGTTTCTATGCAAGTAATTTAATTTTTTTTTAATTCTGTAGAGAAACAGCTTGCAGAAAACAGAGTTATTAATATACAGGGTTGTTTAACAATATATTTACTTAAAAGAAGACTTTAATACTTTTTCTACAAAGCTTAATTTTCTATATGCTACAGCAATATATTTTCTTTAAATTAAAAAGGTCTTAATACATATAGCTTTTCTTATGATAATGTGGGTCTCAAGAGCAAGTACTACTGATGTGGATAAGAATTTCTTTGTTTGGCTCTTCAGAAATCCTGGCTCCAATGAAGTCGATGTGATTTATTACTTGGGATAATTTGGAGCCAGGGTTTCGCTGTTTTCTAAACCTAAATGTTAATGCATTTTTAAGACTGCGCACTGCCCTGCATTTGATTACTAATGAGAATATTTCTCAATATTTTGATATGCAGAGAAATTATTGTGTTCCATTTAGGCAGCATTTGTGGTGATGCTTTGAACAGTCAAGCAAAATTGCATAATACAGAGGTTGTGTAAATGCTGAATCAACAGGAACTACAGTTCTGATAAACCGAAGTTACTTGTTTTATCCATCATGTGTTAAAAATAGAATGTATTTACCTTTATATTGTGGCATCTGCATTTTAGCATTTGTAAACTACTGCCTTCAATAGGATGCAATTTCCTTTATATTTTCCCCATTACAAATGCACAAAATTCTTGCTGCTGAGAAGGCCAGTGAGAAAGACGTGACAAATCTCCTGTGAAAAATGCACACTAACTACCCTTCTTTCTTGTAGTCATGTTTGTAAATGGGTGACTTTATACACATGTTCAGTAGTTTTGTTATTACTGTCTTTGTTGGTAATAAAATACACGGTTGTATAGTAAGAGCTTCTGAGTTGATATTTCTTATTAACTAGGTGCAGCATGTTAGTTGCTTTATCACTGTAGTATTTTTGCACCTAAGACACTTTAATGTATTTTTTTATAGAGCTGTGTGAAGGTAATAAGTATTGCAATGTTTTTATCCCACCTGTGTAAGTGAGAAACCGAGACAGAACAATACTGAGAATTGTTCACGTGAACATGGAGAGTTATGAAGGAGTGAAAAACTTGAACTAGTTCTTTCATCCTAACATTTAGAGCATTCTTTCTTTCATGACCTCTAAAGACCTCCTTTATATTACATAGAATATGTGTTTCCACTCTATGCTCTTGCTGCAACCCTTTAAAAGTATTGATACTCATTTTTTATTTATTTAATATTATTCCCTTTCTTAGGTAGTTCAGAAAAAGTCATGCTTTCGTGGTAACTGGTCTAAAGGAGATAAATACAAAGTAATTTTGAAGTTACAGCATTGCTGTGGGCTTAAAAATAGGTACGTGTTCAAAGAACTGTGAAATACCAAGCGGTAATCATAACATTCATTGGAAGTGAAATGCATCAGTGGTAGATTGAGACTGTAGCACATGTGTGTTCCAGTCCTGCCGTACCAGAAATAACGTACAGACTGAATTCCCAAGGTGACCTTTATAGCTAAAAAGATTGTGATCTCTGGATGCTTTAACCCTGAACTACCCAAGCAGTAACTGGAAAGTTACACAACTATTTGGACATCCACAAAATTGATGGGGGGAAAGAAACTGAAAGAAGAGACACGGAGATGAGTTGAAGTATGGAAGACTGCCTTACAGTGATGGACTATAGAGAAGCTCGTAACAGTTTCTCTTAACAAAAAGTGTTTGGGTTCTTTGCTTTCGTCTTTTACCTGGCCAGAATTCAAAATGAAGATAGACAATCCGTATTAAAATGGCTTTTCTTAAAGAATAACTTATTACTGGAACATCTCCATCAACTGAAGTAATTTAGTTGAGACTGGCTATCTTCTGGAAGACTCACTATAAATCCAACAATTCAGAAGATTGATCCAGCTATTTTAGTTGTTTGCTGCTTTTGTTTGCAGAAAGCTAAAATAAAGGATAGTGACAATTTCTCCAAGCCCTAAAATGTGTGCCAAATGGTCTTTTACTTCTCTTCTTTCCCTTAATGGATCTGTCATAAATCACTTCAGAGTAGGCGTTAAACTAAGTTTTCATGTTGCATAGGAAACCCTTCGAAGGACAAGATAAATTAAACATGCTAAATCATACTTGACTGGTGATATTAACAGCACCTGAAATTACCAATAGAGTACTTACAGGGTATGTGTTGTGTCTACTGTATTTTACTGTCTTATTTTGCTAAATTCTTTTAGTGAAAACTGGGGTAAAGGTCACCTAGAGTATAAAATGATCTATGCACGTATTTGGGAAAAAGAATAGTTTTTATGACAAATTTTCAACTGATTTACAGAGAACCGTATGTCCTTTTTCTTTGCAGGATACAGAATATACTAGGTTTAAAGATGGTCAAATCCTGTTGAATTTCAGAAGCAAAATTAAAATACGAAGAGTTTAACTTCTTTAATAAAAGTAAGTTCAGCATTCTGCAAAGCACTGAAAAATGCAGTAGCTGAATAGCATGAGGAATCGTATTTCCCTTTGAAGATTGACCACCCAGTCTCAACGTGCGGTTTCAGAAGGCTGCACATCAAAGGAGAAGCGCTATGTCCCTCCCTTCACGCTGGCCACTTGTGGAATCGGGCTTTGAAGGTGTCTGAGCGCTCTCTGTTTGGCTGCGGTCACTGGTACAGATCTCTGCCAGTGTTAACCACTGGTATTTGCAGCAATTCAGATGCTGGCACCAAGGGTATTTTAGAGGTTCATGGGAATAAATGTTATTTTCTGTGCATTACCTTTTTCTTTGTGATTATTCTTTCACTCTTATTTTTGTCCCTTACCATACTTAATTATTTCTTTTAATGGGCTAGAGTTTAACTGTAATTAAAAATGAAGAAGTTGGGCAACCTATACCACACCTTCATGAGCTTTCTGCTTTGTATCTCTAGAAGTGGAGCTCAGAGTATCTTTCTCGTGTACATCTGTGAAATCAGTTTCATAGATTTTACTTCCTGTTAAGAAGCACTTGAGATGCAAAGTATAATTAGAAGCTTAAAAACATGCCAGGACATCTATATCTGAGCTCTTTATTAATGTTTATTCCCTGTATTTCAACTTTGTTTATAGAAACTAAATATAAAATAAAAATTTGCTTTATTTCAGGTCTTCCTAGTTAAAATAATGACAAACATGAGATGTCTTCAGACATACAAAGATCTGTCTTCATTAAATGGCTCACTGCTGGTTTCTTAGCACAGACAGGAGCTGGAGAGAATAGTTTCTGGGAGAAGAGTGGTGTGGAAGAAAGCAGTTGTGGAAGCTGGATGAGCACTCGGGACTGGGCAGAGGTGAACCTGAGGGACACTGATCTCCAGGCTGGAGAGCGTAGTCTTGGGGATGGCAGTGTAGTCAGGAGACTACATCGGGTCTTTTAAGTGATATTTTAGGTCTTGCTCTTGACATACAAGTTGAAGAGAAACAGCAAGAAGAATTTTACTCCTATTAAGTAGGTTTGTAAGTTACAGAGGTGATGATGGGATCACTAGATGTGGCCACTAAAAGGATCTTAACAGGAAAAAGTACATTCTGTGTTGGTCATGTATGAATGACGATCAAAGTATCTAGATTTTTATGAAGATAAGGTGCATCCCAGTTTATCTTCCCGATGTTCTGCCTGACCGCATGAAACTGGATCACAAGAAATTAAATGGGCACAAAAATAAGGCACTGCCAGATAAGGTCCTGGAGGAAATGGCTTGTAAGTTAGCTAATTAGTTGATGTCTTAAGCTAGCTGGGAAGCTGCATGCTCTACAGGCCCAACTCTAGCAGCGTCATACCTACTATCCGAGAGTGTATGCGAGTCTTGAATGACCCAGCCAAAGACAGAGGGTTTGAGGATGCTGAAGCAGCTGTGCAGGTTTCTTGGCACTGGGTTTGAGTCACCGATGTTGCCCACGGGACACAGTCCTTTCTGGGACTTGCTGTCCTTCCAGATTCGCAGGGCTGCAATCCAGACTTCCGACTAAAGAACGAGTGGATGCGCTACAGGGCTTAACAGTCCAGACAGGTATCATTCCGTGAAACATGAAGAGCTGGCGCTGACAGAGATGTGACATGCCACTGGGCGGATGAGACGCAAATATTTTGGGCTGGCTGAAGTTGGGACTCACTGTGGAAATTAACCGGAGCTATTTTTCTTAAAATCTGTTAGTAGTAGGCAAGATCATCCTGAGAATGGATACTGTGAGAGAAGCTGATGGTCAGGATGATGTTCCCTATGGAGAGAAACGGAAAGTCACCAAGCCAGTAGGAAAACCCAAGAAAGCACGCCCAATAAAAAAGAAGAGAGGACTTTGCCTTTTAAACTCATATAGCCTCAACAGCATTAGATATTTTTAGGGCCCACGTACTGAAAGTTTTTCTACTTGGCAATGGGAAATTGTGAATTCATGAATGAGATTTGTAAACCAACCAAGAGGTGCTGTAACTACAGCAAATCACAAGGACAGAAGGAAACCACGCTGGAAATGAAGTCATGCCTCACAAAAGCATAGTTAGATGAAGCACCTGCTGTAAAAAAATGTAACTCAAAGAAGGACTTGAAAAGACAGTTTTCTTTACAGGAACCTGGTAGGTCCTCTGCTGTTCTGGCCAAACACAGTTTCATCTCCATGTGAGCCAGGGAGTCAGTGTCGTGCTTGATCCTTTCCAGCGCCATCGCACGAGTCAGTTGTTGATGCAAGTCAAATAAGATTTCTCTTTCAGCATATAAAATAACTTTAATGCAAGAGTTTGTCTGTTGAGGTATCGTTGGGGCTAACTATGGGATGACCCCACTGAACTGCTCGTGGTGAACCTCCCTCACTGTGCCCGAGCCAGGAGCCCCTGTAAATCCATCGGCCTTTTGGTGACAGTGGCTTATCAGCAAACAGACAAGGCAGATGCTGCCCAGAAGATCCACAGCCCTGCTTGCAGCAAGCCATGGTGCCTCTTCACTGAGGTCAGGCCACCTGAGGGGGACAGCATGGATGTGAGAAGCACCAGGTCTCAGGAGTGCCACGGGCTCCAGGCTCCACCACCATGCCAACCAGGCAGAGCCACAGCAACCATGCATGTGCAGATACATCACTGCTGCTGTGGCTCTGCCCCCCTCGCTCTGCCTCTCCTCTCAGACAGGAAATTTTGTGCAACTGTTGAGTGTCCTGGGCCAATTCATTTTTATCTGTGACCAAATCCTCTTGCTTCCACAGGCTTCTGTGTATTTTGTGCGTGCTATCTATGGTGGCTATCGACCTCTGGTTTCTGTGAGCCGCCCTGAAGCGCTACGCAGCCCTTCCGTAGCCTGCAGCCCGCTCCTCATTGCTGCCCTGCTTATCCTGAGGAACTCCTTTTCAAAGGGCTTGCTGGATACAAATAAAAATATTAATTTCAAAGTCCAAGCCCATTCCTTTAATTTTTGGGTTATCACTAATCTGAGGTATTATCTTCCAAAACTGGGAGGGCAGACCTGTGGCAGTGCATGTGATGGATGGTGTAGAAAACCCGAGATTGTTCCCTTCATTGAAGAAGCTTTCCCATCTGAATGGAGCATTGTATTTCACCTCCTAGTAACTATTTACTAGTGCAGGATTCAAGGGAAGTCAGCTTTTCAGTTCTGCAAAAGGCCTTTCTATTCATAGAGAACTAATGAGGCAGCCAAGTCACTTTTCTGCCATTGACTAATTCACAGCCATTCTAATGAGCAATTGTTTCTCCCAAGCCTCCGCTCTCCCCTTGCACATGATGATTCACCGGAGGCCTGGTGAATTTCACTTAAAGCTGGACTGAATTAATTTTCCCATTCCACCATGTGCATGAGTCCTTGAACCATCCGATCTAACTGGACCCGCTTTGGCCAGATGTGCTCCAGATGCCCCTTCCAACCCAAAGGTTTCCGTGACTGCAGCCAGGATTGCACTGGCCACCCCAGGAGACAGTCTTGCAGAGGTACAGACCAGACGCCTCCGGAGTCAGAAGGCTGCAGCCAGCAGTCAAGGAAAACAGGTCTCAGCGGGGGATTTTCATCATAAAGCTTACACTAAGGAAACGTCCGGGTATCCCGAGTTATCCTTTATTGGTGAAGCAGGCAATTCTCCCAAATGGTTTTATTAAAGTTTATCTAACTCTGCCTGACAATTGGCGAGTGGCGTTTAGTTTCAGATACTCGATGCTTCCATTATTATTGTAAAAGCCACAGCTATAGGGAAATGTGACTATAAATGAACTGATGGCTCGGACAGAAAAAAAAAAAATATATGCCTGGAAACCCCAGCAGGCTGTGAAAGGAGCTGTTCCCACAAGAGGTGTCCAAGGTATGTCCCGGTCTTGACTTGTTGGTAGCAATGTTAAGAGATTTATCTCCATAGAAAACTTGGTTAATCTGACTAGTAAAAAAGTGTTAATCCTTTCTCTAGTGTTTTCTACTGTGCAAAACCACAATGTTACCTACAGTAACATTAAGAACCGCCACAGGCTTATTCAGAAGTAAAGAATTAACACTTAGCTGCCGGATTTTTCTTGCACACTCAAAAAATGCCACCCTCCTGTATACGGCCACAGGAATCTTCTCCCGCAGACAAGCCTCTGACAGGTTAGCTTATGCTTTCCTAACAGCTGTGCCCCTCTTGCCTTTCTTCAATGTGATGGACTCAGTTGTTATGCTCTGACCTCTGCCAGTCCTTTCGGGCTGTCATTCAGATTCTACATGTATTTTTTTTCATGGCTTGTGTAGTGAACTGTCAGCATGACTGGGCTGTCGCCTGGAGGTGCAGAGCCTCAGCAAGTAGAATATTGATACGACTTACGCTTTTAAGCTTTCCTCAAAGGCAGAGACATCACTAGGTATTATAATCCACTAAAAAGTCTGCCCCAAAGTGGTTTTTAAGATTCAAATGTTCATATATGTACCTGCAAAGCACTGCTGTGACTATAATGCCATCCTTATCATTTTATGTAGAAGCTACTGGAAGCTTTTCTTAAGCAGGAATATCTGTGCTAGTAAAGTAACAAAACAGAGGGAGAGAAGTTTTGGATTATTTTAAAATATTAAGCATGCCATATAAATATTTAAATTAAAAGATATTAGAAGAGATCAAGGCCACGATCCCATCGATTTTTATGCAGTTCCAAAGTTTATTTTGTGGAAGAAAATGAAATCTGTTTCTTAAACCTGTGATAAATTTCCTTGCGAGCTCTTACTTTGGTTTTCTCCTGCAGCAGTACAGACGGCTCTTTTGTCCCCTCCGTCAGACAGGCAGGCTGCAAAGAGCCATTTGAGAAATTCAGCAGTCTCCTCTGATCTCAGCCTTTTACACTGACTTGCAGCCTACCCTAAAATATCAGTAATTAAAGTGAGCAAGAGCTAAACGATGAACTCCACCATTAAAAGCACCAAGGGTAGATCAGCAAAGATCCCGAGCGTTGCGATGCTGAGCACGGCAGTGCTAACCCTGAGCGCTCTGCTGCTTACCCTGGGGCGTGCACGCATCCCCCAGCACACGGCAGGTAGGACTGCCAACCACAGTCAAAATCCCCAGGCGTCACCAGAACAGAGAGACGTACAAAGCGATAAGAGTTAACAGCAGTTGAAAAGTCCAGGTCTTGGCACTCACGTTACTGGGCCTCTTTTGGCTCAGGATGCTCAGCCCTGAACCTTCTGCAATATTTAGACAAAGTCTGGTTTTCCTGGTTGTGAAAAGCTGCAAGTAATGTAGTTCCCATCTGAGAAGAATCTGTTTCTGAGCAGTTAAAGCATCTCCTCCCTGTATAAGGAGACTCTTCTACCAGACCTGGGTCTGTTCTGCCAGGTTTGGAATATGGACCGGGTCTTTCATTCCCAGGCTCTGCATTAACCATGAGCCATGGGTTCCCTTGATAAAATGCTCCTAATCTTTCCTATCGCAGTTGTTTCACTTTGTGAAGACCAAGGAGTGAATAGCAATTACTTACTGATTGAATTCATACCAGTGCTCTAATAAACGGTATTCATAAACTGGAAGAGTTTTCACCAGAAAGGTGGAGAGACCCAGCGACCCAGTGGGCAGCCCCTTGAATTTAGACATTTTATAGCTGAGGCGAATGGAAAGACATGGGTGTATGAGCACTTTCTCTTCTCCAGGCTTGTGTGGCTGGTTTTTTTTTGGGATGCTGAGAGGCAATGTGAGGGGAGAAAGCAGCTCAAATTGCTGTGGGGAGAACATGCTTCTGGCACCAGACTCATGGTGTGAGCATCTGCTACGTGTGGTGCAGGTGGCAGCGCCACAGTGACCTTGCATGAGCCTGCCTAGGTTGTGCAGCAGCAGACTGGACATGTGGAAGATTGTAGTGTCATTTAAAGGATGGATGTGTGTACCTCAACATCTGTGCTGATATGTTTGCCACCCGTAAAAGATAAATTCTATATCATATGGTAGTATGGGTAAGATGAAGGAATCCACTAGCTGATGTAGTACAGATCCTGAAGATGCTCAGGCAGGCTTATTACAGCAGCTCCTTTTGTCTGGGAAATATTTAGGGCAAAGTAGGTCAGTAGTTCTGATTCAGTTCGAGTGTCTCACCAGCATTCAGCAATGGGTGCTGTCCTCAGAAGCATTTAAATACATCAAAAGCCCACAGAGCATAAGCCTAGCAGGTGGCAAGGCTTGCTCGGACCAAAGCAGGCTAAGGACGATGTTGATATTTCTGTTTTCCAGGCTGCAGGTCAAATGAGCATTGGGAACGGCACAATACACTTACTAGAGCTCAAAGCAGATGTCCCACCATTATTTGCTAAGACCTTCTCTTACAGCGTTCCTTAGCTTGCTTCGGCTGGCAAAGGCAGCCGTTTGGGATTTAAAAGCTTCTCACTCAGACCCGAACTCTAATGGTGAGCAAACCCAGGCAGAAAAATGCATACGGAAGTCTGTGCAAATTGTTAGCTAAAATACCGAGTATCAGGAAGGTGTACAGTGCTGCTGTGCTGTGTGCTGCAGCTGTGGCGCCTTGCCTGAAGAAGTTAATTCTATAATACAGGAGTCTGGCAATGTGGGAAGGGACGAGCCTTAGCAACAGCCCGTGCTGATGCTGTTGGTATTTTTATTACCCCAGCCACTTGGTAATGATGCCTCTCTGAACATGCATGTTACACAGAATTCAGACATTACCATCTCTCAGTATTGCCCCCAACCTGGACCCGAGGCAGGAGGGGTTTCGCTGACAGCAGCACACAATTACACAGTGAAGCATCTGCGTGTGCATATTCGTGGATGCTCACTGAGGCTGTCACAGAAGCAATTGTTATAATTAAAGATTTACATCATTCCATAAATTTTCCCAACTGGTTTAGGGAACCATTATTGTTTACTAGCTGTTTTACAAAGTCGGCTGGATGTATCACTACACTCCTTCACAAGGTGGGGGCCCACGCCTCCGCAGTGTGGCTGACACCAGTCCCGGTTCCCAGGACAGTGTGTGACGGGGTTGATGACAACAGTGTGGCTCGTGGTGCAAACCTGTCCTCGCTGCTGTTGTTCAGCTAGTACGGATGTGGAAAGGGGAGAAAGACAGAAGTGGCTTAGAGTGCAGAGGTAACTGTAGTCAGAACAACCTGAAGTTGTTCTGTTATAACATGTTATGTTATAAATATGTTTAACATAAACATATGTTGGTGTAAACAAAAATCTGGTTCTGTGGGGTCTATCGTGAATGACTCAACGTCTTGTAATGTGCATTCCTCCAGGAGAATTGTATGCTTTTGTTAAATAATTCAGAAAAAAAAAATATGTATTGAAGCTTATCTCCCCCTTCTGGAAACTCTACCTCTACAAATCCTGCGAAGATTGCAGCATACAGAAGTTCTCTTTTGAATGTTTGTTACTTGCATTTTTAACGCTTAAGGCCACACAGCGTGCTTATTTTATAGCGCTTGCAGTTCTAGTATGCCGAAAAGTGAAATACGATTTTAAATGAAAGCAAAATGAGATGGTTTACACTGGGATGCCGAGGTGTTTCTAAATGGACAACGTTCAGTCAGGCAGTACCGAGGTCTTCCGTAAAAGTCCACATTTCGCTGCTGTTCAGGCAGCTTTTGTGCCCTTGGTGTGGGCTTCTGTTAAAATGCCATCAGGGGTTTGCCCCCAGCTGCTCTTTGCCACGCGCGGTCCATCAGGCTCCTGCTGCGGCGCCACGGGAGCTGCCGGCAGGACCGCGCTTCCCTCGGGAAGGTGTGACCGCCGGGAGGCCGAGCCCCGGAGGCTGGGGAGGGGGATGCTCGGTGCTCCGGGGGGGTGACCCCTGCCGCGCCCCCCGCAGCCCGGCCGTCGGCAGCGCCCGGGGAAGGCTCCGCGGGGCCCGGCCGGAGGGGGCGGGAGCCCCCCGGCCCCCGTGCCAATGGCTGCGGGGGGATGGCTCTGCCTGGACGTTCCCGCTCGGTTACAGGATGGAAATTCCCGGCCTCCCCGGGGAGGGAGCTCGGGCTCCGCGCTCTGAAAGGCTCATTTATCCCCGCGCTGCCGCCCAGAGTGGCGGACACGGGCCCCTGCGCCGCCGCCTCCCCCGGCCCCGGGCGCGGCCCCCGCGCCCCCCGCCCGCACCATGCCCCGCGCCCCGGCCGCAGCCCCGCCGCTGCTGCCGCTGCTGCTGCTGGCGCTGCTGGCGCTGCTGGCGGCCCCGCCGGCCGGCGGCTCCGAGAGCCCCAAGGGGAAGCAGAAGGCGCTTCGCCAGCGGGAGGTGCTGGACGTGGTGAGCGGGGCCGGGCGCCCGGGGCCGGGCGGGTGGGCGCTGGGCGCGGCGGGGGCGCCGGGCGGGGCGGCCGGGGGAGCCGCGCGGTGCTGGTTTGTCGCAAAAATCGGGGAAAAGCGCAAAATGCGCGGGTTTCCGAGCCCCGCCGCTGCCGCCGCGGGCCGGGCGGGCTCTGCCTCTGGAGCTGGGTCATTACCCCTCGCTGTGCTGAACCTGGGAACGCTGAGAAGGGGCTGGGCGGGCTTTGGCGGAAGCCGCTGGTTTGCGGCGGCTGGGTGCGGGGCTGCGTGGTCTCCGCAGGGCTGGGGGGCTGCGGGGCCGGGGGCTGAGGCCGGCGGGGCCGGGGGCTGCGCTGTGAGCTGCCGGCCGCCCTCTGCGCGTCGCGGGGGTAACGCTGGGATCGGTCTGGGGAGCCTGGCGACATCAGCGGCAGATGCTGTTCAGCTCCTGCAAGGCGAGGGGATAGACAATGGGCTACAAAAAGAGAAATACCAGGGCTGCTCTTCAGCAGCCATGAGGTGCTGCGGAGGCTGTATCCGCACGCTGACCGAACCCGCTTTTCCTTGGAGGGGCGTTAATGCCTTGTTCCCTTTGGCAGCTGGGGCTGCATACCGACCGCTGTTTGCAATTCCATTGCAACTAGAAACCTTAGTGCCTCGGGACCATCCCATCTCAGGGATGGAAGAAAGGAGGGAGATTTTCCAGCCCTTGGAATGTAGACAGCAGATGTGAAGCTATTTCTGTGAGCTTCTGGGCTGCCGTTCACCTCCTATAGGAGATCGGTAGCATGGCCGATTCTTCTGTGGTCTCCACAGAGATCCCCCAAAGGGATGTGCTGGAAGCCCCATCGGTAGCAAAGCTCCTTCCCTTTCACACCACCTCATTACGCTTTCACTTCTGCAGTGGGAATTTAATTGCATCGAGAATAAGGAGTCTGCACACATGGAGGAGCTTATGCTTTCTGCTGGAGCAGTATTTTGGGGGGCCCCATTTCTCTTGCCTTGCTCCATGCTTTCGGGTGCAGCAGAGTGCAGGTAAATCAGTGGCGGCTGAGTCAGGCACAGCCCAGTTGTACAGACTGCTTCAGCTACGGCCCTTCCCGTGCAGATGAAGGCATGCCCGAGGGGGATCCTGCCTTCAGCAGAAATTTTAAAAGATGTTTTATGCATTCCCAGCTTCAGAAAGGATGAAATTTGCTTCATTTGGCAAGCAGAGATGAATTTAGTTGGAGCAGAGCCCAAAGCCCAGGTAATTCACTCACGTCAGTCAAAATTTTTGGCTGTGGAATGGCGGAGCAGCTCTCCCTGGAAGGGAGCTGTGTGGCTCTGAGTGCAGCGGTGGCTCCTCTCCAGGGGTCTGCCCCTAGCCCTCGCCGATTTCTATGTCCATCCCATGTTCTGTTTTTGTGGTGTGTAACCATGAGCAAAAGCCAGAGCCAGTCACTGTTCCAGATAGAGCCCAAGGGGAGAGTAGTGGCAAGAGCAGATAACTGGTGCTGTGTGAAATACAGATCTCTTTGTGTCATTCTCGTGGTCCCTGGGCTGGTGTGTGCTTTGCCAGGCAGCCTGCTCTCCAGCTAACTTTTTCAAAATGTGGCCTTCCTGATTTTAATATTCCACTCTTTCCAACGCCATTACCAACAGTGTTTTCTTTGGTGAAGGTAGTGGGGGAATGCCAGCATGATTAGTCCAGCTCTCATCTTCTTGCTAGACCTCTTTGTACAGTCACTGACTTTATTTATGGAGTGGCTCCAGCCGAGCCTGTGATGCCCATGCTGGTTTTTGCACCAAAGCATGGGAAAAGGAGCAACCCCAGAAGAAGAAAGTTTGCCAGTGTGACAAAGGAGCGAGAGCAGGGGCTGTAGTTTGCAGCTTGCAGTGCAGATAGTGGCATGGCTTGCAGGAGGGGGAATAGCTGGAGGATCGTTTCTTTTTGAAACAGGTGGGGATTAAGTGGTTTGAAATGGATGAAGGGAAATAGGTGTGAGAAAGGGGAAGAGCAGAATGTAGTTATCTGTGAGGGTCTGGGGTGAAGACTGGAGGAAGCAGTTAGTCACCAGCTGGGAAAGAGCATTTCAAGTAAGAGCCCTGCCACCACCAGCCCCTGCGGGGTCCTGCTCAACGTTCCTGTGCCAGCTGCACACGCGGGTGCCCCCCAGCATCCAGCACCCAGGCTGCTGGGCCAAGGAGCTCTGGGCTGCACAGAGCTACTCCCCGGGGAGGGCAACCCCAAATCTCGTAAGGTATGAAGGCAACGTGTGTTAACATGTAGTTTGGGAGAGCAACATTTGACCTTTCCCACCATGGCAATGTTAGGGAGGACGTTAGCGTGCCATCCTCCCATGTGTGCCTTCCCACTGCTATGAACAGGGATTCAGAGTTCAGGATTATCCCAGGGTGCAGCTTCCCATCTCCACATCAACATGGACATGCTGTGTGTGCCCCCCGAGTCTGACTTGTGTGGTCTGACTATAGCAAGGCGATTCTGTCCCAGAGGAGTGGTGGCAGAAGAAAACTGGTGTTAACCTCTGCTCTGTGAAATGCAAAAGTTTCTCTACTTCAAGAAAAAAAAAAAAAAAAGGAAAAAATAATGGCAGCTTATTGACTAGAACAGTTATACAAGTAATGATGGGTTAGGAGAAAGGAACTGTTAACATACAACTTTTTGTTTCTGTATAGGAATGTTTTGAATCTTCCGAGGTTTCTCAAAAGGTTTTAATCCTTGGGCTAGGCCAGTTTTTAATTCTAGGACTTATGCATCTTTTCAGAAAATCATTTAATTTACAGCAAATTCTGCTGGCACTGCTTATCGTTGACATTTTATTTTTCCTTTTTTTTCCCTCTGTGGAACCATTTTCTTGGTGACCTGGAAATAGCCCATTAGTCTGTATCACGGCAAGTTTTTTTGTTTTGTTGTTGTTTGTTTGTAACTTGGTTAGCCTCAGAATTAAGGGACGGAAGCAGTAAGATCTGTTCTGCATTTCAGTACAATGGCATGTGCTTGCAAGGCCCCAGTGGCGTACCTGGACGGGATGGAAACCCGGGAGCCAACGGGATCCCTGGGACACCTGGGATCCCGGGACGGGACGGGCTGAAAGGGGAGAAGGGCGAGTGCATGCGCGAGAGCATCGAGGAGTCCTGGACGCCCAACTTCAAGCAGTGTTCGTGGAGTGCGCTTAATTACGGCATCGATCTTGGGAAGATTGCAGTAAGTTAGCTTCGTCAGGGATGCTGCGCTTCACCAACCACAGCAGGCTCTAGATCTGCCGCCTCTGTGGCTGGGTAGCACTCATCAAAGATGGCCTGTTGCATTCTTTTTCTACAAATAAGGGTGAACTTCTCAAAGGTTTAGCTACTTTGGATCCAATCTCAGCTGTTTTGCAGCGATGTGCCCTTTTTATTTCTGTAGTCGTGTTTCAAAAGAATGATGCAGCTGGTGTAAGGGTATATTTAGAAGCCCAGATCTATTACTGTAAGGCTGAAAGTTACACCACCAAAAGTACCTCCACCTTGCCCAAAACAGGGCAAGGGATTTACCATGTCAATCCTAAGGAACAGGAGGGATGTACATCTTTAATCTGTTAATGGTATCTGTCTTTGTAACTCCTGCTTCAAAATGGTTCACTGAAGTTCAGTTGCAGGATGCTACCACAAAAAGCATCGGCATTGTTCAGGAGCAGCATTACCAAGCGTTGTCCAGACTAACCCAGACAGGCTGTCCTCCACTGCAGCTCTGGGTATAAAAATTTCCAACACAACAGTGCAAGCCTAGAAGAGGGGAAGAAATCATACCAGCTACGAAGCAATGCCCAGGCTGGTTGGAGTAATTTAACTGCTATTGCTGTGGCTAGAGTGAGAGTCAACTTTTCTGAGCAGACACCTCTCACTGCATTGCACTGGCCAAACTATCCCTAGCTCCCTCCCCATGATATCCAGCATTTTGAAGACAGAGTAACAACGTCTTAAAAATCTGAAAATGTTTTTTTCAGTTGTGCAGCTTTTGTCAGGGTTTAAATCTCACAAATCTTGTGATAATTGTTAAATCCAAGATTTCTGGTAACAGAGACAGAAATTGTACTGTCCTCTCAGACAAGGACTTGAGCGCAGCTTTCAGACATCTCATACCCCTTTACATAAACCCCAGAAGATAACTAGGTTACCAATTTAACAGCAGGCATTATCTAAATAAAGTTAAGAATTTCCATAATACCCCTTTGCCATTACTATCTATGAGGTGGTGTTTCTGATTTGCAACTTTGCACTGTATGGTATTTGCCAGGCTCTACTTTTATTTTTTTTTCTCCCCTGCCTCCCCCCCCCCCCCCCCCCCCCAGCAGAAAGGACTAAAGAGAAAAGCCAAAACATTCTAAGATAAATATAAATATATTACTAAAAATAAATATATTTCCTAAATGTAAATATATAGAAAATAAATAGGCTCAAAACCAGAGGTTGCTACCAAAGTACTTTTGTCTCCTCTTAGGAATGTACATTTACAAAGATGCGCTCGAACAGTGCTCTCCGCGTTCTCTTCAGTGGATCGCTTCGGCTAAAATGCAAAAATGCCTGTTGTCAGCGCTGGTACTTTACTTTTAATGGAGCAGAATGTGCTGGGCCGCTTCCTATTGAAGCCATAATATATTTAGATCAAGGGAGCCCGGAGCTGAATTCCACTATTAATATACACCGAACTTCTTCAGGTATGTATGGCGGGACCACCTGAACAGAGATGGAGCAGAAGCCGGTAGCAAATCTAGTTACCAAATGCAGGCAGTACAGTCTGCCTTAGAAAGTAAAAAAAAACTGAAAGAAGAGGCAGAAAAGTGGCTGGCTAACACTTGTTACTCTTACTTTGTTGCCTCACAGCAGACTATCAATAGTAACAGTATTAGAATTATTTATTAAGCACTTTATTACTGTGGTATTTGTTGTGGTACTTACATCCTGTAATTTAGAAATGGAAGAGGTTTCTATCCAGAGAGTTCTACTGATCTCTGCTACAACATGAATACAGACACATTCTGTGCTGTGTTAGCATATGGAGAAACGGCCTTACTGCCAAGCAGACAGTGTCATCCTGGCTTAAAATACTGATAGTTGTACATTATCTGCATAAAATGAGACTTATTTGCCCTGGAATTTCTCCTGTAATTTCAGGTGATGCACAAAAGTACCCCCAAAGTGAAGTCTCTAGGAACTATTATTCAGCTGCTAAGCAAAAGGCAAATTAGCGAAGTCATTCAGCATAAAAGGAGGTGACACCAGAAGGGGACTAACATCAACTCTGCTCAGTTTTCCTCTCTGTACTATTTCATGACTGCATGAAATCTAATGTCTAGAGCTATGATAGTTTTTTTTTTCACCAAGAGATAGGACCCACCTGTCCTCATTAACCCACCTCCAACTAGTGGTGCTAGTGGAGAAAAACAAAGGGGCAGCAAAAGTGGAACTTTATACAGAAGCAGTAAATTAGGCGTGGAAAAGATTACAGGGTGACTATCACCTTTGCAGGGCTTACCTGTGTCCCTGTCCCCCCCTCCCCATCACTGCCTTAGGGGGCTGGATGGGATTGAAGCCATATCCCAGGTACCAGTTTGTAAGTGTGGACACTTCAAGAAGCAGGTGTACCTCCCATTTAGCCATCCTGTGGATTGTGATCCCCTTCAGGTACTGCAACAGAGGTCAAGAAGCAGCACGGATAAAGGCGGTGTGTGACTCTCTAACCTGCTGCTGCATCTCTAATAGTTTTGTTTTGTTTTTTTCTAAAAATGCTATTCGGGTTTAACTAAACAGCATGAGCTTGTAATGAACTGTTCTTAAGTACTTGTGTCCACCTCCAGTTGTGAAATACAGCTGATTCTGTCTGATGAAGTAACCCGATTTTTGTGTTTAACCAGTGGAAGGTCTGTGTGAAGGGATCAATGCCGGCTTGGTAGATATTGCCATCTGGGTCGGGACTTGCTCAGATTATCCACGGGGAGATGCTTCTACTGGATGGAATTCAGTCTCCCGAATCATCATTGAAGAACTGCCAAAATAACTTTTCTTCCCTTTTTATAACCTCTTTTAAAAAAAAATTTGTACAATTTTCTTCAGAATTTATTTCTATAGAGTTGGATGCAAGTATTTGACTGAAAGGCACCCAACTCTTGCATCTGTAGTCTTTGCCTGGCCTTTTTTTGCACATCGCAGAGGCTTTTTATAATAATCATTTTAGAATATAAATATCAAACCCAAGTTCATTAACTTTTTAAATTCCTTGTTTGATGTATGAAACTATACCACCACCATTTTAAGAATTAGCTGTAACTTTTTTGTATCAAATAAATAAGACCTTTTACAAAAAACCAAATAATCCAGGCTCTTTTATTGATCATCAAACTATTCAAGATATTTTATATGGTGTTACGATACACAGCTATTTTTTTTTTGGAAGACTTCACAGAAAGTTCTAAGAAAGAAAACCCAGGACTTGGCTTTAGCCTTCAGAAAACTACTCCCGTAATGTGACTACAGAATAGGATGCTCTGCTGCTACAGTCTTATGTCTCTCAACAAACTCCTGATGACTTAACTGCAACCTAAACGATGCGGTGAGTGTTAAATATCTCACTCTGAATAACTAAGTAAAAATAAGACTATCTAAACGTGATAGACTGGATTTCAGTATGAATATCTATTATCGGTCTCCACTCTTAGCATGCAGATACTAAATAATTTTGCAGTTACAAAACTTCATTTTATGGCTCCAATAAAATAATTGTCCTGGATTTAGCCTTTCATATATAAATATATATGTATATATACATATATACAATTGCTTTGGTGTTAATTAAAAGCTAGATATATTAAATAGTTTGGAAGATACAGAAATAAGGTTGAAAAACTTAGGCTTTCAAAAAAATATACTTGTAAAGTGAGAGAATAATGTCACAGCTATTTGATTGCAGCCACCAGACTGGACAAGTGATAGTATTGATCATGCCAGCACAGCATTAGCTTCAGTGTTTTATTTTCTTCCAAACGCAACAAGTAATATACTCAAATATTCTTAAAAACTGTACAGAATCTAAAGGGAAACACTAGTCGTGTTTATATTACAAAATCAATTTTACATTAATGAAATAAACCCCCCAAGAAATAGTATGTACATCATACAGAAATCTACCCTTTCTGGAAATCAAAAGGAAAAAAATACCACATTTGAGATAAGGAATTTATTTCCGCTATTTAAGATTAAATCTCAGTTTTCCCCCCCCCCCCCCCCCCCCGAACCGGTTATAAGATTTCCCCCAGGCATATCTCAGATTGTAGGTCTTGTCTGCAGCTTTTGTTAAGAATGCTAGGGGAACACACCTGCACCTAGGGGAGCATTCAGGGCTTCCCAGCTGTAAGCTCATGTGTGATATTGCTGCAGGCCAGCAAATTATACAGCTGGTATTTTGTCTCCGAAGAACTGCACTGTTTTCATTGGCTTGGATGATGGGTTTTAAGGTATCTGAACACAAACAAGTTACTATGAGCTAAGCTATGGTGTGAATTTACAGAATGTCAGTTAACATACAGTAACTGATTGTGTATATGCTTGTAGCCTTTCCTTGCATTTATCCTGGAGCACAAGTAAGCTGTTCTGGGCCTAGAGCACACTAATCCAGGGCAGTAATTGCACAACTTTTATTTTTTTCTTATGATTTATTCATATGTCTTAACAATATTTTTTGGACCCTGGGTAGCAGTTAACTCTGCGCCCCATTAAAAGACACAAAACCAAGTAAATACCTTCCAATGGCAGAAGTTAGGAGCTGTTCAGGATCCACACAGTAATTTGCATGGTAAACTTCTAGTAAATTTGATCTTCAGCTAAATACACATAGAAACTTTCATAATAAAACCCAAAGCCAGCCGTAATGTCCATGTATCCTTTTCAGATGAGATGATCAGTAGAAGGGGTGGGATTGTGGAGGAGAAAGTGTAAATTACTGATCAAGTTAAGTATAAACAAAATGTGCTAGGTAGCAACAGTAACAGAAACAAGCATGTGCATTACTGAATTAAGACTTAAAATACTGCACAGTTTCTGTAGTATTCCAGATTTTAACCAAAAATTGAAACCAATTCTCTAGTATGTTAAATTTTTATAAAAAAGCCTTATTTCTGCTTTAGGTTAATCTTCTGTTAAACAGAAGAAAACTGTAGGAAACTTCAAGTGATTATTCAGGTGTACTGCTGGATAGTATTCTCCACTCCTTATGAAACTGATTATTTCCCCCTACCTGCTGGATAACTACCTCCTTTGCTAACTTATGTCCTCCTTAGTTAAGTGATACTTTCTAGATACTTCCTAATACCTTCTTGCTAAAAGCAGAAGGCAGGTGTTATGGCAAATAATGTATTTTGTTAAAGATGAACTAAAAAAATAAACTCAGATCTCCAAAAAGTACGTATCACTGACAGCAATTATTGGCATGAAAATAAACATCATTATTACAAAAATTTACTGAGATGTGCTGTAATTTAGTTTATCATTAAATTAGCAATTAATATATTTTTATAGTCTTTTCTTTAGACCAAATCAGAAGACATTAATGGATTGTTTTGGTTTTTGTAAAGAAAGTTCTGCACACAATATTTTTTAGAGTACTTACGGAATATTTTTTTTCCCAAAGAATTTTACTGAAAATAAGCATGGTCATATTTGTTATTGTGGTTTGAAAACTGCATCACTATGGGGTTACTGGAAAAAACGCTCGTTTTTAAAATGTAAGGCTACTTTCAAATATGCATTTACTTTGTAATATCTGGTTAGCTGTATCAGTAATGGAGACAGAATCTCACTCAGAGACAGAGGGCAGGGAAAAGACAGAAAATGAATTAAGTAAGCGGCCAGCAATGCACACAACATACACTTTGGTCTGGTGCTAAAAGTAAGCCAAAAACCACAGTGCAAGTCTGTCCTGGTATGAGACAAGAACTGGGTTTCATCAGATTGGCAATTATTCAAACCCAGGAATGGACAGCTGTTTTACAAAACAATTTGAGTTTCCAAACGCACCCCACCGAGGCAGCATTTTTGCGTTGTTTGAGCAATGGAATTTGGAGCATTCCATATCCTAAATTCTGACAAATAACAGAGGTGGATTCCGAAGACACTGTTGTAAACAACTACATATGTACTTTCTTCATGAGATTCGGGTAAAGATTTAAGAAAGTTTTGACGGGCCCCAGAGTTACTTTCATATGAAGTTTTCCACTTCTGTAGGAGCAGAATCTGACCAACTTATCCTGAGACGTGTCAAAATAGTTTAGTTCGTTATTGCAGGCCAGGATGAACCGAATTGCTGCACAGCTGCCTTCACCCACATCATAGTGCTATTATTGCACAGTTGCAGAGGCATCTGTTTCAAGCAGACACAGCCATCTCAGAGAGGAAGGTGGCAATGCAGGAACATTCAGCAGCAGAGATGCTGATTCTTTCCCCAGAAAGAAGTAGATTCTTTCCCCAGAATACTAGATCAATTCACAATGTCAAAAAAGACTGCTGAACTACATCTCTCCCAGATCATAAATACAAAAAAAATAAAAGATAGATTCCTTATGAACACAAGCTTGTACCTTTAGTTTTTTTCTTTTCTAAAACCAATTAAAAAGCCAGACACATTTTCATAAACGACAAAGGTAATAGAGCAGGCAGGAGTCACTCTGATCACATTGGGAACAATTCCTTTGTAAAATCCACGAATTCCTTCTCTCCTTTAAAGACAGAGAAAAACATGTAGGTTTAATTAATGTCTTTTAATAGGAATCAGACAAAACAAAACCTGGCATTTTTTTTCTCATGCTCTCACTAAGAGCGGTACTTCAGGTTAGGAATAACAATTTCACAATAATTTCTTACGACAGTGTTTAAAGAGCCATAATATATCAAATCTCAAAACATCATTTTCTTTTCTGAATATACAGTAGCATTCTGTAGGTCTGTTATTTAGCCTAGGGTTTAGGTGGGTTTGGGTGGTTTTTTTTGGTATTGTCTAAGTAGGAGGCAGTTTTCTGGCCTTCTTCATGACACAAGAACTGGTTAGAATAACTTAAAATTTCTGCAGCCTGTTCCAAAAAGCATTTACATATTTAATCTCACTGAAGCCAGCAGAGCTGAAAGGCTTGGTGGTTTTGGGTCATATAACAGCAAGTGAGCTGAGGGTCAACATAACTAAGGAAAGTCAGCACTTATTTTCAGAGAATTAAAGCACCTCCTCCAAAACTCTGACTCCACTGGCCAATAAATGAGAATCTAACTTCTCCCAATTTGAACTAGAGTATTCATGTTAGGGCTGTTAAAAAGTTTCAAAGACTTTTAATCTCAGCTCCCTGTGTTCCAACGAAGCCTAGGATGCCTGGAGTAGCCAGTATAGTTAACATCCTGGAAAGTGCTTGGGTGTGGTTTACACTACCCTCCCCAGGGCTCTAGCCTGCATTTGTTTCATGAGAACAGCAGTGGCCCCAGATGGCTGCATACATTCACAGCTTATCAGAACTAATAAGCCTTCCTATTGACTGCGGGCTGAAAGGCAAAGTGCTGAGACATCGGAGCTGTTTTCACTATGAATTGTCTTCCGTCAAAATAGCTGTAGTGCCTCTGAGCCAGGAGTGGTCCTGGTAGCCTCATTCAGGTGGCACCGCTTAATACCCTAGGAGTCAGCTGACTCCATTTATGTGTCTTTAGTAATATGCTGCAAACCAGAAACAGTGTCCGCAGCAAGATTAATATTGGTTGCATACTGCAAAGGTGGCCGGCCACCCTTAGTAACTACAGAGTCCTGCCCTGTGAAGCTGAGGGGTTAGTGAGAAGATATGCATAGGTATGAGGTAACCTTCTCTAAAGGTCCTAAGGAAAGCTGGGAATAGACTACAAATGCAGTCAAGCCCCAGGGTAACCTAAGGACATCAGTATAAACAGCTCTGGCTAGCTCACTTTCTCCTGTCAGGAATTTGGATTAGCTACAATCCCCAGCAGCACAACATTCCTGTCATATGGAGTATCTAAAGCAGTTCAGTTGAGGCCTTATTGTTTAAGAGCTCCCAAACAGCCAACTCAATGTTATTTTTTAATCTGTAAGTGAAATTTGCCAGGGAAGAGAGAAGGGAGACAGAATCGTAGGAGCCTGTAGGCTAGCAGTGACCCTTCTTGTATCTCCTCCTCTGTCCTTAGATTATTGCTATTAGTTGCATTTTGCGTAAAATGACTTTGTACAGCTAACATTTTGTTTGCTGTGAGCTGCACTGGTTCCACAAGTCAACATGGAAGCCAGCAAACATAGTTCTGATTCTGTACAACTCACTTCCTAAGAGGTAAGTTTTAATCCTGCATGCCTACCTCCATGTCCTGTGGATCACATCAAATACACCAGAATATGTATTATGTTGATCTTGAAGACGAGCTCGCACAACCTGATAGGGATATGTTGCTGACACAGCAAATATTTTGGATACAGCTGCCATCATTATGTATTCCACAGTGTTCTGAAAGCAACAAAAATTACCAGGTTTGCCTTAACTATGGTTTAAATTAGCCAGTTTCCCCCAAATCTTACTTGATTTTTAAATGTCAAACTAAACAATACTCTAGATTTTTCCCCATTAAAATACACACATTTTAAAAAAACCTGCAACATTTACTATATACAGTACTTCATTGTAAAATGTGTGTTGTGCCCTCTCATTCCTATGAAGTGAAACACTTCTTCCAAAACTATTACCTTTACCCAACTTGCACCAGACCAGCTTTCTATGTAAGTGTCTAAGACCACCACCCACATTTCCACGAAGTAAGACAAAAAAACCATTCCCCCCTCCAAAAATCTCAAAATGCTTGCCAAAATAAGGAATTAGTTTCCCTACAGGAAAACAGTGCTAACCAGTTGCTTGTTTCTAAAAAGTGAAAAAGTATTATTTCCTTCTATATATTCTACATTCCAATTAATATATCAATACTTTGTACTTTTGACTGTTCTATGACCTAGACAAATGGAATAAAATGCCACTTATTCACATGCTACTATGCATTTTTTATTCTCAAGAACCATACCAATTTTGTATCTGATACTCTGTTTCTGTACTTGTTGTATCTCTGTTTCAAATCCTCATATGCCATGAACTGAAGAGCTCCATGTGAAGTTCCAAACAGACCAGGCACAAATCCCTAAACAGGAATAAACCAAGGTTAAACAGCAATGCACAGAACCTATGCTACTTGACAGAGCTCAGCTTACACACGTACATATATTCTCCATTACTTCACAAATTCAGACTGCATAACTGTCATTGTGAAGTAGGACTCAAAGTTGATTCTGGGTTGGTATTCTTAACAGCAGGCATCACACAGAAGCGTAATAAATGTTACTTTTCTCCAAATAACATATAGGCTAAAGACACTTAATGAGTGAGCAAGATAAAACAAGTGGTCTAGAGACTCCACGTCACAGAGCACAAGCACAGGTCTTAAAATGCTGGTGTCATGGATCAGGATTGTAGGAATACAAATCACATTGCAGTCCTGCAAATGTGTTGCTCACTGCCTGCCCCTTGCCAGGGACTGGCACTAAGCTGTTGTAGTTCCCACCTGAGACTGGTAAGGCAAAGACAGAAACTGACATCTCAGTGAGGAGGCCATCAGGATTGGAGGTACAAAAAGTTATTGTGATAATGTCCTGAATAGGTAGGTATATGTGTGCATTTGTGTGTGTGTATATAAATGTGTATCTATGATATATATCTGTTTCTATATAAAAAAAATGTGTGTGTATATATAGAGTCATAGAATCATTTAGGTTGGAAAAGACCTTTAAGGTCATCCAGTCCAACCATTAACCTAGCACTGCCAAGTCCACCACTAAACCATGTCCTTAAATGCCACATCTACATGTATTTTAAATACCTCCCTCCAGGGATGGTGACTCAACCACTTCCCTGAGCAGCCTGGTCCAATGCTTGCCCACCCTTTCCAATTATTCCAAATATCCAGTCTAAATCTTCCCTGGTGCAACTTGAGGCCGTTTCCTCTTGTTCTATCACTTGTCACTTGTGAGAAGAGACTGATACCCACCTTGCTACAACCTCCTTTCAGGTAGTTGCAGGGAGCAGTACGGTCCTCCCTGAGTCTCCTTTTCTGCAGACTAAAGAACCTCAGTTCTCTCAGCCACTCCAACACCTCCATGTCTTTCACACACACACATACACACTTGCACAGTGGAAAGCTGAAGGGCACAGATGGAAAGCTAATTCATACAAGGACTTATGGATGATCCACATTAAATAAATTAATCTAAAATTCGGATCAGTTTGAGTACGTTCCTCACCCTGCTCAGAGCACATCCCAAGGCAGCCCAACAGAGGTGACCGAAGGTGTAACACAGCAGTCTGGGGAACGTTCCCCATTTGTAGAGGCAGTAATGGACAGTAAGAATGTAATATGAAAATATACAGAAACCTTTTCTCTCAAAAAAGTTGACATGAAGGGGGGAAACTGGTATTTTGGAAGGCAGGAGTTCCTTCAAGAGCAGGACTAGCTCAATTGAAAAAGAGCTGATAGCTGCATGGGTTCTGAGAAGCACTAATTCTCTTTTTGAAGAGTTGGTCACTTACACTGGAAAAATACAAATAAATGAGGAATTAATCACCTTGGTCAGACACTATTTAAGGGAGCCAAAAGCTTGCTGAAAAGTTGCAAAGGGACAACTATAATGGAGTAAGTAATCAAAATGTGGGTAAAAGGGCTCAAAGAACCAAAATTTTCCCAAAAATACTGCTATTGAACACTTCAACCTTATTTCCCATGATCTGTTCAGATAAAACAGGAAGTAAAAGATGTGGGCAGAGAGAAAACTCTCTATGAGACTAAACCAGAAGCCGAGAATGCTGAATAAAAACTCACCAACATACTACTAAGAGCCTGGAGAAAGAGAAGAAAAAGAGAAGAGATCCTGGTAGGAGCCCACTAGAATAGTTTAACAGGACAAAATGATAAATTACTTCATGAACTCCTAACTTGCAGAAAAAAAAACCCTAATTCTAAAACAACAACAGACATGAAAACTGTGCAAAGCTTCTACCACTTCAAAGATCAGTTCTCTGCATGCTATAGATTTCTTATGTTCACAATATTACAGCCATTCAGGAAGTGGTTTTTAGGATCTCTTTGATAAATGAGGATGAATTTCTTCTTGCAGTAGAAAATAATGGTCATGAACTAATTATCAGTGACCATGAACTGACAAAATGCATTATGAGCTAGCTAAAGTCCCAGAAAAAACATTTCCCTAGATGAGAACAAGTGGAATTAAACCAAACACCTATCTTTTGTCAACTGTGAGCTTAATCATAGAATTTCATAAAGTTTGAAGCCAAAGGGCCACAACAGAGGGAAAAGAACAAATTTGGTTTTCAGAAATCCTGGATCAGAAAAGAAAATTAACCAATTTGCTTAACAAATTTTGGAGAAAACCAAAATTATCAAAAATATCAAATAAAAAATTATCTGGGTCAGCAAGACAAGGAACAGTATGAAATTTATGTGTAGTGATAGCACGGAAAATCTTCACAAACTTTTGTTAAAAAACAGAGGAAGTAATTGCTCTCTACTTGGAAAGAATTAGAATGATGAATTTGTATCATAAGAGAATGAGGTAATATTTTCCCCACCAACAAAAGAAGAATGTTAAACAACATTTAAGAATGCTGAACTCTTACATTTAAGCCAGCAGATTTGGATAACTTACATCCAAGAGTCCTAAAGCATCTACTGATGATACTTGCTAAATGAGTACCAGCACGCTCCAAGTCTTGTGCTGATGGGGAAAGCTTCCAAAGACTGAAAGACTTTTAATGCTGGGCCAACATTAAAAAATGCAAGAAGGGCGTTGAGGCAACGGTTGGCCAATGTGCCTCAGTAAAATAAGAGTTGACCCAGGCTTCTATTGACCATACCAAACAATGTGTTCCTATGGAAAAATGTTTCAAAGCAAAGTGATTTCTTCACAGTAATGAAACCTCCTGGCTGAGGAAGTTTTTGAAAGATACTCCTACTTTATTTTCTCATTCTTACAATTTCACACAAAAATCTTGCCACAAAGTTTGATAGAATTTGATATTTATTTTTCTTCATGACTTCACATGACTGTGAAGATAAATTGTAAAATAATTTCACTTAGTTTTTGTTATTTTTCACTTTAATATTGAAAACATATCTTTAGAAGAGCTTTGCCTTGAGGGCTTGACAGGATCAAAGGTTTCCTCAAAGAAGTCCTGTCTGAATTCTCCTTTGGAGGATTAGAGCAATAGACAGAATTAAATATGTAAGGATAGTTTAGTGTCATCTTCACTTGGGTTCTCAGTGTGCCAAAGACTAGTAGTATCAGAGTGCCCTGCTCTGACAACTTGTGCAGACAGACACTGGAAATATGCCATTATCTCCCTATGCATCTTGATTGCATGATGAAAAATGATACTATCTTCATGTGAAAGTTACTTACGCTTCTGTCTCTGTAGAATCTGGGACTAAAGTTAAAATCAAGATGGCCAAACCTCAGTGGATTTTGCCATATACAAGTACAAAGACATAGAAAGGCACTTAGCTCACAAGCTTCACAGATGCAGGAAGGAAAATAGCATAAGGAAAAGCATAGAAAAATAAAAAAAGCTAAGTGCCTTTGACTGGACTGGAAAAAAAACTTTATCCTTGGAGTACAGAATCTTGCCTACCAAAGGTGAAATGACAATACAGAAGTGACCATTTTATCTATTTCACTTGGTAACGAGCACACATTACTGCTAGGATTTTTCTGTTATTGTTAGCTATTATTCTCCATCTTGATGACTCTGTATCTTCCTTTAATCTCCTTGTTTTCCGCATTCCTGTTTATTTTACTGTTGTCTGTCAAGCACTGCTCTATTTCTAATTGCTGCTGCTGCATCACCACTGAAAGAGAACAAAACTTAAAATATAAATACAGAAGCATGGAGACCAGGATGAATGTTAGTTGCATTCTTGATCGATGTTTTAGTAGTCAGCCGCTCTAGACTAGACATCTAACTGTTTCTCAAGAGCTCAAAGATATGTTATGGTTTTCTGGAAGTGTCAACTCCTACAATCTTCTGATTATTTTACAGTGTTTGGTTGCTCCTGCCTTACGCTTGAAAAGAACAATACAGCACTCCTAATGTGGAGACGGTTGCATGACATTCAACTTCATGGCAAAGTAATTTTTAGAGCTCACATCTCCAACATATCCATAGGCATGTTCAAATTAGATAACTTCAAGCTGGTTTTTTCCCTCAGCCTGGTGTGCAGCCAAACAGCTCTCTCCCTAGTATCTGGGGGACAGAAGCCAAAGGACAATGCCTAATGGATGCAGGGTGGGGAAGATCACTGACTAGATGATTACTGGGATAATGGGTGAAGGAAAGGCTCCTGGTCTTTTCAAAACTAGGCCAAGGTCAAGAAGAACAAGTTATTGAGGAATACAGCTTCAGATTGACTATAGTTTAATGAAGGAACAATACCCAAGAGAGCTAATAAGGACAGCTTTGATCCCTGCTAGAGACTGATCAATCCTGACATTCCTAGTCTAGTGCCCCAAAGGACTGAAAGGAATTGCTCAGACCAGTAACAGCACCTTGTGCAATAGAGAGCAAGATAGGGAATTGCTTGGACAGAAATACCATTCTTTAGAAGACTAATCTCAAATTAATCAGAAAGAAACAACTTCCAGATTTTATTCCCAACTTGTGATGGTATTCTCCGACATTGCCGTATTTGCTGTAAGGAACTCTAGCTGAAATTAAGATTATGAGGAAAAGGAAGACACCTGTGTGCACCACAGCTCCTGCAACTCAGGGCAATTACCAAAACTTCAGCCATCAAATTTCAAATATAACAAGAAAGAAAAAAAATGAAAACTCCCCCAAAAATGAAAAATGGAGGAAGGCTAAACTATGGACAAGTCAAAGATCCACTTGAGGAGGTGCCATTTTCCCCAGTATAGACAAGACTGAAAGAATCCTGAGGTTGCTCAGTGTACATAATTATGTAGGTCACTCATGACCTATTTAGGTCATCTTCTTTGCCGATTTAAGCAAGTAATTCGCTCTTTCAAAGAAAGTACCTGGTTTAATTCCCCACTTGCAGATTAACACTACAAAGAAGTGTCTAGTGCCAAAGGCAACATGTGCTACATGCATGAATAATCTGAAAAGTAACTCAGTGGAAGGACATCTTAAACCCTACCAGATGTGAGAAATTAGAACTTATCTACACAGAACAGAGCAGACATCCACGCAGGCAAATCAGAAATCCTGACAATTTCAATTTAGGAATAAATAAGGTGCCTTGTTCCTGGTGTCAGAATTTGGCTTTCATTGGTATGTGTCATACCAGGCTTTCAGCACAGGAATGATTATATTTTTTATTGCAAATAAAAGAAGTTAATGTTCAGTAATCAGGACAATTCCTAAGAGACAGTGTTCTTGTTCTATGATGGCATTACTTGCAGGAGAAGAGCCTGACTGAACTAAAATAGGTTTCTTCACACCTTCCAGGCACTGATGAATGCATCTCGATATCATGGCCTGAAGGAAGGAGGGGACAAAAAGTCCAAATCCAGTTGCCATCTGTTTCCCTAAATTAAAGGGAATAAAAAACCCACACATACGCAGACCATATTTAGAAGTCTGCGAATCTTATGGATCTAGAGATGACAGATTACAGACCTCAATAACTAGAGGGCAAATAAGCAGTTGTGAAACCGTCCATTGTGGAAGAAAAAATTAGCAACTACTTTAGTCATATGTTCTGTTCCACAAGATGTCAGAAAGACAGAGATAAGGGATGAAATGGAAGAAAGCACTAGCAGCAAGACAGATTACACTATTGCTGCCCTTCTTATCCAAATTCTAATTATAGGAAGATGCCAAAAAATTAAAAAGCAGCTTGTAGTTTACTCTCATTTCAGCATTATCACCCAATAGAAGACGGCTTAGCTATAAAGCTTACACTCTATTTTTCAGTGATTACTTACATTTCACCAGGATAATAGCTTTTCTTCTGATTAAGCCTTTTCACTGCAGTTCTTCATTGGGAAAGATGACTCACAGAGTAAAAGTGAGCGAGCTAATACAGAAAATGACTTGCATTTTTTTCTGTAGACAAGTATTTACAAGTCGCACCATGCTACTGAGTGGTGCCAGCCAATCCTGGAATTTTTCTTAAATTTTATTACCTTATATAAGCCACGTATGCCCTCTGTCTTGTATATCTTTATAAAAGCATCAAACATTCCTCTGTATTGCCGCTTTGATGGATCAACACCAGCGTTATACTGTAGCACAAGTCGTGTCTTCGTTACCCATATTGGGTTTGTAATGCAGAGAGTCATGGCTCCTGAGAACAGATGGACGTTACACCAATTATTGTTGCAACTTGTTCGGTCCAATGTAACAGGCTTCTACAATGACAAAACTACCTGTCCTAGAAAAGTACTCCTATTACTTAAAACAGGTGAAGATTACGTGCACTATTACTCCCTCCCTCTGCCTTCAAAGCTCATAACCAAGTCCAACCTGCTCCTGCTGGGGGCACTTCTGCAGAGCATACGACTTTTGCATACTCCTAGTACATCCTCTTTTTTTGCCTCACCTTTCCACAGTCAGTAGTGTAATCTGTAGTAGATAGGAAACATGTAACTTCTTAATGTACTCCTGATTATCTGCGTTACTCTTTGGGTATACAGTTGTTCAAAATTTAACAGATACCTCAGTCATGAGAAACCTGCTAATCGTATTTGACAGGTTAACAGAAGCAACCTGTTAGAGCTTTGTCAGTTATTCAAAGTACAGTTATAAAAGAACCCATTACTATTTTTCACATCAACAATATGCCTTATATTTCAACATTAAATGAATGCTCCAACATCCTAATAAAAATTCTTCTCTGTTGCCTAGATTAAATATAACAGAAAAGCATGTATGAGAACACATTAGAAACAACATTAAAAGTCTTGCGGATAGAAGTTGTATTTTTTATTTCAGATCTTTAGTTTCTAAGAAAACTTGAACCATAAAGACTTTCGAAGATCAGTGACCAATCCACTTATTCTACTAACTGCAACAGGCCTTCTCTTTTCCAGGTCTAAGTGTTAAACATTTAATGAGTTACAAGCTGATAGCAGCAGATTTATATAGTTTTCTTTTTGGACTCCATCTAGTACTAAATATGGAAAATGCTTCTACACAATGAAATCAAGGTCAAAGGGTACTTTGAGAACTGCTATTTCTGAGCAAAACTGAAGAGATCACAGTGATCCATCTACTCATCTTAGACATCATTAATTTATTTACAGACCATAAATGACAGCATTTGGACTCAAACACTTACACTTGCCACCTGTAAGAAAAAGCAGCGCTGACACACCTGTGTGGCAGGGAGCAACATATGGCAAGGCTTGAAGCAAACATTAATCTTCTTTGCATTTAAACTCACCAGCCTCTGCAGCTGACACTAGGTGTTCGGTTGCACCGAGACTTTCCAGCTTTCCTTCCTTCTTGTAAGCTTTGATGGCATTGTAACTGGAAAATGTGAAGTATTTTGGTAAAGGTGAAAACAAACCTCTACCACTAAACCCCCCCAAAATAAAACAACACCTCACTTAAGATCATGAAAAACATTAGGTGGTACACAGCCTTTGAAAACAGATATTTAAGCACACTACCTTTGTTTAGTTGATTAATTGGTCTCTGAGCAGTTAGCTCTTTAAAGTGAACTATGGTGATACATATTTAAATTGATGAAGTATTACTGTCAGTATCAGTGGACTGCAGCTTGAAACAGCTATTGGATCTCAAGAATTAACTTATTAAAAGAAACTGATTAGATAGCCTCCTTTTTATTAACAGCAGCACTGACAGGTATCTGTCTTCTAGCTCAGAAATACGTTGAGCATTCTTCTCTTGATCCAGTTTCCAGTCTTTGTGGATTGAGAAACTGTCAACAGGTACTAAAGCGTCAATAGGAACCTACAGCAAAGCTTGAGGACTGAAGTACCATAACAGAGTCTAGACAACCGACAAGCAAGGTTTGCATAGGCATACTAACTATTCCCTGAAGTGTTTCAGTTAATAAGGATCAACAGTAAGTCAGGTCACAGTTACACAGCTAATTAAGTAGAAAATATTGAGTATTAAAAAGTGGACTTTACAAGCAAAGCCCATCAACTCACAAGAACAATGAAAGAACTCACTGTCACTAAAACGATTAAAAATCAGTTAAACATTTAACTTTAGTAGAAAACTTTATCATCTTCTCCAATTCTTGACACATTAGTTTAGGTTTTTATTTTTTGTGAGGTTTTAAGCACAGTTTATTAGCACTTTTAGAGGATTCTTCATGAATGATGTCACCATCTCTCAAGTTCCTTAGCATTTTCACAGCATCAAGGGAATGCACTGTACTTGACAAAGTAACAGGTCTCTGACTCAAATTGCTTAAATTCTAAAAGAACAAACCATAATAAAGGGCAACAGACTTGGACGTACTAAAAGAATCACAAGTTCATAAGCCACATAGCACAATTTTATACCCCCATAGAAGATGCGGTTTCTATCTGCACATCACATTGCACAGGATATGACACATTTTACAGTTCTACTTACAAGAAAAAGTAAAGTCCCCAGGAAGCCCCTGCTCCCAACATGTTTGGAGTTACCCCTTGATATAAGCCTCGTAGTCCTTCATGCTTCCAGACAGTGGTCATACAGTGGAGAATTCCATTGTACTTTGGCCTCAGTTCCAACCCGTCACTTACTATGAAAGAAAGAAATTATACTGAAAAACATTTCAGGAAGCATGAAGTTCAGCTGTGTAAAAGCCAGCATAGAAGTACATGAATGAACTGCAAATCAACACAAAATATAACTGATCAGCTGTATTTTAAAAGTATTCTCTTAAAAGTATGCAAGAATTGGGGTTTACAGCTTTGTAAGGGTAGAGTTAAAGAATTAAAAAAAGAGGAAAAAGAAACAAAAAAAATAGAAAAAGAACTTACAAGCTCTGCAAGAGCAAAGTTCCCATCAAGGCTAATGAATAGACAAAGCTAAATAAATGCATTGCTGTGCATTTTTTGTGAGCAGCAGCTTTGAACTGAATGTTTTTGTCTTTTCTTTTTAGTGCCTCAGCAATTTCACATCATATTTCAAGTGGTAAGTATGGGGTCTTTGAACAACGCATTTCTACAAGGAGTTTAGACACACTCTAAATAACAACTCTTAAATTCAATCTTCCTCTTTAAAATGTTCTGTAAAGATCTGAATATTGTCAACAGGGCACGTCTTACTGATACCAAAGTCAGTTTTTACCAGAACACTAAAAGATTTCCATCAAAAATTCCTGTGTTCTCCTTCTAGTCTCACTGAACGGATTTGCAGAAAACACCAAATGCGTACTCTTTTCCCACCCAATAACCAAACAGCTGGTGTCCAAATACTCAGAAAACATCACTGTCAAAAATTAAAAACATATGCAAGTGTTTGTTTGACAGATTTCTTTAGAACACAGATGTTGACACTACTTACAGTGGTAGCTACTATTGTTCCTTCTGTAACAGCAAGAGAGTACGTTGGTTATTGATGACGTAAGATAAGATGCATGGTGCCATGACAAGAGATGACAAGCTAGAACAGGGTGAATTCTGACCAGGCCTTTTTCTCCATCAGAGTGGTCAAATACTGGAACAAGCTGCCTGAAGAGGCATCTTTGGAGCTACTCAAAACGCTTATCAGACAAGACTCTCCAGCAATCCAATCTAAGTAGACTTTATCTGAGCAGGGGGTGAACTCCACAGATCTCTTCTGTCCTAAATTAGCCTATGATGACAACATAGGAATGGCTTTCTTTTTTAATGTAGGCACAAAGCTAGATTGCGGTTTTACTGAAAATTAATCTCAAAGTTTTACAGTCAGTGTAGTTTTTTTATCCCCATCAGGATAAATCTTGGTAGTCATGAATTTCAGATGTGTTCTGTTCAGTGCCACATTTATTATTCATTCTCCTTTGAACTTGGTGCGCAGTATGTTTTGACAGACTTCAGGACTAAAGACAAAATGCTTTTTCTCAGCACACTGTGACAAGGCCTCAACACCTTGATAATCACTCAAAACTAGAACACAAATTAAATGCCTCTTTTTTTCCCTCCTGAACGAGCACTGCTAGGCCTTTCCCAAAGACCTTTCTGATTTTTTTTTACCATGCTGCCATTAGATCAGGTTTATAAACAATGTGGGAAATCAGAGACATGAATGCAAGTCTGTCTGATGCTGCTGCTCAGAATCTTCACAACACTGATTTCTGATATCAGCTCTTACTTTCTGGTTGAAGACAAAACATAGGAATCGTTATTTTCAACCCAAACAAGCATGTGAAAGTAAGTGACCTCCCGCGGCCACCTAACCCGATTCCCTGCTCAAGACAGACCTAATTAGATCAGGTTACGGAGGGACACGTCCAGTCAGTTCCTGAATGTTTCCAAGGCTGAAGAGATTACAGCCTCTCTTAGGTAACCTCTTCCAGTATTTGACCACTCTCACAGTGAAAATCCTTTTTCCTAACAAATAACTGGAATTTTCCATGTTCCTGCTTGTGCCTGTTTCATCTTGCCCTACAATTATCTCCCTCAAAGAATAATCTGGCTTCACCTTCTCTGTGTCTTCCAGTCACGTAGCCATAGACTGCAGTAATATCTCCCCTCAGCCATCTCTTTGTGAGGGTGAACCGATCCTGTTCTGTCAGCCTGCCCTCCTACGGCATGTGCTCCAGCCTCTTCACCAGCCTGGTGGCCTCCACTGGAATCATGCCAGTATGTCAATGTCTTCCTTGTGCTGATGAGCCCCAAAGTAGACACAGTACTTCAGATGTAGCCTTACAAGTGCAAAATAGAGAGAAAGGAACACTTCTGCTAACTACATTCTTAGTGTAGTTAACAGACCAGGATGTGCCCACACCAGGATATGCAAGAAAATGTTTAAATCCCACTTTGCAAAAAGTCTGTTTGGAAACATAATCCCTCAAATTTTGTAAACCACCTTTGCGATCATCATTTGTTTCTGAGATCTTAAATAGCCATGTAGCCGTTTAAGGCTACATACAGCAAAAAGTTTTAACCACTATAAAAGAGAATATGATAAAAGGGTGATGGGTTTCTCATAATAACAGAAAAATCAATAGGGAGAAGCTGACATGTTTCCCTGGGGAAAAATCAATAGGGAGACGCTGATGTTTCCCTGTGGAAAAACACACAAGAGCTTTCTGCAAAACCTTTCTACTACCACTGCTGTTAAGCACTACTGTTAATAACCAAGATTATTATAAAACTACTGTTATGCTTGAGTCTTGAAAATCTTTGTCATAAAGGTGAACTTTGAACCCTGAACCTTTGAATCTGCCTCTTAAGAACAGAGGATCTTGCCGTGCGCTATGGCACTGGTGGCCGTGAGAGGGAAAAGCCTGGCCAGCTCCCCGATCTGCCTGTGAAAGCCTGAGGCACAGAGCATGTTCGTAGTCCCTGGCGACGAGGGGAAGGTTGGCGGTGGGACAGGGGGGAAAAGAGCGGCAGGCCGCCCCTTCCAGCCGCGGGGCTGCCCGCCCGGCCCCGCTGTCACGCAGCCGCCCGCAGGCCTGGGCAGAGCCGGGCAGCCTCCCCTGGCCTGCACCCCGCGCCCCAAAAGGAGCCGGTGGGTCTCTGGCTCGAGAACGGCGGCCCCGTGAGATTCCCAGCGCAAAGCACCGTCTGCCTCCGCAGCCCCCAGCCCCGGGGCCGGGCTCGGGGACTCCCCCTGAAAGCACACCCGCCGCCTCAGCAGGCGGGGGCCGGGCCCTGGCCCGGGGCGGGGGGCGGCCGCCACCGCCGCCTCTGGTGGCCCCGCCCGGAGCACCGCGGCCTTACGGCGAGGGCCCGCAACCGGCCCGGCCCGGGGTGCGCGGGTGGCCGGTGCGGCCTCACCTGCGAAGCGGATCTTGACCAGGTCCAGCGGGTGGAGCACCAGGGTGGAGATGACGCCGCCGCTCAGCCCCGCCGCCAAGTTCTCCAGCTGCACGTGGCGGAAGAGGGACCGCACGGGCGGCGGTGCCGCCGGCTCCCCCACGGCGCAGGCGGGGCCCTGGGCGCTCATGGCTAACGGCGGCGTCGGAGCGCGGCCCGGGAGCGGGGTTCCCTCCGCCCCGGTGCCTCCGCCCCGCCCCCCCGGCCCCGGTGCCTCCGCCCCGCCCCCCCGGCCCCGGTGCCTCCGCCCCGCCCCCCCCCGCCCGCTGCAGATTGGCAGCCGGGCCCGGCGGCGCGCGGACCTGCCTCGCGCGAGCACAGCCCGCCCGGCGCATCCGGTCACGTGGCCGCGCGCGGGGGTTGCGTTTCCCGGCCCGGCGGGTGCGGAAGAAGCGGCCGCCTGTGCGGAGGCGACGATGCGCGTCAAGGTGCTGAGCCGCAACCCCGACGACTACGTCCGTGAGACGAAGCTGGACCTGCAGCGCGGTGAGCGCGGCACCAGGGCGGGGCCCGGCTCGGCTCGGCTGCCCGGCAGGGCCGAGGGCAGCGGCGGGGAGGCCGGCAGGCAGGCCGGCAGGCAGGCGCTGGGGTGTCAGCCGGCCCTGGCCAGCAGAGCTGCCCGCGGGGGCAGGCTGCCAGCCCGCTGCGAGCCGCGCGGGCCCCGGCAGGCCGCTGGCTTCCCCCTCCCTCTGCCCGGTCGGAGGCGGTAACGGCCGGCGCGCGCATGCGCTCGCGCGGCGCTGCCGTGAGGTGCCGTGAGGCGCCGGTGGGGCCTTGGGACGCTGGGCGGGCGGGCGGACCCTTCTCGCCGTCCGTTGAGCCCCGCTGCCCGCCGGCAGGCCCGCGGCTGTCGGCGCCAGGCGGCGGTGTGCGTGCGGTGGCCCTCGGCGGGCCTCGGGGCTAAGTCGCCGTTCCGGTACACCGGGGTTGCCCGTAGTAATCTTGTAGTTAACACTGTTCCTTTCCTGTTACATTTCACCCCATTTCTTCCTTATCCTTTTTTAAAAACTAGCGAAAACCCTGTAGATGTTTCACATTTTTAGATGCAGCAGCTCTAGCCTGGTAGGTGGGATGATGACTGTCCGTGTTCCATTCTGCTCATCCTCTGTAGAGCTGACCTTACACAGTCGTGTGGTTTCACCTCTATAACATCACAGAAATGAGGTTTAGTTTCCACCTAGTGTCAGGAATAAGTCTGTAAAATTGCCACCTTTTGTCAGAAAGAGCAGGAGTAAAACTCTGGGCATCTTGGATGCACTAAATCAAACTAATTTGAGCACAACAGTAGATCTGTATTAAATTGCATATGTTTAATTTGTTTGAATTAGAGGTAGGTGGCTATGTTGTGCAAAGTAGTACCATAACTAACCTTTTTCTAGTTAATTGTGGTTATATACTTATAACATGGAAAAATATTATTGAAGTTACACACTGAGACAGTAGCTGAATACATCTTAATTTTCTAAGTGGGATTTGTGTGCAAGATGTTAAATTCTCTGTCATGTTATGGAGTGATACCCAACTCCATTTGTTGAGAGATTTTAGAGGTTTTGATATGCATTAAATAGTCTTTGGAAACTAGTAGACTGAACCAAGTATCAATTCTTAATGAACGATCTGTTGTCTGTTGCTCTGCTGACTTTTCAACCTTTTTGCATGAAATGCAATGAAAGAGACAAAAAAAGAGAAGCACAATGTCAGTATCCGCTGTCTTTCCCATCTTACTGTAAGATGTATCTATGCAGGCAGATGCAGAGAGAGCCTTGCTTGAAGTTCGCGGTAAACACTCCCGCCTGGGAAACCAGCTAATGTTAGCAGAGGACCTAGCTAATGAAACCAGTGAGTCTCATTTCAGAGCCAGGGCCGGCTTGCAACTGGCTTACTGGGAAGAGAGCTAGGTTGCCTTTCTTTGTGCATGTCCATGTAGCTGTGTCCTTTCTGTGTATGTTAGAGTTTAGTGGTAGGAGATTGGTAGTGTGGGTGGTTGTTTCGGGTTTTTTTTTATCTTTGTGGTTGTTGAATTGGTTATTTTTTATAACAGTTGCAAAATATCTGCAATTTCCAGTTTGTGTGTATTCATTATCTTCCCTTGAAAAGGATACCACAAAATTTCAGTTATTTCAGACTCTATTAACTTCACACTTAAGTGGGCATACTAGTGATCCCATGGAACAATTTCAAAACAGTAGGAATGGAAAAAATCTTACTGTTGCAGAAAATTCTCCCATGGCAGGAAAATTAAAGAGAAAAGCTTCAGAATTCAACTTGCCGTGAACTACACTACATAGCATGGGATTTTAATGTGTGTTTTGCTCTTACTGTAGTTCCAAGAAACTATGACCCGACATTGCATCCATTTGAGGTTCCACGAGAGTACACAAGAGCTCTTAATGCAACAAAGCTAGAACGTGTGTTTGCAAAACCCTTTCTTACCTCACTTGATGGACACAGAGATGGAGTTAATTGTATGGCCAAACATCCAAAGAGTTTGTCTACAGTGCTGTCTGGAGCTTGTGATGGAGAGGTAAGCTGCATTTGCAAACCACAACAAACAAGGTACCCTTCTTCCTTCTTCTCTTTTTTCTTTTTTTCTCTTTTGTATGTTTTTTTTAAATTATTAATTATTTTATTTTTAAATACCCCCTGCCTACTTTTCTTTTGTGTCTTGGTTTAGCATGATACCCTATCTTCTCTCAGAAGGTGCGACTTACCCAGTTTGGGGCAGTGTTTCTCAAACTGCAAGTTGTAATCTCCCAGCACACAAAGGCAGTAGCTTTCAGCTATTCAGCTGTGAGCAGAGTGTGTGACATTCAGTTCCTCAGGATGGAGCAGTGAATGTTAATGTTTACAGTCCAGTGTGATTGTTTTTTGCTGCCTACAGGATCCCCTTCCTCCCCTTGAAGAAGTTAGGATGCTGCAGACTAAGAAGATTACATAAAGTCAAATGAGCCAGGGGGAAGGGGAACAGAACCAAAAACTTTTTTGAATAATAATTTATCATATTGCCTAAAAAATACTAACCTGTATTTGTTAGGTTATTTTACATAAATACTACAAATAGCAAGCAAGGGCACTTTAATCTGAGTCAGCTGCAGAAAAAAATTGGCTTTTTTCTGTCTTCTCTGTCCTCTCTCACTCCTACATTGTTCATTGGATAGTACTTGTATATTTTAAAGGTGTCTTCTGGGTAGCTGGTTGCTTTCTGCTTTTTATAGAAGGTGAGTATGTCATGCACTAGTTAGTAACATAACTAGTTACTAGTTAGTAAGGGAGATTAACATTTTCAGAGAGGAGGGAAATACATTTATAGGAAATGTTGGCCAGATTTCTTTCCCGATGATAGAACAAGTAAAACACATACAAATATAAAAGCTGACCTCCATTTCTTTGTTTTTTTTTTTTTAAATGGCCCCAAATGCTTTGAAACCAAAACCTCTGTGAGAGGTGCACATCTATATAAAATGTAGTAAGCAGCAGGACTGAAAATGCTCCATTAGTTCCAGAGGCTATTTCCTTGTGCTTTTCTCTTTAGAAGGGTGTGTTTTTGCTAAAATTATCACTGCTGCTATCTTTTAGCCAGAATAGTTCAAAAATAGGGGAATGCAAAAATACGGTAAGTATACAGCTTGGGTGCAGGGAGGCGGTAAGAAGGAAAGAGCTGCCTGTTTGAATGGTTTTTTGCAAGAAGAAAGTAATAGTTTTTTTAACATTACAAAAAATTTGGCCAGTGTTCAAGCCAGCTGTTGCATTTTGTTTTAAGTGTGATGTCTTGCACTTAAATTTTGAACTGCAATTGTGGGCTATAGAAAACTTAAATAACAACAGAATGCTTTTCTGTTTTTAACAGGTTAAAATTTGGAACTTGACCAAGCGACAGTGTGTTCGTACTATACAAGCCCATGAAGGCTTTGTTCGAGGCATGTGTGCTCGTTTCTGTGGTACATCATTCTTTACTGTGAGTATAATGTGTCATCTTAGTACAGTGAAGCAGTACAGAGTGCCTGTTTACCATCTGTTTTCCAGTGAGCAACTTACTCTCTGCCATACAATATTTAAATATTACATAATATTTATTAAATAAACTTATTAAATTTGTCAGTAAACCTGACAATTCTATTTCTGATGAATTTTTTTTTTTATGCCGTGATATGGATGTTATTCAAGACTATGAAAGGGATAAACAGCAGAAAATTACTACTGGATGGTTAGCTAATTAAAAGTGGAGTAAACTAGTTTTCATTAAAGTAGTAGATAGATTATGTTCATTGAAAGATGTACAAACATTAAAAAGTAACCATTTGCATATACTATGATTAAAGATAAGCTGGTTCTATGTTAATTAAGCTGTATTAACATATATCAATTGCAACTGAATCAGTTGCATGGAAACCATCTGGAAATAGTATGTCTTACTGTTTGTATTAAAACAGTTTAAGATGATACAATAAAAATAATTGGTTTTGAAGACTAGAGTGTCCTGAGGGTTTGCTTCTTTTGAGCAGTGCATAGAAGAGCAGTTTTCACTACATATATTTATCTTTTCTGAAGTACATACCAGGTCATGAGGATAGCAGTTAAATGTTTTTTTGCTATGACTTCCCTTGCATCCTAAATGACTCCAAATTAGAATTCCCTTTTGGCAATCCTTCTGCCTGAAAATGGATATGGGGAAGAAGAAACAGTAATAGCTTCCTCTCCTGACAGCACTAAACATATATAGCTAACATTTTTTTGGCCAGTTTACCTGATCCAAGCCACTGCACAGCCATGCAAAAGCTTGTGCTGGCAGAGTGCAAGTGGTGGCATGGCATTAGGAATGGGCAACTGGAGCAACTGAGATGGAAAGTGCTTGTTAATGGTTTACAAGCTCATCAAAATGACTTCCAGAAGATAATTTGCAGTTTAAGGTGCCATTTGATTAAGAATCACAAAAAGTAGCCTAGAAAAACAGTCATAGAGTTCTAGCTCATATTCTTCCTATTTGGCCCTGCAAGTATCTCTTTTGGAAACTGGAAAAGATTCATGGATCGAGGTGAGGACAGTTGACCAGGCGAAGGAAAGGTGGTGGTGGGGGAAACAGTGACAAACAGGAAATCAGTTGCCACCTTTCACAAGCAGGCAGATCCCCAGACAGTCTCTGAGCAGCGGCCACTTTGGAAGTCAGCCCCTGCCTCCCCTTTCTTCTTCCATTGCCCCAGTTTTTATTGCTGAGCTGGATGTTATATGGTATGGAATGCTCCTTCTGCCTATTTGGGTCATCAGTTGCACCTTTGTCCCCTCCCAGTCTACTGCCCACACCTGGCCTGTTGGCTGGTGGGGGTGGTGGGCAGGGATGGTGACTGACAGAGTGTGTGTGGGGAAATGCCTTGACACTGTGCAAGCACTGCTCAGCAGTAGCCAAGACATTGGTGCCTTATCAGCACTGTTTTAATCACAGATCCAAAACACAGTGCCATATGGACTGCTATGAAGAATGTTAACTCCGTTCCAGCCAGCGAGGTACGTGTACCTTCTCAGTTTCTAGTGAAATATTATGACAAGGAGAACTAATCTTCAGCTTGGAGGTGGAAAAAGGAACAGTGAAGGCAGGAGAGAGCACTTCTGTGTATGTCATAGACCATTCTCTTTTGAAAGGCTGCCTGTACTTGATTGCAAAGCACACCTAGTAAAATAAACAGAATGCAGTTATGTAAAACTGTACATGCTTTCTCCAATGTTTCAGGTTGGTGATGACAAAACTGTGAAGCAGTGGAAAATGGAGAGCCCAGAATATGGAGAAGAAGAACCTATTCATACAATTATTGGAAAGGTAGTAAATCTCAGTTTTGATTTTTCTCACATCTCTTCTTTTGAATTAAGTTTGAACTGATTCTTATCTTGCTTCTGGAGGAGAGAGAAATGGTTTGATATAACCTGTTATCAAATGGGTTGTAAGGCGATGGCATCAAATTTTATAATGGCGTTTTAAAAATATCTTCACATTTTTATTGCATTTATTTTACATTTAACCAATAAGGAATATCTCAAATGCTATCAGAGACTGCTTAGATCTGTCTCTGGTAATCATCCCTTTCCTGCAAACTGGACAGATCTTTCTGTAGTCTCTTTCTCTTCAGATGCGTGTTGTCAGTGCTTAGTTGCATTGAATAACTTTCTTCCCTTGTCAATACCTCACAGCCTTTCAATACAAAATTGTAACTTTATATCTTTTTGACAAAAGCAGACTAAAAATACATACTTCAGCACTTGCAATTTATGATAAGCATATTTTAAGAACAACATTAAATGCTTTTTATAAATAGTTTGAAACTCCTTGATTATTGTAATGCCTGTGGAATCTGTTCAGGTCCCTACTGAAAATTTGTAGTTGTACCCTTTGAAGTCAGCTAGGACTTTTAAGTGGGCTTCTGATGCTGACTCCGTTGTAAATTAACAAGAAATGTGTGCACGTTAAGTCTGTACACAGAAAGCTAGTCTATTGTGTAAGGGTGCATCTGATAAGACCTGGTTTCTGGTAGCAGTGGTGACTTGGTTTTCAGTAATATAGATGAATAAAACATGACAGACTCAGTATGCATTGAGTTTGTTGACCTTTTTGTAACAGAACATACTTGCATATTTATGTACGCAATTGGTTTTGTAAATTGTTTTGGTTGAGTTTTTTTGCTTTTCCTTTTAAAGACAGTGTATACAGGAATTGATCACCACTGGAAGGAAGCTGTTTTTGCCACCTGTGGCCATCAAGTGGACATTTGGGATGAGCAAAGGACAAGTCCCATGTGTTCTCTGACATGGGGTTTTGATAGCATAAGCAGTGTAAAATTTAATCCCATTGAGGTAATGTTTCTGTTATATATTCTAAATCAGTGTTTTTCTTGGTCAGTATAAAATCTTAAACTCTATTAACACCATCTTTAAAGGCTTTTTGCAAATTTAGATTTTGATACATGTTTTAACATAATATTTAGGGAGGTGTATACATATACTTCTATGGCTATGTTGTTTTGGAATGTAGTACCACTTACTTTCATCTTCTTATCTTTTGTCTCTGTTAGTGGGGAGGAGCAGAAAGAAAAGTAGGGTGATCTCTGTTCTGCCCACAGCAGTACATGTCCTGTACCTCACTCATACAACGTAGCTGTTACGTGGCTGTGGAGATCTCATGTTCCAGTACTGTACTCCCTGTGACCAAAACTCCCCCTCCCTATGGCAAAGCAATTGCATTCAGTCTTTTGCAGCACTTCCTATATATCTCTTGGCTGGGCTGTGTTCATAGATGAAATGTTTCCGAGGAATTGCTTGTTACTTTGGAAGTAGAGATGACTTGGTGGATCCTGAATTTTACAGGGGAAGCTATTTAAAATGTTTGTGCTGAAAAATTAGCTGCACAGAAAGAATGATGAATAATTTCCTTGACTGAAAAAGCAGCCATTTGACTACCAGCTTTGTGAAATAGCTTAAATATCTAGTGTAAGCTATTAGTTTTTAACCATACTCTAGAAGTGTTTAGAAGACCATACACACTGGTTTTGTTGGTTTCTTTTTTTAGACATACCTTTTGGGAAGCTGTGCTTCTGACAGAAATATTGTGCTGTATGATATCAGAAAATCAACTCCATTAAAGAAGGTAATATTTTTCTTTTTAACAGAAGCTTATGGCACTAATAATCATACTAAATATGTAAATAGTCTGTAACTGTTGATGATAAAGGGAAGCTCTGAACTGTGAGTTCACTGAGGTTTCATCATCTAATTTTGAGTCTTGTAACAGAGTTTGAATTAATGTTGGGATTTAAACCATGTAGAGTTAGCAGGGCCCTTTTCTGCATTCAAATGGGCTGTCATGCTCACTCTGTTGTAATTCTTGATAAAGTGCCTGACCTGACAGCAATTTCACAGTAAGGACTTTATGTTCCTATATTGCATTCTGTCTGTGTATGTGTGATTTTTTTCATTTATTTTTTTTTTTTTCTTCTCCTTGCCAGGAGGAAACAAGGTAATTTTAAGGCATTTTCTTTCTACCATTGGAGAATCTTGCTCTGCAGTTGAAAAGGTTTTTTTCTTTTGCGTGGAGATAAACCCTTCCCTATGCACCTAGTATAAACACTTAGAAATCCTTTGCAGTGAAATCAACATTGTATTTATATGTAGAATTTACCAGTGACGTGAAGATTCCTATTTATTTTTAAGAGAATGTGTACTTATTTAAAACAAGAAACTAGTAATTCATACACACATATTAACCTTGATCAGTTTCAGTGGTTTTGAGCCCTAGAACTACCTTAACAATTTTCTTTTTGAGATACAATATTCTGGCTTGTGAATATACACTTAAGTGTCCTTCTGGTATGTTACGTAATGTCTGTAACAACACTGGTCTGATATATGCTAGAACACTCTAATGGTTCTTAACTTAGTTACAAAATAGGAGTGTTGTTGGCATTACAGTATTTCTTTCCCTGTGCCCCAGCAATTTTTAATGAAGTTTCATTTGGGTGACTGAGTGCTTATAAAAAGTCAGTGATGCCAGCTGGAGACCTGAATGTCAGAGTGAATGCAGCCAGTGCTGTAGATCTGCAGTTACAAGTTAAAAGGATGTAGTTTGAGCCTTTGTGAACTGTTTGAGTCTAACAGAATTTTACATATACACATATACTAAATAATAAAAAATATACGCACGTGTATACACATATATATGTGTATGTCATGTAGTAAGCAGCATGCTTAGGTGCATTTCTTGCTGTAGGAGTGGCACATTGATGAATACTTTCTTGCATCTGTGGGTGCAGTCTGGGTTTCCTGCTTGGGATAGGGATGATTTTTCTGTGGAGGCCTGGGCTGGATGTCCATTTCCACATTGAGAGCTAAGAGATCTGTAACTCCGAAGAGAAGGGTGCTGCTTAGTAGATCTACCTTACCTCTGTGTGGGCACTGGCTTCTAGCACTTCTGTGTTCCTGGTGTTTGGTCAGCAAAGCAGCTCACACACTGCCCCAAATCAGAACTCAGTGGGAGTCACTTCCTTAATAGAAATAGAGTACAATCTTCCACATCATGAAGCAGTAGCTCCCTTGCCTGTTTGTCCTGTCTGTGATTTTCAAAGTCTTAAGTTTCAAAGAGGGATGGATAAGATGGTGAGGTGCTGCCTAAGTGCAAAGTAAGACCTAGTCTAAAAAGGCTGGGAAAAGACGAAGGGAAGCACTGCTGCTGCATAACAAGGGGAAGATGTTTTAATGGAAGTTGGTACACTTTAGAAATGTGTTCTTCGTTCTTATGCAACATGTGGGATCACAGAAAAGCTTAGTGTGTTTTAAAGATCAGCTTTAGCATTTAAACAGCTGTTGGGACTGTGTTGTCTATTGCTTGTAACATTCTTAGCTGTTCATCTCAACCAAATACCTTGTAGGTAGTAGAGGAGGACAGATTAATTATTTGTATTTTGTGTTAATCTCAAAATCTCTGGGCTGACAGTCTTTGTAATCAAGTGCTCACAGTTAAAATAACTAAACCAAGACAGCCAAGTCTTCAGGGACTTCACAACTTTGACTTGTCTCAATAAGGATTTTTTTCTTATGAAATGACTAAGTGTATCTAGAATTGATTTAAAAATGGTGTCAGAAGATGGCTCTGCTACAGATTTAGATCGTTCTGAAAAGCCATTATTAATGTATTTACAGCAACTTAAATCACTTCCAGCCCAGGCTGCATTACATGGTTGTTACTGAATATAATGCTAGAACTGTACAGAGAATCCTTTTCTTAGGCGCTGTCTTAATTCTGAATGCCACTGCTGAAATAAACTAAAGGCGTGTAAATTTCAGGGAAAAAACAGTGAAGCAAGATGCTGAGCATTGACTTTGACCAAACCTGGCCCCTTTTGAAAGAGATGGATTTTTCAGCAGTATTAGAGTTATATTTCATGACATGAAATTTATTATACATATAATGTTTTAACATTAATCGTATACTCATTTTGTAGCAGCTGAAAAACTTGGGCAGGGAAGAATAAAGAACCCTCTTTATTAGCTTGCCAGATATGTGCAAGGTTTATTACTAGAAGGACAATATAGAAATCTGAGCAAATTCTGGTTGTCATGTTACTGTAAATACAGGGCCTTTCCATGGCCTATGCTTTCACTAAAATCGATTTTTAAAGTAGAGATCGCTTTAGACATCTGATGATTACATTCAGGTGTGGATGCATGTAGTTTCTGAAAATGAGTATTTTGCAGTGCAAACTTGATATTGAACAGGATAGTGTCACCTAGGAAATGAGGACTTCCAGAGAATGAGAATCATGGGAATATGCACACATAAAATCACAGTCTCTTTTTAGGGGGGGATAGGTAGATGTCATCACTATTAACTTTGAGATTGTGTTCATTATTGTAAAAGTTATATGTATGTAAATTTATGGTGTTTGGTATAGTAAGTTGAGAACAAAAATGAGTTTGGAGTACCATAGTGTTATCCAAATGTCAGGATTTTGCAGTAGGATTGTGGCTGGCCTGGAGCATTGTGGAAAATCCTTTTTAGAGATGTTCAGTTTGTTAATAAGTTGCTCTGTAATTATACAGCTACTTTGTATCAGGCATACCACTTGGGATTTATTTAAATACAATGGTTGAAAGCTCCTCCAAGACTCTGCGGAAACCAAAGTTTTTTGTGTTGTATGGGGTGTCAGATGACCTCCTCCCTGCCTGCCCTTCTCCCACAGGGGCCTGGCTGTTACTGCCATAGCTATTCCCCAAGGCGACTGCATCCGACATACAGCTTCTTAAGGCCTCTTGTCTAGTCTGCTGTTAGCAAAGCAGAAGGGTCTCACTAGGCTGTCATCAGCTGCCTTCCTCCTGCTTCAAGGCAAACTGGCCTCTTTGTAGCTGTACGCTTACTAGCAGCAAAGAAATCTTATGAATCTGTAGCAAATGATTCACTGCTAATACGGTGATAGTGGTGAGTAGGTAACAACACAGTAACTTCTAAATGCGTTGCTTGGTACCTCAGCGAGAAATGGCAACTGTCCTGGAGAATTTATGAACTGCAATTTCGGAGATAAAATAGTGAAAGGATAGTAATAACTGGAATACTATAATTGCTTTGCAAATGCTGGTTCACAGCGTCAGTTAATGCCTATATCCCTTGAAATAACCATTTAATTAGGTGTGTTTATAGATGACTTAACTAAAGGTTCCTGTAAACATGATGAAGTGAAATTTTTCAGAAGTTGCAGGTTTACATGTTGACGACTAACGTGTTTACATGTTAAATGACCACTTAGAAGAATTTACTTCTAAGGTGACTTACAGAGGAAAGTGTAATTGCTGTGTAGCACAAAGCAGTGAGCATATGATGAAGGACAGGAAGTGCCTGAGTTCTAATTCTAAGGAAACATTCTGTTGTGTCACTGTACCTCTGCCATAATTCTGCATCTAAAAGGTGCTTGTCTCGTATAGGTATAGCAATTTTTGAACTATAGTGAGTCTTTTACTGCCTATAACAAGGTATCAATGTGTAAATAATCTTTCAGGTTATCTTGAACATGAGAACAAATACACTGTGTTGGAACCCCATGGAAGCTTTCATTTTTACTGCAGCAAATGAAGATTACAAGTGAGTGTGACCTTGCTTTTTCATAATCCTGCTAGTTATATGTTTAATCTGTATCTTGGTGATTTATCATGCTAAAGTAAGTTTTTAAAGAACTTCTTAAATGCTAAATTTGAATCACTTAAGTAATAGTGTAGAGAATTATAGTCACTAATTTAAAAAAAAAGAAAAAAGAATTGATAGTAGATTGCCTCTTTCTGTATTTCAGTAACTAGGGGGAGGGAAACAGTGTAACAGAAAAAATGCAGCTGAACCAATGCAAGTGTAACTTGCAACAGCACCTGGAAAATAAGTACTATTGGTCCAGTTTGAGGCAATATCAGTGTTTTATTTTCTTGCCAGCTCTTGTAAAGCTTGATATATTGTACCGATCAGCTATTTTGATGAGAACACTTCTTAAAAAAAACACCAAAACCCTACAAAACCTAATCTTTTGTGAAACAGCTCCAGATACTGTAGTACTTATCCTTTCAATGCCTTAGAGCAATTTTTTACTTTTGAACAATACTATTCATGTGAACACACCTAATCTGATACTGAAAAGGCTGTCTGTTCAAAACTAGGCCACTGCAAAATCTGCTCCATATCTTTTTTTCCAGGAAGTCAGTGATCTAACAATAGATCACTGTTTTCTTCTAGAAGATAAGAATTCTATCACTTACCTTAGGGCTGTTTTTTCCAAGGAAATGGGATATGGCCCAGACCTTAAAAGTGGGTGTTGTATCTAATGTACTGCTTTTCACTTATTTTGGTTATAGTATGGTAAAGCTACCAGGCTGCCTGACTACCAAATCTGTTTGTTTACATGGGGTTTTTTGTTTGTTTGTTTTGTTTTTTCCCTTCTTGCTAAATTAAAAGTGGTAGCTGTTACTGTCAGGGCAACTGTCCCGTGAGCTAAAGCAGTTTCTGTTTGCCATTACACTCATATCAACAATGCACATGCAAGTGTTAGCTGATTATATGGAGTAGTGGTTTTGAATATCATGCTAGCACACTTTTTCTTGAGGCATTTAAAGGAAAAAGCAATAGTTGCCAGTAAGATAGTGAGCAAGAGACACTGAATTAATTCAAGTTATGCATTCGTCTGCAGCAGATCTTAATATAGTAGTTCTACTAAACAGTGTATCTTAAACGGGTTTCAGTAAATGCTTTGCCTGTAAAGCATCTTTGCTTATTGGCACTGGACAAATTAACGATCTGCTCAGTTGTTATGCCTTGCTGTGTATCAGCGGGCTTGTTGATTCAAAGGGAGTACAGGTAGACCTCACCTGAGCTTTGAAGTGCTTAAGAGAAAACCAGCTGTGGTCCAGCAGTTGCATGTTTATTTTTAATGTAATGCTTTTCTACAGATAGTGTGCTCTGCTGAACCAGTATCTCCATATGTTGAAGAATCAGGCTTTCTTTGGACTCTTACATTGTCTGGCCTATAGGCAGTTGGGCAGTGGGAAAGGGTGCCAACCAAATGAGAACTTCATAGTAGACTGAATTACTAAGAGTTCCCAATATCTAGAATCCTTGCAGTGTTGATAGGCTTGCCATAATGATGCGGAGATGCTTGTCCAAGTTTGGGTTGTATACTTGTATCTGAAGATGGAGTAAAGGAGGACAGTGTGGTGGCTGGAGAAATAGGGTTGGTCAGTGAACAGGTGGTGAAGGGAATAGTCGAGACTCTGTTATTTGACAGTGAGCAAGAAACCTGGATCTGATCCAGTAACTAAAGCCTCTGGTGAATAAACTTTTTCCAAGCCCTAAACAATGCCTCATTCTTTCTTTTCATGTGTTATGAGCAGTTTTGAAGAGTTCCCTCTGCAGTATGGGTCTATGCTGAAGTGTGGTTTATGTGTAATTAAAGTAGCTGTTCAGCAAAAATGTACTATTTACTTAGGAGTTGTTAAGGTATTAAGCTGTTGGTGTATTTATTTTAAAGCTTATATACTTTTGATATGCGCTTTCTTGAATCACCTGTGATGGTGCATATGGATCACGTGTCTGCTGTTCTTGATGTGGATTACTCACCCACTGGGAAAGAATTTGTCTCTGCCAGCTTTGATAAGTCTGTCCGCATTTTTCCTGTAGACAAAGGTCACAGCAGGTGAGTGACTTTACACTGTTTTCTCTTCCTGTTGTTCATTCCAGTGACCTCCCTCCCTAGCCCTCAAAATTCTTATTTCATTCATTAACGTCTTCATTGGGGCATTCATTTCCTGTGAATACTGGTCATGTAGTTGGCAGATAATTCTGGAGTATGTATTAGAGTAAAACTTCTGCTTAATGGGTAGCAGTATTTATGCAGTTTTGGATTAAAATTGCAGTGGATTATTGCTCTTGGGTGTACTTAGTTGTATTTTTCCAAGATGATTCCCATCTTATTTCCCTCTGTATATGTATTTTTAATGTTTTTAGGTCACTTTGTACTATATCTGTCACCACTTAAGTTTGCAGTGCCCTACACCATTGTAGCATTTTGTTTTCTAGGGATGGCTTCATCCTATATGCGTGATTGCTAAAGACATTACTTGAAAAGCATTGTTGTATGAATTCCTGAGGATCAGTTTGGGACACTTTTGTGATCCATTTCAGTACACTTATTACCTTTTGTTCATATTTTGTTAACCAGGTTTTGATTCATGTGACAATGCTTTGAATACAAGTCACTTTAAATTAGTTTCTCATGTAAGATTTCATGAGGCAGTGTATTAAATATTTTGCTGACATTCAGATTGGATCTACAGTGTCTCCATTATTATTTTTTTTTATGTTCAGTTTGATGAAAATTGAAACAAGTTATCAGATCTGTCTGGTATTATTTATTTTTCATAAACCTACCTTCATTATTCTCTGTTGTCAGTTCTTCCTCTTTTTTTCTTAACTTTATTTTACTTCTAGTTGCCTTCCGCTCTCCAACCTCGCCCCCCTAAAAAGTTCCTACTAGGTCAAGTTCTAGGTGGTTTGAGGAGTGGAAATGTTGAAATATTGATTGATAGAAGAGTATATTTTTATATTGATTGATGCAGTTATGTATGCATTATTTAACATAACTGTTTGTATGGTCCTATAATGCTCCTACATTAAAGATTGAGAGGGACTGTTTACCTTTTCTTTTATAGCAAAACTACAGGTAGTTTTCATTTTCTTCCTGTTTTGCAATAGTATTTTAAATATAATCGGGTAGTGGAGTTCCTTTGTGGGTTTGCTTTGATTTTTTTAATTCTTGCATTATTAAACGATATGGTTAGTAGCTCCTGTGTGCTACAGACTTTCCTTTCTATGGAATAGTAATGTTCACAAAAGTGGTGGTATGCAAAATTAAAATACATCACTGAGGGGAAGTTTGCAGACCCCATAATGCAGCAGTAAAAGGCTTTATTCCACACTATAGCAGATTGTTGCCAAGGCCTATGGAATTTTCCTTTTTGTCCCCCCCTTTTTTTCCCCTCTTCTGTGTGATGGCCATAAATCTAGTGAGGAACAGCCTTATAAATGAAGAGCTAGCCTCATATAAGCTGACTAGAGCATTCTGGGACAATTCAAATTCTTCAGAAGCTGGGCATTTTCAGAATTGCAGTTTATATTAATCCCATGGAATCGAGAAAAGTCTCCAAATGAAAGATGTGATTCCACTTGGAAAACTGAGAGGGCAGTTAAGAGCATCTATAAAGAAGAATTCTGATGGTGTTCCAGTTTTGACTTTTGATCTCCTTCCAATCTGAAGAACTTCTAACTTCTATTGCCTTCTATTTTATTTTAAAATGAAAATTTAAATTAGGAAATTCATTACTCATAAGAAATAACATTTGTTATGAAGTGGATTAAATTTAGTACATTCTTGGTAAACAGAACTGGTTGTCTGTGTGAATTTTTTAAATGACAGATCGAGGTTATTTGGCCATGTTTTGTGTTTTTCCTTTCCCTGAGAATGATAATAAGTTGTGCTGATAGCAACAGGAGGTGCAAAGGCTGAAAATTCAGAGTAAGGAAAGAAAAAGTACTTAGTTACCCAGAGGTGGGTGGAGAAAAGGTTTGTTGTTAGGCCAAATAGTAAGATGAAAGTAAACATAGAAATGCTTATGGAAATGCATATGTGCATACACACTATTAAACATCAGCATCAGCTGATGTGAGTATTAATGTTTTCTGAACATACTTGTGCTCAGTCTTCCACATGGTTGTTCTTGTTGAGCATCACTTGAGTGTGAATTACAAGAGGTGGTTAAGCTTAGTAATGCTTATTTAAGGTGATACATTGATGACTTCTGTTTTTCTTGCAACGCCTCCATCTCAACCCCTGGCCGGTTTTTCCATGGCTCTTAAATAGATGTTGTTTCCATATTCCCTTTCCATTAGTACTTGGATTTTACTTGTAAAAATAACTAAGTAACTTGTAAAAATAGTTGCCAGAAAGGTGTACTTAGTCCTATATTTTTATAGCAGAAATAAAATAATAACTGTATGAATAATATTGTTCTGCTTGTTTGGTACATACTTAATGAGAATTAGATAAGAGATTCATTTAAATAGTTTTTTAAATGTAACATAGAAAAACTCAACAGGTGCAAGCACTTGTTAAGCAGGAGTCTGATCAGCAGAAACTAAATGTAGTTAAAGCTTTAATAGCCTCACTGCTCTTCTGAATCCTTTTCTAGTTACTAGCTGACACTTACTGAGTTCTTGTTTGCAGGACTGGATACTTTTCTTTCAGTTTTTAGGGTTTTAAAATTTTTCTTGGGAGTCCTTTAGACAATGATAAGGCAGTCTATGTTTGAGGAAAGGAGGGGAATTACCATGAAGAGTAGCCAGCCTACTGCCGTGTCATAAATGGACAGCTGGAGGTGTTTATTTTCTCTTTTCTTTCTTGTTCATAATGGTGGTGCCAGATTCCTTGGCATCCATTCTTCTGCAGTCCCATTCTGTAATGCTTAAACTGTGTTACAGCATATTAATGAAAATTATTTGGGGGATGGTATGCATATCATATTGTATATCCATGGCATATTTTGCAAAAAATTATTCTTTAGCTATTTACTGTAATTTCTATGAAAGCACTTAATTAAAAAGCATCTTATCCTAGGTGATCCTTTATCAGTCTAACCATCACACTTCATTTGAATCTATATATAAATTTAAGATCAGCGCAGCATTTAAAAAATGTCAGGTTTTTGTGTTTTTTTTAAACAGAAAATAAGTTTTGTCTTGAACAGGATGTTTTCTGCTATTTGAGAGGTAATGTTGGTGGGAAAAGTGATAGATCTTTTAAAAATGTTTTTCTGCTTTAGGGAGGTGTATCATACAAAACGAATGCAGCATGTCATCACTGTAAAATGGACTTCAGATAACAAATATATTTTGTGTGGCTCAGATGAGATGAATATTCGTCTGTGGAAAGCTAATGCTTCTGAAAAACTGGGAGTGGTAAGTTGGATTTTGTTTTTTTGATATCACAAGATTTGTTTTATTTTTATTACAACTAGTTAGCCTATTCAACTTAAAAATGTGTTTCTAGAGGGAAAATGTAAAATTATAGTTTGACTTTTGTCTTTAATTTGAAAACTGGTATGTGCAGTATAGCTCATTGCATTTACTGCAGCTTATAATAATAAAATTACATCCCTCGTTATTGATACACAAGGTGACTTTTTTTGTGTGTGTCTTGTTTAATGTTACCAATAATCATCAGTTCTGACTAAACTAGATTATTTTACCTGGGTGCTACAGGTGAACGCATCCCTTTACACCAGAGGAAAAAGCAATGAAGTCATTCTCCTGGAGCTTAGGCTTACTGCTTTTAAAAATTTTGACTGGCATGCGACTGCTTCTTATGCAGTTCATACTGTGATAAGCATATGCATTGTAAAATAGACCATTTGCACCAATGCATAACTGAGATTGTCATTAACCTATATAACTCTCAGATACTAAGTGGGCAAACCAGTGTGGTGTCTGAAGTCCATTTCATTCAACGTAAGTCTGGTTGAAGTGTTCCTAGTAGGAACAGCATCAGTCTAATTAGATGCATCTTTTTGGCTGCGCTTGTTCACATGTTTATGTACAGACAAAGCCAGAATGTTCTGTTATAGTTACCACTTGCCTATATTTGCCTCCACAGTTGTATTAAAGTATTGAATGACTTCGGAGAGTGAATTTGATGCTTTGTCTGCTGGGAGTAATTCATTTATCTACCTTATATATTGCTACAGTATTTTGGAGGTGCTTATATTGCTTTTTCTGAGCCCATCAGCATAGTTGTCTCAATGCTTGGAATTTTTTTCTGCTTTATCTTGTGGAAGATTGAGGGGGAAGGAGAGGGAAGCTGTAATTCAGGGAAGAGTGTTGTATGGTTAAGAGGATGGATGTATCGCGTAGTTATGTCTAGGGCTGCTTGTGGTTACTTGAAGCTCCATCAAGTTACAGTATCTACATAGGAGGGAGGGGGAGCGCGGCTCAGACAGGTGGCAGGCGAACCGGAGCTGTAGGAGTACTTAGGGCTACAGTGCAGAATGGGGTAATTCATGGGCTGTTCGCTCTGAAGCACTGGGTATGGAGTAGCACAGCTAAAACAACGTGTGTATCTTTAGCCGTGGCCCACCATAGGTATTTGGAAGTCCTGTTATTTTTCTCATCTTTGTTGTAGAGCTATAGAGGAAAAAACCCCGCAACTTTGTAGCCTGTGCAGTATTTGTGGTTAAAAACTACTATTTAAGTTGAATTTATTTGATGGAATATCTCTTCTTTTGTTGAGGATGCCGGAGGTTTTTTTTCTGTTCTGAACTGGTACTTGGGATTTTACTATGTAGTGCTTCAGTCAAACATCTAAGTATCAGTCCCATGCTTGCTAATTTTAAGACTCCACAAAGCTCATTAGAGACTTGACTTTTTCATTCAGCTTTTATGTTGAATTTGCTTAGAAAGTCCAGTGTTGAGCAGAAGTATTACCTGTTTTCCTGTTTTATCTATATGCTCATGGCAGTGCCCTTTTCACCTGGTTTTACAGTATTAACTGAAAGTTTCTCTCTTTTTTTCACAATATTCTTAGTGAGAGAGCATGTGGTCTCTCTCTAAGATGATGTTCTATAACGATTGTGTGGTATTTTTGACATGCATCTTTACTCTGCCCTTTGTGTGAAGGATAAGTGGGTAAAAATAATGTTGAGAATACATTTTCATATAGAATGATTCCTAATACATTCAATTGTAACCAGAAAATTCACTTTATAGAATACTAGGTGGCATTGGCTCCTCTTCTTATGAAAAAGTAAGGGTACTTGGCTCTGCGAAGTCATAGGCAATCCCAACTACTCCTGCAATGTAGAAATATTACATACCAAAAGGACAAATTAGTTATTGTTTAAGTATTCAAAATGGAGAGTGGTAAATGACATTCTGCTTTTTTCTGTAGTATTTGCATCGGTGAAAACTGAGCATGGATGGGTCTAGAAAAGGCACTACCAGTTATGACTGTTGGGTATTGGATATAGTCTGAACATTAATACTCATGTTTCTTGACCGGATGGCAAATCCTGTATAAAATAGCCCCTTTTCCTTTTTTGTTGTTGTTTTTTTCCTCCTATGTTGTTACATTGCTGCTGCTTGACATGCCTCTTGAGGCTGTGCCTGTGAATCAGTTCTGCTGTTGTGGGACGATACAGGTGCAGCTTTTGTAGCATGCACGGGTTCAGGGTTTGTAAGAATTTCTGTCAAAGCTCTTAGGCTGTCAGCTCCCAAGAGAACTAAGTCAATAGCGATCTATAACACACAGGTCAAGTGGCATGTGTTTTCTTGTTTATTTGGGGTGGTTTTTGTTTGTTTGTTGGAATTGTGGTTTAGGTTTTTTGTTTGGTGTTGGTTTTTTCACTGTCAGAAATGAATATCATTTCATCGTTTAGAATACAAAACTTGCCATCCTATCTTAAAAAAAGCACCTGCCAACCTCAGAAGACATCTTAGGGAGGCAAAATTATTTAGAAATACAAGAACTTACAAGAGATGTAGTGAATTACGTAGAAAAACTGCTTGCATATCACATGGATGATGCTAATGAACTTGTAAAGAATTATAAGAATAGAAAATGTTTTACATCCCTATATCTTGTGCGGAAATATGTTCAAGCATGATGCTGTGGAAGCCTTGAATTTCACAAGACAGAGTGTGGATATTGAATTAGTAACTGTCCAAAGCTGCTATAGTTGTTAAAGTTTGTTGGTGGCAGGGTGTGTGTGTGGTTTGTTTTGTTTGTTTTTTTTTTAAAGGACTATGAAATTTTGTATTTCAGATTTTTAGAGGGTAATTCTTGCTAATAGGACTTAAGAGTGTAATCTTTATGGCTTATCACATTCTTGGATACGCCTTGGAAATGTTGCTTGGATTCAGGCAACTGTGCCAATCCTTGTTCGATCCAACCTGGTAGTTCCTGTGATTCTTAATGTTTCAACTGTTAACGACTATTTACCAGGTTCCACTGTTTTTTGTTGGTACCTGCTCCTTTTTTAGGGATTGGTGTTCTTATCTTCATAGACATATGCTTGCTTATTTTATAAATGTCCAGTTCTTCCACAGTCTGTAGCTATTTTTTGAACTTTTCAAATATTCAAAACTGAACATTCAGTAATTCTGTCGGAAGTGTCAAAATATGTCTTAAATGCTTAGTTGCTTGGTCTGCTATTTTTCTTTGCCAAGAAGATTTGATTGAATGACTCATCCAAAGGTCACTGTATTTCTGATATAATGCTAACATCTTGTAATACATTGTATTTTAAGATGGATATTTTTGGGGTGGGGATGGATGGATGGAAACCAGCATCCTGAAAGAGAAAGAAAAATGGTAATGAAACATTTTTTTCTTTGGTGAGTACTTAGCCTTACTTGTTTTTAGCGTTGCTGGGTTCCCAGGAAATTATAGTGAATGTATAGTACTTATGTTGTGACTGATGAACATTTATCCAGTTGGAAAGTTGTACTTTCTGAACCGTGGCTGCCCTAGCAGTCATCTGTTCTGACATGCATGTTTCTTTTTCTTTTTAATGTATTTGGCATCACACTCATTATTCAAAATCAGTGAAACATTAAAGTAAGAATAAAAGTCTGGAGGAGCCAGGGGCATGCTGTCTCTCCACTCTGCTGACAGTTAAGTCTCTGTGGCTTTTACGTGGGTGTAACAAAACCCAAATCTCTCTGAGTTACTGCAGAAGTTGTTTTAAAATAATTTGCAATGTTTAGGTTTTTAATAAAAACTGATTAAATAATAATGATGATTAAAGAGAACTTAACAAGTGTTATTTTTAAAGCAGTAAACATCTAACTCTGCATGTCCAGAAGCAAAAGACTCAAACAAGACTTTCAAGATACTGCAGACTGTACATAAAATTACATTTAAGTATGTTTGAAGCTTTTTGTGCCTGCGTTCTTGGAGAGGTTTGTGATTTCTGAAGAGGTAAACGACTTCAGTGTTTGAGGAGAAGAGGAAAACAGAGCCTCATCTGAGTGAAAAGGCTAGAAAAGCAGCAGTAATAGAGTAGGTTTCAGTTACTAGACTAGAATTAATCCAATTAATATGAAGAAAGGGTATAGACTGGGGTTTTTGGATTGTAGTGAAAGCAATGAACCATCAGTAAAACTTCCTGTTCTTCAATCTATTGACACGTTATAAAGAAGCCTACACCTGCAGTTCTTAGAGTGCAAGTGCATAGTAACTTTACTTCTGTAAACAACAGCTGTAACATTTGGTACTGTTACATTTCCAAAGTAGATGGGAATGAGAACAGAGCACTGGACAATTGAAGAAGAAAACTTTCTGCTTGGGAATGATTTGTATTTCAGTAAGTGTAAAACTGGTGTGAGGAGTGAGTGTAGCAGTAGTGGAGCATAGGTTTGCTGCTTTCTTACAAGATGCAGAAATAACAGCTTTTGAGTAAGGCCTGAAAAATCTAGGAGAAAGTGCAGTTACAAGTCCTGTTTTTGATCTAGCAAAGTGCATTAGCAGGAGTGCATCAAAGCTATCCAATTATATGCCCTTTCAGTCTGTTTGTAGTATACAGTTCCATTTTGTGAGATAAGGCTGATAACAAGCACTACCAGATACTGTGTGACATGGCATTCTCTTTGTAGTGATTTTGTGTTTGTGATTCCACGCACATGTAACTTCATCCTTTTAGCTATGATTTTGTGCTCTACATCTACATTACCTTTCTTGTGTTGTCATCGATTTAAATGTAAAGAAGCCTAAGTTTTTGGTCCAAGGAAACGAGGAATAATAAACTTTGTGCAATAAATTTAGAAAGGTGTTTTCAGCAAAGCAATGGAAAAAACATTAAATAAAGACAAGCCATGGTGTAGAAAACTGCTGGGATATGTTTGCATTCTAAAAATATGTTGCATCTGTGCTCTGTCTGCCTTAACCTAGAAGGGTGACCTGGACAGGATAGATAAACAGCCATTTCATATTCTTATGCTGAATTACAGGTGTCTAATAGTGCGGAGTTTTAAATACTGCACAGTACAAATACAGCCCTCTTTAAAAGGAAAATTTTTTGTTAAAGGTGATTTTAGCTCTTCAGTCAGGGCTCTGGCAAAATGCTTGCCTTCCTTCTGCTTCAATGGGAAAAATAACCAGCCTCTATCATTTGGAGGCAGGAGAGAGACATAGGCAGTTTACTTGAGGACACATTTTCTTATTGCTGACAACTTGGTTGCATTTTAGAGTTCTTTTTCCCCCTATTTCACTCTAGATATTTGCTGTGGAGTGGCACAAATCAGCTGTCTTTCTGCCACATAATTTCTGTTTCCCTCATACAGGAAAGAAGTTGCACATTCACTTTTAGAATGTATGCGAAAAGGGTTATACTTAATTTTGAGCCTGTCTTCCACTCGTGATGTCATATAAATACTAACATATTGTAGTGTGTTCTGGTGTCTCTGTAAACAAGATTTTTAATCCTGGTAATTGTGCTGTTTATAGCATCTTCTCCAGTTCAAAACAGAATGGGAAGTAATACTGTTTTCTTCAGCTGTTTACACTGACCTTTATAAAATCACTTGCAAGAGAGAGGCTGGAATTCAGTGCATTATTGCAGTTTGCGTTCTTAGCTATCTGCTGTCTCTCATAAATAGGCAGAAACTTGTCATTACTTCAGAATTTTCTTTTACTATCATGTAGATGAAGGTGTGCTTGGCACAGCCTGGTATATGGGGTGTTAGCATTCAGTAGCTGGACAGAAAGTCACTGCCTACATGTCTTTCTGTATAATACCACATAAAAATAGAATCAGGCTCAAACATAACCACCTCTTAATCTGTATTAATTTTTTAAATAAGATATTCTGGATGTATCTTTAATTTACGGATTTACCTCTTGCCTGCAGAATCGTCAAGGTTATGCTAAATCGACAGCAATTTGCTCTTCTTAAATTAAAGGAAAATAATTTCATTTAATTAAAATAAAAGCTATTTAATTTGTATTATGTTAGCAGTTTTCTGCAGAGTAGGAACACCTGGGATTTATTGAGAGTGAACCAGCTATTCATCTTGGCTCACTGGAAGGAATTTCAGTAAAGGGCTGGGGGAGGTAGTTTTAGTGAGTTAAGATCATAAAATTTACTCACTTGCAATGTGAGACGTCATGACAAGTATAAATAAAGCAGAAGTATTTGTTTTTTACGAATAAGAGGGTATGACAAAACAGAGATTAAGAGCATTATGTATGCGATGCCTAAATAAGAATTTTTTGAGTAATTGAGCAACTCTGCATTTGGTACCTGGTTTCTTTATTGTTCCAAAGGAGAAACTCCTTTGCCATATGTTTTAGTAATACTTGCTTTCAAACCATTGATAGTATTTCAGGCCAAAAATACCTGAGTGTGATATTTACTTTTTCAGGATTTAAATATTCTAACAGAAATCACTTCAAGAAGTGACCTCTAGAGTGGAGAAGAAATAGCCATTGCTGATTTAAAAGGGGGAAAAAAGCAGGCTTTGTGATAATGTAGGTGGAATTTCCAAATCCTGGTATGTGTAATAAAGTTGTGGGGTTTGTTACTGCTTTTTTCCTTTTCTTGTCAGTGTCTGAAACTCAGGTTCTGTTTTTTTCTTGAGAAAGTGAGAAATTAGTGAAACTGAGTCATTTGGAAAGCTGAATAAATAGAAGTTGCCCGAACTATTAATTTGCTTTTAGTACTTCAGGTGCAGGTAGTAGTGGATGAAATAAAGGTGGGATGGCAAAACACTTGTGCCACTGCTTGTTTGAAAATATGAAGGGTTGTAAGATGTCTGAAATCTTGGAGTTACAGAGTGTATTTTGGGTGGGAAGGTAGGAAGAAGAGGATAGGATTATCCTCTGTTCATATTTTAATATTCAACAGATTTTCTGTTTATGTGAAAGCTCACTAGTCTGAAATGCAGCTGAAATTCCCAGAGATCTGAGCAAATCCAAAGTACATAAACTGATATATGCCCTTGTGAAGCAGTGCATGCTTTAAACAAAAATACAGCACAATTTTTTTTTTCCTTTTGATAATTAAGCATTAAGACCTAAGGAAACATGCCTGGTAAAAAAATAAAATAAAATAAAAATCCTCTGTAGGTTAGCCTTCAGGAAAAGGCATTTCTCACTTCAGTGGTGTTAATGGTGACTCAGACATAATTTTAAACATGGATGAAACTGAAGTGTTTTGTGGTAATAGTAGCTCACCTGTATTTCAGGTGTTTGTGGTACTAAGATGTTTTTAGCTGCATGATGAAAGTTGAAATTTGGTGTGTGCCATGTAGTTAAGGTAATTCTTGAAATCTGGTAGGTGCACTGTGCTTGCTAATGGATAAAAGTGCTGGGTAAGATTTAGGCCACCTAAAGAGCTGTGTGTAAAGCTGTTCATGAAGACAATTCATTTATAGTATTTGTACTTACACTGGGTGGTGATTAAAATGTCTGCAAATCTTTGTTTCACAGCAAAAGTTGATCGTGATTATAGGTTAGGAAAGCAGGCGGACTCTGATCAAAGAGGTTTTACTGTCAGCTATATGTATTCTCCTTTTTCTACAGCATATTAAAACCTGGTTTTCAGGGAGTAAATTCAGTTGCTTCACTGAACTTCGAAACTGTGATAATGTTTTGTGTCTTGTCTCTTTCCGCGCCCCCCCCCCCCCCCCCCCCAGCTTGCACCACGTGAGAAGGCAGCTATGAATTACAATCAGAAGCTGAAGGAGAAGTTCCGGTATCACCCACAGATCAGACGGATCGCTCAACACCGTCACTTGCCTAAAAGTATATTTTGCCAAATCAAAGAGCAGCGTATCATGAGAGAGGCTCGTCGGCGAAAGTATGTCTTCATCTTCTGGCTTTGTTTTCTCTTGATCTTAATAAAATGCATCACTGCTCTGCTGTAGCAGCAGTGTATGGGAGTGGTAGAGCTAGTGTGTGGGAGGAATGAGTATGAGCTACTTTCAACATCTGAATAAGTGATCATGAACTACTGGATTGATTAATATTTGATTATAAGGAAAATACAGACAAGTGCCAGTATTGGTGAGGACTGGCTGCTTCCCAAAAGTACAGTGAAGAAATGGAAGTAAATACCATGTTGGAAGGAGCCACAATACTGTTAAGCATGACATGATGCAACAATGCAGTAGAAACAGAACGGGCTGTTTTGGTGTGTGGGGGGTTTTTTTGGGGTTTGGTTTGGGTTTTTGTGTGTTTACGTTTAGGGGTTTTTTTTAATGCCAAGCTCCAGGGTGAATGTTTTCTGTCACCTGGGTCATTGCCATATTGGAATTTCTAGGAGCAGAAGGTGGCATACTTTGCTGTAGCCATTAAATTAACAGTAAAACGAAAAAGGGGAAAAAGGGGTGGGTTTCAGTCATCTTTCTCAGCTGAAAGCCTCTACAGACTTGAGCAGCAAATCCTGTTGACATGAAAACCAAGTAAGCTGAGCTTCCAAGAAAAGGCTCAGTTTGAAACTTTTCTGAATTAGCCAATGTAAAAATTATTTTTCAAAGGGACAAGCCTTCTTCTCAAAGGAGGAAGTACACTGCTTTCAATTAATAAAAGCAGAGCAATTCTTCATTTTTTTAAATTACTTTTTTTAGTTGTAGGATATCTCCATTAGTAGCTCGAGGAGGAAGCTAGTATTTGTTAGATCTTTGTGCTAACTACTGAACTCCATGTTTTCTTGGTTTTTGTTTCTAGGGAACTGAATCGTCGTAAGCACAGCAAACCAGGATCTGTGCCGCTTGTGTCAGAGAGGAAGAAACATATTGTAGCAGTAGTGAAATAATTGTTTTCACATGTAGAAAATGTCACAATAAAAGAAAATGTCACAATTGAATTGAATCCACTGTACAAAATTTGATGGATGCTGGTAAGACAGCATATGGCTCCAGAAATGTGGCTTTTATTTTGAGTATATGCATACTCTGATTTCTCAAGTCGTCTGCTTTGGGCAGTTGTAAGAATTGGCCCTGTAATCCTTTATTGCCATTTGCCTGTCTATTACTGGCCCAATGCTGTGTGTTGCGGTGGAGTTTGACCCTTTTGATGGAAAGTGGAAGATATCTGTAATTCCAGTCCTATTCCTTGGTACCACTACTACAAAATAAGGATGAATTAGATTCAGATTTGTCAAAGGCAAAAAAACTTGGTTCTGTGTAGACTTATAAAATCAGTTGTCCTTATGCTGGTTTTCTTGGGTTTTGGCTTTTTGGTGTTTTTTTTAAATAAACAAATCTAATAAAGTAAACAAGTGACCTTAAGGCAATGGACTCTAGATCTTGATTATTCCAACTGACAAATATACTGCATTATACTTATTACAGTACAATATATTATTTTTCTTTTATCCAAAAGGAATTCAACAGGATTCTTGGACATCTGTAAACATATTTAGTTTTGTTCTGTTGCCTTAACTATTTTTATATGACTTGACAAAACTTCAGACTGTTGAAGTTGCTAATTTTAATGACATAGTTAAGCTAAAGAAAAAATATACTTATTTAAAACTTCTAAAATCTGGATGCAAAATGACGTAAACTGTATGAGCCAGAGAAACTTCTTTACATGAGACTTATAAGGCTTCTATTTTAAGTTTATGTAAGACGAATAAAAGCTTCACTTTTCACAAGGTACCTGTAGCCCGAAATTCTTTTACTTTTCGGGAAATGCTCTGATTCTCTTCCAGTGGGATAAACTTATCTTTTTTCTGAAGATATTAAGGTGATCAGAGAACTATGCTGGAGTTCAACTAGGCCTTCTAGGCTGAAGGCTTGTCTTGCAGAAATATGAGACCTGTAATAACCATAATGTTGCTTAAGATGTTCCATACAAAAGGATTTTTTAAGCCTTTCCACTACTATGCAGTCTGTAACTACACTCCCTCCTACCCTGAGTTTATGAAAAAAAAACCCAACAAAAAACCAAAAAAACCCCAACCACAAACCTCTATTAGAGTAAACTTTATAGTTTAACTTTTTTTTAATCTGGAAATTGAGCACTTTGAGCACTTGCCTTCATATAGCATCCTGTTTAATGTATCTATTGATGCTAACAGCCATATGCATTTCTAGTTCTTACTCTTTCACTTGTCTTTTTCAGCACTGCTTAGGCAGGATTCCTGGATCGTCATGGCAAAATTATGGCTGTTTGGTGTTAAGAGGCCATAATTATCTCGTACTGTCTGGATGACTTACCTTACAGGGTTGATGCAGGAAGAGAAGCAGACCTGAAGAGCTATAAGTAGGATGGTGAGAAGCAGTGGAACAGATCAGGGAATAGACTGGTGCTGGCTATGTGCCAGTTGTACTAATAGTGCACTGTGCCAAATACAATTTTTACTTCCTGAAACACTGAGAAAATTGAGGGAGAATGTGCTGTCCAAAGTATGGCTTGTGACACAGCTGTAGTCCAGCCTTGCACAATTTGCAAAACCAGACTAATCTTCTGGAATGTGATTAAAAAATTTCAGCCTTGTCGGTTTAAGCTTGGGTTGATGTAGTTACTGTTGAGTCATGATAACCTCTGATGTGAACCAACCCTGCTGCTTGGAATTTATTGTCTTTGGTGAAGAACTCTGAATGTAACCAGAGAGTTTTCAGTTCTGAAGTTCATTTGGTTACAGTGTGGTATTGGTGTGGAGCTCTACTTTATGAGCCATGTCCAAAGGATCTCTTCATGTTCAAAGACCTTTGTGTACTATTGCTTTCAAACAGGCCCCCAAGTGGAGCAGCTCAGAGGATCAGGATTCGCTAAAAATGTTACTAAAGGGATTGTAACAGCATGCTGGAAAAAGGAATTGTAAAGTTAGAAGGATACTTGGAGGTTGTGTATTTGGATAGGAATTCCTTTTCCAAATTTCATGGGTGTGGTCTTACACAGAGATCTCAGTCTTGTCATCAAGTGGGGCACCCTCCTATCATTCCAATAGAAAGTCTGTTTTCCAAAATTGAGTCTTGCTGTGACTTACAGAAACACGTTAGGTTGTAAAACCAGTGTAGGTATGGGCTGGGGCTCTCTGGTTGGAAGTCAGTTGTTTGGATTTTGCAGGTGGCATTTGCAGTCTGTCTGTTCAGAGGATCCCTGGCCATGGATTTGTACACTGTTGGGCTGTCTGCTATTGATTTCTCCCTTTTGGAAACCCTCAGGGTTAGTCTTCAACACTTCTTGTGGCCATCCACCAAAAATACATAATGCCACAGTACTCAGAGTAGGGTTTTTAAAACTACTTATTTAAATACCATAGTTGCCAAGTGGTAGCTCTGCTTGCAAGAAGTGCTCGTACAAGTCTGTCACAGGCCATCGCTGAAATGATTTAGACATTCAATTAAAGGAGCTGGACCTCTGTGCCTACATACCTGCTGATTAAAAAGGGGTAACTTTTTTGTATATATTCTTATTTTGGGAAGGTATTACTTAAAGGCTGTTCTGAAGAAGTAACTTCTTTGATACGGAAATACTTAAATCAGTATTAATGATACAGAAATATTTAAATCAGTATTAATAGCCTTTATGAATTTTAGCTGTTTCATGATAAAGCATTTGTGGAGTCATCAACATTTTATTTCTGTTTTATCATAGCCAGGCTGTGTAATGATACAGATATATAATTAAAAGAATTTCTTTTATTCTGTGTATATTCTAGATATATAAAAAAAGCTAAACTTTCACTCAGGTTTCTGAGTTGTATATGGACATAGATAAAAATTTCAGATTTAACTACAAAAATTCCACAGGACTTGCTTTGCCATTGTTTATGTGTGTGTATTCTTTGCTCTGTTCACGGTAGCAGAATGCCCTGGCTTTTGGGACTGGGGGGAATTTTTTTCCCCTCCCAGTCCAGAGGATCCAAGGCTGCTGTAATTCTGTATCTGCAAGCCCACAACAATACAAAACGGTCCCTGTGTGCACGCTTAGACACAGTATGAACAACGAACACGTGGCCAGTCACACATCAACACGGGGAGAGAGCAGTGCCTTTCCTGGCACCTGTGTAAACACAGGCTGCGCTTGGGTGTTACAGCTCCACTCTATTCCTTCTCTCCAGGTAGCCGGGACTGAAGTTCACCTGCTGGGGGTGCACCTGCAGTATGGGTTTCCGGTAGGTGCTGTGAGTCTGTGCAGTCACTGGCATCCAGCCTGTCTCTCCCAGTTGCTGGCCCCTAGACCTTCAAGTCCCTCAGCTATTGTCCTGCTCCAGTAGCTCATCCCTATTGCTTTTGTCCCACTCATGGGCTAGTCCTGCTTGAAGTTTGCTAGCATTGGCACGTACATGCATACAAGACCAGTTAGCAATAGGGTGTAGCAGGACTATCAGAGGGACTGCAGTGATGGTGCATTGAAGCGTAATCGGTAAGCTGTCTGTCTGGGACCGGTCCCCTGGATCCTCTTTGTCGTTAGTCTTCCTCTGCTTGTTCCTCTCCAGTCTACCTTAGTCTCTTACTTTGCATACCTTCGATGCTTTCCTTAAGCATCCCGTAGTAAGTTTTGCATGTTGCTGCAATCCCCTTAAAAAATACTCCATAATAAATTTTACGCAGTCCCCAAATTCTCTGTTCTGTCCCTAAATTCTCATCCCCCTGTATCCTGTAAGAAGTCTTATAGCCCTTTAGTAATCCCTCGGTTTGCGTGGCTTTTTAAGAAGTTTTCTACACTTGTTTTAGTGGGGTTTGCGCCGGGAACAATGACCTGAATTGTTTTCACTTGATGGTTTTAGGGCTAGTGAGTCAGTGTGCATTTTTTTCACTAATTGTTCTGATCCTTGCCATGGCTTTGCGGTTAATTTGCTTAGCATTTAGTCAGGTAACCTAACATGCTCTGTTACATGAAAATACCTACGCAGTGCCTTCTGGTCCTAGTTACTGGACCAAGAATGTGGTGCCTGGAGTAGAATTCATCTTGCTTAACCTTAGATGTTTACAGTACAGGCATGGTGAACAGCTTTGTACACCTGATCTCACTCTGTACTCCATGGAGATAGTTATTTTAGGGGATGTTTCTCCTATACTTCAGACATTTATATTATGATTTAAGCTATGTGTTCTTTTATAATTAACATTGTGATATGAAAGGTGGCTAGTTAACTTGGGAATGCCTGTTTGGGTTTGGACAGAATCGCATACAGAGGTGCTTTGGCTCAAGATGAGCAAAACCAGCGACAAGTGAACACCGTCTGGAAGGTTCTTGTCTGCTATTCGGTGTCACAAAAGTCTAAAAACGTTTGAAGGGAGATGAATGAGGTTCTGTAACTGAGGACAAAGAAACTCCTGTGGATAATAGTTTGTGGGAAACTTGAACAGCCCAGTGTTACACTAGAGAAAGATGGAAAGGTATTTGAAGAAGTGGGACTTTAATTAGAAAGAAAAGGCTGTGATGTACTCACCTAGGACTTCAGGGGCTTTAGAAGGTATGAGAATAATTCTAGGACAAAACCAAAGATCATAGTTGAAATACCACCAACTAAAAACTGCTGAAAGTGTTGTTCCTTACTGTATTAAATGAAAAAAAACCCACCACCAAAACTTCCTCCAAGTTGAAGATCATGTTCTTTATACACACTTTGAAACAAACTTAAGGACGTATTTTCAAAGGTGATGAGTAATTACTGTTACACTGACTTTAAGCAGAGCTGCTGTTTTTCAGTGACTTGAAAGTTTGATCTGGTATCTCTATGAATTTTAGGATGTAAGTGGAAGATCTTGGGTTTTGAAGTTTTTCTATATGAATACATCTTCGTATACTTAGTGATTTCATTTTGTCCAAGATTGGAGCAATTTCAGCAGATACAAATGATGTGTTCTCAGTGGGTAGCTGGTTATGATGAGTTTATAGCATGTTGCATCATGTTTTCTACTTTTAGGGCTTGTGTGGGCAAAACCAAAGATCTTTCAGCAGACAAAGGAGCCTTACTGATTATTAAGAAGATAAATGGATGGAGATGGTATTTTGACCGTTATTGTAAAAATGTGATTAAAAACCACAATATGATAGGAAACCACAGATTTAATATAGATTTAGTAGACATGCTGCGCTCACATATTTATTACAAGACTGATATCCAAGCCTCTAACTTGTATTCAAGCAGAGTGGAATTATTTGAAGATGTGACTTTTTTCTAAGAGCCTTATTGTGAAGTAAGACTTTTTTTTTTTTTTTTCAGCAACCTGAAAAATACCATTACTTTACAAAACAGCTTATGAAAGCTGTCATGGCGTAAGGTATGAGCGAACGGTGGGAGGTAGCAAGGGACGGCGGATTTGTTACATCAGTTAAGAGAGGCCATTGCATCAAACACCTGCATGAGACAAGTCCACTAGTTCATGATAGAGTCAAACCTCATCAACAGCTGCAGAGTCCCAGCGCTTTTGCTGTCAGGGGCAAACATCCCTGGGTAGCTGGGCAGCAGCCTTTAGGCATGACTTGTTTCCCTTTCACTCTGTCCTGCAAGAACAGCTGTTTGCTGGTTTTCTGCACTTAGAGATATAGGATAGAGATTAAATGGTACCTGAGGATGAAACCACTTGTTTGTATTTGTAAAATTGGTTTGATCAGAAGATACAGATCTTTGAGCATTATGGTTTTCATTCTTTTCTGTTTTCGCTCTTTTGACATCCCTGCTGCCCTAAACAGCACCTCAGAAATTCTTGCTTTCTCTATAGTCATCATTGACTTGGCTGTATCATTTAAAGGTATTTCTGTTTTCTGCTTAGCAAAAGCTTTCTTGAGGTGATGTCTACCATATAATACTATCTGGTAGAACATTACCCTGAATCCTTCCAGAAATGAAGATTGTTAAGCTCTGGAAGACCTATGGTCACTTTAATCGTTTGCAGATGCCTATGAATCTACACTATGGTGTGCAAAGTGTTTGAGATGTATTGAGGGAAAGGAAACCTGGTCCTAAAAATGCTTGGAGGATGAGAAGAGAGGAGAGCCAAAGGGAAAGGATTATTACCAGAATATAACATGGTTTTGCAAACTGGCCAAAAGGGTGGGGTTTGGCATGCAGGAGTCGGGGGAGCTGCAAGGCACAGATGGAAGAGGAAGGAGCATGTCAGCAGTTTTCTCACTCAGTTTGAGCAAAGATGATAGGGGAAAATCAATCTCTCTTACGCTATAAGAATGTAAGGCGAAATATCTAAAATGCCTATTTATATTTTTTTTTCCCCACAAATGGGATAATCCAGCATTTAAGTCTGAAGGCAAAAGATGCATTGGCTCAGCTGGATATCTAAAGGTATCATATTTATAGACCAGCTATTTCAGGAACGGAGCCTGTGTTCTTTTGCATCACTTAAGGCAAAATATAACCTTGGCAAACAAAACCACTGGCAATATTTGAAGTTGCATCATTCTCAAGTGAGTATTTAACATCAGAAAATGTTAGGACATTCGTGATAAGCCACTGTTTTTACATAATCCTGTCAGTTATGGCTGTCCAGTGGCTGCGGTACAATGTCTTGAACAGAAAATGTTCACTATCACAAGTAAAAGCAGCATGGAGTAGGTAACTGGATTATGATATTGATGTCAAACTGTGGAATAAACTTAATACAGTAATTGGGTGACTAAATGTGATTTGAAACTACGGTTTAATCAGAATAGGGTTTTTCATCCCCCAGGAATAAAAATAAAACCAGGAATCTCACTCAGTGACGGTTCTTCAAATGATGGCCAACACATAGTAATTTGCTTAAAAAGACAAATACCTTTATCGGTGTTGTGCCTTATTCTGTGGAGTCTTTTATGTAAACTGAGCCGTGTACATTGAAGAAATGTTTTAGTGAATTTTGGATGGAGTCAAAATTAAATTGGGTAGTTGTGCTAAGGGGTGCATTTATGGTGGCAGACATGGAAAAATGTGGCAGAACAGATCAGAACTAAATACTCAGAAAAAAATATGTTTGAAAAGTTTTGTTAAAATGTTTGGTAACTGAAGACTTTATTCACAAGATGGGGAGAACTGAAATAGCGTGCAGTGGGGTGCTAAACTAACCAGTTAAGTATTTCATCGAGAGATGCCTGGAGGAAGAAACTGCAGATCGGTCAGGTTCTCATTTTATCTGTCTTAATTCAACCCACTTTTCATATCAGAAGCATGTTCAGCTGCCTTTAAGCTGTACTATCAGAAGCCAGTGCCTTCACGGTTTTCAAATTTTCTTGCAGACCTGCTGCTGCAGTGATAATTTGCTGAAAATGTCCATCTGGTTTGCCTGGCTTTGGGGATGCCAAAGTTGAGGCATCTTGGGCCACCGTGTAAAGGCATGCCCAGTCCAAAACCAGGGCCCGCCTATGGTGTGCAACTACATCTTTCCGAGTAACCCAGGGGAATACCAATGCTGAAAGCAGTTTTCCATCCATTCCATCCTGACCTGTATGTATATGTTTAATGCATAGCTACAAAAGACTCCGAGCTTGTGGAGGGCATTAGATTTCCCCGCTGGAGGCCAGCCATGGAAAAGCAAGGCTTTCCACTGGAGTCATTTGCACACAGATGCAATCGTGCAAAAGCTGCTGGTTTAGTAAGCGAGCTAATAACGCTTCTCAAGACTTCCCTCTTACGGAGCAATACAATCATCTGAGGTCACACTGGTTTTCACCACCTTTTGTTTTTTCCCTTTCTGACTTCAGGACATTTTATTCAGTTCTGACAGTGCTTTGCGGCATGTTTTTTATCAGTGTCTCCTGGAGGCAGATACCATCAGCAATGTCCAGACCTACATGTGCGTAACCTGACCACAGAATTTCACTGTCTTGAAGATCTGTTATTTCCAAAATGTGGTAAATTCAGTATTAACTCCAAACTAACTTGTTAGAGATCTTGACCCATCTGGTGTCTTAATGAAAACTGCAAAATTTTCTGGGTATTGTACGGATTCACTGCAAAATTTCAGAGATCCTCTTGAAAGCTTTCTTGAAAGTCTGCGCTGTCTAGGTATGTTTGATATGTGCTATGTGTTGCTGGTCTGCACTGGTTGTTCGGTGACAGTGCATACCCTGAAAAATATGATCAGTGTAAGATTAGGCTGCCAAAAGAAATCTGTTGTTCTTAAAGTACTTGAAGATGCAGCAATGTTGCAAATCCAATTCAGCAAAAGTATGTAGAAGAATTTTTTGGAGAGGACTGTGGTGCTATGTCAGTTTTACAGTCACTGTGAACGTGTCTTTCAGATAGTTTTGGTAGGGGTTTTTTTTAAGGTTTTTCCTCTGTGTTCTACAGAGGATTCATTCTCTTGTGCTCAGTTCAAGATTTAGAGCACCTTTCTTGTGTCCCTTTTGCTGCCTTCTGAGCAGATCTGATCTGTTTTACACCACACTATGCCTTCCAGTTCTTGATTTTTAAGCTACTTTCAGCTTAATGCAAGATTATTTTCTCACAGTTACTGTCATTTTAATTACCCAAATTGGTTGTATTTTTCAGGTGACAGGGCAGTTTCAGTATGCGGTGAAAAGTCTCCTCTTCTGGTGGTAATAATATTTCCTCATTTGTCTTTTTATTAATTAATCCTAGCTGTGATTAAAATCACCTGCAAGCACTTTGTGGTTGGAAGGCAATCCTCAGAAGCTGCCTTTCTTCTGCCTGCCAGTATGGTTGTCTTTTCTTCATAACCATTTTTACCATTTTTAATGGCATTTTGGCCTGAGCGTGTGGGAGGTTCTGCTTTGCCAGTCCCTCTTTGATGATGCCACTCTGTAGCATTGTGGTGACCCACCCCTCCCTTTTCTAGCCATTGAAAAATACCTGAAAATTCTTAGTTCTACTAACGTATTATACCAAAGATCCTCAAAGTTTGTTTATATGAAAGCTGAAAGTTATGCCTGTCTGTGAAAAACTTGTTTTTTGAGAACTGACATTTAAATTCCATACATTTGACTGATTTTCTTATTTGCTGCTTCTGCAAGTATTTGCTTTAGATTTATTTTCACGGTGGCAGCACGTATGTCATACATGCTGTCAGCACATACAACTTGGACGCCCAAACATTCAGAGGAACAAACTAAAATTTCTGTACGTTAAAACCTGGAATGCCTGTGTTTCTACAACCAGTCTGATGTGATTTTGCAGGCAGAAGAGCATGTTCTTGCCATCAATGGATAATTTAGTTATCAAAGTTGGATGAGTTTTTCATCGCTGCTGCTGTGTGAACAAATTCCAGGTCCCCAGGTCATGTTCAGCCTGTAATTAGTTGTCCCTACTCTCCCATTCATGCCCGGCCATGTCAATGAGGGCGTGCTGCTGCTAATGAGGTTCTATAAGATGCTTTAGAAAGTGGTTTTGTATTGTAGTAGCACTTGGAAGGTTTTCATCCTCACCTACTACCTTGAACTGTGTATCTGCTCCGTTGCTGTTAATTGGCTCTTCGTCTGTCTCGCAGGGCTCTTTACATGGTGTCACTCGTGATCAGTGCAACTCTCCCTCCCTCCAGCTGGGGAACCTGAGTAGTTCATGATTTTGTTATTGTTCTTCAATTTGATACAGTCTGTTCCTGACCATCTGTACCCACTCATGCTGAGAATATCAATACTGTAATTTTCCATCTCCCTCATAACTTGAGCTGTTTTTCCAGCTTGCAGCACTGTATGTACATGCCAGGATCTTATACATAACATGGAGTGACTCTGGAGCAGCAGCCCACCTCAAGGTTCGAGCTCCTTGCTGAGGCAGGATTGGACTGGTGCTTGTTGCACGGATTCATTTGGGACTGTCCGCTAATCTGAGGAACTGAGATGGAAATTGTCATGGAGACAAAGTGAAGACTTAGCCAGTAATATTTTTAAAGAGAAAGGTGGTCAGCCTTGCATCCAGCTCCCACGCTTGAAGAATTGAGAGAGAAATTTCTGTCTGGCCTCTATCTTTGATGTACCCAGCCTTGGTAGACCTCTCAGGAGCTTACATAATCCTGCTGACATAACTCTTTGGATCAGAGTCTCCTAAGCAACCCAACAGCAAGGTACTAGTTTCAGAAATGGGGAAAAATACAGGTTTGCCTCTGTGTGGGGTGTGTGTGCGCGTGTGTGTGTGTACTCTGCATAATTCTGGCAATTTGTATTCTGGTATACTCAGAATTAAGCAGGTTAATTTAGCTATTCCTCTATTTGTTCATATCTGGTGCTTAGAGGATTTTGAAAATCCTATTCTCAGCCATCAGCTAATTTCATTTACATAGAAAAAAATACTACAACGGTTACATGTTTTCTGGTGGGTTATTTTGTTGGGTTTTTTTAAAATGTTTTCTTCTTCACATAATGTCTTGAGGTAAAATGCTTCTAAATGGCATGTGATTTATTTGATATATCTGATATATCAAAGATAAATCTGATAAATCAGGTCCTTTCAGTATTTAAGTACTGCTTCAGGTCCTGCAGACACCTATATTTGTGTGTGTGTGTGAGAATATGAGGGCAAGTACAGGTGCGTAATGGATTATACCAAGAGTTGTCAGTGATGTTATAAACCACAGGAGTGAAGTTCAGATAGTTTATGGTCCAGTTAACACAAACTCTCAACAGAATTAGATCTCCATAAATCAAAATTTGTCTGTTGCTTATTTTCTATATGTGTTTATGACTCATGAATCTATGCCCTGTAGAAATTTCTATTCCTTCTTGAGTCATGCAAATGTTGCTTCCTATCACCCCGGCTCTTGCTGTCCCCAGTGATCAGCTCTGTTGCACCCTGCTCTGTTGTCATGTATTTTTTACTTCGTGTAACATCACCATTTTGGGAAAAAGAATGTTGTGTTGATTCTTCTTTTTCAGAAATAAGGTAGAATTCGCTGTATCAAAATTGAAGAAGTACAAAAGGCAATCAGTATATACATGATGTAGAACCAAATGGGAAAAAAGTGAAACACAAACAGAATACTTTACGCTACTTCCTTCATGCTACCTTCATCCTGCTTCTGAGAGTGAAGGTCTGACCACAGCAAAACATCATTGATAAATATGTGTAGGCATCATCAGATAGAGAGACAATATATTCCTCCCTATGAAAGGGCTTAGTCAGGTACTGAACAGGTTTACCTTTTCCTTTTTTAAGCTGTTCTGTGGAAGAGTGAAGCAAAGCTGAGACGTTTTTGCATATGCTTCTCATCCTATGTACTGATACAGAAAAATACATGACATGAGGCAATGGAATTAAATAGTTGCATTATAAATACATTAATAGAATGTTTGAAAGCCTAAGATACTACATCATGTGGACAAAGTCACAGGAGGCAACTTTCTGACTAGAAACGAGAAATGGATCCTTGTGAGAGAAGCAAGCAGCCATGTGTCCAATATGTCCTGGTTGCTTTCAGGATGTGAGTCGGCAGTGTTGTCGCTATCTGGCCCGCAGCCGTCTGCTACTACAGGTTAGATGCAGCTTTTCTGTTTTAAAATCTTAGGCTGCATCTGCTGAAGGATAGAAGAAATTTAACTTTTTCTTCTGTAACAGAAAGGCTGAGGTGTTGAGCAAGCGAAGTGCTTTCAGTAATAGATTGGCAAAATCTGACTGCCTCTTTTGAAGTGAGGTTGTCAATGTTCTGCTGCAGGTAATGGCCTGAGTGACTTTTTTTATTATTTTATTGAAGTGAGTTGTCTTTGAATGCAGATCAAATGTCTCATCTGTTGGTCAGTGAAGGGCGACACAGCTGGTGAAAGGGCTGGAAGCAGTGTCCTGTGAGGAGCGACTAAGGGCTTTCGGCTCGTCTAGTTGGGAGAAAAGGAGGCTGAGGGGCGACCTCATTGCTCTCTGCAGCTTCCTGAGGAGGGGACGTGGAGAGAGAGGTGCTGATCTCTTCTCCCTGGGGTCCAGCGACAGGACATGGGGGAATGGTTCAAAGCTGCATCAGGGGAGCTTCAGACTGGACATTAGGATGCGTTTGTCTGCCGAGAGGGGGATCAAACACTGGAACAGGCTTCCTAGAGAGGTGGTCGTTGCCCCAAGCCTGTCAGTGTATGAGAGGCATTTGGTTGGTGCCCTTAATAACATGCTTTCACTTTTGTTCAGGCCTGAACTGGTCTGGCAGTTGGGCTAGATGATTGTTGTAGGTCCCTTCCCACTGAAATAGTCTAATCCATTCTAGTCTGCTAAAGACATTGTTGGTAAAGCTTGCAACCTGGAGAACGGATCCGTGGCCTGTATAGTTAGGAAAAACAAGGAGGGAAACCCCCTAGGTCACCACTTTAAATTATTATTTCCTTGGAGAAGGCAGGTTGCCAGTTTCATTAAAACTGGATGACCAGAAAAACAATCCATTTTTGATGCCAGTTTGTCAAATGCTGACTTGTCCTACACTCCTTTTGGGGTGCAGTGTTTTTTACATAAGAAACAATGCTTTATTTCCATATATAACTCATTTTTCTGTATCTTTTATGACTGAGTTTTGGACGTGGGTGTGTTACACATGTTTTTTGAACTGCTGACAGCCATTAATGCTTTTGAAAATAATAGTGAATGACGGGTGAATACCTATGAAATCCATACTGTCACCAGCAAAATACTGTCAATTGTTATTGATGGTTTCTTGCTTGCTAGCCTTTGAAATAGCTGGCACGGGGAGAATATGCACATAGAAAGGTGTGCACTCATCAGAACAGCTTGTATTCAAAACAGAAATATAGGAAAGAATGCACCCAGATAACTAGCGGAAATTATTTAGATATTTACTGTTAACATACGGGTGGAAAAACCCCCAGATTATTAATCTAGCCACTCTTATGGAGAGAAGTACAACAGGACTGAGACAAGCGTTGTAGGGCCAGGGCTGCATTACTGAAGTAACTATAAACATCTGACCCTCTGTGCAGCTGGAGGCCTTCTTGCTTTTGCACATGCAACAGGTTTATTGCCCCTCTAAATTAACGTGTTGAACAAATTCAATGCACTGTGTGGTCAGTGCTAGAAAGCTTCAATGCCTGCTCATTTTGCTCTGTGGAAGAGCATGTAAATTTGTTGTGGAAAAATTGCCTGTGCAAAAGTAGAGATTGGGCTGGGAAGCCTTTCTGTGCAAGTGCATCTTGTTTGGGCTTTGTAGTATGTCAGCTTTGTAGCGCTAATCTGAATAGTAGCATGGTGGTTGATGAAATGCAGGGTAAGCAGTTCTGGCTCAGTGTTGTGTGCTTCCTAGGTATTAGGGTAGTTACTGGTTCTGTTCTTTTCCTTTCCAATTCATAAAGCCCCTGCTTTTGAAAGTGTCATACACTAATTTTTATAGTGGATGTAGTCCCTTGTATAAGAGACAAGGCAGGCTTTAACAGCTGATAGTTTGAAGTATTGTCTGACTATGGGATTCCTTGCACAGTGAGAGTGAAATAACTCCCTTTAAATTCAAAGAAAGAAATTCTTTCTTTTTAATACCTCTTTGAAACGCGAGATGAAATGTCAATAATTAGCTCATATTTTATTACCCTTTCCCTTCCATCCCTTCCTTCACAAGATAGTTCTTCATAGAGAATTCTTTTTTTCTGTCCACTGTGAAAACAGATAATGTGTCCAGGCTGCTTCTTCTACCTCAGTATCATCAGGAAAAGCTGGAAATAAAAATATAAAGTTATCTTGCATTAATGTTCTAAATATCTTTTCTGTGTCATCAATCCTAACATACACTTCCACGTCAATTTGTAAGATAGTGTAGCCTAGGGAAGATAATGGTTGTACTCAAAGGTTGTCTATTTTCCTAGACTAATAGTGCTAGTAAAAATAGCCAGGCTTCTGTGCACATGAATCCCTTCTCAGAACGTTTTGATTTCCTACTTATTAGGACATTGTTATGAATGTAATTATGTTAATGTAGCTAGTGAATGAATCTTGTTTTAATCATACTTGTGCTTTTGAGTATGGCAGAATCCTGGTCCGGAGAGCAGAACACAAAGCAGGCATCGTGTTACTATGAGTTTGCTGACTCTTATTTGGCCTAATGCAATTTTTCCCTTAGCCTAGTAAAATGCCAAAGCTGATTAATGTTGATTAATACTGTTCTTCATAAACTTTTCACGCTGCACAGTTTGATTTTATCTGAGGTATGTCAACTAGTATCATGGGGAGTTTTTTCAGGAAAACAGTACTAGAAAGTGTCAAGTAAGTGCTAATGATCTCAATACACAAGAAAGAAATCGCTTACCAATTAGACTTTAGCTTTTGTCATTCTCGTGCCTTCTGTCTCTGGAGTATAAAATGAACTTTCACAAAATACTGGCTCCTTTCTTCATGTACCAGAGCTAAAACTGTAATGAAAGAGTGTTTACTTGAACAAAAAAAAAAAATGCCTGTACCTTTATGCTTTTAGAAGCAGTTTAGTGTGCTACTGCTTCTGCCTTCACCTATTATTTGAATTAGTTGAACTTCCTGATTAATTTTCTGGTCATTTGGCAAATGTGAAACCTAGATAGGTAGACTTCTAGATAGAAAATACCATATGCTTAGGTTTAATTATCATCCCTTTCAGGCATGTTTTCATTATCAAAGCTGCTGTATTCCAGGTCTGTGAGAATTAACCTTAGTTGAAAACCCAAACAGCTAAAGCCCACTAACTGCCTTTGGCTTTTGAGGGAAACAAGCAGTCAAAGCAGTGTTTTCTTTCTCTCACCAACAGAGAGGCTACAACTTAAATCGGGTGCAGTGAAAAGAGGACCTCAGTAATGGGCTTTTGTGTGGATGGATGTTACCTTGAGAACTTCCTGCTCATCTGTTACTTTGAGAAAAGCTTAAACTTCTTTTCCAGCAATGCTCCTCTGCCTCCAAAACCCCCTCTGTCTTTTTTTTTTTTTTCCTTCAAAGGTCAATTTAATCCCATCTTACAATAATGTCCATGGAAAAAATAGTCACCTTCCACTTATCTAGTGTTGCTACCTGTATCTTACTGCTGTCTCCTCATTTCAGCCCACTGCATTTGTCTGAGTTACCCACACACTGCATTTTGTCTGTGACTCTTCGAGCTTTCTGTGGCAACAGGCTGTTGTCTGTGCTATTTTCTCTATCAGTATCTAGGGCACTAGACTCTTTGTACATAAGTAGGCTTTCTAGACATCACTGTAATAATAATAATAATTCAGGATATTATTATTACTGCTTTTAATAGTGAATAATGAACTGAGAGACAGAATGACATAGTAGACTTCATAAAAAAACACCAACCAACCAACCAACCAAAAAAGCCCCCTGCTATTTCTTCTCAAGCAGCTTGAGTTTCAGACAGGTAGGAGTAGTTAGGGAAGAGAGATTAGAAGGCAGCAAACAAGGAAGGCAATGCTGCATCCATACCTTACAGGAACACACGATAAAGTTCTAAGCACCTTCTGTGCCAATGTGAGCCTGTGCTTTTTCAGTTGAATAATGTCTATATACTTGTTATTTTGGATTTTGAAACCCGTTTAGTATCTGTCAACTCGAAACAGTTAAAAAGAAACCAAAGTGCCCAAGTTGGGGACAACTTTTAGTACCAACGAAGGTATTAAATACCAATGCATGGACTGTGAGCAACCAGTATAGACCCTTGTATGGTTTTGGATTCTTGAAAATTAGCTGGACAATGGCTACACTGCTGAAAACAAAATCTTTGACTTATTGCTGTGAGGGCCTGTTAGAGTACAGGAATTAACTTACTGCCCAGTTACTAACTACTTAGTTATCACATTGGTGGCACAGGTCAGGAAGCAAACAGCAATGTATAACTGAAGAAATTTCATTACACAGAAATATTCAGCCTTTCAAAAATCCCTCCTTTGAGTTTCAACAAACTGAACCACAATCAAAATAGAATTGCCAAATTTAGGCAGAAAATATTAAGTTTAAGATCCTGTGAAGACTTTTACCTACACCTTTAGTTTGGCATAATACGTGTTACACTTAGTTCAGTCAGAATATTTCAAACTGAGCCTGTAAACAGAATTTCATGAATGAGACATGATAATTTTTTAGAAGTGATCATATTTATGAGCTTATGAACTGTATGTCTGTGTATAATTGCTCTGGAAAAACCATCCCAAGTCCTAGAAATAGTGTTTATCAAGTATCCCATTCAATAGATTCATAGACTAGTTTGGGTTGGAAGGGACCATTAGAGGTCACCTAGTCCAACACCCCTGCCATGGGCAGTGATTGATCTCTTCAACTAGATCAGGTTGCTCAGAGCCCCATCCAATCTGATCTTGAACGTTTCCTGGAATGGGACATCTGTCACCTCTCTGGGCAACCTGTCCCAGTGTTCCACCACTCTCATCGTAAAAAAATTCTTCCTTACCTCTGGTCTGAATCTACCCACCTTTAGTTAAAAACCATTACGCCTCGTCCTATTGCTACAGGCCCTGCTAAAAAGTCTGCCCCGTCTTTCTTATAAGCCTCCTTTAAGTCTTGAAAGGTCTCCCCAGAGCCCTCTCCCACGTCTCTCAGCCTTAAAATGGAAAACAATGCAACCGATCTGAGCCTTTCTTCAGTTTTCAGCCAACTGTGCTTATAGAACACCTGCATGCCAGGGCCTCTCCCACACTGCATTTCAAAACACAACCTGGATGCTCCTCAGTCCACTGAGAGAAGGCAAATCGACCTCTTGCCACCCAAGCTGATTGATGAATAAGGCTGAAACTCCTCCATACCCTAGCAGCTACCATAATGCTGATGGCAAGCCCCCACTCCTCTAATCCAAAATGTTTTTTCTAATGGTACTTTCTGAGCAGAGAAAGGGTTTGGGAGTGGGTAGGTTTAAGTTATGCTTTTCAGCACAGCTTGAGGACTTCCCCCTTCTTCTGAGTCTGTGAAGATACTGATCACACACGTGGAGATGAAGAAAAAGTGGGGGGACTAGCTAAAAGACCACTGTTTTTCCATCTACTGCAGACAGATCACTTACAGCAGTGAAATTGGGAGGGGCTATTTTATCAAGTATAGTTGATGTAGGGGTATAGCAGGGCTATATAAACTATGGATAACCCTCTTTTATGAGAAATGAGAGTAACAAATGAAAGAAACTAACTTTTACCCACAATATCAAGCATTCTTCAAATTACTTATGGGGAAGTATCCAACTAAAATAAATTTGCTTGGAGCAGAAAAAAGTTGCACAGAGAGTAAGCAAAATCCTCCTGAAAGCAACCAAATGAAAAAGTAGGTGATGTTATAGAATATAATTAGCTTCCTCCATTAAGACAGGGGAAAGCTGGGAAATGTCCAATACTGCACCAGTAAACCAGTCTGTGATGGTTTGATAGCACTTAGTGTAGGACCTGAGACTCACAAATTGTTGCAGTATACATTTTTGTCCTTCCTCAACTGGAATTTGAGGAGTGCCTTGCAAAACACCTCTAGGATGAATCCTACAGGGTGCATTTCTTGCTGGTTGTACATCTGATTTGATCTATCTAGAGCCTGAGTACTGGGGGTTTCCAACCAAGAACATGTTTTTGATTTTCTTCATTCACTGATCCAGAACAGAATACTTAAAGTTCCTTGTATGTCACCTAAAGTAAAGATGTTTTCAAAGTGAATGTTTCAACTTGGGACAGAAATAATGGAAAGAATTAGTCACACTGGATTTCTGCCTTATACAAAATATTATAAAGCCCATGTTAGTGTTACCTTTTCAGGAAAGAATTATGCTTGGCGTGCTTGAACGATGAATCTACCAACTCATTTACTCTTGTAGTTGCTATGAGGAAGGAAATGGGAGTGAGTATAATGAGACCTTTAATGAAAGACATTCTGTGGTGATATATAAAAGCAGGTTACAATACCACTGTTTCCTTGGGAACCTCTCTTGTCTAACAGAACTGGAAAGGAACATAAAATAAAAAAGAGGATCAGCAAACTTGTGTTAATAAGCTTGCTGGTGTTAGTACATTTAGATGACTTAGAGAAGCCACCAAAAGAAAGTAGCATGTACCTTTAATATATGACTGGAGTGAATTTTCAGTTGCAGATTATACAGTGGAAGAACAATTTCAGCAGAAGAATGTAAAACAGGGATGGGAATCTGCTTTTTTCGGAGTATGGTAGTAAGTATGGAACGAGAGCTGAGATGAACAGGAAGGGCAGGTACCTGGAGACGTGAATGTGAAGGTCAGAATTCATAGATGTTTCACTGCTGTGGAAATCACAAATGAACGCTATTTAAAAATAAGCTTAATAAATTATCTTACTAATTGATAATATTTTGTCTTGTTGGTTGATTGTAGGTCATTGTTGACACGATTACTCTGGAGTAGGTAAAGAAGTCTGTGCTCTGAATATGTTTTCATCAGTATGTCACCTGGATAATGTAAATAACAGTAACAGCATCAGCAACTTTGTGCAGGCAGACAGGAACGTGACCAAATAACATTTCAATTTAATTGCAGGAAAATGCAAGTAATCATAGGTGGAACTGATGGGGAGAAAGGAAGGTAGAAGCATAGAAAGGTCAAGTTGAGCCATTTCTTCAGTGAGTCACAGGATGTCTTCTGCTCTGAATCTGCTCTCTCTTTTCAAAGCAAATAGCTAGATAATATACAGGGATTACAGTTCCTGTTCCTGGATTTGTTTGTTTATAGTTACCTGCTTAATGGTACAGGATTTAGTGAGAACAAGGCAAATACCAAGGAGAAAAGAAAGCTCTTGAAATTCTACAATCATGCTGAGAGCAGGTATTTGTAATTTGTGGATGAAAAATCACAGGCGCGTTGAAATGATTACAGAAGCAGGCACTGTAAATCCAGGAAGTTCAGAGGTAAATACCCATCGGAAAGAAATTCAGGTGAATGAAGCAATGCATAAAGAACTGTAGTGATGTCTTGCAACCAAAATGATGGCCAGAATACTGCTAGCGTTTACAGTTGAGATGTGGCATGAAATATTTTCAAAACAACTGTGTAACCTGTCAGCGTGGAGAGATTGCTTTCAGGTGGTCTGGTTCTTTTTAATTATTCTTAGAAGCGATTGAGTGATTTCTTTCTTTCCTCACTTCCTCAGGACAAAATGTAGTTTCCCAAAGGGATCAGTCCAGTTAATTCTTCCATTCAACATTTATAGATTGATAAGGACTATACTATCTTCAGTAATCTGATGACACGCAGTTCTACATTTCCTCCTCTTTATGACTTCGATGCTAGATTTATCTAGTGCCTGGAAGAAACAAGGAACTGGGTGAGAGCCAGCTGGCTGGAATCCAGTCCAAAAGGTGAAGGTGATGTGGACTGGAAGAGCAGAATGCTTTCAGGACCTGATGAAAAATCACACAGTTTATTTTACGAGGGTATCTGCTTAAATATAGTATGCTCAGTTTCTATACAATGGTTTATGTGTCCCACAAAGGGTCTATTATACGTAATTTTACATAAAAAAATGGAATGGGCTCCTTTCAGCTAAGGATGCCAATGACATTTCTTAGACAAAACTAAAACTTGATGAGTATGTGTGTGTGATAATAGGTATGGGTTAATGTGAAGACTTGCTTTACCACAGCCAACCTGTCATGTCCTTCTGGTGATCTGTTCTTCCAGAACTTGTTTTCCCAAACAAATGATGTCTGCAGCCCAGTATCACACACAGAACACTATAGCTAGTGGATCTACATCCTAGACTTTATTCCCTGTGGAAATACAGCTAATGAAGACCAGGATACTTTCAGGAAGATGACTTTTGTCCCAGGCCTTTGCATCTGGTTATAAGTTGATGTCACAGTCCGTTAGAAATAGCGTCAGCTCCAGAAACGTATGGTCTGCGGTAGAGGTTTCAAACTGTCCAAACTAAACCTTACAAAACCTCTTTATTATTGCTACACACACTTACGTGATATCCAACACCGATGTGAAAGAGATGGTATTAGGAGACATAACTCCTGCGAGTAGGTTGAAAACACAGATCTGGATCGAGTTATTTCTTCAGTGCTTTTGTATAGGTTATTTCCTGTTTATTTGGGCTGGATGGCGTTTTGGCCATTGTAGGAAATTTTTTTTTGCCATCAAAATGACTGCTGAGGTGAGGGATTTAGAGTCAGGAACAGTGTTTTGAGAGGTTTGTTCCACCACCATCCGGTTTCCAGGGTGGGAGGAGAACTTCCTTCACCGGCCTTGTCTCCTCGGTGTCATGCTCCTGATCTGGCTCAGCGGGATCTGTCCAGACAGACGCCGGGGAAGATCTCACACCTGGGGCTGGCAGAAGGGCACTCTAGCAGGGCGCTGTGGGGGCGACTGTGGAGCAGCAGTCCTGCTGGGCCGGGCCCGGTGGAGCCGGAGGGCGCCGCTCCCCGGTTCTCAGCCCGAACCGCTGACCGCGGCGTCGGGCCTCCGAGGGAACGGGCTGTGGCCCTCTTCGCCCCTCGTCTTCCCCGCTGCTGCCTCCTCAAAGGGGCCGGCGCCCCCCGCCCTCCCCCCTCCAAGCTCTTTGGCGCCAGGGCTGCTCCCGGGGACCGACCCCTCCGAGCCGGTGCCCCTCTGCGCCCGCCCCCCGGGCAGCCCCGGCGGCGGGAGCGGCGGCGGCGCAGGCTCTCCCCGCCTTCCCCCGCCCCCCCCGCGGCCGCCGGGCTCGGTCCTCCCAGCGCGTCGCCGGCGCCTTGGCTCCTCCTTGTCCTTCCTCGCGTGATTTTTATCGCGTCCATTTTTTGTGCGGGGATAAATAAATAAATAAGGGCCGGTGCCGCCCGGCGCCCCCCGCCTCCCAGCCCGCGCGGCGCCGCTAGGGGCGGCAGCCGGGCTCCGCGCCCCGCGCCGCTCAGGTGGGGGAGGCGGCGGGGCGATGCGGAGCCCCCGCCCGTGACTCCGGCTCCCCGCCATGCCATGGGTTAGGCGGACTCCATCTCGCAGCCGAGAGGGCACCAGCCAAGCGAGGCGGCGGCAGGAAGCGGCGCGGCCCGGCCGAGGAGCGGCGGCGGGAGGCGGCGGGCGGCGGGCGCGGCGCCCCGCGGGCCCCTCCATGGACGGCGGCGAGGAATTATGAGCCGCGGCCGGCGGTCGGGACCGGCGCTCGCCCGCTGGGGCTTCCCCCGCTGCGCGCCCCGGGGCGCCGGGGCTCCGCTCTCGCACGCCCCCCGCCTCGCCCCCACTCCCCCCCTCCCCGCCCCCGGCAGCCGCTGCCCCCGTCTCCTGTGTCGTGTCCCGTCCCCCCCCTCCCCGTCCCCCCGCCGCTGGCTCCGTCCCCCCGTCCCCGCCAGGAGCTCGGGGTTAGGATAATCTCGCTCGCACCCAAACCACAGCGCTCCCGCGGCTAATCCTGCCCTTTCCCCTCTCCCTCCCCACCCCGCCTCCGGCCCTTCCTCTCCCGGCGCTGCCCGCTCCCCTCCCCGCTCCCCCTGCTCTCCCCCTGGGCCCCTCCGTCCCCGTCCTCCCCGCTGCCCCCGGTGCGCCGGCGGACCGGGCAGGTGGGTGCGAGGTCGGGGCCGCCGGCCACCCCGCCCCTCCCCGGCGGGGCCGTCATTAGGCTGCCGGTTGATTACAGGGTATTGATTTGTATGTGCTTCTCCCGGCGCCGGCGGCGGCCGCTCCCGCTGGTGCCGCCGCGGCCGCTGGAGTTCGGGCAGCGCTTCCCGTAGCGGCGGTGAGCTCCCACCAAACATGTCGGCTCCCGCCGGGCCCCGGGGCGGCCCCGCTGCTCCTCAGCCTCCGCCGGCTGCTCAGCCCGAGATGCCCGACCTCAGCCACCTCACGGAGGAAGAGCGGAAGATCATTCTGGCCGTCATGGACCGCCAGAAGAAGGAAGAGGAGAAGGAGCAATCCGTGCTCAAGTAAGGGCGGGCGCATCCCTTCCTCGTCCTCCCAGCCCACGGCCGGGCGCGGAGGTCCCTTTCCCGGGCTCGGGGGCTGCACGGCCGTGGCGGCCGAGAGGAGCCGGGCGGCCGGGGGCGGGCAGGGGCGTCTCTCGCCCGCCGGCCGTGCCCCGGCGGCTGGTCGGCGCCGGGCGGGTGTGGGGCGCGGCGGGGGGGACCTGCCGCCGCGGGAGCGGGCAAGCACGGGGCCGGGAGGCCGCCGGGGCGCCGCGGCCCGGGCTCGCCGCCTGCCTCAGCCGCGTTCCGCCGGGCGGGCGGCAGCGCGGCGGCCCCGGCCCCGCACGCCCCGGCGCTGGCGGGGGCAAGGCGCCCAACATGGCCGCACAGGTGCCGTTCTCACCCGGCGTGTGCCATCAGGAGGAAGGGGGGTGGGGGGTGGGTCGCGGCGGCGGTTGGCGCCGCCGGAGGGGGCGGATCGGCGGCATCGGGCCCCGTCCCGGGGGCGCGGCGGGCTCCGGGCTGGCGGCGGCGGCCCTGCCCGGCGCTGGCGCGGCCGCCCGGGGCGGAGAGGGACCGCCGGGGCCTAGGCTCCGGCCGTCTCGCTGGGTGGGTTTGCCACAGCCGCCATCTTCCCCCGACAACGTGTCTGCCACCCGCCCCCGCCCCGTTGCTCTTTCCAAGCGTGAGCCCCGGCGCCGGGGGAAGCGGAGCGCCCTGCCGCCCTCTCCAGCACCGGGAGCTGTCCGCGGCGGGGCCCAGCTCCGGCCCCGGGAGCTGTCCGCGGCAGCACCGCCCTGCAGCGCTGCGCGGGTCTCGCCCCGCCGCCGCTGCCCGGGCGCAGCGGGAGCCGGGGCACACGGGGCAGCCTGGGCTGTTCCCCCTTGCGCTGCGCCCCGGCTGCCAGCGGCGAACCGGTCCCGCTGGAGGCGCGGGGGTCCCGCTGCCGGGAGCGGCTGGGTCGTGTCCTGCCATTACCGGGCTGGGAGGCACCGAGTAAACTCCAGAAAACTCTTCTCCCTCCGTGGCGGAGGAATCGCGCTGACTTCTGAGGGCTTGAAAACAAGCAAAGCTACTGCTGTGGTGGATGTGACTTTTAAGTGTGTGGTGAAGCTGAAGCGTTAGCGGTTCTTTTTACACCAAAATGAGTGTTGTGTCTTGGACACGCCAGCTGCAGCTGGCCCTCCGCGGTACCTGGAAGCTGTCTGCTGGGCTTTTGGTGCTGACTTTGGAAGTCTGCTTCCAAGCATTGCATTATTGTGAGCGTCCTAATGAAAACTTCAGATACCGTTTGTGTGCCAGCTGCTAAACTGTGAGGCGATCTCCTAAAGACATTTCAATGCCTGATTAAAAAGATTTTTTTATTGAGTGAGCATTTTGAAGAATGTCAGTGTAATATGAGCACTGGAAATAAAGTGCCATACCTTGTTTTATCACTGCCTCTCAGTCTCATGCTATACAATTTGCTTGCTAGTGTGATCCTTTCATTTTAAAGCAGTTTAGACTCCCCTAAATTGCTAAATTGTCTGGCATATTAAAATAAATGCATTTTTTTGTCTAAAATCTCTGGCCTCTTAACAATCAGTAACAAAGAAGGAAATGGAAAATTATTGAAGTTGCAGTTTAAAGATATAATAATACCACTACAGTTTTAAGGAAGGCTTCTGGCAACTTTTGTTGTGGATGATAATATTTGTGATCCAATATAAAGTACAATTTCAGTATGATACTAGGATCAGCTTGAGCTGTTAAGCTTGCAAATGAAGAATAAACTGTTCTCATATAATAACAAGGTACAGCCAACTTAGGAAATGAAACAAAACTGTTTCCATTGGTAATCACCAGAATCTTGGAAGCAGACAATGGACAAAAGAAAGGTCCTCATCAAATCCAAAGATAAACTATGAACTAATTTAGTATCTCATTATGTCTCACTGAAGATTCCTCTCAAGTTCTGTGCAAGCCTTGAGGGAAATGGTATGGTGTAAAGTTTGTACACAAAGGATAGCCTGAAACAGCGCTCTCAGGAAAATGCTGTTGTCAATGGAATTCGGATAGATGGCCCACAGTATTTTACAGGATACTGACTGAGAAGTGATCTGGTGTCAGAAGAATAACTCACCAGTTTCATTTTTCTTAAAGTGAAGTGGCTCCTTGAACTATCAGGTCCATGTTTATTTCGAAAGTATCTACAGATTCATGAAGCACACCCTCCACCAAAGTCATACCAGAACTTGTTCTGGGTTTTTATGCAGATATTACTGAGTTTAATTCTCTTGACAGATGTTTTCCTCTGTCAAGAGAAGAGAAGGAAGAAGAAGGACATCCCCACCACCCATATTTATATGAATGAACTACTGTTATTGCATAGAGATAAATATAGAGCTAAATTTTGCAGTCTCTGTTCAAGTGTAATTCTCCTGGAAGGCAAGCTCCTTTTGAAGTGGAAGGTATTTTTGTCTGACTAAGCAATAAAATTGTGTCATTTCATTTAATGGAAAAATATGGGAGGATAAAAAAAAGATGCTAAAACAAGAGTTGACATTTAGAGATATTATCACAAAACTGTTCAAATGTTGTAGAAAGCAGCAAGCACGGATTTCCTCTTTTTTTTTTTTTTTTTTGATAATTTATGGTGATTGAGTGACAGTATGAATGGCTAGTCCCTGGGTTCTACTTCCTTTCTATATTCTATTTCTATTTTGTGCTTTTCAGATTCTTATGCTATGCCCATCACTGTGGTATTTGAGCATCTTCCAAAAGTGCATTAAGTAGTGTGACTCACATCTGTAATGTGGACTATTTATTCTTTTTCCCTTCACTCCCTGGGGTAAATATGTGTGGATTTAAAATAGATACATGACTTCTTCACCTTATGCTTCTTTTACTCTTTTTGAGGAAAGAAAATGCAGATGGTATTGGGTTTTAATCTGTAGCAACTAATAGTGATCAGGTCAGCATGAATTCTCGCCAGGAGTTCTGGAACTTGATGGCATGGAAAGCAGAAGCTTTCCAGATTTGCTTTCTCCTTTGGCCTGGTTTGGTCTGTGAAATACACCTAGCTACAGTTGTGCACTGTGTTCCTGTGAGAGAGCTTCTGCTTTAAAAAAGAGTATGGACAGAAAACTCAGCTACTTGGACTCTCTCTCTTCTGGAATTTTTGGGACCCCTGAAGTGCATTTTGAATGTCATGTGCTAAGAAGGTGCCTTTTTGACAAGGTTATTGAACATATATTTTGCATAATATTTAATATGCATAGTGCATGACAATCCGCGTGAATTTTTGTCTATACACTGGGTGCAAGCCCTTCTCTGCTGTTACAGAAATATTTATGTATTTTCAACTTTTATCTTTGTGGATGTTTTGGTCTCTTTGATATAGCATAGAACTTTTGATCATGGCTTTTCCTTTACATGATGCACTTCCTCTTACGAATTCTAGTTTTCTGTGTATAAGCTTTCAAACAAATTTTAGATAGCACATTTCCTTCATATGGTTTGATTTATGGTATCAGTTTTGTGCTTTTTTACTATTAATTTGTAGTTTATATAAAAGGACTGGCTTGAGAAGATGCACGCAAAAGAACTTTTAGAAGATGCTAGCATGTTGACATTATTTCTAAAGACTTATGTTTCAGCCTGTGTGATGTGCATATACACTTTTCCACTTGCAGTATCGTGAGTTTCCAGCTCCTTTGTCTAGCTATTCTAAAGACAAAATGCTGTCCTCTTAAAGTCAGTCTTTCAGGTCTGAAAATACACAAATTCCAGCTTTTCACGGGTGTAGACAGTTTGGCCCAGTAGAAGACAAATGTTCCCAAGTGAAATTTCATTTTGAAATCATCCAGCTTATATTTGCAAAACATATTTGCAAAGCATCACAGGTTTACTGTGAGGTCATTATAAAATAGCTCTTTTGTATTTGTGTGTGGCTGAAATCAACTGGCATTTTCATCTGTTTTATCCAGGGAGAGAAGACATGGACACATGGTGGGCTAGCTAGAGAATGGCGACTTCCCATTAGCCACCACTGTCAAGTCCAAAATAAGTTTTAGGAAGGTACAAATGACTGTGGGCTTGTGTGTGCTCAGTTGCTGTGTCAGTGATTGCACAGCCATGGTAAAAATTGGGCAGCTACACTGACAGAAACAAAATCTCTGACAAGCAGGCTTCTAAAACCTAGATTGTGTGGGCTCCGTATGGCACCGTCAGTGAGATGGGGCCTGGGATGCTGGGCCTGGGGGACAGGAAGCAATAGATTGGTGGCTGTGAGCCACAGCAGTGTAAATATCTGCCTCACAAAGCTCTTGTACTGCTTTATAAATAATTATCCTGATTTATAAATAATCAACTGATTTACACTGCTTTAAAAGCAATTGTATGTTTAGGATTTGGATTTCAAGGCTGGAGGAACAAAAGAGGTGTAGGTGATGATTTTCAGTTTTGTTTTTTAAAATGAGAAGTATGTATATTGGAATTTCCGAAGATTATAGGGTAGTGCAAAAAGATTTTCTTTTGGCTAGATAGTAAACTAAGACTCCAGGCAATGTTGTTTAACTTATGCTTTCATAACTTTATGTTGTGTTTTGTCTGAATCTGAATCCAGGGTGTTGATCAGAACAGTTAGTTGCTACACCGCTCATCATTTTGCTCTTGTTTCCATGTATTATAAAGTAAAATATGGTCAAGGTGACTTTCAAAGCAATAACTTTATGCAGTGTAAAATAAGTGATAGTGGAAGTTATATGAGAATATATAGTTGAGGAAGATATCTGTCCCTTTCCCTGCCCTGCCCTCTTCCCTGCCCTTCGCCCTTCCTACTCCCTCATTCTCTGCTCCCTCCTAATATTCTTCATTATCTTTCCTTTCTTTTAATAATTTGTACTGCTTTTTGGGCCTCTCTCAAAATTGTCATTATTCCTTACTCCTCTCTCATACTACATGCTGAGACATTTTATACTGTAGATAATATTCGTCTGGATGTTACATCTTGTACTGTTTGCTCTTTGAGAAGACCCGGTGTTTACAAGTGTTCCCTAAAACATCTAGCACACTTTTGGGCACTGTCTACAAATAATAGCAGTAGTACTTCCTTGTAGTGACTAAGCAGAATGTGTTTGGAGATTATACAGACTGGCAGTTACACTAAGTACTGGGCTTGCTAACGTTAACGTTGAGTAAAATTTCAGAAGACTGCAATAGTGCTGATGTTACCGCATTCAAGAAGTACAAGCAGAATGGTTCAGATGTGGAAGGCCTGACATCATATGGGGCTGAAAAATAGAAAAGCTGATACAGGATTTATTTAACAAAGAACCCCCAAAATAGATTTTTAATGCCAGGCAGTGTGTGCTTTCTGAAATCTTGTCAAATAAATCTGCTTTTGCACTTCTTTGAAACAAAAAGAAGAAAACATTTAATTTTGCATCTAAAAGACAAGAGTGCAGATCATCATTTAGGGTGCTGGGACTGTATCCTGGAAAGCGGTGACTGGGTGAAATGCAGTGGTCTCTGTAGGTGAGGTCAGGGGACTGAATGGTCCATTCTGGATTTTGCCTGCATGCATCTGTAAGCTGGGTAATGTCTAAATAGCTGAGAATGTCAAATAATTGATTTTTCCATTGAAACAACAGCTTAATCAGTGTATATATTGTAAGTGCAAAAATACACAGAAGTGATAGGTTACTACAGAACTGATATAAAATGCATTCTTACTCTGCCAATGTACTTTTAAAATACTTGAAGCTTATTCAAAGTTCCATAATAAGGAGGAAAAAATAATGTAGTAGTTTGAACTGTGAAACTTAATCCAGTGGAATGTGAAATTAGCCATGTACATGAACGTTCAGGTTTTATCTGTAAGGTAGATTTGACACTCTTGGGAATTGTCTTCAGCTGAATGTCACCTCTCGTCCCTCTGCTTTACTGGCTTCCTTGAAGTTCTAGTGTCACATTCTCAGTCAGTAAGAAGGCTAGGAAAGTTTCTGGGACCATTAGGCCTGCCTCTTCCAAGAAGGATCTTTTTTGTATGGCTGTCTTTCCTTTTGCCCCAGCATCTTCTCTGATGGCGTTTTTGACAGGGACTTGGGAAAACAAAATCAAAAATAACACAAGAAATGATGAGTTATGGTCTCTTCTGTATTTGTTTGTCTGTAACAGACATTACACCTTAACAATGAGCCCTGAGGTGGGGATGATTTTTTGAGTTAAGATTAGATCATGTGGGCTGTCTTAGTCATATGTCTTACTATATCATGGTTAATAGCTAAAAGTTATCATAGACAACCTAGTGTCTTTAAAAGTGGGCAGGAGTCAGTCATCTAAATTTAGACTCATAAGCAGGAAGAATCTCTTTAAATCCTAATTGTTTAAACATGGCATTCAAAACCAGTTGTCTTTCAGACAAATTAATTCCTATTATAAAACTTGAGTTCAAATCAAACCACATTGTTTTCAGTGCTTACTGAGTTTAGATTTTGTCTCTTTTTCAGGACTACATGGTGTAACAGGAGGAACTGTTGCATCCTTGAAGTATAACTGTCTGTTGAGGGCATATTACAGTTTATCAATAAGAACAGTTTATGTCTAATCTGGTAGTGTTTTTGTAAACTCAGTATATTCCAGCAACTGCATCTTGTGATTTGTTAAAATTCTGGTGATACAATAAAAACTGCAGAATCAGTGCTGTGCTGAAAGGCTGCTTCTGCATGATATTATGTTGTGACTGTTTCCTCATGTTGTTTCTCCATGGTATTGCCTTGAAGCAATCCCTTGCAAAGGGATCAGTCAGGACTGAGATTATAAGAGTTAATGTAACCATAAAAGATTGTATGGGGGAGTAGTAGTGCATTTAAGAAGTTAATACATGTAATTTTTGGAGAGTTGAGTTCAAGGTAATTTATACAGTTTTCTGCTGTTTTCATTGAAGGTAGAAGACAGTTCTTTTATAGTCTTGAATTCAAATATCGGCTGTCATCACATTTCTCTGCCTAAACATGTTTGAAGAGTGATCATAGCTGCATTTCGATAAACTGAAATAAAATTAATGCATTTTTGTAGAGGAGTTTTTAATAGTCAACTTTATGTGTCTTTTGGAGTTTGAAAGTTTTGATGTGAGAGCCTAAAGAATATATTTTATTTAGGCTTTCAACTCTTTTATTAAAACCACAGTGAGATATCCTGTTCCAGCAGAAATTAGGGAGAGCTGAACCTGTGTTTCAAAAAAGTCTGAGTGCTTCTGTTTAGGAGATTCACAAAGAAAATCTTTAAACTTTAAATAAAACATTAAAAAGTTTTTTTTCTTTTTACTGTCTCTGTGCGGTTGGTTCTTTCTTCTTAAATCTCATATGGAATTGCTTAAATACTTCCTGATGACTTATTCTTTCTCCATTTAACAGTAATATTTTTAAGGTGAATGGTTTCTTATAGCAAATACCATATTGTATTTGTACATAAAATATCTCACAGGTTGTATAGCATTGCTAGGTATTTGATACAACGTGGCATTTTGGTTCTATGTATTTGAGGGCAGTCTTTCTTTAGATTGTGTATTATCTTAAGCACTTGAGGGACATCACATGTTTTGACCTTTAAATAAAATTGTGAGTTAGAAGAGTCAGCTTTTTCTGGAAAACGTTTTGCAACCATCTTTCATACAACTTTTCAGAATGAGTACTCCGGTGTGTTAGAAAGAAATCTTTTACCATATCGTGTTACTCTTACTCATGGTGCTTTTATACATTTTTCTCTTTACAGAAAGGATGAGTGAGAAGTAATGCTTTTAAAGCTGTTTAAAGCCCAGATAACACATAGAATAATAGAAAATAGGGCTGGTTGGGACCTCACGTGGTTTTCCAATTCATTCTTTGCCTCAAGGTATGACCAACTATAAGATAGCAATTCCTGACGCTTATTTGTCTCATCTAGTGATTCCCAACTGTGAGGGCCCACCTAGCCAGTGAAATAAATAGGCTTCATGGCTGAGGCAAGGGCACATAACAGATGACACACAGAATTCAAGCTAATCAGCTCTGCAAGAGCTGTACTGCCTACACAAGCAAAAGTGAGGAGTGTGCCAAACAGATTTTAGGGTAAACCTCTTGGATCCAGTATGAAACTGTTACAGTTTTTTTTTCAAATGATAGTTAACTACTGAAAGGTATGAGAACAACGGATCCAACTACTGACCTAACCAGAGCTGAAGATTCCTTCCACCCCCTAGGTAATTTGTCTCAGTTACTCAGAGTCACTATCCTTACCATTAGATTTTTTCCCCCCTACTGTTAAACGTAAATCTCTTTCCTGCCATTTGCTGCTTATTCTGTCCTCATGGAAATGCAGAGCTGTCTGCTACTTTTGTTTGCAGTATATTTATATATTTCACAAATGTGAACTTATCTCCTCCTGTAAATTCTCGTCATCTTTCTGTAGACTCAACAGGTCAGATTTTCTAGACTTTTGACGATTCTTGTTGCTCTTCTTTATGTACTTTCTGACTAATCTTTTTTGAAATGCAATGTCGAAAACCAGACACAGTATTCCAAACAAGTGTATGGGGAGAGCACAAGGATAACACCATGTATCTTGCACAGAGCACTTTCCTTGTACAGTCAGTGCCACGTGTGTTTGGGTTTTTTTTGTTGTGATAGAGCATTACAGACTCGTGGTCAGCTTGTGATCTACTGTAACTTCAACACGCTTTTCTGCAGAACTGCTGTTGAATCAATTATTCCTCATTTTGTATTTTGAAGTTGATTACCTCAGCTATGCATAGTATTTGTCTTCATCCCTGTTGTATTGTATTCTGTCTGTATCAGATGCCGCTTATGAATTTTGCATGAGAGTGCTTAAATAAAATGCACAAACAGCCCTTGGAGCAAGAACAAGGATTTGCCTCTAGAGAGTATCCTAATCACAGAGCTATTTAGACTTTCTCTTGCTTGTCCATACATTCACATTCCTGACTGCACAGTTGCACAACTTCACTGGTAAGATGCAGAATAATCTTGTTCTAGTTTTGCCCATAGCTTATTCATCGAGGAAGAGAGTGCTGTGTTCAAATCTCCTCAAGCTGAGCAGGATCTGTCTACAACACAGGTCTTGCACCTCCTTGGAAAGACTTAACTGCTACACTATCGTAAGGGAAGTAGTTGCATCTCCTGCTATATTTATTGAGTTGATAGAAGCTGTTGGCTGACTCACAATAAATTTGGCAAAGAAGTTGAGGTCCCAAAGATACTTAATTACTAAGGGTCTAATGCAAATAAGTAGATGGTAGTGGAAAGGGATTGTCCACGCTCCTAATTGTGGAAAAGTCTGTTCACTGCATATTACATACCAAGGAGTCCTTATAGAGAAGAACCAACCACAGACATCAAAATAAATCAATCATAAGCTGTGAGTCCTTACAAAATCAGACTTCCTTCAGTTCAGCACTCATGTAACTACTCGGTTAATGAAAATGATTGTCTCAGTTTTGGTATATTTTTCTTTCCTGTGTTCCAACATTTAGAGCTTGGGTTAAGGACTGAGCCCAGAAAATCTCTGGGATTCTTCTGACCAGATGTGAATATCTACAGTGTAAGACATCTACATCTGAAATTGCTTAGATTCAATTTAAAGCAAAAGGAAATAAAGAAGTGCCTTTAGGACGTGATCTATATCATCTTGAATTAGACATTTCAAATAGGCTGGATAAATTGCAAAGCCTATTTCTGGCTATCAGCTTAAAAAGAAGATGGAGTGAATGTGTCAGTTGTAAAGGTCTACCTTGTAGACATCTTGTGCTAGGTAAGTTGAATCTCACCCTCAGTTCTGCCTTTAAGAGTAACTCTTCACTATTTGGTCTTGGAAGAATGCCATAGCCAGTTTCCCTACTGGCACTGAATTTTGTGGTTCTTTAGATTTTTTTTCTAGAAGCCTGTTCGTCAGTCTGCATCTTTTACTTACATTTCAATCAATTAGTAATTAGACCATGCTCATTTATACATATCTTTACTATTTGAGACTACTGCTGGGAACCTGAGTATGTTTCCCTTCTAGTCCAAGGTTATTCTTGGGCGTTGGTATATTTTTTATACTGAATTTGGAAAACCTTCGAAGAATGAGATCTAAAAGAAGGCCTTGGAATACAAGATCTTTTCAGCATGTGGGATTAAACATACCTATCAACAGCAGTACATTGCAAAGAAAATCTTCACAAGCCATTCACCAACAAGAATGATTAGTGGATATTTTAAGCCAGAAGATAGAATATTATAGATGAAGCTAAACTGATTGCTAGATGAGAAGTTACAAACACAGGATTTGTCTACTGCTTGTAAACTTCCACTAGCATAACACTAAGACCCAATGAAAACTCCATAAACTCAATTTAAGTTGATAATGTCTTTCCATAACTCACACACTCTCTCTTTTGCTATGTATCAACGGAAGTTAGAGAGATTTCAGCAAATGCTTTGAATATCTCCCATGCTTTGAATTTCTTCTTTTCTGCCAGTTATCCACTGCTTTAACAATATTTATTTAGCTACTGTGTATTTACTAGTTGATAGGTCACTTTTGTAGTAGTCTGTTAAAAACATGCTAATGAATTGCTATGCATTCTGAGTTCAGCAATTTCTTGCTTTAAAAGCCTGGCTAAACAGGTATCTGTGGAATACGTTATGTGGTATAGAAATCAAATATATTTTTGCTGAATCAGGCCCTAAGACAGTTTGGGAACACGGGTTTTGATTAAGCGTGCTTTCAGTAATTTGGTTAGTCATTGCGATTATGATGCATTTCATTCTGTGTAACCGACTGCTGCACAGTAAGTGACAGCTGAACCATGTGTTATCTAACAGCTAGAAAAATAGCATCACTGTCACGTTTAGAAGGCTGAGGATTATACTTCTATCGAATACGTGTTTTGTACTAAAGTTAGAATGCTTCGGGAAAATCTTACTTGTTTCAAACTACTTGTAGCATTACGGATATGAAATATCACAGTAAACAATATGAGTTGTTTAAAAATAAGAACTAATTTTTAATCTATAAATAGAATGAAGCTTCTTATTCTGGTTTTTAATAATTTATTAGCTTTTTGGATTGGTTGTAAAATTATGCTTGTGGATGCTTTGCTGATAGTCTGATTTACATATAAGTGCTATTTTTGAGGAGCTAAATTTAACTGAATGGGAAATAGTTCTCAAGTGCTGATATTACTTCCATGCTAATATATATCACATCAGAAGACGTTTGAAGTGAAGCAGTAATTTTAATTATTCTGCTGAACTTTACCAAAAATGCCAGGGAAATTCAAGTTAACAGGTCGTAAAGTTAAGCAAAACCCCAATAGGATTGAAAGAAAAGTGTATTTTTACCTAGCATCCACATTTCTTTTTAAAAACTGTATCTTCCGTGTTTAAAAATGTGTATCAGAAAATCCAAGTATCTTTTTTCCTTTCTTGTTTATGGTTTATCTGAAAAAAAGCTGTAGAGGGTGCTGTGAAGGCAATGAGCCAAGAAAAGGTATTTTCAGGGTACAGTACTGAGAAAATACTTGGTATTTGAAAGTGCTGAATTATTCTGTCTGCTACATATCTGAACATGTAGCTGGCTAAAGATGAATGAAATTTAATGGACTATAGCTGAGCATTGGTGTGCATTTATGTATTTTGAATTTAGACATGGTTGGAAGATCAGTGGTTTTAGCTACTTCGTAGTGTTTATGTGAACATGCCTTCTGCAGAATTTACTGAGCCTTCTTGTCTAAAATTTGGTCTGCGTTATGTATGTGAAAAGTCTTTATAACACAGATATTCTCTTGTATAAAAGAAGCTTTATTGGTAGGAAGACAAAATAAAGATTTTTAGTTAGATTTTTAACTTAATATGAATGGTCATGCTTGTTCTGCACAAAAAAAAAGTGATAATAATTGTAGAATTAGGTCATGATCACACTGACACGTATGCCCCAACTTAACTTCTCAGACATAAATAACTATTTCTTAACTGAGTAGGACAAGTTATTTGCAAGTAAGAGATTGATTAATTAAAAGTAATATGGCCTAAAATAGTGCCTTTGTTTAGACTTTATACATTTGCCTAATAACATTTCAAAGTAATTTTTTAAAAAAGCATTTACTGAAACTGGAGTTTCACTATGGAAGTTGAGTCATGGCTCAATAGTTAATAATCAGGGTTTTTTTAAAAATTATTTGTCAACCATTGTGCATATAAGGAATATATTATATGCTTTGCAAATTACAACTACTCTTTTAATATGAAAGGTTTTCCTGAAAGTTTACCAGTAAAATTCATTAGTTGAATCGGTAAATACGTAAAGGCACTGTTGTATATTTTTTTGTTTTTATTATGAAGATAATTGAATGAGATATTAATTTTATTCTTACATTAAATAAGAAAAAGTTGTTTAGAATTGGTAGCATTTTGTTACTTTTCATAGCCACAAGGTATTTCTTTGAAAGGGCTTAGGAGTGTTTTGTTATAGTAATCCATGAACAATTCGTGTTTCAAAGGGACTGCTGTTCCTAACACAAGACTAAGCACTTTCTTAATAACGATGACCTGTTTTAAAACAGGTCCTGCTGCCCACTGGCACTGCTGGGTGTTCAGTAAAGCTGCCAAAAAGAAAGATGGTGGCTTGTGTTAAAAGGGGCAAATTGCCATTATTTAATGGCACCTTCTGTCTCGGACATAACTTTTGTTCAGTATTTATAAAGTTACTGAATGATGTTATCATGATGTGGAAGGAGGTTTAGGCAAGAGCTCTACTGTGCATTTCCATTGCTTAGTATGTTTGGTTATCATTAGTACTCTTTTTAGGGATGGGTTGAACATCTGCATAATAGTTTTTATATTTACATTACTGAAATGTATTCTAGCCATAGTTTCAGTTTAATGACGTTTTTCTTCAAAAAAATTCCCTGTGTGTGAAACAAAGGGAGGAAAGGATTGTTACTGAACTCTTGCCCATCAGCCTGATTATTCTTTGCCCTTTAATTCATAATTAAGTTCATACTGCCATAATAAATGAAAGCTTAAAGAAAAAAAGAAGAATTTATACAGAGGCATGTAACTCACTAGATTCATAACTAAATATCGTATCACTTCTTGTTCAGTATGGAGTCAGTATTTGTGCTGGGTTTACACGCCCAGGTTCTGGGTGAGGTTGCAGAGGTGGCTTCTGTGAGAAGACATGAGGAGCTGCCCACATGTCAGAGCTGGTTTCAGCCAGCTCCAAAATGGATCTGCCCCTGGCCAAAGCTGAGCCCATCAGCCACACTGGTGGCATCTCTGCAGTGACATGTTTAAGAGAAGATCAAAAATGCTGTGCAGCAGCTGTGACAGAGGAATGAGAAAAATGTGGGAGAAACAGCCCTGCAGTCCCCCAGGCCAGTGCAGGAGGGGCAGGAGGTGTCCCAGTCACCAGAGCAGAGGTTCCCCCCAGCCTGTGGTGCAGCCCCCGGTGCGGCAGGCTGTGCCCCTCAGCCCAGGGAGGTCCACGGTGGGGCAGATCCCCACCTGCAGCCCGTGGAGGACTGCATGCCGGAGCAGGGGGGTGCCCGAAGGTGGCTGGACCCACACTGGAGCAGCTCGTGGCAGGGCCTGCAGACCTGCGGAGAGAAGAGAAGCTCCTGAAGAGCTGCACCCTGTGGAAAGGACCTATGCTAGAACTTTCTTGAAGAGCTGCAGCCTGTGGGAAGGATCTATGTTGGAGCAGTTCATTAAGAATTGTATCCTGTGGGAAGGACCCCATGCTGGAGCAGGTGAAAAGCATGAGGAGGAAGGAGTGGCAGAGGCGAGGTGTTATGTGCTGACCACAACACACGACACCCATTCCCCATCCACCTGCACTGCTCGGGGGATGAGAGAGAGAAGATTCAGGAGTGAAGCTAGGCCTGGGAAGAAGAAAGGGGTGGTGGTGGTGGGTGTAGAGGAATGAAGGCAGTGGGTTGGTTAGCATTGATAACATGCAGCTGTGACCTTGCCTCGAAGGCAGTGGGTTGATTGACATGGATGATGTGCAGCTGTAGCTCGTTCCTGCTAAGTGGTTAAATAGCACTGAGCGTGGTGGGAGAAAGGGGTTGGGTGAAGGAGGAACAGTGTGAGCTGGTTTTTGGAGGAAGGTGAAACAATATGGGCAATAGAATCTGACTGATGGTAAAAGCCTTGTTGCAGCTTACTAGTTTGTGCTGCAATGGGGGGGGAAGGTGTTTTTAGTTTTATTTTTATGTCCACTGTCCTACCCTGTTGTTAGTTGGCAATAATTTAAGTTAATCTTCCCAAAGTAGGGTCTGTTTTGCCCGTGATGGTAATTTGTGTGCCATCTCTCTGTCCTGATAATGACTCACAAACTCTTCCATCTCATTTTTCTGTCCTGCCCTGCTGAGGAAGGGGAATGAGAGAGTGGCTTGGTGGGTGTCTGGCAGCCACCCAAGGTCAACCCACTACAGTATTTTGCAAATACATTTACAAAGGCTAACTTAAGCCTAGTGACACCACTCTTCCTGGATTCCATGGGGAATCAACACAGCAAGAGAAACGGGCTTCTTCAGAAGGCAGCTCTGAGGAGCCAAATTCAGCTCTAGAACCCTGGGGCAGTTCTCTGCTGTCAGCCAGCCCAGCTGCTCCTTCCTGCCTCCATGACACCACCACGGCCCTGGTGCAAGTGTTTGTTGAACTGTCTAGTGAAACTGCTTCAGGGAAGTTAAGCTAATGAAAAATATTTTCCCCTTCATATTTTGGCAGAGTATTTTTTTTTAAGCTACAAAAAGGCACTGATCTGGTTTACTGTACTGTCCTGCAAGCTGCTGAGCTAGCACACCTGAGGGGCTGGAAGAGATTAGTTACAGTACTTTGGGAGTTTTTGGGAGCAAGGGACTTATTCCACCATTGTTTTCACAGTCTGCAGTGACTAGTCATGTTGCAATTATTGGGGGAAAAACAGTAGTCAGTATGTATGAATAATTTCTGATTTTGAAGGTGCTGTTTGAAGTCTATGAGTTGGTGCAGCCAAAATTAGTGTTTGGAGCTTTTCTCACAAAGAAAACAAAGAAAATGCTCATAAAATTTTGCTATTGAATAACTGGAGTTGGAAGACCATTGTTGGTGTTAGTTCAGATAGAGCTGGGGTTTGTGTCTCCATATCAAACAGCACGTGCAGTTTTTTTTCTCAGACATTTTAAAAACCTGATTTTCTGACATAATGGAATAAGTTGGTTCAGCTCATAGGATGTGGAATGAAAGGAGAGAGGAAATACCTTAGAAGAAGCTGGCTAAGTGAATGGGCTGTAGAAAGCTGTGTTGTTGCATTTTCCAGTGTGATCTGGGACATAAATAATGAAAGGTGTGTAGAAAAGGTCCTAGTTGTAATTGCTGCACACACAAGCTCATATATTTTCACATCTGACCAGACACTGTTTATTTTGTAAAATAATGGTAGAGCTGCTTTGCCCCTAGTATTTCAGTTTTTGTATGGAGATAAGATCTTCTGATCGTTCAAATTATGTGGTGGCTTTGGCTCTAAGTTTGTCTGCAATTTATTTGAAATACAGGCTACATGGATATTTTAGAAAAGAGGACATATATGTAATTTTGTTGTAATTTAATCTGTTATTAAAACTATTTTAAATAATGAATCCTGTAAATGACAACAATTATGATTGACTTTCACTATGCTAGGGTCATGAACTGACGAACTACTGGGAATTTGTGAGATTGCAACAAAGAAACAGAAAGTGTGAAGTTACCATTGCTGCTGTCTATGCCAACGCATAAGAAAAAGATAGATCTTGCATCAAATAATTTATTTTTTTTCTAATTGTAATTAAAGAAATTGATTCTGCTAAATTATAGACTTGCAGACTTACCTGTGCATCTGATATGCAGCATCATTGACTTAATTGAATTTTTTGAAAAAAAGACTGTTTGAGAAATATAGCCATTAAAAATATTACTACACTATTATCGATTTGCTGAATGCCTACCTCGCCATCTTATTTTTAAGCAATGCTGTATAGAGAGGGACATTTCATTCTTTCACAAGAGGAAGAAATCTATTAGGACTAGGACCATTATGTAGGACTATTAAATATTCACGTATTTTGTACTACTTGGTTGCTAATATTAGACTAGGATTCATTAGGAGCTACATTCTACTGTTGGTTGGAAAATATTTGGGGGTTTTGGGTGTTGTTTTTATCTTTTTTTTTTTTTTCCTTCCCCACCCCCACCCCTTGGATTGCTATAATAGTAATTTTTGATCTGCATTTTATTGAAAAATACAACAGCTGTCCCCTTTCTTATGCCTCCCCTCCAGAATGCTGGTAAGAATTACTACAGAGGCAATGTGTTAACATGCAATGTGTTAACATGTGTAATACCCCAAAATAGGTGGGGTGGTCGTCCTTTCAGAATCAAAGCCCACTCTTCTGGAATGATTTGCAGCCCCCAAATATGAATAAACTATACATTTTAAAAATGTCATATTCACTCAGAAGCCAGCAATTTTATTAAAACTAACTTCCTTTTGAACATTTTATCTATAAATATCAGACAAATTTCTGGAGTGTATAGTAAGCTTTTACTTTTTTCACCGGTTTAATATTCAGACTGTCTCGGTGGCTGGTTTAACAAATGTCCAGTGTCTGACTGGATTACAGTGACTCCATTACTGGTTTGTGCTGCTGGCTTGAATCCCTGTGTTACTGTAAAATGAAATGCTAAAAGGTCTTTCCTCCTAATGCTGTATGCAAAGAAGATGCACTTCTGTAGAAAATGAGGATAGAACTTCAATAGAGATTTATCTGAGATGATAATGGAATTATTCTGAAAAAAGGAATATATTATGGAGGGCATGTTCATCTTAAACAAGCCTTTTTTTCCATCCATGGAGTGATATATTTCTTCCAGTGCTCCAAATATGTTTTAAATTATATAAGTGCTAGTTTAATATTTTTGATTTTACTTACATTTAGGTTATACAAGATGGGATTTTCCAACTTTTGTAATTTTATATCTATTTTATATATAAAAGTGTTCTGGGAGATGACTGTTCAAGTCTGCCAGTTCTATAAATTTTAATACAGTTTAATTTTGATTTATACACTTTCCAGAACTCATTTTTTGTAGGAGGAGCTTGTAAGAAAATATGTGGGTTAGACCATATATCACTGGCAAATAAAACACTTTGTAGCTTTTTTGTGATGCTTTCCTGAAAATTTTGTTTCCATAATAAAATGATTGAGCCTGATTTTGGTTTAACTCGCATTCTTTTATTCTGTTATAGATCCGCTGATGTCATTAGATCACTTCTGATTTAATCCCGTTGTCAAAGAAAAAAAATTAGGCCCAGTATTTCTCATCATTTATGTCAAAACCTATAATGGCCATGCGGGAGTGAGAGACTGCAGGCAGCCTCGCTCCTGCCCTGTAGATTTAAGCCATGAATTTGTAGTTCCTGAGCTGGTGTTGCTGCTGCCTGCGTAAGAGTGGAGAGAGCAGTGATCTGAAGTCAGGTGTAGTGCCTGTCCTGGGGAAATCTTGAAACAATTAAAACCCCATTCTATCATGTTGGAATTGTATTCTTTGGTCTCGAAAGGCTGCTTCCATTCTCACTTGATACAGGGGGTCCTTACTGTACTGTCATAATCACTGTAAAGGCTTCCAAATTTTCTTACGTTTACTGTTAATCCTGCTTGAGCTAGAGGTGTATATATTGAAAGCATGGATTATAGATTGGCTGCTAATATTTAGTTGATGTCTTTGTTATTCTCACACAGAAAATGTTTTCTGGTAATTTCTTTGAAGATGGATAATGTTTTCCCTTCTTAGAATTGGATAAGCATCATGTCTAGTCTTCCACTAGATGTAGATAAGTGGATAAAATCTAGAAAAATAAATACAGGAAAGTGAGCAATTTGCCCAGAATGCCCTAGCAAAAGAGTAAAATGATGGTTACCCTTTATAACTATTGAAATTAATCAAGCTATTCACTGTACCCATTACAAATGAATATACAAAGTAGTGAAGTTAGCAAGCCTCGTAGTGTCAGCACTTCCTGTGTTCGCTGTTGCTTCTAGAGTTTTTTTTTCCTTTTTTAATTTTTTTTTTTTTTTAAATTTTAAATCCTTTGTTAATTTCAGGCATTTTTGGCTAAGTTGCTACCTCCAGACATTTTTGTGTAACATCAGTTTGCTACATATGTAGCAAGTATTGTGCTTGCAATAAAAAATAAGGGACTTGAAGGAAATTGCAACTTGATATCTATGCTTATGACATCATCTTGTAGATAGGTACGGCTTTAGGTTTTTATTTGTTTGCAGTAGATAAAGGGAGGATGATAGGGCTTTCAGTGGTTCTTGTTCTCTTTTTCACAGTCAGTTAACTAGCCTTTAAAAGCATGCTCACAATCTGAGTTACTTGAATCAGTTGTCATACAAATTTTTCTGGAATCTAAAAATACTTGAAGAATAATTCTGATTTAAAGCTAAAAGAAAGCTATTTAATTATTAGAATGCAAAGTAGAAATTATGCATGCATTTGGCTATTATTAAAAATATAAAATGTCCTCTGTATGTGTGTGCATATATGATTTTTATGAAAAATGACAATTATTTTTGAAAAATAAGCAATAACAGGTCAGTTCTTTTGGGGTCTTATTAAGAAAATCTTTCTGATTGAAAGGTTTTTACTGTCTGTACTACAGTATGAAACACTTTAACGCCATTTTATGTGTAGTAGATAATATGTAAAAATAGTTGTCGTATTGTCTTGAATTATCTTTGTCCTTATATCTCTCTTTAGTTCTTTTTGGTGACAAATCCCTATATGTCTATCGCTAAAGGAATACATCTTCATGGGTGCTAACAAAATTAACTCCTGCCTGTAGTTAAATTTATCCAGTTTAGTCAAGTAAGAATCAAAGTACAGAAATTCGAAAAGGGCATATTTAATTAATGTTATTTCTAACAGTTGGCGTCTGATAGCTGAGGCTTTTTTTTGCGCTGTCAGCTGCACCATTTCAAACTGAAGTGCTGTTTTTAATTTGCTTGTGACAGACAACTGTGCCAGTCAAAATGCTAGAGCATGGATGCTATCAGTTTCTGTTCATTTGCTTATTCACTTTCTTGCTTTGCTACAACCTACTTGTGCTCTCTCAATCTGTCAGACACCCTTAAAGGAAATTGTAGTCTACATTTCTACACTAGTTTTGTTTTCCCATGTTTCCCTGTTTTAATAAGCTGTTTTATCCAGCTTTACTTAGAGCAGATTGATCTATATTCTTCAGAAGATGGACAGATTGAGTCAAAGCGCCTGTAAGAATGATAGCCAAATGCTGAACGTACAATGAAATCACCCAGCCCTGTTTCTGACTGTGCTGAAGAGGGCTACAAAGCTGTTTTCAGGGCCACGAAGGAGGCCTGCTACGTGGGTGTTTCCCAGGCAGAGGTGGAGAGAGAGCTGACCTTAACATTTGTTAGCAAGTTTTGGGATTGTCTGCGCTCTCAGAAAGAAGGAAGTGATTAGCAGCAAGAGCAACTCTGACTTAGATTATCCCTTTATGCTCCCAAAATACATTTTCACAGCCTTGAACAAATGTTGCCCCTGAAGAAGCACAAGTAGGTTTTGTTCCTTTCTCTGGGCTTTTAGTAAAAATAGAGCAAACGCACATTATCCACGAGACTCATATCTTAGTGTGTTCATCTCTGTCTCTTTCAGCTCCTGTTATTTTCTGTCCTTGAGGAAGGATGTCATTATTGTAAGGAGTTTTCAATGGGAAGGTGGACCATTCATTTTAAGGGGCATATGGATCTGAGCTCAGTCTAATAGTTGAAAATAAATAGTTGCAAAACTAGTGTTCCAAACTGGGAATACAATTCTCAGTACTGAGAATCCAAGAGTTTCTTGGAATACATTTCCCAGTATCTGCAGCTTGGTACATATTCCAGTTCTCTGGATCCAGACATGCAACTCAACTTCAAGGTTTTGCTCCATAGTAGGACAAAATTAAAGTGTATACCAATTCTCTCCAGTTCCCCTGTGTTCTAGTTTCCACAAAAGGAAAGCATCACTGTGTGCATCAGGTGAGAGCTACGGCATACTGTAAAAAATAGCTGGTTTGGGTGATTCAGAGGTGAGGATATCTGGGTCCTGATGCATGATGGAAGATTTAAGTTCATCCTTGGTCCTCTCCTGAATTCCATTACCTGCAGCGTGCATTGCATTGTAGTATCTACTGTCTATGTAGTATAGCAGTATCTATAGCAGCAAAATCTGTAGTTGGCCCTGCAGTGACATTTTTAACTAGAACGTGTGATGAGGTGTGTTCTCTGAGGTTATTTTTGTTTGACAGGGAATTTTATACAAGATATGTTTTCTCATCTTCATTAGAAAAAGTTGAAGTAGTCTGATCAGGAAATGATTAAAGCATGAATCAGAGTGACAGTGTCCTCATTTGAAAAGAAAAAGTGCAGCCCCCTGGATACTTAAGGTTTTAAAAGCACTCTTTGCCATCAGTACAACTGTGCCTCCAGGAGAAATGAAGAATCCAGTATGACCCCATGACTGTGCACTTGATAATCATTTCACTCTTAATAATCTAATCCGTCCATTGTAATGAAGCAATTAGCTTGCTGCGCCCCTAGCTGTAGTCTAATAGTGAATAATGGCATTTATTCTTATTTTAACAGTTTTACTGTTGAATACGATTAGGTGGGGTTTATCTGACCTGTCCTTTCAGGCCTTGTACACAGTAGAAAAAAAATCTTTTTATAAGTCAGGCTATCTGTTTTGAAGACATTTATGGTGGATGAATTTAGCTCACTGCCATAAGTTTCTTTGGGTCAGAAATAAAGGTAATATAACTTTGGAGAAAAAAAAGGAAAAAAATAAAATTAAAAAGGGCAAGGAAAGGAGAAACCACAACACTAAATCTGGCTTCTATTAGTTCCTCTGGTTTCATTTGAAGTGATCAAAGAAGTGATCTGTGACAAAGTATTACTCATTCGTGATCTCATCAATGAGCCTCAGAATCTTCCCTGAATTTTTCAATTTCCTTTATGGTCTAACACTTCATTTCAGTGTATGTTATCTTTCTAGGGCTCTCTGTTTAAAATGGGAACAAAAATTCCTTGTATATTTTTAAATGGGATAACAGAAAGATTTTATTTGATGTGTAATATTTAAGGATAAAGTAAAGGGTTTTTTTTAATCTGTTTTGACTTTGAAGGACTGGGTAACACTTGTTTTCTTATTTCATTCACTGTCTCTCTTTCAGACTTCCTTTTACTCTCCTTTTTTTCTCTGCAGTGCTTACTCCTTGTAGGAGCTTTCTGTGATACAGACTGGTTTTGTCCAGTGCAACCATTACTCTGCTCCTACAATTACTTTTTCTGTGTAGGAATGGCATGCAGTGTCAGGTACAGCATTCAGGACATGAGGAGAAGGAAGAGTGTCTGGGTTTTGCTCAGCGTAACTGCTGAAAGGCAGATCCAGGTGGAAAATAGCAGGAAGTTCTTGAGAGGAGAAGGCACCTTTTTTGTGTTGTAGAATTTTCAAGGTTTTATTTAAGCTTTTATTTATTTTCAAATTCTACCAATAGAATTTCCTACTGCAGTGTGCTGTGCAGAAGTACTATGACTATGTATGTTCTTGTGGGCTCCTTGGGATGTTTTCGCATCATCAGTAAGGTCTGGGTGTACTTACGGCTTCATTAGACCTTCTTGACTTTTTGCTGGGATTTGCATGCTCATCGAGGCAATGAAAAAAATCTTTTCAATTTTTGTCAGGATTTTTTTTGACAGAACTTTTCATGTGCTGCTAGAAGGCAGACAAATTTTGATATCTGGATTCTGCTGGAAGAAACCAGAATTTCTGCTAGCTCCTCTCCCCAGCTCTTTGGCAGCCTCACTGGCAGGCTGGTGGGAAACCATATTCTGCATCCTTTGAGTTGTTCAGTCCCCGGTTCTTCAGCAACAGAGACAGCTGGGGCTTTCAGGACCCTTAGTTCTGGGCAGCATGTCAGGTGGCTTGTTGTAAAACCCAGATTCCCGATTAAACTGGGTCAAAAAAAAGTAATTCTATGTTGTGGAAAATTTCTGAATTTTTGGTGTTCCAAAAATTCCATAAAAAGGAATCACTGCTAAAGTTTGAACCTTGTATCTTCCCTTTCTTATGTGGCTTTTGAATCTCCTCCTGTCTGGATTTTTTTGGTATTTCAGCTGAACGTAACTCCTTTCTCTCTTTTATTTTTCTCTACTCAGTCAGTTACAGAAAATTGTTAGAGACCAATGTTTCTGCTTTAAGAGTGCTTTCACAAATATGAATGGAAATACTGAATTATTAAGGATGTGTGATATGACATGTTTCTTGGGTAAGAAAAACAATGCAGCCCAGCTAAACTGTACAGTGAGAGATTATTATTAACTCTGATTACCTCTGTCTTTACTGGGGACTGGAGTCTCCCCATTAACTACTAAAACTACATAAACCAACCAAGTTTTCACCCCGAATGGGCATGACATACAGTGTTAAACTGATTTTTTTCTATTTATCTATTTGATTAAAATCACTTGCTGAACCAGTGCTTCATCATTATATAAATCTGACCATATAGTGGGCTAAACCTCTGCTATAAAACCTCTGATATTATCTATACTTTATAGTGTTTTAAGATTCTTTTCTGTGTATTTAACACAGCCAACAAACAAAATGTACTTCTAATTATTGTTATCACTTAACAAGTAGCCTTCTGTTGTCTCATTTAGAAGAAGAAACTTGTTTAACTCCTCAGAAAACTAAATTAGTCCCATGCTTAGAGAATAATAGAGAACAAATTTAATTGCCTACCTATCCCTATTCCTCCTTATCTAATTGATATTGTTAGCATTTGGGGGCAGCTCACAGGAGTTTTTGTTGATTTAGAAGTGCATGCCTACTCTGGATTATGCTAAGATTTGTGGTAACTATTTGCCTTTCTGCAAGTTTTTTTAAAATGTAACTGTGATTGACATTCCCCAAAGGAACTGCTTTTAAATATGCCTCTCTGCTTTATTAATTTTTTGACAACCCAGAAGAGAGCTCATGCTGAGAACATATGAAGAAACAACAATAAACATTTATAAATGAACCAGGAGAATAGTAAATAACACTTAGAACTAATGCCAATTTCAACTGTAAATTTCTTTGAAGGCTGCATCTTTGTTAATCAGTTTCTTTAAAAATAATTTGAGCTGATTACTAAGTCAGACACATGGTGGTTTGGGTTTTTTTTTTTTTTCATTTATCACTAGATATTATTCAAAGAGATTAAGACAAAAAGTAAGCTGTATTTCATGCTTTTTTTCACCTGTTTTTTAGGGTTTTTTTTTGGTCACTGTAACCGTCAGAATTTGAAAAATTTTGGATCAGTTTTCTGAAAAAGGTTGGGGCCTGAGAATAGCTCCCTTCTGTTTCCTGGTTTATAGCTTCCTCCACCATCTGAATGTCACATCGGGCTCTTCTCCCAGGACTACTTTACTGGCACGTTTCCACAGGCTCAGGCATCTGCCACCTTAGTCAGGGATCAGTCTCCGAAAAAGCAATAGGTAGCTACACAAGGTGAGGCAAGAGAATAAGAAGAGGAATGTCTGAGCTGTTCACAGATAAACAGTTTGGAGAAAAATGCAATTTCTCCTGTTCTGTCTGTGGACTTTCCTCCAAATGATGAAGAGTGAGTGTCCTAGTCAGAAAAGTATTTTGGAAGATGCTTATTTGTACTAGCTGGTGATGTGGTCTTACCCTTTTATTATAAGACTAAATTACAGTCTACTGTCACTTCCCATGCTGGTATTGAGGAAACTATTATGGTATCCTAAGAAAAATTGGAAGATTTTATTTTCTTATTTTCTCCCATGTTTGTTTAAAGTTCCAAATTAAAAAAGCTTGAAGCTTGACTTGTGGGTGAAGCCAATTGCTCATCTGCACTTGGGAAAGTATAACTGCTTCCCTCTCTTTTTCACCGTTCTTGCCTCAGGCCTGAATGAGTTTATGGCATGTTTTTCCAGAATTGTGTTTATTCTTTGTTTCAGGCTACATGTGCAAATCTGTGTGAAAGCATGAGTGCTATGGTGCCGTTGCTGTTGATAAAATAGCAAATAAGACCAAATTTGCCAAGACTGTTTCTTACAGATGGACAGTCATCTTCTTGGAAAAGTAGGCAGTTTTTTTTTTTTAAGATCCTTGAACTTGAGGAGGATTTTTTTGTTAGCATAGAAATCATTTGCGGTGTGGTGATCAGTTTTGATGTTCTGAAAGTTTTTTGGTTTCAGTCTCTGTACCTGATATCCATGGCAGACTGAAAACATATAAAGAAATTTGGATCAAAGTGGGCTTTTCACCTTTTAGCTTGATACCTTATTCACATTTTGAACTCCCTGCTCATTCTAAATAAGAGTTGGACTTTCTGGGGAGCGTTATGTGCCTGGATGGTGCCTGACCATCAAAGGCTCAGTGTCCTTAAAGATGAGAAGTCTGTCAAGAAGATTTTCAGGGCTTCTGTCTGTCCTTCAGAAATTTGGGTTATTTAAATTCTCATTTTTTTCCCCAGTTTCTGTTAGAAAATGACAGACTACGAAGAGTATGAAGTCCTTCTAGTATGAAGGACTAGATGATAGAAGATTAAGCTGAGTAAAGAGAAATTTGGAGAATTCTGAATAAAAAGAAAATCTGGAATTTCCTCATGTCCTTGTTTTGAAAAGCAGGCTCTTTTCATTCAAGTACAAAGTAAAAGATTGCAGAAGACCAGTGGAAAATCTCTGGGTTTCCATGAAAAAAGCTTTGCATTCTTAGAGGCTAGTCACTGCCCATTTGTTCCAGACAGAGAATGAAGAAACAGTGGATATCAGATATTTGTCAAATGTTAACATAATAAAATTTTAGAGCTTACTTTTTGAGAATGTGAATTGAAATCAGGGTTCCTATTTAATTTTGTGTTCATCTGTTGTCTTCTATTTGGTCTACAGAACATCTAGGAGCAAGGTCACCCAAATGGTTATATGACTGTCTACCAGAAATATTTTGTGCTATATTATGCACGTATATTTTAAAGGACTTCTCACCACTTTCTGAGAGAATTTTAGGGAGGTTAGAGAGGTGGATGTGGGTTTTTTCGTGGTTTTTTTGTTTGTTTTGTTTTTCTATTTGTTTGTTTTTAAAGTGGCACAGATCAGAAAGTCAATTGGTAATATAGCCATGTAAAATCACCAAGCAAGTTTTATCATGTTTTTTTCTATTTACTATAGCTATGCCTATATTTACCTCTTGTTTCACCCTTTCTCTTTCCCTTACTTTGTTGAACCAAAGCTCAATGCTGCTCAAGCCCTGGCAGATTGTGGCCAGTTGTATTTGAATGACTGTTGGTCTTTCCAAAATGCTATTTTGCCACCTCTGGAATCCCTAGAGACCTAGCTACACTTGTATATTCTAGTATTTTGGATTGGGTGTGCTGTTTTACCTCTGTCAGATTAAGGAACAGGAAAAGCCGTTCTTGTTTTACCCCAAGTGCAAAATGCGGAGCTGGGATTGCTTTCATAGGCTTGCAATCTCTGTGATAGACTAAGAGATTAATTTTTCCTCAAATGCTAAAATAATTGTGGATTAAAAATTCTCAGTTCCTGAGGCTCAAGTGCCTCAGGAACATTAGGAATTCCAGTTTGTGTTAAACAGAGGGTCATATTACATTAAATATTCTTACATTACAGAGATTTTTAAAGTATCATTTCCAAAGCTAACGTTACAAGATGATACAGAAAGCAACCACATTTACTAGTATGCATGTCTGAGACAACTGTCACAGTTAGGAATTTAGTTTAATGTTGCTAGGACAGTGATTTGTGAAGTGTCGAAGAAAATAAATGGAAAAGGATACAGCAGAGTCAGGGACTGAACAGTCTAAGGGGTAAACTAGAGGGCTTCTTTAAAGAACATAACACACGAAGAAATGTTATGTCATCTCCCAGACTTTGCAAGATATGCTATGGTAAAGGCCATACAAGTAGCTAGTGCTGATAGGACACAGCATTAATTCATGAGACAAAATAGTCATAGATGTGTAAATGCATGCTGAGAAACAGTCTGCCAATTTTAGACTACTGTTATCACTTTACAAGAAGGCACTGCAACTGAAGTGATTTTGCAAATCAAATATGTTTTGTGTTTTGTAATACCTATCAACTGATCTGTTTACTAGGCATGAGTCATGTAGCTTGCAGTAAAGTTTGGTATCAGGTATGTAGCGCTAGCGCTTGTTATTCCATGGGTTGATGAGGAGTAATAATAGAATTAAAAACAATGTGAAACCTGTTGGATAAAATTTGGGATATACATATGGATTTGTTTTATTATTTTGAAAACACAGTAGCTGGAATATCATTTGCTACAGAATGATTTTTTATTCAAGGGAAGTGTATAGAATATAGCAGACATATCAGACAAATTGAGGTTTTGCAGAAGAAGCAAATAAGACTTTGTTTTGGGGACACAGGGGGCTTTCACTAATTCAGTAAATTATAGTCATGAATACCAAGGAGATTAACAACTTTCAACATCAGGGCTGTCATGTGAGTGCATCCTGAGACTCTTAATATTTTCACCACAAATAGTGGTGAGTAAAAGAGTAGTATTTTTCAACTTCCACAGGAATATGATGTACTGTTTGCTGTTCTCTTCAGAAACCTATGGACAGACAACAGTAAAAGAAGGTTAAGACAGGCATGTGGTTTAGTGTGTTCATAAGTATTTGAAATTACTAAGTAATTATTGATTGTTCATTGATAAATGTGCTGGGAAAGAAACAGTACACTGCGCCTTTCTCAGAGTCTGCTGCTTGTACAACTTAACATATTGCAAAGGTCAGAAACATGAACTGAAATAGTAAAAGAAACTATTGTCTCCATGATTTATAGTAACCTGACTTAGTAAGAATATACAGTGGAATTTAGGAACTAATCTTTAAATACTAGAGATGTGTCTTTCCTCGCTCTCCCCACAGAATGGGAATAAAAAGAATTTTTTTCTACATCTTTCTAGGTTTTCTATAAGACTTGGAACAAAACCTCATTTGTTCCATCTTGACAGTTAAGGAGGCTGAACTGCACAGGTTTTACAGTTCATTGCAGAGTGGGGAATGATCTGGATTACCTGTGCCTTGTAAATCTCTTTGAATTTATTTATTAAATACCTTGTTTTGTCTCACCTTCTCAATAATATAAAAGACAGACAAAATGAGGGTTTTTGTGAATGACAGTCTAAATGATTAAAATGTACTAACTACCAAATTGGTCCGCCTTGACCCATATCTATGCTGATATCTTTGAAAGTGGCCAGGAGTGAATGTTTATGAAAGAATATCTCAACAGGCATTTTTATAGCTATACTTGTTCAGAATTTTTTTTTTTTTGCCAGAATTTAGGACTTACTGAGCTTGGTATTGCATTCACACCACTGAGCATGAGAAGCACTGATGATTTGTTGTGTGAATTTCTTTTAATCTTTTCTGAATCCATTCATACTGCTGGTTTCAACAACATACTGTGCATCATGTTCCCAACGGAATGGATGAAAGCAGTGTGGAAGAAAAAACCTTCACTTTTGTTTATTTTTAAATTTGCCGCTGAGTAACTCTAGTAGGCACCACATAGCTCTACTACTCTGAGGAAAGTAGTGAAGCCTGATTCACCTTGACCACATTAATTGTGTGTCGATAGACTTTTTTTATACCCTCCCTCAATTTCTTCTTTTGACAGTTTAGACAATCTCAGTTTATCTCAGTTTGATCTTTGGTCCTTAAAAGGATAATGTATAGATTTTCCAATATGGAAATAACTCTGCTTCTGATCACCCTTATTGTCCTTCTTGCTAGTTTTTTTTTTTAATAAATGTTATTTTTTCTGAGGTGTGGTAACTAGAAACGAGAAGTTAAAGATACAAACATACCATATTTTTACCAAGTGATACAGTAATGTCTTTTGTAATAAACCCCTAAAGTTATTGTTTTTGGGTTTTTTTGACCACAGCTATACATTATTTATCCTGAAACATAATAGCTAATTTATTAGTGAGCTTTATATCAGTAGCTAAATTTTTTTCCCCATGTGCATTACTTTGTACATACCCATACTGAATATTATCTAACATTTAGTTACCTCTCTGTTCAGTCTTTTAAGATTTCTTACAATTCTTGTCAATCAGCTTCAAATTCCAGTAACTTCGTACCATTGGGTAATTTTTTCACCAAAGTTTATTTTTTTGTATTTGCCTTGCATTTAGATGACAATATCCAAGGTTTGAGTTTCAACTGAGAATGCACTACACAGAGGATTAAACACTTTTATTTTAATTAAATTTTTTAATGTCCCATATGAAGGTTTTATCAGATTTTTTTTGTCCTGAGTACAGATAAAGAATTCCTGTAGTTTAATAATTTTACTGAATTGATATCAGAAGTTGATTTGAATGTAAATATGACCTGCATTCTATTGTTCCAGTTACTGAACTTAAATCTTTTTACACCTCTGAACTGCAAGAGAGAGTTTTCTTAATACATGTTATTAATATATGTAATAGTTATATATGCAAATGTAAGAGAAATTATAAAAAAATGTGTCTAAATGTTATTATAACCTTATGTAATAAAACTTGCCATCATTTTTGTTTGGTATTTTTGTCAAGAATTTATAGTTTACCTTAGAAGGAGTAAAACAGTGCTAACTGGAATGTTGAGAATTAGAACTAATTCAGAGAATATATATATGTGTACATGGTCATAGTACAAGATTTATTTACTTAGCTCGAAATCTAGTTAAAATGGTATATGTGACTATAATTTAGATAACAGAACAGATGGAGTAGTGTTCTTGCCAGGTGTTAATGTTTTGAAATTTATTTATTTAAATCTTTAATAGCCATTTCCATCTCTGGTTTTTTTTTGTAACATTTAGAAAATTTGGCATTACAGTGGTTTCTGATCGCTTTGGGAAGCTTATAAAACACCTACTCTACTGTGTTTGCGCTGTATTTTGGGAGTGCAGTGTTTGAAAAATGTACATGGCTTCTACAAGCCAGAGGTTTGTACATAACACACAGAAATACCTATTGAAGACTATTTTCTAAGTTTCACCATTAAGCTTAAATATCCAAGGCACCTTTATAACCAGCTATTGAAAATGTAGATATTTTTGTGTGTGGGGTATATGCACATTAAAGATGCGGAGGTGTTTGAGGGAAAGGGGAGAAATGCCAAGTTTCTACCGGTATATACATATTTAGTACCAAATGCTATAATTAAAAAATCATTGATTGTTTTGCTTTTAAAAGGAAAACTAATGATTAGTCTTCATTTCTGTTTTTTGTTGGGTTTTTTGGTTGTTTTTTTTTTTTGGTGTGTAGCTGAATGGAAGATGAGTCTCTAGAAAGAATGAATGATTCTTAGGTCATGAAGTCCAAACTCTGCCTCACAGACAAGCATGTCTTAGTAGCCCATTTCATAACTATTTTATAGATAAAGCTTGATTAGTTTAACTGTATTTTGCTCTCACTTTTCTTATTGGAAGGTATGCTGTTATACCCCTCTCTTTAGAGCCAGCAGGAAATCAGAAGATGGTTTCTGAAAGCAGTCCCAGCCAGTTTATAACTAGTCCTTAACATTTTTCTTCTTTCTGATGTTTGCTTCTACTTTTACTCCATTTTTAAATTTCTCATTTTACTACAATTCAGATCTTTCTTCCTGTTTTTTAAATTAGGCTCTCTATTCCCTAATCATCCTACTTTAGGTGTAAGTTCACTTTCTTGAAGAGGGATAAACAGGAGTCTGTGTGGAGTTTTACAAGGATCATCGAGTTGGCATTAACTCTCCTTCCTTTAGCAGAAGTGGCTGGACTGGTTCTTTCTCCTGTTCCTCTTTGCTTTTATTCTGAAAATGATTGGCCATTCCTAGTTATTCTGTGGGCACGAATGCCTTTTGTGTATTGGCTTCTTAAATGCATGATCTTGTACTTAGCACAGCTGGAGGTAGCAGTTTGGGAAGGAACTGGGAGCATGGAGACTACATGAGTTTGTATACCAGCAACACACTTAATTAGAGATATATTTAATGCTAATGAGTGACGGTGACCTCCTGCTCTGGCAGGGCAGGGGCACGGCCTGGGAGCAAAGCTGAGGGCCAGGGTTACCATTCCTCTGCACAGGCCTTCAGTGAGGAGAGATGGCAGAGCCCCAGAAGAGGTTGGGTTGATCAGGGCAGTCTGGGTGGGGGTCGGGAGGGGTCCCCACCTCATCCCCAGTAGAGAGCTGTGGGATACCTCACCACTGCCTGGAGCCCTCTGCGCTCCCCTTGTTGCTGCCAGGGCTCCTCAGCGGCCCCTGGCTACTCACTTATAGGTGTGGGGCGGGAAGGAATGCCCCATTCTGATTGGCTGAAGATGCTGTGGCGACTGATGATTGGCTATCACTGTGTGGGCTCAGTCTGCCCTTCTGGAAGGCTCTCCGCAGGCTGGTGGCAGTGTGGGGCTGTGGGTCCCAGGCTGGCCCTGGCGGGGTTACTGGAGAGTAACAAACCACTGGTTCAGTGGTCCCAGCCCGTGTGACACCGCCACACCGACTCATCCCGCTGCTGTTGTGGTTTTCCTTCAGGTCAGCTGGTTTATATTGCACAAAGCATTGATCCACCCAGGTTCTAGTGGTGGGCCTAACTTGGTGGTGTCAGCAGAAGTATGCGTTGTGCTCTTACTTTTATGTAAGAGATTAATGACAAACTTTTAAAAAATTCTTCCCAAAATAGATTCTAGAGGAGCTTTACCATTTATGAGTCTTCAGCTTAATGCTTCGCCTTTAACGGCATACAATGACATCTTTTTGGGCCAGTTGCTGACTGGTTTAATAAATTTTCCTGTGGCATAGCTGAAAAGTTTACTGAAATCTAGACAAGTGTTACCACCTCCCACCCCCCACCCCCTGAGAATAAACAGTTTTTGCTGAGGAAAGATTAAAATGACTAACTTTTTAAACTTTAATCAGTCTGACTTTATCCTGCAACTGCTATGCAGACTTTAGGCAGAGGCAGGCGTGAGCTGGGCCTGTCTGCTGAGCGCCTGGTAAACACAGAGTTGCTTTTGCAAGCAGAAGGAGTGGTAACTTTCCAAAAGTAATCTGAGCATTTAGAAGCCCAAGAATCACAGAGACATTTAGGTGAGATTTCTGCTAGCATAAGTAGTGGTATAAAATGTAATGAGCAATTTGCTGTGCTGGCGAAACTATGAATGGAGACACACTTAAACTTTTTAAGCAGGATGGCATGTTCAGTAGAAAGGACTATTTTCTTCAAGTATAGCCTTTCTCTTACAACAGTTTTTTTTTTCATCAGTGAGATTTATTTTTTTTTCAGTTGTATACTAGGATTCCTATCCATGAAAAACATTCCTGATGTAGGCACCCAGTGTGAATTAATTTCCATTCTTTTGGACATGTTACCATTCCTCTCCTGCTATCTTCTGTGTGACATTTGCTATAATATTGCATTCACTTTTAAGGTCCCATGGTCAGGAGTAAATTGATGGATTAAAAGTTTTTCAGGGAACTATGAAGCTATTTAAAAGAACCTGGGAAAGGAGCAAGAATATGAATTCTTTTATTTTTTCCTGTTATTACAGGGTTTAGTGATAGGAAAAGGGGAAGAATTTTAGAAGCAAATCAAGGAGAAGTAAAAAGAAGTACAAATTCTTAATAAAATACTCTGGGAATGAGGATTCATCAGTTTACGGTGTAGTCTATCACCGGGATTGCCAGAACTCTTGTTCAAAATAAGACTAAGCCCTACATGTGTAGGTGCACTGTAAAGAACAATACTGATGGCCAATGGAACAGCTATTTCCTTTTGGTTTATGATTTTGTAGTTTCTAATATTGACTGAGTAATTTTTGGAATGGTCTCAAGAACTTTGTTATCCTTAGTGATTTTTGTGCAGCATACTCCTATTCAGCCCCATATACTTTCCTCGGAAATGCAAATGAATGAGGCACATCCTGGATGCCATATGTTTGAGTTGGAACAGCTTCTCCTTGTTTTGAACCCCTTCTATTTTCTTTTGCTTGTTTCATTTGTTTCTATATTTGCTATATTTATTTACATTTTACTTACTTTTGTTTTCTTTTCCTGGCTGTTTGTATTCACTGGGAAAGTTAATTTCTTGTAACTTTTCCCTGGACTTTAGTTCATTTTCTTCAAGCTGTATCTTAAAAAAGTGTTCTGGCTTCCGGCCTTGCTTGGCATGCAGGATAGCATCCTTCTGTCAGACAGCCATTCTTACCTTCTTGGATGTCTGTCTGAGTGAAGAAATGTTAGAAGAACTGTAGTGATTGCCAGACGTTTGAGCTCAGAAATAGGAAAGAACTTCAAAAAAGTCTTGAAACTACTTGTCTGAGAGTTTCAGTAGATCATTTCCAATCTGGCAGTTCAGGTCAATCTAATTAGAATGTCAGATGGGCTTCTCTCTGGACTTGTGCTTGGATAAGAAAGGAATTTTCAAAATTAGTCTAATACCTAGTGTGTATCCTCTGCAGAACTGGTCTCCATAATGTCATTTTCACCTTATTATCATGCTCTTTCCCATTGCACAGAGGCACTAGAGGAAGTTCTTCCTCTTCTGCTTTGGTGGGTTGAGTCTGGCCAGCAGTTAAGCACAGCTGCTTTCTCCCTCTCCTCTCCCATAAGACAGGGGAAAAAATAAAAGGAAGGGGAGAAGATCTGTGGATCAAGATAAAGACAGTTTAATAGGTGTCGAGAGAAAGACAGTTTAATAGGTGAAGCAAAAGCTACACATGCAGGCAAAGGAAAGGAGTTTATTCACTGCCTCCCACTGGTAGGCAAATGTTTAACCAATTTCTGGTAAGCTTGGCCTCAGCACACAGAACAGTACAAATGCCTTAACCATGACTGTCCCTGCTTCCTTATCCTTTCCTTGAGCTTTTTTTGTGCAGCAAAATGTCATATTGTATGGAATATCCTTTTGATCAGTTTGGATCAGCTATCACAGTTGTGTGTCCTCCCAGTTTCTTGCCAACTGCAGCCTACTTGTGGAGGGAAAGACTGGGCAAAAGCCTTGACACTGTGCAAGCACTGCTCAGCAATAGCCAGGACACTGGTGTGTTATCAAGGCTGTTAGTCACCCATCCAAAAAAACCCAGCACCATACAGGCTGCTATGGAGAAAACTGACTCCATCCCAGCCAGACCCAGTATACCTGCACAGCTCGCGTCTAAGAAGCTCCAGTACAGAGACAGGAGAATGGGGGATTATTCAGAATCTAGTGGTGGTGTATGGAACAAAGAAACCTTTTTCTTTAACTTGTGACACATGGCTACTCACGTGGCTGGGAGACTGTAGCAGCATTCCCTCGTTCTACTTCCTGTTCCTCAACTGTTCTCATTATGAGTAATTTTTTCACCACTGTAGCCTCAGGTGACCTTTGTCTTCCATTCAGACATTGGTAAGTGATATCACTGATGTTGATGGCAGATTCATTTGATGCCCTTGTGCTTCCACTGTATTTTATCCTCTGGCAGTAAAGTCATTCCTTCATCTCAGGACAAACACATCTTTTCTGTTGGCTGCCATTTTTGCCTGAAAACTAAAAAGACTCTTATGGATGATTCTCCCTATATGATGTTTTTCTGACTAAGATTTCACTTAGAAAGGGGTCAAGGGTAAGTTCTAGTACATTCTTTAAGATAGTTCTTACCTTTTTTAATGTATATTGTTCCAGAACTGAGACACTGCTTCACTTCCTGGATGTCACTTTCCATCAGGGTGTCTAGAATAATTTACAGTTTATGTAAAGTAAACAAAATTCTGTTGGTTTTCTGTCTCTGAATCAGAGGTACATGAAGACCCTCACAGCAAAGGCTATCAACATTGTTTCTTGACTGGTGTGAAAACACTAAGAAATAGCTAGCCACACTGAGGGTGAGGGTCAACGGACTGAGGCAATGATGTATCAACTGCAAAGGGAACCCATATCCTTTAGATCTGCAGATCAACCACTCTTGTTAAGCATTAGGCCTCAGTGACGTCCAGATGTGATGCAGCATCTGGCAGAGAAGTTTTGCCATAGAGCTGTGGGTGAACAGCACAGGAAATAGTGGAATGCATATGAACTCTCAAGCTAAAAAGGTTGATCTTGAGTGTTTAAATGTGGGAACTTGTCTATGGGTTACATATCTTGAAGAATTTTCTACTGGTGATAAATAACCTTCCTTTTGCAAACGTTCAGATTGTAGCAGCAAGAATAACTGAAAAGTTTGTTGCAAATACTGAATTATGTGATGAGAACAGGATTTGAATAATATACATTTAATTCAGTATGGGGCAAATGAGATCTGAAACGAGAACAAAAAACATTGAATAACTGCTGCTTAGCTGAGCTATGCTAAGTGTGCCACAAAATCTTTGGTAAAAACAATGTGTGATCATGTAATTATTTTAACACATGCATAGAATCTAAGTAGAGATCACAGAAACAACACTAGTTTTCTAATATATTTTTTAACTCTTCAGTTCTTCATTTTATAAACAAAATTTTAAAACTTTTATTTTAAAAGTGATGATGTGCGAATATAGCACGTCAGATTGCATTGCACTGATCCTTATAAGGATGGAACCTTTAGAATGACAACTCTTATCTCTGTTAGAGGAGCTAATAAAGTATTAGCAGTGACTGTTCATTGGTTTCTGCCTGGATGCATAGAAAGAATATGATGGGATATGCTGCCAGTGACTGTCAGCGGTATTAGCAGAGGAATGTTTGATAGTTGTGGGTTCTGTTTTTAGCTGAGGTGGGAAATAAGTGTAACACATATTAGGATTTATAAAGGATTATAATGCATCTCCTGTAAGATGCCTGATCCCAGCAGGGAGCTCAGGAGAAAGAGCCTTTTTATTCTCATTTGAAGTGTCTGGATCAAAACCTGATATGACTCATAGAAGCTCAAAGCTATCATTTCAGATACAGTTTTGTTCAGACCAGGTTAGAAGATACTCCTTGCAGGTGAAATGTTTGGAGGATTTGGCTTCTAAAATCTAAGAAATCTCTTTAGTATGTGTGATCTGAAGTTACTCTCAAAGTTTGGGGGTTTTTTTTGGTTTCTATATGATGTTTATATGTTAAGGTTGTCCTTCAAAGTATATTGCACAATATAGTATCATCAGATTTTTTGGTTGTTTTTTGAAAATAAAGCATTTTTTTCCCTTGCAGCTTTGTTTATGTAAATAGAAAAACCTCTATAGAGTTTATTAAAGAAACACAGAATGAAGTAAAACCTGTGGTGTGGAATGTCAGACCAAATAGTTGAAAAGTGACAAAATTTTCGGCAAACCAGTGTTTTATAATGGTAACTGCATGGTCATCCGTACCTATTAATAAAAAGGAATATTCGTTAACCTATACTTACCTGAATTCATATGTGTATATACTTTTTTTAAAAAAATATAACATCTTGATTAATTTTGGTTTCTTACCATAGGAAAATATTTCATGAGAAAGTATGGCACATGTGTTGCTATGAAATAAAATCCAAAAACCTACTCTAAAAATTCAGTAAAGTTAATTTTACAGGGACTGGTGCTCTCTGTATGAAATATTGTGTCTTTGCTACAGTATATGAGAACAGTAGAGGCTAAAGGCAACCCATCATGTGGTTAGGCTTTGAAAAATGGCTAAGTGAAAATGATAGTATGGAGTATCTGTGGTTAAATCTATCACCTTTCAGAATGCAAAAAAAAAAAAAAAAAAAGATAAAGCAAAACCCCTGAAACAAAATCTTGGTGCTTCATAGTTGCTAAACTTTGAATTCTAGGAATTTTAAGTTGAACTCATGGGTTTTTTTCTCTTATGTTCTTCATCATAAAAAAATTCAGATATCAGGAAAATGAATTTCAGTAAAGAATTCTGCTAAAAATTAAAAAGAGGTTAAAGGTTATGTAAAATATAACACAGTGAAAAATTAGCCAGTAAAATGAAATGAAATTTGTTGCATTGTCAGAGTAATGATATCTTGGAGATATTAGTGGAGGCAAAAATTAATGAAAATGTACTTATTAAACTAGGAGTGTGATTTACAAACACAAAGAGAACATATTAAGACAGTAATTTTAACTTTTTATCTTTATAAACTGTAAACAAAAAAATGCTGTTCTTTGTGGTCTCTGGCAGCACTGGGAGAACTCTAGAACAGCTCTCAAGTGCAAAGGAATTTTTTTTCATTGTAAATATATTTGTGGAAGAATCAGAAGATTGTTGTCTGTGAATGTACACTTATAGTACAAAAGTGGTATGCCTCACATATTACAGAGAATTGATACTTAAATTAATAAAAAGAGAACTAGTTTTTAACTGCACTGCTGACATGTTTTTATGTCCTGAAGTTAGCTTTTATTGAGAATAGGTAGGATAGTTTGCTTAAGTATCTGTAATCGATACATGAATTGTTTATACTTTATGTAACATTTTCTTTCATGTTATTAAGGAGTACAAAGGAGAGAAAAAGTGGGAAATACAGTAGAGTTATTTTTATAAGTATGTTAAGTGAAGCAGGTATAATCTGATTTGAAGTTAAGAGAGCATCTAGATTGATTGGTGTAAACATGGAATAAAATAATTGACTTGCTGACTTAATATTTTTATAAAATTTATCAGTGTTATTTTCCATGCCAGCTCTGTATTACTTGGGAGTGTGCTCATGTGAACGATGGAGTGTGGACCAGGAATGGTCATTTCCCGTTGATGGCTCCTGGTTAGGAGGGCAGTGCTCTACCTTGGCTGTGATGCACTCAGCCTGCCTAAAGCACAGAATAAACCAGCGTTTGCTGGTATATGAATTTGTAGATTTTCTTTCTAAGATTCTAAATAGTCTCTTAAATTGTATTGAAAAGTTTTTGCAGTAAACCAAAAGATGACCTCAGTTATTTTTTAGCGATTGAAACTGGGATTTAACTTTCTAAAGTATACTTAATATTTATATAAAAATTAAATAGTGTTGTATTTGCTGTTTACTCTTTTATCAGTGTGAAAATGGATTATTTGAATATAATGTTCACGTTGCACCAGTTAGTAAGATGGAAGGCTTCAATACCTGTGGTTCATCTTTGCTAGATCACAATGCAGTTGATCATTAGGAAAAATAAATTCCAGTTCATTACTTTATTTGTTAAATCGTGCCGATTTTTCTCAAATAGAATTGTGAAACTAATGATTTTGCTGCTTGGTCTTACAAAACTCTGGAGTCTGCAAGGTGTGCTTCTAACCTCATGGTGATTACCTACCTTGTCTGCATATGGTATTGCTAAGTTGTATATTGCATTACTTTCCCCTGTTTTTTTCTGTTTTGTGATTGAAAATTCTGATTTGGTGTAGGAGAGGACATGCTGTCTTATACTTCATACAGCGTTTAACACTCAGGAGGCTCCCAGTGTGCAGATTAATAATAATAGACTGGCCGAGCTGCGATAGAGGAATGATACTCTGTCACATTTGAGGGGATGAATGAGTTTAGCGAATAGTTTAACAGCATAGCTTTATATTGCTGAACAGCTAAACAAAATTCAAAGTTTTGAGAAGAGAGACCTGGGCTTGCTTAATCCTATGGAAAGGATGACCACAAAAAAATCTCTTAAAAGCTTTTGATTAAGTAACAGGGAAAGAAGGAAAACAATTAAAACATGTAAAAGTGTAAAATGCTAAATAACACTTTTTCCTTAACAGTACCTCTTAATGATCTCATGCTAGCTAGGGAGTTTTTAAGAAAACTCTCCTTCAGAACATCTGACAGTCTTTAGATGTCCCATTAGGAAAAAGAAAAGGACTAGACAAGATGGGCTTTAGCTACCATGGTTAGTTTGATTCTTCTTGTTTTTACTGACAAACACACATAAAGGAAGGGTAAAACAAAGCAAGAAAAAAGACGTATATTTGTGCTAATTTTTATTGGCAATTCACTGCTGGAGGAACAGAGGCAGAGCACGAAGTCTTTGTTAGCCGCAAGTAGTTAAGACATTAATTTCAGCTGTTTTACTCATCGCTGGCTCGTGGGGGTGCTACAGCCACGAGGCTGTGGCTGGGAGGGAAATTTCTGGCCTGGTGGTGGCAATAGGGGGGAAACGAAAGAGGAAGTAAAAGGCAAAGAAAAGAAAGAACCTTCGAGACACGGTTTGAGTCTTGCCTTCTAGTTTTTTTCCTGTGATTTACAAGTAGGTACTTGAGGTGCCTTGTTTAAAATTTTAGTCGGGCTGGGATATTTCTTAGGATCAAGCCCATTAATGCTTGTTACTATTATTTTGGTTATTGGCGATGAAGGAATGGCAAGCTGTCCTGGCAAATGATGACTAAACAAATAATCCAACATAGCCCATTCTTCAGCTGGTATTTTTTGCATCATTTAAGGCTGATTTCTGACATTCTGATTAGTTCACCATTCACCATTAACACACTGTCTTTTGGTAATAGAAGTATTTTTTGAAACGAAAGGGTTTTTTTGGGTGACTAATTCACTTTATCTGCCTCTTGTATCTTTTCCTGTCCATATCAATTGTTCTAAGATAGTTGACATTTCAAGAATCTTTATACTTATTCAATATTCAAGATTGATGATTTATTGCAAGAATAGGATTTCTTCTTGTTCAGCATCTTATCTTGAGTTCGTTAGGAATGAAGCACAGTTGCAGATGAACAGAGACTTCAAGAGCACATTTCCAATACAATAACCCAGCTGATATTTTAATTTGAAGTTTAGGTCTCCAAATCTTGACAGACTGTTTTGTAAACTAGTGTTAAACTTAGAAAGCTTTTTTTTTTTCTTTTTTTTTGTAACCACAGTTGTTATTGTAGTAGTTAAGATGTCACAGCAACCTCTTATTCAAGGCAAAGAAAACATTAACATTGGCGTAAGCTGATATTTTTAACCCTGAGAATTCCTTCTTTTTACTTTTGTACATGCAAATGAAGAGTAAAAGAATGTATGCGTTAATTTTAAATAGTGTAACAATTGCTTCCTGAAAGTGGGGTTGTTCAAGTTTTTTGCTGGTTACCATTTAGTATTGTAAAAATTTTCAAAGCAAAACTGAATACATTCTAATAGAACTAAGAGCATTCCATAGAAAAATGTTAATTCAACCAGAGGTTTAGAGGGGAATAGTTCTGCTGATTTATTTATTCATGATAACTTCTAAATATTCTACTTACCAGTGTCATTATTTCTAAGTAGTCTTCTGTGTTAGATTCATATTGAAAGATCAGTATATTTGTATGTGAACACTAAATCAGCATGAAAATGAAGAATGACTTGCTATTGTAGGAGAGAATAGAAACTTTTTTACCTTATTCAAAAAAATAATGCTAATGAGACAATAGTCACTATTTGACATAGTTAAAGATTTTTTTTTTATTTAACATTTTAGGCTTTCTCTTCAGAAAGAAATTCAAAATTGCTGTTACTAGTCAGTTCTACTCAAAATGTTTCAAGCAGTCTTAGATTTTATTCAGCATGCATCCTAATACTTCATAGTTAAAATGCTCAGTTATATATTTTAAAGCTATGAGGAGCTTCTCCTAAAGAGGAGTCATTATGACCATATGGTCTAACTTCTGATTAAGACTGTAAAATTTTTTAGTTGTCTGTGTTAAAAACTTTGGCTATGAGAGCTAGCAAGATATACCTAGTCTGCTATATCTTCCCCTTTTTTTTGGTTATTAAAATCTGTGGTTTGAGGACTAGCAGGATTTGTCTCCTCTTATTGCAAAACTAAATAAATATTGATTATACCTAGTAATCATGCTATTATCAATACACATCACAAGATCTCTTGTCTTCCAAATGTGTATTAATGTATGCACATAGTTTTTCAAATATTTGGTCAATAAGAAAAGTCAGGAAACACTCTTTCATATATTTTGTCCAGATGCACATTTCCTGGGCATGATTCATTTGCCTACTTTAGTCCCCAGGTTTGAATGACTTTTCATGGTGGGACAGCTGTTGGAACTGTACTTCTCTTGTTTTTCATTAGAAAGGAAGACATCTTTAATGTATCAATTAATTGAAATGTCTTGGGTAACTTCTGTGAACTGAAGAAGAGGAAATGCCTGTTTGATATCCATGAACATCAAGATGGTGAATTTACCACTTTTGTACAGTATGCTTTGAAAATAGTAAAAATAATTAATAAAGGAAAATAGCCAGTCCGCTTGTTGCTACTAGTGGTAAATCCTTCGAAAAGCAAATGTTAAGAATGTGGTTTATCGGTGCACTTGGCAGGGTTAGGTATGTGGTTGGACTTGATGATCTTAAAGGTATTTTCCAACCTGAATTCTTCACTTTGTCACTTAGTGACAGCTTGCTCTGTATTAAACAAAGAAGGATCAATGGCATCTGTGAGAAACCACCTGTCATGTTCCTTGATATAGTTGCTTGTTAGACGTGTTTTGCTTTAGTTAAGAACAATTACAGGAACTGTGTTTGCACATTCCAGTACAAATATTTATTACCCTATTTAATTGTTTTTTACAGCTAGTACATTTTATAATAAGTTCCAAGAATCACAAAAATGGAACATACATAGATTTTGCTGTTTCAGCTGATAATTTTTCTCTCTTTTTTTTTTTTTTTTTTTTTTGGACAGAATATACTCAAATGAAAATCATTACTTTTTTTTTACACTAGTACTTATCTATTATTTAGCCAAATGGCAAATCTTATTTGTACAGAAACTTCTTTGAATCCTTATTCAAATGTTTGCTTATGTAAACTGCATTAAGATTTGGAAATTAACGGGCAGTGTAATGAATGGTGACAGATTAAAATGTAATATAAAAACTAGAACTGATAACCTGTTTGTGGAATGAACCATTTGAAATAGAATCAAAACAACACTGATACTAGCAATAAACAATTAGTGTGATACTTTGCCTTGAACAGCCATGCTTAGCTTTACTAAAGTGAATAATCTCTAAAATTGCCAAGTTTACTCATGGGTTTAGGAATATATGTAAAATCCAGTTGTGTAAGAAATTTATCTTCTGACAGACATCTAACAGTCACTATGCAATGAGGTATTTGTTCTGAAGGTCTAAGTTTGGGCTCTAGCATGTGCACAGAAGCATCTTAGCATGAAGAAACAGGAGATTCAGCTTGTCATAATACAAAAACTAGTCAGAGAAGTTCCTAAACTCTGTCTGGTCATCATTAGAGATACAGTGAGCTCACCTTAGTAAAGCCTATGGCTTTGAGTCCATTGTAAAGCACAATAAATGTGGCTATATTTAATTGAAAGCATCTTAGGTTTTATAAGCAAATGAGAGAAGGTAGTCTGAATACAAGCCTAGGTAAGAGAAGATAATTTCATAGTATAAGATTGTGCAGGTTGGAAGGAACTTCCTGAGGTCATCTATTGGTCCTGCACAAAATAAGATCAAGTAGGTGAAGTTGTAGGTGAAGGGATAGCATCCCTAATTCCTTGCTACCAGTTGGACTTCAATGTCTGATTGCTATGCCTTGATTGAGCCTGACAGTTCAACAAATTTTTCAGCTGTTTGTCCAGTCCATGTCTTCTCAGTTTAGCTATAAGGGAGACCGAGCCACAAACCTTTACATTCACTTGCCATACAACCAGTCATCTCATCACAGAAGGCAATCAAGTAATTTAGGCATCTTCACATTGACCTTCTTGTCCTTCATGTGCTTGGAAATGGCTCCCAGTAGGATTTGCTCTAAAACCTTCCACCCAGGATGTTTGAGACTCACACCTATAAGAATTAGGTGAAAAGTCTATTCATTATCACAGATGTTGAGCCTATGAAGTTATGCAGAAAACCTTGGAGGCTGATAGGAGAGCAAGTGGGAGAGCCTGGCTCTGTAGCTTTACAGTTACAAACTTCATCTGGGAGAGTAAAAAGGTTGGGGTTTTCATTCCATTAAGGTCATTTCTGGCTGGATGTGCTATTATCTAAAAGATTGATACAATGTTTATGAAAAGAATGAATCCATTCAGTTAGTTTCAGTTAGGTTCTGACTTCTCCAAGAATATTCTGTGAGAAGACAATTCATGGTGCTATTGCACATAATTTCGAATGGGTAGAGAGGCCTCAGTCAGGTACCCAAACTTGTGGAAGAGACAGAAGTTCAGAAGAGCAGTGTCCTTTTCCTTCTGTTGGCTAGATCTGTACAGTTTCTTTGTCAGTTTTTCAAGTGTCTGGATTCTGTTTTGAGGATATCTAACTTCATTAACTGTACTTATTGCATAATTTAGACATTTTAAATAGTTTTCTTGGGTTACTTTTTAGGCCTTGTAAGAATGCAGCACAGTAGTCACTAAATCTTGCCATTAGTCCTTGCCTGTGCAGGGACTTGTGTAAAGTTAAACATGGTCATAAACATTTGCAGTCTTTGAGCATGACCTTCAACTTGAAAACAGAGCTCTCCAGCTCCCTTTTGCTATATGTATGGACTATGTATATATGTATAGAGGCTTCAGGGAGTTGCCTGGGGCCTCCATGTGCTATCATAATGCTGAGAAATAATATTTTTTTGTTGCAATCTAATGGGCAGCTCCTCTGTTTCTTGAAGCCTATTTTAGACTTGTCTTGTTTAAGACCTGTGTATTTGCTTACCTGACAGCCATGTCTATGTTATGGCCACAACATATGAATATGTCCCTGATATAGTAAGAAATATCAAACAGAAATGGATAAGTTAGTGCTGTTATTTTTAAAGGAGACACCTGGGAAGTCTAAGGCTATTGCAATAAGATTTTTGTCTATGAGTGCTAAAAAGCTCTAAGCTATCACTTGTATACAAGGATAGGAATTCTGGGATATAATTCCTTCCAAGAATGAGTATAGAGAATTTGCCCTTCTTTCCCAGGGGATGAATGATAATGAATTTGTGTTTTGTTTCTTTTAAAAATGACTTACAGTATTCACAACCAATTGATTTAAATTTAAAGAGCTGTATAACCTTTAAGTAGTCATTGACATTTCAACCAGAATGTTTTTTTTTGTGTAATTATTGTGGAGATGACAATTTAAGATCAAATATGTTAATTGTAATAGTGTCATCACACAACAGTGTCATCACAGATGCTGCTATTCTGCTTCATTTTATAGAAAATTGCTTACATTTCCTGTCTACTTGAAATTTCGTAACAGAAAAGACTACATTGGCCATTCCACAGATATCATATGGTTTTTTTTTTAAAGTATTAGTTGACCATCTTCTTTAGTAATTCTCTTAACTTCAACTAGTATTTAAGAAAGTGGTTAGCATTTCCCGAATATTTTTAATGACATTTAAACACATTTAAATGTTAAGTGCTTCTTTTACCGGAGCTTAGGTTGAAGTCCAAGTTTTAAAGTAGCTGCCAATAAAGACAATTATTATACATTTTGTTTTAATTATTGTTGGTTTTTTTTTTTTTTAATTAGTGTCAGTGATGCACAGAACAAATATCCTGGTTTGTTTAAACGAAGGCTGAGTCCACAATAATTTTTTTCCTGCTGTGGTAATACCTATAATTAATAATACAATGATTATAGGAATTTTGACATTCATTTGTGGTTTCAGTAACTAGTTTGTGTAATGTTTATAATCAAGTCTCTTGTTTACATCCTGAAATCATACACAGGAATGATACAAGACATCACAAATAGAGTGTTATTAGTATCGATCAGTTTGACCACAGTGCTGTGTCATCTGTGGCTGATTTAATGCTGATTTTGAATCATAGTCTTCTGGGTTTTTGGCAGGCTTTATAGCAAATTAGAAGTTCTGAAGCATCTCTGTTGGGCATTCTATAGTTTTCGATTTAATTAAATGTGAAAGAGATAATTGTCTTAGTTTTTATTTTATACTGTTACCTCATTTTTAACAACAGATACTAAAGTGATAATCCCATTCTGTTCTGCAGAGGTTCTTGTGTTGTCCTCATCAACGTAGTATCTTTAGTCTTTCAGTCATGCATTAAATGACATGACTAACATCTGTTACGTTTGGTTTGTTCTCTCACATTCCCTCCCTGGGGGAGGAATTTCATGTGCAGTTAGTGGGGTATATTTTAACATGTGGGTTTTTTTTTTTTTTAATATGTACGTTTCTTTGTGTTCATATTAGGAGAGGTGAGATCAGTGCAACTTGCAGCTAGAACAAAAGACAGGGTTATTTAAAAGTCGAGGATTGTTGTAGGAAAGCTGTCTCTTTTCATGTAAATTAAAACCATTATTATGCCTGGGGAGTGAATCGTTGACCATGATCTTTATCCTGGACATGCTGGTCACAAGATGCTGAGCATTTTGAACATAAGAAATGAAACTTCCCACTCGATGCTCTTTTCTGTTGAAAATCAATGCAGAGAGTAGAAAACTAGGCTTACAGCCCTTATGGTGGAAAAACGTAGATGGGAATTTGATAATGGCTGATAGCTTCTTGCAGAGGAATTTTGCTTTACTTGGTTGAGACAGGTAATAATGGCAGCTGCTAAATATGGGCACCATAAAGATGAAATGGAATCTGCTGACAAGCTAGGAAAGGAGAAAACAGCTGTAGGTGCTGTATGTTAGGCCATTATCAGGAGGAATTCCAAGAGAATTCTTAAATATTTGAATGAGTTAACAGTTTGAGGATATGTATGTTCAACAAAATAGAGATACAAACATTTCAAAGTCGTCTCTTCTGCCCAGTCACTTCATCTTGTTCAGCTTCCAGCAGCTGTTCTTCATTCCTGAAGAGATCTTGTTCAAGTAGTGAAACCTGGTTATCCTTATAAGTGATAAAAATCAACACATCCAGATGCTAAGCTGGGCTTTGAAGCATCATAGAAAAATTAGGCAAGATTTCTAAAGCTATGATCAGTGTAACTCTTGTGCTTATTTGCAAGGATATAAATACATTTTATTTATAGAATGCCATTTTATTGAAATCAAAAGAGCTTGCTATTTCCTTATAGGAACTGTGGAAGAAGGCAGAGTATTTCCATCACTGCTCTCTGTTCTAAGAACATTTTCAAATCAGTGTTATTCTGTAGCATTGTAATAACAGTAAAAAACATTATGTGTAATTAATTAGTAATCTTATGTGCTTTTTATAGGTCACTCTAGAGTGTTTTTATTTTGTACAGCAATGAAGTTGCTTCCATACTTTCATTTTCTTCCAGGTATGATCTCTTCTTTGACCTGCATTGTAAGGCACTTTATACAAGTTCTTCAGAAAGTAGAAAGATACTTTTTTACATAAGTTGGAAGAAATCGCTATTTTCTCCTTCTGAAGCTCTGTAATGTTATATTTTTATAGTTTCATCTAGTCTTATTGAATGTAGCCTTTTTTTTTTGCACAGTGCTACTTTTTTTAGTCACTGCAGTCAATGAGATAATATTGCAATATTTTTAGCATTACTTGTATTACGGCTATTAGAGATGTTGAAATGAAATAATTTTAGGCAAAGTAAAAAAATTACTTCTATAGTTTTGGCTGTGCAAACTACAGAGGTTTGTTTGACAATGCATGAACAAAATGGACACATACAAACCCCATATCTTTTTAGATAATGTTATTAATTGTTATTTAAATATCAACTGTATAGTATACATCTGAAATAACTTTAATTTTTTGTGGTGGTATTGTATTAACTTAAAATGCGCCCTAAGCATAGAATGCAACCTTTATTTTTTCAGTGCCTGTTATTATTTATCCTTTTTAAAAAATGTTTAAGTAACTGTAAAAATACATAATGTTCATTTCAGATATATCTTGGAGGGGATGATGAAAGGCTGCATGTTTGGATTCACACACATAGAAAAATTTCTGAGTGCATAATAAGAAAAGGGAAGAGTGGTTAAGTAGATTTTAAGTTGGAGAACGGACCATTATGATCTGACTTCATCACATATGTAATACAATCACTTTGAGCAAGTATTGCATCAAGCTCAAGAAGGTGAGGTTGAAATAGAAATATTTAGAAATGCATCCAATATTGACTTAAAATTGTGAAGTTTCACTACTGTTATGACTAATATGTTTTAATATCCCCTCCCCCCCCCCCCCCCAATTTCTATTCTTTGAGAACAGTTTTTTTCAGTCTGTGTCAATACTTTGTTTTTATATATGTGAGGAAACAATCCCAGGCTTCCAGGCCAGATGGCAGTTCTATTCACTGTACAGACCAATCTTTATTATCTTCTCATGGATAGCTATTTTTCCTGCATCAAGAAGACTGCATGGTTCAGACATAATGGGCCTGGCTACAAACTAGTATGTGTACACTAGTATGACCAAGGAACTAGAGTGCCAAAGTAGAAAAGAAAATGAACCAACTTCACAGTAGTCAAAACACTCCTTGAAGTGTCTCTGTCCTGTGTATATAGAAATGGATAAGATTGAAATCAAGTTACTGATTTGATCACTTTTCTAATAAGGTTAAAAAATCCTGAACTCGGGTCTAACTGATATTTCCCCAGGCCTCATGACATTCCTGCCCATCTTTTCTGAACTCTTTAAGTGGTTTTGCTGGTCATTCTTTTCACCCCCCTTTTGCTGTATGCCATTTAGAAAGAAAGGTTTAAGTAAATCTTCTAATTGTATACCCTGTTCATGAAATTTGAGATTCAGTTTAGCTACTTAGGTCCTTCTTCTCCTTATAGCTTGTATCACTTTTGAGGGGAAAAAAAGGGTATTATTTTCCAAATGAAAAAAGTGAGACCCAGTTTCAAAATGTGTTGTTTCTGCAGCTGAGACAAGCACATCCATATCTTTGTGCATTTTCTGTTCTCCATCAGGGTCAATTCTTCAAGGAAGAATACAGTTGTGACTAAGAATCCTGAGTTCTTGGAGGAATAGGCCAGAGAAGTTAAAAAAATACCTGGAATGTTTCATACAGACAAGCAATGATACAGACAGGCCTCACAGGGCTATGATGGAAGATCCTTCTCTGTCTTTGGTGAATAGGGATTGTCTGTATTAGTGATAGGAAGAAACCATTGTGCTTTCCAAGACACTGTTGCCCAAACCCATTAAACAGTTCTAAATTTTGTTTCTCAGTTAATACAAGTATTTCAACTATATGAGAGAGTGTTCAGTACCGACACAGGACTATTGCATTTTTTTTTTCAGGAATGGAACTAAGAAAAATTTTAAAAATGGTCACATATATTCCATACTTTGTTTTGATCCTAGAAGGTCATGATTAGACTTTCTACTAATATTTATATTTAGACCAGACAGAGTTTTAGAATGCAGTTTTCTGTTTCTGTTGGCTAAAGTAGTATTTTAATTAGCTGAGATGGTAAGATTGTCTCTAAAATTGTGAATTTAAATGTAGTTGTGAGTCACGAAGTAATAATAAAACTAGTAGTCAGTTGTGTCTAGTGGATTTTATTCTAAGCTATTTGAAGAGTTGAGGAAATCTGATGGAATCTCTTTTCTGGATATGCTCTTAGAGAAGACTAGAAAAGAGTAAACAGAATCCCCTTTTAAAAAGTGGGGGTGGTGTGAGTGCAATAAGAGCCAGAGAATTAGAAGCATATCAGACCACTTTAATTCCTAGAAAAACAGTGGAAGAAATAAGCAAAGATCTTGTAAGTATCTAGAAGATGATAAAGAAATTAATAGCAGCCAGTGTGGATTTATAAAGAACAAATCATGCCAAAAAATCTAATTTAATTCTGCAAGAGGTTCAGATTCTGTAGACAGAGAAGTGACAATAGATTGCATATCTTGACTTGAGGAAGGCTTTAATATCATCTTGAAGAATATATTCCTAAGGAAGCCAGGGCAGGTGATACAGAGAAAACTGCTGTAGAGTAGTAATACATACCAATGAGTAACAGTCTTAAAGTTTTACTTAGTATCTGTTGATGGTCTTCTGTCAAAATGGAAAGACGTACCAAATGAAACTCTGCTGAAGTTGTCAAGCACATTCATTAATGTTCAGAATGATGGAACAGGGTGCACTTAGAAGCATGTTAGAAAAGAGGTTTAAAATGGTTTTGACAAATTAGACGTATGGTCTAAAATTGTTGAATGATATTCAACAAGGGCATTATTCAGTAAGTACTATGCTTAGATTTACTCATACATTTAAATTGAAGTTAGCAACTGATTAGGTAGCAATTCCCAAGTGCAATATCTAGATTTTAAGCTGCCTCTTATGCTGAACATGAACTTTAATTGTCCATGTTGTTATGGAAAGGATATTTGCCATCATAGGTTGCATAAACATTACTATGTCCTACAAAATTGTGCTGCAGTTCTTCAGTTCTAATCAGCACCAGTAAATGCCCAGCTAGAATGTTTCCAGTTTTGAAAACTACAGGTCAAAACAGTGGTGGCTTAGCTGACAGCAATTCAGGTGATGTCTGTACATGTCATGCTGTGAGGAGGTGCTGAACAAATTTGATATGCCTTAGGACAGAAGACTGAGGGGAACTTCAAGATTTTCAAAGAGATGAAAGGCTGCTGTTCTTCATGCCCATCGTAGATGATGGGACAAGAAGTATTGAGCTTAAATTGCAGTTTGGGAGATTCAGACAAGAGAGAAGTTAGTAGGTCTAATTTTCATTACATGTTGAGTGATTTAATGTACTGTTTTCTCATTTGCCTCTCAGATGTGACTGTGTGTATTGAACTTGTGCTTGGAATAAATGATGACAAATAAGAATAACCATAACTGAAATGTAGTAAACTCATCCTTCCATCAGTAATTTCTGCAGTTTGGAAAACTCTACTCCTTCTACTGATTTTGGGTAGGTTTTTCATACATGAAGTACATTTTTTTTCTCTCTCACTGTCTCTTTAAGCAAAACCACATGTACCTCTTTCCTTAGAAGAAAGGGGTTAGTATTTTCCTTATAACACAGCAGCATACGAATTCACTAATTTATGAACTTGAGAATCACTTTTATACTTGTTTTCTGCAGATTGCCTTTACTTCTCATTTATACTACAAGTATGGATTTAAGAAAATACCGAGTTTACAAAATTTAGTTTCATACTCCCAATTATAAACGGATACTAGTGTTGTAGCTTTGCAAAATGTGTTAACTAGTGAGTTTTTCAAGGGTGTTTAGCATATGCTACGTTTAAAATCATAGGACTATTGTCTGGGATGTTTTTGATGTCACTTTGTATTTTCTAATTTTCATTTATATATAGTGTCTTTGTGAATGGCAGTTCTATTCATTTTAAATGCACCCTAATTGCAAACAGACATGAATGAATACTTGTAATTAGCTGGAAATGAGAACAATGAATGTCTGTATTACAATAAAGACTTAGGAGTTAAATGATCATCCAAAACTGTGATGTTCTGTTATTAAACACTTAGAACATCTCTTCACAGAATAGTTTGAATAACATATGTCTGTGAAGAATGATGCTCAAAAAGGTTAAGTATTTCTGTAGGCAGCATTCCATTTATGCCTCTAGTACAGGTGTAGTTTTACTGGAGGAAGAATGTGAGATCTGAAGAAACTGAATTTTTTCTATGCCTGCTTTTCTGCCAGAAGTGCCTTTAACATATGAAGGACAATCCTAAATTTCTGAAGTCCAAAACTAATTACTCTTACAAAGAAGTAGTGAGCATTCCAGATAACATGTATGTCAGGGAGAGGGTTCTGAGTTCTTAATTGGTTCGTAAATTTATTCCAAGGAAACAGAAAGCAAAGGGGGCAAACTTCAGATCCTTCTTTATAATGACATGCAAAAGACACTGCATCCTTTCAGAAAGTTTAGGTGTTAACTTTGAAATATTAATTGTTGAGAGAATACTGTAGTTTTATTTAATTAGAGTATGATGTTCAACCATACACTTAAAATTTTCATTGGTATTTGGTGAAAATGTTTAAAGGCTACCAACCTAGACACTAGATTTTGCCTCTGAGTGTTGGAAGTTTTTTTTGCAGCCTGACTAGGAAAGTTAATCTTAGGAAAAAAGAAGAAAATAAAGTCAGATTGTAAGACTCTTACAGTTTCATATATCATATTTATATATTATATATATATAAAAATCATATATTTAAAAAAAAATCTATGTTAAAAGCAATCACACAACTGAAATTTTTCACCACTTCTGGGAAATTGTCTTGATTTTTATAGAAATTTCTACTACTATCAGAAACCACTGTGGTGTATTTTTGAACCAGAAGAAGAATTAAATTTAATGTTTGAAGAACTTCTATAGATTTAGAGTACACTCTATGTAAGATCTTAGAGGTTAGATAGTTTGCTCAGAGGAATAGTTATACTTGTGTGTGACTAGTTCTATGAAACCCAATTAAAGAAGTGTAAATAAACACAACATTTACTAAATAGTACCACAGTTTTTGTTTGGTTATGGTTTCTCACTTTTGGATTCCAGAGTTCTTTCCTGGAGCCTATTTAGAGAGTAGATGTTTTGCTTTCTTTCAACAATGGGAATAGTTACACAGATCAGATTCTCATTTGATTCTTCATTCTACAATGCAGAGAAATATTAAAGTTAATAATTTCTTCTGGTTTTGCTGTGAATTTTCACCAATTTACTGAATAACCTGTAAAAAGACACTAAAGGTAATCAACACCCAAAGACAAAATATATGATGTCACTACAGCCATGTAATTTAGTACAGTCTGATTCATCAACCTGCATCATACTCTGGAACATCAAATCTAATGGACCCAAAACATCATACTTCTCAAGTTTTGGTGTAGCAAGGTTTTAGTAGGTTGAGTGAAACCACAACTCACTCCACTAGGAAATGTCTCAGTTAGATTCAGCCACTGGCCACTGCAGAGGTTCATATGTGGCAGGAGTTAGTGAAAATTAATCAAAATGAGACAGTTTTAGCTTTTAAAATTATTGGTATTCTCAGCCAAAACAAGGTATTTTGGAAAGGCTAAGGAATTCTAGTCAGAGGCCCTTACATCTTAGTTTGAAATAGGTAATTTTCATTAATTTTTATAGCAGATCATTTAAATGCTTTTAAGCTTCTGCTTAGTGTGCAATTTATGATATGGAAGCTATTTGAATGTATTTTAGTTCCACGCCAAAAAAAATCAAAATTGTTAAAGATTAATCTCACCAAAGTGTTCGTTCTGTAAAAGTGGTTTTTTTTGGTGGTTTTTTTTTTTTTTTTTTCCCTTAAATGGTATTTCCTTCAGGAATTAGACCAGATGACTTGATTTCTGTTTCAAATGCTTTTACCAAAGCAGTTCCTCTTTTAAGATAGGTAGTCTTTGAAAATCAGCTTTAAAACCTTACAAGTTGAAACTAACTGTAAAGAGGGTGGAATGTATGCAAATTTTTCGGTAGTTTCAAATCTGGCTGTGTTCATAGTATTGGATTATGTTCATCTCCTGAGCCCAATGGCCGGTCACTAGATAAAAAAAATTGTGAACAATTACAACACTTCAGTTTAACTAGCATCTGTGATAAAGAATTAGAATCACTTTCCTTGCTAGTTGTAAATAAGTCTGTACAACATAAAAAATAAAAATTTCCACATAAATTATCTTTTAAGATAACAAGACTAGGAAAGCCTTGTTCATACAACAAAGAGTACAAGACGAGGAGACTCAGAAGAAGAATCAGAAAATGTCTAGAAAAATTTGGTGAGTTCCAAGTATTATGTAACTTTAATTCACTTTAAAATAAAGATGCAAATAGCAAACAAACCCCAACAGAATATTGATCAAAGTAGACAGGTAGACAGAAATAGCAAACCATTGTGTAAAAAAATAGAGTGATATCTTTTATTTCTTAGTGGAACATTCATTCAGGCTTATAAAACCAATGGAAAAGAACACTTCCACTATTGTAAACTATATTACTATACCTACTTATATAGACAGTTTATGATAATATTCTGTTTATGATTCTAGCTCTTCCATGCATCAAATAAATCGCAAGACAACATCTATTTTTAAAGGAAACCACTTGTGGTTTCTTTCAGGAGTATGTAAACTTTGCATTGTATTTACCTCAAATATCTCATCTAGATAGATCATATCAATCTCATGATAGATGAGATTATATCATAGTAGTTTCCAGTGATTTCCCAGATATAAACTAATAAATTGTATAGAATATGTGAATATAGAATTCAAAGTGAGCTAAGAGTATTCCCATTTATATTTTTATTCAATTAATTCTATTGTCAGAAAAAACCGGTATTTTATGACTTGTGTTTTTCATGCCATTTAGTAAGCTGGTATTACTGATGAAGTACTTAAACTGCCACTGCCGCTGTTTGTTATATGATAGTCATTCAAAGCTTCATGTGTGAGTGGATGCAGGATATAAGTCTGCCCTAGAAAAGGACTGTCTGTAAAGCTGATTCTGAAGAGGCAGAGAACAAGAAAAAATTAATGATATTTGTTATTTCTATTCCCATTATTTCTTCTGAAAGCAATCCTTCTCTAGGATTGCCTGCATTCTGGAAGAAATCTGAATCCATTTCATGTGATTAAATGTCACAGTCTGAGAAATACTAACTTACTATCTGTTGTGTAGTTAAGCTCTTTAGTGTATATTATTTTCAGCTGGTGAATATACTATAGTTAATAATGTTATAAAAACCTTATTTAACAGGCAAAATAATGTATCAAGGCCAAAGTAATTACTAATGCATTTTGAATTAATTACAGATTTTAAATGATTTTGTATTCACCTGCTAGCAGCTGAGCCCAGGGTTGCATATTTCACTGTAGCAGCTGGTGACAGTACAAGCATCTAGGAAAGCACTTTCTGCAGGAGGTGCTTGGAATGCCATCTACTGTTGAAGAAGCAAACAAAACCCACCAGAACCCCTAGCAAAACCTGCTTTTTTGGAGTAGTTTGTTCTAAAATGCAACTCTACTTACATTGTTACATCTGTACATGTATTACATCTGAGGCCATCTTTTTGCAGAATATTTAAAATACATTGTGTAAATACAACTAATGCTTTGAAAAGGGATCAAATGTGTTCAATTTCAGTATCCTAGCTTTTTTATCAGTTTTAAAATTAGGCTTTCTGCTTTGTTTTATGAGTTCCCTGAGAATTTCAGTTAGTTACAAAACAGGATAAAGCGTAAGTAAAAACTAGTGTCATCTTGACAATATAGGTTTAGTAGAAATTAGATCAAATAAGAAAAGTTGCAATCCAGACACTGAAATAAATATCTTAAAAATCCTTATGGTTACAATTTTTGTTTAAATGGAGTGAAGTATTAAGAGAAAGGCCTTTCTCTGGACTAAAAAAAGCAATTTATTTGGTCTTTTAAAAGAAAAAAACCTGTAGAACAGCAATTAAAATGGTATTTGATGATTTGTTACTGAAGTTCACTCTGGTAAAATTGTGCATGGAGATTACAGATTTACTCAAGCTTGAATAGTCTTGTAAACCTTTGTGTTGCATTGGGATATATTTATGTCTGTATTATTACTGTCAGTGATATTGGTAAATTTGTGCATTTTAGTCACGAACAAGACAATGTATTTTACAGTTGTCATTATAGTCATCTTCATTTCCAGAAATATGGCTTGCTTACTTTATGCAGCTACTGTCGTATGTTTCACACATCCTGTAGGCAAGACTACAAAAGCTTTTTTTTTTTTCTTGTTACACAAAATATAAGATTATGGTGGTGGTCGTAAGACCTAAGTGCTATTCCAGCTTCCTATGTTTTTTTTTTTAAAGTAACTTGAGGTGTAAAAGTAGAGTATTTGTCTTAAGGATTGTACTGGAGGGAAATTTTCTTTCTGGTTGATTATTTGTTAAACTGTTCTTAAAAATGTAGGAAAATAAAGAAGGAAAACCAAAATCTGGCTAATTCAAACTAACAATGTTAATAAAGTGAAAGATAATTAGAATTTTCTTAAATTTTAATAGATACATTCGAATGAATGCTAGCTGTCAAAAAATAATCTTTGGAGGTTGAGTTGTAGTAGTATATGTCACTCAAACATTTTTCAACGCAAATCTCACATCAGACTTGCTATGGGGTCCCTATAATTACACAGAATTATAAATAGTAACAATTTTACATGACAATTGGACAGTTTTTCCTGTGTCCCTTCTTTGAAAATGAAAGTCCAGTATTTTTTTCTGATTTGAGTCCTGCTATTTTAGGTTGAATATTTTTTTTTTTTTTGGTAATGTCACCTGCCTCCAATATCGACATATCTGCAGGATTTATGAGAGTAACATTTACTAAGTTGGAGAAAAAAAAATAAACCCAAATAAACCTGGGTTGTTTTTTTATCAACAAACTTAAATATATATATGTTTTTACAGCTTAACCAGCTAAAATTTTGTTAAAATAGTTAAAAATAGTTTTAAATACCCTAAACATCTGGAGTGAAGGCAGTTACTGCTTATGTAGAAGTCCTGAAGAAGTGTCAGGGACCCATGTGAGGCTTTTCAGCCGGGATGTAGTATGAACACTGAGATTACAGAGAAGTCCGGACTTCTCCGAATGTGTGAGAGAGACATTAGTGTGACAAAATACACTGCAGGACAGATGACAAATGATTATATTGTCTCACAATGTAGCTTCTGAAAGAGAAGAAAATGGGTATTTTTAGGAACATAGCCTTTTTTTGTCTAGAAAGGAGTCTACTGACAGGACAAACTGATTAAATTCAAGGAGGCATTTACCTGTGTCTCATGTCCTTGAAAATGGATTTGGAAATTCATTCTAGTGAAGATTTATGCAATGCTAGCTGCTCTTTAAATGAGCCAATAGAAACTGAATAGGTAAACTTCTATTAAAGAAATATTTACTAAGGCTCAAGGACTCCTTAAAACTTGCTTGCTCTTTTTAACTGCTGCCTTTTACAGCCTTCACATGCATTGATTGGCTCTTTGTTTTGCTCTTACTGCATTTCTAACTCAGGCTGAATTTTGATATTACATGTTGCAAGTTAGCTGGTCTGATCTTCCAGCTATTATATGTGGTGTCAGAGATGAACACCTAACAGGTAATGGATGTTTTACCCAGAGAATATCAGACTGGTGAAACTCCTAATTCAAGAAAGTTAGTAATGTGAAAACCTGAAAAAAAACTTCTGGAACTTTAAGATTGGAAGACACTTCTTCACAGACTGTATTTTCTTCTGTTAATGTTGTTACACAGGCTGAATAATGCTACTGTCATTTAGCTAATTTTATTGTCCCTCTGACAACTTCACTTGATCCAAGACATTCTATTAATTATTGCTTTATAATTTTTGTTTTTCCTATTATTTGTACATGCCTCATTCCCTCAGCAGACACAAGATACCCAAGTGGGAAGCAGCTGGCATATTCCACATGGCAACCAATTATAATGCTGATGGTTACAAATTCTCACTTAAACTGTGATAACCAAAATACTCTTTTTTTTGCTAAATACATGAAAAAGCTGCAGTACCCCAATTTAAATAATGTGTTAGGTTTGGACAAATGCTAGATTTTAACATTAACCTTTTAATATCACCTCCCTGGTCGAGGCCTCATGCTTGCAATTTTGGATAACCTTCAAAAGAGAGCATTGATCCATGAATTAATTATTGGAACTGCTCATAACATAATGGCTACAATTCAGTGTAGTACTTATTTATTATTACAGTTGTACGACAGTTATTTTCTCATGTGCTGATTTGTGATTTTGACAATCATTTTATCATTTTACTATCAACATCGTAACAGAAAGGGGAAAATCTGACCAAGCTAGGAAATGTGTGAGAAGTATGGGAGCTCTCATCTGTAGAACACAGTGTCTCTGTCTCTTAGTCCAGAAACAAATAATAGGAAACATTTTTGCCCTAATTCAGTTCATATCCTAAGATAAGCAGAGTCTGATTTATTATGCTGGGTCTGAAATAATCAAAACATACTGTCAGTGTCTTCAGTTTTAGTACTGAAAGTATAGGGTTGTTGAGCACTATGTTTTCAGTTGGAGTGAACCACATTTTAGTATATATTTTCTAAAAATATTAGTGTCAAAAATTCACTTTGGAGCTTGTTTTTTTCTGGAACCTGTGATAAAACCATCCCATTTCTAATTATCATCTAAATGTCAGAGTAGTCCTAATCTTACAGAATTTATGTTTATGGGTGATGTTCATCTGGGGTTCATGCAGGGAGCTCATTCAGCCTAGACTATTATTATACAGTAGCATGTATAGGTCTGTGCTTATCCATAAAGTGTGTATGGTACTTGTTGTTTCTCTTGTATCTTCACCACCACTTCAGTTTGGACATCAGGGATGTCTATCCTTTTCAGCTTGGATTTAGGTAGGTTTTAAATTTATTCTGTGTTACAAGTATTGTTTCTAGGCCAAGTACCCACCTTCTACACCTGCTTGGTCACTAGTATCAAATATCCAGTTACCTCTCAGTGACTGATCTTGGAGATGTTTTTGTGGAAACTGCCAATACTTTTGTTACAAACAGGTCAGAATTAGTCAGGAAAATCACCTATACACATCTTCAAGAAGATTTTCCTTTCAAAAGACATTATTGTCTAAAATATGATCCTTCTTAATTCAACTACCTTTACTCTCTAAACTAATAAAAACTTGGAGCAGTCATCTAAAATGAAAACTTTAATTTTGGTCAAAAATAATTACACTGAATGTTCTAAAGTGAATGTTCTTATAACATCAATAGAATAATCAATGCAGAGAATTAATTCAGTTAATATGGAAATATTTTACAGTTATCCAATTAACACGGCATTTATATTCAACCTCCTTAACTCTCTTTTCTTGGAATTAAACATACTTATGTAGTGTAACTTACTCTTAAAGAGGTGTCCTCTTTCAAGGAAGTAGTTGATTTTATACAATTTGACTGTGTGACTGTGTTAACTCCACTGCTTTGTGTGATTGTAGTTGCTCCACTGTTTTGTCAGGAATGGGTGCAGGCAAAGTTATATATCCTGTGTATGTCATATGTCTTGATTTCTGATGTGTGAGCAGGTAGTCACTAATCCTTTTTTTTTAAGCTTGTACCTTAAGTTTTAAGGTACAGAGCATATCATTGAGATACTGTTACAAAGATTTAGAAAAAGAAGAGTCCACAGGAGGCAATCTAGGAAAATGGATTAATGGGCCTTGCACTCTAAGGCAGGGTGGTGGAAACCTCTGAATGTGGCTGGAGCTGGTAATCTTCCCCCCTTTTCAGCAAAGTCCCTAGTTAGACCGAAAGAATGGGCATCCACCCCAGTGGTCAGGTAACGTTACACAGTGGTAACAGATGCAGTTACACACCGAATGCCATTTTTGGTGAGAAAGAATGTGAAGCAGGGGGAGAGGGAACAGAGGTTTAGAATTTTAGCATTTTTTTTTTAATCCTATTTTATTTTCAATGCCATTTTCCAAGGTGTATTGGAGAGGAAGCTTTTCTAAATATTTAAAAAATATTGGTGGTGGTAAATATTTTTGAAATTTTATGACGTTCAGGTACTATGAGAATATATAAATTCCTAAGAAAGACGGTTAAATAACTTCATCAAAATCTTTTAAAAGGGCTGAAGACTGAAATCATTCACTGTTGCTTTCTTACCAGCTTCCCATGCAGTCTTCAGCCCAGTTCATGTTGGGTAATGCTAGATTTTTTTTGAAGATTGTTGCAAAGTATTAATGTAGTAATTGCACTATTAATCTGAAAAATTTAATGGAGGGATTCAACACTGATCTCCTTTTTACTCTTTTCCTTTAATGTGTGATCAGGGTTTTGGAAGGTAAGGGATGAACCACAAAATGCAGAACTCCCAGCCTGTTGATGAAATTTAAATTTAAAATAAATGTTAAATAAAAGCTGATCATTTCCAATGGCAAGGGTAATTTCTTCTCCTTTGTAAGTATGGCAAGGATTTACTTGTAACCTGAGGTTTTCACAGACTTTGACAGACATTTGTTAAGCAGCATATGTTACCACAAAAGATGAACAAAGCTGTTCATCTAGTGTATGCTTGGTATCTACGCAACTCAGTGTATTAAAGTAATTTAAGTTGCAGTATTTTTGATCTGCTTATAAGTTTTTTTGGAATGTCTTTTATTTTAAACTGTGTGCCCTAAAGGATGTAGGTCTCTGGCTTTCAGATGGGTTAGAACTTCTTTGTTCAGGTGATAGAAGCATCGGCTTGTAAAAGATGGCTTCAAAAATATCTCCTTGATAAGCATTTGTTAGTAATAGACTTCTCAGAAGAATTTTTACTTTTATAGCACCTTTCACAAACATCACAGAGACACCCTTTTTTTACTACTTATAGGACCTGACTTTTGTATAATCCTTTTACTTTTCAGAACACTCTATAGAATGGCGTATCCACACTAGTCCTGTGAATTAGTAGTATCTCCGTTTTTAGACATCTGTGCAAGAAATAGCAGTATCTAACTTAAAATACATAAACTGAATTTATAGTTTTGCCTTCACTCTTTGCTTTTCACTAGGCTTGTATTGAGAAGTTATTGAAGAGAGAGAGAGAACCCTTCAAAGATTGTGTGTTGGCATCATGACTCTTGAGAGACCTGCTTGCTCTATACTGTCATCTGGGCTAGTGGGGTCTGGAATGCAAAGAATAACAAATGCAAATCCTGAGAACAGTATTCAGTTTAATTCACTATAATGTATGTGGATGTCAAGTAGTTAGCATTCATGCTGTTGTTTTAATTTGAAAGATAGTACTATAGATTTTTTTTAATATATATAACTATAAATGTATATTTGAGACAAAATTATTTGCTGCAGTCTTCTCTCAACTATTTTCTATATCTTTACTGTGAACACAGCTGGAGGTAAATGTCAGCATTGTATCTGTAGAGGAAGCAAAATGTGAAGATTTTTTATATAGATCTGAGACTATCCCTTATTGTTCCTCTATGACTTGCTTTAGGAAAACCAGATAGTTCTGCACATTAATATTTAATCTCATATTAATTCTTAATCAAGTTTAGTGGAACATGCATTGCCTATGGAGACTACTGCACATATATTCTGCTTTGGGGTTTGTGCTGTTAACTCCATGTTCTCTAAACTTAAATTTTCGTACAAGTGTCCCACACTCTGGACTTCATAGGCAATGTATTTAATAAAAACAGCTACAGTAGAAACATCAACAACTTCATTAAATTGATACCAGCAACATCAATTACAACATTAAATGTAATAACAAATAAATATTTGGATGTTTTTGTTTATGGATGAGGGAAATCAGAATCCCAAACAGAAGACCTAGAAAAAACTTCCAGCCTGTCGTCTTCTAACCATCTCTCTCAGGTGGTTAGGAGATAAGGAGAGCATAGAAAGCTACTGAGCAAAGGAGTGTGACTCCTGGCCTGTAATGTTTTTAAATGAAAGTGGCATAGAGTGTTATATGCTTTATACTCAAACTCAATGTTTCTATGAGACATCAGGTACGCCCAGACTACTCCTACATATCAGATCTCTTGGTGCTTGTAGGTCTGTGGATGGCAACATTGTGAATCTTGAGAGCACTGTTGGGTCTGAGATATAGATATTAAGATGTTTATCTTTGCCAGGGATGGCTGATTCTGCAATCTGGATTTTCCTAAACTTGACTGGGAAGAACTAGATACCGATTTCATTTATTTCATTTCAGATATCTGGGAGATGTATACTGTGTTTTATGGGTCAGTTTCATGGATTTAGGCACCTAAATTGTGCACAGATGTTTTTGTGGCTATGCATCCAATTACGTAAAAGTAGAGAAGAGGTCTGATAACAGAGTGCTCGTTCGTTTACCTGTGACCAACACATCTTTTGGGAAGAATGCCTTATGATTTTGGGATAGGAGATTTTAGGAAGGAGGTTTTACTGATGGCAATAGATTGAAGAAGAGAAAAGTATTAGGAGTTTAAAGGGCTAAGAATAATTTTTATGTTAATGTTTTCATTACTTTTTCTCCTGCTTCTGTTTTTTTTCCCTGTTCTGCTTTCCTATTCATTCTCTGTGCCAGTGGGACTAGCCATAATCTTTGAGGAAATTTTTAGTACACGGATAGGATCTAACATCAAAAAGTGTTCACTGAGGCTTGAGACCTAACCTAATGATGCTAGCTCCTGGGAAAGATCAAAGGGGTCTGGTACTTGCACTGTGTAGACTTGCAGAGGAACACAGGAGGAATGGTGCTGTGAATGTTTCAAAGGGCAGAGGTTCCAGATGACAAAGTGCAAGGTGCAAAAATTCTTTATTCTTGACAAGTAGAAAATCCTGGCTTTTTTTCAAGTGAAGCCATATATGGAGTTATGATCTGTGCAAAAAAATTGTGATAAAAGCTTCAAACTCTTCAAGCATTTTAGAATTAATTTAGTGCTTATGCAAAGTGTTGAGTAAATTCCTATGACAGAATTAATCAAAATTGATAATACATAGTAAAGTATTTAATATTCTGCACTGTTGGAATACATTGTCCCAGTCACTGTTGATCCAACACATTATCTGCATCCTGTTGGTGGTTTTAGTAAATAGGTATCAATCAGAAATTGTTTCTAGTGAATAGCTAGAACTGGCATTGTTCTTGGCAGAGTTTTGAGAGGATAAGGCTGAAAAGATGTGGGAAGGTAAAATGAAGACAGGTAGTCTGGAAGAAGCAAAATACAGTCATACTGCTTGGGATTTTTCAGTTGGTCTGTGAGCAAATGGAGGTTTGGGGTTTTTGTCAATCCAACTTCATTTAAGCAATTATCAGTTGCTGATTTTTGAAAAGAGGGAAGAAAGCAATGCATATATATGGTAGTACACAATCTAGTAAAACACAAAGTGGTAACCAAAGGAAATGCAACTGTATACGTGTATGTAGACAAGGTTTCAGACTCTGGAGTCTCTTCAGTCCTTTTCTGTCTAGAAAAAGCTATTTAAACCACTGCAGTTTTAAAAACATGATTTGTTTATTTAATCTAATATGTTGTTATTTTAGTTACTACAAGTTCTACTCCTACTTTAATCTGATTGAAGAGTCTTTTGGAAAAAGAGTAGTAGGCATTATCCTGAGGTTTGCTGATTTAGATCCAGTATCTCTATTCTCTGACCTTGAAAGATAGATACCTGTGGCTGTACACCTGAGATGTTCAGGCCTGTTGATCCATAAGGGCAGTATTCGTTTAATTTCATATGGTAGAATCTATTTTACAATAGATTTTTCCATAGTTTCTTTTCAAATTATAGCTTGCCCTCTATGGTTGTTATAAAGTCATGGAAGATAGTTGCCTAATCCAGGGACTGAAGGATGTATGGAGAGTGCTGAAGGAATGCGTCACAGTTATATAATAATGGAAGCTGTTGTCCTCACATAACTGCAGTGTTGGAAAGTGTATAGTGGATGAGACACAGAATTGAAGGAGGAGAAAAGATTATTTCATATACTGTTACATAAAGATGCTAGATCCTCTTGAAAAAAGTGCACCAAAGATTTCAAATCGCACACTTAGAATTAGTGTGCAGTATTGCAAGTTTGATGTCTTTCTATTTTGATCTCAATTCCACATGTGAAAAAAATTGATCATGGTCACTATCCGAAGGAAAGATGTTGATTGTAATCTGATTATGGGAAGCACTCAGGTTTTCTTTGTTTAGTTCAATAGAAAGATTCACAATGATATAATAACTTCAAAGTGTCCAGTAAATGTTTGGAAGGCATATATGGAGAGGAATTCAAGAATTAGCTGTATATTCAGTTTTCGTTGTCCATTTGCCAGGGAGGTGATATTTACATTGTCTAGCTCTAGGCATACGACTTAGGAACTCTGAATCATTGTCTGAGACTGTTTCCTTCTCACAGTTGACTGTATTAGAGCTTTTAAGCTCCTAATATTGGGAGATCTGAATTGAATGTCCTAAGCTGCCTAGTGAAAAAAGTATGGAAATGCTTTGATTCCCTGCCCATCCCACTCCTCTGCTCTTTCAATTTCCTGTGTCAAAAACCTAGCAGGGAATCTCTTGGCTGAAGATAATATTATGATTAAGATGCATGGTAGAGTGGAGTTTTGACTGCATGAGAAATCTGTATTTTCATAGTTCTTGACTTTGGAGTATACTCGCGTGGTGGTGGCGTTGTAGTTTTTGTGTTTTGGTTTTTTTTTGTTGTTGTGTGGGGTGTGTTTTTTTTTTAACTGGAACATTTCTTTGTATATAAATTTCTAAAGTGCAGAAGATGGAAAACCATGCTAGAAGACTTTTTACTGTGTGCTGCATATTCAGTTTTCCCTTTCTGTAATCCATTTTGGAAGGTTTTTAATGTATCTTAATGTCCATTTATTTAGTTCTTGTGTAGTCACTGAACCCTTTTTATAGAGGTATTCACTGTGATATCATATGAGGGAGGACATGTGGAGCTATTTTGATGAGCTTTAATTTTCTGTCCAACGTTAAGTATCCACTGAAATTGGGAGCCTGCACTCCCTGTTTAGTTAGGTAAGAGAGTATTCTCCATAGAGACATTCAGAATATCTATTTAGGAACCTTTTTGGAGTTTTTTGAATATATAGGGAAGCTAGATCCTAACTTGATATTTAAGATCAAAATCTGCAATTAGAGGATGTAAATACTCCTATGAGTATTTGTCTCCGTTCTTGGGTTTGGTGGAGAGGAATTGCAAACATCAGCTTGCTCACTCAAGTTAAAGCATGTATTTCAGATAGAATATTTTCCTAAAGGCAATGGACGAATTTTAGTCACTACTATACAGACATACTGTATGTATTATCTAGTTATTTCTTTTAGGAAGTCCTGGCAAATTTTACTCAAGAGTAAAATTCCTTAGCTTTCTTTCCTTAGTTTTTAGAGTTACATTGTCGGCAGGCCCTGACATCGTTGTAGTTTAGTACATATAGTGTAGATTTCCCTTTAATTTATTAGTTTATGATATTGACTATTAAATGGCATGTTACATGTTACAAATTTACCTTGAATTATGATAGTCAATTTGGTTGTAAATGAAAATTAAAAAAAGTAGATTATAGTTAACATAATCAAAGTACTTTCCTTTGCATTTATAGCTGAATGTATTGCTGGAAATGTTCTAACAGGATATTCTTTCCAAAGAATTTGAAGGCAGTTATAGAACATTACTGATTTAATTTTGTAACTAAAACCTGTAGACATTTGGCATTCCCCATTTTTAATCCTAAACAGAAATAAGCACAGAATACATCTTAATGTAAATATACAACAAATGTTAAAGAAAATCCTTTTAACTCAAAGTAAGAACTTTCTCCCACCCATTTGATACAGATTATAGAGCTTCAGGGTAGTTGTTTTACAACATGTTGCACTCAGTTGTGCAAACTTATCTTTTTAGGGTCAAAGAAGAGCAAAAACCACAGCTGACACAGTAAGTAAAATATCTTAAAAATGCAATAGGCTTGACTTTTCTACCTTTGCCATGTTCTGCTTTCCGCACTTTTGATGGTATTAGCTTTCACTAATACCTGGTAGGCTGCAGTTAGTTTGTCATCTGCTTCCTGACTGGCTTGTAAGAGAGCTGCCTGCAGCTTCTTACTTCATCCACATGTTAGCTGGATGTAGGTTCTTGCTGCCTGCTTGTGAACTGGTGAACTGTAAAACTTTATTTCCCTTACATCCTTAGTGGCTGACTTAGTATTGCAGCTAACATTCCCATTGGCTCTAGCTTTTCCGCCTGTGTATTTCTATTAACATTGGATAAGAAAACATTTAAACTAGTGTGGTTTTATTGGTTATTCAGTCACATTATTTGCTTATTTAAACAGGTGGTTTCCCTTTAGTGGGATCACTGAGCTGGTAAATAACGTTCTTCAACCACAGCAAAAACAGCAAAATGAAAAGGAGCCCCAGACGTAAGTAAGCTGCTCTCTGTAGACTAAGTAATGTCTGTATAGCATTAAAACATACTGGAGAGTATGTTTAAAATAATTGCCCATTTAGAACATCATGCTGAGGGCATTTTACAAGCTGAACGCTGTTTGTTTTCCAACCCCTCATTTGCAAAGGGAAAACTGAAAATCAGGTTGTACTCTCCTTATCAGTAATTTAAGTGATTACATTAGAACACAGTCTAAGGAGTTACTGCTACTCCATTTACCTTTTTAGGCAAATGTTCCATACATGAAACTCCTGGTGAAGTGGTGTCTTGTCTGTGCATGAAGAGCTGGAATGATAAGACATGTAGTATTATATATAGCATGCCTATGCACATGCATGGTATTTGTGATATTGGTCATGCATAGCATGCTATACAAATCTACATAATATGTATGAAGAGCTTTTTAAGGACCAGGAAAATATAATTTCTTTTTTTTTTTTTTTCCATTCTTCTTAAATATCTGTAAAGTTTCAAAACTTTAGCAGATATAAGGTGAAATCTTGGGTCTGTCAAAGCTGAGGGAATTTTGACTTTGATGGGGCCAGTATTTCATGCATGGACCTTTCACAGTGCTAAGCCAGTATGAGAGCAATGTGAAAAATTTTACTTTTCTGGGTATCTGAAAATTTTAATGTTTAACAGAAACTGGCAAAGCTAGGACTTTCATTCTTAGGGTAAACTTAAAGCATGTAGCTGGAAATTATTTTCATAAAGTGATACTAAAAATACTTATTCCAATTTTTCAAATTCTTAAAATGTGACTTCTGATATTATTTAAGCTATAAACTGTTGAGTTGCTGTTTTTTCTTTCTTCTAAACGAGAATGCCTTGTAAGTTCACATGATAAAAAAATGTTTGCTTTTGAACCTGTGCATAGCTGGTTTAAAACATGCATATAACTTGTTGTTAATTGTTTTCTGAGCAGAATCAGTTTTAATTTATTTTGAAATATATTTATTTAAGTGGGGTTTAATACTTGAAGGCCATGAAAACTGTGAATTATATTTTGAGAATACACAGTAGAGTAATTTTAACAAAATTAAATGGAGAAATAGGCCATAAAATTGATATTTTGTAAAGCAATGTATTATTCTGAGCTCTGATATCCTCACTTGAATTCTTATTGCATATAATATTTATAGTGAAGTTTATTGGTTATTGTTAGATACTGGCAATATTAACATTTTGTTCACAACACCTCAGTACCTCCTTTGAATTCCCAGTTTCCTTAATGCAGCAATTTTTTTCTTCTTACCGATGTTGTACATATGAAGCATTTGGCTTTGAAGAAATTTGAAATGTTATATACTCAGTGTAAACAGTTGAGTTATAGTTGCTGAAAAGTATTTATAAATGGTTCCTGTTATTATGGAAGGATTTTTTTTGAACAGTGATCTCTGGGAACTGGTTTTGTTTAGTGTTTTTATTAAATAATTAAAAAATTAATTAAGTTGTGTACTCATTGAATTTACAGATGGCACAAGGCTGGGAGAAGTGTAATATCTAATAGCAGGTTTATATTCCAAAATTATCCTGAAAAATCCAAACTATGGTTATGATGCCATTCAAAAGGATAAATGCAAGATGGTGTAGAGACAGTTTATGTGGTTGACATGGGATAGTGAAAAATGGTGTAGGCAGAAGTTCTTTTGCAGAGAATCTGGGAGCCATAATAGTATTTAAGTTGAGCAGGAGCCTGTATAATGAATGAGATAAATATAATACTGGAATGTATAGACTCTAGCCTGGAAACTCTGTGAGGAAGTTTTCACACTGCTAAGCTTAGATAAGGTCTCACCTGGAATAGTGTGTCCTTTTTTGGACACCATCCTTCAAAAATGATGGGAGCAGTTGGAATTCAGTGGAGAATGATAAGAATGAATAATCAGATGTCTAAGAAACATGGAATGTATAAGGAAAGATTGAAACATATGAGGTGATTTAGCCTTCTGAAGAGAAAATGCCAGAGGATGAAAGAGAAGGATAAATCTTTAATTTGCAGAAAGTTGCTGAAAAATCTTAGAATCATGGAATGGTTTGGGTTGGAAGGGACCTTAAAGATCATCTAGTTCCAAGCCCCCTGCCCCTGCTGTGGGCAAAGACCCCATCCAGTAGACCAGGTTGCTCAAAGCCCCATCCAACCTGGCCTTGAAAATTTCCAGGGATGGGTCATCCACAACATCTCTGGGCAACCTATTCCAATGTCTTACCACCCTCACAGTAAAGAATTTCTTCCTAATATCTGACCTACATCTGCCCTCTTTTAGTTTAAAAGCATTACCCCTTGTCCTATCACTACAGACCCTATTAAAAAGTATGTGCTCATCTTTCTTATAAGCCCCCTTTAAGTATTGGAAGGCCACTATAAGGTGTCCCTGGAGCCTTCTCTTCTCCAGGCTGGACAACCCCACCTCTCTCAGACTGTCCTCATAGGAGAAAAATGAAAGGAAATCATCTCCGTGCTTCTGGTGGTGAAGCAGAAAGGAGTAAACTTAAGTTGTATCAGGGAGGTTTCAGCTTGGTAGGGAAAACTTTTTAATGGAAAGAAAGCTTAAAATGCTTGCATAGTTTGCCTAGGAATTGTGTGGAAGCTGAGTCACTGAAAATCTTAAGAAGTGGGTTTGGCAAAAAGCTGTTAGAAGAGATGCAAGTGTAGCTGATCCTGTGTTGGGGCAAATAGAAAGGACTAAGTGACTTTTTAGAGTGCCTTCCAGAGCAGTTTATTTGTGATAAATTTATTTATTTATTAATGAACAGGATTTATTTTTGTGATTACTGTAAACTTTCAGGGAGGAAATTGAACAGAAATACTAATGTTGCAACTTCTTTATTTCCTTTTTTGACTTTAATGGCTTGCAGAGAACTGTTGTATATGGGAACATTGGGACACTGGGGAGCAGCATGGAACTGTATGTCTGAGAAATGTTTACCACTGTCCATACATAATGGGGCATTTTCCACTTGAAATCACTGTCAGTATCTGGGTCTGTAATGGATTTCAAGATACATGTGGCTGTCCAACTTTGCTGATGAACAAACTTCCTTACATTTAATCTGGGGAGGACAAAATGTGGTGGGAGAGGGCACAAAAGGAATCACAGTAGTGGTTGAAAACATAAGGTATCATGTTGCAAATTTCAGTTTTGCTCTGGTGAAAGTATTATTGAAGAACAGTTGACCATGTGTCCTTACGGGCAGAGGCAGGATTAGTCTGACACCCTTGGGCATGAATTCTGTACCACAAAATCACAGAATGGCTGATGTTGGAAGGGACCTCTGGAGGTTGTCTTGTCCACCTCCTCAGCTTAAGCTGGGTCACCTAGAGCTGGTGGCTTGTGTTCTTGTCCAGATAGGTTTTAAGTATTTCCAGGGATGGAGACTCTAGAACCTCTCTGGGCTGGAGATACATGTGCTAGTGCTCAGTCACCCCTACAGTGAAAAGTGTTTCCTGATGCTCAGAGGGAACCTCCTGTGTATCAGTTTGTGCCCATTGCCTCTGGTTCTGTCACAGGGCACCACTGAAAAAAGCCTGGCTCCATCCTCTCTGAACCCTCCCTTCAGGTTTTTGTGTATATTGATTAGACTCCCACATTAACATTTTCTTCTCTAAGTTAAACAGCCCAGCTCTCTCAGCCTGTCCTCATATGAGAGATGCTCCACTCCCTTAATCGTCTTTGAGGCCTTTTGCTGGACTCTCTCCAGTATGCCCATGTCTCTCTTGGCCTGGGGAGCCCAGAACTGGACACAGAACTCCTGGTGTGGCCTCACTGAATAAAGGGAAGGATTGCCTCCCTCAGCCTGCTGGCAATACTTTCGCCTACTGCTGCCCAAATTACCATTCACTTTTTTTGCCTCAAGGCCTGCTGGCTAATGTTCAATCTGATGTCCACCAGGACTCATTCTGAGGTCCTTTTCTGCAGAGCTGCTTTCCAGCTGGGCAGTCCCCAGCATATACTGGTGCTTGGGTTGTTCTTGCCCTGTTGCAGGACTTTGCACTTTCCCTTGTTGAACTTCATGAGGTCCCTGTCACATCATTTCTCCAGCCTGTTGAGGTCCCTCTGGGTGGCAGCACAACCTTCTGCTATATCAGCCACTTGTCCCAATTTGGTGTCATCTACAAACCTGCTGAGGGTGCACACTGCCCCGTCATCCAGATTGCTAATGAAGATATTGAGCATAACTGGACCCAGTATTGACCCCTGGGGTACATTGCTAGTAGCTGGCCTCCAACTAGACTTTGTGCCATTGATCACCACTCTTTGGATCCAGCCGTTTAGCCAGTTTTCAATCCATTTCACTTTCTGCTCATCCAGCCTGTACTTCATCAGCTTCTCTATGAGGGTCTTGTGGGAGTGTGGAAAGCCTTACTGGAGACAGGGTAGACAATATTCACTGCTCTCCCCTGATCCAGTCATTTCATTGTAGAAGGTCATCAGGTTGGTCAAGCATGGCTCCTCCTTGGCAAATGCATGCTGACTACTGATCATTTTTTTGTCCTTCTTGTGCCTGGAAATGGTTCCCAGGATTAGTTAAACCATTGATTTCCCAGGGATGAAGGTGAGGCTGACCAGCCTGTGGTTCTTTAGGTCCTTCTTGCCCTTCTTCAAGGTGGAAATGACATTTGCTTTCCCTCAGTCACCAGGCACCTGTCCCAATTGCCATGATTATTCAAAGATTATTGAGAGTGATCTGGTGTATCTGGTCTTCCTTGATGAAGAATACTTTTATCTCCAGCTCCTGTGTACTTCATCAAGAGTTTTATCTGCAGTGTTCAAGATATTTCCATGTTGTCATCCATACAGTGTAGAAATCCTTAGCTGCCCCCTGAAGCAACTGCTTTTGATGCTCAGCAATTAGTCTGTCAATTTGTATTTCTTCAGGTTTATATGACATATATTTTGTAAAAGGTATATTCAGATTGTTCCTCATTAGGATTTGGTGGTGTTCTTTGTGCCTAAGGGTTTGACTTGGAGTTTATATTTTTGTTTTGTATGAATCTTGGAACATTATGTAGTGATATCAAGCTCCAATCAAAAGAATTCTGATGCTATGAGACACTGAAGATTCATCTAGTCTAATATCGTGTATTGGCTGTGCCCTGCAATGGATATTTAAGAATACACCTGAGGAGGGCATGCATCATACAGCCACTTGACCTCAGATATTTTAGTGGCTTCCTGAGGCAAAGGCTGCATGCATATTGCTGAATTTATTTCATGGCCATTAGGAATCTATCTACATAAGTATTTTCAGCCTCATTTTAAACCTTTTTTTTTTTTTTTTGGCTTCAGAACTTCATGAAAATGAATTCGACAATTAAATTTTCTGCTCTATAGAAGAGTTGTTACTCTTTGTTTTCTGCCTGCTGCCTATTAATTTCACTGGGGAGTCGTAGTCTTGTGTTATGTAATTCCTTATATACTTTGTCTATACTGTGCATAACCTTTACACATTTCTATTATATTCCATGCAGTCTATTATATTTCATACAGTTATTCCTTTAAATTGAAGAGTCAGAGTTTCTCCTTCTATGAAAAGCACTCTGTCTTCTGATCATCCTTGTTGCCTTGCCTCCTTTTAAAAATTCCATTAGGTCTTTTTGAGTTAAGGGTGACCAGCATCGCTCACAGTACTGAAGATGTGAGAACTCTGTGATTTACACAGAGGCGTAGGGAAGAAAGTTTCTAACGTTTGCTGCTTAAAGATATCAAAATACTGAAAAGATGATGGGGGTGTTTTGCCTTTTTCCTTGAACAAATTTGTTTCTTTTCAGGCTGAAAATGAGTCTCTGGTTGGTTTGGATGCTTGCTAAGAACTTTAAGAGGACTATCATTGACTTTGGCTGCAGGAAATGATCCTTGCTTCTTTCTTTGATAATTATGAGGACAATATTAATAAACAGTAGACAAAATAGTGTCAAAAGCCATTAGGCATAAAGCCTTTTGTACCTAAATATTTCAAAATAAATAGATTAAAATATTTAATTGCCTTTTTGTACATTCACTAGACTAATTCTAGGAGTAAAAAACATACATTGCTTAGCACAACATGGGGGATTTTTCTGGTAAAGATGGCTTGTTAATAAATAGTTATTTATATGTTTTTCTGGAAGTTATGCTGTCATTATAGGGAATGACTGTAAAATGATACTTAGTAAAACCTTATTCTGTATAATTTTCTGTGAACTAAATCATTTTTTTCTGTTGGTAGAGCACTCCAGCAAACCAGTAAAATTTTCAGTAAAATGCCCTCTCCTGTAGTCCTGAAGAGACAGATCTTTTTATTTAAATTGATTTCCATAAACAACTGTAAATTAAATAAATTATCCAAGAATACTTGATTTTTACATTTTAGTACCTTTGCTATTCGAAATGTAAAGTAATACTGATTTTTCACAATATATATTCATTCTCTGTGATCACACACATAGTTTGGTTATGATATCCTGTCCTGATGTTATAAAATTATCTAGATGTAATGGAAAAGTTTTCAGTATATAAATGTGTGTACTGTAAAGAACAGTTACTGTACTTATAGAGAAGAAAGTGTCATTATTCCACATCTCCTTTAAGATACTATTGCATAAAGTTGTGCAAGAGCAGAATAAATTCTAAGATGCAACGCATATGACATTTTTTTAGTTTATGATGCACACTCAGTCTTACTAGTCCCTAAAGTCAGCATTTAACAAGTAGACTTTCTTAGATTAGATATGTTATTTTCTTCATAAAATTAGAAATGTCTGGTAATGAAATTTTACTGGATATTTTAGCGAAGAGGGTCCCCCGTGGAGAGTCGGCCAAGTCACGACAATCACACCAATATGGCTACATGCTGTGCTCACTTTATTAAACAAACAGGTCATATTTATAACTTAAACCAACCGCTCACACGACTCCACACACAGGTGATTGGATAAAGTTTCTGGTCACGCGGGTGTCCGTGTCGCTGACTGGTGAGCATGCTGCAGGCATCTGATCAGAGTATGCCGATGAGAGCGTGTTGATTTCGCCGTTCCCAGGACTTGCTCCGCACCTGGCTTCTTGTTTGTGCATAGCTTGTTTTCTTTCTCACACTGCTTGTTTCAAGGACAATTTAAAGTTGCTCTGCAGCCTCAACTAACAGGCCTGGCTTGTCCAACCTGGACAACGGTAACATATGTCCTCGGTCCTTTAAAAATCCCTCTACATTTTAGTCAGTGACTGAATTAAAGCAATCTTTGAAATAGGTTGCTCCATTTATAAGAATCTCTAATGAATTCTAGTTAAAATAGATTGGCATTTCTCAAATATTGACATAAATCAATGGATCAGTATTTTTATATTCTAAATTTACTGTGTAAACAATATGCCTGCCAACCACTAGGTAGTTTTGAATTTCTTCAGATTATTTACCTCAATTGTGATAGCAAGGCCAAGTAAATAATTATTTAATAAATTCACACTGTATATAGTCAGTGGTTTTATTTGCAGTTTGAGTAATTCCTGTTCAGTATGTTTTTTAACAGAACCTGTTGAAAATAACACACTCCACTTGAAGGAATATTTTTTTGAATGAGAAAAATATGTCTCTGCCGGCAATACACTCATGAAATTGGAGTATTGAAAAATCTAGCACACTAGTGTGTTTATTTTCATAGGTAATAAGAGGGGAAAAAAACCCAGAGTAAATGAGCTAAAAATAAAATCATAATTTGCCATCTAAAAAAGAGAAACAGGGAGACTGAAACTATTTTGAAGTAAAATATAAATCCACAAAATACCTTCTTAAACATGAAACTGTTTATGTCTCAGTAATAAAGTAAATATGAGGTACCTGAACAGCTTCTGTTGTGCGATTCTGATGACTAATCATGGCTCTTACTGTTATGAAACTATTAAATTTACCATTTGCAGCATAAGATTGTGGTTTCCTGACTTGTAAAGGTGCCCTGATTTTTTCCCCAGCTTTTTTCCTTGTAGTATTTAATACAAGAAAGACTTACGTTAGTGGGATTGTTCACAATGTTAGTGAGGCCAGGATAGCAGTCGTGAGTATGTTGGAACTCAGTTTTATCAGAAGACAAAGATAAACATGTTTGGGATAGGTAAATATAGTGATCATGAGAAATATATTTCCGTATTTAACTTGGAATCCAATGGATCTATTTTAATCCTAAAATACAGACAGATTTGCAAGTCTGCAGACAAACCCACAGAATGTGATAGTCCAAAGAGAAGAGATTTCACATTTTTGATAAATTTTTCATTCATTATTAATAAGATTTCTTAAATATTCAGGGACAAAGTGAGGAACCTATTGTTTAAGAAAATGTCTTTTTGTGAAAGAAAAAAGCAATCTTTAAAAAAAATCAGGGAGTATGGTATAATGAGGAATTCCTTGAGGATCTGGGGTGAAAAAACAGATTTGCAAGTAGAAAGAGAACACAACCAAAAATACTTAGTTGGCCAGTAGTTAGTATTACAGGCAAAGAAAAGGTGTAAAAAGCCCCCCAAACTGAGATAAACCCAGTGTATGTACTTTCCTCAAATAAGAAATTGGATAAAATAGTAATGAAAGCAAATAATTCAGCTTTTTTTGTAAGGGTAGGGCTGAAATGGAGTTACATCTGAACTATTTTGTATACTAAAATCTCTGGATATTTTGTGTTATGCAACATAGTAAGAAGTAAAAAAATTGGTATGACTGAAGAACAGAATGTTTCCACATGTATATACATATAGGTGTAAATAAACCTGTTGCTATCTAGACAATACATAATGTAATATGTTGTAACATACTTAAAGCAACTCCTGAAAGCTTTGTGTGAGAGTATTTTCTCTCTGTTACAATTTTTGAAATTTCTGAGAATTTCTGGATGTCACAAGCTGTGGTGCTACTAAATATGCTGACAAGATCCGGCTTTGAATTGCTTTCCAAAAGAGATGGACAGTACCCCTAGAGGGATGACAGGTTGTCTGAATGAGATAAGCAAATAGATTTAGAAAATGCTGGCTTAAGCTTAACTTAGACACAAGTGATGCTCATACTATAATAAGAGGAAGGCATGTTCAGCATGCAGCTGAATCAGTAAGCTCAGTCTCAAATGGAACCTGCCTTCTTGACAGTGGCAAAAGGGGTTCTTGCAAAATGTAGAGATTATCCACTTATTTTGGCAGCGACCGTAATCATAATGGATATTTTTTTCCCAAAGAAGAATTGTGCATTTCATCTGTAAAGAGCTGATGGTAAAGATCGTGCAGCAAGTGCAATTTGTAGGATGTTTTTCAAAACTTGTCTTAGGAAGGTCAAAAGTTCTAGAGAGGATCATGTCACAGCTGCTGCACTCTACTGGCTATGCAGTATTCTTAATAACTTAAAGTATTTCTCCTTGAAATGACAGGGCCAAACTACATTTTATAAGTAAAAGTGATGTGAACCTTATTTGACTTGCAATATTACTAGTTCCAAGACTTCTCTTTATATCAGAAATTATTTCAAAAAATCACACAAGATGTTTTTGACTTGCCAAACAGAAGTCGAACCTTGCTTTCCTTAATGTTTGTGATCATCATAGATTGCAAATGTTTATTTACATGTGTAGCAACACATAGCTATTCAGTGTAGTTGCTACCCCACCTCTGGTGCTAAGCAGCAACTTCCCTCAAGCTCCTATGTCTGAAGGGTATGAATATCCGTTACTGAGATTTTTGCTTCCCTCCTCTAACATGCTCGTACTTTTCCATGTAATTTTCAGTTCATCACAGATACCTGCTCCTTTATCTCCTTTTTTGTACCTGTCAGGGACTAAGCTGGCAAAGGAATGGTTGTTTTTGCTAAGGTAATCTGACTAAACCTTGCTGGAAATATTAAGAAGTGTTTCAGTTTTTACAAAGGGCAGACTCACTTTCAGGGTAGAGCATATATGGAAATGTAGGTAATAATGAATTGTTGAAAATACAGATTTACATTGTAGAGACATCTGGATTTTTATTTAGAAGTGAGTAGTCAGTGCACCTATAACTGCTGCTATGTGTAGAGTATTTTTCGTGGATTATGTCTCAATTTTTAACCATTCACAGTATATATATATATATATATATATATATATATATTTATTAATGTCAGTTTTGAAGGAAATCCGCAATTGCAGAAGTAACTTCTTAATATTTTTTTTTTAACTGATGAAATATTGTCATAAGCAACATATTCTTAGCTTTCACATAGAGCTTCTATTTTGTTAAAATAATCTCTTAATCAAATCCATGGTGATGACTTGGCAGAGACTAAGCAAAAGAAAAGAAAAAGAGAGTATCTTCTGGTGCTTATGTTTTGTTTGCAGGTTGATACAAAGTATTGTCAGCTTTTTGCTGCTTTTGGCTTTCTCTTCAAGCAGGGAACATTTTCTGCTGATACTTGGGTAGAAAATAAAGAATACAGGAAGTGTTATCACACTGGTGAATTGTGGCAAGGTTCATGATTCTTTTTGTGAACATAATGAATACTGAAGTCTGAATTTCCATGGAATTTACATTATCTATGTCACTTGTCATAGCTTGCTTTAAACCATCCTGTGCCCTCTAGTAAATTTTTCTTACTGATTCAGTATTCTCATTGGGACTATGGGCCCAGCACACTTTATCATATGGAAATACAATTAAGGTGCTTGAAACTGAAGGGAAGCTTGGGAGCTCAGCAGTTCTACAGCATTCCAGTATAGACAGAATCCTAGTTTGAAACCCAAAGGAGAAAACCATATGGTACAGCCAGGTTGTGCTTGGGGTAGTGTCTGAAGGCTTAATGGTGTAATTTGGTGTCATGGTTTAACCACAGTGGGCAACTAAGCAGCACACAGCTGCTCGCTCACCCCCACAGTGGGATGAAGGAGAGAATTGCATGGGTTACTACAGCTTTTGATCCTGCTACAGTTTGAAGAACAGAGAATAATGGTGATAGTACTTTCAATAACAACTTAAATAGGATGAAGATATGGTAATTAAAGAGGTAACAAACATCCCAAATTCCTATGAGGAGATGTGCTTCTTTTCTTGTAACATAAAACATAGTTGCAAAGCTTTTTATTTTTTTTGACTGCATGAAAAATGTGTCTTAGAAGTCCTTGTAAGTAAAAAATATAGCCATTTAAGAAGGATCTGAAATCAGCAACAGAGTATAAAGTTGTGTGTTTATTTCTGACTCTGAAAGCTAAAGAGTTGTTTATTGTTTCCTTATACACTGACCTCTGACAGAAATAGCCAGAGTGCACAGATTTATGTACTGTAGAGTAAACATGCAAATAGAACCCCTGCAGTGTGTGTAGAATTGAGATCTGTAGCATGAAATCATCATCACTAACTATGGGATTTCTGGCCTCTGGTTAGTTAGGACTATTTCTTTTCATAACAAAAAAAATATTTTTGTAGACCATCTTTTCCAAACTTGATTTCCCTTTTTCTAGTTCAAAGATTTCTGTGTCCATCTTTCTCTGTCAAGTTTTATCTCCCAGTGTATTTTCTTTTGGCTCTCTGTGCTTGTCCACTCTATTACAGCTTTCTTCCCCATGGACATCAGTTACTGTTGCAGTATTTTCTGTGATTCTAAACATTTTAAATTTCAGTTAATACTAGTGGATTTGAAGAACAGCTCAACACATTATAGGGTTGTCTGCACTATCTAGTTTAAAAATGTGCTAAAATAGATTCTTATTAGAGAATGTTCTTTTTTGTTGAGGGTTTCAAGAGAAAATAAATTTAGTGGTCAGAATCACAGAATCAAAGGATATCAGAACTAGTTAATGATTTCAGTGGAACTGATATCTATCTGTCTGTCTGTTCCCTAGAAAGATGCTTCTCTAAGTCATGCTACTACCCTAGAAGTACTGTAAATGGAGGGTATGTTCAGGAAGCACTCACACAAGACAGCAGAGATATGGGTGTTTATAAAATATTTTTATGGCACAGTTAACTTGGGCTCATTTTTGCTTTACAGTTTCTGTTTTCTAATGAAAACTGCTGACTTGAGCTCACCTCCTTAAGTAAGCTTACCTGCTATTGTAGGCTAAGAGCTACTTTCTCCTGGGATGGTTCTCTAGACCTTTTGCATGAGGTTGTAGATTAAAGCAGTCCTTTAGCATGTCTCCTCAATTTATTCCTCCTTCTCACCTTCTTTTGACCTTTTTCATCTCTTAACATTTAATCCACAAAAATTCAGAATAGCTTTTACCAAAGTGGAATAAATCCACAGAATATTGAGTATTGCACATGAATAGGGGTAGGACTAATGTAGAGAAGATAACATGTTTGGTTTTTGCAGAGCAGTAGCTTTGTCCCAGGGCAATCCCTGTTTTTTTTTTTTTTTTCCATGTAAACTGATAGAAAGACAGCGTGAACAAGATACCTTCATTTCTTTTGCTGTATGTGTTACTGAGTGACTGGAAAATTTCTGAAAATACTAGGAGGCATTTTTAAATTATTGGTTGAATGGGGAAGAAAGCTGACCAAGAATCTGAAGTCAGAGATGTATAAAAGGTTATTTAGAAGTCAAAATAACATTTCCTGAAACATTCAGTGTTACTTTACTGAAGACTTTTAGTTATCTGTATCAAATACATCAGACTTCTTAAATCAGTAGTGACTGGTGTAATAAAAAAGGCTTTCAAAAGGTAGTTTTAATGAATGGTCATTTGAGATATAAAAGATTCTAAATATTTTTATTTTGCACCAGGGTAGAAATAGTAAGGCATGAAAAGAGCATAATGAACAATGTTGAATAAATATTCAGGAGAGAGGAGAGATTTAGTGATCATGGTTGAATAAATTATAACATTGTACCTGCATAATTACCCTCAAAAAGTTGGATCAAATTCTTAAAAAGAAAAAATGAGGTTCATAAACCAATAACCAATTTCAGAACTAGGAAGCAGGTTCTAAAACAGTTAAGTTTGTAGAAGTGCTGGCAGATACCTTTTAACTCCATTGGGTTTCTTTAGTACTGAAAGATGTTTGACACTTCACAAAGGCTACCTGTGTGGTTTAAGCCCTACATCTTAATGTTTACTATTGAATGCAAGTACTGAGAGTAGTTTGTACCTGTGAAAATGACTTCTACAAATGACCAGTTGCAGGCAGTGCTGAATGCTACTATGAAGTGTTGAGCACTTCCAGCTGCTAATGATACCAGTGGAAACAGCAGTAGTTTTTCATGCTAAGTTTCACGTAGCAGTTGCTGTTTTTGCTTACTTGCAGGTTGAAAGCAGAACCAGACCTGTCAGTCATCAGTACCTGGGGAATTCCTGTCCCCTGGAGTCAGAAAACACAATTAGACTTGCTGGAAATACAATTAGGCTTCCCAGCTGCAGAGCTTTTTGGAAAAAAGTTCAAATGTTTGTTACATGCTTTTAAACTCACAACTCCTTTCAATAACATTTCTGTTTAATTGATAGCTGTGAATCAGTGTTGTGTTTGTCTTTGGAAGAGTTTATTCTCTGTTACATGCTTCTATTTTGATGTATTTGTGGTGGTTGATTGTATCACATATTTCAGAGTGAGTGAGGTCTTGTTTTATTCCTTTTATAAGGAATAGTTGGAGTATTTGGTCAATTCATTAGATAAAAATACAATGAAGTATTTATTCCTTAAGTGAAGAGGTGTGGAGGGGCAGCAAGGCTAGAGGAAAGAAATGTCTATTTATCTTTCTTATTTAAGGCAGTAAAGGACTGGTTTAGGAAGGCTGACTACAGGATGTGGAGCTCTGCTGTGTTTACCTAGAGAATACATACTAGATGACACAGTTGTCCCTTATCACCAGGTGCAGATTTTTGTGGTGTGGTGGTCGTCCTCACTCTAGCTCTGGTTTTAGAGATTTGAGGATGACTGAACAGATATCCAAAACATTTCAGGTATGTTCCAAAAGGAAGCATGGTCCTCAAAACATTTAGATAATGAAACGCTCAGTCAGCTTTTCTATTTTACAGAAGAATATATCTTTTTAATTTTTCAGTATAATAATTCCCGTTTGCTTTGCTCACAGGTGGCTTTCCCTGATCATAGTAGAAGTAATATCAATTTAACACAAGGAGGAAATTCACTTATTTCTTCCAAAAGATGTTTTTCTGATTATGTTCTGCATAGAGAGAAAGTTGAAGTAAATTCATAGTGATGTGGCTCCTGGAGTATCTTGGACTCAGAACAAACATAGACAGATGGTGCCAGGGTGAGTCGATCAGAAGCCTGGGGTGAGGATGAGTACTACTGGGTACAAAGTCTCATCTATGAATAATATTAACAGACGGTGAAGATTGTCACAGAGCAAAAAAATAAAAGCAACCTCACAGAAACAAAAATTCAGTTTCTCTTGGGGCCTATTGGGAATTTTGTTCTGTCACAAACATGATTCAATGATTCCAAAATTTGAAAGCTTGTCAGTAATTGCAGTGATTCTTTCTACATGTCACCTTTTCCTCATCCTTTAGGAACATTTACATCCATCTGTATATTCCCTGCTTCCACAACTGATTACTTAGGATAGTTTTGTTTTAGAAAAGGGATATTGGTTCAGCGCAAGGATATTCAGCAGAGAGAATTTGGTTTTTGTCAACAGGAACACAGTCAGACTTATCCTCCTAGGTGTGCTTTGCCTATGGATACAGACTGTGTCAGAAAACAGTTGTGGACTCCTCCATGTCCCAATTATGCACCTAAGAGCAAAACATGTTTTATTGTTTCTAGTGCGGTGTTCACAAGCAGCACGAAAAACACTAACATTTGTATGACAAAAATCTGATTAACAGATGACTTCAGAAAGAGCAGAACATTGTCTGTTTCAAGATTAAATGTGTATTTAAGGTAACAAATGTATTCCAGTCATGTTTCATCGTATTTAGTGATGACCCTGCATTCTCTTCTTTATAGTATCCACAATGAATCCATTAAGAAAATGTTACGTTATCTGTTCTGTTGGAAACCGTTCTCTGAAAGAGTTACTATTGAATTTGTGGCTCCATTATGTATATTTATTAGCTGTTACAATATTAATTACCTATGTACACAAAATAAATATTCTTTCCTCGGTTAAACATGTAACATTGATGAGTTGTGATAATCCTAGGATCACAATTTTTATCTCCTCTGGTGATTTGTTCAAGTATTTGCTGTTACTTCTTAGCCAATGCCTTTGCCTCTCTTTTGATTCTATCTTTAGAGGCCAGGGAAAGATGAAAGAGTTTTGGTGCCCATATTTAAAGAAATATCCCACTTCCAATGCTGGAAACTTACTGTTACAAAAATCCTATTGTGATAACTTAGTTACATTAGCAGAAAGAAGAATTGGAAATTTATAGTATTGATATTGTGTCTTGAATAGTAATATATGGTAAATCCTGGATACAAAAGACTTATGTAAAATAAGATCAGTAATTGAGTGTGGACATCTCAATTTATTTTCTTTAGGTGGAATTGACCATTTTCTGCAGCAGGCATGATAATATATTTTTTTTCCTTCAAATTATATTCCACAGTGTCTTTAATTTAGGATGGTAGATTTGTTGAAAGGCCATGGCAGTTGACGATACCTCAGTGAGAAAGGACACAAGGAGAACAACACTATAAAGTAAGGTTTTCCTTCCAAGTCTGATTTGCAGTGAACATCTGAGCTGAGCTGAACCCACTCAGGGGTTAGGTCTGTAGATCTTATTATTTTAAAAAAAAGACTTCTCAACAATTTACATGTTCACATAACAATATAGTAATCTATGAGCCCTGCTCAACAATATGAAAAAATAGAATGCATGAACGTGGGAACTATTATGCAGGAAAACAATTGGTTGATGAAGAGCCAAACTAAGACTTGTTCTACTTGTTTCAGTGCAATTATGCTAAAAGAAATGTGAGTAGAATCTGTCTATATTTACTATTTCTCCAAACAGAAGTACTCCCGGAGAAGGCTTTAATAAACTTCTATCAGAAGTTTGGCAGAGAAAAGTTTCAAGCATTATAATAAAATAGATTGTCACAGAGCTGTCTCTGGGATAGTTTCTGACCTTTGAGTGTCACAGTGACCTTGCTTCCTCTGCTAGTATACAGGGCCTGCTGTCACTGCATAATTTCACTCTACAGGATTATGAGCAGCAGAGCACTATCAGTAGGCGTACTGATGGCCTAACATTATTCTCTTACAACATGCATTTATACCCACTAGCTCTGAGCTCTTAACAGTTAATTAATAAGCTTTAATTAGGGGTTAAAGTATTTACATATAGGATTTAATTCTGAGGTACTCTTTGGCACTGATTTTTTGTGGTTGTTTTGCACAACTCCAATTATTTGGAAAACTCGAGCATTATGTCTCAAATAGTATTAGAATAATTACTATTTATGCAGTTTTTGTGGCACAAATCTCTTTTCAATCATTATCAAACACTGTTTATCTAAAATGGAGAAATACTGCTGCAACCTAAATTGAGATTGTATTTTACTTCTGAGAAGTAAAGTTTGAGTTCAGTGCACTTTTTGAGTAAAGGGAAGGTATGGAGGTGTGGGTTTAGGTATAATTAGCGTGGGGAAAATTGTTCATACACTTATGAAAATTGTCTCCTGCAGGTGAGATCATCTCTCTCCCTTTGTGAGTTCCTTCCTCATAAAAAGTCATAATTATTTTTATATTTTAATTTCCATTTCAAGACCCATTTATTTTGTTTCTTTCTAGAAGAGGTTAAATGAGCATTATGAAAAGAATTTGTTTTGGCTTTGCTTCCTGTTGCTTTAGAAATATGAACAGTATGGAAGATTACAGTTTTCTGAGAAACTGTTTCAAGAGGATCTGCCCCTATAGCGCAGCTAGCAATGTAGTTCCACTTGTGATACTTTTACAGTAAGAATACTGATACAGTCAAGACCAAGATGCACCACAACTAATTACTACAACTAGTTTTGGTGGTGATAGTTTAGCATCAAGCATTTTGATGATAGTTTGCTTAGATGAAGTTGAGACAACCATATGGTGAGCACAACTGAGACTTGCTTACGCTAGCTTTCCTAGCATTGCTCAAATTTATTTCCTGTTTGTTAAAAAAGGAAAATCATCAGGATAGGAACAATCCTGTCACAGAGGTAAAAAGATAGGGGCTACTTAATAATTGAAAATGCTCATGAATGTTGTAAACAATGTGGAATGAACTCGTTCTAATCATGATACTATAATGTCAGGAGGTGTTACATTTCGGAGCCAAGACAGTCTGACCTATTATTTAGCATGTATTTATTTTGGATGTGTGTGTATTTGTCTAATGAAAAAGTAATTTTGCCTTTCATAGTAAGGATAAAAAAGTTTTAACACAGTAACTTAGTTATTTGGGCATTTTTAAAACTTCAGGTGTGAAGTTAATGTTTTCCTTTTGTAAGTCAACTGATGATGCAAATAAAGTAACCCGAGTGACTGTGAGAAATATTATCTCTGCTGGAGATGCCCTTTATAAATGTAATAATGTTGCAATGTGCTTAATTGCCAGCAGCTGAATTAGCCTTTTTATAAGGTATATTTGGTAAATATTGCATACTTATAAAACAAAATTTAGTATAAAGTAAATAAAATTATGATTTATGAAAACAAGTCAAATATAAAATGTGAGACTTTTTGTGAGTGAATTATTTGGATAGAGGAGCAAGTAGTATACTTTTAATAATGAGACTGCTTAAATAAATCAAGGTCTAGTAATTAAAAAGTATATACGTGTAGCCCAACTTTTTAAAAACTGGTATTTATTTATCCTAAGACAAACAGTATCAGAAAAAAGTGTAGAGATAGCCAACATGCAGCTATATTTCTGATGTTTTTAGACTAATATAACATCTCTGTTACAAAACATATAAATCAGGTGAATCAGGAAGAAACATAACAGTAGCTATAAAAATCAATGTGTTTGTTAAATATAAAAAGTTGAGTAACAGGATACAAATAGACTATAAAAGGAAATTTTTATGAGAGCCAAGTGTATTCCTCAGTGATTTAGATTTCAGGTGAGAAGTTTTGTATTGGGAACAGAAGTCTGTGTATATCTGTGTCAACTGTGCATAGAAAATATCCAAATAGGAGTCTTCATTTTTACATAAAGCTCCTAAAATAACGAGGGTGCTGCAATAACTGCAAAATAATCCTTATTCTAGTTTATAAAGTAGCTTTCTGTTACAAAATAAGTCATGACATGTTATTCCCCTTCTATTTAGCAAGGAGCTGAGTCTTCTTTCTACCTTTTTACTTGGGGGTCTGTTGTGGCTGATGGAAGTCTAAGAAATTTTGGGTTCTGGTTGGGGTTTTCCAAAACCCAGAGTACTGCAAGGTGGTGATAGCTGAGAGTGTCATGATTCTAAATGTATATGATGCTACCTTTGATGTGCCTATTTACAACAATATACATGCCACAGATTTTTCCTGTCCTTTGTGTCTTCTCTCATAGAAATTAAGGACAGATGCTGGTCATCAGCAATATGAGACTGAATGATGAAAGAAAGACTGATTTCTCCTATGCAGAGTTTCTGAAAACTCTACTACCCCTTTTCCAAACTGCTCAGCAGCAGCAATATATGATAATATTATGGTATCAGTACAGCTGAAATTGAAATAGTATTACCTGTAGTAAGGTGTCTCTCTCTGATTGTATCCTTTATAATATACATTCAGTAAAGCTTGAGCTCCTGATGCATCTTTACCCTTAAACCTGACAGTTTCAAAAGTTCCCTTCTGTCACTATGACTTTTTCTGAACTTGAAACCCAAATGTCTTTGAGAAAGTTGTTCTTTCCCACAAGAATTGGCAGAAATTGTTTAATTGAAGTTGAAAGTAGGGTACACAGAGCGACTGCTTACATCTTGTTTCATAATGAGTTAGTAAAAGCAAAGTTGACCATAATTATCTGTAATTTTTAATCTGTAATCTTGTAACTTTTACTTACTATAACTGGAATAAAACATAAATGAAATGACAGTAAAATGCCCATCTTTAAAGATCCTATTCTTCTGCTTTGCCACATACACTTTCTGGCAGCCTACTTTTACTGGAAGTTCAACTACTTGCTCCTGATCTTCATTGTCAGCTGAGGATTAGTGTTTACAGTTTCAGCACTTTACCAAAGCAGCTCCTTTGGGATAGTGTGGATTGCAAACACAAAGACAAGGCCCATGGAACTGGAGATAAAATATTTTTAATTGAGAGAATGCAGTTATGGAACGAACTTGGAGAGTTTCCCTGGAGAATCAGGGCCTAGAAGATTCCCTTTTTCAATTACAACTGGCATGGTTAATCTTACTTTGAATGAGACCTAAAATTACCTGAGCAGTGTTGGCCTTGTCACAAGAGTAAAGAGCAGAAGGAAAACTTTAGCTATTGTGCATAACAGTATAGATTCAATTTACTCACTTGACCCTTGAAAAGAAAGTACTGCTGATATTTCCAGTATAGGTGGAGAAGGTACTTAAGTTGGTGGCAAAATTTGTTAGAAGAATAATGAAGAATTTTTATGGAGAAAGACTGAAAAATTTAGCTAAATATTTTTATTTTAGAAATAAATGAGAAAAACACAGTGGTAATTGATGGATTCATAACGGTTTAAAGAAGCTCTTTTACAATTTTTTTTCTGATACAGGAGCAGCTAATGAGAATAAGGAAAAAATACCCCAGTATAATCACCAAAATATTTGTCTGAAAGTTGTGGAAACTTCTGTTGTAAGTTAGGATTTTAAATAAGAAACAGAAAAGGGTAATTAGAACCTTGTCAGTTACATTGAAAGAGGGGTATGAACATATTCAAAGGTGCAAAGTAATTTACATCTGCAGTTAATGAAGGAACCTTCCTTACTTATAACTGTCAGTTATTGTGAAATGAAGTAGCTTTGTCTGCATGATTTGGCCATTGATAAACTAGTGAAGGAATGTGTTATTCTATTTTTAAATGCCCCTCATTTATCATAAATAAAAAAGAGTGTTGAAAAAGATCTAGATGAATTGCATGTGTTACTGTATTCTGCCTGTTTAAACCTTAGCTAGGACTTTACAGCTTTTTTTTATGTTACAGATTGTAAAAATACAAAACCTCAGTTCAGTTAAAGATTAATTGTAACAAACAAGAAGAAAAAATTAGTTACAAAGATACCACTTCTTGATTTCATCTTGCAATTAGCTTGAACTGCTGCAGAAAAGGTAGAAACAAGTATCTTTCTGTTGTTCTGAGGAAACATGAAAGTAACACATACAGCCAGGAGTTACCTACTTTTTTCCTTTATATACATATTGTCTGGCTTTATGTTGATGTCATTGAAAGCACACAGAAATATGGTAATGTTAATTGGGTCAGTCTTTAATTGGCCATGTGTTCATCTTCTCCATGTCCACATTTTCCTGTAGCCTTGCACAGGACTGTTGTACTTAGCTATTGTTCACTGCTACCCTGCCAGCAAAGAGCAGCCTCACTGCTGCTCATAAACAAAGTTAATAGACAAAGGCTGCAGTTTTATTCAATACTGAGCATTATAAACAGAGAAAAATAGATGAGGTAATCCTCCCAGATCCAGCTAGACTTTTTGTCTAGCTGGTATGTAATCATTCATGGAGTCACATTCTACTCAGTTATTAAAATTGAGTGGGTTCCCCCCGCCCCCCATCCTTTCTTGTCTTTTTTTTTAGAGTTTCCGAGTGTATTAAAATAAACTAGATTCAATGACTTGACTTTGTCTGTAGTTATCAACTTATTTAGGATCATACCAGGTTAATTAATTAATACATTATGACATCAGGAAGAATGCAGTGAGAGGAATATTTGCTGTTTTGTGAGGGAGCTCAAAAAAGCTGAGAAGAAAATGTAGTAAGGTGTGAACTGGAAGCCTTTGTAGAAAGCCCTGGTAAATGGGGAAAAGAGAGAATGGAGCCAGCACAGCCTGAAGACCTTATCTTGACTGTCTGTTACTTCTAGAGTGGCTTGTACAAAGTACACACCAATTAGAGAATTTTTGGTTCTATTCTCCAGTGTAAGGCAAATGCTGTTAGGGCCTATGTAATAGGACATCTTTACCCTGCTCCCTTGCATGACAAAGAGAGACTGAAACAGAGGTCTTAGTTTTGGATGTTGATTAGCTTTGCTGTAGTTGGCTTTTCCCACTTGAGTTACAAGTGAGAAGCAGCACCAATATAAACCAAGGGCAAAATCATTTAGCAACCACACTCCCTTCTTTCCATTCTCTTAGCAATTTTTCTTTTCAGCATTTCAAGCACAGTAAGTGTAATTCACTTGCATTTAGAGTAGATATACTCAGAATAAACGTATATGTTTTTACAATAGTTCTTTTAGTGAAATTGTTGGAACACATAATGTCCCATATGTGTTGACTACAGTAACTTATTTTAACTGTGTCTGTGTCTTTTTAACCTAGGATCCAGATTTTGGCCACCTTGTGTTTTTCTTGTGAATTCAGTAAAAAAATTGTGTTGATAGAGAGATAATTCTGTGATTGAGACAGGTAGTATTTTTCTTAGTGTTGAATGAGGTTATTTCTTTTGTAAGGAAGTCTGTCACCATGTTTAGGGCCTCCTTATTCTGTGACTACTGTATTTCATATGCTTGTTAAAGATGTTCTGCAGTTAAAATTTCATCACTGTTGCTTTGTTCCTATTTCAGGTTAATGAATATCACAGAATAATTAAAGTACCTGTTCCCTAAGAAGTCAGAGAATTGGAAACATGAAAATATTTTTTTTCTGGTTAGCTCTATCTGTAAAACAACTCAAACCATATATAAGTGAAAAAACTAAGCATTTCAGAGATTTATTTCTATGGACAATTTTAGGAGGATTTACTCTATGTTTAGAAAAAACCTTACACTGAAATCTCTTGCTCACAATTTGACCATTTGACTGCTGAACATGGCTGTTATTGTCATTATATGGCTTATATTTAACCTTCTTGTTCTAAACAAAATACTTACAAAGCTAGCAAAAATCTCTGTATCTGTTACTTTTTGGTTTAGAGTTGGAGAAAAAAAATGCACTTCCTGCCTGAAAAAAACACCAGTGTGGAGTTCATTTTCCCCTACGTTCTTCGCTTGAACAGGTTAAAAAATTTCAGATTATTTATACAAAGTCTGACAACTCCCAAAGCAGAGACTATGTACAGTTTTGAGATAAGCTTGAGAATTACTGTTGCTGCATAGATTGTGAAAATCTGGGATTCAGGGCAGGTAGAAAATAAAATCTAGGCCTCTTTGCATTTCAAGTAAATATGTAAACATATTGGATTTTATGGTATCTTCTGTTTTCTAGACATTATATCTGAAGTCTAAAAAAAAAAAAGCTGGTATTTTCAGCAGGAAATCAAAGTAAGTGCCTCAAAAGAGAAGACATTTATTTAGGAAAATTTGGCTAGCTATTTTCAATATCTTGGATTTCTCCTGGTTATTGTAAATTCCGGGCCATATATTAAAAAGTAGCATTTTTACTCTGCAGTTGTGGTTTTTAACCCTTTTCACCTTGCATTCTCTAAATATTTCTGGGTAGATTTTTTTTTTTTTTAACTAATATTTAAGATTAGATATTTCTCTTAGGTAGATGAATCTGAAGTTAAACATACTGATAGCAGAAAATAGCTAATTATTATTTTTTCGAGGATACCAGACAATTAGAAATAGTACATCAATTCTAATGAAACAGTAGAAATTTCATTTTGCTGGCAAGAAAGTTGAAGTGCTGTGGATTAAGTGAATGTTTGTAGAGATCTCTGCTGACATCTAGTTTCTGTCAATATTTCATTTTTGCTGACATGAAAGCTGAAAACTCTGAATTGTGAATGGCATCAAGACTGTAGTTCTGTTATCTGCCTGGGTATGATAATCCATTAATTTTAAACAGAATTGGATGTGAGATTCTTGTTTGAAGTTAGGCTTGTGTCTTTAATCGCTTAATAATTTTTCTTTATCTGCTAGATTTAAAGCAGAATCATGCTCTTCTGAAGAGGAGTTTTATGTGATGCCCTTTCTCATTTCAGTTGAATAATAGGGAAACTGTCATTTTGCCATTAAGAAAAGCTCAATTTTGCATTGCTAAACATAGGGTTGTTTTCTGGGGTTTTTTTGTGGGGTTTTTTTGTGGGTTTTTTTGTGTGTTTTTGTTTGGGTTTTTTTTTGTTTGTTTGTTTGTTTTGGTGTTTTGTTTTGGTTTGTTTGTTTGTTTTTTTGTTTTTTAACTGCTGGACAAGTCCAGTTTGTCAACATCCCTCGTGAACTGTGGACCCAGATCTGGACACAATATTCCAGGTGTGGCCTTGCCTGTGTCAACTAAAGGGGAAAAATAACTTCCCTTTCTCTGGTGCTCATACTCTTGCTGATATAGCCCCATATGTAATTTGTCCAGATTGTAATGAGAACACACACACCACTGGCTCATAGTTTCATTTCCACCCTCTTTTCCAGAGTTTCTTGACAACAGAGCTGTTGTTCAGCTGGTTGTTTCCTATCCTGTATCAACACATTATATGTATGAGAATAACATCCATTCAGATGAGAAGTGGGTGTACTTGGTGACAGGTTAGCTGGAACTATTGTAAAAGTAGAAAGCTAAGAGTGTTTAATACAGTACAGGGAAGAACATTGTATGTTACCAGATCGTCATTGCCACCAGGCAGAAAAATTGTTGAATGAATGGGACTTGGTAGAACTGAAAGCGAACAAACACTTTTTGAACCCTGGATTCCAGCCACATCTGTGCTATAAGCCTGGGAATAGGAAATGAGACACGGGCTACAATCAGTAATAAAACTTTGAGAAAAGTTTAGCCAAGAAATGAGAAGTGGCTGCTACACTTCCATGTGGCCTCAACATCATGGATACTTGCTTAACAGTCGCCTTTCTAATGGCAGATTTTGAGCAGCTTTAGAAATTACAGAAACATTTAAGTGAACTTTTGGAAGGCAGGAATGGCTATGCAACTTCTTGTCAGTACTAAGGATTTTTTTTTTTGTTGTTTTGTTAAAATGTTGAAAGTTTTGTGGGCATTTCTGGAGGAGAGGAGAAAATAGAAACTTCTGCACAATAATAAAAGACATCAGACTATTGAACTTGCTTTTCTTTCTTGCATTTGGCAGTAGCTCATGGATCATAAGAGACCCACAGATTGCTGCTTTTGAATTGATATTGAATTTCTCATTTCCAGAAAGGTGTGGAAAACCAAAAATAAACAGAATTAAATTAACTCAATTCCAGAACAAAGCAAGTATTCCAATAGAAACTATTTCTTGACCTTGACAGAGCAAGTTGCTTTTGACACTGAAAGTCCTCTGTGTGACTGTCTTTGATGTGATGTTTTACAGTACAAAAAAAAGTCTTGACTAGTCATATAAGCCTCATGAACTTCACCACTGTAACTTCCAGCAGATAGGATTGTGATTCAGGGAACTCATTCTCACAAGATATGAAAATAAGCAGAACTTAAATATCAGTCTTCCAGCCTGACTTTTCATTATCATTAGGTCTTTGCATAAACTCATACCAACTTGTCCTTTTCCCCTAAAATTTATAGCAGTTATGAAAGTGGACACTTGCATTTTTGGAAACAGTGTAGAAAAGGAGAGAGATTTTGCAGCATTGTCAAAATACACACATACAAGTTTCACAGATAGGCATTGCTGAGTTTTCTGCTTAAATGTTCTGTTACTGTATATTTTGATGTAATTATCTAGATTTACAACCAAAAATACCCTATCATGACTAACAGTGAGATTTCTATTATGGACAAGCATTTTGGCCTAAAATGCAGCTCATCTGCAGAGCCATTTTTTTCAGTCTCAACACAGATCTTGGCTGCTTGCATTAACAGAGGAACTCACTGGAGTATAGGGACTGGAGATCGTAGTCTTGGGATACCTGGGTTCAGTTCCAGGCTCTGAAGTTTGCCTTGGCACTGGTTACTTTCAAGCCCCTGCTATCTAAACTCCTGAGCACTCCCAGGCAGCAGCGTTCTAAGTAGAGACATGAGTGCAGACAACTTGAACAAAATGGAGTTTTACTTGCATTGCATTTTCTGAAAAATATATGTTACCCAATTTTTACTAAATGTGTTTTGAATACCTGCTATTCTAAACACCTACTTAGCACTGTATGTTATTAGGTGAGTTTTTGGCTGAGACCTTTGCAGGGTAGATGATAAAAAAAGATAGTATTATTAATCTATGGAAGAGATCAGAAAGTTTTTTTATGGACTTCCTGAAATGAAAACTTTGTATTGAGTTTCAAGTACGCATATTAATCTCAAGTGGTGCTGCCCAGTAAGTAGGACACACGTTGTGTGTAACTGATTATTTAATAGACTTTTGTTTTCAGTGTTTAATTTTTTCTGAAAGCTATCAATACATGTAGTATTTTTCTTGGAGCAGGAAAAGCTGAACTATTTTGGTAGATGAGTTGCTGTTTGCTACTCAAACAAGGATTTTAGAAAACTACTGTATAACCTTGAAAAGTTTATGATTTGAGGTAAAAGTTGTGACCTTTACATGGATTCTTGTGCCCAAGAGGAAACAAAAGTGAAATTATTTCAGTACATGAGGCTTAAGAATTGGCAAAAGGCTTGTGCTTTTTATGCATCAGTAAGGCTGGTAAGCAAATAATCATACAAACAAAGGCTGTAGATTATAAGGAAGTCACAAAACTGAATGTAACTTAAAATAAACTTGAAGTTCTGCATAGATAATATGCTTTAAATGAAGAATGCAATGTTTGGCAAAATTAAAAGGCAAGCAAGGTCTCGGAGATTACATGTGTTATTGGTGGCAACAGGCCAGGCTAGGAACTGCCAATTATATACCGTAGTCAAATGTGCCAGGTTTCCAGATTTCCAAATTTTGTTCTCAACTTCATTCAGCTCTTTTTTATTAGTAACTCGTGTCTTGCCCCATTCGACAAAGAGCAGTCAACACTGGATTCTTTTTGAACCAGTGAGCAGGCAGAGGAAGGCACTTGCCCCTGATGGCATGAATGCCTCTTGAGGCAAGGATGACCCTCATGTCCTTTCTGTGGAGGCCAGAGACGTGGCCCTTCTTACTGCTCTGCTGCAGACCAGAAGGTGTATGCATGTAGGGGAGAAGGGCTCAAAACGAGAGAAAAACGTTCAGCTGCTACGTCCTGAGGACAGCGTGTTGACTCAGAATTGAACTCAAGTAACAAGAGCAGGTAGATTAGAAAAATGACACACTAACAACATGAAGTAACCCTGCTTTTCCTTTTTCTGGAGAAGAGTCAGTAGCAGTTGAGAGCTTGAGATGGCGTTTTGGTACACAGAAGAAGAGGCATGCCTCCAGCCTTCTGTCTTGCCTCATGGGGAGAGGGAGCTGCCCGTTTGTTCCTACAGCTCCTCTATGGTATAACGTAAAGTACATTCTTAAGGGAGTTTTCATGAAAAAATGAAGCAACTCCCAACAATTCTTGCCATAGGTGTGACTATTCATGGTAAATAATTGTTTGAGATAATTTTTAACAGACTTGGTGTAATATTTGTTTTGATAAGAGCCTGTGACACTTCTGATGAAATAATTTCATATCAGATTATATCCTGTATATATATATATATATATATATATATATACACACACACATATAAAATATATATATAAAGTATATATTTCTGCATTAAGGAAGTTGGTCTCCTATATTTTATTTTTTTCCAGGAAGTTATTCTTTGTTCTGTCTTAGGCTTCATGTGTGTTTTTTAATGAACTCATCTCAAGAATCTCTGGAAGAATCATTCTAAAGAAAAGGAAATCTCTTTTGCACTTTTAATGTTTTGTCTTAGTATACCATTTTAATGTTTTAAAGAAAATGCTTTGTTTCAGGGGTTTTGCTTGTGTCTGTTCAGGGAGCTATAAAAAAATGCTTAAATTAGATTAATAATTTTCAGAGTGCTAAATTTTTCAGTCTCTATTAGCAAAATTAGGTGAGTTGAATTCCATGCTAAGAATTTAAAGATCACTTTTCAGACCCTTTAAATCACGAGGATAAAAACAAAAGAGAAGTAAAAGTTCTTTTTGTTTTCTCTGTGTATTTGAATCTCTTACAATATGCTGTGTTGCATTTTCCAGCTTTTTTTAGCAACTACAGGAACTAAAAAGTGATAACTTTTTGCAATGAAGATTATATTTCCCATGACATAATTCACCTTCAGAAATAAGATCTGAGGAAAAACTGCTGTTATAGAATGTGAAATGAGTCTGTAACTGTGGCTGTAATGAGACAGTTTTAACTATCATATATGGAGATTTGATTATTGTGGGTTCAGAAATATGGATGAAGTAACATACCTGAAAGAGTCATTGCAGTTCTGTATGCACGTGGCAGCTGACTATGAATGTGCTCCTAGCCCACTGGAAATGGAAGGCAAAATGTGTGTGAATGTTAAAATACTGTCCCTAGACTTTATAACTAAGGTAGTCTTCTACCTTAGGTTTGGCATGTGATGGCAGTACCTATATAAAAAGTGGCATAAATGATTTATAATACCTTGTTAAACTGAGGCAACTTGTTATGGGCTTGCACCCAGTGCTTGAAAAGTGATTGAAAAAGCATTTTAGAATCATCATTCTGTGCAATATTATTAGATAAATGATGATAAGATATCAAGTGAAGATATTTGCATCTGTTGGAATTGGGCAAAAGTACACTTAGAAGAACAAATTAGATTTTTTTCCCTGCTGTTAACCAGTTTATGGTCTAGTGCCATGGGCTCTTGGATCACTCAGCCCATGTTTCCTACTGTTGTATTTTGAGCTAACAGCTGGTCACATCCTAAAGCAAAGTTACTTCTTTGTAACAGCTGGACTGTGTGCTGCATGTTATCAGTGTTGGGTCTTCTCCTAGAGTTTAGTTATAATGAACTAGAAGTAATTTTTGAATGTTACACTTCTGGAGCATCATAAATTAAATATATTTGCTTTACTACAATATTTGTCTCTGATTTGTGTTTTGAAATTTAGTGATTGCGAAGTATTTGTGGAGTTAAATAAAACAACTGTTGATGATTTCTTCTCTTTGCAGAAAATTACATCAGCAGTTTGAAATGTATAAGGAGCAAGTGAAGAAGATGGGTGAAGAATCACAGCAGCAGCAGGAGCAGAAGGGTGATGCCCCAACCTGTGGCATCTGCCACAAAACAAAATTTGCTGATGGCTGTGGCCATAACTGTTCATATTGCCAAACTAAATTCTGTGCGCGCTGTGGAGGAAGAGTGTCTTTACGGTCAAATAAGGTATGAAGTTATGAAAATTTATTAACAACCTTCTCTTAAATGCAATGTCTCTTACGCATTACTTATGCACCCAAATCACATAGCTGTTGAAATGGATTTCCTTTAAGGAGGTAATGATATCTACTTTAGGGGCTTTTAAGACATCTGTCCCCATTTCAAATAATTCCCATTTGCAGATGGATTTGCAACTATGGCTTTTAAGTTAATACATGCCACATTTCTACTAACAGACTTATGAAAGTACAATTCTTTGATTGGAGGATTGAGTCTCTGTGTTGGAGACAGGGGCGTATGTCTAGTGATGCTAATATTGAGACACTAATTATTACAAGTTATAGCAAGGATTTTTTCCTTTTCTGCTTACCCAGTCTCTTCTGTACAAGATAATTGTAAAATTAGTCTTAAAACAGTATATACAATATATGATGGAGCTTTAAAATCTTTATTAGCTATTATACATATGCACATATATTATGTATATGTACATATAAATGTGCATACAAAGGTCAAAATATTTTTAGGAAAAAATTAAATGCACTAACAATATGGACTTACAGCTGGTATACTGGTATTTATTGTATAAGAACAGGTAAAACAGCAATCTGAAATAGATATTTTAGACTTGAGATGTTTTATGCTGAGTATCATCTGATGTGAAAAATTTCTTACTGTTTCCTTTGTTGACTCACTTTATAGCTTCTCTTTCTGAAGTATCAGTTTGAACTGTATGCTCCAGTTCATTCTGTATAAAATAAGATTCTAGTGTAAGTATCTCTCTAATCACCGTGAACATGAATACAAAAGACAGACTGTGGTAATCTCCTATGTACGATCTCTTTTGTGCCTATACATATTACTCCATGAAAATTATTTTTATTCTACTGGAATTTACCAGAATTATTTCTTTTCCATTTTCCTTAGTGGATACAACTTCAGCTTCTTGAAGGATGACTTCTAATAACTACCTGTTTTAACTTGGCTAGATTTTCTTTGGTCTTCATAGACGTTTTTTGACAGGTTATATATGTCTGATTTGGACTTTATATAAAGTGATTCTTAAACTGTCTGAAATGGTCTTTGATGGAGCTGTTAGATTTGTTTGTGATCTTTTCCTAATATCAAGTTTGAAGCCAAATTCATGCCATATACACCAGACTCGGCTACTAAATAGTTTACTGCAGACAAGCAATAGCGATATCATCTCAGAAGATGCAGAACTGCAAAGAACACTTCTTTTTCAAGGGTCACAAGGAGGACTAGATCTTACAAGGTTCATGGTCATAAGTAAGAGCAGAGCATGGAAATAACTAATGGTGGTCAGAGCATTAGATTAGGATTCTCAGAGTGATTGGATGACTTTTATTCTTTTTTCAGTTTAGTTACAGTGTCTGAAACATAAGCATAAAATTCAGTTCAGGTTGTACAAAAATTATCATTATGTGAGAGTTTTTTCTAGATCAAACAAATAAAACTGGTAGCGCTGCTTCTTCTATACTGCTTATTATCTTAGTGAATGAAGTATTCAGCCAGGATGGGGGCTTAAATTTCATGGGAGTAGGGGACCTTGAACTGTCATCTTTTATGTTTTTGAAAAAATTCAGATTGATTAAAACAATAAATCACATGACAGCAAACAGTAATTGTTCTTAGTAACTTAGTACCACTCATACAAAATATACTACTCTTAATTCATATTGATTTATATAGGGAAATGCACACTGAATGAGGCTGCAGACAGCAGAATGAGGTTTATGCAGCTGAGAAATTTACATGCTAAAATATTGGACAAATGCAGCTTCCAGATAGATGCAACTTTGTGTGCAGTGAACATAAATTTCGACAGCTCAGAATGCTGGTTCAGTAAACCAACATTTCACATATAGATGACAAAACCAAGACTTGTCTGAAAACTTAATTTGATGCATACTGCATACTTTCTTTCATGATGTTTGGCCAGCTGCTATCACTTGCAGCCACTCGAATATCCTTCTCTCTTTGTCCTTGAATATCAAAAGTAAGAGATTTTCAGCTGTTCTATCAGACCCACAGCAACTGCGTGCGGAACACAGAAGGTGTAAGTAGAGAACTTCTCTCAGCTCTCCCTGGTTCTGTGAAAGCTTTGCATTCTCGTTATTTCTCTGGGACTATATTTGATTTTTCAGAAACGCAGCACACTGCATTTCTGTATTGACACCTCATATTCTCTTGATTCTTCAAAAGAACACTGTGATTTTAGAACAAACTATGTGGTTATGATAATTCCCTTCAAATGACAACTGCACAGACTATTTCTGTTATTAATTTTATTTATTTGAAACTATTTTCATTTGGTAGCTGTTTAGACTCTCATTGAACAACAGATGATGGTCTCAATTTCAACAGAGGCTAGGCATGTTTGAACTCTTTGCTCTGTTTCAAAGCTTACAAAAACACTATATGGGTTATTAAGATCCTGACACAATGAAGATCTGAAAACTTTAGGCACTGAAGATGAAAAAATACTGTCTTGAAGACTGGCTTTGGCTCATGCAGCCAGATTGACCTCCTAACAGATTTTTTAAAAATAGGATAAGGTGTAGCTATTGACTCATTCCAGATATATTTTGGGTTAATGGAATTCCAGTCATTTTGCTAATGTTTCTGTGTGTCTGAATATTCATGGAGATAAGGCCTTTCCCCATAAAACTGATACTGAACAGAAAAAATACCACTGAAGTCTGACTGATTGATTGCTTTTTTAGCATCAGTTCTTTGAGAACTGAATTGAATAATTTTTTAAATGTCTTTGCTATTGAAGTGACTGACTAGACTGTCTCTCGTGGTCAGTCATGTTACTACTTGCATAGCACTGCTATGGGCTCAAGAATGTTTGACAGCAATGTGGGGGAGGCAGCTGAGAGGCTGGAGGTAGTCTTAGGTGTTCAGTAAAGTGTGACAGCTTGTCTTGAACTTCACATATCTTTATATGTCATAGCCTGTTTCTTAAAAGAGACTTCATCCTGGAGTTTATTCAACATAGGTAGATTACATGAAGCAATTCTTAATTACTGTTGTGATCACAGTGTGAATGACAGGATTTGGAGTCTGAACTGCCCTTTCAAAGCCACCAGTTTTTGGGATTACTGCTTTGTGTTAGAAAGCTTATAGTTACATGGTGAAGTGTTTGAGACTCTTCATTATGCCATTAATTTCTGAGAAGAATCTTTAATCTTCTTTTAATACATAGCTTATAAATATGTGTGTGTATCTCTCTATCTAGCTTATAAATATGTGTGTGTATCTATCTATCTATCTATCTTACTTCAATAATTGCCAAAGTGGTGCTTGTACTTTGGGATATCATTTGAGGTAACAGAGAGTGAGACTTCTCTACTGATAATATCTTTGATACATGAGAATTACTGATTAGCTATAATTTTCACTAATATAGCCTGAGGTTTTAGGAAATGAGTTTGTATGTTCTACTTGCTTAGGATCTTAGAATGCATTTAGTATGTGTTTTATCTTTTCTGTGATTAAAGTTAAGTTTGGTTTGGTTTTTGGAAAATCTTGATTTGAACACAAAGCAAGATTTAGCAAAATGAGATGGTGACGGAACAATATTACCAGATCAATATTTATGGGCCAATAGTTTCTAACATTAGGACCTTGTGGCACAGGAATAGGTATTAGAAAAACTGTCTCAAAACTCTTAAACCATTCTTTCTAAAATATGTATCAGTGTTGTAATAGGAGTTTGTTTCTGTCTTTTATTTTGAGTCATCTTTATTATTGGTTTGTATGTATGCTCCATTATGTTGTCATCTGAATTTACTTTTGTTGTATGAATCTACATTACTTCTTGTGTATTATGGTTTTACTCCTCATAAGTGTTTTAAAAATCCTCATATATTAGTTGGAAACTACCTAGTAAAAAAAGATTAGAACATAATTCTTAGTGTTGAAGAAGTGCAGATCATCTGTGTGTTTGCAGAAGACTATTAGAATCATTAATAGGTTAAATTGTCTATATCTAATCATCACATAATTCGGCTAGACTGGAATACTATGTTAGAACAGCATGAAAGTAGTCAGGACAATGGATAAAATTGGGAAAGAAATCTATATGAATGACAACACAGAATGTTTAAATATATAGACATGTACTGTATGTAGGAGAAAGTTATTTAGAAAGGGTAATACAGCTAGATTTTCTTCATGAGTGAGGAAGAAGTATTGTAGAATAATTAGGTTGGAAAGGACCTCTGTAGGTCGTCTCATCCAGCCTCTTGTTCAAAGAATATTGAATTATTTGAGTCTTCACAGGGCCTTGCCCAGTTGAGCTTTGAATCTTCAAGGGTGGAGATTCAGCAGCCACTCTGAGCAGCCTGTTCCAATGCTTGACCACTCTTATGATTAAAAAAATAGAAGAAAGATTTCCTTAAATCTAGTCTGAATTTCCCATGTTCCAACTTGTATGTGTTGCCATGCTTCAGTATGTGTCTTTGAGGAGAATACTACATGTAATACTACTTGTCAACAAATGAACATATTATGGGTCTTGTGTAGTGAAAATTATAAGGAAATAGCACAAATTCTGAGTGTTTTCTTGAAATATTATAGGCCTTATTTATAGTTTGTGTTAAACTTTCAGGGATAGTGTTGCAGTGCGGAATATGAAAAATGGAATTTAAAACTGAAGACATTAAAAGTTATTAAGACACTAAGGACTGTGCTAGAAACAGGCACGTAGAACAGTCAGTTAAGCTAGATCAAAGCTAGATCAAAGTTAAGAATCAAATAAAAAAGATACTTCTAATCTAAAAATTTGTTACGTTACAGACCTTACCCTTTTAATAATTTTGTATAAGTTTTAACCTCTTTTACTTAATATTTACATTTTTCATTCATTATCAATTTGTTAAAGATGTTCCTAGATGTTCTAGTTGAAATATCATTGTGTCTTTTTCCCATTTTTTGTGAAACTGCTACCTTTGTTTTTTTTTCTTCAGTTTAATGTATTTTAAATCTTTATTTTGTGCTATTTATCTACTGTGTCTTGTTAGAGTTTATTTAATTTTCTCAAGTTCTCTTGTTTAAAATTTTATTTTTAATTGCTGTTTGCATCCTTAAAGTGGGGAGCTGGACTATTCTGTCTTAATTGTTCTTTCACGCTGTTACTTACCCCTTGCAGCTGCGAGACATTCACTGAGAGCAAGCTAATCAGGCATTTCCAATTTGAAAAAATTCTTAGCCTCTGTGCTAAAAATACCTGCTTATGGATTGTGTTCCTCTTGCATAGTAGAGTATATTCCTTCAGAAATGAGGACAAAAAATTGAAGCACTAGATGTTTCTGTTCAAAATACCTATGAGCACTAATGCCATTCTTATTGCAGGGGGACAGGAAGCTCTGCTAGGAAAACAGCAGAACACCTGGTGCTGTGCAGATAAAATATGTCTCTGCACAGAGTGGTAATGCCTAGAAGTCCTGTGATTTAGATAGCTTTCAATTATATTTGCTATTTGTGTAACTGAGAATGCCACTAAAACGCATAGCATCTTTGAAAATCCTTTAATCATAGAGTAAGTTGGGTCAGATGGGACCTGTGGAGGTCATCCAGACAAATCTCCTGCTCCAAGCAGGATTAACTTCAAAATCAGACCAGGTTTTCAGGATCTTGTCCAACTGAGTTGTAAAAATCTCCAAGGATGGAGGCCTCTTTGGGCAACCTCTTTCTGTGCTTAACCACTCCTGTGATTTTGATTTTTTTTCTTATATTCAATCCAATCCCTTGATTGTTGCATTTTGTCCATTAGCTGTGCATCTTCAAGAAACCTGTCTTTGTCTTCCCTGTTGCTTACCTTTAAGTAGTTGAGGAATGCAAGTACTTTCCCTCTTCCTGCACCTTTCCCTACCCTAGACTTCTTTTGGCTAAACCAGCCTGTCTCCCCCAGCTTCTCCTTGTATATTGTGTGCTTTAGTGCCCTCACTGTCTTGGTTGGCCTCTTGTATACTCTCCTGTTTGTTTTTATCTCTAGTATTGGGGGGAACCTAAAACTTCTGTAAGAGCACAGGAGCACAATGTTACGTGTCATATAGGTATCCGAATAACAAAGTTATAAAATGAGTTGCCACCATTTCTTGGTGAGCAGTTGTATTTCCAACATCCCTAAGTGCTTAATTGCATGCCTGGATTTAGTCTGTGTATTGGCATGTGAAATTAAGGTCCCAGAAAAAAATCATCATTCATCATTCACAAAAATGGGGAATAGTTTTGACTGAAAGCATTTTGAATATTTTTGTTCTCTAAAGTATTATTCCATTTACAATTTTAGGCAGCTAAAAAGACAATTCCTTCAAGGAAAATAATAATCAATGGGAATGTTTGTATTTAATATTTATGGGTATGAAAAAGAAAGTATAAATGGTACAGATCTGACATGACATGCAGTAAACACCTGTGACAAACTGTCTCCTTATGCTTTAAAACTCCAGTATTTTAAAGATCTGTTCAGTGACTGAACATGCAGATATGCCATTATACATACCCTGTATCTGGCTGTAGTAAACAAACATTCTTTATTTCACTGGACCCTTTGCAAATGCAAAGGGTTGATACATGCTAATTACTTGCAATACTGGGGCCCAAGGCATGTAGAGCTAAATTCTGCATCCTTTTTATGAGATGGCCCATTTGTTTTATTAAGGTAATTGGACATGATGCCCAAATTATTTTTATGAAAATACTTTTCTTTGTGCAGTTATTTTTTGTACAATTATTTTCTTTGATATAAAATCTTTTCAATTTCACCCATGAAAGGATTAAGAAAATTATTAAAATGACATATTTTTCACTAGATCTTCTTCACCGCTAGGGGAAATAAGGATCTTCTTCACCACTAGGGGAAATAAGGAAAATATATGTTAGTTCCTTTGATATTTGCTTGTTTATTTTACTAACAAATACTACTGCTTGCTTTCAAAATGAAAGTGACTCTTTCCTTCTTTGTCTTTTTTTCTGTCCTTTCTTGCTTTCGTGGATATGAACTCCAGGAGGACAAAGTGGTTAGAGCCTTTTTCTGTCTCAAGTTCTTTTATTTTGTGGGTAGACTTATTTCCTGGCCAGCATTTGCTTTCATTTACACAGGTGTAATCCCTGCTGAAGGCAAGGGGAGTTACTGCCATTGAAATGAAAGCGATGTTTGGCATGAAAGGCTTACCTGTTTTTCAGATCATTCACTAATAATCTGTGAGTTGTTGTGAACAGTATGCATGATGTTCTTTGCAGCGTTTGTGAGCATGGCCCTGCTTTTCCTTTGGTTTTGCAATATGATATGTGCACAGTTTAAAAAAATTAAATAGGTAATTGTCTTGTAGGTGTTGCTCTTACAAAAATACAAATGAATTTTATCAGTGGCATAATGTTATCAAAATAATTTTTGCACCCTGTGGTAGTCACGTTTGTATCACTGAGATGTATGCACTCAACATATTAGCTTGTAAATTTTTTTAGCATGGTAGTTCAGTTTTGATTTTTAATAATACAGTTAGATACCAGTAAACATTAAGAAAACATATTTATTCTAGACATCTAGGAATATGCAAGCAATGTCATAGAGTTAGTAACTAATAAATAAATTATTTTCTAAATGGAATGGTATGTAGGCATTCCTAAAATGTAGTGCACATATTGTATTGAGCATAATGTTGAAATAATGTAAGACGTTATGCATGTCATTGACATTGTGTATGTCTTGCTATTATTACACATACAGTAATATTTTAATCTGATTTTATTTTGGCTATGTGTAGAAAAGATAGTATAAATCTGAATTTGAGAATAAACCTGGATATATTTCAATATTTTACCAACTTAAATGTGATTTTTTAAATAACAGAATTGAGAAAACTACCTGAGCTAGTCTTCCGTGAAAATCTCTAATGTATTCTAAAGAACTGCAATTGCAAAAGCAACTTGCTCTGTAATGCTTTGCAAGTAAGTTTCTTAGATGGAGTGAAGAAATACTTTACCCTTCGTATGCATTTAGTGAATGTATACACAGCAAAGTCTTTTTCTATAATAAATGGAATTTTTTCTTCCTGATAGCAGTATCAAGGCTCACATTTAACTCAAATGTATGGTTCCGAAATGCTTTGCTTCATACAGAAGTTGTAAGCCATCTGCTGCTGTTACCATTTAGGACATTCTGTCACTAGCGTGCAAGTGATCTTTGTGGTGGGCCACATACTTGTCCCCCAGTCTGTTAGAGGATTACATAGTTTTCTTGTGGTCTGTATCATTAGATTTTTTCACAATTAAAAGCCTGTGAATTCACAGAAGTCATGAGGTAACACCAGTTCCTAGCATACAGAGGTACCTGTAGATGTATAAAAGGTAGATCAATAAAAGCACAATTTTCTTCTTGAAGAATTTACCCTTTAAGTATAATCTTGTAATTGATGCATGCTAACAGTATTCCCACAGCCAATCCAGCAACTAATGTCTGTGAGGTACTCACCTATATGTAGCAGTACCAAACCCTAAATTCACTTGGAAAATAATGAAAAAAAAAAAAAAAAGAGTGAAGGAGGTCACAGTGATAAGGTTATGTGATTATCTAGTTTTACCATATACATATGTATGGGAGGGAAGGGACAGGAATTTCTCTAGCTAATCAACTAGTTAGATTTTTTCATGAGTAATGATGGTGCCTCAGGTTGCTTTAGGTAATATATGTTTCTGCTGATTTTGAAATAGATGTTTTAGAAGTTATGAAGACAGAAAGAACAAGTATTTTGTAACCATAGAATAGCAAGTTCAATCTACAGTGCTCTTCTAGATAAAGCTATAGATATATGGTGATTGGTGGTAGTATGCTGACCCAAACAAACCATGTGGATTTGGAAAATGAAGTGTATCCAAAGCATCAGGTCTGTGAAGAGTTAGAAAGTAGAAAGACATTTTAGTATGCTCCCTGTAGAAATCCTGTCACATCTTTAGATAAAGATTAAGATTATAGGGAAAAGCTGGGACAGCATATCTGTTGGATGATTGGGATGATCCTATTTATGGTAGTGGTGTTGGACATGAATTCTGTGTGTAATGTTGAAGTTACACCATTAAACATGCACAGAAGGGAACTTATATTACATATGAATAGCACTTTGGAGTATAAAGCTCAATGTGCCTTTTTACACATAGAATGTGGGAGCGACTAATGAATTTCCAAGTCCTTCGTTAGTCTAGTATCACAGTATATAAAGAAGTACTTTTGCAAAATGGAGACCCAAATGTGCCAGAAAGGAATAATTTATGTTGTTATAAAAAAGTAAGATCATCTCTGAGAAGGCAACAGTTAATTTTTTAATTGAAAAATAGTGTGACTAGTGAATTTTTTCCATCTTCAGGATTTTTTTTTCTTTAAGTAACAAATGTCCATTTTAAAGGATTCCCTGCATTTATGTTGCTGTTATTCAATCAAAATGTGACTATGAGGTAGAGGTATGCTCTTTGAGAAACTAGTCCATTAAGGCTGATTGAAATGAAGTTTATTTCAAAGACTAAACATTCACAGGATCATCTTCCTTTTACTTAAGATTTTGACATATTCCTAACCAAAGAACTTTAATAAAATGAGCAACACCCTTAGCTGGAGTAGTGAAATTGTGTGGCTGTATCATTGAAAATCGTGGAAGGTGTGATTAAAAAGATGAGGAATTAAGAAGTGCAACATAGTTTGTGTAAAAACATACCTTCATTGCAAATAGTAGGAAATCAAAAAGTAGTAGAATATTTTAATTTTGACTGAATGTTATCCTGAATTTTAATGGAATTGCTTACTATGTACCTTTGCCTGGAGGCAGCGGCTTTAAAGTAATCACTAATATTTTTGGAGAAAACAAATAAGCAACCTAATATAGGAAGTTTTTGGCAATAACTGGCAGGAGAAAACGTAGTTCCTTCTAATTTAGGTTCCTTCGGTTATTGGTCTGGGTCTGGCTTTGTACAAGTTTGATAAAATCCCTGTACAATGTTTAGTTACGGACATTTGAGGTTTAAATACATCGATTAATGTTTTGTTTTTCTAGTGTTGTTTTCATATCCTTTGCTTAATAACTATCTCAGGTACAGAGATAAAAAGACCGTTTTTATGGTTCAAGTTAGATACAAGTTAATTAAATGACATGGAAACATTATTTGCAAGAAATATTGTTTAGGTTGGTGCTGCCCTGTCTGAAAGACAGAGTAAATCTCTTTCTGGATTAGAAAATTCCTGCTGCTGATAGTAAAATGTGGATTTTTTTCTCCATCCCAGAGGTTAAGATGCAGTTGCTTATTGTCTCCCATAAAGCCAGAGCCAACTGAAGCAAAAATATGATGTATGTATGTGTTTATGGTACAGAGAAAATGTGTTTTTTAAAAGCTGAAGGAGGAAGAGGACTTCAGAGAAACTGATTCCTTTATATTCCAGCTAGTGAGAAGAAGTCTTATTGTTCTTGCATTTTCTTCATTCAGTGCTAGGAAGAATAGTTTCCTGATAAAACACTGATGGCACTGGAACCTGATCTGAGGTCCATCAGAGAAAGTGGAAAAACTGAACTACTTGGTATTAATCTCACAGATTCTAACACAGACCTGTAACTCAAACTGGAAGAACAGAACATCTTTTCATAGCTATAAACATAGCTGCAGCATCAGTTTCACACTTCTCTTGCTGGTCATGATCTGGCTTTTAAAAACTTCAATAAAATCTATGTACAGTGTTTACTTATGTACACTTGAGGTTTAGATACATCAGTTCATGTTTTTCAAGTGACAAGTTTTAAAGTGACATGAAGTGGGAAGTTTGGTGGCCTTGCCTTTAGAGTTTCTGGTACATTCTCTGTTTTTTCATCCCTTTGAGTGAGTTCTGGGAGTTGTTCTTAGGGAACCTGTTTTAAATGGCTACAGGTAGATCAAAGGCTTCAAAAGAACTGTCTATAATTCTGTAAAGGATAAACCTGAGGAGCAATGCTAGGGAACTTCCTCCTTGTTGTGTCTTTATTTCCTGTGCAAGTGGATAAAACATTTGACACTTTCCTTGAAGTAAGTCTTCTACCTTTGTAATGTTATACATTTTGAGATACTTAAGACACAGACAAATAGCTTGTCTTTAGAAGTCATCTTCAACCTTCACCAGTGTTAAGAACCTACAGAAACTTTTTTTGATAAAGTCTTCTCAAAGACTCCTCTAAGCAAATTCAGAATTGAATGTATTTACTGAATAGTTTCCTGCATTAATTTCCCTAAAAACTTGACTGACTTTGGAATTTTATTTGAACTTTAAGCATTAAATCAAAGTTTAATATTTTTTTGAGATTCCTAGATAGAGTTCAGACATGAACCCCATTTTTTAGCAAATTAATCTCATAAAATAATTCTGTATAAAATTGCATTAGAAAAGATCAAAAGTCATTATCAAAGGGCATTATTGTCCTTCCTTTTGTCTTACTGCAGTTAAAACTTCCTATTCTGCAGTTTTCCTTCACTATGTTCCAGAGTAATGAATATTATTATCCCTGTCATTTTGTGGAAATTTCACTGTTAAACAAGAGAGAAAGTTTTTCTCATTTTACTTCTGTCATTCTGAACAGGTCCTGGGCTCAGCCAAGAATCCTATTGTTTCTAAACCATCTGTGTGGCAGGTCTGTACCTCCACAGTGCCCTAGCTTTATTACCTGGAACTGCACAAATGTGACAAATATTTGTAGAAACCATAGGCTGCTCCTCCTATCGCTGCCTTCTTGCTATCGGAAAATATCTGTTTGGGTAAACTCTCACCCTGTTCTTGATACTTGGCTCAGACTGACTTTGTGTCTTATGAAGAAACACGCTCTGAGTCTCATCAAGATTTTCATGGGCTGAATATGCTCTAAAGGATATGGAGTTTTTAACAGAGAAATATGTTAAATTCCAGATTACTGAAATTTGAAAAAAACACCCTTTTTTTGCAAAGAGACTTACAAAACCAAAAGAATATTTCCTACACTTAAAATACCTCTGAAAAAACCTCCTGTACCAGCTATTATTAAGGATCGTTTTCTGAGAGATCTCTCTGCTGTGGGAAGCTTGATGATTTTCCTCAGCTCTTGAGTATTGGCTTTCAGATTGGGATCTCTAAAAGTAATTTGGAGAGCTGGTAACTTAGATCTTCCTGTCTTGGGCCACTTCTCCTAGGCTGTTCTTTGATCCTATTTCTTATGTATCCATTTGTCTAAGCTGCTCTCCTTTATCTTGCTGTGTTCAGAGCTCACTCTTGTTTCCTTCATCACTACAGAATGTACCTCCAGTAGCAGAAGGTGCTTTTAACGAGCATGGCACTGAAAGCCCATGGGTTTTCTCCTTTCTGTTTCTTGCAGTTGGATTGTAAAACAAAATAAAATGGACTCTGTAAATATATTTAAATATAAAATTGATTCTTTTTACTGTCAAAATTACTCTGACTGCACAGTGAAGTCACGTTCTCTACTCAAAAATATTACCTAGCATTCAGTTTTGACTATTTTCAAGACTGTCATTATGTGACATGTAATAGAATATAGTCAGTATACACACATCTTATTAAAGTTGCAGATTTAAGCTTGCCTGAAATACTGATGAAGACCACACATAGTAAGTGCATCCTACTGATGGTTAAATTGGCATACAAATTTTTCCCTGAATTAGATCCCATGTCTTGTTAACCTCAATGGCCTTACTGCCATACTCTGTGCTGGCCATCACAGTCGAGGAACAGGGAGATTACACTATGTTGTAGTCCAACTTCATATTAGCTTCTGTGAGCTGCTGGAGAATCTGGGGTACACAGGGAAGGAATGAGAGTTCTTTTTTTTTTCTTCTTTTCTTCACCACAATGCCCTTTGGCTCATTTCTTCTTGCACAGATCGATGACATAGCCTCCACAGTGTTCAAGGAAAGGGGGATATGGTCCTAGGAACTGCCAGTCTCCTTTTCTAGTTTCTCTTGTATTTGGAAGTTAATTAGAAAATAAAAATAAAACAACTTCTTGACACATGTAGCTTTAGAATGGTCTTAACTAGTTCAATCTGATGACTGCCTGGGGTTTTATGTCTATGTAGTGAGACTTTGCTTTTGTTGGCAAGCTCCATGCTTGAAGAGCGCACTCAGGTATGTTTCTTGCTAACTAGAAGATTAAGTCTGAAAATCTTTTTACAGTCATATATATTAGATGAGCAAGGGACTATAAGCCCAAAAGTTTGTCTAATTTTTTCACCTACAACAATTCATGTTAAAAGTTCCTCCTATAAACCTTGTCCTGTACGCTATGGTTTTGTAATTTTATAGTACAGAAATCAGAAGTAGTTGGTTTGATTTTAGATGGTACTGAATTTCTGAAAAGCATTAGAGTTGATTTAGAGAGAGTCTGGTGGAATTAGAGGGCTGGCTTTCATTTTACTAACAATTTCTCCTATCCTGATAGCACTAGAAATTTATCTTCTAATGTAAAATTGTGCGAAGTAGATCAATTTTCTATTTAAAGTTTTCTTCAAGCTATCCTGAAATAATCTTATCCTAAAATGTGAATGGAAGAAGTATAATAATAATATATACTTTATCACATCAATAAATTTTCACTTTCATTTTTGTTCACATTAATAGAACTATTTGCAATTCCAAAACCAGAAGATGAAACAGTTCTTGAGCAGTAAGTTATATTTGCCACCTGTTGCAATATTCAGAAACCATATCATGTGCTATTAAGTTCCAGGTGTAGACCTTTATCAAAGGTAGCTCAGCAAATTCCTTGTTTCTGTCCCAGGTGTGTAACAGCACACCTAGGACTCTTTGGACACAGTTAGACATTATGGCACAGCAGGGGATGATATAAATGTTTAATTATCTAGATTTAGCTTCAGTGGCTGGAAACCGCTGCCTATATATATAAATAATGAAGACATTGCTAGTAATAGAGTAAACTGGCAAACCTCCCAAGGTGGTTTTTTCCCCACTCCCCCCCTCCACTGTTTACTTAGAGCTTTATTTACCTAGTGTCTTCAAGGAACATTTTATTGATAGGTTGAGGAATTAAATGAAAAAGGCCTTGCATTTGGTTCAGTACTGTGTTTGCTGTGTAGATCTGCTGTGTGAAAAAATGAATTTATATGGCAAGCATCTGTTGATATATCATCTATTGGATGCACAGGCAAGACAGCATCCAATTCAGCATAGTATGAGTGACTTTTTGTAGACAACTTCAGCAGATGTTGGACTTTAGTGCTTTCATGGAGAAATGTAACTAAATGTGAAAAATACTGTGTTTAAACAAGATGTCACCTATGAAGTGTAAATACGAGGGTATTTGAAAATCAAAACTTACTTGGTTTGAATTAAAAGGTGCCTTCACTCAGCATCAAGGAGATCTACGGAAAAGCCTGGATTTCAGGTAGCTAATTCAATTTCAGTCAATTCATGTGTGTGAATGTTTGTAGTTTTTTGAGAGTTAGTTCACAAGTCCTTCTTACAATTTTAGAATGGCAAGAAATAAAATACCTAAGCTTTGTAAACCGAATACATAGAAAATTGACAGGACTTCTGTTTGATGTTGGGGACAATATGCTTTCACAAAATAAATCCCTAGAGTGTTTTTATACTGATATAATCGTAGATGTATCTTTATTGACTGAAGTTAGAATCTTAGTCATTTAGTTTACTATGTATACAGGTACACCTCCCATTTATCTTTGAATGTTTAAACTTAGACAGTGTTAATCACTAATGCTCATTTAACCTGTTCGTCTTTCAGTTTCAGTGTAATTGCTACATAACTTCAGAGTCATGACCTGTTTAATTAAGGTGTTCTTGCTCTCAGATACTTGGTCATGTGACTATGAAAGACAGTATTTATTGTTGTTAACAATTGGGGTTTCTTACAGTTCTAGGTAGGCAATGTATGGTATCTTTCCAAGAGATAAGAACAGCTTTACCTCTCCATTGAAGATAGGATTCAAATGATTTTTTCTCCCACTCTGTACAATTGTCTAGTTGTCTGTATTCAGTATTAATTCTTTTTTAAACTATAGCACATGATGATTATCCATATTTTTTAACAAATTATTTTTGCTCTGTATGTGGGAATGAAATTTCTCTTAATCTGCTTTAAATTATTTTTTAGTTTCATCTAATCCTGGTTTTGCTTCTTTTTGTCATGGACATTATTGGGAGAGGCCAAAGAAAACTTTCACTATAGTGAATGTATGGCCTCAGTCATTTGGGAAAAGTGTAATTGCTTGCATTATCATTTACATATTTGTTTTGTAGCAAAAAGTGAAAATTGGCTCACAATTTAGCCTATAGCACCAGACACTAATCTCAACTTCTCATTAAAAAGGTCTAAAAGATTTATTTTGTATTCAATAGAAAATGCGTTATTACTATGGACCATGCTGGAAATAGATTTTTTTTGTGGTAAATTATGTTTCTGGACTCTTTCTAGATTAATATGATTATTTTTGTTTCATAGCTTATTCATCTATTTATCTTAACTGGTTATTTATAAAAGACTTTGAAATAAAATAGCTATGGTCCTGCAACATTAGACTTCTTTAATTTTATTGTGCCAAAAGCATAATAAAATACCATAGCTATTTTTATGGTCACTAAGATTCTGATACTTCTATTGTAGTTGTGTCACAAATTTTAAATTCAATTTTAAGTAATAATGAATGCAATCCTATTAGGCTTTTCCCTGTCCTATAACTTTTAGTTTTGATTAACATTATTTATTAATCTTTCCTTCTTATGTTTAGTACAACACTACTAACACAGATTATCTGGGGATTACTTAAGGAAAACCTTGTGTAAATGAAATACGCTAACCTTTTTAGTAAAGATAAGTGATGCTCTTTATTCTCAGTGATTTTTAAATAGATATTAGGTCTTAATCAGAAATGGTATGCTGCAAGATATTTCAATTCAGAAGTTCCATAAAACTTCTGTGATCAGTCACTGTTTCAGATCTTTGTGATACCTTTGAAAAAAATGTGCATAAATAAATAACTAGAGAAGTATGCATATGATTTGAAAGCATACAGTGTCTAAGCCAACTGAGAATAATAGTACCATAAATCTGGATGTACTCTGCAGTGATGAAATTTGTAAGCATAGGAAACACAACATTACTTCCTTTAAGGATGGTGAAGACATCCCTGATCCAGATCTGTTGCCCCAATGTGCTACCTTGTTCCTGTCACTGTGATAGTGCTGTCAGTAGGTGAGATCCTGAGGTGATCTACTTTTCTCAAGCCTCTAATTAGCCTGCAAAAGTTTTCTTCACATCTGTTCATGTGGAAAAACAGAGCTAGACGACATGCACATATTGTAAATTTGTAATTTACATTGTAAATACACATGCATGCTCTCTCCTGTTTTTCCCTCAAGCGTGCAGTAGTTCTCACAGCTGATGCTGAACTGAAAAGAGTGTGTCTCTAGTCCAGAAGGAGAAGAGTTGTATACAACTCTACAAAAATCTGTGAGTTTTCTCTTACTGACCTCTCCAAAGCCCCTATTTCTCACCTTGTTAAAAACAGTCCTGTCATATGAGAAGGAATCCAACGCTGAATTTTGGACATTAATGGAATTTAAACGTATTTTGTTTTTAGACAGCCCTGACATAATTTGGACAGTTTTTTAAAACTACTAGATATGAAGCATCCTTTTTTACTCAGAGTGGAAGTACAACTATTTCCATGTATACCAAAATCATTTGGTCCAGATCTGGTTATATGCTTCTGTTTAGCTACAATAAACTTTAAAAGCAGCCCTTCATCAAGTTCATGACATCATACGAAATGTAAAAAAGCAAGTCAGGTTCTTCTTGCCTGTCATTTGAAGATTCTGCAATGAGATCTTTGTTGTACCTTTACAATTGTGGTTGTCCAGTGAGGGAGCTGTGGCTGTTATCATTAAAGCTTGAGGATATAATAAAGTTACTGAGACTTGTCACATAGATCCCATCATTTACTAGATTTTCTACAGTTAATTAGAAAACATTGCAAATACGCTTCTTAGGCAAGGAGCTTAATTGTTACTATTGTAAGTTCAAGTGTTTTTACTGTGGAATAGAAACTTTGTTGTCCTGTGTTACGGTTTAACCTCAGATGGCAACTAAGCACCACACAGCCACTCAGTCAGTCCCCCACCCCAGTAGGATGGTGGGAGAATTGGAAGGGTAGAAGTGAGAAAGAAACTCATGGGCTGAGATAAAAACAGTTTAATAATTAAAAAGAAATAATAATAATACAAAAATTGTAAGGAAAATTGGACAAAAAAACCAAACCGAAACAAAGAGAGGAAAATAAAACCCCAAAAGGCAAGTGAAGCAAATGGAAACAATTGCTCACCACCAACTGACCAATGCTCAGCCAGTTCATGAGCAGTGGGCCCCTGTCAACCTCATATGGTACATATGACATTCCTTTGGTCAGCTGGGGCCAGCTGTCCTGGTTGTGTCCTCTCCCAACATTTTTTACCTCCAACCTAATTGCTGGTGTGGCAGTCTGAGGAGGAAAGGCCTTGATGCTGTGTAAGCACTGCTCAGCACCAACTAAAACATCGTGTGTTATTCACACTAGTTTCAGCACAAATCCAAAACATAGTCCAAACTTCACACAGAAGTAGTACTGATCTAAAATTATTATTTTTTTTTCCTGAAAGAGGTCTTTTGTTCCCTCATTTGTAAATCGGTCACATGGAATCAGTCTTTGAGAGATTTATCTCTTTGAGGCAGTTTAGTTGAAGCTGGAACAATTTTGTCTTTGCAAACGATTGAAGTATGAGGAGCCCTCAATCTTTCAGAATTTCTTTTTTACAATTTACCATTTTTAAAAAATCTTTTGAAGTACTATCAGTGTATATAATTGTATTTTGAGGAATGGGCTGGATTTTCAGTTCTAGAATTGTGATGGTAAACTGATCTTCATAAGCTCAGTCACGGTCATCCATTACATAAAACTAGAAAGCAGTTTACTGGCATGCTGATCATCTGTCATCCACTTTGATTTAAACATATTAAAGCAACTAGTGTCATAATTGTAAAAAACAAAGAACAAAACCAACAGAAAGACTACACAAAACTTTGTCAGTGCTTCTGTGACTTTTAGATTAGGATTTCAAACACTTGATTTCTTTGTACTGGCAGATGCAGGAAAAAAGCTTTCAAATTAGGGAATAAAATTAAAATTCTTTAAGTATAATTTTAGTCAATTACAAAATAATGAAACGTTTTATTGGAATACTGATTCCAACAGTAATTTGGGTCTTGAAAGTTCCTGCTACTGAATGCTCTGATAATATAAGCTGTGCAACAGAAATACAAAGAAATTATTTGAAACCAGCTATTTTAAGGAGAACCTGTATACTATTGAGGTGGAAAAATCTTAGGGGGCGGGGGGTGTGGGGGGTGGGGTGGGGAAGAAGAGGTGAAACCAAACCAAACTGTTCTAAGAATAAAAGTAGTTTAAGGATCTTGATCTGTGGCGGATGTTCATTGTTGACACAGGATTTTGCAAATTCAGAAAGATACAAAGATTTGCACTTTAAAAATTTGTAATTCACAGATTTTAAGAAGTCCTAAAGTATTTAAACTTAGGTTTTTTAATAGAATAGCTGACACTATAGCATGAAAAATTTTATCAGAGAACACTGTAGCAGGGTGGGGGTCTTTATTTTCAACCAAGTATTATACAAAATATATACAAAATATATTTGTAACCAAGTAAAAATTACTTGGGTATTAGATCAATACATTGTTGAACCAGGGCCTTTAAGCCTTTCCAGTATCTAGATCTGAAATCTCAAAGAAAAGAAAAATAAAATGAAACAGGAACCTTTAAAGAAATCTGGCTAACTTTAGGAGTTGTTTACACAAATGCCAGAAGTATTGAGGGAAGACTTCAAAGTTTTTGTAACAACTTTCCAAAGCCTTTTACTGCTGGTGCGTTGCTGTAGTGTTGCTGACGTGGGACATGACTAGAGCCCACTAGGGGGAGCCAGAAACATTTGATTACGATATTGCCAAGTCAGTATTTCAGATGATTTCCGTTTCTACTTTTTATCCAAATCTAGGAAAGTGTAACATAATGCTGTGTCCTTTATGGCACATTCTAATCTGTATGTCATATAGGTGTCATGGCTTGTTCGTGCCCCAAATCCACAAAACGGGAGCTGTCAGCTGTGTAAGGCAATTATTTGAGGTAGAGCAGGCCACCAGTTTACAGATAACAGCTAGGGAAGAAAGCGATGGCTTTATCAGAGAGAAACAGACCACTGTCTTCACTTTCAATAGAGTTAAATGTGGGTTAGATCTGGTCCAAAATTGGGAATGAAAAAACATATAACTTCACATCCTGAGAGGATAAAAAAATTCTTTCATAAAGAAACCATTGTGTCAGGATTTAATCTCAATGAAAGTGCCTGTTTAACCACTTTTCTTTCTGAAGTCTGAAACATTTAACCTAGCCCAGGCTGCATGTAGTGTCTCAGCTGACTTGCTTCACTCATCGTTGTCTGTAGTGTATGCTGAAAAAAAAGAAGGGAGAAGCAGAAGCCACATGGAGATGACAATAGTAAAACGCACTGTTTTATCAAGGTAAATTGGTAAGAGCTTCCAGCTATGAGATGGAATGTAGCAACTGCACAGCTTATTCAAAAAGATTTCCTAACAAACTACATGCTCTTTGTTAGGCAAACTGCATGTCATTTCTAAAGCACAGACACAGATTCCAGATCATGCTCCTAGAAAACCTTTTGTCAGGACTAAATTATGTTTATAATTAGGTAATCTTTCAAAAGCCCACCAGTATTTAGCTGAAAACTGAAATCATAGTGTGAATGCTTTCTTGGAGAGAGATTACTAGCCTATTCAGTTATTGGTATTCTTCAAGAGACTTAATCCATTACTTGTTTCCTGTTCTTACTTCATCTGTATTCTCGTGTTACGAGTTTTGAAAAACATGAAGGACTCTAGGTATGAGGCTTTGCATTGTTCTGCTTTCTGCTGTCAGTTCACATACACATAATGTGTATGTAAAGAGCTTTACCACCTTCTATCTCTCTTTCCCTGCAAGTGGGAAGGATGCAAAAGAACAATAAAGCAGGAAGTGGTTGTTAAAATGTAGGTGCAATTATCTGAGTGACATGTGAGTATTTATTTTAAGGAAGGCAGTGTTTCTCACTAATAACACTTTCAACACCTGCTAATTTTTGCTAGCAATGAAGGAGAAGCATTCACCTAGCTACCTCAACAGGCTGCTGAAGTAGCAGAATGACTTCGCATATGTAGAACTTGTAGATATTTTAAAGGAAGAAATAATTATGGAAGCACAGAGAGTTCAGTACAGAGAGTTATCAATATATATAAAGTAGAAACCCAAATGTGTTTCCTAAGGGGATGATTTGACACTGGAATAAAAAAAAAAAAAAAAAAAGCTTTATTTCATTGTACATAACTTCCTTTTTCCTTTCGTAAAATATAGTTGTTCTCTTCACCATATTGATGAGTAATATATACCTGAGTGTGTTGGATGTCACTAAGTCTGTTGCTTTTTTACTTTTATTCTCCTTTTCTGTTTTGAAATTAATTAAACTGACATGCATGTGAAACATGTTTAAAATCTTATATTTTCTTACTGTTCTGCAAGGGTTAGCTGTGGCTGCATCTCATGAAGGCATAAGATGTGTAGGTGTTGTAGCAGCATGCAACTCAGTGTGGGTTTCCAGCCTGGGTAGCACAGCACAACTAGCTGCTTGGAAGAGGTGACTGTCCCACCCTACACTGCACTGGTGTGGCCCCGTCTTGAGTAACACGTGCAGTTTTGGGCACCTCAATATAAGGATATCAGACTACCAGAGCGTTTCCAGAGGAGGGAGACTAGGATGGTGAAAGGTGTCAAGGGCAAGACTTATAAGCAACAGCTGAGGTCATTTGTCTTGTTCAGCTTGGAGAAGCCCGAGGGGTGACATCATCGTGGTCTACTACTTCCTCAAGGGGAGCAGCAGAGGGAGAGGTGCTGCTCGCCTCTCTCTGGTGACCCAGTGATAGGACATGAGGAAAGGGAATAAAGCTGTGCCAAGGGAAGTTCAGAATGGACATTAGGAAAGGGTTCTTCACTGAGAGGGTGGTGGCTCACTGGAACAGGCTTTTCAGGGAAGTGATCATGGCACCAAGCCTGTCAAAGTTCCAGAAGCATCTGGACAATGCTTTTAGTCATATGGTTCAGTTTTAAGTAGTCCTCTGAGAAGGAGGGAGCTGGACTCATGATCCTTATGGGTCCCTTCCAACTTGAGATATTCTATAATTCTGTATGTCTTTTTTTTTGCTTGAGCTTTGCAGCTTGCACTGAAAGCAGTGCTGCTGTTACTACATTGTTAAAAGTCTGGGCAACAAGTTTATGTTAAGTGGAAGAATGTTTATGTGGGATTCAATACAGCAGTAACTGCATGATAAGCATCCCAATTTTTCTATTACCATTCTGTTACATTTCATTACAGTTGGATCTTTCATTTTTCTCAGACAATTTCAGTAATAAGTCATGGCAGGGATGATGTAAGTGGTGCAGTTCTGTTGACTTCAATTTAATGCCATCTGCATACAGACCCCAGGCTTGTTGTGGTCCTGTAACGTTTTCTCCCTTTTTGACCTCTTGATGTTGATATCAGTCTTGCAATACTAAATAACCTGTGAACACTTAATGCCATTCATCTTTGGACAGTTTACAAGTGTTAACTAATGAATATGCTCAGGACCTCTGTGCTGTAGATGATTTGTTATTTTTATTAGCTGGTTCCTTAATGAAGCTGTGATGTTACTACAGAACTTTCAATGCAAAGTAGCATAAATAACATCTAATTGAGACTTTCAGGCAACAAAAGTCTCAAAATCAAATCACTGTAAGATATTTGAATATTTTTACCACTGCCTTTGAAAATAAAAATCCTTGTGAAGTAAAATAACTTGGCATTGTTATTTGGATGATTTCTATTATGTGCCAAATCTGGTGGAACACAGTAATTATTTTGCCTGGACTAATTATTATAAAAATATTTAAGAAAATGTTGTAATAATTTTTTCTTAAATAAAACTTAATATTTTCAGACATCATGGATTTGTGTTTTAAACTGTTAGCGTCAATCACTTTGCTGTAAAACTATTGAAAATTAGTAATTCTAACGTCTACTTATATTACTTTACTCCAACCTTAACTGCCTATTTGTATTCTTCTACCAAAAATTTAGCTATCTGTTCTCCATCACAATTTTTTTATGTCAGGGAAATTGATCTAACAACAGTCTTTGCAGAAAGAATTACTTTTTGAAGAATTAAGGGAACAAATGGGCAAAACCAGTTGGATTGAGGAGTCCAAGGTACTCATTTGTGTGCAGAGATGGCTGGGGATTAGAGTGTAACAATTAACTGTAACTTCTTTGCAGAAGATTAAATGATTCAAAGCCACCTAGAAATTACTGGTTAAACTGAATAGTGAAGATTAATTGAATAATGATATAGAGGGGAAAGCTATAACCAGCTTTCTAGCTGAGTCCCTCAAGCATTAGTACTGGGGAAGATCTTTAATATTTTCACTTCTGGCCTTGTCATAGAGAACAAGAATGTTGTAATTAAATACATTGGTGACGCAAAGTTGGATGCTTATCAGTACAGGGGAGCAACAGGATACTGCATAATAAAGAACCAGAAAGCCTTGTGAACTCCAGAAGTAAAAGTGAGTGAGGGTAAGTAGCACTCAGTGTAAAATCAGGAATTTAAAGACTAATAAGATTTTCTACTCTAAACTACAGGCCAGAGACTCCTGTGTCGCTCAGTCCTGCTCAACAACCCCAAATTCTGCTTTCCATAGCAGGTTAGCTGTGTCCAAGCTGTTTGTTAGGAGCAGTTCTTACTCCATGCTGTTCTCTTAGCCTGTATGCTGGCATTGTCTGGGAGATGCTGGTTAGCAAAGGCCTAACTGTGCCAGGAAGCATAAGAATTAGCAGGCAATCATGGGCCAGCACCTGGCCCTGTGCCATAATTTTTGTCTTGCTAGTATAGACATAGCCTGAAAGAGCAAAATCTATTTGGTCTTGAAAAATGAAAGCAGAGAAGGAATGTGATTGGTCTCTATAAAAACATCAGGCAGCAAACACCGAGGAGAGAAAGGAGCTATTTAAACGAAATGACAACATTGATACAAGAATAAATAGTAATTAACTATCTTGGAATAAATGAGCTCTGGAAATTAAAAACCATTCTTTCCATTGTAGCTATGGAACTTGGAAAAGCATTTTGAAAGATTTTTGCCTGTTATTTCTAGTTAATTTTAAGATGGAATGTTATTAAATTATAAAGTTGTTTAAAAAATGCTGTTGCCTGAAGCAGCAGGCAGCTGAAATCAATACATGAGACCTCTTTCTATCCAGTATTCTTATTTAGTGAGCTTAAACTTGCTGAAAAAAGTGACAGCAAATATTTGCTCAGTTCTCTTTCTTTCCTAAGATTGTTACAAATCTGAAACTTTAGTAGAGGTGTAGCTTGGTCAACTGTATATTCTCAATATATTACATAATTATGCAAGTTTCCAGGGTTAAAGAAAGACTGTGGAACCATGTTGTAGATTCTGTTCACTTACGGCAGGTTTATTTCATGCCCAAACTGCCTGCACTTACTTAGTGAGCCCTTATGGCCCTGTGGAGTACTGTGTGGGCTTACAAACACCATTCCAGAAGTAGTGCAGCTGTATTGGCTGGGACTTAACATTCACTGGTGTGTCCTATGTCCAGATCACACCTGGTTTCACTTGAGCCATTTCAGTGGAAGTTTACACCATCTAGTTCTTCACGAAATCATGAAAGCTCATGAAGGAATTGTTGATGATCAATATAGCATGATGCAGGAATTATGCACTATTTCCATTGGCATTAATAGAAACACTTTTGACTGGACAATGTTGAGTTGTGCCTGTACCATAATGAAAAAAGCACATTAGTGACTTTACAGACCTTGAAGAATATCAGTTACGTGAACCGCTTCTTTTCATACAGTGTACTTTAGGAAGGATGTGCTCTAGCTTATATTAACACATCTGTGCTTGTGCTTTTTTCACATAGATAATCTGTTTCCTATTCAAATGTCTTAATTGTACTTTTGGTTGAAAAAAAATGTATATACAAAATTGCTGGTATGTGCCTTAAGGGTAATAAAAAGTGATAGGAGAGATGAACTGTCAATTAGGATGATAAATACAGTGTCAGTACAAAAGAGTGAGTATACCTTTTTAAAATTGTGGTCACTTAAATATTTTTCTCTTATATTTAAAAGATAGAATCATGTAACTAGATCCTGTATCAAATCCATGCACTAGAAAGTTTATATTTATTTTATGCTGACTTGGTTGTTTATGACCATCATAACTTTTCATACATAATATATCTATTCACTACAAACTCAAGAGTTTATAGTGTAGTATAGTCACCCTCTCAGTAAACAATTTTTTTTTGTTCGCAAATACACATATCCTTTAAAATACATGTGAAGATGTTAGTCTCATACCAGTATTGTAAGCTTACCCACTTCTATTAACTAGCATTGGAATCCTTGTGGTATTTAGTACAATTTGGGGGCATGGGTATCCATGGGTCATTAAAGATATAGGGCCAATAAACATCACAGCAGTTTTGGCATTTGGTCAAACTGATTATAACTTTATTACTTACATGAAAGTGAAAGTCGGTACCATAGCACAGACTAGTGGCATAGCAAAATACTGAAAAAATAGGTAATCTTTAGAACTCTTGTAACAGTCACAAATTCAGAGATTAATTTTGCTCCTATGGTATACTTCATTGACTAAATGCATTGATTTCACAGAAGGAAATAGTGTGACACAAAGGGTGAAGATATCCCACAGATAGAGTTGGATGAAAAAATTAGAGTTGAATGGATAAATACTAAGATATAACCTCTGTTTTCTATGGTGCAGTATCAGAATAGAATAGGATACGGTAGGGTAGGGTACGGTAGACTATTTCAGTCGGAAGTGACCTACAATGATCATCTAGTCCAACTGCCTGACCTATTCAGGGCTGGCCCAAAGTTAAAGCATGTTATTAGGGGCACCAACAAAATGCCTCTTAAACACTGACAGGCTTGGGGCATCAACCACCCCTCTAGGAAGCTTGTTCCAGTGTTTGACCACCCTCTTGGTAAATAAATACTTCCTAATGTCTAAACCTCCCCAACCTACAATCTTCTGGTTGTAGGAAATGTTATCATGCAGTGTCAATAATTTTATTAATTTCTTTTTAGAGGATATGAAATCTTGCAGATTCATTTTGCTCTGAAAGTGAAGCAGTAAAATTGATTGATATACAATAAAAAACTAAACTATCTTTAAGGAATATTTCACAGTACTGTAACCACTGCAAGTTTTTGTTCTCAGTTACAATCAAATAAATCCAGAGTTGTTCTGTTGACCTTAAAACAGTTACTTGGGATTTATTTTTATGCAGAAAAATAGTTACCAAAATGCAGTTGCAAATGATCATAGAATCATTCAGTTCGGAAGGGACCTGGGATATATCTAGTCTAACCTCCTGCTCAAAGTAGGACTGACATTGGAAAAGAAAAGAGAAAAGCTATTAAGTTTCAAAAAAGAATAGATGCTTGGAAAAAGAACAGCAGAAAACCAAGATTTCTTTGAAAAAAGGTAGAAATTGATGGTGGGCAGGCACTCATGTTTACATGATGATGACTTGTCTATACAGTCAGAGCAGTAAAATGAATTGGAAAAGTTTCTGCTTCATTAAAAATATATCTGGACTTTGCTGTTTGCAACATGTGAACATGAAATAGGTATGATTTATTCCATTCACTCCAAGGTAATGATATATTTTTAAAACATATAATATATGTTTTAATATATATATCCAAAATAATGATATATCTTTAAAACATATAATATCTGTTTTAATATATGTATATCTTATATGTAATATATATATAAAGATATAAAGATATATCTTTAAAACAGGTCTTACTAACTGCAAAAGATGGATCAGGGGTCTAGACCTGAATCTCTAGAACAGTGTCTCTATAGATAAGCCCTAAATCTTCTAGCCGTTGCAAAAGTGTCTGTGTTTTCCAGAAATATGAATGTTGATGATTGATAATGCATGTTATGTATAAGTCTTACACAGTTGTTGGCAATTGCTTTCATTGAAAAGGAATATCAAACCTAAAATTTTTAAAGGAAGCACCTCATAATAAGGAATAAAATTTTTCCCTCAACAATATGGAAATCCGTACTCTTAGCTGTAAGAGAGAACACAGATTTCAGATGGGGTGTGGGGTGGGGTGGCACAGAGGGGAGGGAAGGAAGGGAGTTATTGTTTTTCGGAGCAAACATGAGCCATTTGTTGGTGGTGTATAGAACCGAATAGATAGGATTTTATGTTTTAGCTAACTTCAAGAAGGTTCTATTGTAATTCAAAGAGCTTTGAACTTTAATATGCAGAGTACTTAAAAGTTTTACTTCTGACAGGGACTGCTGTTGCTGTTTTACTGGAAAACTTTGGGTTTTTTTAATGTATTCAGAAACAAACCAATAACCAGAAAAGCAGTTCAATCTAATTTTCTAGGGAGACAATATTCAAAGTGACCCTAGAAGTCCCAGAACCAGGAGACCCACTTAAACTTAGAGTTCTTTGTAAACACTGCTGTATTTCAAATAGGCAAAGTGGGGAAAGATCAGCAGAAATTGGGACTAGAGGTAAGGAAGATACCGTTGGGCCCTACTTGTACTAGGGCCACATTAGCCAAAGATACATAGATTTGCTGTATAATTGTAACTTCTGTGACTGCACAGGGCAAGCTGATTAATGTTACTGAGTGCCAATGCTGATTCGGCAGTGTCTATTCCAAGTGAACATGGTGACTAATGGAGAGGTGAAGTACTCCATCCTCAAAAAAACTTCCTTGGTACAGGATGGCTTCAAACATTGCACTGCTCTGTGATGTAATGAAGTTGTTTTGCATCTTTGACAGACTGGAGGGAAAAAAAAAAAGTGTACTAACTGTAGTGTTAGTAAACATCATTAGTTACCTTGATGCTGGACCCAAGCAAAGAGTTTTCCTATTCTTCCATTTGTCTCCCCCTTCCTTTCAATGCTTATTCTTGTTGCCTTGTACAATGTTTAAGGAATTGTATCTTACATAAAATATGAGGAGAAAAAGACCCAAAATAAATATATTTAAGCCAAGTGAAATTTTCAGAAGAACGCTAGCAGCAAGTACAACAGTTAATATAATGCTAATATGTTAGGTGTTTCTGCCAAGCAGATGAACTCTAAGAGATTTGGTAAGACCGTAATAATAAATCTTACTGTCCTATGGAAACCTTCCAGTCCGATTTTGCACGTCGACACACCTGTAATTCAAAGTAATGTTCTGAAGGCTGATGAGGATTTGGTGTAATTATATCTTAGATTGTAGTGTCTAAGCTATCAAACTCAGGCTGATATGTAATCAAATATACTGTGCCTTTTAATCTAATCTTAAATAAAGATTTCCATTTGGTTCTTAGAAATTAGTGTTAGGAGAAAAGTGAATATTATTTTGTAAGGTAGCTGTCTTTTCACATAATTTATATGAATATATTAAACCAATTGTCATGCTTTATAATTTTTATTAAATTAGATATTCTTTGCTTTAAAATGGCTGCAGATGTAATTTCTTTATAAAAATATTTTCCATTGTATTGAATTTAAATTGGTATGTGAAATGTGTTTTGAAGACTTTAATAGAAAAATAAAAAAAAATATTTAGGACAATACAAAGGAGTGGGTTTTTTTATGCATTAATTATGCCTGATGTGTAGTTGTGAAATGACTGATTATTGCAGGTTTTGCAGAATTTGTTTTTGTGGGCTTGTGTAATAAAAAGTGCTGGTATTATGTGACGAAAGCTTTTGGGCGGTGTTAGCAGAAGTGAAAGCATATTATGAATAATGTAATAAATGGTGAAGAAATCCAAAATGAGTTAGAATGTGTTCGTTCCATGCATGGAATTAATCTTTGTGAATAGAAAGCACATGGAAGATTTGAGGTAAATCTGTCTAATCCAAATTCGGGATAGTTCTTTTCAGTGTTGTATAAAAAATACATTTTTCTTAAAAAACCAAATTAAATTAAGAGTTAACGTGCAAATGTCAGGCTAGATATATTTTGTTTGGTTGTTTTCACACTACGGGAGAAATTTGACAAAACCTAAGCAGTTCTTATTGTAGGCACTAGGTGGTGTTTCAGCCTTTTTTATGGAAATGCAGCTCTCGGTACAGTGCCACTAGCACGTTAGATTCTAGTTGTAAACTAGTACATAAATAATCAGAGATGTTGGAAAGCAGAGTTTTGCCCATGTTTTCCTTTTCAAATTGGCAGCGTTCCCATTTTGAGAAGAACTGACAGCCACAAAATGCAACACTGATGTTCGTGTACAAAATGTGTTCATGACAGTTGAACTCTATAGTGGTGGTGAAGAGATTTGAAAATGGATGTAGTAGGTGGTGTGCCTATTTTAGTGTGCAGATTTCTGATGTAAGGGATTACCCCTTTTTTTAATTACCGTTTTAGAAGGGAAAATTCTGTGGTTCTTCTTTGCAGATATGTCAAAATGCACGTATTAAGTATGTAATCCATTCGTATAGTTTCCCCTTCCCTTCTCTTCTGTGCTGCTGTCACGGTCATGTGAAATGCACTGCCCTGGAAGGGACTTGGCAGGTACAGAGCTGCTCTGCATGTGTGTGAGCTGCTGAGCACTCTGTCACAGGCACCTGGGGGCAGAAGGAGAAATCCTGTCCAGGAATATGCCACCTTCCCATCTGTGCTCTTATGACACTATCTTACACGTATGTCTGTCATTTAATTGAGAGTTCTGCACCGTAAATTAACAGTATTTTTAAAACTGCAAGAATACTTCTATATGCTATGATCAGATGGAGAAGTCAGTGTAGCCCTGTCCTAACTGAAAGCTTGAATTGCTTGGTGCTCATTGAAAGCATGTACATTTCTATGTGTGCGTGACCGTCGCCATTCTGCTCATTGTCTGTGATTATTTGAAGCTAAAATTGTAACTGCTTGGGTCAACACTGTGGAAGTCTACATGTTGAAAGTACATTGGAAGTAAGGCTTTATCAGAAGTGTTAGCTATAAATATTATGAATCTCTCTTAGAAAGGCAGAAAAAATCTACAAAATACATTAATATATGCATTTTTCATGCTGTGTGTTTGAATTTTTTTGAAGATGAAATACTTTAAGTAAATTGTTCTCTTTCTTTAAAAAGGTCAGGAGTCAGGGTAGGTCAGGAGTACTCTTACTGATTCTACTTTTAGAGGATAGATACTTAATGTTATCCATTCAGAAGGACCTCCATTCTGTTGGGTACAAGGGAATAATACTGGAGTGTATTGTACTGGGACAAAATGTGGCTGTCAGCCAAGGACATAGTTGCTCAAGTGTTTAGGCTGTGATATCTAGTTTCTGTAACATTTTAAACATCTACTAATAGAAGGAAAAATAACACACACAAAACTTTTGGGGGATTTTATCTTGTAGTCATTCAAATCATTATATATGTGTATACTTCAGTAATTATTTTGAATCTGGTCCTTGCATTGCACTGACAGGTATATGGATAGTTTAGAACTTCTTTCAGCTGTGTACAAACCAAGCAGAAATATTAAAGGCTTTTAGTTGCTATTGATTAAAGAGCGCAAAAGTACTTCTGTCTTTGGTGCTGAAATTTCAGTTCGGAGCTTTCATGTACTTTCTAACGTAATTAGCAAAGGTAACACAGGCCTGTTCTTGAATTTGTATTTGGGTGACGACCAGGCCTGAAACATACACAGTATTGATCTTTGTTATCAGGACATCTAACCTATTTCAGACAGCAAGCTGCTACTCAGGGAGTCTCTTTTTTACCCTCAGCGCTTTCATAGCTTGTTCTGTTTTGCTGCAATAAACAGACGTGAGTTCTCACAGATGGAGTATCAGCACTGCAAAAAGTTAAGAAGGAAGTTTACCAGGGTGGGCTGTATTGCCACCATTAAATGGGCAAGTGATGCCTCCTTTTCCTGCCCCAGCCTGGCAATTTGTGAATAAGGCAGTCAGCGAGTTTAATTTGGGTACGAACCTTACATCCAAGTAGCCTTCTATATGAAGCTTTTATCAAAACATTTTTGGTGAGGCTTGACTAAGCAACATGACCCAAATTTTCTGTTAGATAACTGCCTGGAGAATAGACGTAAGATACAGATTGCAGCTTCTGAAACCTTTTCTGGTGGACTCAGCTAGATGTATTGTGGCGGTAGAAACTACATTTTCCATGTGATTCAACCATCAAACTAGCTTCATTTTCAAATCTTACATTTACTGCCATTGAAATGTCGATATGCAGATCCTTTTAATTTCATATTGCTACTGTCTGTGGTTTTCACTTCCATTATAAATGATGAAGCACAAATAGATTAAAGTATTTTTGCATTCATATTTTTTTTAAAATTTTCCTCTAAGGTTGTACAGACATATTTTATTGTACTGTGGCTAGATTATTGTAATCTTAATAGAGAGAATTAAAAGACTATTCTTTCTGCCTTCAGAAATGGAAACAATGAATTGATGTATGCTTGATGAAAACTTTGTATACAGTGTTTACAAGCTAACAGATTTTCCGTTTAAATATGTCTGAACAGGTAATGTGGGTATGTAACTTGTGCCGAAAACAACAAGAAATCCTCACAAAATCAGGAGCCTGGTTCTATAACAGTGGATCAAATGCACCACAGCAGCCTGACCAAGAAGGTATTAGAGGTCTGCAGAACGAGGAGGCACCTCAAGAGAAAAAAGCAAAGCTGCAGGAGCATTCGCAGTACCAAGGACCATCAGGTGACATATCCACACAAGTTCTGGACAAAAACAGATCTCAAGGGCTCACAAGACAAGATTCAATTAAGAATGGTTCAGGAGTAAAGCATCAAGTAACAACAGACACAACATCAGACAGGTAAGAAAGTATTTAATGTTTATACTGTAAGATCTGCTGAATTTATGCTACAAATATTATTTTGCATTTTAAGTTTTATTTTATTTTTGTTCTGTCGCTTATGAGATACATACTGGGCTTTTTGAAACAATACTAAAAAGCTGCAGCTGGTCATGGACAATGTGTGGTTATCATTCCTTCTCAGAAAACAATATGGAAAATGACAGATGCAATGTGACAGAGCTTGTCCATGGGCTTGCAGCTTTGTTCAGTCATAGTCGTTACACTGTACATAATGTTACCATATTTCCTTTGTGACCGCTAACTTAATAGCAGAATTTTAGCAGTCCAAAATAAGACTCAAAAAAAGGAGGTGAATGGAAGATGGTGGGTGTTCAGACTATGGATTTAAAACATCTGGTGGTAATTGCAGTATATAGTTTTGAAGATGGTGAAATCTGTGTGATGACCTGAGTCTTTTCACCTTTCATGGTTTCTCTGTTTCTTGCTGTTAGTTATTGTCATTAGTATGAAATTTTTTTCTTCACTGGTTTATCTCAGTGTTACTTGGCATTGATTGAAACTGTGGCTGTTTCAGTGCTCATGTAGTAAGATCCAGTTTAGCCAGAGGCTGGAGCTGGAATTTCCCTCCCTTTTTCTTGATGTGATTGTACCAAAAGGCACCAGAAGGCTCTCAACCTCTGCGGCTACGTTTAACGGAACACAAAAGTAAAAACCATTTCATTGAATAAATTTAATTTCTTTCTAAGCAAGACCAGAATAAAACTTTAAATACAGTGAGAACAGAAAGAAGAGAGTAAGCTTGCTCACATGTTTCCATGGAAATGATACCTTCTCTCTCCAGAGACCTCCACCTGCCTTCAAATTTGGCAGCCAGAGCAGTGTAATCTGGCAGCCTGTTACAGTTTTGTTATTTCTTTTTTCTTAACATTAACTAAAAGAACCAGCCAGCAGAGAAACATGTTAGATGGGAGATCATCATGACAAATTTTTTATTCTATTTTTAAATCAATTCTATGCAGAAATTGAGCTACTCTAGTATGGCAGACCATTTGTGTAGATAAACTAGTTCTAGGAGAAAACCATGGCTATTCAAACTGTCCAAAATAATAGGGAAATAGCCAAAAAAAGTCTCAAACATTTAGAAGTGGTTGTTCTTTATCTTGCACAATGCCAATAGCAGAAGTAAGTAGAAAGTGAGACCTATATTTTCTGTTTTACTTTTCATCCAAAACACATCAGTTTTGACACAAAAAATGATTAAAAAATTTTAAAACAGTGAAACACTTGTGGAAAAAAGTATTGCTAGGACTCTATGCTTGGGTTCTTATGTTTTGAATAGAAAGGGAAAATGTAATTTTTTATCAATTTTTTTCAAAACATATAAAGCTTCCTTTGATGTTGCAGCAACCATTACTTAGTAGTTCTTTATATCAAGTATCATATATCTCATCTTGGTCACCTGGACACAAGTTGGTCACAGTGTAAAGGGCATCATTCACTCCTTGAATCTCAAGAACATCAATGTAATTTCTGTCTCATTCCTTGCTATGTCTTTTTTGGTTGTGCTTTTTTGGTTTTCCATTCTTGAGTAGTATGCACCATATTTTTTCCCTGTTTTCTTTAGTAGTATTATTCTTCATTAAAATAATATGATCTTTTTCACCCATTAGATTAGTATTCTGTTCACTTGATGGATGCAACAGTCCCATTTGCAATCAATGGATGCCGAACTGATCAGACAGACAGATAGGTACTTGACTGTAGATCTTTGACTGATCTGAAATTTGTTGCTTTGAAGAAGTCTGGGATGATTTTGGATTGCACATTCACCAAGAACGTTTTTTTTTAATATTGGATCTATTACAGAAGAAAAGAGAAGTCAAAAACTATTTAGGAACAAGTTGTACTTACCACCAGCAGAACAGGTTTTCATTATTAATTTTTTTTCTAGTTCATATCCAATATTTATAATTTGCCTTACAGTGTTTTTACTGCTTTCTGTGTAGTAAACGCATGGAGAAGGCAGAGGCAGCAGGCACACTGTAGGAGCCAGTGTTAGATTACTTTCAGTAGCTGACTGTCTTTGACATTGAGGTGAGACTAGCATAATCTGTATCACATGGAGATTTTATGCTAGGGCAGCTGAGAAGTAACCACATGTAGTGGTTTTCACGGACTTAACCTTGTGAGCAGAATATGTATGCTGATGCAGTGTAACAGTAAACTCCCTGAAAACTGCCAAATTATGTGAATCAAAGAAATGCAAAATATTACTTTATGTAGTCCATAGACCCAGAAGGTCCATTCTGAGGTCTGCTGTGCACAGATGGTAGATTTATGACTGTATGCACTGCAGTACTTTGATTTGTACTATCCATTTTCACATTAATTCTGGATTGTACAAAAGGGTCCTTTTTATTTTATTTTGATCAAAACCATACACGTACTGTATTGTTCCCAAGACCTATGCCCCTCATCATTCAATACATTGTGTTTCCTTCCTAGCAGCAAAATTATTTGAACAGACATAATGTTTTTTGAGTCATTTTCTAGCAGGCAATCAGCTTGTGAAATGGTTGATTTCTTCATTCCAAAGCCTAAGCCAAAACAAATGTTTATAATGTGCTATTAAAATGTGTACAGTGCCCTAATAAAAGCTGGAGAACAGGGAACATTAATGCTGATACAAAGCTTTTTTATGTGTCATTCTCTTTGCCTGAATTGTTAGATCTTTAGGTGGTGTTGCCATGCTGGAGTTGTAAAATAATTATTTTTCTTACTCTTGGTAAGATCCCTTGTAAAGTCATTTAAAACACATATAAATTCAGTGTTTTAAACCATATGGTATTTCACAATACTTTTTAAGCAATAGCTCTCCTGAAGTGGGAAACAGCCCATGCGTCTTCCCAGTGCAAAGTTATGATGACATAACTATTTCTAATCTAATGCCTATTTGAAGTGATATTATGAAGTTCAGGTAGATGTGAACAATTGAGTGTTGTGGTTTTGTGTGTGGGGTTTTGTTTGGTTTTTTTTTTTTTTCCTTGGTTTTTATTCCCCCCTAATCCATCCTGTATGAATCCAAAATGCTTTCAAAAATTTGAAAATGTTAACATTGAATTTTCAATAATTATTTGTCGTGCATTCTATTAGAAAACCTCCCCTCAAGGATATTTTTCATGAGATTCAATGCAAAACCATAATGAAAATATTATGAGAAGTTTTGTTTTCATGTTTCATGAGTCAATTTATTATTGCTGCATCTATCAGAGGGTGAGCCATGTCAAAAAAAAAAAAAAAATTGCTTCTTGGTATTTTGAAAGACCATGATCGGTAAGATCATCATTTGAAGCAAGACTAATGAATAAAGCTTCCTGAATCCTTTTCAAATTAACGGTAAGGATATGAGATTAAATCATAAAAACCAGAATGAAAACAACAAATTGAGAGTGAGCAGCTGCAGAGTTGCACAACAGCAGTATTTATTTTCCAGGCCAGCAGACACAGATAAAATGTATCCTCCTTCCCTCTTCCTTCCCTTCTCCTTTCAAAGATACATATGTATTTTGGGGTTTCATTTTCTATCATCCCTTTTATCTCAGGAAAAAAGAGCATTTCTATGGTGGTTTCCACACACTATAGTGGGTTGGAGGATGTATTTTATTCTGATTAAGAACTGCAAACAAGACTGTTGAGGCTACTTGGGTCTGAAGGTGCAGGTTTTGCGCATATATTCTTTATAGTGTGTATACATGCATTTCCCACATAGGAAGGTTTTATTCTATTACATTACCAATGGCAGTAGTTGTCCCCTGCATCCCTTTGCTTCCGTTCTTGGATGGAATGCCAGTATAAGTTGGCAGTGTAGTCTCTGTCTTTTGAGACTGCAGTTGGGGCTGTCAGGGTGCAAACAGAGAAAAAAAGAGACCAAAATAAAAGGGAAGAGGAGGAGACAGGAAAAAGCAGGCATAAGCTAGCTGAGAAACATCAAAGAGCAGCATGAATTAAATAAATGAAAATGTGTGTCCATCTGTTTCATGTTATATCTTTTTCAAATGGCTCTTCTTTAATTGCTGAATTATGATCAACTGATACGAGAACATCAATGATGGTAGTTTAATGCAATTTAAAATATGACAACATGATATTAAAGAATCAGTCAATTACATTTCTTTCTGAAAGGCTGAAAACTGGCTGTTTCCCAAGATTATTACTATTTTTCTTCTTCAACACTTATGACACAGCACTGTAGTACAGCCTCTGATTTTGATTGTTTGTAATTCTGAGTACCTGATTTGATACATCTTTAGCCCACATGTGTTAAAAAAATGTACAATCTGTAGTTGGACCTATGGAAACTAAGCATATTAGAAAGCAATTGAGTAAAATAGAGGCATTTTAACTTTTTTACCTGTCTTTCTACCTGATCATGTATTTAAAGACAGTGAGAAATATTCAAATAATTGTATAGAGGCAGTGTTTAAAATAAGAGTTGGTATCTAAAAATAACTAAACTTTTAAGAATTTTTTATGTAAGATTTAATTTACGTGATTTTTTTTAACATTCTTGACCACTGCAGTAGAGAAAAAATGCAATTGTTGAGAAAGCATAACGATATTCTTTCACTTCATGAATAAGTCTAATACTTTGTACAAGTATTTTGCAGGTTGAGTTTAAAATTGAATCAATATGCTTTTCCATGCATGACTGCGAAGAGCTGTCGCTGACTTTCCCTGGGGCTAGAACAGGATGCAAAATTAGGGAATTAGAGGTATCCTACAGTTTTTTTTGGGTTTTTTTTGTTTGTTTGTTTTTTAACATATTAACTAAAGAGTTAAGTTGTATGGGATTTGAACTGCATCTAAATAAGGTTTTATCTTCATCTTCCTGCTGCCATTCCAGATTTTTCACCACTTTGATAGTCCTTGGAGCTGTAAAGTGAAACCAATGTCAGTCTCAAAACTGTACTCTCAGTAGTTCTGCTTTTGTTTCTTGTGCTTATGTTCCTTTTCATTGTATACTTTGTATGATTCTTGATGTAATAGATTAGAACAAATGAGTTAGTTACTTCATGGAACTCCTCTTTTAATTATTTCATTCCTCTGCACAGAGGTTTAGGGAAGTGCACCCACATTTCACGGCTATTCCGGTTTTCAGGTAGAAACTGAATTTATGCTTATCTGCTATCTCAATCTGGAATGGCATAAAAAGGAAATTAATCATAATGGCCGGGGGAAGGAATAGAAATTTATGGGAAGAGAGCCAGAGAAAATGCAGTATTTAATTATTGAAAAGAAGTACCTTGGGTCCAAGAAAGTCAGAAATACTTTAGTGCATAAGTTTTAATGAAATAATTAGACACTTATGACAAGGATTAAGCTACACCTACTTATGGGGATGAGTAAGGAGTTTGGTACCATCTGTAATGCAGAATCTCTGTAAGAAGCTCCTGAATGGTACTGACATTGTCTATTAACAGCCCAGACTACCTATAGCAAGTATGCTATGTTTCTACCTGTCATTAATAGGTTGCAATGGGTTGTAGCATCTCCATTCTGTTCTAACTTCTGGAAAAGAGGGGGAGCTTTTGCTCTCCATTGCCTTTGCAGAACTGTCTGACTTCTGAGATACAAAACTACTTGTACAATTCTGTTTGTCTCCTAATGTTAGTTTTGTGGGTGTCCCACTCACGTAAACAATGGCAATGTTAACACAACATTCAGGAATATGTGCAACCGCACTGTAACTTCAGTGTGTTTTTTCTGAGATGTGCATTGCTTCCCTTCCTCCCTCCCTCCCTCCCCTTTTATTTTCCCTAAAGTAGCAGAACAATCAACGAGCTAGGTGTTCTTCATTTTTTTTTTTATGATGATGTTTTATTAAATGGAATACTTTTTGTTTTAAAGCCAGCCTTTGTCTAGCTGTAGGAACTGTACTGAGTAGCATTGGGCCTCTGACCCAATGGTAGATACAATTTGGGATCTTTTTTGGGAGAAAGCTAATGTGTTTGGGGAAGAGAGAAAGAGAAGAGGAAACTTTCCTAACTGTAGCAGAACTAAACCACCTTAATAAACAGGCTAAACTGGCTGTGTTTCTTTTCAAACACTAAAGAGTGTTTTAATTAAACACATAAGAAAGAGATTGAATTCCAGCTTTAAGTGACAATCTGAACTCAGCTGCAATCATTTGCTGAAGCGAACAAATCTCATGTTAGTTTTAGGGAATTTCATTTTCACAATTTACTGTAGAGTGCCTTTTCAAAAATAATTGCATTGCAAGATGATGTTTGTATTTTGCTTACTGTTACTGATTACTTGTTTTTTTTCTTAATTATGCATATTTGTTGCATACCACTTACTGAAAACTAGCACTTAGTGTTTGACTTTTCTTGCACTTATGCAGAATGAGCTCAGGGAAGTCTTGATACTCAGTGCTGATCTTTGGTATCTTTGAAGCAGAGTTTGGCCTTCTATTGCAGTGTTATCCTTCTGTATATCACAGCTATGTCTTTAACTGTGCTAAAAGACCATTAATAATCTAAATCTGTAAACACAGATCTCAGCTGTATCAGAATATTGTACATTTTTTATTAAATATTAACTGCAACTAACATTTATGGAATTAAATGTAGTTTTGCTTTTAGCTAAATTGACCCTAAAAGAAAGCAATAGTAGAAAAAAAATGAGGGTAGTAGCATTTTTAATTTAATTTTTTAAATTAATAGGCCAGTATACTTCTGGGTTGAGCATGTCTTCTTAAAGTGCTGATTTGTTGACCTTGAACAAACATCAATGTTAGAGCTCACTGTGTGTTCATAATCCTTAGCTGTGCTCTGTTCTTTGGAGGCTAATTTCTCTTCAGAACTATAAATAACAGATTTTGTTTGAATTTCATATTTAAAAAAATAGTGTATAAAGGTGAATAAGTTACATCTGTGGAGTGCAGTTGAGGGAAATGGCTAACATTTAATAAAGGACTCTGCTAACTCAAGCTTGTATTTTCTGGCAGCAAAGTGGTTCTGGAATCTGCAGGAGGCAGTTCAATGAACGGCCTTTTATTTTCATACTTTTTACCATAGCTATATAGACTGAATTAAAATAAAAAAAGAAAATGACTAACTGTTACTGGTACAAATTCTTCCTTTGGCTTTTTCTTTGTGCTTCTAGAAGTCTCAAATGATAAAGCATTCACTTCTGTAGTGCAATTTAGTTGTCATTTATCTTTTACATGGCAAGTTTAATGATTTTAGTAAATGTCAATCTGTTTTATTAAGTCAGATCTGAGGAAAAGTATAGCTAAGAAATTAATGTGATAGGACCAGGGTGATCATATTTTTATAAATAAATATTATATTATTAAGCAATACCATTTTGTTTTCTACTTTGTCTTTAACTTGATTGTTCTTTCTGCCTTTTCTTCAAGCCAAATCCTTGTTTGTCCCTTTGTCTAGTCTAGAATGTCTTTATCTAGTTATTTATTTATTTTATTAGCCCATCTTCTTTTGTGTATCATCTCTTTCTCACTGGTATGAGTTCTTACCAAATTCTGGGTAGATATTGGAAGTGTTTTGAAAGATATGCACATAGTATTCCTTCACTTAATGATTGACATTCTTATATTCTCTAAACCAGTCCTTTTTCTTTCCCCTAGCTCTAGCTCACCTCTCTTCCTCAATTTCCAACAAATCTGCAATGATTCATAAGTGTCTTTTCAGGTTTGTGGTAAAGTAAGTGGATACTTCTCTCCCAAGCTTTGAGAAATCTTAATTTTATGGCTTTCAGTAAAAACAGACTTCACTGCATTCTTTACTAACCAAAAGGAAGACAGCCATAGACATTTGAAAGTAATAGTTACCTGTTCCAGAAAAGTAGTGCAGTACAATGTCATTTCAAGTTAAGTAGAAAATGTAGGTGACCTGAAGTCAGTGACTCTTAACTTAAAGTGGAGTTTTAAAACCCAAGGTAATATCTATGTATGATAGGCAGTGGGTTGTGTGTATGCAACTTATATGTGTATATGCTGTGCTGTGCAGCACTGTGCCCTGTAATCATGCCCTGGTGTTTCAGAAAATGACACCAGGCAGCACTGTGCTTCCTGGAAATGCTATTAGGGACCTTAGTGAGTATATCATCTTCATAGAATAGAAGGAGGCTAAGTTGCTCCAAAACCAGTTTTCCCAATTTCTGGTCCACTGTTTTGTCAGCTGATATTACATGCTTGAATGGGTCCCTAGATGTAGTTTGTCTGCCAAACTTAAGTTTTTATTATGCAGCTTATAATAGGACAAACCATGAACTGTGCTGCAGAAAACCTTTTCTTTGGCAAAAAGAAAACAGCAAGGACAACAGTTTTTACGGTAATATTTTGATAGAAAGCAAAGCATTTTAGCTGCAAAAGGTTTTATTCCGTAACGACTTTGAGAAAATCCTGGACTTTAAATAATAGACTTCCTTGGTGATAGCTTAAAAAAAAGTGGAAAAAAATAGCCATCAAGGCAGATGAGATTAAAGCAGAAAGCTTCTGATTTTCTTTGTGATTCCAAATAAACTGGAAAGCTTCAGAGGGACATTGCATTCCAAAGTTCCAAATCAGTGCACAAACCCAAGGTTTATTCCCAGAGGTAGATTAATTTTAATTAAATGTTCTTGACTCTGGCGTGAGGTGCTGGGCTGACAAAAATGGACTGACCTGCCTTAGTTGTATCTTTATGCTTCAGATAGGACTGTGAAAAATATTTAAGCTTGAAGAGGAATCAAAATTAATTCAACAATCTAATCTCTTGAATATAAAAAAAGCAACAACTCAATGGTTAGTTCAGCAATTTTGCCTTCTCATGATGCTGAGATAATTGCATTTAATTCCTAAAATGGACATGTGATGATTCATCTTCCTGTACCATTTATTAATAGGGATTGGAACAAAAAGGAATTCTTGAAAGAAATTCAATTTAACTTGGGTTTGCATTTCTTAAAAAACCAATATATATTTTGTGTGCTTCCCATGTCTTGTAGCTCAAGTAAATGCAATGACTGGAGAATTTATTTTCATTTGGAAAATATGTATCAACATCTGAAGAAAGAAATTAGATCTTTGAATAAAGTTGAAAGCAAAAATAATTTAATTGCTACTTGGCAGATATATTTTTTTGATGCATAGATTCTTCTCTAAACAAGACAAATAAAGAACCTGAGAATCAGAGTGAGAAGGAAAAGAGGAAGACATGTCACATAATGAAAAAAGGAGGAATATTTTGTAGATGAGACTCACTCAAAACAAACTCTGGAGCTTTGGGTATTAGGGCTGGTACTAGTACTGTCTCAACTTCTCCTCAATAAACTTGTTTTGGATGATGATAGACTACATTGCGGTAATGACTAATGCACTGGAGTAGATCAGGACCATTCATTCCTACCTACTTTACTTCTTCTAACCTTCAATTAATTAAGAGCATTTATAACAATGCTTGTGTCCTATTTGTGGGTATTCACAAAAGCTGTCCGTTATTTTCAGAGTTATGCTCAGTGAAGCCAATTAAACCAGGAGATTTCCCTCAAGACAAGTGTTTAAAATATTGTGCTTTGTGTGGCATACAGGTACCTCTTTTGGAAGCATTTCTTGCTCTCTGAAAATGAGATTTATTTGGAAATTCAAACTGTGGTATATCAACAAATGTCATGAAGCCTTATTGTTCTGATAACAATCAATTATATAATTAACCCTAACACCCTCTTCAAAGCTTTTAATATAATGTCAGCACTGCCTTTCCTCAACTAACATAAAGTCCTTCCAAAGTAAAATATTTACACTGCCTTAATGCTTCTAAAACCCATGCTCCATGACATTGTCAAAGGAAATGAATTCCAGAGGTGTGTGATCATCAGAAATATGTTCTTCTGGTACTCCAATCAGTTGAAGATAGGAGCAACCCAGGAGACTATTAATCTTATAATGACATGAAAGGAAGATAAATTAGTTTCTTTGAATTAATTCCCAAGATATGGAAGACTCCAACTTTTATCCGGTGTACTGAACAGCAGAAATTAATAAACAATCCAGTGTATAGATGTGTTCTCTTAGCTCCTATTTCACAAAATGAAAAGGCTAATCTTAATCTTACTGTCATTTGGAGAACAATCTGTCTTCCAGTTTACACATATATTAGCCTTTGTTTCCATCACAGATCACCTAGGCACATTGACACCCAATATAAGTTTGGAGGCCTTTTAAGGTCCAAGTCAGTCATCTGAAAGCAGAGATACTGCAATAAATCTCTTAAGATGTTTTCCAGGTGACTAAAAGGAATTTCTAAAATTAATGAAACGCTTAATTTTACAGGGGATGAGAGCCAATTTCTGCAGTGTATAACTACCATGAACTTTAAGATCAATGTAATTGTTACTTTTTTTAATAATAAGGAGCTTTATGATCAACCTGTTCACCCAAAGAAGTGTTTGTGTGAAGGATCTCATCCAAAGAGGATGATAACTGTGTATCTCACAAAAAGAACATTATCTTTTTGCCTGAGTGTGTATATTGAAATCATTACTGTGCTGGGTGCATTTACATTGTTGGTAATCGTCAGTGGACTGTTGTAGGATTTAATTTTTGCTGTCTGCTTTGTGCTAATCATGTCCTCTCTTAAACTGGTGTAATTTGGGGAGTAAGAGATATATGTATGAACTGCCTGTGAGCACCAAGGGAATCAACTTTCACCTTGAATACATCATCCCGAGGTGGAGAGGAAAGACAGCTATCTGAGAACTGTTAGGGCATGTATTTTCAGCTTCTGTTTTTAGTATTTTACATTGTTAATAATGCATAATAATTTGTTAATAATATTTTAAATCACCCTTTGTTTTTTTGAAAGGTGACAAATTATAATTTTTTATGAAAGTGATGAAATCTCTTTTGTAGCAGATAAAATTTTCAATGCATTGTTTCAAAAATCAATCAAATCTCTGTTCTAACCCAGCACTTCTTGACTAGCCGACACATCTCATTGGTGAACCATCCAGAACTGCTAATGAGGCATAAAGCAGAATTCATGTACTGTAATGAGGTGCAAAGAAATGCCAATTGATTGTGAGTCAGCTGAAGGTAAAATTGGTTGAAATGTACTCTTCTAAACCACACGTTGCGCAAGGTGCAGCATCTACTGCATATTGAGCCTGCTGTATCAACGTGTATTATCCGTACTCTGCTTATTCAACCAGAGTGTAACAGCTTTCTGTTCCTGTCAGGTAATGCAGCTATTCCTTTAGTCAGGGGGATGAAATCTCAGTTAGACCTTTAACTCTGATTGCGCAGTTCATCCATCTTAATAGTATTACTTTAATACTTAAAAAAATACTATTTGTATATTTCATAACACTTCTATGAACATGCACAAATGTATATATACTGAAAGCTTAGGATGTACAGCCATTTCAGTAAACTGTCTCTGTGGAAAGTGGGGAATTAGTTATAGGATCATTCTATGACCCAGAATTTACAGACATTATTTGTGGAGAAAAACAGATGTGTTTCTCCCATAGGAAGCCTGCCAGTCTTGCAGACATGAAACAAAATTAGCAGTATGTATGAATTACTCTAGTACAAACTAGAATCATGGTCTTGCAGGTTGAAGTAATTTCTACATTTATTAGACAAATAGGTTGGTTCTTGTTTGTCAAATTTCTGCCCCAGCAGCTTTTTAGATAAATTATGTCTTAGGTAAGGGCAGTGGGTCAAACCCCACATAACTCTAGATTTTAGGGCTTCTTTTTTAATATGGGAGATCTACCATGAATAGGAATTTTGCTAGAAAACATGCAGATCCATAAAATGCCTGGAGTATATGCTTGGAAAATGCATGGGTGGGAAAAAGGGAGAGAATGTGCACACCTGGATTTTTTTTTTTGACATGGTGTCAGACCACAGCCAAGGCAGAAACTGGAAAGTGTTCTCAGATCCAGCAGTAGAAATGCAACCACAGAGTTATATTCATACCTCCTAAATAAGGTACTTAGACAAGCATAAGAACATTTCATTAAACCTATTTTTGGGCACTCATGCAATTTTTGGTCACATGAATTATCTTTCACTGTTGATTATACAGGAAGAAAAAGATGGATAGACTTATAAACTACGCACCTTAGTCATCTTTATTTAAGTGGAATGAATCTGGATGTCTTTGTTAATAATTTCAGACACTGATTCAGACAATCTTAATTTAACCTCTGAATTTACCTAAAATCAGTAACATCTTAAAGTTTTTAAGCATAGAATTCCCTAAGCAAGGAATATTTAGAAATGCCCAGATCTGGCAAGTGAAGCAGAAACTAGGCACTGGAGCTTTGTCGTGAACCAGAGGTAGGCAACAATGTTCTTAAAACTTAGGTTTTTGTGAATGTGTCATGTAGCATATAATGTTATTGTCTAAATAGCAGAATCCAAAATGCTTTATTCCACCTCTGCTGGGAAAAAAACCTCAATCTCAGTGCTATACCATTTCATGTTTTTAAGTTACATGATGCAACTTATTCACCATGTAAGTTGTATATTTTGTGTAATATTCAGAAGGGTGAGAAGAACAGAGATAAGAGAAAAAATTAAAATAAAAGATTTTGTGTAATTATTTTCAACAATTCTATGACTTTTGATATTGAAATAAAATTTCCCATATTGCCTTTCAACTAATATATTAAAGGGAATTCTGCAGAGAGGTTTGAAAAGCCATTATCTATACTCAGCTAAGGAAATTAACCAATAAGTTGAAGTTGTCTATGTTAAAGATAGCTTAAAAATAATTGTACTGGGAGGTATACCTGATTCTGAGGAATATCTACTGATTCATTTCAAGAAGTATTACTGTTGTGGTATAGTCTATCATCACTAATAACAAAAGGATTTTAAATGATAGTTTTCATATTTTCTCTTGTCCAATTTCTTTGGGTTTTTTCCTCTATCTTACTCATCCTGGAATGTGCAATTTGTAGGGTCAGTGCCAGTTTTTGTATGTGTCCATACTAGGCCTAAACAGCAGGATTTCCCAAATGAACATATGGCTTATTTCCTAGTGTCTGCATGAGGAGCAAAATCAAACCTATCATTGTGTTATCTGGGTTTTAAAAAATGTAGATTTTTTTAACACTGAAGCTATTTATAAGAAGTCATCTAGCGTTTAACTTTCACAAGTCCTCATTCTTTCCTTTTATAGATTTAGAATTTAATTAAGCCATAAGTGGTCAAAATAAGATAAAATCTCAGCTTCCAAATATTTTATTTGTAAAAAGTATTCTTTCCAAACTAGTAAGTATGCAGGTAAAATCTCAGGTTTAACTTTCTTGCTGCCTTTTAGAAGGTTGTAAAGCTGTATTGAGCAGTGGATCATGATTATTTCTGTCATTTACTTAGACCATGATGTGACATGGAAATGTGAGGTTTGGTCTCGTCACAGAACTTCAGCACACCTAATTAGGGACAATTGGCACTTTCCTGCTTAGAAAGTCCAAAGCTGGTCTGGAATTTCCCTTTTAGGCTGATGTAGTCTATACTCCTTGACTTTCTTGAGAATCTATATATGTCAAGGTTAATTTTGTCTTTCATTAAGAAATAGACATTTGCTTGCCTTTTTCCCCCATTTGTGTTGATGACATTAGTTCCGAGAATTTTCAGAGATGGGAATATCCAGATTCCTGTAAAGCTGCAAAATGTAAACTGACAGCTTATATTTGTATTTTATCCTGAATGTAAGTAGATTAATCAGTGTCCTCTTAACCATTTGGAGTGTTGTGGTACTTGCTGGGTGAGTCCATGACTGAGGAACAGTGCACAGACTGCTTCCACTGGCACTAGAGCAGTTCCAATATTTGAAACGTGCTAGAGGAGTAGTGCTGAACTGCGCTTTTGGGCCTTGATCCAAAGTCTATTGGCATGCAGTGTTATCCCTGATTTCACTGGAATTAGGCTACTAAACAGTTGCTGCTACAGGCAACAGTAGCTCAACACACTACACACTTTGAATAGCAAAGTTCTAGTACCCTAAGGACAATTAAGAGAATGAATTGGGGTTCACACCTCTTATCTGGAGCACTGACATTTTTCTTATCTGTAACCTGAACCAGCTCAATTAAGCTTCATTTCCTGAAGTATTTAATGGATAATGTACTTACAAGGTTTGTGATGATTAATGATTTTTGTGAAGCTTGTTCTAAGGATAAGTTATTATTATTTCATTACTTGGTATTACTGCTGGTGGAACAGGAGACAAACTTTGGTGCGTCCTTTATGCACGGGATACCATTAGCAGCAAGTCCAATGGAAACTGAGGAATGAAGGAGTTAAATACAACAGAGAGAGGTGGTTCCATGAGCACCAGAATCAATACAGCCTATAATGGTGTCATTTTTCTGTCCTGTTTCTTCTGTGATGTGCTGGAGGATCACAATAACTTAAGAACCTTTTCCTATCACTTATGGTAATTTTGTCAAAGTTAAGATGGCAACGGTGTGGTTATTTACTGACCATACTCTTAACTGTCTTTCTACTGCCAGTCAATGGGTAACCGCTCAGTTCTAGCCAGCCTTCCTCTGCGCCCACTGACTTGGGTCCTTCTCCTCCTGTGACGATGGTAATTTTCACACAGCATGCTGGAATTAAACTATTTTAATATTTATACCCTATGAAATTAACCAGTCTCCTCAAGCATATTAAACATGGTGATAGATGGTAATATGGACAGAAGAATGGATAAACAGACTGTCCAGGTTTCTAAGTCTCATATTCTTGTTTAAAAGCTGTAGCTTAGGCTAAAAGGAGAGTGTAGATTACTATTAAATGGCTAAATGGGAGAAAGATGAATAAGGACATTCAAAAGAATTATATGAATATGGATAGAATGGCTCAAAAATGGAAGCAAGGAAACAGGGAGATGTGGAAGATACTGAGGTAAAAATGCAAGAAAGAAGAAACAATATTTGATGGCTGAGCATGAGGATGAATTAACTTTCTTTTATGTTACTGTGTTTTGTTAGTGCATATTTTCTGTAACAACGTTTGGTCTCTTAGCTGGAATTTCAGTTCCTTCCATCATAGATCTGTGACCTGCCTGGGAATAAAATCAGTATCACTTTTCCATTCTCAATGAATGTTTAACTCAGTGAATTAAATAGTTCTTTCAATATTTAATTATTTTTCGGGAGAGAGAACAGTCTCAACAGCAAAGACAAATTCCCTTTGGAATAATCAAGAGGGTGTTGATGAGGACTTTGTGGGTATATTTGAGGAAGCCTGAAGGAAACTTGGGACTCAGTTTTCCATGTTCCCAGACACTGTTCTAACTGCCAGGCTTCCCATAATAAAAAGAAGGGTGCTTTTTGAATGACTGCTCAGGCGCTGGCTCAAGGAGAGGATTCATTATTGCAATTCTTGGGCAGAGACTGATGCTTCCTTTCAGCCTGGATTTAGGTACTTTTATCCTTTTTGGGTTGGGGCCTTATTTACATCCCTCTCTCTGTTTCCTATCATAGATATTTAGGATACTGGCTTCTGTGACTCCTATTCTTATGTGATTAAATTTGAAGTTGTAGATTTTGCCTTAGTTCTTGCTAAACTTCTCTTGTGCAACTGAACCTTTGAACACTGATGTGATGAAGTACAAATGAATGAGTGCTTTACCCCAAAAGAAAATATGGTTGCATTTCACTTGCAGCAGTAAAACGTCCACCCGTGAATTTAGTTTGTTTGTTCTTTAAATTTATGTCCCACCTTGGGACATCAGTTTGCTAATCTGAGCCAAAATGAGTAATCTTATAAACTGTAATAATATAACACCATCCAGTGTGCAAGGCCATTGTTGTTAACTTACCCATTAGCATTTGTTCAGATATTTTTGTTTTCATAATGAGAAATCTTGAACAGTCAAATCTTTTTAATCCTAAATATTTAGCTAAATGCTTTGGTAAGGGCGTATTGGAGAACAATGGTACTGCATTACAGGTATCTATGTGCTATTAATTACCCAATTTTATTTAGTGTCTAGATGAAAAAAATAGAGGCTTGACTTTCTGTACATTTAAAAAATCTCACTTTTATCCCCAAACTCCAAGTGACTTATCTCTACTATTTTCTTCTGTGATTCCATCAAACTATACTCATAATAGCCAGTAAATTAGAATGGAATTCAATCCAAAGTTATACTAGACAGTATCTTTTATCACAGAAAAATCTTTAATTTATAAACTGTTATGTATAACTTTAATTAGGTTGCATGACTTTACCTAGTTTAAGCTACAAATGTCTGTGAAATTACTTTTCTGTTGGCAAAAATCAGGAGTAATGCCAATAAGTAATGTTTGAGATAACATATTTGTACGTATTGTTAACTTTCTTTATACAACAGGTTTACTTTAAGAGCTTTCTGAATTCTGGAATCAAATTCAAAGAGGTTTAATCTTATATTTCAAATATAAATGTTTTATATAAATCAAAAAACATTAACACATACTTGGGAGCTTTCTAGAATAACTTTTCTTCCACACTACTTGTAGCTGGAGGGTGTTTATTAAGATTCAGCTTGGCTAGAGAAATAGGTATCTGTATGGATGTCAGTGTAGCCTGGCTTAATGGATCCAATGGTGCTTTCACAAGCTTGTCTTTTCATTTTGAAATAGGCTGTCAGCCATGTCAGGTAGTTGCTTAGACTATCTGGTACTTGTTTTTCCCATTCTGTGCAATATCTTTAAAGCACTTTGTGTTCTTGTCTATGAAATCCTTTGTAAAACTGATGTAGAAATTAAATTTGTTATTATTGTTAAGCCATAATTAACAAAAGCATGTACATGTATATGCAAATATAAACACACACAAAAGTATAAAAAAATCACTATCAAAATTATTTGAATCAGGCCCTCAAATGTTAGGAAATGTCAGAATCACAAGTGCTTGAGTACTGCTTGGCTTACCTACTGCATGTTGAAGTACAGTTAGGGGTGTTTTAGAAAAGCAGCCTGTGCATATTGGACCTCTTTTTCTTCCTAAGATGGATATTGGAGGTGTAGAGTGAGTGACCTGAAGAAGAGGAATAGAGATCTCAAGTGTAAGGAAGTTAAATATCAAATAGGCAAAATAATTAACTCTGGTCTTTTTCAGAATTCTTAAGTGAGGCTTTTAATCTGGGAATGCTGAGGATATAATTTCCTAAATATTAAAAATGACACTAAATCACTGTGCCCTTCACCACAAGAATTTTTTTTTTATATAAAAAGTACTGACACATTTGAAGGTCACTAACAGGATTGGCATAAGGTAACTAGTACCTGTACTGTTTTGTTCTGAAACGATATTAATGTAGAGGAAATAATTTTTTTTTGTGGTTCCACTGACTTCTTTTGATTGTCAGTTCCATCGTGGTTCTGAAAGGATGCGTACTTCAGTGGGCACAGCTGACTCTGCTTGTCCTCCTTCCAGCCTCTTCTTGCTAGGCTTCTTTGTTTCTTTGATTCTTCTCTGCCCAAACAATTATATTTTGAAAAAGGTGGCAGTAACTAACAAAAGGGCTTAGTAATATGTCTGCATTATAGGGTCAATACAATAACACAGGCCACATAGTAAATATGGAAAAGTATTGTTTATTGGCCAAAGGGTCTCTTGGAGAACAATAGAAAGGTCAGGAAAGAAAAGCAATTCTCTTTATTTTTCTGTGCTTTTTTTTTTAATTTAAATAAAAATCACATATTTCTAATCAACAGCAAGTTCAATCTTGATGAAAATTCCAGATGTCCAAAAAATGTGTATTTGCACAACGCCTCTGTCATTATAGTGGAATTTTTCTGCTAGTAGCAACTATGGAGTATTTGTCTTTAAAAGTATCCTTTTATCTTTTCTATATTAAGTGTTTTATTTGCATGAATACCTGCAGAGTACTCTTCTTCCTTACCCCAGAATTAAATGAAAAAAAAAAAAAAAGTTTTAAATATGTATCCCATTTTGTCAGTAGAACAGTTTTACAAATAAAGAATGTATGTCATAACTTCCATTTTAAATACCTGAAAAGGAAGACATAGAAAGGTGAATGTCAAATGTTCAGACCTTGGTTGCAACTACAGGAGAATTTTGGCCTTGTATCAGCTCCATGGTCAACATTGTCTCTGAACTGTTAAGTGGTGCATATGACTAATAATTATTTCAGTAACTTGAATCATTTGTAACAAGATGATTCTGTCTTGCAGCAGATAAGAAAATGTTGTCATTTTCATGGAATGAATGTAAAGGCAAATTTTATTATATTACAAACATGAATTCTCTGTAATGTAGGCAAGGTGATTACCAAGTATTAAGTTTTCATATTATTATGGCAAGATAGCCATAAATACTCACTGGCCCCTACTCCAGGATCTCAACAGTTACCAGCTTTGCCATACATATAGCCTAGTACTTTTTACCACAAATTGTAATACATTTCTCAAATACAAATGTTTCTATAATGCACAGTATACAGTAGGTATAAAAACAGATATTAGAAACTATTTTGTGTAGTATTTTGTAGGTTTTCACATGCATTTTGGGATTAGAGGATATTTTCTCTTTTTAAAATAATTTATTTATTTTTTTTAATATTTAACAGGGGTATGCGTCTTCTGTATCTCTTTTAGAGGGACCTGGAGATGAATTTTTACTATTTCTTTTTTTGTTTGAAAATCTGAGTTGTAGCTGCCATCCTTCTGGCCAAAGAAGCCTGGATGGGTACTCCCTTCTGAGCACATGAATACAACACTTTAATTAGCTGGAAGGTTGCTTATTCCTGTATCTTCTGGGATTAAAATCACTTTCAGTGGAAGAGCTTTAATAATGGCCCTCATTTTATGTTGGTTTATTTGGAGATTTTGTAATTAGTGCTAAGATGTTAAAAGCTGTAAATAGAAAATGAGGTATTTAAGGAAAATCTTTTTAATTGTTATTTTTCAATTTGACAGTGATAGAATATATTCTGTAATGTTAAGTAATGTCACTCTCTGGCACAAGCATTGAAAGAAAAGAGGAAAAATGTGTTTTGTAGTCATGGATAATTATTTTCTGTGCATTTAATAGTATCCATCATGCATATTATGCTGCAGAATCTCTCACTGTGTTCCATTAGATGACTGATTCTGCTTCTTGCTCTTTGGCTTTCTATACTGCATGTGTACTGGAGATGCAGGCTTCTTAGGACAGTGGGTTTTCCTGGAAGTAGATAGGTATGGAGCACCCAAAGAAGTGATTGATTTTGCTCAGTTCCATTATGACTGAATCTGTGCAATAAACTTTTAAAAGATGCTGGACTTCTTATTTTGAAATGTAGTACATACATAATGCAGCCATCCCTTTTAGTGATTGTTCAGGCTTGTGTGATAAATCATTGTCTTGATGCTGTGTATTCAGTACCTAACAGCGTAGTTATGTATAGAATGTATACTGTTTGCTTCAGTCATGAATTGATATTACATTTAAATGTTTGCACTAAAAAACCTGTTATCTCATGTAACGTATGGTATAGCTTTTCAGATATGAGACAAAAGGTCTATTGTTACAGTCTCAGTGCTACATGTTATTTTTTATATGAAGAATATTTTTAGAGTGCTCTTTCTGTCCTGTAGAGCTACCTTTACATTAAGAAAAAAAATTAAAAAAAATAGAGCTACGTACATGGTCACTGATATTAGTCATTTTTACAGGGGAGGGAAGAAGGAGGAGGGGAAGATGCAGAAATCCTCCTCTTATTAGACAGTAGTAACAGTGTGAGGATGCCTTGTCCTCATTTTTTTTACTTCTGAGATTTTATTGCTGGCAGCCAGATGTGCAGAAACTCCTGACGACAGCATCTATTCACTGCGTGTTTTTAATAGGCTTAGAGAAATATGAGTAGGGTACATGAAAGCAGCTCAGCTTCACACTTCAGCTGGGAATGCCCAAAAAGCTTACTGCTGTTTAGAATTCTTGCTACAGTCAGGAGAAAGCCGCACGGGTACTAAATCTTCTACGACTGTATTAGAAGAATAATGACTGTACAATTAACTATCAGCCCCTGCTCATTTAGGCACAGTTTTTACAGAGATCAGGAGAAATATGGAACTTGATTGGCATGTTTGCATTTGATGGTGTGTGCAAAATAGATGACTTTTAAGACAGGTGGTGAAGAAAAATAGAAGGGAAGGAAAGAGAAAGAAAATGCAATTTGAGACACTGCGCCAGGTCTGCAATTCTGTTTTATCTCATTTTCATGGGGTTTTCTCATCCCCTCCAAATATTTTACAAAATGATCTTTTTGGACAAACGTTGAACAACACTAGGTGAGTAGAAATGAAACATTTTTGCCTTACCATTTCTATGCTTATGCTGATAGTAATTTATTTGCATGTGTTCCAGTGGGGTACTTTTATAATTGCACTCTTAGATATTAATATTTTTATGGTAGCAGTGAGTCTCTTCTGTTAGTGCTTTTGTGTTTTATGTAAGGATTTAGAGGAGAACTCAGTCTGCAGAAATACAGCTAGCAAAGATAGAATAAAATATTTAAGATGGTTATGTATCTTTCAAATACATTAGCTGCCATTAGAAGCTAGCATTATTAGCTGTAATCCTTAAAGCATATTAAATATTCATAAACAAATTTGGCTGAGAAAATGATTTCTGTGTGGATGTGGGAGTGAAAGGATTAAATGCTCAAAAATGTGTCTGCTTAACCATGTATAATTTGTTGGAGGATGTAAATTAGTAGTCCTGCATACCTTGTGCAAAACAGGCAGAAAGCAGTTTCTTATTTTTAGAAAACAGATTCTGTGTGTGATGCTTTTCAATAATCTTTTTAACTGGCCAAATTACAGCTAATCAGTGGATGTTTTACAGCAGATCAGTCAGCTCAGTAGTCTATCTTTTTACGAACAGCTATGGTTTTGTGGGAATTAGAAATGATAGGGAGAAGTTGTTTATTGGTGTGAGATGGTTATTAAATTGGTTTCTTAGGTTTTTTTTTGGGGTAAGCTGAATTAAAAATTATTCATTTTTGTGGCATTACTCAGTAAACATACCATAATACTGACGTTTAGAACTTTTTCATACTGCTATTCAATATCAACAGTAAAAATAATGAAGAATTATATCTAAATGAGTATGAGTACAGTTCAGGGAGAAGAAGAATCCTGTAGTTTTTTAAAAAGATAGTGCACTGATGGAAACATTCTGGAAAAAGGGTGGAAGTAATATTGCAGAGACTATATCCAGCATTTTAATCTTCTCTGTATACGTGGGAGAAATCCCCTTCAAATGGGATATTATTGCTTAAATACAGTGATATTTGCACTTAATACTTCAGAAAACTGTTACCATTTTATTTCCCAGAATATTCTTGCAAGGATTCTCTCTGCTACTGCTGATGTTTTCTTTATGAATATTTTACTATTTATTTAATGTTACTGTTTTCAAGTTTTGATGTCTTGGTTATGAATTTCTAATTAGGCATGCAAATAATGGAGGTAGCTTTAGTAATCATAATCACTTTAATGAATTCAGATTTTTTTAGATATATATGAAATCTGTAGTCAATGAGATTTTTCTCACATCCCTTTGATGTACTGTGAAATCTTTGAAGCTCTACAAAATGGAGCAATAATTTATGTATTATCAGCTGTGATTCTAAAACAGTGTATATTTCCGAGAGCATAGTTTCAGGCCTGCAGCAACCAACAAAGCCCTTAGCAACTGTTCTAATCAGCTACAAAGTCCTGAATCTGGTTTTGCAGGTCAAAGTGCATGCTTTTTGCAGATTAACATGCATGCATTTTGTTATTTTTTTTTACAGATACATGTGCATGGTGCTTTTAGGCATGTATTTTGCTTGTAAGTCTCTGGCAAAAGCTGCACATGGTATCAGTTTCAAATCAAAAGACATCAAAGAATTATTTTATTGCATTTGCTGTGCCTGAGATTTAGAATTTTATTTCTTCTAAAAGACTGGCAAACAAGGATTGTTAGGAAACCCAGCTTCCTACCTAGTATGGTCTGTCTTATTAGAGATTAGAATAGTTCTATGTGTATAAGGAGCAATGTCGTGTTTTTCTAGATACCAATGCTTTTGGCCTCAAGAAAACATTGTGCAATTTTTTAACAATATGCAGCAGTAATCACGAGAGAGTAAGTCAAGCTTTCTGTGCCTTCTGAAGTTAAAGTTAGTTGAAAGTTATTTAAGGTTATTGAGTAAAAAGATTCTGTCTTCTGAATGAGTATCATTATTTTAAATTTGATCTTGATAAAAGGGCTTTGAAGAAGCAATCTATAGAATAGTCACTAAAAAATCTTGCTGATATTTTTTTTGGAGGCTAGTACTTTTTGCTGTTTTACTGACCTAAAAAAATCTATTTTATTTTTTCATATTAAATCAATGTGGTGTTTATTTTATGTGGATTTTTCACTTAAAGCTTTACACAGTTAATGTAATGCACTTGCTAAAAACTAATTGTTCATGCATTAAAAGTTAATGTTTCAGAACTGGTAAGGAAAACAAAAATACCTCTAGCATGTAAAAGGTTCTGTTTTCATGAAGTATAATGTGGTCTGTCTCTTCAGACTTTGAAGTTAAATACTTTGTCAGACTAAAAAGAGATGATCCTTTTTCTTTTTAAGGTTTTTCTTTCTGTTGTTACATCTAAGAAGTAAAAGTCAGTCCAGAAAGATAACAGCTGACATTAAGCACAGAATGATTAACTGCTGCTTACACAAAGTAATAATGTGAAGAAAACAGGTTAATGCATACTACTAGTATAGTAGATAATGGAATATAAACCAGAAAGTCATAGGGAACTAAGTAGTATGCATATTACTGTAACTGAAAATATATTCCTATTAATTTTCACATCACCTGTTCTTGGTGTTCTTCAGTTCTTCTGAAAGTTTTGATACACTGTGATTTTGTTGCAGGAAAGCCAGTTTTCTCAGTCTTTGCTTTCTGACGTTTTACCAAACATTAACAGAAATGTTTATTAAACTGTTTTTTATAATTTCGCATAGAAACCTTATATGAGTTGGGGTTTTATTTACTTATTTTTGTGTTGCAGTAGCTGATGTGAGAGGACTCAAGTGATATTAAACTCTTCATGAGTTAGACTGATTTTAACATTTAAATCAGTTTAGTTAATCTCTGCTAACAACTTCTGTTGGAAGAATATTGCAGTTCCATTCTCTTTTGCCAGCTATATAGCAATACTTTGCTGTAGGGTGCTATTGTGAGTGTAAAAAAGAGAGCTGGTTTACTGGGCCTTCCTTCTGGTCCTGCATGTCTGTCTGACATTACCAACTCCAGCCAGCTGAAGCAGTAAGAGCTCTAACCTTACCTCAAAATTGTGTTTCACCTATGTTGGGGATTGTAGTGCAATTTCCTGTGTAATGGGCTGCTTTTTGTGAAAAATGGTTAGAATTACCTCATGTCGGGAAGTCACAAGAATTGTTTGGCATCCTTAGCATTTGGGAAATACCGAGTTTTTGGGATAAATTCTTCATGTGTCTGGGAAAAGAAATCAGGAGACCTTTTCTGAAAACATATGAAGTGCTTACATTACATCTGAATTCTAAAACAGCATCTAAAGGAACTTCAGTGTTTTTGCAGTCTGTATTTTTTTTATGACTTTCAGTGACATGCTTTTCATTCAAATGGGTAAAGACAATGAAATAAAGTTTTAAAATGTCTTTACAAACCTTTAGTTATCAGTTAAGCCGGATTTTCTGATTGCCATTCTTGTTTTAGCATTTATGATACACATACTGTGCTGTCAGATGCTCTATTTGTAGCAGCATGCTTTGTGAAGTCACAGTTGCTTTGGGCAATATTCAGATTAACACATCACTGCATAATGGTGAGTATCCTTTGTGACTAAAAATGATACAAACTGTACAGAGCAGTATCAGTCCAATTTTACCATTGCAGTAGATAATAATGGCTTTTCTCTGAGAATGGAAAGCAGTGGTTTTACCTGGTTTCTCCCACAACACGTTACTTCTTTGCTACAGCTATGTGAAAGTGAATTTGTTGTCTAGGTTGGCCACACAGGGGCATAAGATAACTAATATATTCAGCCCCAAAATAGTACAAATGTTGTTCACAAATTCTATGTACAGCAGAGATTTAGGAGTGGTCCACATTTTGAAATTAGACACACTTCCTTTAAAAAAGTAAACTATATTTTCTTTCATTAAATTGAATGCCAATATTTGTAAAGATTCTTAAGACTTTTCACATTTTCAATCCATTGATAACTATCTTTTACATAAATACATTGATTCTCAAAAAGTTACTAAAATACCTAATAAATATATTTATATATATACTTCTAAATATACCTATGAGCTATTTATTAATCTCCATTTTGTAATGAAGCCATCATGTGATGTCAAGAATTACTGGCACAGACAATTGCTGTTTGTCATGGTGCAAGTAATGATTACTTTGACATTGAGAGAAAACATAATTTTCTTTTCCTTGTTGGGAAACAATTTTGTAGATATATTTCTGTGAAATAGATTTGAGTTTTTTTTTCTGTCTGTATTATTTCAACAAAACAAGATGTTTGCTATAATTCTAAGAGTATGTTGCATTTTCAAATATTATAAGTCTAAAAGCCAAAGATAAAAACAGACTGGTAGTCTTAGAACTGAGAGTATATTGCATATATTCTGACATACAATAGAGAATAATAACTGAAAATGCCTCTCTTCTTTTTCAAAACCTAGCTTGTCTATGACTACATTGAAAAATTTAGTCTGTTGGGATTTTCACATCTGCTCTCTTTTAACCTCGATACTAGATTCATATAATCCTGTTTTAAATAATTTTCTGAAATTTGCAGCTGATGTGCTTTAGCAATTGAAAAACCATGCAATGTTGAAAAAAAATATTCCAGAACTTTTACTTGTATTTCTACTATGTATTTTTTCTTTAGTGAGTTAAAGGCATAGCAAAGCTATTTCCTCCCCTGGATCTTAACTGTTTTTGTTTTACATCAGACAATTCACAACAAGAATTCCAAAACTAAGCGAATACCAGCTGTAGATGTCTGTATTATTTGAGAGGCGTTATCCATGTCAAATGACCCTTTTTTTTTTTTCCTAAAATTGGAGGCATAAGCCATGTCCAGATGAACCCCTATATGCATATATATATATATATATATATATATATATATAAACACTTCTCTAAACAGAAGGGGGAGACTGGCTGGGTCAGCAAGTTGAGATGCTCTTAGAGCTGTGCACTTGGCCTTTTTTTGCACCTTTGCTATGCATCCCTCTCATAGAGTGCTCTATGTCTTTTGGCCCTTAATTTGTTACTTTGGGAGAAAATGGGACAAGCAGCATGAGTTTTTAAATCTTCTCGTCTTTCTATTTCCCTTGAAGGAAGCAACTGAATGTACTAACTTGCCTCAAAGCTATTTCTTTCTGAGCAGTTCTGTATTCCATCCTGTCTTGGCAGCTGTTGGCTTTTGGGTTTGTTTTTTAAATCCCTATTTCTAGGAAAAACCATCCCTGTAACATCCTGTTACAGATATTTTCAGAGAGAGAAAAGTAAGAGATTTCCTTACAGAACCATTTCTCTTCTCATCTCTTCCAGCTCTGGAGAGAGATCCCTTCTGTTACTTCCACCTCAGTTGCTACAGATTTAATAAGGTGACATATGCTTCCTCAATGAATCTCACAGAGCTGTGGATATTTGTAGCCATAAAAGGCTTCTCTCTATTCTCATTGTGTATCAGCTGCTGTTGTCTGATGATGGTAATAAAATCCTAGCCGGTATATGATCTTAACCTCCCACCAGGAAGAAAAAAGAGGATGGGTCAGAGGTAGATGATTTGTCTCAATTCAGATAGTATGTTAAATTGACAAATTTAAATAATCCTAGATTTGGAAATGATTCAACATGCCTTAAAACTCCTTTTTTTTTTTTTCTTCTCACCTGAGAGGTGAGAGCAACAGAAATCTAAGTTATATTTGAGTTTCCAAGTACAACAGTTTTGATCAGAACATATAAAAAGAATCTCTTTACATTCTTGAATAACTCAGATAATTCCTGTCATTCCTCAGACCATCTGCATAAGATGTTAGTATTAGCTTCTTTTTCTGGAAGAAGAAAAAGCAAAGGCCATGTTAGTAAAATACGACTAGTGATTTTGTGTGCTCAACTTGAAACATTTTAGAGATTTGCTCAATGACAAGAACCCAGTGGTTTATGAAAACTGCATGTTCCAAATGGACATCAAAATCAAAGTTGCTAGTTATGAGCCTTGATTAGGTGAAAGATACATTTGGGGATAGATTGAACTGTGATGACTGAAACAATAACTAGCCCCAGCTATCCATTTTACCCTTCTTCAGGGTGCTGTCATTCTGATAAAACTGTCATAAATGCTATACAAATTTGTTCCATACTGTCTCAGTTTAGAGTTTGGTATATTGGTGGGAGACAAAGTCAATACACCAGACCTTTTGCTGTAGCTGGTCAGACTCATATTCATAAATATTTCAGTTTCTCCCACTGGTGAGAATCTTCATCAGTCCTGCTTTGCTCAGTACCAAGTATGTAAAAAAATGGTTACAGCACTCATGTAGTCCCTCACTTTGTTTTCATTCATTACCTTACCCTTTTAGCTCTTTCCCTTTTGGGTCAGCAAGTTAAATCATGCATACATCTATGACATAATGTGCCTACCACTGGCACTATTCATTTACCAGGTCAGTAATAGTAATAAAAATGCATTGCAGAAACATGGGGCTTCAAAAAGCAATATTTATTAGAACTAAGATAGGTCTTTGCATTCCTTGATAGAGGAGTTTTGCCACTGTTCCTGCAACCATTACTGATGAACTGAAACAGTGGAACAGAGGAAGACCACTTCTGTTGCTGTGGGCCCTGCTGTTTCTTGATGGGTTTATTTCTCTTTTTGATCTTTTTGGCATAGTGTGATTCTGGGTAGGAAGAGAATTAGAAGGGAAACCTATTTAAACCTCTGCTATCACAACTTACAGGTGGACAGAATACCACAACTAAAAGTGGGAAGTTTGGCTGTGCAGGTGTTGTCGTTTAACTGCAGACAGCACCAGAGTACCAGGCAGCTGCTCACTCACTGCCCACCCTCCCCCAGTGGGAGGTGGGGGGGAGAATCAGGGGAAAAAAGGTAAACCCCATGGGTTGAGATAAGAACAGTTTAAAAATTGAAATTAAGTCAAATCTACTACTACTACTACTACTTGTGTTGGAAAGGGAAGTGACAAAGAGAGAAATAATGCTCAAGGAAAGAAACAAGTGACGTACAATACAGTTGCTCACCACCACTGACCCAGCCAGTCCCCGAGCAGTGACCCTGGACCCTGCCTACCCAGATAACTCCCCCCCCAGTTTATATACTCAGCATGACGTCATATGGTGTGGAATATCCCTTTGGCTAGTTCAGGTCACCTGTCCTGGCTGTGACCTCTCCCAGTTTCTTGTGCCCCTCCAGCCCTCTCGCTGGCAGGGCATGAGAAGCTGAAAAGTCCTTGACTTTAGCAACAACTAAAGCCATCGGTGCATTATCAACATTATTCTCATCTTAAATCCAAAACACAGCACTGCGCTTGGAAGAAAATTAACTCTGTGGCAGCCAAACCCAGGACAGTAGGTCTGGTTAAACTGGGGAGGATGGAAGAGCAGCTACACTGCTTCTTTCCTGTCAGGTGAGACAGGGCTGTCCTGCTAGTTACTAACTGTGGCTGTAATGTCCCTTTAAGATTTCTTAGGAATGTACTCTTGATTTTGTGCTATAAAGGTAGAATGAAGCTTTACTCATAGAAAACACTATGTTTCAAATCAGTTCAAGAGAGGTTGGTATCTAGGCCTCAGGTGATTTACAAGATTCTGAGAAAAGGAATGAAAAATATGATATTGGCCCCTGAAAAACTGTGAAATCCAAGATGAGTATTGGTGGTAATGGTATCATTTTAGCTTTATCCTGAGATAAAAGGTTTGAAGCAGAAGTTGGAAGTATTTCAAGTCCTTGGCTTCTCTTCAGCATGTGCTTTGCAGTAGGGAGGCAAAGGCAGCTATCTGGTAGCTGCTTTTGGGTTTCTGCTTTTTTTTTTTTCTTAACCTGACAAGAAATAAGAATGAGAAATGAAATAAAAATGTTTTGTATTAGAGAAAATATTGTGTATTTTGTCCCAAATTTGTTTGACAGGGATTACAGATTGAATTGCCAAAACATTAATTTTATTTGTTTTAGAATAAAAATTTATTTGGATTTATTGTACAGAAGTCAGACTGAATTTGCATGGTGTCTTTATGTATTAGAATGAAACATGTCTTGATTAATACACTTTATCCTCCCTGCAATTTTTGACTTATCTCTCTGATAAAGATATATTTCCAAATTCCTATCTTCTGGTATTCAAGATAATACTTTATTGTGAAACTTCATCAATATTTTCAATAAATTATTTTTTAGTCCCTGTCTTTCAGATAGTAATAGCCATATATATTATAATAGGAACAATAACCTTTACTTGTTAAAGGGTGCACAAAATTAAGTTGACAAGCAATGTAATGCAAGTATGATAATTGTTTTAAAATAGTTATAATTTTTAATCTATAGAAAAATATGTAAAGTCACAGAGAAATACTCTATAAGCAAAGAAACTTAGTGTGTGGTTTAACTATTGTGCATCACAGATGGGACCTTATGGTGTGTACTACGCACACATATTTTTAAGTAGATAACTCATTTCATTATTAAATATGTAGTAGAATAATTAAATGAATATTTATTGAAAATTTTAGTATATTTCTCCATGTGACTCATTCAGAATAGTGACTTCAGAAGATGATGAATAAAACATTACTAAAAGATGGAACCTCAGAATTTCAAGATGATTTTATGCTCTAATTATTGATTTATTATCTCGACTCCTACAAAATTTATTTGCAAGTGTAGATATACAAACATAATTTAAAAACTATGATACATATATGATATTTAGATATACAGACATAGTTTAAAAAAACATTTTCATTAAAAACTTCAGCTGAAACAGCAGGCATAAAATCTCTTCTCTTACCCTTTCTTCTTCTATATACCAATGTTTCTCTTTAAATGTCTTGACTTTCCTAATAGCATTTTTTATGTTGTTCCTCCTGTGTCTTCAAATTGCACTCAGAGCAAGTGCATTTTGCATGGATGTTGGGACCCCAAGGGTAATCACTGTTTTATTCACTTGAGGCGTTCTATTTTTCAGTGCTAATGGTGGCATTGTTCTGCTGTAAAGTTACAAGAAAAATGTGGTTTTTAGGGAAGACACAAATTTTATAGTTCTTCTGTATCACGGTGACTCTAACACTGTTTGATCATTATTCAAATAACCTACAGTAAAAGCTTCTATGTGCCCTGTTTAGGCACTTAGAACAGTAAAAGCAGCTTCATCTCACTGTCATGCTTTTGCAAGTTTTGGAAAAGTGTCAAGGAGGACAGAAAGGATTTTAAAATGCAACAAGAACTATGACATTAAAACCACAGCAACTCAATTTATGTGCAGAAAGGCTTGCTTGTGCTTAGCATGGATCTTTAATGTTAAAGTATGCTCATTTGTAGGACACAGCATAATCATGGTGATTATAAGCTACTCCTCGTGCTTTTAATAGTAATTCAAATCTCTTATTTTGGAATAAAGCATGAGAAGAAGGTATTAGTGTCGTTCAGTCAAAGAACTGCAGGGTGCAGGGGTCTGAATTCTACACCTGCCACTGTCAACATCTCCTTTCTAGTGCCAGGAAAATCATATAAACTTCACTGCTGCAGTTTTCTGGGATATATGTCATATTTAATATTTAATGGGAGTCTCTGAAGTTTAATTTATAAATATTTGCAGAAGTCTTCATGATCCTGGGTTTGTAAGTATGCACAAGTGAAAGGTCAAATTAAATTTGCATTCTGTTGTCTGGGAATCTAGGTTAATCTTTAGGTTTTAGCTCATGTGGCAGACTAACTTAAATATCTTAGAGATACACAAGGATTTTGTGCCTTACCCTTCACGTGCACCAAGGATGCCCTCTATGTCATACCAGCTGCAAATCGCATCATATTACTAACTACACTATTTCCTTGCATACTGTCAGCTACACAGCTGCTGTGTCCTCTTTGTCTTGAGACAGGTCTTTCAAAAGGTTTTCTCATTAATTTAAGACTTGAACATAATTTCTCAATTTTCTATTCATATACAAATATAGCAAATGTATTTGTATTTCCAAAGAAATTCTTAACAAGTGTGATGATGTGCACTAAGCATATTTGATAATCATAGAATCATGTGGGTTGGAAAAGACCTTTAAGATCATCGAGTCCAACTGTTAACCTGGTACTGCCAAGTCCACAAATAAACCATGTCCCTAATGCAATATAATAGAATATAATTTATTTAATGTAATGTAAAATGTATAATTAATAAAATAATATATAATATATCATAATAGTTGTCAAGTGTAACAGGGACACTAAAAAATTGGACAACTGTATAAGATGCACAGAGACTATGCTTACAAGATTGCACTGCTGTACAGAAGTACCTTGTTCTTCTCTTAAGCACAGAAAAAAGATCCTTAGCTCTGCAGGGGGTGTTTTGTGGCCTTCTGATGGTGAATGGGGAAAAAAACTGCAGATCTGCATTGTTTGTGGATTTTATTGTTGCAGTACTTCCATGCAACTAATGCAACTTTACTGGGTTTTGGTCTGTTGATGTAACCCACTGTGAGTAAGTCTACATTTTAGAGTTCGCAGCTAAATATAGAAATAAACACAGGTGAGAAATTTGTACATTTCCTACTTACCTTTAGCTGGGAAACCTTTTGAATAATCACTGGTGTCTAAATGCTGTCTCAGTAATCACTTTTCTACTGAAGCTATTCAGGGTACATAAATCAGTATTTCATTGTGATCACGTGGGTTGATATCTGAACTGTTCTTGTGTCATATAGAAAAAAGTCTGTTGCATAATATCACCTTCAATTCGAGCAAGTGAATATTTAAACAACAGTTTAGGTCAGATGGAGAACTAGCTTCAAATCTACTGCTGCTTCAGCTTAAGTGAGATGAGCTAACTAAAAAGAAGAAAGAAAAAGATATTTTTTAATAGGTCTTTGGCAATACATCAGCTTTACTTGAATTCTGGGAGAGTCGTTATAACAATTTCAAATTTGGAGTGATGTGTTAGTGATATATGGTTTCGTCTCCAGCAAACAGTTAGCTCATTGTAATTGCCATGAAAATGTGTGGGAAAAGTACACTGAAATCTAAAGAGTGCAACAGTGTGGAAATAAGATAGGAAATGGTTTATCATATAGACCTGTTCACTGAGTTGCAGTGTGTTATTTGTATCTCTTGCTTATCTGTATTTTTCTCCTTTTCCTGCTTCAGTTCTCTCCCCTGACAAGAAAATGCTGCAAAATAAGTGAATATCCTTATTAAATCATGCATCCCTTATGTAATGCAAAATTTAAACTGTGGCAATAGAATGGAATATTTCATTATCTTAATGTACGTAAATAACAGATTTCATAAATGTTCAGTTCTTTCCTAGTTAGTTTGTATGGGGATGAATCTCATTCTGCTGCATAACAAAAGCGCTTTGCTCAAAGTTCAACATCTTTCCTGCTTATATCATTAGCTAAAAGCAAATAACTTATCTTTGTTTCAGTTTTTCAAATGATTTTGCACTAACGGCCATTGATGGCTCTCTTAATTTTCCAGAAGAAAGTGCACTATAAATTATAATCAAAACCAAGGTAAGGTAATATATTCTCAGGCAAATCTATTAATTTCAGATTTTTATCAGCACTGTATGGGATTAGTCTATGTACTGAGCAGATCTAGAAAGAAAGTTTTATTTTCTATTATTTTGACAAGGTTTGTACTTAACCACTTCTATGCAGTGTATTTTTAGGGTGTTTTAGCAAAGACTGAACTGGATACACAGAAAAAATACAAGAAAATGCTACAATGATTAATTTTAATGCACTCTATAGTGATTGCAAATTGACTAATGCCAGCATGAAACTGATACAGTCATAGTAGGGACCTTTGCATATACACCACACACCCGGACTTTGCCTGTACTCAAAACATGTCAGGAAGTCCAATTTGGTGAACTGGAAGAAGAGGTTTATGAGAGCCGCTGTGAGGAAGGATACTGTCAACATCACAGCAGAAGTCTGTATTAACTCTGCAGTGAAAGCATAGCCTCCATTTCACCTGATTATATTTTCTGTCTCTATACACTTTGTGCTGATTAGCTGCACTTTCTGCTGCAGGGATGCTGCATTTTATTTGTGGTATATAATCATGTATAATAAGTAAGGCAGGTTGAATATTTAACCAGGAATGATACTACATTTATACAGATATCCATGTACTATCATAGATTAATTTTGGTTCCATAGTTAATGTTAAATCCTTTTTTTCTTTTTCCTTTGGAGCAGAAAATGTAACTGTTGCTTTTGTGAAGGAAAACAAAAAACCTTAGGTATTCCTAGCATTGTCTTAGGAAATCTAGATTTGTCTGAGTATCTTGAAGCAACTTTAATTTTGTAACATAGTATTTTAAATATGTACATACTAGGTCTTGTTTTTTTCCAACTCTGTACAAACAGTGGGAGGAATAAGGTACTAGTTTAACCTTTTTCAGTTTCTTTATAGCTATATGATCTGCTAATGAAAAATGAAAAAAGGCTAAAAACAGCTAACTAAAGGTTGCTTTCCATGAATCGTTATTGATCATCATTAGTCAATAGAGATTGTTTTTACTCTGGTGGTTTAATTATTTTAAGTTATACATAAAGAAAGAATTTATTTTTTTAAGGAGGATTACAATATCTACTGTTGTCCTCAGGAAATCTAACACAGTAAAAGCACTGCACATTTCTGCCATGAAAAAACTTGTACAGTGTTCCTCCTAAGCATCCTTACACTCCTTCCCTAAACCATCTTTCTGTATGTTGATGAGAATTTTGGCTTCTAGTGAACTAATTGGAAAAAAGACCTTTATATTCAAATTCTTAGTGATGAACATATGTTTATTGTATGTTACTCAGGAACTAAGACTGAGATAACAGGCTTTTAGAAAATAGCAGTGAACTTTAAATAAACATCATTTGTAGAATGGAAATTTAATATTTTCCCACATAAACCCCAGAGGTGCCTTTGTTGGGACGGACCATGACTGGCAGGTTGTCACCTACCTGAAAAGTTTTGAACACCATCTTAGGTTTTGTGTAGTATTTCTAACTGTGAAATTCAAGGTGGAACATGCTGTCCTAAACAACTCTGAGGCACTGGCACTTGGATCACTGTGCATAATTCTGGACATACATTTTTAGCAAATCTAGATTTCAGAAAAGCCATAAAAGGTGGTTAAAAAAAGCCAGAATAGAATAATGAAGAGAAATGGAAATATGTCTAGGTTTAGCCAGAGTTCAAAGGAGACCAATGAGCAGCATGTATAGGAATTAATTATTTAAACAGCAAGAAGGGAAGAGACTTATTTAGGAAATTAAAAATCCTGAAGTGTGATGTGATCAATAGAAGGTTTTGACTGAATGCCCATGCAAATTCTTTAATCTAACACATTATAGAAAAAATCACATAGGAAATGGTTTAAACTTAAAAAAATTAAGAACTTCTGAAATTAGACTGAGAAAACTCTAGAAGATGTACTGTAGAGAAAGATCCTTCATTGTCATGGAAACAAACTAGATGATCTAATAAATGTTTTCCATCTCTAGCTATGTTCTATTTCTGTCATTTTTTTTCCCAGGTGAAGTTAGAAAAAGGAGGCATTTTTTATTATTTTTACTGTCTGGCAATACAGTATGGTATACTAACAGCTGAAATTTCAGTACTATCGCTGGAAGTTTATCTTTCATTACATTTAAGTAGGAGTTATTGTTTCCAGTACATGAATGCCTAATTAAAACATATGGACTAAATACCATTATTAACAGAGCAAATACTATTGCTACTGTCTCTGTTGTTTTATGCATCATGTGAGCATCACTTCTATTATTTTGCGAATTCTACTGTCTTTCAGTCCAATGCAAGTAGAAGAACAGAAACTAAAATTAATTTTATTTAGCCTTTACCTAAATTATCCCTTTGACAAGAAACACCTTTTTTCAGAAGAATGGACTGTGTTTGTATGTTACATTTTACACAAAAGTTCTTATAAATTATTTGCTTGCAATGTTATCTAAGGAATAATATCACAGATAAAATATGAACTTCTTCCCATAAGGTGAAATATTAATTTGACCTAGCACCAATCTAACACCTTTTTTTTTTCCGAAGATGTAAATGTTACCTGATCATGTGGGAAGTTTGTAGTTAAAACGGTATCAGAAATTGTGTTTTCTTAAATTCCAATTCTATATTAAGTCTTTCTTTACAAGACTTAATTCAGAAGTTAAGTGTATGTAAAAAGAAAGAGCAAAAACCTCGAGGGACAGAATATATAGGTTCTGAAGGCATTTTTAATGCTCGCTACACTTATCTGCAATTTCTAAGTTTTCAGCAGAAAGGTTTTACCCTTTGCATTGCTAAAATAGTTTTCAGTTGTATAAGGTATTTGAGGCAGACAGTATATTTACAAACACATGAAATAGAGCTTGTATCAAAAATTCAAAATCTAGAAGGAATATTTCAAAAGCTAATACTGAGCTTAAAAGACTGTGTGAGGCACCAAGAGCATTGTAGGCTGCAGAAGGAAACGAGACCTTTGCCCAGCTCTGTCTCAGCTAACTTCAGATACTGATTAAAGCACCATAGGCTTCCTGTGAAATTGGTGGAGAGACACAGATATTTTAGCGCAGAAACCAGCTGACATATTTCAGGCAGCTACATTAATTTAAGTGTTTTGCTAACCAGAAAAGGTGAGGTAGTAGTAGCTTTGTCTTTTGGGGGAGCTGGCATCTACAGAAGGATGTGAGTGCAAAGGCTATAATTGCTATTCCCTGAAAATTTCCTTGCTGCCTAGATTCCACCTTCATACCCCTGGCTCACATTGCATTTTACATGCTGAAGATGATTAACCAGTTAATGGTAATTATGAAACTCAGAGTATTCTGAGAAAGAGAGTGTGAGACTAATATTAATCACCTCATATGAATACGACTATTAGATGCACCCAGATCTTGAATCAGTTGTCTAACTGAGGTCGGTGTATCCTTGTTACAGTGATCTGAGTGGTTATTTTGGCATTATAAGGTATGGAAATATTTAATGATGATGTAACTTCTAAAGAAAACAGAAGTTGCTAAAGAATAAATATTTGTTCACAACATTAAGAATTTATTTTTCTTTAGGTAAAAGCAGTTCCTTCTACTTAGGCTGTAAGAAGATTCATATGCAGAAAAGAACTATGTATCCTATTCATATGTATCTCAAATAGTGTGATAGAGAAATGCTGTCCTTTTCTTTCCCTTAGTGGTTGAGATGTAGTGTCTTTATAAAATAATTCTTATTCTTTCATCTAGGTACTGTGGTTGTTGATAGTGCTGCTTAAAGAATAAACACAAAAATTTTATTATGTAAAAATTAAATTAAATAAGTAATAGAAGATTAATGAAATTCAAATTACCACAGCTTGAGTCTGTGAAAACTAAAACTTTCATTAAGGCTACTCAAATAAATCTATTGAAAAACAAAAAAAGCTTTGAACACTCTTTTAAGTAAAGGTCCAAGGCTGCAGCAGTATCTGCTGGTCCCTGTATTCTTTGACAGTGGTGGAACCTTTTAGAAGGTAAATTTGTTAGACAATTCGCTGCAAACACAGTTCAATGTGGTTTGCCAAAAATGAGCTCTATATTGTTATCCTTTGCCATAGAAGCAGCTTATTTCCAACTATATTAATTATGAATACCAATACTTCTCCTCAGAGTTATTTTTTCAAAAGCCTTTACTGTTTATTTTGAATATAACACCATTCAAGTTCCTGCACTTTACAAAGATAGTGTGATTTCTAAAGTGAAAATATAAAATATAATTTTACACAAAAAAATTATCAGAAAATATTGCATACTCGCAAAAAATCGTCATATTCCCATAGAAAGTACATTTTTAAATAATGTATTTCAGCATATTAAAATTTCACTTAAATCTGTTCTACATTCATGTTAGTCTACTGATAACCTCAGTGCTGCCTACCTTTTCTTCCCCGCGGCTTTCAATAGCAGCTGTTGCAGCCAAACCCTTGAAATGAAAAAAAATCATCAAAAAATATAGCCACATTTCCCAGAAAATTAATTTAGGCTCTATGCACCAAAAAAAAAATTAGAATACTAATTCATTAAAAGTAATAAGCAATGCTTGTGAAATATTTGTCTAATAAGATGGTTATATTGATTCTTATTGTCTTTAAAGAATAGCCACAGGAAAAAAAAATACTAACGTTTAAAATTAAAATCAGATTTATCATTAACTGATTATTTCTGATCTAATTTTGTCTCTTGTGCTACAGTCTCCAGAACTTTCTCGTTTTAGAATTTTTAAAGTTTTTTGTGACGTAGAAACCACATAAAATTTAACTGAATTTCTCTGAAATACTGTGAGACAATCACAATTCATTCAAGTAAAAAACATGCTTTGCCAAATGCTGCAGGACACATATCCAACTGCATTGCCAGTCTGACTGGTTCCTGATAAGCTTTCCATTCAGTCATCCAGAGACACAATGTTAGACTATAAATTATTATGAAAATCCATCAAGGATATCTTCCAGTGTATATCTATATCTATAGACGTATACATATATACAAATTTTAAAATACATTTAATAAAGAGCACAATTTCATGACTGTCCTAAAGAAGAATTACTATTTTTGTCTATTTGGCTTACATCTTAAAAAAGAAATGTGTGCATCTTTTAAGTTAAATAATTAATTGAAATCTGTGGATAAGTACTTAGGTAATCATGGTAAATCATGGACACCCACATTTTTATGACTAAATTTACGTACTGCTTGCAGTTTTGAGAAGATCCTACCAGTTTTGCAGAGCCGAGCTTCTTGTCACCTAACAAACTTAATAGTATGGTATGAGATTCCAACGTGAGGCAGTCTTTGATGAAGTAGGCGTGCTCAGAGACACACAGGACAAGCAGAGAGCCCTGAGGCCAGCACAAGACATGCTGACTGTGGACAGGCTCACACAGAAACACAGCTTAGTTGTAAGAATATACAGCTGTGGCCTGGGCTCTTTTGCCCTCCTGCTAGTGAAAGCTATAAGGACCTCTTAGAAGGTGACTACAGTGAAAGATGCATAGGAAAAAAGGGAAGTATTGTGAGCATCAATGGCTCAAAACTGGATCACAGAGACACCAAGAAGAACACTCCAGGTAATGGCCACTACTCTCTGGAGGCACCCAGGAGGTGGGGGATGCTCCAATCAGAGATACAACTGAGTCAGTGGAAGCAAGAGATGAGGGAGTGAGAGCAGATCCCCAAAATGCCAAAATACCCAAAGGATTTTCTTTGCTGGTGACATGGATGTCCTGCTTCACCAGGGCTGTGAACATGGTGGAGTCTTGGAGGAGGGCCACCTATTTGTTGGCTTAGGTATCCCATATACTGCTTAGAAACATAGTGGGTCAAATTCTTAGATTCCTAAATCTTCTCATTTGCTGTGTAAGAACTGTTAGTGACTAACTTAATATTTTGGTTCCCACTTCATGAACTACATACTTACGAGGAAATTGTCATTGTCCTCATACCCAAGTTCTGGCAGAGGCAAGATTTTCTTGCTTCTTATCTTTGGCTCTGCACCACTAGCATAGCTAGCTCCTATTTTCTGATTTTAAGATATTCTTGATTAGAAGGTGGGGCAAATGGTTACACCTATTTTTCTTTATAGGTGTTATGGATAGTTATTTATGCACAGATATAATAAAATCTGGCAGCTGCACTTTTAAAAAGGTATTCATTAGCTCTTTAGAGTAAGAAACAGGTAAACATTCCTGTTGAAGTTTATGTCCTGTAAAAAATGTAGAGCTTGCAACATTTCAAGCAACAAAACAAGTATTAGAAGCAGTACGCTGTAGATGGATCTATAAAATTGGAGAAAATAAAGGAATTTTTTAGATTAATTAAAAGCATGTGTGATTAATAATTTATCTATTATTTTATTTTACTTTAATACATTGTTTTGTATATTCCCTGTGTTTTACATGAACTGTTAAGATTTTGATAACCATAGTTAAACATCTTCTTAGCTGTTGAGATGTCCTGCATAAAATTTACTTGCTAAGCACATTAAGCAATATGTTCTAGACACTTTTTTGTGGAAAGATGCAATATTAGAAAACATGCCAGGCCTTTACTGATGGAGAAACTGAAGGAAGAAATGGAAACCAAAACTATTATATAGTGCAGAGATAAGAATTGTCCAGATTTTTGAGCAAATGGGCTGAGTGTTGTATCTTAAAAATGTCAACAGATCACAGTCATAACTTGAGGGCAGTTTGTTCTGTTTGCTCTTGTTCCCTCTCTGCTATTCAAAGGAGCTCAAAGGAATCTTGAACTACCAGGGGTATCTTTCTAGGGATTCTCAGAGGTAGTGACGTTACCAGGGAGGTTTAAAGATAACTGTTCGACTTTAATCTACAATACTAAGACTTTATGTGTTATCATCAGGTTTTTTCCCTGGTTCTCAGCTCTAGGTGACGTGGTAAGTTAAGGTTCTGGCAAGAGATATTGAAAGATACGGAGTTACCTTGCTTCTTTTTTCCTCTGTTTAGTGGATTATCAGCCAAGTCTGGGGGGGATTCTCAGTTGGAGGAAGGAGTATTGGTCAGAGTACTTTGACATCCCATAGCATGAGATCGGGCTTAAACCTTTGAAATTTTTTCTGTACATCAGCAGCAGTGCAGAGGCACATGCTGTTATTATCAGTTACGTGTTAGCCATTTGTCCCTAGATTACGAGTGACAAGGCAAGCATCAGCAACAACAGAGACATATCATGCAAACCTTTCCTTTTATAAAAAACCCTATGTCCTCTGTTTTCACTATTAGCAGCTTAATGTCTAAATAAAAAAGAAACTATCTCTTGACATTTTGTCTAAACCTCTCTGAATATTTAATTGCAATCGTATGTGAAAAATTTCCATGCAACTCTATTTGAAATGATTTATGGCCCTGTGTAAAAACATATTTTACTATTACTTTGTCTTCCATAAATAGATTATTAATTATTAATTACTTAACACATAAGTAGATTATTATTACATAAGATAGTGCAGATATATAAGATGATAATTTATGAGCTAACTAAACACCAAGTGGAGGATAAAATTTAGAAAGAAAGTCATGTCCTCAAAGATCTGAGACAAAGGGAGATAAGAAAGGTTGTAGTAAAAGTATGAAAGTGATGTCCAGGTAGAGATAAAACTGTGCTATATAGGAAGAGGGTGGAAATGTGCACAGTAGTAATGTGGTCTGCTTATGGACACAGCAGGTCAAAGCTGTGAATATAACAGACATCAGGGTCATTTGATAGATCTTTTTTCCCCCAGATATTCCCACATTAAATGATCTTTATGTTTAGTTCTTGTGAACATAATATTCTTCCAATTTTATTTTTTTATCTATATAAAAAGAATTGATATGTATTTATCAACAATAACATGAAAAAGCAGCAATATTAATTGAGCAGAAGCAGGTGAACATTATTTCGCTTTTGAAGCAAGCTTTCTGAATTAATTTTAACCATTTATCTTGCTAATAAAATATTATACACAATAATGATATTCAATTTTTTTCCTTAGACAATTGTTTTGTATTATGTTCTTCTTTCCTAATGAACAAGATTACTGAGTTTCAGAAGGTTTTAGTAATGCATTTTGCAGATGGAGTCACTCAAGAAGAGATATTTTAATTCAACCAAGTTTTCCATAGCAGGCATTTCAACTAATCTTGTTTTTAACATTAATTTTGTTTTAAAACAAGCCTTTAAGGCTTTGCTATCTTACCTGAGAATATGACTTTAAATCTAATTTCTTACTGAAAATGTTTCTTACTGAAATATGTACTACTGTATATTTTGTATTGTATGTACTGCATGCCTTATGTTCAGTTTTAGCAGTCCAAGTGAGTAGGGGGTGGATATAACTCAGTGCATTTTAAGGACCTTGCCCAGATGGTGGGTCTTGGTAATTCACCAACCACAGGTAGCTGTTTTCTTTGGTCCTCATCAAAATATTTATGATGATTCTCATCAGTTTCTCTGTGTGCTTATCAATTCATCACATAAAAGCTGAGACTAAGGGGACAAATGTCTTAAATTATATATACTGTTCAGAAAATATTGATATTTCAATCATCAGTTTTCATTACAATCCATTGTAATCTTTCAAAAATCATTCCAATTCTAAAGTATTGCTGTTAAAGGAGCACACCTCATCATTTAGTTTCCATGTATTAGATCTTGTTACTCTTTTTCCTAAATCAAGAAGGTGCCTATTAGGAAATTTATTTCCCATTTGATAAGCTAAATAGACTGTATTAATTGAATCTTCAGTGGTATGTTCCTAGTGGCTGAATTCTACCTATCTGTACGTCCTGGAGTTCAGTCATTAAACCAAAACACGATCTTCAGAGGCAGTTGCAATATAACTTTATAGCAATAATGGAGGTAATACAACTTCTGTAATTAATTCAGTTTCCTCAATTCCTTATGTATACACTAAAGCATTATATTAGCCTCTTTGCTCAGGTGCTTTCTTGAAAATTGGAGTGACCACTTTTCAGTGCGGAGTATTCCATCCTAATGATATGACTTACCTGTTTTTTCCTAGCTGTTAAGGTTTGCATTTAGCTGTGCGGCAACATGTCTTTTGAAATTATCCCTTTCGTTTAGCCATTCAGTCAGTGTCATGCTGACAAGTTCATGCTTACTTGGGAGATATGTAAATATCCATGTGTAAATAACTATTGGCACAATGCTCCCAGTGCTTCAGGATCTTGAAAAGCACTATTAAGACATCACCTTGGTCTTTGTGTAGCCCTTTTGAAGCTACTGGGTACAAACTTACAAAATCGGTATCATTTGAAAGTATAAGGCAATAATTACTAAAATTAGAAATTTCCTTACTACTGATAGAATGGGAAATATTTATGATCATCACAATCTAATATCAACAGATCATCTGGCTTCCTTCCAAACCACAGAAGAGCAATACTTACTGAACATTCCTGTCTGTCAAGTGAAAATTTTCCATTTCATAACACTCATGTAATTGTTAAAATTCCTGTGCTCTTAATATACTTGCAGAAGTACTTCATATTTTTTTTTGTTCTCATCTCATCTGACAAGGGATTTTCCTTATATATTTTTGGTTCCATTACTAGATTCCTGTTAACTTTTAGCATTATGTTAATTACTCTCAGCTTCCTCTCGTTTCCACTTGTTATATTTGTGTAACTGCTTTCACTTACTGCTGAACTAAAGGCTAGCTGTGAAAGTGTTCACTTTCTGGTTCACAATTTTTCCCTCAATTGATTTGGATCTTGATTTAGACTTGTTTTCAGCTTTGGGACATAGATTACTTTAAACCCCATTGTATGTATATTGCAGGCTTGGACCTGACTGTGAATCATATAACAAAACAAAGTAATTGGGACTGTTTGTACCTAGGGTGTTACTGTGTTTTAGTTCCAGTTCCTGATCCTCTCAGGATGATGTCTGTAAAGATTCTCTTGTGTTAATGAAATATTTTTTTTTCCACTATTGACAGCTATCTTTGTAAAAATTTCTAGGGACATTTTGGCACTGAAAGCCTGAGGCTTCCAGTATGTGTGTTATATATGCTTATAGTAATGTCTCCCTATTATGAAAAAGCTTTTCTGTTACTCTATAGATCAGTCTTAGTGAACTTGTTATTTAGTTAGGTAGTGTGACTAGATCCTTTGTGGCTAGTCTGAAGCTCAACAACCATTATATGGAAATGGTACAGCTGATTGATCCCCTGTCACATGACACAAAGTATGTGCATACTAGGTGATGCTCATGGGTGGCTGGGAAATTATAGTAAGCTTGTAGTCTGTCTTCTGTTTTTATATGTTAAAACATCAATTTAAAAACATTTGAGATAATTTCACAGAAAGTTCTTCAGTGAACAACAGGTAGCTAAAGGAACTAAAGGGAACTAATTTAGTAAAGTGAATTATCTGACCCCATTTAGTGGCATGAATTGTATGAAGAAATGAGTCTTTTTAGAGATGGTGCATTTATGTTCCAAATCCACAGCTAGACAAAAGTTCACTTCCAAAACCCGATCAATAATGTCTTCAATAATAGTCATTAGATCTTAGTGTTCTGAAAACATATATAACCTTGTGGTGGGTTGACCTTGGCTGGATGCCACATGCCCACCAAACCACTCTGTCACTCCCCTCCCCAGCAGAACAGAGAGGGAGAAAACAAGATAAAAATAAAACTTGTGGCTCAAGATAAAGGCAGTTCAATGAAGCAATACTAAAAGGTTGCTTGTGTGGACCCAAAGGTAAACAGAAGATGTTATTCTCTACTTCCCATCAGCAGGTGATGTTCAGCCACTTCCTGGGAAGCAGGGCTTCAGTACACATAGTGGTTGCTCTGGAAGACAAATGCCATAAATCACAAATGCCCCCCCCCCGCCCCCTTCCTCCTCCTTTCTCAGTATTTATATCTGAGCAGACGTCATATGGTATGGAATGTCCCATTGGTCGCTTTGGGTCAGCTGTCCTGGCTGTGTCCCCTCCCAAGATCTTGCCCACCCCCAGCCTGCTGGTGAGAGGGGGAATGCTGGAGGGGCAGCCTTGATGCTGTGCAGCACTGCTCAGCGGTAGCCCCAACACTGGTGTGTTACCACCCCCTTGCTAGCTGCCAACACAGGCACAGCGCTCTGAGGGCTGCAGTGGGGCTCAGCCAGACCCAATGCAGACCTGCAAAGGTGTTGTCTGGCAGTGTCATTGATTCTGATATGTGTCATCAACAGTAGCAGAAGCCCATCAGGCAGTAATTGTCTTATATTTTGTCTTTAGAAGGCAGTATGGCATTCAGTAGTGTACCTATTTCTTGCAGATTTTTTTTTGTTTGTTTTCATTAGACGCTATCAACAGAGATCATCAAAGATCATATCTATCTCGTGGATATTTATAGTTCTCTCTATGGATGTTTGTTTGTCTTGCTGTTGGGGGTGGGTAGCCATTAAAACAAGTATGTCCTGTAGTTTACTCCATTCCAGCAAATAAGATACGGCTACATTCTTGAGCAGTTTTCTTCACTGACATCTTGGATAGCCTTGTCTGACAGTTTAGAGACTTTGAAAGACCTTGCTTATGCTTCTCCACTAGTGAGAAAACCAACCCCTTCTTTGAAGTTAAAATTGGTGGATTAAAATGCAACTGCATGCAGCGTTTGAATCTCCAAAACTTTGTTCCTTTGCACAATTATTACTTAAAGCTGCCTTCTTATAGCCGCAATAATATCTGGCAGATATTCTGCAAGACTGAAGTTCATGATGGTTTACTGCTCACTGTATGACATACAGACAGTGTGTCCCTTAGGTCACTTACTTACTTCCCTGGTATTTGCACACTTTCAAGTCAAATAGCCTATTTTTCTTTCTGTCCTTTTCCTTTAGGCTCCTGCCTACGCAGGAAAAAAAACCAAAGCCACAACAAAAAAACAACAACAAAGCAACAAACCACCAACCTTTGCATGCCCTTAATGTGAAAAAGAATCCCTTTTTGAGAGAGAGAAAACAAAGACCTTTAAAAACTAAAATGAAATATTTGTACCCTATGGGGAAAAGTGCAAAGGTGACTCCATTTAAAGGTTTTCCAAATGAATGAGATAATGTAACAAAACTTACTAGAACACATAAATTCTTAGTATATAAAAAGCTCAGCCAGGCAGGGCTATAGTTACATCTATTTGAAGCACATTCTATGTTGCAGTCTATAGAACAGCTCTTTGTAGCTGAATTCACCCCTTACTAAATATGCTTACTCTGACTTTATGTTTTATTTCTGATTTGGGGAAAGCTATGTTACAGTCTTTGTTCACATGAAAATCCTTTGGTTCTTGACTGGGTTGTGCTGCTAATTAGTGTCTTACTTTCAGAAATGTATAAAGGTTCTCAAAGGAGATCGTATATCCTCAAATACAGCATAGGGTGAAAGGTACTAGAATTGAGTCCAATCCCTTACAGTGCAGTTAGAAACGCAAAATAGATACTTTTGAGGGGGTCTATAAAATACTGCCTACCACAAAGCACTGTGGGTTTCTTTGTTTGTTTGTTTTAGGCTTTTTGCTTTTCTTTTTACACTTAAAAGAATGGGACCTATAATGGGAGATTTCAGGAATGACCAAGAGCCTTACCAGTATCTTATATTTTTTTAAAAGGAGTAACAGCTGTAGGTAAGAATGCCAAATGACCTTAAAAAGTAGACCATATTACATACTCCAGAGAAAGACAAAAGAATAAATCCCTGCCAATCTGACATAACTAAAATTCATTCTTGACCTCAATTGCATCAGTCTACCCATGAAAGGGTAAGGAAGATGCAACAATAAGACAGCTGAGATTTTTTTTTTTCATACCATCTGGAGCATGCTTGTCCTCCTCTCAAAAATCTGTTGCTAGATAGAGCCAAATTCTCACACATCAGTGAAAACTAAAGTCTAGCAAACCTGAAATGAAATCATGATTCTGGAAGAACAAGAATGTACTTGTGAGCACTGGAAGTCACAAAGCACAGGACTTGTTAAATAAGATGGTGGAACAAGCAGGATCCAAGCCTTCTGTTTCAACATTTCCTTGTATGTGGTAGTGAAACAGACTTCTATGTGCTCATATCTCAAGCTTAAATTTCTATATCATGGTCAGATGACACCTTGTTTAAAATTACTGTTCCTGTTGTAAACCAATGTAGGTTTCATGCCTTTTCTACCATTTGGAACACAACCCCAGAAAAGTACTTAATAGATGACTTTTCATTTTTTAGTGTTTATTCATGACTCATTGTTATCTATCTCATCTCATTACAGCATTATCCTGTAGCTTAAGTTGTTCTTTTCTCTCCATGTTTGTCCCTAATTGCATATGTAGAGTCATAATATTCCCTCTTGTCTTTAATTTTGTATAGATAGGTAAGCCAAAATATTTTAGTATGACTTTTCAGTGAAATTCTCCATTTTGGTAGTCATTGCAGTAGGTCTTGTATGTGATTTACTTTTTTTCAAGGTAAGTGACCAGAAGTGTACAAGGTAGTCTAAACCGAGTCTTACAGCGCCTCCTGCACTGATATCAATACTTTCTGTTGCTGAATGTAAGTTTTTGATTAGTCCTAGAATCACAATTGCCTTCTTCACTATACCACACCTTTGTATTACAATACATTCATGCTGTGATTTGCCACTGTATGAACATGTATATGCATGTATCCTGCATTTGATTTAGAAACACCTCCTTTGCCTCCTCTAGCAGCTTCAGTCAAGGACCACATAGTTTTCAGCAGAAGTTTTTGCATTTCTACAAGATTCCATTTTTAAATATTAATTTTTCCCATTTCTATTATTGTGTTTGATTCTGTATGTTTGGAAATGTTCAAATTCAGCTGATGAGCATGGATGGTTCTGGGCTGAGCATTTCTGTTTAGTTTCTGCTACACACAATATAATTTTATAAAACAACACTTAAGGAGCCAACTTTTTGAATTAAGACAATCCAAAACTGTACTTCAAAGGCTCAGTTCAGGTTGGTTCTAAAATTGTAGTTTGGTGGGGTTTTGGTTGGTTTTTTTTTTTTTTTTTTCTGTTAGCAAGAAAGGATGCTGTAGATTTCCATGTCAGAATCTTTATGATTCTGTAACTGAAAGGACTAGAAATTTACCTTATTAAAAAGTTATGGATTTGCTTTTTAAATGAGGGCTGAGGTCCCTTTTTTTCTGCTTAACGTATAAATCATCTAGTATTCAGCTTGCTTGAACTTTCCTAAGAAGCAATGAATCCATCAGTTAATGGAGGTTAAAGCATGGTCAGCTACACAGAACTCACCATCTGCTACTTTAGTGGCATAAAGAGTTATTAGACATCCCATTGGAAAGCAAACATTATTTAGAGAAATTAGAACAACTATTTTGGCTACATAGTTACCACTTATAACTGTGCACCTAGTTTAATGGTATAGATTATGATGCATAATGGTAATGTAAAAGTCTGCTTCCTTGTGCCTGTTGAAGTACCACCTTTGTGTTTTCTTTTCCCACCCTATTGACTTTTTCATGTTGTGAGATCATACAGGTCAGAGCTTTGAGTACCTCAGTGTCCCGTCTCTGACAGTGATGAGCAACAGAGGTTTAGGGAGGATCATGAACAGCGGTGGAAGTGTAGAACATCTTAGCTGCCAAGAAACAGATGTTCAGGGACTTCTTGAGGTATTGTTATAGCATGTCTCTGGTAGCCCTGTCCTCCCATTTTTTAATAATTTTCTTAATCCAGTTGGTGTTTTGGCATTCATGGGCTACTATTGCAACACCTGAATTATGTCCTTTGTGGAAAAAAACATTTACTTTTTGTTTGTTTTAAAATCTGTAATCTGAAAATTTAATCAGATACATGCAGTTTTGTGAGATACAGTGATTATAATTGTCTCCTGTTTATCTTTTCCTTTTCATACATGATTTTATGAACTGACACCTTCCATCAGCCTTCCCTGTTTCTTTTCAACATTTCAAAGCATTATTTCTACGCTTTTGACCACTAGTGATCATGAACTGATACTTCAGAAAATTTTCCACAGTGCCTCTAGTTTTTGAGTAGATTATAGCTAATTTATGGTCTTTTACAAATTAAGTCTGGTTAGGTTTATTTTTTCCCTTTTTTAAAAAAAACCCATGTAATAATATCTGCCAGCTTATCCAATCATTATTGTAAGATCTCTATTGTAATCCTTAGCGGTCAGTTTTCATTGTATTCTAAATAATGTTTGTGAAAACTGTCATGTCAGTATTTGTGTCTCTTCAGAAGTCATCTATAAATATACAAAATATTATCAATATACATCTTTTGTGTCCACAAAGGAGAAACAAGAAACTTGGAACTCGGGTATGTACATTTACAGTTCTGCAGCTATTACTGATCCCAACTTCCAAAGTTCACATAGGTCATCGTAAGTTATCTAACAAACATTTTGCTCAAAGAAGAGCAATCTTTCTCTGATTCTGCTTTCTTGAATGCTTGCCTTTTCTGTTGCCTTTAAAGACCTTTTTCTTGAGTGTTGAGTTTTTTCTGGTGACTTTCCCTGCACCCTACAACCATTGACTCGAAGGACTGTATAAACCCCAGGTCTTTTTAATGTGTAGTGTGATGGAAGTGGAGAGAAAGGTAGGGAAGCAGAGTTTTCCTTTAAGTGCTTCTTTCCTTCAAATGTGGCCCCCAGATACCCAGTCCCTGGTAGTAAAAGTGCTTCTTTGAGGTCCATTATGCTTAGTACTGTATGTACTCAGCCACCTTTGTCTACTTTAATAACCTAATTCAGCTTCTACTGAGATCAATAGAAAGTCTCCCACTGACTTCACTAGGATATGGATCAGACCCTGTTGTTAATTTTCTCAGAGTCTGTTACCTTTCTTCAGCTTTATTCACTAGTTTGGTGATTTCAAACGTCCAAACGGAATTCCAGCTTAATTTGCTTAGTTGCTGTATCTTGGATTTGCACAGTTTTTAAAAATTAATAAAAATATGTAGGAGAATGAGATAGGATATGTAGTATGAATCTTCAAAACTATGGCATGTAAACTGCCAAATTCCATCTCCTACATCCAACTTCAGTTCCTAGTAAAATAAATAAAAAACCTGAAGGCATCTGTACATTTGCACGGGGCCCTAAAACAAATTGTTATTTTGAAAGTAGGAAGAAAGAATATTGTGTAACAGATTGTTTTAACAAAATTGTGTAAGAAGATAAAGAAGATGCATAGTTTACTGTGCTCTGCAGAAAAGTTCAGTGCAATCTCTTAAGCTGTCTTACTTTAGATCATCTGGGCATAAACACAATTGCATGCATTGAAAAGAGATGGAATGACATCATACAGTAGCTTAGGATTAATGGTAATGTTCACGATGGGAGACAAGTGAGTTACACATGGATCTGTGTAACCTGATCACATGCTACTTTTTTATTAAAGTATCTAGAGATTAATATTCTGTTAATTAAATACTTTGATGGTGCTAAATGAGAGGTGTTGCTAACACCAGAGTTGAAAAAAAAAAATAAAAACAGGATGAGCCCTAGAAAAATGCCATCTATAATGAATTGGATATGAAGAAATATGGCTTTATAAATGCAAGTGACTATCTCTGTGCAGAAAGATAATGAAGTGCATGCCTAACTTTGAATATATGAGTCATCAATTAGCCTGTTCAGAATGCAGTTTAGAAGACATGTCTTCCACAGCTGAAGAATTTTTTTGACCATTCTCACGTGTTCCATATTCTGCCTTGCACATTCCCACCTCTAAAGACACAAATTACCGTCATTTTGGGCAGATGTGCTGCAAGTGCTCATTCATCACTCCTTCAAGTCAGGCAGTGCATCCTTGAACAGCATGTTGGATGACTTCTTACGGCATTTTAGAATAAATTAATAGCAGTTGAGTCAAACTGAAAGCAAAGATACTGAGGACCCTGTACTTTCTGTGCTCCCATTAGGGGTTCTATTGGGCCACAGGTTTTTGTTCTATTACTTGGTATTGGTATTTGACTATGGCAAGAGAATATCTGTTAATATGGGTCAGAGATAATGTGTTAGTCCACTTCTGCATTATTGGACTTCTATTTACTGTCATGAAATTACACTACAAAAGAAACAGAATTGGTTTGACACTGTTTTTCCTCATACATCTTAACTGTATAGTAGTTACAAAGAAATCTGTGCCCTGATTTACTTTTTTGTTGTTGCTTATGTATAATTTGTTAGTTATGTTTCTGTACAGTATATATAGAAATTTTTTTTTACCTTTAAAAGTTTGGGTTAGAGATACCGCCTGATTACAAACTGAATTTTTACTAGTTGTTCAGACCTATTTTTACCTTCAATGCCCTGAAACACCTACACCAACTGTCTTTGAAGGCTATGTAATTAGCTCCCATAGGCAGCTAGAGCTTTTGTTTGAAGCTTCATTTAGGAGAAAATCCCTTGTGTACCATTTTATTATTTTTTTTTTACTTCATTTGCCAGGCTGAATTACAAACTGCTATACATTTATAATACTTATGCAGATAAAATAGGTATCTCTTACCTTCTCCTGTTACTTGTCTGGGTTTTTTTGACTAATGGTAGACTGCTAATACTTATACCTTTTATAGTAAGTGTGGCAAAATGGTCACTGCTTGCTGAACTATTATTTTTGGGAAGTAAATTTTTACATGAGTTCACACTTTAAATTAATTAGTCCATCATGTTTTCTGCTTGGTAAGGTTTTCATGTAGCCTCTGGGTTGCATGTGGATATTCCTACACATGAAAACATCACTGAAAAAGTATAATTATATCTTTTGTCTCTTATTTTTTTTGGCTGCAGAGTGATTTTTTTCACTTGATAAGTCTCAGTATGAAGGACAAAAGACATTAAACATAATTTGTGAAGACATTTTACTTTGCCCACATTATTTTTGAATAGCTGAATGGTTGAATAGGCTTTTTGTCTCAGGCATGAGTATGTTAAAATACAACATTCATGTAATATAGTATAGAATGTAGTCAAGCATAATATAGCACACAATATAGGATTCCATTACCAAAAAGGTAGGAGTTTTTCCTTAACAGAAGAAAAAGAGGAATTTTAATCAAGCTTTTACTGTTTTGGGATTTTTTTCCCTGTAAATTGCTTTTCAGTGAATTGCCACTCTTAGGAGCTTGAAAGAACAAAATGTAGATGCTAAAATTTTAGCTGAAGCTGATGTTATTTTGAGAAGAATAGCTGACTAAGGTTGCAGTGAACTGTGAAAGTACAGTTGAGAATGTTGAGAATGATCAGAATGCAAAATATTTCAGATTTCATTCTACTGTAACTACAAGTTTTTCCTAATATGGAATGACTGGATTATTTGAAGAGCTAATCTGCATATACTGTATTTAAATTGAGCTGTGCTTTCCTTACTGAAATATTATTTTCTCTCTGAACAAAATTGAATTGTATTACCAGAATGTTCATTTAACGTATTTGAAATTCAACATTGAATCATGTACCTGTTCCCATTAAATGGCTTATGAACCACTGTACATGCTGCAGTGTAACTAGAAATTGATCTTCATTTATCTTTAAAGAAATAATTTGTTATTTAAATATTCCATATTATTTTTTTAGTGTTCTTATAAAAGCCTTTACTTTTCAACAGTTTTATTTATCTGATTTTGACATAAGTTTGGGGGTTTGGTTTTGTTTTTTTTTTTGATGGGCTCTAAATATATATTATTCTGGCTTCCATAATGTTTTATGACAAAAGTTAAAATTTACATTTCTTTATTCAGATTTTAGCATTAAAGATGGACTATTATGGAGTTTAATTTTTTTTTTTTTTTTGGCTTTCATTGCCATAAAAATGTGAATTGCCTTAGAAGTATAATATAAATTTTTCTACTGTGGAAGTCTGCAGACAAATAATATTGGGGTATATTTTGACTAAGGAAGGTTTATCTGAGCTGTTTCACAGGTTTCTGAATATTTGTCCTTCTGATCCTTACTTCTGTTGGGTATAAAAGTAGCTGCTTACATAACTTCCCATTTTCTCCTTCAAAAGCCAAATAAATATGTAAATTTGGATTCTGAGGCCTATATAAGAATGCAGATATCGAGTTTCAAGATATAAGAATGCAGATATCGAGTTTCAAGATATCAAGTCCTTTTAGAACAAGAATAGTGCCATAGTTTCCTTGCATGAGAGTGTGTTGGAGTTAGGAAAAAGGTGCTGCAGTCTGACTGAAGGGTGAAAAGTAAGTGGAAGTTTAAAAATGTAAACCCTTTGATCTAACTGGTTTGGCTTGGTATACATTAGATGATAACAAAATTGGTCTTTCTTAGGAGCATCACATATAGGAAGAGTGCAAATGATAGACATTTGTTTTCCTTAGCAAATTTGCAACATATCTCCTTTTATTTAATAACTTGAATAAAGAGAAAAAACGGTTGCAAGATGCTTATTAAGGAGGTGATATTGCAAATCTGATAAGGGGCAATAGCTAATATTTGATACAGCTCTGAGTATTATCAGCTGTAATCTCAGTAAATAAAAATTATAGGTGGTAATACAAAAAAGATTGCTTAATGACCAGTGTGATTTCCAAGTGTCTACTTAAGCATTGCTTGTTTAGGGGATATCCTTTTCTTGACTCACCAGCTGAGAATCTCTTAGTCAGGAAGTGCAGAAGTTCAGATCTCGTAATAAAGCAACACAGATTCTATTGAAATGGAATTGACTCACGCAAGAAATCCTTCTTCTCTCCTGCAGTGTTTAACCATGTGTATTTAACACAGTCCTGCATTTTGGCCTTGTGAACATGAACCAGTCAGTCTGTCAGCTCACATTAATGCTTAAACTGAGTAAAATTTCTTAATGAAGGCATTCAAGTTCTGGAACAGATCCTGTTAGGGAATGGAGTTTTAAAGACTGACTACAAAAGATACCTAACTCAGGTCAGTAGCTAATGATTGTTGCCTCAATGTCTCTCAGAAAAATAAATAGTTTATACTTCACTAGCAGTTATTTGGTTAAGAAAATTGCTATAGTCGATAGCATTTAAATAGAGCTTTTGTAAATTGGCTGGAAGCGTTCTGTTGGAGTGGCTATTGTATTTGGAATAATAAAATAGTGCTTCAGCACGCTATTTGAAAAAAACATATTGGCAGGAATATCTCACATTATCTAAAACCACTGACTAAAGTTTATTCCTTTTTTTTGCTTTGGCAGATCAGTTTAATAAAATAGAAAGCTGATGTGTCTTCTGTGTTTAACAAAAATCTTGAATTTCCCATAAAACTTTGATGCAGTGGACTTCACTTAATTTTGTCTAACCTGTCAATAAATTGTCCCAGTAATCTGGATTGTTTCATGAGGAATGTGTATTTTTCTCAGTGTTCAAGGCAACGTGTGCTCACAACCCAGAAAGCCAGTCATATCCTGGGCTGCATCAAAAGAAGTGTGGTTGAGGGAGGTGATTCTGCCCCTCTACTCCATACTAGTGGGACCTGACCTGGAGTACTGTGTTCGAATCTGGAGTCCTCAGTACAAGAAAGACATAGACCTGTTAAAGCAAATCCAGAGGGGGGCCAGAAAGATGATCAGGGGGCTGGAGCACCTCCCCTGTGAGGACAGACTGCAACAGTTGGGGTTATTTAGCTGAGGGGAGAGAAAACTCTGGTGAGACCCTATAGCGGCCTTCCAGTACTTAAAGGGGACCTACAGGAAAGATGGGGAGTAGCTCTTCATCAGGAAGTGTAGTGATAATGAGGGGCAGTGGTGTTAAAGTGAAAGAAGGTAGATTTAGATGAGGTATTAGGAAGAAATTCTGAACTGTGAGGGCGGTGAGCCCCTGGCAGGGGTTGCCCAGAGCAGCTGTGGATGCCCCATCCCTGGAAGTGCTCAAGGCCAGGCTGGATGGGGTTTTGAGAAGCCTGGTCTAGTGGAAGGTGTCCCTGCCCATGGCAGGGGGTTGGAACTGGATGATCTTTAAAAGTCCCTTCCAACCCAAACCATTCTGTGATTCTATGATTCCATGATTCGCTTTGTACATCATTTAGACTAAATTAAATGGAATCATCCTCATATTTGTGGACAGAGCCTTGAGGGGTTCATAATTCAAGTTTAGAAACTGAAAAATTCAGTGAATAATGCAAAATAATTCTAATAAATATCTTACAAATCAGAACCCTCCAGGAGCACTTAAACAATATTCTGTTTCTTTTCAGTTTACAAAATATCTTTAGGCTTAGGGCCATTTTCCAGTAAAATTTTATGAATGTTTGATGAAAAGACGTAACAGAATATTTACCTGCTCAGAAGTCATGAAGTCTTGTTAATAAGGACTAAAAATATGTATTTTAAGTTTAAATACATTTTCTCAAGATACATCTATCCTATAATAACTTTTTATTAGTCTTTCAGTGTTTCTGACATTTAAATTATTTTATGAAGCCACTTACTAAAATAAATTCAAAACTCTCTGAGTTCTTTTGAAAAAATTCTTTGAGACTGTTTTGGAAAATAAGCCAAAACCAGCTGAGGCATTATCAAGGGAAAAGGCCGTGCTTTCAGATCCTGCTTTAAATCTGGCAAGGTCTGAGTCAATCCTCTTTTTGTCTGAAAGTTCACATGGATATTTGGAGGGCAATGTCGTCACCCTGGCTGTCAGTTATTGAGAGAGAGAAAAGAACATTCATGCCAGATGGTCTCATCCTTTTTATCAGATATGTAACGGTGACAGACAGCATGTGAGTTAGGCAGCAAGAAGAGAAACGTGAGGGAGGAAAGAAATATAGATGTCAAAAAGATACTTTAAGTCTTCTTTCTTGTGAATAATGGAATAGATACCAGTGCAGGGCCGGAATCCTTTGTGTCTGAGGAAGCAAGGTACGTGTTAATTCTCGGCTTTACAGTGTACGGAGATGCAACATTAATACAATAGCGATGTAAAGATACACTATATTTTCTCAACTTTAGTTTTTGTTCTACAACAGATTTTATGTTTTTCTAAGACTAATTAATCATGAAAGATTTCAAAGTTAAAGATACATGTATAGATTTAAAAGTTAAAGATATGTGTATAGATGAACACAGAACATTGTTGCGTTGTCAGTATGCTCAGATTAATTTTCCTCTGTTAACTTGAGAACTGTTGGTGTTTTGAAATGCCAGCTTCCTGAGTTATTACATATCCAATCCTGAGATGACATATATTGATTTTGAAAGTTTTTATTATTAACTTTTTTGGTAAAATATTCCTATATCCTGATTCTTTGCTCTGGTGCTGCACCAAGTCTTTCAGCTATCCAGCTGCCCCAGCCTTTTAGTGGAACTCAGTTAAAATAAGAAAATCTGTGAGATTGTTTACCATGGCATATTTTCCTCGTCATGTAGGATGGAGATTGATTATTCAGTTCTTGCAGAGTACCATAACGGTTCAAGTCATATCTGGGCTACATCAAGAGTAGCATGGTCAGCAGGTCAAGAGGAGTGATTCTCCTGTTCTACTCCACCCTCATGAGACCCTGCCTGGAATACTATATTGAGCTCTGGGGATCTCCAGTACAAGAAAGACATAGACCTGTTAGAGCAGGTCCAGAGTAAAGCCACGAAAATGATAAGAGGGCTGTAACACCTCTCTTGTAAAGAAAGGCTGAGGCAGTTGGAGTTATTCAGCCTGGAGAAGAGAAGGCTCCAGGGCAACCTTGTTGCAGCCTTTCAGTGTATAAGGGAGCTTATAAGAAAGATGGAGAAATACTTTTTAATCAGGGCCTGTAAAGACAAGACAAGGGGCAGTGGTTTTAAACTGCAAGAAGGTAGATTTAGATTGGATGTAAGGAGGAACTATTTTATGATGAGGGTAGTGAGTCACTGGAGCAGGTTGCCCAGAGAAGTTGTGAATGCCCCATCCCTGGAAGTGTTCAAAATCATGGCTTTGAGCAATCTGATACAGTGAAAGACGTCTCTGCCCGTGGCAGGGGCACTGAATCTTTAAAGGTCCCTTCCAACTCAAACCATTCTCTGGTTCTATGAAATACTGTCTGTCCTGGTAGTAAATAAGCAGCCTGTGCAATTCTTACACAGTGAAAACACCATCAAAAGGAGACCAAGATGCAGAGGGATCCTATTAAACAGATTAATTTAGTATTGTTTCAATGTATTTTGACTTTTCATGTCATGACAAGTTATATAAGCACTGGCAAAGTATTATCAATCGACAGGTTCTTGAACATCATCCAGATCAGGTAAGACTACATGTAATATTACTTGTTTTAGTTTTGGATCAATATGCTGTTGGTCTCAATTCATGATGCTGCAGCTGCATCACACATAACCCACCTATACCATAATGGTCCTAAAGTTAGTGACAGGTTTTTTCTTGCACTCTGATCCTAATAAAACTGGTTTTTCTGTCACTTATTTCACAGGTTAGAGCAGGGCTTCCCTATTTGTATATTCCCTATTTCTCTACACAATTGGTTTGCCTTTGTGAGTTTGGTTTTGTTGGGACAGTGCTTTTGGTATTCGTTTGGGATTCATCTCATTTGGCTTTAAAAAGCTGCGGTGTGGAAGTTTGTATGTTAGTTGTCTAGTCCTCCTTTACACTATATTGAGAGAAATAAGCACTTCTACGGAAAAATTAATCTTGTCCCATGATAGACATCTACATTTCCTACATTCTGCAAGTGCCATTTTTTTCTAGTTGACTCTAAGGCAGTGTTTGGTGACTTAGGGAGCTTGCTCTGGAGTGCTTAAAATACCGTTTTCTCAGACTAGGTGAGATCACCTAGCCCCTTGAGTCTGAGGATTGGTGTTCTATTTGTTTTAAAGAAAATTTAAAGTTAAAAAATGTTTTGTTTTAAATAATAATGTAAGACAGGCAGCAGTTCTATTGAAAACCACATTGATAATGTCTTTAGGCTGCTTTTTTGCGAGGTTTACAATTGAGTCTTAATGATGACAATGATTGCTAATTTGAATATCCTAACACGTAATATTTAGTATCAGAAAGACATTTCAATTTCATTTAGTATTTTTGGAAACTGCTTTATATAAATGAATGATTGCTCTGATTTTTCACAAAGCATTGTCCAAGAGATGTAGATGCCAGTTCTTAGCCATGAGGGCCGTGATAGTTTATTCACACTTTACACAGCGTGATACCATGCAACAGATTCATAAATGCTAACTTTAGCTTGAGTTTATCTCCCTCAGCTCCCTTCACAGTCGATGGAGAGATGTAGGTTCTCTAGGGGATGATTTAGAGAACCTAAACTTAGTTTTCTGCTCTGAATTGCTCATTAGAGTTGTCTGCCATTGACTGTAGAGGGAGCCTGGGGAGAGCAGAGTCTCTGAGCTGACTTGAAGAGTGAATATCCCCATGTACATAGACAAAATCTAATACTCTGTAAGCACTTGTAGGCCGGTGTGCACCCATTAAGGTGTATGTTGAAAATTAAGGTTCTTGTCCCATATTGTGTAGAGATAGTTAACTGCAATATATTTTCTTTGCACCTTTAAAAGCAGTATCACAATATAGCATGTCAGATGGAGTAAAATCTATTAATTCTAGAGTAAAATATGCCATATTTGGTCTGTATTTTAAGGTATGGAATGATACGGTTTCTGGTACATGTGTTATTTAGTTTTCTAGTTCTGATTTTTTCTAGGTATGCTGAGTTTCAGAGGAGATTTCAAACACACACACATACACACACATTAAGTTAGAGATCCAATTTTACTGCTACTGAACAGAGCAAAAATATATGTAGTCATGATTTTTATCTTGATATGAATTTTATCTTTATGTAGTCTTGATAATGTTTGGCATAGTATTTATACACTTTTAGGTATGCAAACATGGTTACGAAAATATTATTATATAGTTACCTCATCTACATAATAAAGTAAAACAAAAATATAATCCTTGTGTATGCATTCTTAACGTATTTTGTATTAAGCATGTAAATTTTTCGATGCCATTTGGCAGGAAAATATAAATTAAACTATTTTAAACAGATAGGAATAACTGGATTAATGCCATATAAGGCACAATGAGCAAAATGATAAAGAAAGTCATTCTTCCCATTAGCAAGACTGAAATTTAATGTCCCTTTGATAGCATCAGTTTTATGGTCAAATCTAGTTGTGTAGTGACTTTGAGAAGGAAAAAGGTTTTATTTATGACTGATCTTTTCATCACATTTATTAAATCCTGAGTTAAAAGATGGTCTATCATGTTTCCCTGTAATTAATTTTAAACAAGCTTACAGAAGCAGAATTAACATTTTTCTTTCCCTTTGTTCTTTTTTTTTTTTCCTTTCTGGGAAGGCACTCTGCCCAGAATAAAATACTGTAAATTGTTGAGTGATTTGGTCTTTTGGGGGCAGGGGGAGTTGTTTTTTAATATTTCACTTAATTAATTGAAGACGTCCATGCTGAAACTTGAGTCCTCACTTTCAGGACTGTATTGTAGGTATTCTTAAAAAGATGCTCCCTGGGGATTTATATGAACATTTGTGGGATACTATTTCTTTATACAGGCTTATAGGTATGCTGCTTACTTTGGCAGAATCGTGTGAGTCATTTTTTGATAGACTTGGGAGCATCTAGATTCTGCATATCGGGTTACTGTTTGTGAGTCAGCAAAAATGAGTTGCTGATGACCAGTAATTTGAAAGAGAAAGCAGATGCCAATACCTGTGGTTCCTTGAGGTGCCCTGTGCTTATGGAGGCACGGTACTTTCTCCGTCCTCACCACTGAGTCTCCCGTCTGGATTCTGCAGAGGCAAGGGAGCTGCAGGTCCTCACATCGCCCTTTACATACTTGTAGGGAGTAGGGTGGGAGCAGTCAGGTGCAGCCCCAACAAATATCGATGGCCTTAAGATTACATGTTGAGTGCCTGAGGTATCTGTGCATCAAAGAACGCCAGTTACTTTAAGGTAAGTAATTATTCTCTTGATTTTTTTTTTTCTTTTTCCTTCTCATGATTATTCCTACAAACAGGCAAACTGATTAAGTCTCTGTATATGGGATAGTAAAAGGGATTACGTGCAAAAGTGATGACTGCAAAAGCTAGCTGTAAAAACAAATTTTGAATTTTTTTGTTGTTAACCTGTACTCTTAGATATAAACTACCAAAGAGTCTGTCTGCCTCTTCCTGTGAAATTTTTATGTATCTCCCTGATCTGCAGTGGCTAGATAGTAAATAGATAAATTAAATATTTGTTATTACAGACACGGGTGGAAGAACTAAGTACATTTTGACACATCCAGAGCTATTGCATAATATCTGGTGATTCATAGAAATACAAAGATAATAGTTTTCAAAGATCTCCGACTCCTTTTGACGTTTTAAAATGTGCGGTGATCCTAAATATTCTTGGAATATAATGCTCCTGAACAACTGATCCAGTACCTTAATTACTGAAAATACTTTTCATATTTGGGTGTCTGCACCTTGGAAAATAAATAAAAAGCAAGCTGCTTATGTATTACTGTATATTTTCCTCAGAAGATTTTATTTTCAGTGGCTTTTTCTGAGAGTTCTGCTGAAAACCTGTGTGTTTGTACAGGGCACTGAATTGTCTGGGAAGAGCAGCTCTGATTAGATTCTTCTGTTATTTCTTGGCCAGTTAATTATGTTTCTTAAGCACAGTCACAAATATAGATTGAGGCATATTGCTTTTATGGTTTATTCAGTGGACTGCATTGCATATTTTGAATTGGTGAAGAAGCATGTCTTTGTGATACTGAGTGTGTAGTTACATTTTATATATTCAGTGACCCAGTATTCTGTAGCATTTCATATGAGCCATAAGAGAAAATGAACAAAGACTAAATGCATGAGTCATTATTTGCTGAAAGGATCGTGTATTCGCATTTTTACTGTGTCCCTCAGAGTGAACTTGTATGTTTTTTGTTTTGCAGAGACTGAAGTTTTTTTCTAGTGAATATCAGAGTAAATGTGCAGTTGTCTCCTTTTGCTGTTCTTTCAACCAGAAAGTACAATGCATGCCCAGCATGTACTCTCTAGTTCTGATAATGGCATGAAAAGTATGAAGCTTTATAGAATATCAACTAAATACTATGGTTATTTTAAAAAACTGTCCCTTTCCCTGCAAAAAACCCTTAAACTTTTCAAAAAAATATATGCATTAGTAGACTATAAAACCACTTTGACACTAGAACAGCTACTACATATACTCATTTCATGATATAATTAATTTTGTGGAAAGACAGGTAAAATGTTTTAAATAGTCTGTGCCAGATGCTTGGAAATTTTAAGAAAGTAATTATAATAATCTAATTATTATAAAAAATAATTTTGTTTCTGAATATTAGAAAAATAGAATTTATTTGCTTTTTGGTATATTTACTATTCTAAGCTGATAATAGAAGTTTGTCCAGCCTCATTGGCTTGGACATAAGGGATGCTATGGATTTAAAAAGCCATGATGTGTAGAAAAATCAAATTAACAAGTTCACTGAAGTATGATTTTCAAGAGAGAAAATGTAAGTAAAAATTCCCAAGGCTTTCTAAGCCTGAGTATCATAGTTCAGGGGCATACTGAATTTTGATAATTGAGAAATATCCATATAAATGTCTTTGGAGATGTGAGAAATGTGGGTGCAATACTCCAAAGGACATAAAGGGGCATCTTTTCTTCTTTCCCCCTTGGGTTTTTGATCCAGCAGTCGTGTTATGCCCTGCACAATGTCCCCATTAGATCATGACAAGAAAAGCAGTTGCACTTTTTAACTAGAAGAGCATAACATGTTTAAGCTTACCATTATTTATTAGAAAAGTATTCTATAAGTACGTGTAAATTGTTTTCTAATTCAGAAGTAATGTAATCTGGGGTTTAGAAAAAGATATTTGAATTCTAAAACTTGCCATGTTTGCTTTTGTGTTCATTGTTGAGAACATAATGGAAATATCTATTTTACTGAACAGAATGTGGTAAAATACCAATATTTAGATTTATATAAAGGACTAAATTTTGATCTATATAGAGTGGGCCAGAGAGTTCATAAACATGCACTTCACTGAAGGTTTTGATGTTAGCTGTTTAAGTACTGAAAATTGGCTTACAGTGAAACTGTCTCATGGCATTGTCAACACTCCACTAGATAAAAAATTTGATTAAACTGATGGCACGATTGCCCATTGTCTCAGCCAGCTTTCATCTCACTGACAGGTCTCTGGACGTATTTTAAAATCTGACAATATCTGATCTATTTCAATACCTGGAATTACAATTGAAGTTATGTCTGTCTGGACTTTTTTGTCCTTCTAAAAATCAGTCCCCCCCAGTATTTAGTTTTAGCTGCATAAAATGAAGGCTAAAGTTATCCATATACAGACTTTTTTTCTGACATTCTTGTTTTCATCAGAAGATATAGCTCAGTGTGAAATTTAGCAATGAGAGATCTCTTTTTTTTTTTTTTTTTCCTTAATGGCCTTTTTTTTCCAGATTTAGGTGTCTGGATCTCTTTAAAGGATGCCGCATTATTGTTAATAGTGATCTTGGTAGGACAGGGTCACAAATGATGTCAGATTAAGCTTTATTATAAATGCATTATTTTGCATACTTTAATTTTTTTGTCTTTTTTTTTTTATTATTATAGCAACAGCAAGGAGCAAATAAGAAGTTTTCGTGAACACAACTACAACAAAAAAAATTCAGAGATACGTGGAGTAATTATTGCCTGTTGTCAGTTCTCCTTTTGAAAAATCCAAGCTTTAAATCTTGTTGAAATCTCTTGAATTCTCTGGATATGACTAAGTATGCCTCAATTTCACTATTTTAATTTTTAATAGGCTTTGAAACTTACTGGCTTCTGATAGTTATCCTGACTGGGTAACATTTTTATTATTAACCACCACTACAAAACATATGACAGGAATATCACCTCTCAATGAATGGGTAACAAATTCTCCAAAGAGAAGGCAATACATATTCTGTAGGCACACTACAGAAAATTGCTAGTTATACTAGAATAGTTTTCACTCTTTAGCAAAACAAAGTCTTTAAAGAAAAGATACAGTAGTTGGAATAGAAGTACAATTTTTGTTTCAACCATTCACTTTTTTGTTAAATTTTCTACATTTAATATGCCAAAAGAATGTTCAGACTTAATAGGTTTTGCCATATTACAATTCACTCTGAAAAAAATTAAACATACTGTAGACAAGCCTTATTATTTTAAGTAATATGTATTTTAAACAATTTTTCACATAGATTGCTGAAGGTCAGACTGCTGTTTGTCTGGGTGTTACAGAGAATTTATAAGTAGGTTTTAAATCTCCAACAGAAGCATTTCTACTGAGATAAAAGTAATGAGAGGAAAATAGTTTTTCTGGTGAAATGGTCTGTCTTAAAGTAATGGTTTCGGGAAAAGCCTTGAAATACGGACTCAGATGTTAGGCACTTCTGAGAATCTCAGACTCCTAGCTGGAGTAAATGTGGTGATATCAGAACCACTAAATAGGTCTCATAATGTAATGAAGAGAATCTCACTTACAGTAGGCGCAGGTTATGCTGCACATGCTCTCTTGCTTCTCTTTCTATTTCTTTTCTTTGCAGCTTTGCAGATGTATGCTTCCCTTTTTTTTTGGTCTCTCCATTCCTTCTTGTACTGAGGGCATAGAGGAATAATCTGAAGGTGGTCACATTCTGGATGTGCAGTAGCCCATCCATTGCATAACTACTTGTCTGAGATTTTCCAGAAGTTTGTCATATATCCCCTTCCTCCTTTGCATTATTCATCGGAATTCCAAATAAAGGTTTTATCTTTTCAATGGACCTATTTCTTTTTCATCCATTTGTTGCTAAAGTAACAAATTCAGAAGACTTAAATGTTATTTATAATCAGAGTAAGTGTGCATTGGTGTTATATGTGTCGTGACTTCCATACAAGAGAACATGGACAACCTGCATTGAAACTGCCTCATACAGCTGCAGCATTGGAGGCTTTTCATACCAAACTGCTGCTTAAGTGTTATACTGGTGATCTCACCCTGAACTTGTGTTCGAGGCTAGGTATCTTCCACTCTGCAATCTGCAGCACAATATTGCATAAAAATAGTGAAGACTGAATGTTAAATCATCTAAACTGTAAAATAATTGTTAGTCATTGTAGAGTAATTGTACCACTGTTCCTTAGTGTACTACTTACTGTAAGAAAAATGTGCAGGTCATCTCAAACCAAGAATTCTGGGAGTCTTCTAATTTAAATTACCTTTTTCAATCTTGCTATTTGCTTTGTATCCATTTCTGAGATCAGTGTGTTTCAATTGTATCTCCCATGCTGATCGTGAATCTTTCCTTGAGAAAAGCCTCCGTAACTCCAGTTCATATGAAGAGATACAGTTCAATCCAAAGTCTGCTTTTTTGTTGCTTACCTCAGAATGGGGTGTCATAAAAGATGACCTGAAAAGATAATATGATCTCTCAGGAAAAGGCTCTGAAGATAAATGCTTTAAAAATATGTTTGATTGGAAGGCCTGATGCAAACATTCTTTAATGGAAGAGATCTGATTTGCAGTTGGACACAATGATGGTACTATGCTTGAAAGCTGAATGCCTCTTGTTAAAAGGTGGTATAAGAATGTGTAGGGCCTGAATCCCTGGTGTTGATAAGGTTGTGATTTTGCCATAGCTGCAAGATACTTTTGATTGCTAAGAACAGGAATATGTGTGGATTCAGGAAGAGTAACTAAAATATGAAATGCATATTTTTATAAGGTGTATTGCTTTTTATTTGCTCTTTTGCCATCTTGTCTTACTGTCCTCAATATGCCAGTCAACTATGGATCATGTAAAGAACTGGAAAGTTTAATGTATAAGCAGAAAACAGTTTTGCAATAAAATTGATGTGCAGGTTGTGTTACTGGAACAAACCTATGTTTGGTTTTTGGGCATCAGAAGAAATTAATCTATGTACTAGAATATTTGGAGTATTTATATTTTGCTGTAGTACATGAAACACTAGCATAGTTATTGTTAGAAAGCAGTTAACTTGACAACAGATGGAATCAGGAAAGGAAATCATGTCTGCGTTGAAGTTCTCTTTAATAGTCAGCTAGCTTCAGAAATAAGTCCAGAGGACTAGTTTTCTCTTTTATATTACTTTGGAAGTAATATATATTACAAAACCCCTCTTATGCTATTGCTTGAGCTTGGTCATTGGATCAGGTCATAAAACTCCTCTTCACATGTCCCATCAAAATCACTTGTGATTCTTCATTTCTGAAGGCTGTTCATACGAGTATTCTTATAGGGACACCTAGCACCAATGTACTTGCCCTAATGTTACTCATGCAGTCATTCCCTTTTTTCATGAGATAATCATCCCAGAGATACTTTCAGGCACCTCAAGTTTACCATAAACAATGAAATATGGAGACTTATACTCCTACTTGTTAAACTCTATCAAGGAGATTCCCTGAAGATTAGAGTTTGTGAGTATATATGATAAGGCCCTTGTGATCTTGAATTCTTAATCTTGGCCACCCACAGATTTTTGGAGTGCAAAAGTGTTGGGCTTTTTATGTTTTTTTTTTAAAGGTGCGGTGTAAATGATTGTTGTCATGTTGCTAGTCTAAGGGTGATTTGGACATATGTTTCTCCACTAACCCTCTCTTTTCCTTTGAGTTAATAGACAAGGAGGTCGAGGTATCAAATGCTGTAGGCAAGAAATGCTGTCATATTCTAGACTAGAAGACTCTTTGTGGCAATATCCATTCTAAGAAGGAAGAGTAAGGGGCAAATAATTCCTAATCATAGGAAGCCAGAAGACAAAATTTATGAATAAACTAGCAAACTTATATTTGAAAATTTGGGAGTGGGAGTGGGAATGATAAGAAACACCTTGAAATCAGGAATATTTCTGGGCATATGTCTAGGCAACTGAACCAGAGTATCAGTTTGTTCCTGCATGGGTACTTAGCCTGTATACCCATGAAGTCCCAGGTCCTGTTCAGTGTACAGGAGCAATGTACACTTCCTTCTTGTTTCCCACAAGCATTGTTATTACAGAGAATGTAAGTAATGACAGAAACTTAGATTAAGAGTATCCTGGATTGCATTTATTTTGTGTCTGTCTTTCCTAACACGGATTTTTTGGTTTGATTTCTGTAGACAATATTTGTAAAGGTGTAATGTTGATTTACAGTTTTACCTTTTCATCAAATCATCATTAAGCAAAATTTTATTATCTTTTTGAATACAACTTCCTTCAATTTAGAATTTATCATATTCTTCATTCTTTCATGGGTTTCTTTACCCAACGTATCAACTAGTGCTCAATACTGATTGCAAGATATACAACTTCTAGATAAAACAACGAAAGCATTTTACTCCATTGAAATGCATATCTCTGTGTTTGATTTCAGCTCCCCTCTATTTATAAGATAATAACAGAGTAGTCCTGAACAAGTTCCCAGTCCAGGTTCTTGCAGTATTTATAGGCTTCTCTGTTAGTCCCTCTGATTATACATGATTTGCATGAAGCGCCAATCATCTCACTGTTTGTATTACAGTCTTTAATCACTATTTTATGTGATGAATAGATCCATTATCCCTGATAATCCAGAACTGAAACATCAAGTCCAGTATAAGTGGAAGACTCTTTTTTTTTTTTTTAATCCAGAATTTATGAACTAAAAAAGTACTTTCTGCAGGCAGTGAGAGGACCTGTGGTCCTACAAGTATTAGACTGACCTGAACAGGAAATGGCTTTTGATTCACTAAGTGTTCTCTTAAGGCTACTTGTTGAGAAAGAGAGAACGCAGAATTTTGTATTAAGTTGGATTAAGACGAATTACGTGATTGCTAGTCTTTACCAGCCTTGCAGAGTCCTCAAGTATTTTGCTGGATCAGTCTTTGCCTGTGAGCCTGTATCTTTGATGATTCTTGACAAAGAGTTTTCAGAATGTCTGGCAAAATGTTGGATCTCTTGGCTATGAACATGTTTTCCATGTTAAGTTTGCTGTCTTGCAGAAATATGTGTTGTTCTTAACAACTTTAGAAGTTTGACTTCCTTTTCTCTTATTTCTTCCAGTAGCGTAAAAACTTTCCACTTGACATTCCCTTAAGCCAGTGCTTTAAGGAAGAGCTATGGCAAAAGTATGCATAAATAAGACAGCTACAGTCAAAGCAGTGAGGTGAACCTAGGTGGGTATTTGTATCTAAAAGTCTCTAGGGTTGTTGCACTTAGAGGAACTATGAACTATTCTGCTGCAATTAGTGCTGGTGCAGTCTAACTTTGTTGCGTGTGGTAAAATTGTCTAGTGGAACAATTGTGACAAGTCACAAGAGCAGTCCTAGTGCAGAATAAATGATCAGCAAGATAAAGCAGCAGTACAGAATAAACTATAGATAAAATGCTTCCCTGTTAGTTTAAATGACCGAGAAAGAGAAAATAAGTTGTAAAGTTCTTCTGTTTTTGAAAATAAATTTACACTTTAATACTGTTTTTTTATGACATACAATATCCTTTTAAAGTCATATGTAAAGTTCCTACTGTCATGTAAACTGATCTAATTGATCATGTAACTGATCTAATATAAACTGATTCTGTTTTTGCTAAACTGGAATTTTTCTTCATGTGCCCAATATTTTGTTAATCATGGACAAATGCTAGCTATAAAATGCTTCTGTATCATTAATGTCAGTTTTCAGCCTTTACACTATTGATCAGTAACTGCACCTGAATTCTCCATTCAGAGATAGTCTTTAATGCATTATTAAAGGTATTTCTAAACTGGTCTAAAAAACCAAAAAGGGGCTGAAGGAGAAACATCTATAACCTCTAGCACAGTAATATCTTTCTGTCCACTTTTCACAAAACTGGCCCTTAAAAACCCATTTTTTTTATGATTTATTGATGATGGTAATTTTCTCAAGAATTTATCTGTATTTTAGGTGTTTATCTCTGTGGCAAGAATTTTCCTACATGAGTATAATTATCCACTCCCTTTCCCCATCTGCACCCCCACCCCCACCGTTTCACTACTACCACCTGAAATTTCTATGTATTTGTAAATCAAACCCAAAATTCCAACTGAGTACTACTGGTTCTTCTTGCCTTGCTACTGGACTTACAGCTGTAGGGAAATGGCCAGATAGTGGAAAGGTAAAATTCTTTAGGTTGTGCTATTAATAGTGTATCATCTGTGTAAACCCAAATAATCTAATCCATTGCATTGGGAAATATCACCCTAATAATGAGGATAAATGAGCTTGCTGCCACAGTATGGCCAAATATAAGGAATATAATTTGATATTTTTTTTTCCTTCTCAGCAAAGTTTCAGTTATATCCAGCATTAATTTAATATTTTGGAAAAAAACATCCTGTGGAGGAAAGACATCAAACTACATGATCGTGGTTATCAGTCTCTCATTATTATATATTAATCTATTAATTTTGTAACTGTTTTGTGTTAGTTCACCTGGATATGCTTTTCAAAATTGCTATATACTGTGAAAGATTCTTTGCCAATTGTAAAAAACAAGCCTGTCCAACTATCCATTTTGATTATTTTTCTCTTATAAAATTACAGAAACTTGATCTTTGCTTTATGCTCCGTTAACTCTGGCACTCAAATGTTTTTTATGGTCTCTTGCAAAGTTAGCCTGGCTCCCCAGCCTGGTGTCCAGTTACTCTCATGCTTAAAGTGCTTCAGTGGGCATACATTTAGCCTGTCTTTTTGCTTAGCTCAACAATGAAAATAAAGGTTAACTTAAAAAATACTACCCATCCCAACAGTCTGACAATAACAGTACTGAAAGTGATGAAGTTATCACTAATCTCTAAAAGCTTTCATGAACGTCTTGATAAAATGTTTTACATCATGACCCCTTAATTGCTTTTGTCCTGTTCCAATACTGTGTTTTCTTAGCCCATTGCTCACATTCTACTTAAGACTGAGGTATTGAGAGCACTCTGTAATTTTTATAATAGACTTCTGTTATTGAAGGTACTGAGAACCTCTCTGACTTGAACAGTTCCCTCTCAGTGTTTCTCAAGTATTTGGCAATTGAGTCTAGTTGGTCTTGGCTGGCCTTCTTTTCATTAGTTCTCATACCTTTTCTAGAAATGCTGTTGTTGAAGGAAGAAGTGATCCATGTTAGATCCAAAATCTTCTAATACATAGTCCTGAACATTAGGTAGAATTTCATCATTTGTATCGACTTTGGAGAATCCTACTGAATACTAGCTTGGATAAAGGGTTGTGCTGGTGACAGCAACTGTAAAGAATGAACTAATTGGATGCTTATATACACATGGACTTACAAAATGAGCATTCATTTCTCCTGTGGAATATAAAAAGCTGGCATCTTATTTTCTTTTTCAAGTAATACTGGAGTAATTAAGTCTATCTTCATTGCAGTAGAATGCAGAATACATCTCAAGGCTTGATTATGTTACAAGACTAGGTTTATTTTAGATGTTTCATTTTCAAGTATTTTTGAGTTTATTTTAGGTGTTTCATTTTCAAGTATTTTTGATTCTCTCACAATTTTCTTGGAAGAAACACAGTTTTATATTTCAGTGATTTTTCTTCATGGCCATTGTGTTTCTAGTAGTTCTGCAAGGACTATTGGACACTGGTTTGCTTCCTGCTGGAAGAGGTTGATACTTTCCTGTGTATGTTCTATACTGCCGTCATCTTGATTGGATACTACCTTTCCATATAAAAGCTGCTAGGCAGCCAGGGTTACCCTTTTCACTTCCAACTATTCACTCCCACACACTTTCTAGAGTAGGTAGTGATCTTCCATATGGATTTTTACAAAGATCCAGGAATGAGTTTTCTTCTTTGGAAAGCTGCATGTTGAGCGTCTTTTATGGAAGACTTGCTCTAGTGCAGACATCTGTAAGAGATGATCAGAAATGAAAAGGGGGGAATATTCAGAGCTGATCTCAGCTCTGCAGGAAAGCAAAGTCACTCTGGTAGAAAGCATAGAATCATAGAGTCATTTAGGTTGGAAAAGACTGTTAAGATCATCAGGTCCAACCATTAAGCCAGGACTGCCAAGTCCACCACTAAACCATGTCCTTAAGCTCCACATCTCCATGTCTTTTAACTACCATCAGGGATGGTGACTCAATCACTTCTCTGGGCAGCCTGTTCCAATGCTTGACCATCCTTTTGGTGAAGAAAGTTTTCCTAATATCTAATCTAAAGCTCCCCTGGTGTAACTTGAGGCTGTTTCCTCTTGTTCTGTCGCTTGTTATCTGGGAGAAGAGACCCGCCCCCACCTTGCTACAGCCTCCTGTCAGGTAGCTGTAAAGAGTGATATGGTTGAGCCTCCTCTCCAGGCTAAACAACCCCAGTTCCCTCTGCTGCTCCTCATAAGACTTGTGCTCCAGACCCTTCACCAGCTTCATTGCCCTTCTCTGGACACACTCCAGAACCTGTACATCCCTCCTCTAGTAGTGAGGGCCCCCAAACTGAACACAGTATTTGAGATGCAGAGTTGTGCACTTCTAAGTGGAGCAGCAGGTCACTAACCGTTTCTTCCTGGACTGTGGGGAGATACCGAATTCAGGGATCTGAACAGGGTATCTGAAGGTGGTTCTGCTATCTGTTGATATTTCCAGAAACCGGGTTGTTATTACACACATGATTTTACTACATGGTAGCGTGGTGGGAATCTTTTCACATAATGTCTCTGAAAACCCAGGCAGCACAGGCATGGTGGACATCCCTATCTCCTGTCTGAGCTCTGGGATCTAAAGTGAAGGAGGTCAGTCTAGGCAGCTGTAACTGTTTGGTCCTGGACGTTTGGGTTCACATTTGGGATCACATAAGGACTGTGAATTGCAAGCCCGGTACTTAAACTACCGTGGAGCAAGTCACATCCTACCAATATATAATATAGGTCCTGTAACTTTCATGGTGCTAAAGGTGTTTGCTTCTGTGTTGGTTAGAGTTAGGTGCTGCTTTAAAAATGCACACATTTAATCCCTTTTCACCAGCATATTGAGAATGACAGTTGAATTGGAAATTCAAAATTTTATGTACCATGGTAATTTCTAAGAGTTATTGAATGCACCTGTCTCATTTCATAGTTGTCCAGCTGATGTTCCTTAGCATAAACACGTTTAGCCTGCCAGCTTTGTCCTGGAGAAGCTGCTGCATTAGTCCACTGTTCATGATGAGCCACCACTGATTAATTCACTGGATTTAATAAGGGGCCTTTACCTCATATTACTGAAGAAAGTGGACATTTTCACAGCAATTATTTTCTGCTTGCTCTTTTATGAGGGCATCAAAACAGCTCAGTATGACCTATTTAATCTCTTCCACACTGAATATGAACCACAGAGATATTTTAAAACTGAAGTTCATTGTGTGATATCAGATATATATTGTAATTTTGGATACAATAAAGAGAGAAAAAAACGGAAAAGAAACACTGACTCATTCATTAGTGAAGTTACAGTTTTAGGAGTTCAGCCACCCAAAACAGCCTGCAGAGGTGTTATTAGGCAAAACAGTTCTCATATGACTGTCCATGTTGCTTACTGTTTGATCATTATTAAAGTCGCTATATTTTTTATTAAATGGTGATAATACCTAGTAATAATGGGGTGTTTCTTTGAAAGGAAATTCTCCTTTTCATCACACTTAAAGGTTTTCTTTGAAAAAAACAGGATACTTTCAACTGCTGGGAAAAACACCTGCTGAACGATACCTGTGGTAAGAAAATGAAACACTATAAAAAGATTAGACTCCAAATTAGATGAAATGATATATAGACGAAGTGTATTATGATATATTCCCTGTGACGGCCAAGGGAAAGAACTTTGGTGTCAGAATGCCTTTTCTAGGACTATGAACTCACTGTTATAGAGGTGGAGAAAATCTGCGTTGCTGCTAAGTCTGTAATTTCCCATGTCATGCCACTTTAACATAGTTTACATTTATTACAGTCAAATTTGGCTGGAGTATGCTGCTTTTTATTAAACATAATTTATTTGTAAGCTCGTTTGCATAGACAAAGGATGCATGGCTTGTATAATTGTGGAAAAATGTGTTTATTATTATTTAATGCAAATGAGACCGTACACATCTGCTATTATTTTCACATTCTCACGATATTTTGAAAGTGAGTTCTGATCACTGTTGCTAGGAAAATTAGTCCATTGATTTTAATTTTTTTTTAATAGTATATAAAAAAGAGTATTTTCAGTTCTACAGTACGTTTGTCACATCAGACTGAAGTAGATACTACAGCTATTTTAGCCCAACGGTTGAAAATTATGTCAAAATTTGACTTGTTTCTAACTAAAAATAATAGATATTACATAATGTCATCTAAGACCTAGAATACAAAGAAGATGCTGGAGGTAGTAGCACAAAATTTGAAATACGTGAACTGCACAATTTTAAAAATAGTTTAAATTCAATGCCTTGACCAGCATGTACATTTGTAGGCAATAGTACTGTAGCAAGGCACTAATCAGCTAAGTACCGTAATCCTCCTTATAGGGTAAATTCTTACTTGACCTCTAGCTATATACAGCACATGGTAACAGCATTAAACTATAACACTCCTCTCATGCTCTCAATAGCTTCCCATTGGGTCAGCTCTCTGACTTGAATTGCTGTTGTTTCATATACTAGACTTTTTTTTTTCCCTAGATGCCTTATATTTTGTAATTGCATTTGGAGGGAAGGGAAAGGATTGTAAAATATATCTAAAAAATTGTGTCTCAAGATTAAGAGACTGTTCATATGTTTTCACTGAACCTAGAGGATTAGATGAAAGACCTAGCCAGAGCAGAAATTGATGTATTCTCATGAACCCGAGGCTTCCTACTTACCAGATGTGCAGTGGCTGATCAAAAGGTAAAGCAGGGAAGAAAGATGCTGAATGTGTTGTGTGAAAACAATGTGTAACGCTCAGCATTTTTTGTTCTTTGGGGATGATTAGGAAGATATTTTTTACTTTTAGCAAAAAAAACCAATTGGAAGTACTGAAAACCTTTTTATTGTACTTCAGATATGTGAGAATAGGATCTTTAACAGTCTTGTATTTTTCTTTAAATTATTATTTTAAGTTGTGTTATATTTTCTGTGACAAAAATATTTGTTGAAAAGTTGGATTTCTTTTCATAAAAATAGCAAATGAAGAATTTTGAGATTTTGTTGTATTTTATATTATTTGAAGTCCTTTTTAGTAAGTTCAGTATTGTATTAACTTTTCTTATGTTTTAATGTTTCTGTGACCTATTATTCTTTTAACACCCCGGGTTTTAAACTCATTTGAATCCTGCTGTATGGCAACTCTTAATTGATTCCACCCTTCTGCAAATGATTTCTATGGTGTCCGTACTGAGACAGGTAACTAGAATGCACATTCTGACCAATTATTCTTGAAAGCAATATAATCCATTTAGCATTGTCTTTATGATTAGCTTTAACAAGAGATTTTACTGAAAAAGTAGGTGAGATAATTCTTGTTTATATATTACGTGGAAAAAATTAGCAAAATTAATTTTGAAAATGTTTAAAAGTAGAAATCAAGAAAAAACTCAGGACGTTTGACATATTTGTAAAAAGTAAGCATTTATCAGTGTAGCTGAATAATCAGTAAGATGAAAATGTAATTGTTATTTTTCTTTCTTTGCTGTTTTCTAAACCCAAATTATATGATATAAGGGATACTGAAAAAGTCAAAATAAAGGAGGACAAAGCCATTTCTACTGGTAGCCCCATTTTCCTATCTGTGATGTTCTTAATGCAATAAAAAACTATGAAATGAATTTTTAACCTAAATATTTGTAGATTAGCAAGGGATACTTAAAATCACTAGTTTTGTTCAGCAGTTCCTCATTTTTCCCATGTATAACTCTTTTCCCCAAACAAATTGAAATTAGCGCTTGAAATCTGCAATGCTGAATTTTTGCCAGATTCCTTGCATAGAAAAGAAGTGATTGTGACTGAAGTAATTGTATTGGTTTAGATGTCTCTGTGATCATATCAAGTCCAAAGTGAAGCTGTTATCAGTCGTGAATTTTATTATGTTAAATGTTTTGTTACTACAGATTTCCTTTCATTACATTGCAGCCTGCAGTCAGTGAATTTATATTTTCAGATAAAATCTAATAGAGATCAACATCTGCAGTATCATTGTCATGCTTCAGTAAATTGTATAATCATCATTGTAAACTTAATTCATTATTGTTTGCAGATATTTAGCTGGCAGGTATTTTAATGGTTCAAAATATGTTTGCTATAAAATAAAATGTGTAAGGCATGGTGAAATGAGGAATGAAATAATGTCTCAGGTGAACTCAGTGAATTGCTTAGATATCTGAGTGTTAGATGTACTTCAGGACAGCCTGTTTAAAACTACATTGGTCAGGAAATATGTAAAACCCCTTTCTTTTTATCAGAGTAGGCTGTTTAAATGAATTAGCTTGCAAATCGTGCATTGAATGCTTACATTCTTTTTTTTTGGGGGGGTGAGAAACCAAGGAGAGGGGAACAGACAGATCAGAAGATTAATTTAGTATAAAACTAGACAGCATAGAAAAGCTGCAAAAAGAGATCTTGATAGAAACTGGAACTGCTTAGAAGTCAGAAAAAGCTATTTTTTCAATAAGCTGGAGCCATAGCTACTTTGGAGAGTGCAAAATGATTCTCATGCACCATGTGACTCAGCAAAAGCAAAAGTTATAAGCAGAAAATGAGAAAAAGAGTTAAATTAATACCAGCTAGTCTCTTAAAAACACTGCCAAAGTAGGTAAATATTTTGCAGATTCTTTGGTATGTTGAAGGAATTCTGTGGAAATGCTTTCGTAAGAGTACCTAACGGTGGGAGAGTAGGACCCTCCCTGAGAAAGGCAGCCAGATGCTAATTTTGCACAGCAAGTTTTCTGGGTTCATTGCACTTGGGGGAGTTTTTGTTGCAATGTCTGGAGTGTGTTCAGCTCACCTTGCAGCCTAGGAACTTTTTTGCAGCTTGGCATGGTGGTGTTTTATCTGCTCCCTATCACTGTTCTTTTAAAAGTGCCTGACTGTCGGTTGAATACAACATATAGAAGTACAAAAGTTTAGAACAGTAGAACTATATGGTCACTCAGGAACCAACAAATGCTGTTTTCCTGACAGGCTCCATATAGTAAAGGAGAGACAAAGCTGAGCTGAGTGTATTTGCTGAGGTCTCTAACATGAAGCCTTGACAAGAGTTCCAGTGCAAAATGTGAAGTTCTATCTACTCTGAATTATTCTTTCATGTACTGAAAGGATCACATTTTCGAAACAATTAAACAAAATTACAGTACGAGCAGGAGAAATATTTTCAGTTTTAATTTTCCAGTCAAGTTTATTTCTTGCTAATTTATAGGAAATAGAAAACAAAATACTAACGTATTGTCTAGTAAATTATAATTAGGTCTTACAAGTAGGTGATCAATGTTCAGTTTTCACGTAGCTGATGATGGTTCAGGCCCACTGAGCCCTTGCTATTTTTTAATTGACCCAAAACTATTTATTTGTAAAACTTTCCAAGTAATTATCAATGAATTCAGGTACCCATATGTCTGAACATATCTTTAGAATGATATTTTCTTGAAAGTTTTCTCCATTCAAATGTGTCTTCTATTGATCTGAGAACAAGATTGGTAGCCAGGAAGATCTAGTTTTGACTGTGATATAAATACCTTACATATTACAATGGTTTTGAATATCCGTGGCTTCTGAAATGGGATGGAAACTTACCTTTAAAAATCTCATTTTTCTCAGTATGCTGGGGTGAGTTTTTTAAAAAATCTAAATCAAAGCAGAAGAGTATTTGCTCGTCAAGGAAGAATGCATATGAATGTCAAAGACTTTTAAGCTATTTAGTTCCGTTAGTGAAATCAGAACCATCAAAGCAGAATAGCTGTCTTATATTCTTCTACGCTGTATTTTAAGTATTTACTTCCTACTGTAGTGTGGGGAAGTTGAATAATTTGACTTTATGAGCAAGAGGTCAGGTTACAGTCAAGCTATTTGCTTTTTCATAGTACTAGTGATATCTGTAGTGCACTGCAAATAAAGTTTCCATCAGTGGAAGGTTGAGAGATGTGTGTTAAAAGACCAAATGTCATATATTGATAAATAACAATACAAAATAAATACACAGTGAACATTAGTAGAAAACAAGCTTGTTTCTATATCTGAAAAAATAATACTTATAGAATGTGCCTGACAAAGAGATTTGTGCAAGTTCTAGAGTTTTCTAACAGTAATAGAGATTTTACTTTATTATTCTTTCATAGAAGCAGTAATCACAATGGCCTGAAAGATTTTTTGGTGGTGTGGTAAACTTTTCAGAATTGGTGGTAATCCTGACAAGAAATATATCGTGCTTAGTTGAGCTGGCAGCTGGAGGATGCATATCACAGCTGTTGACACACATTTAAAGTTCTTTTCACTTTTAATGTTCTGGGAAAGTCTTGGAAAAGGAGGAGTAGTCATTTTCTGTGGTGTGTCTAGCTGGAGGTACATGAGGAAAGGCTTCTGTTAAGGTATCTTTAAAGTAGTTAATGGTGTGAAATAGATTAGACAAAGGCTCATGAAGGTGAGTGAGAATTAGCTTGTGATCTAAAAATAACAGCAGATTTTTAATAGTAGTGACTGGCCATAAGTTTTCACTGGTACTGTTCCTCCTCCCATGATTTAATAGCACCAGTTTAAAATGTATGGGCATACATTGTACAACTGTGTTTGTAGCAGGTATTTTTAAAATGGAAAAAAGTCACTAATGGTAAAGGGGGGCTAATTGTGTTGTGACGACCACTAAGGAGAATGACAGGCTTGAATGCCAAGTGGTATGATGACTGCTGGGCAGGTTGAGCCCTCATCTGCCAGCAAGGTGTCTGGTTGATCAGGTATGCAGGTATGGTTAATTTATTTCTGATGGATAGGATTACAGCTTCTGGCATTTGATCTTGGTAGTGAAGTTAGATCCGTTCAACAGGGATGAAATTAATTAGAAAGGGGGTTTGATAGTGCCAATCAACATGGGACAGGAATTAAATTAGTTAATATCATCTATCAGGCTGCTTTCTCTGGAGCAAAACATGTTTTCAGGAAGGTACTTATTCTTGCATGTGGGCTAGTAGCTGCCATATGCAGGGCATCTGTGTAAAGTTTTTTCCTTCATGAAAGTTTGGAATAGATTGAGGACCTAGCTGATCCTCGCATTACTGTCAGCCATAGACGGCATTGCTATATTGATGTCTTGCCAGAAAATGGAGGAAAGGCAATGACTGCTTGTGGTGAATGTAAGAGAAAGGTTAGAAAATGTTTGTGCAAGGTGTATAAAAATATAGTGCTAAATTGGCACATCCTCTTCTCATCAACATAGTTCAGGCTAGAAAAAAGGCTGATTTTTTTAGTAAATCCTGTGCCAGTTCCTCAGATGATACCCTCGGCAAAAAGTCTACAATGAGCATTTTTACTCATACAGAAATTCCATCTATTTCATCCCCTGAGCCGTGCCCCCCATGACTTTATAGCAGCAATATTGCCAGAAGAGGGTTGTCTACTACTATTTGTGTCCATATGAGGACACTGACATGGAGTCATATATATGCACACACAGAGGCACATGTGTGTATATATAATCACCTGTATGTAGCTAAAACATTTCTTACTATTCTGTTGTTTATATTACTATAGAGACACATATGCAGGTGTTTAATCCTGAAGAATGTGTACACTTAGTCTGCTCCAAGGCACGTGTGAGATTTGTCAAACCAGATTCTGTATGGTTTTGTGTGTTACATAGTTCATGATGGAGCTGATCCTATAAACCATTCTCATTGGAATGTTTTGATGTCTTGGAGGATCAAATCTCTGCAAAAATCTGCAGCTGTGAATACAACTTGATCCATATGTAATATAGACTGAGTATACACAGTGTAAGTATTAACAGTAGAGTATGTGTACACATATTTGTCTCAAATCTTGCAATGAGATTGACATGGATGAATGCCGTATCTGTTAAGTGCCATTTATTCCAGTTGGATTTGCACAGAGTAAAAAGATTTTGCTTATATGGGGGACAGAACTGGGGAGGGGAAATTAGGCACATTTTTATTAAAAGCATGGCAGAAATTTTCAGCAACATAGGTAATTTGCTATTGGAACAACTTATTTTAGGATGTGGCATATTTTTCATCAGCTGATGAAATTTAAATGAAAAATATGTATCTTCTTTAAAGTAAGTTTCTGCATCTAATTTTTGTTGTCTTAATGAAAACTTCTTTGTCTCTCCAGTCTCTCTGTGTACTGCTGGTTCTGTTGTCCTAATTGTCTGTTCCCGTTGGCCATTCTGGTTTTAGACTTACAAAACTGTTTATGTCAAATTAGAACAATTCAACTTGAGTCCCCAGTAGCAGAATCCATAGAGATTTTGTTAAACTTACAGAGGTTATGTTTTGTGCTGGTACTAATATGACACTAATAAGACACATAGGACATCTGAGCTTCACCTAAGCAAACAGGCATCCAAATGATGCTTATATTACTTGTCATGCTTCACAGGAAGAGTTGTATTTTTGCAAGATTGAATTAGTTTCCACTTTTGCAGATGCCATTGTAAGGCTAAAGTACTTTAATATTTACAAGGTAAGACTGGGTCCAAATCTTTCAAGCACATTTTAAAGAGTCTGTATGGTACCTAAGACGGGATGACAATTTGCCAGTCAGCCCCCTGTGCACACTCTGCTCAGACAGTTGCAGTTTTCCCTTGCTGAGCAGAGACCACATTTCCTTTCTGGCTGTGACAGTGCGTTTTCTCTACTGCTAGCTAGGCAGAGTTCTTCCTACTTTTCTGGACACCAAGGAGGGCCTGGTTTTCCTTCTCCCCTTAACTAAGTTGAAGACTTTCCTTTCCTTATCCCTTCTAAGACAACTGTGGCAACAGGGCTGTGCCTTTGCTTTCCTTTATCCCATCCTTCCCAACACAAGGTAGGATCTCCTGTTTGCTGCCTGCAAGGCTGCCCTTCAGGTTTAGTGGCCATTTGTGAGGATAGAAAACATTTTCAAAAGGATCTTAATTACAAGGTAGGACTAAGTATAAGAGAAAAAGGCTGATAAAACAAAAATAGGTTTACATACTTATTTTCCTTACTTAAAGCTTTAGCTGATCTATCTTATCTCAGAGAAGGCCCAACTCTTAGTCTTTTTTATCCACATCTGGGATCTTTGCTCCGGTTTCCTGCAGGTATCTCCTTCAGATTCATCTGGGGTCAAAAACTAAATACAAATCTGGACATGTCTGGAAGTAGCATTTAAAATGCTTGTTACCCTGTTAGGATTGGTAAAGGAAAGAGCTTCAGATCTGAAGCTCCAGTTTGTTTTTTGCCTGTGAATCACTACTCCCTATTTAACCAATCCCTTCTAATCAAGTGGCAAACAATGTTGAATCAAACAAACAGAACATATAAAGTTCGTAATATATTCCAGACACATCCTCTAATAAAACATTGCATATAATAAAGTCACATGCTTCAGTCAATAATTTGTCAGTGTCAGGAAAGAATATCTGTGGATAGTTCTTTTTTTACTTTCCTGTGAAGCCTCAGAAGTTGTCTATGGCTAGATATCTTCTATGACAAAGAGTCAATGCTTAATGTGGTACACAAATTCCATTCTGGAATCTGGTTGGTGTGTCTTGCTCAAATGCTTGGACTAATACTGTTGACATCCCTATATATTTTTTGTCATGTCAGACAGGCAGGACTTTGAAGCTTCTTTCCTTTTTATGCAACACAAAAAAAGTTTGGTTTTCTGGTTCAGACAAGTGCTGCCACTGGGTCTTTGTCTGTCCTGTGTTCTGCCCTTGGCACACATTTTAGTTTTGTGGGAACTGAAATGTATGTTTTTAAGCAATAATGGCTGCTAAAAGACCAAACTAACTGAATGATCCATCTAGCCTTAATTTCCATAGTGATTATAAACCCCTCTGAAATAGAAGTATACGGTCAAGTTACATTGCTGTAAAAATATTACAAAGTATTATAAAATTTTGGTACTTGTAAAGCAGTTATGACTACAAAGCAGTGTAAGTATTGTGTTCTATATTTTATAGTGTTGTATTAGTATTTTTCCTTTAAAGCTTTTTTTGATTTAACCTGTGCACCGTAGACAGATTTGTAGCATGACATGTTTTCTTTAATTTAGTACGGAAAAGGTGTAAGCACATTCACAAAGAAATGCAATGAGTTGATTTTTTTTTCCATCAGCTGATCCACTATAATTTAATTAGCATTAACTGTACATTTGTGCTACAGGATATGTTGACAAAATTCTCTTTCTTCTGTCTTGTCATGATTATTTAGGAAAAGAAGCCCATCAATATCAAGAGAACAGAACAGAAGATACGACCAAAGGGACGAGAGAGACGAATACTCACAGTATGCTACATCAGACAGTGCGATGCCCAGGTCACCATCAGATTATTCAGATAGGCGGTCTCAGCGTGGACCTCAGTTATATGAAGAACCTGAACTGGGTGATTATAGAGATTCCAACAGAAGGAGTCGCAGACGTTCCAAGGAGTATCCGGTAGAAGAGGAAGATGCACAAAGCAGGGAAGAATATGAAAGGCAGCGGAGGGAAGAGGAATACCAGGCACGGTACCGAAGTGATCCTAATTTGGCTCGTTATCCAGTCAAACCGCAACCATATGAGGAACAAATGCGTATCCATGCTGAAGTGTCCCGAGCACGTCATGAACGGAGACATAGTGATGTCTCATTGGCAAATACAGAGTTGGAAGATTCTCGGATGTCTATGCTGAGGATGGAACGACCATCAAGACAAAGATCAGTGTCTGAGCGCAGGGCTGCCATGGAAAATCAACGTTCATACTCTATGGAAAGAACTCGAGAGGCTCAGGGACCAAGTCCCAATCGTCAGAGGACCACAAATCATAGCCCTCCTACACCTAGGAGGAGTCCGATTCCTCTGGAACGACCAGACATGAGGCGCTCTGATTCATTAAGGAAACAGCACCATTTGGATCCCAATTCTGCTGTAAGGAAAACAAAACGTGAAAAAATGGAGACCATGTTACGGAATGATTCACTCAGCTCAGACCAGTCTGAATCTGTCAGACCTCCACCACCAAAGCCCCATAAAACAAAAAAGGGAGGTAAAATGCGCCAGGTTTCATTAAGCAGCTCAGAAGAAGAATTGGCATCCACTCCAGAGTATACGAGCTGTGATGATGTAGAGATTGAAAGCGAAAGTGTTAGTGAAAAAGGTAAGATTTCTAATTTTTTGACTGTTTCAGTATATGTTTCAGTTTCCATTCCATTGTATGTTTATTTCACCTATTAGAATTGATTGCAACCACAAATCTACAAGGCTTCACAGGCGACTCAAGGTTGCTGTGATGGGGCTTGTTTTCTTCTGATTTTGTGTTTCATTTACTTAATCTAAATGTAATGATTTACATGGAAAAGAACACCACAGCTACTAGAAGCATTTGGATATGTTAAAGGAAAAAACATGCCTACTGAAAAAACTTAATTAAATCTGCAAAGTATCTAAAGCTGGGCTGTCATATAAGGCCATGGTTTCATGTACATTAATACCTGATTTGCGTACTCCTGGATCACAATGAGTGCATATTTGATCTGGATCAAGTGTGGGCACATGACCGCATTTCTGTTGAATTAACTAGAACACATGATACAGAGCTTATGCCTGTTACATGCTAGCTGCTGCAGGTAAAGAAGCATGTCGTCTTCAAAAAACCCTGTGTGTATGAAGTTAACCTGTTAAAGGCTTTAAACAAATTTAAATACATTTTATACCAATGGACGTTTCTTTTTGCTGTGGGGCTATGGTGCTTTTTGGTTTTAGTGCTTTTTAGGATTCATGGTGTTGGAGTTACTCCATTGTCTGAAAGAAAAGCTGAGTAATTGAAATGATTCTCAACCTAGCCAAAGGTAATGCCTGTCTTAAATATGAAAGCATCAGGGACCATCAGTTTAAACTGAATCAAATTAATAATATTAGTTCGCTTACCTTCATGTATGTCGTTGGTCTAAACTACAACAGTTATGACCTGCATTATTCTTATGCTAGTGCAATTCTCATGAATGTTCATTTGCTGATGTGGATTTGGTTAAGAAAATTTGCTACTGTTTGTTATTTATATTGCTGAATAATTGGTTCTAGTAGTTAGAGTTAGTGAAACATGATGAAACCTTGACCCCATTACTTTGCCTGATGAGTAGAAAAGATTTTACCAACTTCAGGGTGTGTGCAATTTTCTTCTTAGTAGCAAATGTGAGGAAAATACACCCAATCAATACATGGGAAGTAGTTTAATGAAACTCAGCATAGGAAACATAATACACTGAATGATATACGAACACTATTTTTTTTTGTACACATAACATATAAAACGCATACATTTAGAATTACAGAATTGTTTAGGTTGGAAAAGACTGTTAAGATCATCAAGTCCAACCATTAACCCAGGACTGCCAAGTCCACCACTAAACCATGTCCCTCAGCGCCAAATCTCTGTCTTTTAACTGCCATCAGGGATGGTGACTCAATCACTTCCTTAGGCAGGCTGTTCCAATGCTCGACAACAATGCTCGTGAAGAAATTTTTCCTAATATCCAATCTAAACCTCCCCTGGTGCAACTTGAGACTGTTTCCAGTTGTTGTATTGCCTGTCACCTGGGAGAAGAGACGTGCCTGCACCTTGCTACAACCTCCTTTCAGGTAGCTGTAGAGAGCAATAAGGTCTCCACTGAGCCTCCTCCTTTCCAGACTAAACAACCCCAGTTTCCTCAGCCACTCCCTATAAGACTTGTTCCTTAGACCCTTCCCCAGCTTTGTTTTGCTGGTTCTTTGAACACACTCCGACACCTCCATTTGTTGTAAGTGAGGGCCTCCAAACTGAACACAGTTTGAGTTCAGTTTGAGTTGAGTATTTGTGGTGCAGCCTTAACAGTGCTGAGTACAGGGGATGATCACTTCCCATGTCCCAGTGGCCACATTATTTTGGATACGAGCTGGGATGCTGTTGGCCCAGTTGAGCACACTGCTGGGTCATGTTCAGCTGGCTGTCAACCAGCACCTCCAGGTCCTTTTCCCCCAGGCAGCTTCCCAGCCGCTCTTCCCCAAGCCTGCAGCACTGCGTGGGGCTGCTGTGATCCAAGCGCAGGGACTGGGACTTCTCCTTGTTGAACCTCATACAACTGGCCTCAGTCCGTCAATCCAGCATGTCCAGATCCCTCTGCAGAGCCTTCTTGCCCTCCAGCAGAGCAACACTGCCCTGCAACTTGGTGTTGTCTACAAACTTACTGAGGGTGCACTCAATCCCCTTCTAGAGATCATTGATGAAGATATTGAACAGAACTGGCCCCAGCACTGAGCCCTGGAGAACAGCACTTGTGACCAGCCACCAGCTGGATGTAACTCCATTCACCGCCATTCTTTGGGCTCAGCCAGCCAGCCATTTTTCTAGTCATGGAATAGTATATCCATCGAAGCCATGAGCAGCCAGTTTCTCCATGACAGTGCTGTGGGAGACGGTGTCAAAGGCTTTTACTGAAGTCTAGGTAGACAATGTCAGCAGCCTTTCCTTCATCCACTAAATGGGGCACCTTGTCACAGAAGGAGAACGGGTTTGTCAAGCAGGACCTGCCTTTCACAAACCCATGCCGGCTGGGCCTGATCTCCTGGTTGTCCTGTATGTGACACATGATGGCTCTCATGATGATCTGCTCCACAACCTTCCCGGGCACCGAGGTCAGGCTGACAGGCCTCTAGTTCCCCAGACCCTCCTTCCTGCCCTTCTTGTAGATGGGTGCCACACTGGCTAACCTCCAGTCTTCTGGGACCTCCCTGGTTAGCCAGGACTGTTGATAAATAATGGAGAGCAGCTCCCTCAGTACCCTTGGGAGGATCCCGTCTGGCCCACAGACTTGCGTGTGTCCAAGTGATTCAGCCGGTTGCTGACCCTTTCCCCTTGGATTATGGGAGTTTCCTTCTGATCCCAGTCTGTCTTCCAGTTCAGGGGGCTAGGTACGCAGAGAACAACTGGTCTTGCTATTAAAGACTGAGGCAAAGATGGCATTAAGTACCTCAGCCTTTTCCTCATCCTTCATGGCAACGTTTTCCCCGCTGCAACCAATAAAGGATGCAAATTCTCCTTGGCCGTCCTTTTGTTTCTAATGTATTTGTATAAACATTTTTTGTTATCTTTTGTGGCAGTGGCCAGCCTGAGTTCTAGCTGGGCTTTTGCCTCTCTAATCTTCACCCTGCATAACCTTATGACTTCCTTACAGTCCCTCCTGAGCTGCCTGCCCCTGCTTTCAAAAGTCAAGTCTCCTTTTTTCCCTGAGTTCCAGCCAAAGCTCTCCGTTCAGCCAGACCTGTTGTCTTCTCTGCTGGCTCGTCTTTGGGCACATGGGATCAGCCTGCTCCTGTGCCTTCAGGATTACCTCCTTGAAAAATATCCAGCCTTCATAGACCCCTTGGCTCTTCAGAACTACCTCCCAAGGGACTCTGTCAACCAGGCTCTTAAACAGGCCAAAGTCTGTACTTCAGAATTCCAAGGTAGCAGTTCTGCTGACCCCCCTCCTTACTTCTCAAAAACTACCATCTCATGATCACTACATCCAAGATGTCCTCTGACCATTGCATCACCCACAACGGAGTTTAAAACTTACTATACAAACAGTGTAGATTCTCTGTCATCATCATAATCTTACATAATTTATCACTTTCACTTAAGTTTGTATTTTAACAGTCAAAACAAACAGTTGTTGATAACAATAATTGATAGTAACGTTCAAATCATGTCTGCACTGTTTTCTGAGGTAGTGAATGAAGCTAAACTGAACATGTATTTTATAAGTGAATGAATGAAGCTTGTAAAATTTTACAGGAAAAAAATGCTCTCTTTTATGTTTTGTTAATCTTGACTGAATTACTGTAAGCAGTTTTCAGGACGTATGGAGTGTAGCTATGTCAGCACGGCCCAGTGGTGGGCTGTGGCTGGAACAGGTGTGCTTCACAGCCTTGTTTTTCATAGAGGAGCAGAACAACTGCTTGAACTGGGAAAGAGGTCTGACCACTTCTGACTGTGCCTGCTTCCAGCCTGTAGCTTAAGGGTCCTGTTTCTGCCCTTGCTGATGGCCTGGGAGGCAGTGACTATGTATAGAACAGGCAGCCATCCTGGAAGTAACACCTGTACCTCGAGGCAGAGTCAGCAGGTGCCAGCCTCAGCATCCTTGGTCACATTATTTGATCCCAATCTGCCCCATTCATACTTGTCCCCCACTCTTTAACCTCTGCAGTGAAAGCTCCAGAAAAGTATTTGAATGGATTTGGGAAACTTGGCTTCTGCTAGGCATGGGGGAGAAGATAAGACATCTGCTAGGATGAAGAGAAAGAATGTGTCTCACCATGTGGACCCAGCCTTCACAGCTGCTATGGTTGCACCCACAAAGTCCTACCTCATTCTTCTTATTTTCATGTATTTCTCTTGCCATGTAAACCAGCCTGCACTCAGACTCCCTATAAGCAAGTGATTTCTTAATGAATACTGCCAAAGGGAATTCAGCACATAAACCCCCTTCAGTCTTCCTGGTATTGCAATGCATTATTTCCTTAATTGATAAAATAGTTAATTATTTTAAATGCCTTCTATAAAAATGGGTTTCTCCTCCTCCCCAAATTACTTGCTTTCTGTCCTTCAAAAGCTCCCCAGACCTGAGGATTTCTCAGCTGTCCTTTTAAGCCACATATGCCCGTTTGGCCAAAGATATAATGCTAAATGTAAAACATTTGGCCTTGGAGTGATGAAGGGTGGCAATGTTAGAGTGAGAAACTGGATGCAGTAATAACGAGTTATCTAAAAGAGGAGTATAATTTGTTCTCCATCTCTTTTTCTATGGAGTACCTATATCTTTTCACAGATTCTGCAAATAAATATTAACAACTGCTCAGCTGTGAGGAGCAGTCTGGGTCTGAGCTGCAGGATTAGCTGTTTGCTGAATTATTTCTGAGATTTCACAAGTCCCTGACATTAATTTTAAGAAACTAGTCAGAAAATTATGAATTATCTGAAAGTGTAGGAAGAAGTATTGTCACATGCTCTTTAAAAGGGCTGAAAGTTTGCCTTTTGAAGCTTATCTCCAAAGTGAAATGTAATGATACATTTATATGGTTGGTACATATATATGCATACAAAATGAAGATAGCTAGTTCACTTTACAAGTCCAACAGAGACGTGAACCAGCTGCTGGATTAAGAGCTCTGGGAAGAGCATCCATTATTACTGGCTGCTTGTGACTTCAAGTATTTGGGTGTGATCTCATTTCAGTAGCTGTCTGCTTTAAGGTAATTTTTAGCTTGATTTTAAAAAATGTAATCTGATTGTTTTCAGGGAGGGGACAAGGCAACATTATTTTTTCTGCATGTTTCTGGTAATGCCCAGAGAAACCATTGCCTTGGAATGCTACTGCCTCCTCTCTATGGGGGACAAGGGAAACTGAGGAGAGCAAGCTGATGAACACTCAAATGATAGTCAGGCACCCAGTAGACAGCCATGTGAAACGTGGGCATGGTGCCATAGCATTGTAGATGGAGATTCATCTGCAGAAGGGAAGAGCTAGATTCTTAAGATACTGCATAGTTTTTGTAATGTAACTATATTTGGACCGGAAAATTCAGGTCATAGACTAGGCTGAGGACTGGCATATTGGAATGGGAGTCAGGAGGATGAGCTGACAAGGGGAAGAGGTTTAGGAACTGCAAAACAAAATGTCATTGAGTGGCTGGAAACCAGCGGATTGAGATGGAAACTGAGGCTGAAGAAGAAGAGGGGAGAGCAAAACTGTTAGATAAGTAGGCTAAACCGGTCACCTGTAGTTTGGGAAGAACAAGATAAAATGAAGAAAACAGATCTGATAAAGATAACTGGAATGTGAGAACTGGAGCTTCCTGAGCAGTAGGTAGTTTAGAAGATTCTGAGATTGGCTGAGAAGCTGAAGCAGCAGTTTGGGAGAGATGGTGAATGGTTGGGAAAAGGACTCCCAGAGAGGACAGGAGGAGGGCTGCACTGGGCTTGGGAGCCTTGGCAAAGAGTGACTGGGCCTCCCTGAGCAAGGAGCATGGGCCTGGCAGCACTGACCTGAAGTGCCGATGGGGGTTTGGTTAGGTGAGAAGTGCAGGACTATGGTGAGGAGCCAGTGGTGCGACAGACCAGTTCTTTCTTTAAAAGATCAGGAAACAATGCATGACAAGAGTGTTAAATGGACGTAACTGAGATTATAAATGTGTTTTCTAGTAATTTAGGTTGTGCCAGGATTAGATATATTTTACAGATTGAATTTTGTGCAAGTCTTAATACCTGTTAGAACTGTCTTTAGTGACATAATCGAGTAGTAATTTACCAGATGGCCTCTGCCTTTTTATGTGCATAGAACATGAACAATTCTTACTTATTGTGCTATCTGAAATTTTCTGAAGCTCCCAAGACTTTTTGCAAGTTATCTAAGGGACCTTTCTTTACTCTTGATGTGAATACCAGGTTTCTGAAACTGCAAAGACAGTGTCTCCATTTGCAGCACTTGTTGCCAGTCCTAGAGATCAGGGTAGCAGATAGTGCAAGGCTGTATCTCCACAGCAGGATTCCCTGTCTGTGTTAGGAAATACGCATTGCAGAGAGGGAAAAAAAGAAGGTAACTGTGTGTTTTGGAGCAAATATTAGGTATTTTCCCTAATACTGAAAGAACAAAATTGCTTTAAATGTTAGCAAAATAAATTTATTGAAATGCCAGTGCTTTTATGAAATCATAAATTTTAAATGGCAATAAAATGGATCCTCAATCAGTAAATGTAAAGACCATAATGACTAATTTTTAAATGTTCTAGATTGTTCATTTCACCAATTCTTTCTCAAAACCATGTCAGTTTACTTGGTTCAGTTTCAATCTCCCAGAAACACGGTTTGTAAGAACAGTTGTGTTAATTGCAATAAAATTGAACATTGAACCATGGTGCCTACAAAGCCCTAGACAAAATTATGTTTTCTGTGGTGTGCAAGTTAGGCCAAGCTATCTCCATTACTTGTCCAATTTGAGTGTTTTCTGTTTTGAGGGAATATTGAAGTATTTTTTATTTGCCTTTTTTAGTTAGATGTTTGTCAGTGCAATGGTAAGGAATAGGCCTTAGGGCAGGTTTGAAAGGGCCTCCATAATTTTTCAGCCAGCATGAAGTAGATGTGAAGCAGAGTGATACAAGCTTGTTTTGTGTGTCTACAGGCCTTCCAGGCAGTTAGAAAATCAGATGCTACCACTGCCCATATATTCCTTGTGGCAATACCGTCACACCGGCAGTCCACCAAAGTGCCACTTTGAAGAGACTTGCCACAGCCACACTCAGGAGAGCCAGTGCTCTCTGGGGCTGTTGTACCCCCACTCAAAACATAGGCAATGGAGAGGTGGCCTGTGCTGGAGCTGGGGTTCCTTTTGCTCCTTCCCCAGATATTTGGGGGTCCTGAATGTCCTACAATTCTTCACAAATCTCTCAAATGCCAGGGTTCCAGCAAGAGTTCATCTCTACATGGAAAAAGAGAATTCATTCAAGGAAATCTAGGCACGTGATAGCTCTAAATATTGCTCTAATTTGCTCTAAGTATAAAGTAGGACATAGTAGATTTTCCAATGGTGGTAAACAGTTCAGGCATACACACATACCATGCTCCCAGCCACCTTGCAGAGCACCCTGTGAGAAGTATCTGTTTGCACAGATGGTGGCTGACATCTGATGTGGGTGGAATCTGTGGTGGGAAAGGCAAATGTGTCTGTGTTGTACCAGAGGTGCAGTTCTTACGTATAGTGCTTGCTTTCACTGTTTTTTTTTATTAAAACATGAAAGCTAGATAGATGCCCATTTTTATTTTCAAAAAACTCATATGTGTAGAATCACAGAATCATTTAGGTTAATAGAGACTGTTAAGATTATCAAGTCGAACCATTAACCGAAGACTGCCAAGTCCACCACTAAACCATGTCCCTCAGCGCCAAATCTCTGTCTTTTAACTGCCATCAGGGATGGTGACTCAATCACTTCCCTAGGCAGGCTGTTCCAATGCTCGACAACAATGCTCGTGAAGAAATTTTTCCTAATATCCAATCTAAACCTCCCCTGGTGCAACTTGAGACTGTTTCCAGTTGTTGTATTGCCTGTCACCTGGGAGAAGAGACGTGCCTGCACCTTGCTACAACCTCCTTTCAGGTAGCTGTAGAGAGCAATAAGGTCTCCACTGAGCCTCCTCCTTTCCAGACTAAACAACCCCAGTTTCCTCAGCCACTCCCTATAAGACTTGTTCCTTAGACTCTTCACCAGCTTTGTTGCCCTTCTTTGAACACACTCCAGCACCTCAATGTCCCTCTTGCAGTGAGGGGCTCCAAACTGAACACAGCATTCGAGGTGCGGCCTCACCAGTGCCAAGTACAGGGGGACGATCACTGCCCTGGTCCTGCTGGCCACACTGTTTCTGATACAGACCAGGACGCTGTTTGCCTTCTTGGCCATCTGGGCACACTGGTGGTTCATGTTCAGCTGGCTGTTGACCAACACCCCGAACATAACGTGGATAGGAAGACTCCGATAGTCTTATATACTTTAGCATCCCTGTGTTGGTTGACTGAAAGCTGCAGAATGCAGGCTGTGTGAGCAGAAATGTGTGTGTGCAGGACAAGGGGTTAATACACTGTTCTTTGTCACTAAGTGCATTGAAAACATGGATATATAACCTTGACTTGGCTGTGTTATGGTCATTTACAAAAATATGAATAACCACACTTTTTCATTATACAGGCTAAAAAGGTCCCATGTCTGAAACAGCTTGCAGAACTTGCTCATTTACTGCAATACTGAAACCAATGTGGTAGAGATACAGTTATTTTTCCACAGAGAATAAAGTCTGTTTGGTAGCAATATATTCATCACAAGTTAAAAATGTATGGTAGCTGATGGTGTGAGGAGCAGAAAGCAAACTTTCTGAGTGCTACTGCAAGAATAGTGCATGTCTTACATGAGCAGAGATGCCAAGCAAGTGGGATACAGTCCCAGTGCTCTCACTTTTAAATTTGAAGAGCTAAGGGACCTGATTTCAATCTTACTTGTGTCATTTTCATAGAGCTTCAACAACTTTGGCTTCAAAGTTACACTGAGCTAAATTAGATCAGAATGAGGTCATTGTTTCTAAAATTTGCTTCATTCAGGTTAGAGAGTTCCTGAAAGTCTAACTTCTCTGGAACAAATTATACTAGAAGGCAAAATTTTAGGACTGAGCTGCAGCACTTGACTTGAACACAAGAGACTTTGAAATTCCACACCGTTTCAGCATGAAGATATCTTAGAATTCAAAGTACAAAATTTTGAATGGTCATAATGAAAATAATTGAATATTTAAAAATACTGGAATGTTTGACATGTTTTATTAGAAGCCACATTTGACTCACAAAATTTCTTATTATTACACCTAACATGGCAGTGTAAGAGGTTATGTTTTGCATTTATAAAGAAACATTTTTTTTTTTTGTTCCATACAGACCTCTACATCCTATGTAAGGGAAATGTGATTTTAATGTTTAAAGAGTTTGTCTGAAAATTCAGAATTCTGTTTTTCTATTTAATTTTCCTTTTTTCCACTCAGCTTTCTCTGAACTGCCTCTATTTTAAGTGCAAAGACAAGGAATATTGAGAGATAAGAAATATTACACTTTCCTCATATGTTTAAGAATAAACAAATCACTGCTTTTAAAGTACTTCTTAACAACATTGAATGAGAAGTTTCTTACTACTTACAAATATTAATATTTTTAATAGAGTTTTCCTACAAAAGTATTTGTCATAGATGGATAGATGGTAACAGAACTAGAATGTTTAGAGTTGCAGAGATTTCTAATAGTAAAGAATGCTTTTTTATATTTTTGCCAAACCTTCTCCTAATGAGACACTTTGTTCCTTAGAAGATAAAGGGAAAAGATGTGATCTTCTGGTGCATTTAGAGGAATCTACTGCATAGTATTTCAAATTTACGCTCACTTAAACTTGGCATAAGCCAATAATATCCCTCACAGAAAGAGCCCTGCCTTTTCCCAATTCTTGGCTGCATATTCACATCCTTATATCACTCCTTTCACTCTGCTGGCAGAAGCATTCAGGCAGGTACACACTGCATCAAGCCAGGAAACTTTTTTGCGTAGCACTATATTAGGCAAAAAAATGGTAAATATTAATATTTGATAAAATGATATTGAATGTCTTCGTAGATATTATAATGCATGCTGAAAATATGTATGTAACTGATTATGCCTCATCAGAATCTGAGGATAGATAAGGATTTGCTGTAGTAAGGAAGAAGAAATATATTCATGTAACAGTCAGAGAAGATAGAATATTTTCTCATAAGTAAAATGAACATGAATGATTTCTTAGCAGTTTGATTCCAACAAAAAAGTCGAACACCCAATTTTATTGATTAAAACCTTGATTAAATTACAGTCTGAACCTTCTATATGCAAATGTACACAAACCATTAAAACTGTAATTCTTTAATCATTTTTCCTTTTATTCTGGGACTTTGCTGGAACTACAGCTGTAGCAGCAGTGTTGTGTGGACACCAGATTAATTCTCTCCTGATATTATGAATTGGAAGAACTATGAATTATTATTATTTTAGTGCATTAGTTGTGGTTATTTATGGTTCCATATAAGATTAAGTTGATTAGTAGAAAAACATGATGTTTAATATTTATAAGTTAAGGGAAGTTTTTGTCAGTGGAACTTCTCCTCAGTTTAACTCCATGTTTTTAACACTAATGACAAGATGTATTTTGCCCTGGAAATTGTTAAAATTGTCTGTTCTGAAGGTAAAGATGTATCTTTCTTTTTTTTTTTTTAAGTTGAAACTGTAAGCATTGAATTGTCTGAGTAACCAATCTTAAATCATAAAGGGCATTACTGCTTTCTCTGAGCACTTTTTTTATCTTTTTCAAATATAAGTAGAAACCAAAAGAAACTTGTTTTGTAGTTTCAAAATAATTTCCTACTATCCTTTTACATCTTGGCAGCTGGAATATTTGCTGAATAAACTCAATAAATATTTATTAGCGTTTTACTGTAAATAGCAAAAAGAGGATAACTATCCATGCTTGGAAAGGAGCTCTCATCCTAATAAATGCAAGGCTTCCTATGGAGGTAGTTCTCATCTTATCCAACCTGATTCACTTATTTCTAATCAAAAATTCAGTTTAACTAAGTTAGAAATTTGGGACTTGTGGTCTGAGTGTTGTATCAGAAATAAGTGCTACTAATTTGTATGGATTTGGCAGAGATAAGCCAAAATGAAGACGTGCTGGATTCCATATAAAATGTTTCAGTTCTTTACAATGCCATGATAGAATAAAAAGGCATCATGGAATTTTTCTCTGAAGTTTTCAGAACATTTAGGTAAATACTGTGATATTTGTAGTCTGTTCACAGAGGAATCCCAGAAAGCAGAAATAATGTCAGCAAAAAAAAAAAGATATGTAATGTCTCCAGTATACATGGAACATGTATTTTTGAAATTATAATTTCTTCATACTTTGATGAAACCATTATTCTTCCAGTAGAACAAAACACTCAAAGCTATCTGTCACAGAACTAATGACAGGGTTAGACTCAGTGCCGTTTTAAATTATGTTAGTACTTTTCTATGACATATTTAAAGTGGTTCTGCAGGTAATTTTGCTACTACCCCAATTACCTATCAGAAAATAAAATGAGTGTTGCCAAATATTTTTAATTAATTAACAAAATTATTTTTTAGTTGGGAGTATTCTATCAATAATATGCTATGCTTTTGTTTACATTTTCTTTAAAAATGTAAGCATCTTTCTTGTTCTGCTGTTATTTTTATGTGTATTTCATTAAAGACAGGATGATCACAAGGGAAGAAGTAGAGAAACAGAAGTGGAAGGGGAATAAGCAGAATAGGCTGTATATATGTCATTCACCTGGAAACTGGATTCCTAGGATATTCTGTTCTTTAGCCCTGTTGTCCCAGGCTACCCCAAAATGTGCCATCCAAGACCTGAAGTTAGTCACAGAAGCTGCTTGAGATTAAATTGTATGTTGTCAAATCTGACAGCTGGAAGCATATGTTTGCCAAAGGAAAGCATATCCTTTCCATCTTTTCCCAATTCTCTCCTCTTCCAAGCCTCATCCATTGCAATTCACAGTCTAGGCACCAGAAATATTTGGCATGAATAATCTAGGTAAAGTGGCACCAATCTCTGTGTCCTTTAATGGGTCTGGCTGTAATTTCAACTACAGCTGTTCAGGGGCTGCTATGCAACATTGAAGCTGGTCCTGTGACAAGGGCAACAGCAAAAGCGTGAGGGGTGAGGCAGGCAGCTTAGGGCAGGAACTGTCACAGCTACAGTCCTACAGAAACCTGTGCCCACTTCATTCAGAGCCCTCGGGTGGCTGAGTTTTTCAAAAGGATGAAACACCGCATCTCCCCACCACCCCATCAGTGAAAATCAGCCTGCTCAATGATATGTACCTTTGAAAATCATACCACCTTCCTAGGAATCTGCTTATTGATTTAGGAAACAAATTTCACCCTATTAGTGAAAATTCTAGCCAACTTTCTCTAACAGTAACATTTAACTTAAACTCTATAAATGTGTTTTGAAATTTTGGGTGTCTTTCATTAATTTCAAGGGATCATTAATGCCTTTCTCCTGTGATGGTCCACTGTTTTGATATTGATATGATTGATATTAAAATCCTAATTTTAGGGGAAAGATAGAAAAAATGTGGTGTAATGATAATGACTTTTCTGAAAATTGAGAAAATATTACGTAAAACTGGTTGAAGAGAATTGGGTCATTGCAGTCTATCAAATTGGTGCTTAGTGGTTCTGTTGTAAAATTCCACTGACAAATTTGTTTTGCCTTGGGATACAAAGTACCTACATCTCTTCTAAGAGTGAAGTTTTATGCTGACACATGTGCTAACATTTTCACCTTTTCTGTTGAACTAATCCTATTTGTCATGGAAAGGTTAAAGACTATTGCACAGAGAAAACAAGAATAATGTTTAGCCCAGCATTGTTTGTTCTTGGCTATAAATCATTGCTTTTTAAATTATAAAATTCTCTACATGGCTTTGAAATGTGAAAACATTTGAAAAATATAAATTATAATTGATTTCTGAAAATATTTTTGATAAAATGTGTCATGTTGTACTGTTAAAATAGTTACCTTTTGGAACATACAGATGTGTAAAAGACAAGCAAGTCTGCAGTCTTCTGGTAGATGATTATGGGTGGGTATTGTTACATGGTAAAAGAACCATTACAGGGTAAAAGAGAGAGGGGAAAATGCAGAGAGATCACGTAAAAGTTTGAGTGTTCCTTGTGGCAAGACTGCCATTATTTGCACAGCAGCCTGCTCTCGTTTTGTATAGCCCACCAAAATCTTTATTCAATGGTGCTTTTTCCCCTTACTGAATTTTTTATCTTTCTTGTACATTGGTTTTTTTCCTTCCTTATTTTTTTGTGAAGCCATGCAGTTCAAGCAGTGATTTGATTGATTATGCTGCAGCACTTCCAGGCTTTCAGACTTGAAGAGACTTTTAAAACAGCTTATTTCAAATTAGTATTTAACTTGCTAAATTGTCACATGTACTGTGGGAAGTCACACATATCTGATTTCTCCATTTCAGCTCATTGATCAAGTAACTTATTGTAAAGGAAAGTTTGAGAAGCATTTGTGAGCATTCAGATGTAGGTTGTGAAAGAAGGGTGTGTGGTAATGCAAGTTCTGGTTTATGTCTTTTCTGTTTCAATAGAAAAGTGAGCTTAACAGCCTGTATACATGCAGCATTGTTCTCTATATTCTCTATGTTAAGATATTCTTTTGAGATGTGTAAAGACAGATGAACTGAACAAATCCATACATAAAAAATACCTGTGTCACACACTGAAGTTTAGACCAGATTGAAGATAGCAATTCTTATTGAAATGTACTTTGATCAGTGGTATTCCTGAGAAACATTCTATAACTAGTTCCTGTGCTTACACTTTCAGGCTTTCCGAACATTTAGATTGTGAATATCTTTTAGGGCCATAGTTATATAATCTGTTTACTTGGAAAATGGAAATATATGGACATTAGTTACATAATCTAAATAAGAATAAAATAAAAATTTTCATCGCAAATCTCCATGACTATTTACTGTCGTGTATTTATAGGACACTTTTATATACATCTATATTAACAAGGAAAGGCTTAGTGATGCATTATGCAGGATGTCTAGATACTACGTGATACCCTATCTAAGAAGGGACCATATACAGTATTTTTCATTTCATTTTATAATTTTTAAGAATTTTAACATTTTTTCTGCATTTTATACTTTGGATCTAAAATTTTTTCTAAGCTCTGGTCTGTTCATACTGCGAGTTGCTAAAAGCTGAGTTCTTTTGAAAATCTTCCTGTTCTGTTTTCATACTGCAATTTTAATACACTCCAAAGAACAAAATTACAACAAAAGGCATTTTTTTAAGCTAGCATATTGGTGAGTTGAAGGAAGTGAATTTGTTCTTGAAAGGTTTTGACTGATGAGGGCCACCAGTTACGTTTGAACTGCAGACTAATCATCTGAGAACAATTTAAAAGGCTACTGTTTTCTGTTCAGTGTAGAAAATTTATTTATGAGGCTGAAAGTTCTGTGTTTTCAGACATACCTAATCCACTGCCTCATACCAGTCGCTAAAAAAGCCAAGGCTGGTTGGTGGTTGAAATCTTCATAGATGTCATTCAGAATAACTAAGGCTAGCTGCAGCAGGTTTTCTGCTATTTGTTCTGTGTATGCAGTATTGCAAGAAAAAAATAAATCCATTCAAACCCAGGAATTTAATTGTAAAATTATAAAATTATTTTGAAAACTAAGGGAAATAAAGTGGCTGAACCATTTTAGTCCTTGTTAAAAGCTGAGAAGACAAGGAGTGCTAGTGTCTCACTTTAAGCTGTGAGCAAACAAGAGAGCACAAGTTTTTGTCTTCAAGCGTGGTTCAGGAAGGTGAGCTGTGGTGAGCCAGCAGCTCATTACCATTGTGAATGAAAGCCCCATTCCTCATCTGCTCTCACGCTCGCTGATCTGGGCCAAGTCCAATATTTACATCACTTTTAGCAAGCCAGTTTAGGTCACTATGCTGGTACAAAACTAAACTGTTACAACAAATGAATACTTTTCTGTCACTTTAGTGACCTGAGGAATTACTGTGGTGTTTTGCACTGTTACCAGAACTGTCACAAAAGAGCACAGTCACACTGCTGGGAGCAGCATGAAGAAGAGGAATGAGACAACCATGTCCAGTGACAATGAGCTGTCAGATAACTCAGCTTTCTAATGAACGACATTTGCACTAAGCAATAAATAATAGTTTGACTTTCAATCCACACTGGCAACTTCATAGGCAAAAGTGCAGATTTTAAAGGGTGATGCATGTGACACCTTGAGAGATGATAGAGTAGGTAAAAGCCTCCTGGAACTCCTATTTTACTAAAATTGAAACCACATATCTTCTCTAAAGATAGGGCTGCAGTGTAGTCTGAAGTGTGACTGCAGCTCACCTTGACAGATGAGGTTTTGAGGGTGGTAGTTAAATTACCGATAGAGCTGGAGCTGCAGAGAATGCTGACTGCTGAGAGCCTGGCTAAATATTCACGTGGTGAGTCTGTGCCGAGTGCTGTGCCTATGTCCTCATTACTACAGAGGCTGACTACTGGTGTACAGATACCCTGTGAGATAAGCGGCTTTTCAGCCCTGGCCTCTGGAAGAAGATGACTTCGCTAAGTAGTAAGCTTGGGCAAATAAGAATCTGTTATGGCACCTTTATAAGATCAGAAAACGCATCTATGAAAATGGCAATACTTTGTGTTACTGCTATAAGTTAAGTTCACAAAGATACATGGTTATTGAAAACTTCATACCAGAAAAAATGTATCATATGCTAAATGCTGTTGCCTTTTTCACTGATAGTTTTCTGTAAGAAAGGAAAAATGCAGTAAAAATAGATATACAAGGCATGTTTACATGATTCCCTTTCATCATTCTCTGATCCTGATTTTCTGTTGCTCCACACCCTTTTTATCTGTACAAAGTGACTGAAAAGTGGGTGTAAAACATTACCATTCTGATTTGCTAGCATTAACACCTTCCTTGTATTCACTTCACGGTAGATCAGATGACTAGACAACATGCATCACACGGGAAGATAAAAGGTTTATTTTTCAGAAGTGCTAAAGTCTCAGTGTGCCTATGAAATTCAGTGAGAGCACAGAGTGCTTAGTCAACAGCTTTGTTCTTTTTAAATATCTGGAAAGAGACTTGTACACAGTGCCCTACCTCTTTGAGCCATTTACATTTGTGTAGTGTGAGTGTGAAATCCCATCACCCTGTGAAGGCAATGACCTTCAGTGACTGCGCAATCACATCACTGAGCATTTTACAGAGCTGAGTGAAGCTGAAGTTGGCTTTTAATTGGCAACAGTAAAATGTACTGTAAGAAGTACCATGAAAGTCCGTTGTAATTATATAATTTACTTGCTATTTATAGATAATTTTGCAGGTTACCTGGGCTTGTTCAAAAACAGGTTGTAACACTCCCTGACATTAAGACTTCCTCAGACTTCCAAGTTGGAGATTATTTTATCTGTGTTTTCTATCTCAGTGAGACTAGGCTGTTTGTGCTGCAGTTTTCCTTGCTGGATTTGTGCTGCAGGCTGATTTTTTTTTAAAAAAGTTACAATTCAGAAAAAGCAATCCAACTATTTTGAAGGGTGAGTCCAGAGGAAAATGTCATTTTGTCCGTGTTAAAACATTCAGACACTAATTTGAAGTGGTGCATCACCTTCATTCTGGGGGTGTGCATTTCATGTCACTGAAAACTGGCACAGTTGACCTGAACAAAGGTCACAGTTCACGTGGGTGTAGGAGAGAATTGTTAGTATTCAGTTGCTATTATCGGTCGGTCTACTGAGCTTGTTGAAGCTCCTGCGTATAACAACAATATATAGGGACCTTTCCTAAGGAACTATTAACTAGTTTTCTCCTTGGTACTCATAGACACAAGAGGATTTTCCCTGTAGCAGCTCTGGACCAAGGCAGTATGGAAGCACAAAAGAAAGACCACAGATTTTGTATTCTTGTCATATCTTCCACGCCCTGCTGACCCTGGGAAAGAAAAACAGATGACTTAGAAAATGGACTAAATGTAATTTCAAGGGGAAAAGCACTAAACTAGAACAAGAATTCTGTGGCAGAAACAGGAGATGGAGAAACTGTCCCTGGGAGTAGAGGCGTGAGACGGAAGTCTGTAGGAGTGAGAGGGGGCTGCTGACTCTGGTGAGGGCAGGCTGGGGCTGGGGAGCTGAGAGCGGAGAAAGAGGGGAGGGCTAGTGCTAGCCAAGGGGGAATCTGGAGCTCGTAATGAGACTGGGATTGGTATTATTAACTGTGCCATTTCTCAGGTTTTTGAGCACTTGATTTTATAACTGTATTTGCGTTTCTTGTTCTTTTCCCTGTGTGGTTTGTCATTATTATTATTTGAATACTAACATCAAAAAGATTAAACACCTAGAGAATATAACTGAAGAGAGGTGATACAATTTTTATTAAAATTAGTTTATTGTGATGTTCTGCAAGTACATAAATCCATTATTTATTTAGTTCTTTCTTTTATCCTACTTGCTCTGCTTTTCTCAAGTACTTGTTTTTTAAAGTAGAAGAAACTTTTAGCCTAGTGCCTTTCTGTTTCTCCTAACTATTCCGAAGAAGAGCAAAATGTTTTATTGACCAAGGTATCTAACTCCCTTATTGTCACTATAATTATCTGAACTGAACAGCTGGTCCAGGGTTTCTACAATAAGCATACTCTTGTAGGGCCCCATTTCCTTAGTGGTCTTGAACAAGTATTGCTTTTACCTGACTCCAGCCCCTGCTATAAGGTTTTTTCATATTAGGAATTGTTACAATATTCAAAATGCCTTGTGCTTAATGGGAAGTTGAGATTGAGGAATGAAGAAATGTGCAGAACAAAATGAGATTCATTCACCCATAATACTTCAAGAGAAGCTAAACACTTCTCCTTCTCTTTGTACAGTTGATGATAGATCCTTTCTGACAAGTTGAAATATGCTCCAAACAAGAATTTATACCAAATGATTAAAGAGATTTGAGTGAGAGCTCTATAGTAATTTCTTGTTGTGTTAAATGAAAATAGTATAATACCCTCTCCAAAAGTAGCTTTTTCAGCCAAAGCTGTGTGTTAATGTTTTGTTCCCTGTGGAACAGGTTATTGTGGACCTGTGCTTAAACCAGGCTACTCCTTATATTGGTGTGGAGGAGTTATAATACGTTAAATATTTTTCAGGTGGTACTTTCTGCAATTTAATAAAGATCATTATCATAATTTATTTTGACTTGTGAAAATATTGTTCCTTGGTTAAATTCCTGCAGTCAAGGCATCTGGTACAGATGCACTAAACAGCATTATTAAGTGATTTCTATGGCAATAACAAGCCACAGAAACCGTCTCTCCTGTTCACCATGACATGGTCCTTCTTAGATTATAGCAATGGGATTAGCAAGCTCATAAAGCAGAACTTCAGGTACTGCATTCTATGAAAAGCAATTCAGTATCCTTTTAGTTTGTTAATATATTTAACCATTCTTCTTTTTGCTGCTTTATAGTTTTCTGAGGTTTTGTTGCTGTTTGGATCCTTCTAGCAGGATGTTTTTTCACCAGCTTCCCTTTGAAAACTTTGCTGCTGCAACAGGGGAAGTTATTAAAGATTTATCCTTGTATGAGAACAGCTAGTACAGTTGGAAAATCTTCTAAAATCATATTTGTCATGAAGGTTTGTAAATAATTTTGAAAAGGATTGTCTAATAGTGAATAATGCAAAGGAATTCAATGAATTGCAGAAGATAAATTGATGGATTTGCATTTCCCCCTCCATTTTAAGCTTTGGATCTGTATTCATTTGTAGATCTTCACTTATTGTATTTGTTTATTTAATATGTAACTGAAGTTACATATAGAACAGCTCCCTAAAGCTCTGCTGTTCTTGAGGGACAGGGTAGATAGGCTCAGTGTGACTCACGGCAGATACAGTTGCAGTGTAACAGTTGCGCAGGTGCGATTATACTGTCTCAAATCAGCTTGTGATGTCCTAGTGTTAATTGGAAAGGTAGATATGCTTTTGCCTCTCCAGTTTATACTTTATTGGGTAAGCCTTGCTGTGGTACAGAAATATTTGGGTTCCACAAGTATATGCCAAGTACCTGGCATTTTCATTTCTACACTACTCTCAAATGTTCTCACACTGGCCAATTCATCAGATGGCTAGCTAAGCCCGCTTTGATGGCTTAGGAGTGCACAGTAGGTCTTTTTCAAGGCCAGGGATCTGGCCTGCCTATTAGAGGTTTAAATTTGGTATTATGTAGCATAATCCACCAAATGCTTTGGCTATTATATTCCCTGTAAAAATAAAGCAGATTTTGCTGAACTAGACAGCCCTATCAGATCATGTACTTGTGAACTATTTATGATAAAAACATAAGCATAAAGTGGTAGCTGCATTTCCATATTACAGGCTGAGGCATACTCAAGAGGCCCCTAATCCTTGACTGCTGCTTTTAGGTACTATTGCAATAGAACTAATATATTGCTGTCTAGAGTCTAACTTGGTCAACTGACAGTGCTTTACTGAGCAGGAAAGCTCTGCTTTAGTATTTGTGTAGTAATTCTGTTGTTTTTTCTAAACCAATTTTATATCACACAGAATTTAGAATGAATAATTACCATTACAACATCTAATGCAGCTGGCTATTTATCACAGTCCATTCAGTGTCATGCTGTTACTTTGTTATTGAGCTCAATAACTTGTATGACTGAAGAACATCTTGTGTTTGATCAAAGGGCATTTCTTGAAAGGTATCCAGCGTTCATGTGGAGAGACAAGAATCTATGATATCTCTTAATAGTTCATTTCAGTAGATGATTTCTGTTGTCATTTGAGGTGAGGATTTAGATTCCAGACATTCATCTAGCCTTGCATGTGTTTTAAACCTTCATCTTTAAAGATATAGAGGCTTCATTTCATGCTTTTTAAATCATCCTGGTAATGTCACTGGTATTAGTCATAAAGCATAAGTTTCTGCATTTGCCTAAGACTGCGTGGGAACAGAAACAGAGAACAATACTTCTACCTATATGTGATCGGGGCTCCTAAGATTGCTGCAAATGGCAAAACTTCATCTTATTAAGTTTGGATCTTCATTACTGACTATGAGGACTCAGCCTAACTAAAAAGATAAAATATTAGTTTGATCACTAAACAGATCCCCTAACTGCTTAGCTCTGAAGTTTAGCTAGATGTCTTTCCCAACTTTTAATATGAGGAGTTTTGAATTTAAAAGATGTGAAGACATGAGCAGAGAATATAACCTTGTGTTTTAATTAAAGAATTAAATTTCTGTTTGAGAATATGCTTTGTTATGTACTACATATGAACTGGCTGGTTTGCTTTAGGTTTTTGATATAGTCACTTAGATGTCGTAAGCTAGCAAACCTGTAAATAGATTAATATTATTTTTTTTAAAGTATTAAAAATAAAAGAAAATTAATATAGGAAAAGATCTATAAAAAAGAGAATGACAGGTTTTATTGGAAGAAAATTTCAAAACCAATTGCATTTAGATTAAGTACTTTCCTGCTATTTAAGATGAGGGTCCAAGAAGCCAGAGAACAATGGCTATGTCTATCATTATCATTCAAGCAATAAAAGAATATGTTATATGATGCTATGATTTAACTATTCATTTTATTAGAAAAGTATGTTTAGTGAATTTTAAATCAGTAAGGGGAGGCATTCCTAGAACTACACAAGGAGAATATATGGATTCTAAAATTAGACTTAATAAATTACTCATTAAAGTTTTATTATATATTTGAAAATTGGAAATTTACTTGGAATTCTTTAATTTGTAGCTGCTTGAAGTTCAATATCGTATTTTCCTACATGCAAGTCTAAAACCTGTAATAATTTGAGTTAACATGTTCAAATAATATTTAAAAGGGGAAAAAATGCAATTTATGGTAACTGTGAAAGCCAAGTCTCAAAGGAAGAAAAGAGCTAGATTTTGTCATCCATTTCTTGAGGAATGCATTTGTCAGAGTGAGAACAGACGAAGTATTTTTGCTCTTGGCTTCAGAAGAATTTGTGTTCTTTCACATTTTTCTTCTCCCCAAGCTTTTATTGCTGAGCACAATGTTGTATGGTATGGGGTATCTGTTTGGTCAGTTGGTGCCAGCTGTCCCACCTGTGTCCCCTACTAACTTCTTGTGCATCCCCAGCATACTCACTGGTGGGTTGGGGTGAGAAACAGAGAAAAAGTCTCTTCCCATCTCTTGCAGGATGAATGCTAGGCTTTTGGGGGCAGATGAGATCCTGTTGCAGGTTGATGCCAGGGAGGGTTTGTGCTGAATTTACGTACCTTCCTGAAAGTGTGAGCAACTGTAGTAATTTTTGAGATGCATCAGGTAACACCAGCCTGAAGGAGCAGAAGCTGGAATGGTTTGTAAAGGTATTCTCTATCCTAAAGTACTTGCAATGAACCAAAGCAAAAAATTAGAATTTAGGTACGCTATAGTTACTCAATAAACTTCATCATATCCTCTGCAAGGCCTTTTCATGTAGAAGTAACATACTGAGACTGTTAAAATAAATGTGGCACCAAGAATTTCAAGTTTGCTAAAAAGATCAGAATGTTCTGTGTCTCTAAGACTGAGGTATTTTGTTACCTGGATTGGCTTGAATTGTTAACAAGATGCAAATAAGTATAATTAGCACTTGAATGTATCCACAGCGCTAAGTGCTAGCCCCTGCTGTACTCTGAATGAGAGGGGCATTTCCCAACCCCAGCTCAACAGCCCTCTCCACATGTTAGTGTGACTGATAATAAGCTCAATAGAGTGGCTGGTTTTACTAGCATGATCTCAGTCTGCATAAATACAATTATGCCCTTTCGAATTGAGGGCTTGTTCGTGCATCTTTGGCAGAGGTGGTAGAAGAAGTAAGAATGTAGGACTTTGCAGCTGACTCTGTAGATCATGTCCTGGATGGGTTTCAGGACTAATTTAATTAGGCAGCAGCCCAGGATAATCAGGGTCGGTGAAATTGCCCGGTTGATTATTTTGCATGCTGAGCTTGCTGTTGCTGCTGCAAGAGAGGTTAGTGTTTGGTGCAGTGGTTGCTGAGCAATCTCCTCAAGCTGCAGTGACAGCTGTGGCCTGGGGGATATGGGAACAACAAACTTGGCTCTGAATGTACTCTCACTCTCATCTTCAGCTCCATCTCTTCTGCCTCCCTCACCCTTACTGTGGAACATCACTAGCCTTCAGTGCAGAAAAATTCAGTTCTGTCTGCAAAGCTGAGAAACTGCTTTGGCTCTGTGCATATCTGCTAATGGTGCTAGCCTCCTGCAGGGTAGTGGGTGAAAGTGCAAGTAGATGTCTTTCTAATGAAGTTTATCAGATCATAATCTAAACCAGCACATCAACCTTGTTCCCTTTGACTCTGTAGATGACACCTATTATTAGGACAGGAATAACATGGGTAAAGGTACTACTTTACTTTCACTGTTGCAGGAGCAACACAGCTGTGGGGCTTTGATAAAGGGTTTGCTTTCACAGAAAAATAAATCTATCAGTTATTGCTATTGACATCGATAACACCTACAAACACATAAGGAAATAATTAAATAACTGGAAAGTGAAACTTAAATAATGAACAACTCTCTTCTTTCGTATTCTGTAACATCCTCAGAAGGAAAAAAAAATTCCCACCTGTTAAAGGGTCTCTCACAGGTGCTAATTGTTGCTTCTGGGGAAAAGGAGAGGCATGAAATAAGGTGTTTTGACTCATTTTCTAATGTTATTTCTTCAGTTTAGGATCATGGCACTGATAAAAAAAGGAAGAGAAGCGATAAAGAAATAAGTTTTTTCCCATTGGTGATTACTTTGGTGCAATAGGTACAGGACTATGTAAACATATTATTTGAGAATGTATAGGATTTAATCTCCAGACTTTAGTTTGAGGTTATACTAATTGTCTTGCCTTTTCTCCTCCTTTCCTTTTGTTATCAGTGTGGGCAATATTGCTTACTCTAGCTGAGCTTCTCATACTGGTTGTGATGGTGGTGATTGCATGAAGTCAGTTCAAAAGCTGGATGACTTTTGGAACTGGTTATACAGAAGCCGAGGAAATGACAGAAGAGAAGATTGAATGTGGTGAAGGGAGAAAATGTAACAGTGATTGTGACAGTTATTCCTGAAGGCTGTTTCAGACTGACCTAGTTGACCACCTCACAGGTTTCTGGTCTAGCCTGTGTCAGTAATCAGCAGGAACAGCCGTGGCGTGAGTAATGGTGAGTTAAACAGCCTAAAAGCAAAGGTTTTGTTTCCCGGATGACAAGCTGAGAGCTGCAGATCCCTGAAGGCCAGTGGTATCTCTGAGTTGCTCAGCTAGTGAAATCTAGACTCCACTGCAGTCAGCGGGAGTCTTCCTATGGCATTAAGTGTAGACAGCTTTCAGTCTAAATGTGGAGAGGGGCATTATCACTGATAATAAAGCCACCGCAGTGTCCAATTCTAGTGTAAGAAATTATGTTCCCTCCATTTTATTTTGAAATAAATTTATACTTTAATTTGAAGAGTTTATGCAAACATGTAGACATTGAGATTATTTTCTGTTGAATTCATCTGCTCAGAATATTTTTGATTCCCCTGAATTTAGTAAGAAATCTCTCATATGCATCAGTTGGAATAAGGATTTATGTTTTAATTAAAAATTTTAGTCCAGTTAATCGAAGCACCTTTAAGTTAACCTGTTTTAACAAGTGCAAATCCTTAGCCACTTTCTTGCAAAGATTAACGTTTACAGCCGAGATTTTTCTGGTAGAAGCCAATAGAAGCTGACCATGACAGTAATACAGTTTGTGAAAGTGTTAGGCGGTCATTTGACTTAGATTTCTTAAGAAATCTTCTTTTCAAGTAAAGAAGCATAAAGTTGAAGCCAGCAGAAAGTTATAATAATTGGGCACAAGCATGTGTGAAAAGGATTGTTAAGCAATAGAGGAATTTTTAAAAATCTGAATGGCAAGTGCACATTTACATGGAGGATCTGTATAATACTTGGAGTTTATTGTGCTTGGTCTTTTTAATCCTACAAAACTTTGACAGAGAAGTAGAGAAGAAAGTATTCTGCTTGCTTGCATGCCTTCAATGACAGTGTTTATATTTTCCTAACTCTTATTTTGAAAAAGTCTTGAAATCAAAGAGCTAGAATGCTGAATGAAATATTTGTTGTCTTTGAGAAAATTTTAGTTACTTCCTTTAAGAAGACAAAAAAAAGTTCTGATTAATTAATAGTACGATAAATATTTGTTAAGCAAATGGTATCAAATTGACATACCAGATTGTCTGTTCTCAAAAGTCTGTGCAGCTGTGGCTAAGTAAAGCATTTTTACCTCTGCCGTGAAAATCATCTGTACATAATTATATATTGCATCTGTGCCCAGACTGCAATGTTTTTGTAAAGCTATGCCTCATCTTTGATTGAAAATTTTAGTCGCCTTTTCAAGTACATTAATATTATCTGTAAGAGAAAGTATTTGAATTAAATTTATACAAATCCTCTTATATGAGGGCCCTAATGAATTATCTTAACCATTTTTGGACAGTTTCATTTTATTAGAATATTTAGAAAAAAGTATCGTCACAAATGTAATTTCAGTAGTGCAAGAGAGAAGTATATCGGTGTAAGAGTAATAATCAGGGAAATTAAAACTGATGGTGGATAGCAGATGCACTTTTGAAGGCCAGGGTTACAATATCTCTCTGATAAGAAGGTTGCAAGAATTACATCTTTTTATAGCATCACACCTATGACTAAGCAGTAAAAAGCATTTAATCTACATTCTTTTTTCTAAAGTAGGTTGTGTCATAAAACTTGATTTCTATCATGATATAATGTAGAATTGTAATACAGTTGAAAATTGTGCATGTGGCGTGTTCTGCTTCCGTGATGTGCATTTCTCATGGAATAAAATGCTCACAGTCTGAATAAATTATAGAAATAAAAAGGTAAACAATGTTTGCTTTTAGCCAGACAATGCAGTAGAAAATAATAAAACAGTGTTTTGGCACAACAAATTCTTAAGTATGATAAACCTGTGATAATGTGATTGTAGACTTCAAATTTTTAATACTGTATTCAGTCAAAGTGACAATGAAATATTGCATTTAATCTAAATTTATCTCCCAGTTTTCTATCCCAGAATTTATTTTGCAGTTGTAAACATTTCTATCTACAGGGACTTTTGTTTGTTATAACTAGTTTCTTGATTCAGCTTATTAAGACACAGCCTATGCATTCTTATCTTTTGTTTAACATTGCTTGCATTTCCAGAAATAGTTCATTTGGGATAGGATACTCTCCCAAGCCTGTGAGGAGAAGAGCATGACACGTTATTTGTTAAGTATGGGAAGGATAAGAGAACACAATCATTATAATGTAGTGTTCATGCACTGAGGTGAACTTAAAAGGGCAGGCTTATTATTTGTGACCTTCTTTCTATCCTATAATATGTCTGAGTGTTGATGATTTTTGTTATGAATGCAAATTGTAAAGATTTGCCACACAAGACAGTTGCAGTATAACAGTTGTAAACTATGGAATACAGTTGAGGGAAATAACTGAACTGAAAAAACAAAACTCCTTAGTACCTTTATAAAGTCTGTAGGCAAACGAGAATTTGTTGAATGGTTTTGAAGGCTGCCTTTATTACCAGGTGTATCTAGGATGTGGAAAATCTGTAGTCAGTGAAAAATTGTTTTCCCTCTCTGTTTGCTTTTCATGTTGTGTGACATCAATAAACAAACATCTGCCTTACAGGAGCCCCATAATCCTCTATAACTCTTTGGGATTAACCACCTTTGATCTGAACGTACTTCTGTGTCTAATCTTTAGTCTTTTTTATGTACTGGGCTTTTCCCCTGCTAGTCTTGGTTTGAACATTGCCCTTAAGAAAACAGACTTAATGTAATAACTGTGTTTCAAGATGTATGTAACACTATTAAGACGATTAAGCTGGAGCTTTTGGGGAGGGGAAAAAACAAAGGCGGCTGTTTATGACCTAACTATATTTCAAAAAATCATTCTGCTACAGGGTAAGATTTGATCAAGCAAAGTATTCATATTCACAAAAGAAATTAAGATTGCATTCTGGAACTGAAAAACTTGGCATGTTTATATCATGGGCAAAAATTCATGTTGGTTTCCTCACAATTTGTTCACAGTGGATTCATTTCCATGGTATTTTGGTGGTAAAACATTTGGCAAGTTATTTCCTAACAGTGATGCTAGCATGGTCCAATGCTATGAAAAAAATTTGGATAATGGGATAGTCAGAAAGCATCTGCCAACCTGAGGAGGAAAGTCATACAGCAGACTCACTCTTAGCTTTTTCTGGCACCCTAGTAAAGAAAAGGGTAGAAAACCGTTGGAATGGCGAGCAAAAAAAAAAAAAAAAGGGGGGGGGGGGGGGGGGGCGGTAACAGCGGCAGCAAGAAAAAGGAAGAAAAATGACTGTATGGAGGACTGTGTGGACCTGGCAAAAGGCATTTGCCACAATAAGAACTGGGACACAGGGCTGATCTAGGTCTGTGTAGCAGGATAGGAGGCCAGTAAATCCAGGCTAACACACTAGATTTGCACGTAAGACTACAGAATTGCAGTGCAGCAACCAGTGTGATCGTGAAGTTAATGCCTATCATTGACATGAGTAGGACTGTCAAAATGTCTAAAAGCATTGCTAATACAAATCCTCTAAGTTCTCTCATGGTTTCTCACTGCATGGTCACTGTAAAAGAAAAATACAAATGGTTTGGTTATGGAACTTTGAATCTTTTATTGCAATTTCAGCTTCTTAAATACTGTTACATTTTCCTGAAGTTCAGTTATGGTTTGGTCAACAAATAGGATGGGTTGACATAAGTTTTGGAAGAGAAAATGAATTGTAGTGGGGGCGCATCATATTTTCTACTCTGAACATTCATCCTTTTGCTTGTGTGTGTCAGATTAAACTAATCCCACCTCCAGCTCAATGACTAAACTAGACATGCAAATAAGCAGTTTTGTATACAAAGTTTAATGTTTGAATGATAATGCTTTGAGAGAATTTATGAATGAAAATTTGAAGTTTATTTCCCCTCAAGACTGTTAGATGCTATACTCTTAAATAAATATACACAATTTCTACTTTTATGTTCTTCCTTACCTAATCTTTCAAATTTGAAATATTTTATGAATGATATGTAGGATTGAGTGCACCCTCAGCAAGCTTGCAGATGGCACCAAGCTGAGTGGTGCTGTTGACATACCTGAGGGAAGGGATGCCATCCAGAGGGACCTGGGGACTTGGACAAGCTTGAGAAGTGGGCCCATGTGAACCTCATGATATTCAAGACCAAGTGCAAGGTCCTACACCTGGGTCAGGGCAGCCCCCAGTATCAGTAGAGGCTGGGGGATGAAGAGAATGAGAGCATCCCGGTGGAGAAGGACTTGAGGGTACTGGTGGATGAAAAGCTGGACGTCAGCTGGCAATGTGCACTTGCAGCCTAGAAAGACAACCACATCCTGGGCTGCATCAAAAGAAGTGTGGCCAGTAGGTCAAGGTGGTCCTACCCCTCTGCTCTGCTCTGGTGAGACCCCCCATGCAGTGCTGTTTCCAACTCTGGAGTCATCTTCAGAACAACATGGACTTGTTGCAGTGAGCCCAGAGGAGGCACACAGATATGATCAGAGGGATGGAACACCTCTCCTATGAGGACAGGCTAAGAGAGTTGGGGTTGTTCAGCCTGGAGAAGAGAAGGTTCCAGGGAGGCCTTACTGCAGCCTTTCAGTACTTAAAGGGGGCCTATAAGAAAGATGGGGGCAGAGTTTTACCAGGGCCTTTTGTGATTGTGTGAGGGGTAATGATTTTTAACTAAAAGGGGGTACATTTAGACTAGATATAAGGAAGAAGATTTTTACAGTGAGGGTGGTGAAACGCTGGAGAAGGTTGCCCAGAGAGGTGGTAGGTGCCCCATCCCTGGAAACATTCAGGGTCAGGTTGGATGGGGCTCTGAGCAAGCTTTAGCATCTAGCTGAAGATGCCCCTGCTTATTGCAGGGGGGTTGGATTAGATGACCAACCTTCCAACCTTAACTGTTCTGTTATTCTACATGATTTTCTTTTTGAAGTGTTTTGAGATCAGTGTGAAATTTGCTATGTTGTTGTTAGATGAAGAAAATAAGCAGGTATATACAGCAGCCCTGATGAAACTGTAAATAAATGTTAAATATGACCAATATTTTATAAAATATAAATTTTTATATTAAATTAGTCCATTAAGACAGAGAAATATATCTGTTAAGGCCTTAACTGCAAACATTGAAATTGCAATACAAATAAGTTTTTTATTATTTCAAAAGGAAAAATGTAAAAACAGCAAATTTAAGAATGACCAGAAAAATCCAATGTTTTACAAATATCATAAAGCTACTTTTCCCATTTCCTAAGCAACTGAGTCATTAGAAAAGATGCAGAATATGTACTATGCAATAATCTAAGCTTGCTGTACAGTTTATGTATATGTTTTTGCTTATACCTGGTATCTCTGCAGTGTTAAACAGAACTCACAACGGAAGAAATAGAAAGGAGAGACAAAACAGAGAACTTGACGGCAACCCAGCATTTTCCATTTCTTAGTACTTTTTTTTGTGGTCGTCATGATTTATAACAAAAATATTTTCATATATAATCCATTATGTTAATGTTAGTGGTAAGTCCTATTATTATTTGATTTATATGCCATATAAGTAAATTAGAACATGGAGGAAAGACAAACTCTGAAGTTACTTTCTCCTTCAGTGTAGAAATGCAGTAAAGCAGCAAAGCGTTCCTAAAGGTTATGAGATTGTATTCTTAGCACAGTTTATTCATTCAATATTATCAGGGTTTTTATATCTTCTTTGGCTACAGATGAAAATGCTTTTTTTCTTCTCAAAGATAACCGTAAAATTGACATTTTAGTGAAAAGACCTGTTATCCCTATTAAATCTCTTCATTCTGACCCATGTTTTGCTGTGCTTCTTGTGAGCACCCTAGAGACATGGGGCAGGAAGATGATTTGCTTCTCATTGCTAAACATAAGAAAGTTCTACTTGCTGAGCAATTTAAAGTTAGAGGTGTACAAGCGTGAAGAGGCTTTTAAGGTGCAGCTTGATTTTCCTGTGAAAACAGCAACAAGAACAGCCTTTTAAATTGCAATATGGGCAGATCTCATCCAGAAATCTCAGTGTGGAGCCCCACATTTTCATAGTCCCTTTCAGCTGAGCAATGACTGGAAATCTCAGTTACGTTCATTGGCAACATCTGTTTTTTTGTCTGGGACAGTCACCTTTGCCTTTTTCTGGTGCTGATTGATGAAATTCTTAGTTTGCAATTAAGAGTTGTATAACAGTTTCCACTTATGCCAGTTTCTAAGAAATTAGATGTTTGATTTCTTTTACCCAACATGCTATTCAGGCATTTCCAATACCGCAAAGGAAATGTGTGAAAAATACTATCGACTGAGAGAGGAAATCCAACATGGGAAGTGTATGTTGTATCTAATGTTGGCTTATGGGAAGCTCTTCATTAAAATATGGAACTTGCTTTAGAGAAGTGTTTTAATATATGCAAAAAAGTGCTTTTGGCACGTAGTTGAAAAATATTTCCACTGGTAGGAAAGAATATAAAAACTGAAATAACTTTTCAGTTTGAAATGGTAATGTGTACTGGTATTCATTATCCTGAGTCATAAATAATGAACATGGCAGAGCAAAGGGCATAATATGAAAGTCATGAATTCAGAAGTCAGCTGAGAATTTCTCTATTTCCTATGAAGGCATGTGTATGGATTATAGTTACCTTTTTTTCAGTAAGTATAATGTTAATGTATAATGAAATCTAGGAATTTAATGAACTCATTTATACCTATTACTCCATATTCTTACAGTAGCTAACAATATTAAATAACATGGTAATAAGAAACATATGAAATGTGCTTCCAGGATTAAATATTGAAACAGTATGGTAATATTTTAAAATGCTGACTGTTGATAGAAATGGTGAAGCAGACTGATAATACTATCATTTTTCTCTATCAGTTGCATTATGTTCTCCATAGGCTGCACAGTATAGTGTACATTTTTCAGAAATTTCTAATGAGAAACAGGCTGGGGACTTATGTACATTGTGTGTGAAAGACCTAAATAAAAAAAAAATAGTTGATGTAAAACTGAGTAACAAAGCAGTATTCAATATCTGAAAAATGTTTATTGTTCTACTGTAAGCAGAACTTTTTCATGATGAAGTTCTGGAACAATTCCTTTAAATGCATCATTTTGTGCTTACAGATAGACCAAAAGGTTGGTGAATATTAACATAAGGCTCTTGTAACAATGCTGTTTTACACATTCCAGCTTAGTACAACCATGTGACATTAGTCCCCCAAGGTGAATTTTTTCAAGCTACAAAAATAATTAGTCTTGACAGATGAAGGTGAGGTATTCTAATTTTTATAGTATTATAAACATTGCAAAATTAGAATTTTGTATATGAAGAAACACATTTTTTCTCTCTATTCTACAAAAAAAGTTTGTCCATGCGTATGTTTAGTATATTGTAATTTAATTAATGAGGATACTTCTGTTTGTATGATCCTCATTTCTGTAATGTTAGCAGAAAACAAAACAATCCACAATCAAGACTTATAATGTATGCATTTAAAGGTGCTATATTTATATCAAACAAAGCCAAGTATTTTCCTAAGCCAAAAGAAAAAAATCTACTATATAAATGCAATTTGAGAAACGCTAACCGATTCTTACTTACATATATATTTGCAGTGCCAGCTGACAACATTCTGGCTGATGTCAAATACAGACTGAGAACAGTATTTTGATGTTGTTAAATAGGACATGGTACCTGCTAAGGTATAATGAAGTTTTTTAAAATATTGAAATGAATAATATCCAAACTGAGTAAAAAATTATGTATGTATACTCCCAAACATCACAGCTGCAAGTACATTTATTTTTTCATTAATACATAGGCTCAGTAACTGAATTTAAATTAATTGTATGTGATACAGCTGCACTAGGCGAACTTTTGATGTAATTTCTTTCTGTTTTCCTAATTATCCTACTTGACTCAAAAGCAAACAAGAACTGTAAATAGAAGCTTTGTAAAAAAAGTACTGGTCTAAAAAATCAAGATTCCTCTTGAAAACTAAATTCAAAGTGTGACAAAATAAACTCCTACATACCAGCCTGAGGAATCTCAGCCTTAAACATTCACCTTTGAGAAGGCATTCGCTCCTTTGCAGAATCAGAACCCATCTCTTGGTAATCTCTGATTACTTCTTGCCTTGAACTGGACTCTGGATACAACATTGTTGTGTTTAAGAATCAAATATGAGTTAAAAAATTTCAGTACCCAGATTGCGTGGTCAGCTGTACTTTCCTGAAACATTTGCTTTGTACCAATATCTTTGATTACCCCATGGTCCTTTTTCGGCAGGTATCTGCCTTTTTCATTTTAGGGAATGAATGGTATCTGGAAAAATGAGACATATTTATTCTTTTAGTTCTTGAAAGAGCCTGGATTATTGTAACTGTCCATTTTTTTCATGGTCCTTTGCAGAACGCTCATCACAGTAGTACTGGAGCTGCTCACATTCATTCCCTTCTGTAGGTGGAAGAAAGCTTTATTATCTTGATTTTATGGACTGGAAATCAATGGATCACTGTCAGAACAAAGTTTAGCATTGAGATTCCTTGCAGTTTGAGCTCATTGCTCATTACTTTTATGGGAAGAACTGAAGATTCACATTTCAGTTAACCTTTGTTATAATTGTTACGTTCCAGTTGGGGGTCACTTGCCAAAAGTTTGGTTGAAGTGGTGTTCTATTCAGGCACAAAGCATTTAAACAGAGCAATAGATCTAATTTTTTCCAGCATTCAGTTCATTTCCCTCTAACCCCCAGGCTTGCTTCTTTGACTTCTGTGTTCTAGTCTTCCTTTGGTCTGCTTTGAGTCTTGTAAGATTTTGCAAAAATAAAAATCTTTAAATTCTCAAACTGTGATACCCGTTTGTCTCTCTTCTATTAGCACTACTGGCATTTGTTCATTCCTCTACATTGACTTCACACCTCTTTTGCTATGTTCAAAGCTTTCCTAAATCTACTCTTTTAATGATTTATCTATTCGAGCAGATTAAGTAATCCAGCCATTGCGCAAGGTCAGAGCTGGGAACAGGGCCTGAAGTCTCCAGTGTGGAATATCTGCCTGTGTTACACAATGTTTGAGAAAGAACAACCCACACTAGTACTTGCTTGTGCTGTCTCTGCCTGCTGGTTCTTCTGATGGGTGCCTTTAAGCCAGGGGAGGAACTGCAGAGTTTTGACATCCACCATACCCAGTTCGCTGGTTACACAACAGTTCTGAAAGTGTTTATTCCCAGAATAGACAGCTTCCACAAAAGTGAAGAAGTGCATGAATCTTGCAGAGTCAACTGCTTTATTATGCCTGTCATAGATGAGGTAGCTCCCATTCCTCAATGTACCCAAGCTGTCAAAATGAGGTCAGTGGTCACTTTGGTCTTCTGCTACACTGTGGATTGGTAACTCGTAACCTATGGCTCACAGTAAATTGTTGCCTGAAATGCTTCCTCATCTTGTTCAGGGCCACACAGAAGTAAGTATGAATGCTGCAGCTGCCAGGGGCAGGTCTATGGCACTGTCTGCAGCATAACACTGACTCAGGAACTTTGCTCAAGGTTTGGTAAAGGTTGGGACAACTGTTGTAACTCAGCAAGTTTGTATCCAAAGCTATCTTTCACTAGCATTGCATTCACCTATTTAGCTCACATGTCTGATTACGTGATGTTGATTCCATGTGGCAGATTTTTTGGAGATAAGAGTAGAAGTTTCTGTGGTTATAAAGGATGCTTTAGTAAAAGACTGTGAAGGATCCTATTGAACTTCTCCCTAGGAACAGGAAAACTCCTACCAAGGTTTTGGTGTGTGCAGTACCTGGAATTAAAGAAAAAGCGCATTAATGTTTTTATCTTTCCCCCATTGGGACACTTACACTGGGAAATATATGAATTCCAGGGAGCAGGGGATTTCTGTATTATCCATCTTTTGTTGCTTCTGACTGTACTAAAAGAAATAGCGTATTACTTACTATACTTTGCTTATAGAAAAAAAGGATGTTGTAGAAACAAAGAAAATGATGAGACTGATCTTAAGAACACAGTCATTTATGAAATGTGGAAGCCATTTTTTGCATAAGATCTCATTTGAAAACAAGGAGAAAGAAAAGAGACACAAAAGAATTGTGGCAGAGGAGCAGTTAAATTCTATCACTGTTTTTGTTGAGACATGTAGTCTGCCAAAGTTGTTATTCCCAAAGCATATCATACTTGCCAGTGCTTTATCAGATTTGACAGAGGATGATCTAAAAAAAAGTAGGCAGGAACAGCAATGTCACCCTAAAAAGCCATTAACTGCTTGTGTTTACAGTGTATAGCTATGAGCATAGCCAATCCTACATTTGCAAAAACCTGCGGTATCTCTTTATTCAATAAATCAATCCAGAAATGGGAATTACAAATCGCAGTCCATTATGAAATGTATAGTAATAAATATTAATAGTGTCATTGTTTGTATTTGCAGTATTACTAATCAAGATTTCATTTGAAGCTAATTTTATTTTCTGTTGATAGATAAAAATGGTCCCAGTTTACTTGCATAATAGTAAGCAGCAACAGAAGAATACTGAGGTTAAAATTATTTCTCATCAGAGTAAATTAAATAATGTAGTATATGAGGAATCTTTTAAAATTACAAGTTCAGGTAATACAATATTCTAATAATAAATTTACTATCTTGTAGCTTATTCAAGGTTTTGCTTTTTTAGAAAACCTTGACTTGAGCAAGGACCATGTTTCTTACAGCACGGCAAAGATGCTCTGTGGTATTTTTTCTGTGCTGAGCAGACACAGGCAGAAAATAAGAGTGTTTCAGGGAATTCAAAGAAAAAAATGCTGAGCAGTCTTTCAAGGGACTAATGGGTGCATTTCTGAGTGTTCACTGGCAATTTAAATCAGGAGAAGGATCCTTTGGTTTTTTGCAGGTCAGCTGGCCTTACCTGTTAAGGTCACTGTGGTGACACCTGTGCCAGCTGGATCCCACAACTATTTTTTTCACATCTGAATCCTGTAGAGATATCAAGAACGCATGATGAGGAAAAGAGGCAGCTTCTGCCCTGATTTCTAGTCCCTTAACATAAAAGGCAACAAAATTTTTTTCCTTAACAGTAATATTTGAATAACAGGAATCCCCTGGAACTTAATTTCAACAGGTTTCTGGCGCTTTTAATCCAAAATAATAATAAAAAAAGTTTATCTAATTTTCATATTTCCTGTTATGCTTCCCTGTCAAGGGCTTTCAGTTTCATATTCTGCAGAGATGAATAAGTAGTTAATAAGTGAAATGTATAAATCTCTGAAGAGGCCAGGCAATGGAGAAAACACGATGCATTTGCTGCTAGTCTTCTTTAGGTAGTAGCAGGTTAGCACAATAGCAGTTTGCCTGAAGATAAAACTGATGTGGAGAGTCACAAGGCAAATGTGAAAAGCCTTTTATATGAAGAGCTGTTTTAATCTGGATTAATTATATTGTCAAGTAAAGTGCACACCTAAGCAAATGAGCAACTGAAGCTAGGGAGAAGAGGATGCTTTGAAAATGTTTGCACCACAAGTGTCTTACACAATTATATCTGAAGTTGCTTGGTGGCTTTTAGAGCATTTCGCTTTTTTATCCTTGATATTTGTAACAAGAATGAGTTATTAGCCTCATTTGGAGCAGTATAATTTTAGTGTTTATAACAGAAATGTGCAACTTCCATTCTCTGAATATAGTTGTTCACCTGGAGAAAAAGTGTAGTTGAGGTTCATCTAGAGTATTTTTTTGCTTCTGAAAAACTCTTTTGGTGTGAGCTACACAAGTTACAGTGGCGGAAAGACTGCTTTGTGCAATGAGCCTCCAAGATGTAGGACCTGATCCAATTTATGAGGTGAAATTCCCTGCTGTTTTTGCAGCCATTGAGTGTTAAAAGATGTGTGGATGTGACACTTAGGGACATGGTTTAGTGATGGATTTGGCAGTGCCAGGTTAACAGTTGGGCTATATGATCTTACAGGTCTTTTCCAACCTAAATGATTGTATGATTATGACTTTTTTTCTCCTCAATTGTCCAGAAATTTAAAGATGAACAAGTACAGGAGGTAAGGGAATTTTCCTCTAAAAGTAGTGAAAAATACCAACTTTTTGCTTAAACTTGTTCTGGAAATATTTAGCCTCAGGAGATATATTTTTGGATTATTGTGATTACATAAAAGCAGGAGACTGAGATTAAATCCCTTATGTGACTTTTATTACAGCTTCAGCTACCGTGAAAGCTATAATTATGGGAGTAGTTCTTATTGACTGTGGGAAGGTCCCAGAGAAACATGCTTATTTATGTATTCAGCTAAATGAAATAATTACAGAGCTAACATCAACCAACTATTCTTTTGTGAATAACCCATCTTCCATTGTTCTGTATTCTTTTGAAATCATGAAGACATTGAAAATTACAATTAAGAAATCTACTTTTTATCATTAGGATTCAAAATTAATTTTGGAAAGTGAATGTATTTATCTTTCTCTCTCTATATATGATTTTAACAGTCTTACCCCTGTATCTCTTATATAGCTTTGAGCAACATGGTCTAGTGGAAGGTGTCCCTGTCCATGGCAGGGGGGTTGGAACCAGATGATCTTTAAGGTCCCTTCCAACCCAAACCATTCTGTGATTCTATCTCCATGACATTTTACTAACTGTATTGGTTCTCTTTGAAGAACATCCTTAGAAAATTTGTATTACAAAGGAGGTTTCCATCCGGTCCGTATATGTAGATATGAGTAGTCCTGGATGGATATTGAGAAGAGGATATTTTTTTTTTTAATCATATAATAAAATTTAATGTTTCTTTGGTAAGTAGATTTTTGTAAATTCTTGTCATTTACTAAGCATGAGTATCATAGACCTAGAAGAAGTTAGAACTATGACCCTAGAAATTATTGAAGAAAAATGAAGTCCAACATTTCTGAAATTTGGCACTGAAAATTGTTTGGAACATTTCACAGGTTTTGCTTCTATGTCTGTATTCAGCAGCTCATTTAAAAGAGGGTAATTGTAGCATTCACTTCATTTCATTATGCAGACAGGCCACAAAGAATAATTCCTTGAATTTAACCTCGGCTCCAGTAGAACGAACATACTCTGAGAGCACTAGAGAAATACACTCGGGAGACAAATAATTTTGTATTTAGATCTGCATTTAGATTACATTCAGTAGCTAATGAAAGAGGTCATTAACTGAAGAAACAGATATTGATTACTTGCTTATTTAATCTAAACCCTTTGTTCCGTGCACAGAAGATGGTTGTGGTCCTGGGGCATATGGGGAGTTTGCCATCAAAGGTTATACAGTAAAACATTTGTATAGTGACTAAATTAATGCTCCATGGCAAACTAAGTCTCATATCATTCTTATCTTCTGAATATTTCATTTTGCAACCTAACCTTCCTCTTAAGGTAACACATACGTGAATTTTCCTGCATGTGTATATGTACATATAGACATTTAAAGGCACAAAATAAAGTTGATGGTGCCAAAATGTCTTAAAAAATAACGTTGGTCATTGGTATTTTATTTTTGCACATCTGTTCTTTAAACTGTAAACCCGATATAACAGGTCATTGCTTTAAATGGATTTGATTATATAGTCAAACCTGTGCATAGAAGGCATGAAACTAAATTAGGCAGCTCATTATGATTGCTACTTCTGGAATCCACTGGGTTTTCATTTTTAGGTTTTCTGTTCTTTAAGGAGATCATTAATTTCCTCCAAAGAAGGTAGTTTGACAAAAATAACACGAAACCACACTCATAACAATAGGTGTTTTTACATATACCAAATTACTTTCTTCATTGTGACTATTAAAGGAGAGATCAATAATTAATGATCCAATTACTAGTTTACAGAGACTTTTATTGCAGTGTCAAGGTGATGAAAAACTCTCTCACACTGGTTTTTTTTGCTGCCACTACAGCCTACTGAATCAGCAGATGCACTGCATGTTTTAGACCATTTACTAAGGCATATGTGCTGCCAGGGGTGCATGATACTTTGGTTTTAATACTGTGGTTAAGCTCTTGTTTCTTGAATCAAGCGATTTTAACAGTGAAGTGAGCCTATATTGCGTCTGCTGCAGTTCAGATGTCAGTTTTGAGATGGTAGCAGCTTGAATTTGTTAAAGATTACACTTGTTTAGACAATCAGAAAGGCTGTTATTCGTATTCCACATGTGAAATGTTAGATCAGCTTTAAAGAAAAAAAAAAAAGCAGCTATGATTTGTATTGAAATACTGTATTTCCTTGTTACAAATAATTTAATCTTAAACTGGTGATGTATACCACAGTAGTTGTATTTCACTCTTGATTATTAGGTAGACTTAAAATTTGCCCGTAACTTTCTGCATAATGCAAACTTAGAATTATGTATAAGAAAGTCAAAATGCCTAATTGTTCAAGTATAATACAGAAGTGTTTTTTTTAGGGTTATTTTTATTTCTATTCCTATTTCTGTTCTAAAATGTGTGTTTTCTCATCAGTGATCAAGACATTTAGAATGAATTTAGCTTTCTTTTCTGTGCCCACTGAGGGCTTGTAATAAATTATTGGGGATACCACACTCAAAAATGTGGACTGGACCTTTTTCTGCATTACTCCTTCCCTCCAGCTGCCCTTATAGGATGACAGCTATGTCCAAGGGTAGAAGTGGAGGATATTTCTTCATCCCAAACAAAACCTAATAACTGAACAGAAAAAGGCAATGGTGAACTGGAACTTAGCTACTGCTTTGATGATTTTAAAAGAGTGTTTCACTTAAAAATTTTACATTTCTATATTTTAAAATTATTTATTATTGTTGTTGTTGTTTTTATTGTATTATTCCATTAGATACACAGATACATTATTTGTGTATTAGTTATCTCATACTGAAAAACACAAGATTAGTATTTCTTAATATCACTTTTTGGTAGCAAGATGTTAGTGACCCTGACTGGAAGTAGTGGAGAGAAAGGAATAAGATGTGATCAATGAAACAACTGGCTGATCCTCAGTCATAATATGTGGGTGGCTGTTGCGCTGATGATGGAAATTGATTCTAGATAATGATGTGCCTATGATAGGAGGCATCTCTATGTTAGTAGTGTCTCCTCTCATTAGGATTATCTCTATGTGACTTTGGGGATAAAAATATAGAAGACTATTATGTATTAATATATTTATGTTTCTTTAAAACTAAGATGAGAAGACTTTTGTTTCTTTCCTGACATGTTCACTATTTCAGCTTTACTTATGTTTGATTGTTCTCTTGATGAAATTAATATAGCTCTGTCATGAGTACAACTGACACACCACGTTTGTGTTCTTGTTGTGAATTTGACATCACATCTCATAAAGAATCCATTCCCTTGCTGTCTTTCATCATTTCCTGTTGTCTTCACTTGGTAAATTTGAGGCTTACTTAGTAATTAAGATATACTGATTCAAAGTAGCTTAGGGTTATTTTCTATTTTCTGTAATAATTAGTGTTGACATCAAAGCACTAAGGCTTGAAAGTAAATAAGTATGCAATATATGGGTTTAATTTTCCTGTGGGTTTTTTTTTTTTTCTTTCTAAAGTTTGAACGTAAATAAGTACACAATATAAGAGGTTAGGTTTTCAGCATTTTTTTTCACTAATAAGTATTAGAAGGATCTATGCATATGTATACCTGTTGAGAAAATAAATATATGTTTTTATTTTTTGTATTAACTTTAGCTCTTCTAGTAGCCTTGAATGTATTATTTGAAGAAAACGTTGATATAGACTCCCTGTCAGCAGATGCCCATTTCTAAAAGGAGTTAAAATGCCCCTGGTTAATCATTGCCTCTCAAAGGTAGAGAGCTAATATGTCTGTCCAAGATGCCCAAATAGAAATAGGTTCATGTTTAGGATTCAGTGCATGTGCAGTAAATCCTATGCCCCTGAGACTTCCAGATGCCAGGCAGCCTTGTTGGAGCTACTCTGACAGTCTTTTTGCCAGTCACAACTTCAGGATGTAAAAAGAGTATATATCTGTTTGGAAAGCTGAATATAAGTCAGCACAAAATGAACTGCATAAGTAAATATGTCTACTAATCCTAAATAGAGTTTTCCTCAAGCTACTTATTTCTTCAGTTTAACCAAGCTTCCTTTGGCAAATGTAAATAGTGTGGTAACGATAAGAAAAATCTAATGGAAATAGGTATAATGAGCACATAAGACCTAAACCTGTTTCTTAAACATTGCAGCTGTTTCTCACAAATTTTCATAGTGCTCCAATTATGATCTGGGTTCTCTTCCAGGGTGCTATAAGGCTCATTTCCAACTGGCTTGTCAGGTTTTACTGTCGCCTTGCTGTTGGCAGCAAGACAGTTGAATTTGCCTGGACTGTTTTCACAGTCTGAGGAAGGGATTTGTTGTGCAGATTGGTGCCCAGCTGTGCAGCAGCTCCAGGACAGCCCAGAACCATTGGATCTTCTGTGCTTGTACAACAGAACTGTGCTTCCTTAAGCAGTTGTTTTGCAAGGTGACTCATTTTTCTGCACTAGTGATTTGGGAAACATAGGGTTTTTTTCCTCACATTCCGGAAGCCAGTTAATTCCTATGTGGGTTATAGCCAAGAGTGTGTTAACTTTCAGTAGACTAGTCTGTGAAGAGAGGTAGGCTTGTTCAGCACACCTAACTAGGCTACCTACTTTTAGTTAATGGAAATATCATCACAGAGCTACAGAATGAACTACTGAAACAAGGGCCAGGTATGGGATTCCTTAATGGTATTAATAGGTTTTGTTCTCCCTTGAGTTACTAATAGTGCTTGTTTCCTCTTTAAATACCTCTCTTATTCATGTGCAGGCAAGCTGGTATTGCTGATATTGGTTCCAAGCCTGAGATGGTAAGGAACTTGCAGTGAAGCTGTCAGTTGGAGCTCTAGGGTGGAGGGATGTGTAGTAATGGCAGATAAGCAAGGAAGATGTGTCAGGTCAGCCCATGAACATACGTATGGTCTCTGTGGATCTGAATAGGGAAGAAAAAGGCATATCCTTTAAGAAAGGACTAAAAATTTAAGCTATTTAGAATAATAACAATAATGTAGTAAATTGTTTTTGATTATTTACTTCTGGGCACGATCCAGAAATATTGTCTTATCTAAGCTTTCCCAAATGTGTTTTTCTTTGTATTCTGCTGAAGGAATTTCATTTTCCAAGCATAGGCTCAAAACTTCCTATAGAGAGAAGAGAAGGAGAAATGGAAAAGTGAAAACACCAGAAGTAGGGTCAAAAGTGTAATTTGGGGTAAACATTTTTCTAAAACAGTCTTGAAGAAAATCACACAAGAGAGTATTCCATAGGATATCATGCTTAATTACTTCCAATGTTCCCTGATCTTACTAGAAATAGAGTAGTAGGGAACATATGACGAAGGTGTGCAAATCCGAGAAACTTCATAAGATATCAACTGGCAGTGGTGGACTGGGCCCCCAGTATGCAATGTCGGGCTGTTTCCCATGGCTTCTTAACAGTACCAGTCCATTTTCTTGGTGACCCAGAGTGTGAGTTTGTGTACTGGATCACATGAGAGTGGCCATGGTGTGACATATAGGGTCACACTTCAGGTGTCATATGAGAGGCGTGGCTGTAAGTCTATGAGGTCATCTAGTACGTGCACTGTGCTGTGACTGGGAGCATATCTTCCATGGGAGTCTGGTGAGTGTGGACTTCCATTTAGAAATTATGGTATTTCTTTCTCTCTTTTTCTTTTATTTTTTTTTAGCTCTAGCCCTCTGGTTTTAATATGCAGTAGCTTTCTACGGGAAGTAGACAATATATCATACAAATGTATTTGCCATATTGATATGCTTTCTCTCAATTTATTTCAAGGGAAGACATTTATCAAAATATATTTGACTAATAGAGTAAGCCTAATTTTGTTTTAGGAAATGTAATTTTGAAGAAAGTCTTTCCTGTAATTTAAATCCTTCCAGCAAAACATACTTGGGAAAATACTTCCAGTAAATCTTCTATCAACAGTGATGCTAAGTCTCAGTTTCAGAAAGAGGCAGAACAAAATGGTCATGCTGAAACCCTTTGACCCTTTACATTAGGTAATCCTTTCTGCTGAAAGTAATATCCTTTCTGTTGAGAAGTATTAGTAATGGTTGAAAACAAGGCTACATATGTTTTGAAGGTAAATCAGGGTCTTCAATTTTAATAACATTGTCCCCTAAACAGCATCACTTAAAATACCCCCAACAACCAAACCCCTCCAAAATCCCAAGAGGTTTTTAAATTCTTAATGACTGACCCATGTAGACCAGAGAAGTTTCTTTGGTGGCAGTATCTCTAGTCAGTGCCCACATGTTCTCCATGTCATAATTTTTGCCACATGCGTATGCATCATTATGTGTTCTCCCTCGTCCCCCAGTTAATTCTCTCACCTGCCTTGTGGGATGCAGCAATCAACTGTTTAGAGTCTTCCAGCTGTGTAGCTTCTCTTTTATGTTTTTCTTTCTCAGCCATAAGAACTTCCAGTGTTCATGGATGTTCACCATCAACAAGGGCAGTTATGCAAGGTCACACAAAATCACTCGTATACCCTTCATCACATGTAGCGATCCTATAAAACTGCAGATCCATATATCAGAACTGGGATTCCATCTGACTAAATGTAGACATCCACAAACTAGGCATCTACATGCAAGCTAATCATCTTGATTTCTTTTATAGTGATTGAAGAAAACTAGATATTTTTTGAGTACAATTCATGTCAGCCTTAAAGTGGATGTATAAAATACGTCAGATGAATGGAGCCAAGAGTAACTGGTTTAGATATAGAAATTTAAAACTACCTGAGATGAAGTCTGGGTGTCTCTACTTTTCAGGTGAGGGACACTTTACAACATCTGCTAGTATTCTAAGCTCCAAATCAGAAATCTCTGCTGAATTGTGCATAGTAATTTTCATAGTGTAGATGACTGTCGAGTTCCTGTGCAGAAGTGTGATTTTGCTACTTAATCTTTGACTTCTTTTAAGATCTGCAGTGTTGAATCTCACGAGTGGGTCAAGGCCTGCTTTATAGAAGATCTGATAAAAGATCTCCTAGATCTTTTGCATTCATTTATATCAGGCATCCTCAAACTTTTTAACCAGGGGGCCGGCGCGCGGATGCAGTGGCAGGCAGTCATCTGCGGCTGCTTGGTTTCCCCCCCAACCCTCAGCGGAGGGGGGCGGGGGGGTCTGTAAATACCGGGGGCCGGATTGAGGACCCTGGGGGCCATATCCAGCCCACGGGCCGTAGTTGAGGACCCCTGATTTATATGATTGCTTTGAGACTTCCCAGCCCCTAGCAATTATTCTCTTGAGGCCTAAGTGTAGCACTTAGCACAGGGGTCACAGATTTACATAGTCAGGGCTAAATGCAAATATCAGTGTGGTCTACAGTTTCCTTATCACTAATGAAGATGTTACATTTTTCACCTAATTACTGCATTTCTCTGTCTTTCATATATTAGAAGTCAAGGCTGTACTTCATATCCTTTACATGAAGAACAGCTTTTCTCTTTTGTATTGTTAGGACCAGATCCTTCAGACATTTTCCTGGGCTGTTGCATGTCAAAAGCTGACAAATTCAGAGGAATAATTATTTCTAAACAAGAAATGTTGAAATGTATGGTAGGAAGTTTCAGATCCTGTTGTAAGACCTGCAAAAAGAAGCTTCCATTTGTCATCAGTGCTCAGACTGCATTAGTGATGCTGAAAAATATTTCTGTGCTTTACAAGTGCCAGGCAACTTTGCATTTGTTCCTGTACCAAATGCTAGCATGTCCCTGAAGTGTCCAGAGCTGACAAAACAATTGTTTAAGCACTCATATAATCACCTCCAGGCAATTCTGGCTGTGTAACTCCTCTTTGGAGTCACCCACTGTGTGGCAATCTAGATGGATAGTGTTGCAAACAAAGAAAGTAACCTGCTTAATGTAAGGTTCTTCATCATCTGTAGTCCACTTTCCACTTCTCTCCAGAGCTGGTATAGGGCTTCACTGGAAGCCTTGCAGTTCAGAGGAGGTTCAAGTGACATGGGATGTGCTCTGCTCACATACCCTTATGCTGAAAGTCAGCTTGGAGGGGAAATGTACTCATTCAGTTGCATAGATAAATTGTTTGTAGTTTTGAGTAATGACACATAAACACAACTACTGGGTCATGCAATCAGTATCTAGTATGTATTCAGCACTGCAGTATATAGTCAGGTAGACTTATCAGTTTGAAGAACATGAAGCTATATATGACCTGGCCTGACCTTTTTGGCAATGAGATTTGAATTTGAGGAAACATTTTTGTTTTACTTGGTTCAAAGCAAGGTGATGTTTTTAATTTACTAAGGGAAGAACTTTACAGTTCAGATAGGTCCTGGTTTAGATAGAAAGGAAGCAAATCATCCATGTATCCTATGTGACGGTTTTGGACACCTTAGAGCATCCTGAAAGACTATGTGTAGAATAGCCAATTAAACTGAGCATCTTATGTCTAGACTGTTTGGAAGATAAAGGGTTTTGGACTTGACTGTGTACTTGGACAATACTCAAGAAAGGGTAGACACATACTGTGTAGGTTAGATTAAAATCCCTTAATACCTTTTAAAAGATACTTAGTTACCGCATTTCTGGGCAGGAAAGCTGTTCTAAGTAGCAAAAAATACATAATTAAACATTAAGATATAAAGGGAATGGAAATTGACTGGAAGTCTTTCAAATATATGCTGTCATTCAAGGTTCCCATTGCTATGGGAAGTTCCTGTTCCTGCGGATTCCTGCGTGGAGAAGAAAATCTTTTCCTCTGCCTATTTGGTTTCGGCTAAAGAAAATGTACTAAGCATGTAGTTTACATTACATTACATTACAAATGTTTCCGCTTAACACCATTTGTACAGAAAGTCTTGGTCACTGATGTGATTTTTCTCCCAACCTGATTTGTCCATGCACGCTTTCCATATACACAGAGAGCTCACTGACATTAATAAGAGCAGACCTCACATATGTCCTTTCTTGAATCCAGCTGCACTCCTGAACTCGAGGCATTTGAATGCTGTTATAATTACATTAGCTAAGATTGTCTTGCTTAGTAATATGTTACTTCCTTTTTTCCATGAAAGATGGCTTTGATGTTATAGCTTATATAATTTATCAATGAGGTGACATTTTTTCCTGAGTCATTCCTGCTGCACACCTTAAATGCACATATTCTCAATAAAGCATCTGCTATTGCAGAAGAGAAATATCTGAGAGACCAGCAAGTGCGTTCTCTGGCAGTCAGAACTAAAACTACAGTGTCTTTGTCATAGAAAGACTATGGTTTAACAATTTTTCTTGTAGGGAAACAAAGAACTATATCTTGTATGTATTACTTTTAATTTTACAAGATTTCACAGATCATTTACCCAGTCAACATTTTAATATTTATAGAACTTGCACTGAAAAATTTATGTCCAGTGATTTTTCTCAAGTCATTCATTGTACCTAAAAAAATGTGGGTGTACGAAGCATTACATCTCTCATAGAAATATAATATTCTACAGTGCTTCCAGACAGTCATCCTGAGTATATCTTTATAAGGTAAAATATTTTATTAATAAGTTTCATTGTATTTTATAAACTTCTATAGTATTTAGGCCTGTCATTTAGTTGACTTGATGCAGTTGTAAGGGCAAAATCTAGATGATCTACAAGGGTTTTAGCATTTCTGACCTCTATGGCAATTTTTTTTGAAACATATATCTACATATTTTAATGGAAAAAAAGAACACAGATACGAACAAACCAGTCTTTGGATGGAGTTGTTGCTTATATTATCATTTTAATTTTAGAATAATTGGCATTTACTGTGAGACACAAATTAAAAAGAAAGTCAGCTTTCTATATCTTGACTGAAAAGGAGAAGGGAAAATAGTAGAGCAAGAAGTGGGAGCGCTTTGATCAGGCAACAAGCTCAACTTTGCATGTGTTCCTCCATGCAGGTTTAGGTTCAGGGCTTACTGTGTGGTAAAGAATAAACTGTTGCTGCAAAATAACTGGATCTTTTAGAACGTATGCAATGTCTATGTGCCAGTGCCTTAGGTATGCTGGGCTAGATGTGTCTAATCTTGGATACCATATAGCAATGCATGGGTGAGAGGACTCTTGGAAACCTTTTTAGTAAGCAGAAATCAGTTACATGAGCAGATGAGCCGGGGACCTACGTTTAAACCAGGGGTCCTCAAACTTTTTAACCAGGGGGCTGGCGCGCAGATGCAGTGGCAGGCAGTCATCTGCGGCTGCTTGGCTCCCCCCCCCAACCCCTGGTGGGGGCAGGGGGGGGGCGGGGGGTCTGTAAATACTGGGGGCCAGAGTGAGGATCATGAGGGGCCGTATCCGGCCCGCGGGCCGTAGTTTGAGGACCCCCGGTTTAAAGACTCGAACACAGAAACTGGTCCAGAGATCCTTTTAGTCTCCATTACCACTGCTAAGGTGAAGAGTGAAAAAGAGAATATATGATACCCTGTTCACATGACATATTGAAAGAAATATTTGGCATTTCTAATTGTATAAAATCAATCCAGTAGATTTGCCTTCCTGTGATAATTTTGATATTTTCTTGGATTCATGAACAAATAGTTGGGGCTGTGTGAAAATAGTAATTTAGGGTATAGGATCCTCCTGATGAGAAGAAGATAACCATCTGAATGAGTCACAGAGACCTCCTCTATAAGCAGTGGAGGAGAAATTAGACATTTTGGATATGATAAAGGTAGGATTTATCTCACTTGGAAGTACACATCTAAAACAGGCCAAATGTTCCACACATGAAAAAGTTCTGTTTCCCTTCATTGATTGTGAAAGGAACATAGGCTGATTAATTCAGTTGTACAGATCTGTACAGTAAATATCCAAAGTCTGGGTAGAAGAATTAGTGGTCTTTAGATTCAATTTGAGAGCTGTCTGTAAAATTTCTCTAACAGGATACAAAAGCTTATTTTAAGGGACCTTTTTTCCCCTGAAAGTAGAGAGAAAATGAAAGTTCCATAGTAGGAACATAATCAATGTATTTTATTTTTACAGTGTAATGGGAAGTTTTAAAAAAATTTGAGGTATCACTCTCAATAACTTAAATAATATGTGATATCACATATTGTTGCATGCATTAATGTATGTACATTACTACTTTAGGTAGCTCTATTTAAAAAATATACAAAAATATCCAGAATTTCTCTAGCTGAAAGTCAATGTATATGTTTCAAATGTGGATGTGCATATGCCAGGCTGTTAGAGCCCAACACTCCACAACATTTTCTCATATAAACACCTATAGGATGAATTTATATATGTACAGCACACTGTACTGTACAGTTACTGTCAAGCTAATTTAATTTCTGATTTTGAGTGTACGTCTACATGCACATATTGTGGACATGCAAGTAGCAAGTGAATATTGGACCAGTTTTTGCTGACTAGGTATATGCACATTTACAGTGGGAATGGGTATATGGTCAGTACATCTCAGGGGACTCAGCTTTTGAATAACTTATTTTCCTGTTTTTAAGAAGTTATTTTCTATGCAGACACACAAGTGAAAGATCAGTTTGATAGGAGTCCTTTCTTTCAGCAAGCTCACGCAAAACTGTATAACTAATATGGGGAAAAGCAGGAACAGGAGAGCTGGCAAAACCATGATGGGTTTCATAAGGTACAGGTGAAGTTCTACGTACAGTATCAAACAGCAAGGATGTAACAGCCATACTCCTGTACTCCTTTCTGGTAGCTTCTTTTGGATTATAAGTGGTAGTTGAGACTGTTGCTGAGAATTTTAAAACTCTAAAAAATACCCAGTAATCTGCAATGGTACATTCTTAATGCCTAATGGTAGGTATATACATTTAAATTTAGTAATTTCAATGAAAATATACTATTTCTTGGAAATAGAATAAGTGAGAATAATCAGGTTTAATTGTTCTGCTTATAAAGCTCATTTTATTTCAGTGCTCTGCTCCTTGAATTAGGTACCACATTATAGGGAACCAAATTCCAACTTTTTTAGTTAGACTTTGGTTTTGGCTACAGCAGTTGTATTGATGATACAGGAAAAAACTGCTGGGAAAAAACAGTATGGGCTCATGGGCCTTTGGTTCATGCAGTTAGAGCTGAGAAGTCATTACTGTAATGAGATGAGTTTTCCTCATTTTAAAATATATTTTAAAACTAGGATTTGTAAAACAGGCAATATGTAGACTGGAACTTTTGCTATCTTCTGGATATTTCTAAACTTATATTTATGCAGTAAAAGCTAGATCTTCATGACCTCACTGATGATTTCACTCAGTTCCCCTGAAGCAATGTCTTTGGATGTAGAGGTAAGACAACACTGGAAATTCCATGGCAGAAGTACCTTTTACAAAATGTTATTAGCTTTCAGATATTTCTTTTCCCTTTAGCAGGATAGCCACACTTTTCTCTGTAATATAGTCAAGATATTAAGGGTCATAAGAAAGCAGTTTCAGTGTGACTTTCCCATTTTAAAACGTTAACTTCCTTTCAAGAATCAAGAAGCAGAGTTAATACATTTACAGCAGGCCTATTTATTACATAGAAAATATGAATGTATTAAAGCTGCAAAATCGTTCTATAAGGTCCCTTTACCACCGTTTTTATGAAGTCAAAGGGTATTTAATATGCTACAATATTTCTTCAAAATCTAAGGGACTAGGCTCAGAGTGTCTTTTAGAAAATAAATCCTTTGTTATTTTTTATGTTTCCCTCCTTAAAATGAAAGGAGGTTCCATTTAGCATATGCAATATTAGGAGAAAAGAAGTGAAAAAAGATCATATTTCTCATTGTACACAATATCCCTCTAAGGAGACTATATTTTACTTTTCTAAAGCATGTATTAGCTTTTTGTGTGTTAGTTTTATGAGGCTGTACCTTCACATCCTCCCTCTAATGTTTTCTAGACAAGTGTTAAGATTTCACCAACTTATTGATGTAATTTCAGAGGAATAAGTTGAGTAATATCAAAGTGGGATCCAAGTAATGGAAATAGAAAAATGTCATTTGTGGTCTGTAGTAAAAAGAGCAGAACTACTTTGGTTTAGTGTTCTTATGGTCATGACATTTGATAGAAGAGTCAATATGTTTTTCTGCATACAGTAGTATCAAAATATTATTATGTAGCACATAGTAACAAAACATTTTTCATGTTAGTATCAATGGTGAGAAAAAAGAGAGAGAAATGTAATAATGCAAAATGTGTGGGCATATTTTAAAATTTAAAGTACCCACATAAAAGAGAATGTTTTATTAAAATACATGAGTCATTCTCCAGTTGTGTGGACAGCAGCATTCATTTAGACCTTTTCTATAAAACGGGGTTTTAAACCTTTCTTCCTACCACGTGCCTGTCATTCAGGTTAAATACTGATTCTATAAATATATATATATTTCATCAAAACCTTGCGCATTTATTCCCAGTTATGGGGTACTTACTGGAATTTTCCCTGATATTTAACCAGTAGACATTTCTCTGGTCATTTCAAGCAAAGTTAATATGCTTTTTATTCTAAAAATAGTTTCTATGTTTGTTTTTCTTATCAATCTGTCATTTAACCTTCCTTAAAATATCATCTACTGCACAGCTGAATATAGACTACCATTGTTTTAAGTATTTTATTAAAGTGATGAGAATAAACACTGGTTTATACATATAATACGTTCCTTAAGAGAAAACTATTTCTTTAGATTACGGAGAAAACTATTTCTTTAGATTATGATGAAAGCTCATTCCATATTCAAATGCTATCCTCTCTGAAAATTCTGTTACAAATACAATACAGCTTGCCTTTTTATTTAATTTCTTTTAAGTAATTTTATAGGAACAATAAAAAACTCTAAAGCAATGCTGCTTTACACCGTACATAATTTTATGCACACGTAGATACACACAAACGTACCTCCTTCCTCACTGTATTTCATATTCTGTGTACTCTTGTTGGAGCCTTAGCTTTTCTTAGAAGCACTTTGCAAGCCCTGCTGGCAGAGGTTATGAATCAGATAGGATAATCAGAAGTCTTTACAATTTTACTGTATCTTTGTCTGTCCTTTCTTTCACCTTTCCTTTACTGCACTATCTTGTCTGTCTGATTCTCGCAGGAGACATGGATTACAACTGGTTGGACCATACGTCTTGGCATAGCAGTGAGGCATCCCCAATGTCTTTGGTGAGACATGTGGAGCCTTACCATTTAGTTTCCTTTATCATTTCACATTTCCTTTGATTTATTTACACCTTTGCATGTTTTCTTTTTTGTATCCTTTTTTTTTATCCCACACCTTTAGGGTACAGTCAAAGGGGAAAAAGAAAAACTAGTGAGCAGGCAGTTTTGTCGGATTCTAACACCTTAACCGAGAGGCAAAAGAAAATGGTGTGCTTTGGTGGCCACTCATTGGAAGAGGACTTGGAATGGTCTGAGCCTCAGATAAAAGACTCTGGGGTAGATACGTGTAGTAGCACAACTCTAAACGAGGAGCATAGCCATAGTGAGAAGGTACTGAGATTCTGGAGCCTGCATTTTAACCTGCTCATTTGGTCTTTGTTTGCTCTCTGTCACTCATTAAAATAGTGCATAAAATAAAAGATAGGGTGTTTCTAGAGACAATGTAGCATTTCTTAAGGTGCAGAAAAGAAAAACAAATGAAAAGTCTCTGCATGCTTGCAGCTTTTACTGTTTGGCAGCCTAAGAAAAAAATTGAGAGGCATAAAGGAATGTCGTTATGGTTGCATAATAGCATGTCATGGTATTACTTTCAAGTATAAAGTAATTAACAATAAGGATTCTACTGATTGGCTTATTTGATTTACTATGTTCAAACTCCTGGGGCTGAAATTAAATTAAGTTTAAACCCCAGGTGAAAAAGGGAGAAAATTGGGTCTCTCTGCACAGAAAAGTTGTTTTTCTTTTTTCCCTTTCACTGTCATGGTTGTTCTTTTGTTTTGTTGCCATGCCATTTTTGTGCAGTATCGTGCAGAATTAAAGGCTTTGCCATCTGCTTTGGTATTTTATGTTTTTGCTTTCTGTTTGGTGGAGATTATGATAAATCTTTTTAGAGTTATTAGTTGTAGTGGGAGCAGATTTGTCTGTGCCTGTTAATTGTGCATGAAATGAAGCACGAAATAGTGTTTTTCTGTGATAAAGTACTATGATTACACAAAATAAAATGTTTAAATTTTATTAATTATGCTAATAAACAAGTATAACTGTGCCCATGTTTATTAATGAAATAATAACATTCGCTGTAACTATGCTTCGTATCTGAAGTAATTATTCCAAGAAAGAAACAATACATTGGAGTAATGATTATACCTTTTAATGTATTCCATAATTTTTAATATACTACTACTGAGAGAAAATAAAACACTGAAAAAATTATCAGTGTTAGAGAAAACTGACATATTTGGAATAGTGGAAAAAGAAGAAATGTCTTATATCAATTTTCTGTTTTGATTTAATCTTCTTTTTTTCAGTATTACTCTTATACTAGACCTTTACAGTTGGTTTTGTCAGTACTCAGGTCTGATTGTCAGTGTATATAAATGGCTATGTATAGTTGTCTATATCTACCTAATCAAGATGCAAAGATTATTCTAGATATTTACAAATTAGATTTATTAAAACAGATACTGTTAGGAAATATTAGACATACATTGTCATGGACTATATATGCAAATGAATCTTTTCCAGCACAGTTTTCTGTCATTCGAGTATGTTAAATATTAGTGTAATCATAATACTTTCATGACATTTAAAAAATATATCAGGAAATGAAAAGTATTACAGAAATATTTTTCTTTAAAATCATATTCACTGTATTTTCCATTAACACCATATGATAGCATCCAGTAACTTGGCAACCATCCAAAGATGGAGACCGTCTCATTGGTCGGATTTTGTTAAATAAACGACTAAAAGATGGAAGTGTGCCTAGAGACTCAGGAGCAATGCTTGGATTGAAGGTTGGTAATGAATAATTTTGGAATTAACAACTGGCAGTTAAACTAGCTACCTTTAAAATGAAAATATTTTCATATTATATAGAATATACATACTGATATCTATAATGTCTTATCATTCTCAGAATTACAATATAGAGACATCTTAGTTACCAAGAGTAATTTTATAGGGTCCAAGCTCAAAAAAATGTATTTTTCTGAAAGACTAGACATGTTTTCACAAGTTTGCTGAGAATGTCTGCTCTGCAAGGTACTAATTGCATCCTTGCTGGGCAAGCCAAACCCTGTCTGCTTGCTTCCGTGTTGAACATTGCACCATGGTATAACTTCTGTTCCCCAAAAGAGGGGAGAAATGTGAAAAATAAATTATCTCTTTTGAAGATCAGGGGGACATCTGGAAATTAATGAGACATTTAAATCCAGAGCAGAGTCTGCCAATAGAAGAGCCTGTTTCTGGTTTTTTTTTTGCCTCTGATTGTCTGTTTTGCTACATTTTAAATACACAAGATGCAAAATTATTTACTATTTATTATATATTATCACAAAGTAATGTGTTTGCATCTTTTTCGTGATGCAGTACTCTTTGAACACATTATGAAGCTATTTCCAGCCCATATCTTGATCTCAGTTTTGTGTGATATTATTTGCAGTTCCAGCAATACTAGTACAAGAATACGAATGAATTCCACACAGTAAAAGAAAGAAGCCTGTATTTATTTTGTTTCAGGATACTTGTGAGAAATAATTAAGTTTGTTTAATTCTCTGTTCTCTACTGAGTGTGGCACTGACTTTGGGTGTGCAGATTAGGTATAGTCATACACTGTAAATAGGGATTAAATCAGAGTGGTTACTTATACCAACATGCTTTGCAAATTTTTTAATTTATTAATGATTTGATAATTATATTTTAATTAAAAAATTAAAAATTTAATTTAAAAAAAATGATATTTTTAAGTCAGTGGAGAAGCCAGTTGAACATCGCTTTTGGTATGTGTGTTACTGTCTTCATGTCAGAAAATGCAAGAGAATAGATTAACAGTGCCATTATGAAGTACTTTTTGTCTGAACTTCTATGTTTAAAATTCTAAAATCTACTATATAGATGAACTCTTTACTGAGACTCACAAATAGTTTAGATTTAAGAATAACTATTATTAATCTCAATAAACATCTGAAACTCGGTAGTTATTTCTGACCTGAATTTTCAAATATTTACATTATTGAAAGTAACATAAATAGGATTTAGTATCACAAATTTTAAATCCAAATATGAAGATGGTTAAGAAACCTTAAGAATTTGAAGAATATGCAGTTATAACTGACTCTGATAAGGGAATTGCCTGATTCAAAGATAAATATTAAGGTCAAACCTGTTGAAGTTTCCTGTAGAGAAATCTTCAGCATGAGAAATATTTTCATCTGATGTGCCCAGCCAGAGTAAATTTGATTAACTGACCTCTTAGTGTGAACATCATGAGTTCTGTTACACTAATGTATCTGTTTTCAGTTAAAAGGTATCGAAGTAAGCAGTTCTATCAGCAATACCTTACATTTTTGGCTCATAATTTATAATACAGTGTCATACTATACACATATTTGCTGAAGTTTAAATGCTTTAGCATTTTGCATTGGCATTGTGTTTAAATTACACAAAAGCCAGAGTAAGTACAAATGTAATCTGTCATAGCCAAAATTCTGTGATGTTTTTTTCAAGTGTATCTGTCTTACCTGGGCTACCTGAAGACAAAGGAAATAACTGAATTCTTTCTGTTGCCAGAACATTTAAGTCATTTAAAGTAATTTTCTTTCTATGAAAATACTTCCTCTTTGAAACAGGTAGTAGGAGGAAAGATGACTGAATCAGGTCGACTCTGCGCATTTATCACCAAAGTTAAAAAAGGAAGCTTAGCTGATACAGTGGGGCATCTTAGACCAGGTATGTATCTACTACAGATCTATAAGCTGAGTTGCTTTTCTGAAGGTGATAACAAGTGAGGAGATCCAATTAGATGTGAAAGTATGTTAAATATGTGTGATGAACAACTGCAGAATTCAACCTGACAGTTACTAGATTATTGACGTTACTGCTTTTGTGAAATGTTCAAAATCATATTTTAACATTTTTATTCATGTTTTTATACTCAAAATAATATTCACTGATGTTCTGCCCAGTCGTTTTGTGGTGTATATTTAGAGCAATCCAATCTTTTACAAATGTGTGAACAGAACCAGCTTGGCTAAGAAACAGCTTCTATCCCAACATGCAAATCATGGATTGCTAGATTGGAGAATGTACAAGAAATATTATCTATTAACATAACAACTATCTGGACCTTAAATACTAAACTTGTAGAAGTAAATGGATCTTCAAAGTAGTAAGTTAACGAGTTATGCTGTTTTAAAGATCTGCATATTCTAAAGAGCATGTTGGGATTTCTGTAAGCCACAGATGCCAAAACAAGTAAGAGCGGTATCTATCTAATTCAGTAGGGGTCCTACTGATGATACCATTGTTTCACTGAACTTTATGTATTTGAAACTGTGCTGCAGAAAGGCTTTAATACTCAGAATTTTCCTGTATAAAGGACTCTAAACTTGTTCTACAACCTAGGTTTCACAATTCAGTAAACTGAGAGTAGAATGGCTTAAATTGTCATTGTAAGCCCAGTCCACAGCAGACTTCCTAAGCGAAGTGTTATTATTGAAATTATAGGTGATGAAGTATTAGAATGGAATGGAAGGCTACTACAAGGAGCCACCTTTGAGGAGGTGTATAACATCATTTTAGAATCCAAACCTGAGCCACAAGTGGAGCTTGTTGTTTCAAGACCAATAGGGTAAGTAATTTCCGAAATTTTGGTATTAAACATGATTGAAATGTTGCTAAATTTCACTTTTAAGGCAAAGCATATCAAACAGATTCAGAAACATTTTAAACAGTAAAACTGTATGCAAAAGTCTGTAAACCAAAGAATAGCTAGATTGATAGATTAGGCCAGTAAGTAAAAAAAGCTGGTTTGAAATCCTGTATTCTCTGATGGAGTCCCAGGCAATGTCTAATAATATTGTCAAAAGTAGGTTCCCTTCTGTGGTTCTTTAGCTGGTGATCCAGCCTATACCGGCATTGAAGCTGTGGTTATACTCTTTATTGTTGCAGTTCTTGACTCCTGATTTTGTTTCTTAATTTCAATTTTTATATTATATATATTAAATTATATATTAATATTTGGTCTATGAACTGATGATGAACTCTATTTATTGAGAGTCTGAAATGTAGAATTTTGCACAAAGTACCGTATGCTAATGACATAATCAATATGCTTTGGAAAATCTTGAATAGACATTCTCATCATCTTCATCTATGAAATCTATTAAATTACTGCTTGTTGTCTAATACAGAACATATCTAAAGGTTTAGCTAGTATTATGTAGCGCTTTTTCTTCGGTGCTTTACTTACTAGTTTACTTAACTTTCAGACCTACTTCTCAATGTCAACTTAATTTTTTCTTGCATAGCAATAGTTGCTTTGTTATATTAGACTATGAATACTTCCCCTTCTTCGTCTGTTCTTTTTCTTCCAAGTTCCTACAGCCTACAGTCACATCCATCCCTTTTTTACTTCTCCACTGGAAGTTCCATAGCTGATCATACCAGGGCTGTGAAGAGGGGGATGCTTATCACTGAATTTGAATCTGCTTATAGTTGTTAAGAACTTTCTCTTTCTCCCCACAGAACTTATTATGTATATGACACAACTGGACAGGGTGTTAACTAATCTCCTGTAGACTCCCTTTTCCATATGAGGTTGGACCAGGTGGTCTTTCAAGAGCCCCTCCAACCTGAGCTGTTCTATGATTCTATCATTATATATTAATAAGTATATTTATCCCTTTATTTTTTATAAGATACATACAATCATCTGACCTTTATATGAGAAAACACGGGTAACATAACTAAAATTAAGAAGTACTACAAAAAATATGTGGAACCATATAATCTGAGGATGGAATTACAGTGAAGATAAGTTGTTATCAGTTCAGCTATAATAGGAACTTAATGTGTTTGACACTTCAGGAATTTAATGTGTAGAAACAATTTGGTTTGACAATTTTAAACAAACTTGACAATAACAAAAACGATCTTTGCAGTGAGATGAGACGTTATCTCCTACACATATATTGAATTTGCAACCCCTTTAGGGTAAAGGCTGTACCATTTGTCCTATCCTTAAAAACCTTTGCATAACTTGGGAGTTGTAGGTATATTAGTAATGCTAAGGGACAAATTATATTACTAGAAAAATATTCTCTCAGAAAAGGAGGTTTCAAATTAATTCCATACAGGTGTAAGATCTTCCATAGTTAATCTCAAACAGAAGTTTGTAGCAAAAGTTTCAATAAACTGCTCATGTCTTGAAAATATTCAATATTTTTTTTCTTTCTGCATTCTCTTCATTGTGCAAGACCTCCTGTACTCTTTCTTGTGCTTTTATATTTACTGTTTGTTGTTTACCTTTCTTATCATCATGTCTTCTGTTACGTTACCATGTGCTCCACTTGTTTTTGCTAAAGCAGCTCATCTGCAATTCCTTAAAGAAAGTGATTTAGGCTCTTAAGATGCCTTCTTCAGCACCACAGTCTGAAGAACTAAGCCAGATCGGGGCTAAAAATGTTGTTCTGTGTATTTGATCCGTCATGTCTTTTTGCAGCAGATGTAAAAGAGGGTTTTCACCTCCAAAACTCCAGTTACTAATCTAAATGGGTTTATAACTGAAGTCTTGTTGATGAATACTGTCTGCAAGTTGGTAAGGTTTTAGATACTAGTAAAATGTATGTAATTCTTTGGATTTTGATATTGACAATATAACTTCAGAAGTGCTTTTCCTGAGATTTAAGCTGATGGGAAATACCATACTATCTTCTTAGTTTAGAAGATTTCAGGTCATCATCAAATGAACTATAGAAATTAATACCTTATGCTTGCCCAAGGAAAAGTAATGCCATAGGTCTGTGTTTTGCCCCAGAGAATAAAGTTTCAATGTATTTAAAATAATTAAATGTTCACATTTACCAGAAGTCAGACCTGATAATTATTTAAATTAGAATAATAGATGCCCACTTGAAGGATTGCACTTTTGCACTGAGGTATATCCTATTACTTATAGAGTGTCATGATGGTCTCATGATAACACACCAACTCATGCCAGAAATTTTCAAATAGTTACTACCTATTAACTTAGCTGAGAAAGAGAACCTGTTGTCACATTCCGATATCTGAATACAAAAACAGATTCCAGTAAACACGATTGTTAGTTCTTCTTAATTTTATTATGGACTGATTGCTATGAAAACTGAAGATGACAGGCAAAGTTAATAAAGGAAGATTAAATGAAAAGGTCCCTTAGAAAAAAAAAAAAAAAGGTCATACCATTTTGGCATGCAATTTATCCCTTTTTCCATCTTAAAATAAAAATTGAAGGCCATGTTGCTATTCTCTGTTAGATGTCTGTCTCTTATACACAAGAACTTACCTATTTTCTGCTTTCTACATCTCAGAAATAGTTTTTTTAAAATGCGTGTTATTTTCATAGGTACTACTGTTTTGAATTTTGAAGAAATAATGAATTGTGTTTTATTAATTGCTCTATAAAATTTGCTTGCAGTGGAACATGTCTTAAAATATAAAGAGATGCCGATAACTACTTCTTCTCCTGCATTTGTTTCATCTTAGTGAGAGTTCCTTGTAAGATGTACCATTCACGCTACCATGAAATACTGGGATCTGTATGATTTAGGAGCATCAATGGTAGTGTTCAAAGCTTTCAGATTTATTGTTTCAGCTATCTATAGAAAACTCATATTCCATCTGTTCACAATAATACATGTTTTCAAAGTTTTCTTCTCAAACTCATACAATACAAATGAGTTTGAATTTTTTTTGAAATTACAAGTTAGGCTCAGGAGTATATTTCAGACTAAAGTAATAGGTGAGTATTGGGTCCCTTTATAGATTCTACATATATCAAATATGTAAACTTAAATATTAACTTCTTCAATAGCCCTTGTAAGTTTCTGACAAGTTTTGCTTACTAACAACAGGGACAGTGATTTTTCCTTGTCTGCAGTGGGCACTTAGAGCAGTTGGGCGCCTTCTGATTCATTTGAATTATTGAGTACTATGCATCAAGTCACTTGGAAAGATTCCTCAATCTGTTTAGTAAAGCAGTCTTTCTAGTAAGTCTTGAAAAATGTTTAGAAAAAGAATACCAAAAGGAATTAGAGACGTTTTATTTACATATACAGTACAGATTCTTTTTTTTTTTTCATTGTATCAGACATTTTTAGCTTTCGCTGAAAGCATTTTTAACTTCTTCCTTTTCATATACCTTTGCAGTGGGTTGACCTTGGCTGGCCACCAAATGCCCACCCAGCCACTCTCCCACTTCTCCTCAGCAGGACAAAAGGAGGAAATAAGAAAAGCCCATGGGTCAAGATAAGAGTGGGGACATCACTCAGCCATGAGTGATCATAGACAAATACTTTGTCTGTATTTGTCTCAATATGTCATTTGAGCATCATGGCCAAAAAAAGCTTGACTTGGGGATGATTAATTTAATTTATTAGGAATCAATAAGGGAACAGGATATTGAGAAATAAAACCAAAACTAAACCCACCTTCCCCTCACCTCCCTTCTTCTTAGGTTCAAATTCACTTCTTTGTTTCTGGCTCTTCTACCTCCCCCCTCCACCAAGCATTGCAGGGGCATGGGGAATGGGGGTTGCTGTCATCCCCCCTCTCCCTTCTTCTTCTCTGACCTTGGTTTCTGCAGGGATGTTTCTCTCATAATTTTTTTTCTTCACTCTTCTCTCTCACAGCTGCTGCACAGGTTTTTTTTTGCCCTTTCTTAAATACATTAACACAGAGCCACCACCCTCTCGGCTGATGGGCTCAGCTGTGCCCTGCAGTGGGTCTGTTTGGAGTTGACTGGAATCAGCTGGGATTGTCTGTGCCTGGCACAGGGCAGCTCCATCCTCTCCTTACAGAAGCCCCCCACCCCCACCCCGTAGCCCCCACTGCCAGCGCCTGGGCACTGACACCCTGTGCAACTTTGAAGAAACCAACTGCACTGAAACACACATCATGATTTTAAATATTGCTCTTACTGTGACTCAGAGCTGAAGGTCTTCATCTTGCTTGGTTTTGCTCAAATACCTCCAAAATTATTTATTAGCATATTGATAGTTTTTATTAGCATACAGTAATGTTTGCCCCTCATAGGAAGAATATGTTCCTCTGGGGGCTGGGTGGGCGTAATGAGGTACTTAGTCATTACAACTGAGTTCTTTAAAATTACGTGGCTGTATACACATTTAATACAAGTGTTGCAAAATCTCATGTATATGCAAGTATGTGATTTTGCCAAAAGAACTTGCACATTTTACTTGGTCATAGAAAAGATAAGATTGTCCAAATCTGGGATCAAGGATAGTGCAGGCCATATTAGGGCTGGAAGTCTAGTAAGTTTGAGTGAGAGTCCAATACATTTAGTTAATGCATAATGTCATCATAAAGTCTACCGCTCACAGTTGTAGTCTACCATTAACTCTGAGATTGTTCTTTTTTTATTATTATTTATTTACTGAATTATTTCATCTGTGACTGTGCAGCCTCTCTCCTGCATCCACCAAATCACTTGTTCTGTAGGCTTCAATTTGCCACTGAAATTATTTACACTGGATACAAGATACATTTTCCCGATGGCTGAAGACAGCCAGCAGATCATACGTCTTTCGTGAGGCATTCCATGATGGCTTGAGAAGTGTTATAGTATAACTGAAATTTTAATATGTTTGTTAGATAAAAGATCAGCCTGTCTTAATTTTCCTGATTTCAGGGACATACCCAGAATACCTGACAGCACACATGCACAGCTGGAGTCCAGTAAGTTTCAATTGTGGGGTAGGAAAATCTTCTCTCTCTTTTATGTAAGCACAAATAGATTGAAAAATGTCACCTATAGTCAGTATAGCTCTTGTCTCTTTGTCCGTATTTGTCTCAATATGTCATTTTACTGTATTATCTATCTACCTTTGTTTAATAATAAACTATCAAAAGTCAGGATATTTTAATTTGGGCTTGACATTTGGTTATAGGCTTAGGCTATTTTTGATTAAAAAGAAAAACATGGTTCTAACTAATATATAAGAGCATTAATAGTAATTTTTAATTTCCTGTTTTGTTGTCTTGCATTTCAGTTGAACGTTCTAAACTAATAATGGGGATAAAATGTTCTTTATTTACAACCTGAGAGATAGCCTCTTTGAAATTGGAATACTTCTACTTTATTAGAACCATTCAGCACTCCTTAAATTGGCTAAGCCAGTATTTCACATGGGGAAAAATAACTTGTTCTTTGGCTTAGATCTGATAAGATGAGTTGCAGCCTGGAGTTATTTTTTATCATTGTTTTAGAACTCTTTTATAATAGAAGCCATGAATAAATTCAGTGGAATAAACTTGATTATAATAATACGAAAAAATGCTCCAATAATTTTTCACTGATCAGCCAAGTCTTAAAATAAAATCCATTTTATGTTTTGTGCGATGTGGATTGTCTTTTGTATTTATAAAATGACTTTACTTTTACTCTATGTTTTATATGTCAAAACTTGTCCTTTGACAGTTTGCAGACCTTGTAGATTTGAAACAAAATGCACAAAACCCGTGAAATGCATCTTGATGTTTTGTAAAAAACTAATTAAAAATTAATCTGATTGTACAAGATAATAAATCAGAAAACTGTATTCCTCTGACCACAGTAAAGCATTTACTTTACTGTTTAGGAATTATGGGCCTTCAACTTACTGACATAATTATAGTCAGAAATATCTGAATAAACTATTTTTCATTCTATAAATAAAAGGTTTTGATTGCATCTGGGCACCAAAAGATTGTGTATGATTATTTGGTAATTTTAAATGGATGAAAACATTATATTTATGACAAATTTATTATATATTTGGTTATATTTCTACATTTTTTATTTAAAGACTGTTGTAAAAAATGTGTATGTGCCACTATTTATAAAATATTTTTATTTATAATTACAGGTTCTAGTTCATTTGAATCTCAAAAAATGGACCGACCTTCTATTTCAGTGACTTCTCCTATGAGTCCTGGCATGTTAAGGGATGTTCCACAGTTCTTGTCTGGACAACTTTCAGTATGTAAACATTTTATTGATCCTTATATGCCTTTTGCAGCATAAACTGTCACTGCAGAGTGCAAGCTACCCATAACATAGATTTCCTGTTAAACTAGCTAAATTTTTGATAATGCTATATATCTCAGTGTAGGCAGGGCCACAGTTTCATAAGGACATTCCATTTTATTTTTGGAAATTTTATGTATGCTGAGGTTTTTTATATATATATATATATGTATATTTACCTAGTAAGCTAAACTGATAGAGTAAAATTTTCTGAGACATCTAATCTTGTCCTCCAGTTATGTTTGTGCTGTTGGGTGTATACAATTTTACACTTTTTCAACTGTAACAGTTACCTGTACAGTTGGTAGATTTTATTACCTGTGGGCTTGGACATTAATATTGCTTATTACTTATGCATTAGCTTTCATATATTCCTTTCCCCTGATATCCCTCTGATTGCTCACTAATGTATTCTTTGTACCAATGTTACTTTTGTTCTTCACTTACATTGAGAGCAAAGTTCATTACATGAATGTTTTCTTTAAAAGGGCAATTTTTCGTACCAAACTGAAGAACCTGAGTTTTGTACACCTTTCTGTGTCATTCACAATTCCAAAGTGTGATTTTTCAAAAGTGCTCAGTTGTGGCTGGTACAGGTTGAAAAGGAAGGGAAAATAGAATGAAAGCAGTGCAAAACTGGTGTTTAAACAAGTTTGCAAATGTCAGATTCATGTTTCTTCCAAGTTGTTTCTGTTAAGATAATGAGTACACCATAAAAATACGCATAAAACCTAAGCAGACTGTTTATAGGTCTCACAGAAATGTTTTATGGTATCGATAGAGGAGTGGAAGACATATTTTTGTCTGTTCAGCAGTCATGTTGAAATGCATGAGACATTATTTGTTTTGCTCATCAGACCAGCCATCTACAATACATAATTTTAATTTTCTGTAACTGTTGTACATAACTACTTTGAAAAACTTAATCATCTGGATAAATGGAAAACTAGAAATATTGACTGTAGAGTGCAGAATGCTTTGCACAAAATACAGTGTCATGGGAGTATGAACATGAACTATCAAAATACACAGACGGGGGTTTCTATAAACCAATTTAATTCAACAAGACGGCAAAAATTGTTGATAGTGGAAACGGGGGAAAGAAATCTCTTTTGGCTAAGTCATAAAAGATTAGGCTGACAAAAAGTTTTGATTCCTAGCTCCCAGCATGAAATTCAAGATCCAGAGTTAGTTGCTCAGATGTCCAATGCACAGACACTGCAGAATGATAGTCAAAATAGAAACCACACAGAACTGACTTCCTCACTTTCTCAGTTTCAAAAACAAAATCTTCAGGAATTTAAGATTAGTATTTTTATTAGTAAAGTCAGTAAGCCCGTTGATTTTGTGGTTTGATGGGATATTACAGTTTGGGGTACATGAGAATGGTATCAGGAGATCTAGAGATATATTCTGATTTACTGACAATAACAGAATTTACAGTGTGCTGTATCTCAGAATGGCATATAAGTTCAGTGTTAAGAAGATACCATTCCTATTTTTAAATAGTTTTGCCTGTTTCAAGATACAAATGCCTTTATTAATAAATAATTTTATAGCATTTCTTTCCATTTAAGGAAACCAAATAATGTTAGGAGACTAAGATCTTTCCTAAATTTGTCCTCTTTGTACTCCCTTATGTACTGTTTGCAGTTATATACAATACTCCCTACTACACAGTATCCTTGTTTCCCTCAGAATGCAGCTGGTATCTGAGAACACACAGCTCCAGTTAACTGACACTGGAGTCAGAAATGTTCAGTAACTCAATGTAGATGCCTAACAGTAGTAGACAGTTTGAAAATTCAGAAACTTCTCTTACCTCACCAGCTAAAGAAAAATTGGAATTAGTGGTGTTTCATGTTAGTCATATTAATAGCACAACCCAGCTCCTGCTGCTGTTGGCTCAAGGCTTTGGGAGGGTAGTACCAAGCCTTTTGCTTTGCAAGGAAGGCTGGCTGTCACAGTGTCTGAAGATGGTGTGGATCAATAGCAATGTGGCACCTAACTGGGAACATTGAAATGTGTAGACTAAAATGTATTTTTAGAAAAAGATGACCTGAAGAGAATTGAAAAGAATTGATTCCTTAGGTCAGGAGTTAGCAGGGCTCATTGAGAGAACTTTAAATTAGATTCGAAGAGGGTAGGGAATAAACCCAAGCTTGTTAGAGATGAACCTGCGAGTGGCATGGCAGTGTTTGAGGTGAGATCCATAGTACAACTGAAGTGCATCTATGCCAACATCTGAAGTATGGACAACAAACAGAAGGAGCTGGAAGCCATCATGCAGCAGGAAGACTACGACATAGTGCCATCATGGAAACATGGTGGGATAACTCGCATGATTGGAGCACTGCAATGGATGGCTACAAACTCTTCAGGAGAGATAGACAAGGAAGGAGAGGCAGTGGAGTAGCTCTGCATGTCAGGGAGAGTTTTGACTGCCAGGACCTTAATGATGGTGACAATAGGGTTTAGTGTTTATGGGTAAGAATCAGAGGGAGGGCCAACAAGGCAGATATCCTTGGGGAGTCTTTTGTAGACCACCCAGCCAGGGTGAAGAGGCAGATGAAACATTCTACAATCAGCTGGAAGAACTTGTTGCGATTGCTAGCCCTTGTTCTCAAGGGGAAATTCAATTTACTGGATGTCTGTTGGGAATACAACACATCGGAAAGGAAACAGTCTAGGAGGTTCCTGGTGCATGTGGAAGATATTTGCCTGACACAGCTGGTCAGGGAGCCAGCCAGGTGAGATGCCCCACTGGACCTGCTGTTTAGAAAGAGGGAAGGACTGATGGGTGGTGTGGTGGTCGGGGGACATCTTGGGCATACCAATCACAAGATTAATAGTTTTCAATTCTCAGAGAAGTAAGGAGGGGGGTCAGCAGAACTGCTACCTTGGAATTCTGAAGTACAGACTTTGGCCTGTTTAAGAGCCTGGTTGACAGAGTCCCTTGGGAGGTAGTTCTGAAGAGCCAAGGGGTCTATGAAGGCTGGATATTTTTCAAGGAGGTAATCCTGAAGGCACAGGAGCAGGCTGATCCCATGTGCCCAAAGACGAGCCAGCAGAGAAGACAACAGGTCTGGCTGAACGGAGAGCTTTGGCTGGAACTCAGGGAAAAAAGGAGACTTGACTTTTGAAAGCAGGGGCAGGCAGCTCAGGAGGGACTGTAAGGAAGTCATAAGGTTATGCAGGGTGAAGATTAGAGAGGCAAAAGCCCAGCTAGAACTCAGGCTGGCCACTGCCACAAAAGATAACAAAAAATGTTTATACAAATACATTAGAAACAAAAGGACGGCCAAGGAGAATTTGCATCCTTTATTGGTTGCAGCGGGGAAAACGTTGCCATGAAGGATGAGGAAAAGGCTGAGGTACTTAATGCCATCTTTGCCTCAGTCTTTAATAGCAAGACCAGTTGTTCTCTGCGTACCTAGCCCCCTGAACTGGAAGACAGACTGGGATCAGAAGGAAACTCCCATAATCCAAGGGGAAAGGGTCAGCAACCGGCTGAATCACTTGGACACACGCAAGTCTGTGGGCCAGACGGGATCCTCCCAAGGGTACTGAGGGAGCTGCTCTCCATTATTTATCAACAGTCCTGGCTAACCAGGGAGGTCCCAGAAGACTGGAGGTTAGCCAGTGTGGCACCCATCTACAAGAAGGGCAGGAAGGAGGGTCTGGGGAACTAGAGGCCTGTCAGCCTGACCTCGGTGCCCGGGAAGGTTGTGGAGCAGATCATCATGAGAGCCATCATGTGTCACATACAGGACAACCAGGAGATCAGGCCCAGCCGGCATGGGTTTGTGAAAGGCAGGTCCTGCTTGACAAACCCGTTCTCCTTCTGTGACAAGGTGCCCCATTTAGTGGATGAAGGAAAGGCTGCTGACATTGTCTACCTAGACTTCAGTAAAAGCCTTTGACACCGTCTCCCACAGCACTGTCATGGAGAAACTGGCTGCTCATGGCTTCGATGGATATACTATTCCATGACTAGAAAAATGGCTGGCTGGCTGAGCCCAAAGAATGGCGGTGAATGGAGTTACATCCAGCTGGTGGCTGGTCACAAGTGCTGTTCTCCAGGGCTCAGTGCTGGGGCCAGTTCTGTTCAATATCTTCATCAATGATCTCTAGAAGGGGATTGAGTGCACCCTCAGTAAGTTTGTAGACAGCACCAAGTGAGGGGGAGTGTTGATCTGCTGGAGGGCAGGAAGGCTCTGGGTGCTGAGTCCTGCACGTGGGTCACAACAACCCCCCGCAACGCTACAGGCTTGGGGAAGAGCGGCTGGAAAGCTACATGGCAGAAAAGGACCTGGAGGTGCTGGTTGACAGCCAGCTGAACATGACCCAGCAGTGTGCCCAGGTGGCCCAGAAGGCCAACAGCATCCTGGCTAGTGTCCAGCAGGAGAAGGGCAGTTGTTGTCCCCCTGTACTTGGCACTGGTGAGGCCACATCTCAAATGCTGGCTTCAGTTTTGGGCCCATCACTGCAAGACGGATGTTGAGGTGCTGGAGTGTGTCCAGAGAAGGGCAGTGAAGCTGGTGAAGGGTCTGGAGCACAAGTCTTCTGAGGAGTGGGTAAGGGAACTGGTTTTTTTTTAGTCTGGAGAAGAGACTCAGGGTGGGAACTCATTGCTCTCTGCAGCTGCCTGAGAGGAGGCTGTAGGCAGGTGGGGGTTGGTCTCTTCTCCCAGGTAACAAGTGACAGGATAAGAGAAAACGGCCTCAAGTTGTGCCAGGGGAGGCTTAGATTGGATAATAGGAAAAAATTATTCACAGAGAGGGTGGTCAAGCACTGGAATAGGCTGCCTAGGGAGGTGGTTGAGTCACCATCCCTGGAGGTGTTTAAAATAAACAGGTCAATGCGGTGCTTAGCAACAGTGATTTAATGATGGACCTGGCAGTCGTGGGTTAATGGTTGGGCTTGGTGATCTCAAAGGTCTTTTCCAACCTAAACCATTCTGTGATTCTGTGATTGGTAGGGCAGCTGTGGTTAATAGGCTGTGAAATACAAGAGCTGTGGGAGAAGTAGAGATACTTACAATTTGGGTGGAGGTCTGAAGTGTTTGAATAAATACTTGGATATATGCATCCTTATTCAGACAGTGCCACAGATTCTTCAATGGTTTTTATATTGATAGTGGTTTGGAATCTATTTGTTTATGTGCACTATGGTTTTAGCTAGTGTAGCTGCCCTGATGCCTCTCTGTTATTCAGGGATGTCTGTCTCTGTCTGGTTTTCTGTTTTCCTCTGTGTCGGCATTGGTCTGTGTACCTGTTTTCTTCTGCTGAGGTTACAGTGACACTCCAGAGCTGGCTAATAGGATTTCCCATGAAGCAAACCATCTCACATAGCTAGGAAGTCTTCTTTCCATCAATAGTTATTCTATCCAAAAACATATTTAATTGAACAAATTATGTACAGGTACAGTAAACTATTGCATGTTATAACTTACTAAGGTATATAAATAATTTATCCGGTTTCTGTGCAGTTTATGGCATTTTTGATCCACATTCTTTTTTCAAGGGAGTATCTGACTGTTATTGCAATTAATGTTTTATTATTATTTGCTTTGTCTGGTTCCTATTTCTGTGCATTTTCACTGATTTTTTTTCTTATATCATTTTTTTATAAGTCAGAATTCTTTGTGTGTTGGTGCTCTTCACTTCATTACTGCATTCTGGCTACTTTCTAAATACTGCATGAAAAGTATAACTTGGAATGCTTTTGCAATAGTTAGCTTTAGAGACTGATAACATGACTAGAAGACTGTGTAAATGGATACAGGTATAAAATTACAATATTTCATTTTTGTACCAGTGGAAATTATAATAGAAAAGGGAAGTAATTTATAAAAATAATGTATTTCCTTGAACAGCTGAACTACACAACCTCTTCAATAGATTTTCCATACATATTGAGTTTATAAAGTAATAAAAATACAGACATATTAATTATAGTTGCAATATCTGTAGCATATTAGAAAGCGGATAGTGTACATTGTGAAGGATATGCTATGTCAGCATATTGGGGGGGATGAGGTCAAGTATGAGACATGCTTTCCTTCCATCTTTCACCTTTTCCTTTTTCCCTTTCTTTTCTCCCCTTTCTACCCCTACACAAGTAAATTGCTGTTGCTCTGATCTCAAAACCTGGAAAATTCTAGGCAGTTCACACAATGTGCTTATTGCACTCCGTTTTCCAAGGCAGAATATGACAGGTGAGGGTCCTTGGTTCATGGTAGGAAATATTCTATTCATTTTAGGACTGTGATATTCTGGAATATCTATATTTCTCTGGTAACACAGAAGAGAAACAAACTGAAGATCTACTTTTATTGTGTGTGAGTAGGTCACATTCTGGCACATATACATTGACCTATGCAGTACTGCCTTTGCAGAGTGGAGAGCAGTGTGCAGCTGCTACACCTCACAGAGCACAGGAACACATCAGACAAAACCCGTGATCCAGACTGCAAATTATCTTATATATCCTCTTGCTTTGGTGTGAGAACAGATTACTTCACACATTTTATGGAACAGATTTCACCAGCATCTGTGCATGCCAAGTAAGCAAGGAGGGTGGCAGAAACATCATCACACTGCCTATTTCCATACTTTGAGTAAATTTCTTACAGAAGTCAATATTGAATGGCAGCTTCTGTCCATCACTTTGAAATAGATGAATAATCTCAGGAAAACCAAGCAGGGAGGTAAAGGAGATTAAAATGTGTCAAATTGCTGTCGTTGTGACCTACTCCCTTGCTCCTGTTCCCTCACTCACTGGCCCTCTGAGTTATCAACATGTGCTCCTGTTCCTGTCCATTCCCCGTGCTCCATCCCCTTTCTGTGCCACTCCACTAGCTGTTGCCCTAAGTGGAAGATGGGAAGTGTCTGGCTGGAGTTTGCAGCTAGTCCAGGATGTTAAGTAATGTTGCCTGTATTGATGTAGTCTTGATGTAGCCACTGGAAAGCCACAAGGCTGTGTGTGGTCTGAAGTGTTACATGACAAAAATAAATTAGAAATGCGTCTGTGTGTGCAGTGCAGCTACTTAAATTTGCTAAATGCTCTATATCCCATTTCAAGAAGGGTTTTCTGTACCTACCATATGTTGTTTCCATCATGATTGCTAGAGAACTGAAATACATCAATTGTACCTTTCCCCATGTAGTGCTAATGCCAGATAGCACTAACTTTCTTTTAATCATTTTTTAAGTATTTAGGAGGGCTTTTTATAGAAATGCCTCTTAAAGTTGCAGAAACTAGCAAAAATTTTACTTTACTTGCTTTACTTTAGAAAGAAACCAAAGCTGTCAGTGTGTGAAATGTACTTTCTGTCTTTGAACATGCAGCTACAATCTTCCTGAAAGAGATGATCAAGCTGAACTTATGTTTCCTACCCCACTTTTAAATCACACTTTGCTGACCTGGTCCTTTTGTTAATGTTATTTCTAAATCTATTGTAAATGTTATCTGTAGACCTGCAAAGTGAAATCCTTGCTTCTGAGGAATCAGTGGGAAAAATTCTGCTGACTTCCCTAAGGCCAGAATTTCCATCACAGGGTTTTGATATGATTTGGTAACAGATTTGCAGATTTAATTTATGCATTGCATTAAAGTACTTTGTGTTAGATAAATACGTTGTTGGTGTAAAGCTATTTTTAAAGTAATAGTTGTGTGTCTTCGTTTTTACTTTTGGTCTTTTAGTTTCCAGCGTGTTGTCCTTTTTGGTTTTGTTTTATTGCTTTTTCTTTAATTTTGCTTACCAGAGCCAAAGCCTTAGTAGAAGAACAACGCCTTTTGTTCCTAGGGTTCAGGTAAAGACTTCGTCTGCCTGACAGAAACTAAAGTTGTGGGTTTTTTCTTTTGTTTGTTATGGAAAATGCATAGTAGGAAAATTACATTATAGTCCATTTCCCCATATTTTTAGCGTGTTGCTTTAAACCATATTAACAAGTTTCATGTCATCTTGTGAGCAGCTTGTAAAATTCTGCATGGGGATTAAAATACTAAATTAAAATTTAAAGAGACAACTAGTTTTTGTTTGCTGTTTACCCAAATATTAAAGTTATACAGGTTTCAATAGTGATGATGGCTATGCATCCCACATACAAAATGTGTGTACTGTTTAAGCAATAAATAATTTTGTGCTTGAGGTCATTATATAAAGATGAATGTCTCTTTAAATCATTCATTATCATTACTTAATTCATCCTTTTTTGCATTTTCCAAGTAACAGTAGCGCCTTGAGTGGAAGACAGGCAAAAAATTTGTACCTTGTTTAAAGAAAGAAATTTCTTGTGTATAAAACTTGGTTCTTGCATTTTAAAAGTATGTCAAAATAATCAAAACTCTATATAAAAAATGAATTCCCCCATTGTGTTACTAAACTTATTTAGCTTTGGGATTCTGTTTAGGTACAAGTTGTTTGCCTTTTTTCATTAGGAAACTCCTAAGGTACTGTAGGTTAACGCAAAAGTAGGTTTTAGTAATACGCTACAATGCTTATCTTGCTTTGCTGCATGTTTTTCAATTTTTTTGTAAATAGAATATTATCTGCTTTTCTTACAAAATATCTTTATGGAGATGTTAATTTTTTGAGTGGGAGCTGTATAAATGTTTCTCTTGTTTAATCAGTTGCCCAAGGAAAGATGTTAAGGATGATCTAAATGATCAGAATGAGGTGGCTAAATTTTATATTGAAATGGAAAAAAAAAGATCATATATATATATTTATAAAGGAATTCTAAATAAAAATGTAGGAAATGGTTTGTTTATGACTCATATTTGATAAAGTAAAATTTTTTTCACAATGTATTATTTCCCAAAAGTAATCCTTACAACTGCTTAAATGTAAATTCAAAATAAAAAAAAAAAAACCACTAAGAAAAAAATTGAGATTAAAAAAATAGTGTCTTGATAGTGTTGTTTTAGGTTAACATAATATTATTTGCTGGCTAACATAAACTGGATTTGTATTAAAAATTAAAAGCATCCTTTAGCATGATTAAGAAATTTGGCTTCTGTTCATGGTAATGAAGTCAGAGGAGCACAAATTAAATCACAAGTTGTTAAGTAGTTCATAAAGGTAAATATTTTATATTACATAAGTAGTCTTATAATACTTACTTTCTTTTTAGATATGTACAAAATAAATTAAGCACTTATATGACAATTCATTGTTCAATTTGAAAAGGAAACATCTGTCTGAAACCTGCATATTTCATGAAATACTGTAATGTAGAAATAACATGTAGTAGTTCCTTATTTTAATCACATTATATAAAATAAAGATATGGACATAAAAATTGCCAGTTCTACTTAGACTAATATCCTCTAAAGAAAAAAGAAATTACTTTGAATTATGGTAGTCATTTGAATAAATAAAACAAGTGTAGTGCTTGGTAGAGAATATCCAGCAAGAGATGAAAGCGTATGAGGCTTACTCTCTCATCTCTGGTTGGATTATTTTTGATATTGTGGATAAGAATTGTCTTTAGTCCCAGTTTCTGTGTCTGTGGAGTCATTGTGGACCTCTCTAGCAGTTTTTTGCAGAGCTCAGTGACAGTCAAAGCTAAACATAGTGCTTGTGACAAGAGTTCCTGAAGAATTCAAACTTGTGACCTTGGCAATATCTTTATGACTAGACTGAAACAAAAAGTACCCCATCTGCCCACTTTTAGTAGGGATGGTAGATAGTTTTAAGTGGATTAATTCAAGATATGTTTACAGTGTGCTCTGCAGAGAAGAACAGAAATTCTCCAGTGATCTTTAAAGAAGGGTATTAGAAGCAGCCCAACAGCAGTGCAGAACTCTGATTACTTTTTGGCATGAGAAATTAGCTAACTTGGAGCTCTGAGCTGTTTATGGTTGTCAGGAAGTATACATTACATTGTGGGCTGTGTGATAGCTGTGTCTGTAGAATTCTCTACAAGAAGGAGGATCTCCAAGCATTCTGTTTATACCAGTTTGTTTCATTGCTCTCAACAAGAAATGCACATCTTTGTTCTTGCTTACATCTTCTTTACTTGTTAGTCTGAAACTGATCCTGGTGATAAATGTCCCAGATGCTGGCACAAGTTCCTCTTCCACTCTTCCCTCCATGTCATTCCATTAATTTTCTAGCCCTTACATCAGTAGATGATTTAAAGCCCATCAGTATTACTTTATCGGGAAGAAAACCACTCAATGCCCTTCTCTCCCTACCATGCACCCTTCTCCTGAACTTTTACTAATTTTATAGTACTTGGAAATGTGCATATTTATTTCCTGAACTTTTAGATAGAGTTTAGCATAGCAGCATTTTTCTAACTTACAGAGTAATGCTTTGTGATACCTTTGTAGGCAGCAATCTGTTCTTAAATTTGTGTCTTCCGTGCAGTATCTCTTGTTTACTTGGTGGAGCCTCCTTTTGAGCCAGAGTTGCCATGAAACTACTGTTTTTTTCTAACTTCAAAAATTTCAGACATCCTTTTTGCTTTAATACAGAAAATCAGTATATTTGATCATGTATAAAAATCTATGTGTGCGTCTATCTGACATTATTGAAATCAAGATTAAGCCACTAAAAAATATTTTTCTTAAAAAAATCTAGATTAGGGCAGCCTAAATACCTGCATAATTTTCTGGCCTTCGTAACCTAGAAGCTCTTCAATTTGTCAGCCTTTTCTTGTATTTTTTTCCAGCCTATCAGAGAGCAACTAAACCAGACAGCAATAATAGTTTGGTTTAGCAACCTTAGTAGACAGGATTTGTTAGAGGTATGTTTAACAGCATCCAAAGCTCACCTCAGCCATACTGAAGACTTTACCACTTCAGGACAGTTTCTGCATCTGCAAAATCTTAAATCCAGAGATGATTGCTCTAAGTATTTTTAAAATAAACTGAGAATTTTATTTGTTTTCAAGAGATCCTGCTCATGTATCTTGTTTCAGAATAATGTAGAAAAGAAAAGTTGTATTTCCATTTTAATATATTATACTAATAAACAGCTATATAGGTTACATGGAAAATTATCATGTACAACAGAAGAACAAAAGTGCCTGGCCAGCTGTCTCAAACACAGTGATGTTTGAGTAGGTGGTGGTCGTAGAAATCTCCAGGGTAGAAAGCTACAGGGCAGGCGGTCTCTCCCAATGGCACAAGTTTTATCTCTGTTCCATGAGATTCATGAAGCAAACCTTATATAACAAATACAGTGTAGCATAGAATTAAAAGCTTCAGACATTGCCTGTTTTTAAATCTAAAGTTCTCACTTAAAATATGGCATGCCTGTATGTGCTGTACACAAGACAATGTTAGAATTGCATAGCTAAGCAAACAGTCAAGCATTCATGAGATAGGAATATAGGAAGTGGCAATAATAATATTATCCAGAATTTCTTCACTGATTTCCCTTATGCATATGTATTACAGTATGGGTTCTAATTACATGATTAATTCTTTTTTAGAACTCTGACCTCAATCAGTGCTCTGAATAAAATTTCTAGTTAAGATGAGATCTAAAAGAAAAAGAATGAAATATAGTAAACTGAATTTATGTCCTTAATTTATGTAATTTATGCTAGCTTCAAATAAGTCTGAGATGCCTTGGGGAGGAGCTTAGACTTGTACAGTTGAAGAAAAACGCTAAGTACCTCAATATCTGCAGTGTGTGATCCAGTGTAAGTAAAGGACAGCTATCCCCATTAACTCTTATTTGAAACTTAGGCTACTCAGAGGGTGAGTTGATTCTCCAGAGGGAGCCATCTTCTTCTGACGCTACAGAGGACCAAACAGGAATACTAGCTACCAGCATCCTCATTTCTTGGAATGCAACACCAGCAGTCAGCTTCTATATACTCTTCTATGTGTAGGAGGCTCATTCCAGAAACAGGACGTCTTTGGTTTAAGCCCTGTTTAGACTGAAAAGATTGAACCTATCTTTCAGAAAAGTGCCTTATCATCAAGCTATTGTACATCTCTCTCTTCTCAGGAGTATGGAATCTCATCTGAAGCTGAAATACTGTGTGGCTGGGAATATAATTGTGTGGTGATAGCAAAGAAACAATTTTAGTCTAGCAGATTCCAGACCTGCTACCCAGAATGTGTATTGATCTTGCATTAGACCACTATTTGTTAAAAACCAGAAAGAATCCTACAAAGCTGGGACCAGACTATCCCTGTTCACCCCTGATGACTACCTTCATCACCTGATGGCAAAAGAGTTCTTGTTTCTTGCACTCTGCATGGCAGGTATTGTTACCTGGAAGCCTGTCTCAGGGAGTGCAGCAGATGCTCCATTCTATGGATAGCAGACCATCTCACAGTTTCAGGATGCATTGAATTTAGATGCCTGTTTGCCTGAATGTAAGTTGCACTGGAAGTTTAGTCAAGCGTTAGGTGCATATCTGCTTAGGGAGGGAAAGTATATGAGCATGTGTGGCAAATAAGTTTCCAGGACTTCAATACTAAGTGGAAAGATCTTTAGAAAGCATTCAAGTTGGATTACTTTCTAAGTGAATTTTAGGTGCCTACATCCTAAATTATGTAGGTAGACAAAGTCCTGTTCTAGAAGTTTTTGATAGGTGTTAGCCTCCATGTTAGCATCAGCCAGCATGGCTTTCCTGTGGCATATTTTATGTGTTGTAATTTTAACCTTCCCTTTCCTTCATTTAGACCAGAATTGCATTGCCAAAGTTTCTTAGATGTTGTAAGCTTTTAAAAGTGCCATTCCTGCCTGTTTAAAAAAAAACAAACAACCACCTGCTGAACGGAGGATTTGTAGGTTCTGCTCTGCTTGTCAGTTGCTTAAGTCTTTCAGTGCTGAGTATTACAGCTGTACATTCTTGTGCAACTTTCACTCTGTAGATTGAATAACTTAATGTTCTTCACTTTCTGGTGTTAGGAATCTTTCTCACATACAACTCAACAAAGCTATAAAAGAAAAAAAAAAAGATAAACTATGATCAGAGTCTGAGACAACCAGCTTTTGTCCGGGCATAATACACACCTCAGACTTCCAATTTCAATGCTTTACTTAGCACTACAAATCAGGCTCCAGGGTGTCATGCCAGGATCCCAGACAATGAAGAACATGCAATTTGTAAATACCTTTTAAAAAAGGCTTTAAGAGATCGATCCCTCGATGCACAAGACCTCTGGGAAAGAGGAAGGAATGGAATCCAGTCCTCTTAGACTGCACCTGGTTGTCTTAAATGGCTGTCCTTTCTCTCCTTGTGAACAGAAAAGAAAAGATTCTTGTAGGAAAATACCATACCATCTGAGTATTTTCATAATACTTAGGCACAGGAGAGTCAGAATTGAACCGGTCCTATTCCCAAACTAATTTTCCATGTTCGGTATGCTAGTCTAACTCCTTGTTTCTCATTTTCCTTTCCAATTTCCTGCCTTGACTTTTTGTCAGATTTTCTTTCATCCCAATCTCTCTGTGCAACATATTTTGCACCAGTCACAAAATGGCTCGTTCTTTTGTCACCTTATTCCATTTCTCTCATCCAGTCTGGTTTTGCCCCTCTGTTCTTCTGTGGTCCCTGATATTAGTGGCTCCATTTTTCCTGTGTTTCACCAAGAAGCATCCTGTATAATTTACTTTTCCAGTTACTCTAAAGTGGTTTCTGATTTGTCCCTTCTTCCTTCTTCTAACCCCATGAGAATGCACTCCCATCCTCCTCTCCATGGGGCACTTGGTCCATTCACTCACTCCCAGTTTCTTCTTTCTTCTTCTTTGCATCCAAGTTAAATGACTTTTGGTTTACAAGTGGCTGTGCTGTACCTTGGAGTGCTAGCAGTGTGAACACAGGAGAGAGAGTGCCTTCTGATCATAAGTCTGCCTCCTGGCCTCTCCTGTAGGAAGCCAAATGACAAAGAATTACAGGGAAAATACGCACATTATGTACAAATTTTTCCAATGTTTTTCAGAGTATCAAGAGAAAAGTAGAAGATACAAGTCAATCCAAATTTTGAGTTCTTGTTCCAAAACACAGATGTTAGAGCACTACAAAAAAATTGGTGTCAAATTATTTAACTTTCTGCTTAAAGTCATTCTCCAAACATTTTGACTGAAGTTTTCTTGCAAAGAATCAGTTTGAAACAAGTATAGTGAAGAAATATTTTGCCTGAATGTGAACACATAATTCTGGTTATATTTTTGGCACCTGTGTCTAGATTATCTCTTCACTCAGTCGCGGTTTGGGATGATGTCTGGATCACAGATATATTGTATTCTCCTTAAGCAAGGATAATTTCTCCCAAAAAGCAGATCAAAATGATTGTCTTGGGGTGTGGGACTAGCCGAGTCTGCCCTTTGCCCAAGGGCTCCCCAGTAAGCCTGCAGGTGGATACATTTAGTGTCAGTGAACATTTAGGTTGACTTGCACTTCAGAGGTCATTAAAGCTTTGCTTTGGGTTCATACAGTTGGTGCAAAGCTTTCTACTTGTGATCTGTAGCTGGATGAAGATCCCTCGTAGTCCAGATTTAGGAGAGTTTCACATTAGGAAAAAATACTGACAAAGCCCCTTGCTTTGTAGGAATGTAGGAACAGCATCTAGAACTCTCTTACATCTGATGTATTAAGGGTATTTTATCTCACGCAGTTTTCTGCTTTAGTAGCCACAGAGCCCTTTAACGGTTGGTACCAGAAACCTGTAAAGTCAGTAGAGGGCCAATGTCATGATGACAGAAGACAGGTATCCTCCTCATTTTAATATCCATTCAAACACTGCTGTTTGGTGGCTACAGGAGCTGCAAGATGTAATGAAAGAAGTACACTGCCAGCACTAATTGAGCTGGTGTGTCTTAGTATAATCTCACTTATTGAGACATTAGGAATGGCAGAAACCTAAATCAGCCTCTTGTTTATGGGTCAAAAGTCTTAAGAATTTCATCAATACCTTTCTTTAAGTGACTGAAATGTTGAAGATGAGGAGCTATGACATCAGCTGGAGACTGTCTCTGAAATGGTGTGAGATGAGCTCCACAGAAAGTGCACCTTCCCCTGGCGATGTTTACCTTAGTGGGGGCATATTCACGCCTAAAGTTGCACTGCTTGGTTAGATGTGAAGTTGGGCATTATCCTCCTGGATTCCCTGAAGTTCAGGCAGGGTCAATGTTGTCTTTAAATGTCCTAGTTTGTCCTCCTCCATCTCAGGCAAACTCCCCATGAAGAGAGCCTCGTCTCCCAGCTGTAGTTAGTGATAATGCAGTGGTACCACCATGTACTAATTCCCTGGCTATTTGGAAAGTTTTTTTTTGTCATAACTGCATGATTTCCCCTTCCACAGTGACTGCTCTAAAGCAGGTATATCCTCTCCTTGAATAATTATTTGCAGCTATAGTATTCAAACTGAAATAGCTAAATAGCATCTTCTAACGGCTGTAGTAAAAAAAGGATATCAGACCATGTCTAAGACTGAGTAATAATAATTTCTGCAGATGATTAGTAGTAGCTTGTTGTTGCTGAGATGGACTGTGAAGAGGGCTGGACTATTGAGCCTCCCTCTCTTACAGTTTCTGGATGGCTAATATGATTTCAGCATGAGTCTCTGCATCTTGAAAAACATTTAGAGATTTGAAAGATTTATGGTCTCATCCTATAGTCTTTCCAGCACAACAGGACGTGAAAGAATCATTCATTCATTGTGCATAAACTCCTTAGAAATGTATATATATGAATACCATACATGAGTAATGCAAGTAATAAAATATCACGGCCAAGAGAGAATAATTCTAACCAGAGCACCATCTGAAAAACAATTAGTATGAAATAATTACTTACTGTAAAGGATTTTTAAAAGAAGAGTTACTCCTGGTGCATACTGAAGCTATTATAGTATAAATTTATTTTTATGCTTTATTATAAATACAAAGTAGAACGTGATATTTTCTGTTTAAGTAACCAATATAAGTAGACGCTTATGAGCAAAATTAATTTTAAGGATTAATATGGTACTTTTATGTAGAAATTAGTTCACTAATTAATATTTTCTCATTACAGATAAAACTGTGGTATGACAAGGTTGGTCATCAGTTAATAGTGACAATATTGGGAGCAAAGGATCTTCCTTCAAGGGAAGATGGGAGGCCAAGGAATCCTTACGTTAAAATTTACTTTCTTCCAGACAGAAGGTAGGGTGAACACAAAGACAAGGAACATTCAAGTAAGAATTAGTCCGATACTGAGATGTCAGGCATAGCTGAGTTTACGGGTCATATGTATATGGAAAAATCTTACAGTTTGGAGTTTTCTTTATTAAACATGCTATTTAACAGCAATGGGACTTTGAACACTAAATACAAACTCACTGTCACTGGATATTTTATTAAATACCAAGTAAAAAAAGAAAAGTAAACATATGTCATTACATTGGGATCTGTTATCTGCAAAGAAAATTTTTAGTGTTTTATAATGCCCTTTCCTATGACAGTTATATCATATGACTATATGTTGACAAGAAAATTTTCTGTGACTGCATAATTTGCTATATCATTGATGACAAAATCTTTTGGGATGGATTGTCTTGGGCTCACCAATATTTGAACTGTTGGACTTGATTTTTAGTTTGTTCAAATTGCTGTAGTGTGTTTGGAGATGCTGAAGCTGTGCCAAAGTGAGAATCAGGCCTGCTTAAATTATCTTATCTGTTTTTTCAAGATTAATAAAGGTACCAAAAATGTCTCTGTTCAGAATGCTTCACAATGCAAGGTGTAATAACAAAAAATACTTAAAAAGAAAATATTTAATTAAATACTTTCAAGTATCCAGGTACAAAAAGTTACATAACATTATACTTTAATATGCTATACTAGTGTTTCCCATTTATGTGAAGTATTCAGAACTTTTTCTTTAATTATTATATGTTTTCTATCACTTACACAAGAATCAGCAATTTGTCTTATTGAATTATGGGTTTTTTCTGACGTGCAAATTAATTTTTCTTTCCTTAGAGGTAAAAGCTAAGTAAGCAAAAAGATATTTCTGGTGTAGTAGAAGGAAACATGCTGGAGGTAAAATACACTTAAATAAGTCAAGCATTTAATTAGGTGAAGATACTGAACTCTCTTTGATTAAACAAATTTCATTGGAAAAGCTTGTCTAATGTAATTTATTTCAGTTCTCAAGGGTAAGCAGTCTTTAGTATAATAGAAATAATTACACTATTTGTTTTAACAATGTGTTTCAATGTATTATTTCTTAGTTAATCCAGCTTCTAAGTAACAATTCAGAAATACAATAACTATATTACAGTTGTAAGTATTAGCAAACGGACGGTATCTGCATTGTCATATCAATAAATTAGTACCACAGCTGCATTACGCAGCAATCAGCAGGTTTAAAATTAGGCATTGTTATGAGAACTCTTGTCAGTATTCTCAGTAGAAGGAGCATGGGTGTTTTCCAGTGAAACTTGTTTCCATCAGAAAATATTAATTTTTTCAAGCAGAAATATTCTGCAAAACACATTCCTTTCAACAGCACCCTGGAGCCAGAGCCAGGAGTCCTGTAGCAGCCTTGTGCAGATACCTCCAAAACACAAGGCTAACCTTGTAATGGAGATCCACCTTCAAGCCTGGGTGGTTTCTTGGGGTAATCCAAAGGATTTGGGGAGCTTTTCTGAGCTTTTTCCAGTGTTGCTGGGAAAAGACATATAACTCATTCTCAGGGCTCCTGGTTTTCCACCTGTGGAGCCCATAGTCAGGAAAACCCTGCAGAGAAGGCCCCACACTGCCCGCAGCTCCCTGGCCATTCCTTCTTGTGGGTCAGCCGCTCCCTCTGGCCTTGCAGTTTAGGAGTCAGCCGCTGTAGGACTGGAAGCTTGACTGAACCAGCTGACTCATTTATCTGAGATGCAGAGGTTTGCTATGCCAAATATTTTCTGCATGTTCTCTGTCAGACTGCGCCTCATGGAAATCTCATTTACAGAAGTATATATTTGGCTTTAGAAAATGCTTTTGCCGAAGCAAACATATTAAACCATACCTGTTTTTCAGGGAACTTCTTGTAATTTGAATTGGCACATGCACTGGAAATCACCTAATTTTGGTTTTTAATATGGAGCTATGAATTATCCTCAAAATATGTTCTGAACTTTCTTTCATAATAAAGGACTAGTCCTGACATTGATTATAGTGTCCATTATACTACAAAACTTTCTGCTGATTTAAGGTTTTCTACTTTCCATGATATGCTTATTACAGTATAATGATCTTTTGAACATTTTTAATATGTAATTGTTTTTTTCAGTGATAAAAATAAAAGAAGAACAAAAACGGTAAAGAAAACATTGGAACCTAAGTGGAATCAGACATTCATTTACTCTCCAGTTCATCGGAGGGAGTTTAGAGAACGAATGTTAGAAATTACTCTTTGGGACCAAGCACGAGTTCGAGAGGAAGAAAGTGAATTTTTAGGAGAGGTACACAATTATTGGTAGCTACTATAGAAATACAGCTGCTCACATATTCATCTCTAGATAGAGTATTTTTGAAAGAAATTATTAAATATAGCAAAGCAAAACTCTTTTAAATTCTTATAATTGTCCTTATTTCACTTAGTAGTAAACAGTGATCACTTACTACATAGTACTTTTATTAAATTCTTTCTGTGTTTGTTCTGTTTTAGTAACAACATGCACATGGTTACTCAATTACTTTTAGAATTGTTTGTTAAAATCCATATTATCTATAGGTGTTTTTTACCAAAATGTTGGAATGTTGCTGACTAACTTGCTACAAGATATTTGAATGCTGTAAATGTTGTCATAAGATACTAAACGTTTTGTGAAAGATTTTTGGTATATCCTTTCATATTAATTGCAAGATTTTTATAAAACTTCAAAGTCCTTAACAACAGGTGAATAATAGAATAAAATTTATGACATACCTATTTTAATATATGCTGTTATGTAATATTTTCCCCACTTTACCCCCCCCCCCCCCCCCCCTTTTTTTTTTAGATTCTTATTGAGTTAGAGACAGCATTACTAGATGATGAACCTCACTGGTACAAACTTCAGACCCATGATGTCTCTTCATTGCCACTTCCCCATCCCTCACCATATTTGCCACGCAGACAACTCCATGGCGAGAGTCCTACACGAAGGTTACAAAGTAGGTTCTTAGTTTTACACATGGTGTATAGTCCATTTTAATTAATATGTAAAGTATATTAAATTCTTGTAGATGGGAAGCTGTCAGAACTTGTTTGTTCATTGTAGCTGTTATGAATTAGGTCAGTTGTGATTACTGATGAGAGTATGATGGGCTACAAATGGTAATACTGAACACTGCAGCAGGCAATTTTTTTCTTATGAGACTACCCACTTCAGAGCCTGAGCTTGAGCAGATTATCTTGATCTTTTGCAATGTGCTGGTTTTATCTTGAAGTTCTATCTTCTATATTATGTTTATCATTTCATTGTTTAACCAAAAGCAAATGTGCAGGCCCTTTCTCTTCAGCTTATAGTTCTTAAAAATAAAGTGACCTGTATATAACATCATATGTAACTAAATTAATATCATGGCCTATTGCCTTGTTTTGATACTATTTCATGTGGTTACATTCACAAATGGAATTTCTATTAAAATTCTGGTTTTTATAGTTTGGTACGCTTGATCCATGGTAGTTTGATATTATCAGTAGACATTTTGAAAATAGAATTTACACAATTTGCTAACAAGATGGATACATAAGAATAAGACAATAAAGGGTAAAAATCTGTTTCTTTAATACTTCGTTGTTTCTCTAGTTTAATTAACAGTAATTTAAAGCTATCAATTGAATTAACTTTATATAATATCTGTTAACAGTGATATAAAAAAACTAAAACCACAACAAACCAAAATCTATTTCTAAGGATTCTGTGAGGTTTTTTGGGTCATTTATGTGAGTGTGTGTATGCATATGTTACACACAAACTCACAGAAACACACGCATGTGTAGCCACATAAACAAGCTTGGAGATTATAAATGTTCTACGTGCTTTCTTTACTAAAGAATCCCTTGTATATAAGTATTTAAAGTATTTGACAGTTTTTTGTGTCTGTGCAGTGGATGGTTAGAACGATTAAAATGCTCCATATCATAATATACTGAGATAGATACATTAACAGAGAGCTACAGTGCATAGCCTTTGAGCTGTAAGATTATACTTATCCACAAAAGGAGGAAAAAAATGGTAGTTAACAGGTAAGGAGTTCTGTTTCAATTCAGTCCTCTTCAGTCTTTTCAAGTACCATGACTGTTGTTTATGTGGTTTAAAAAGTATTTTCCTTCTATATTTTCTGCCATCTGGTAAACATTTTAGGAAGTTTAATTTTTCATGTAGAATTACAGACCAACTGGACATTTTAGCTGTTTTATATGTGAAGTTAGGGAAATTCCGGTTTTCAGGCAGTACTCAGTCCTGCAAACAAATCCTGCTTGTTTATAATAATTCCTGTCTGTGCCATAAATAACTTCCATGAATAATGAATAAAACAGTAACTGCTTTATTCTGTAAAAGTTTATAGCAGTACTTGACTCAAGGTTTGTTCAGTAATACTTATTCAAAAGTTGAAAGTCGATATACTAATTCTAATACATAATAATATTAATATTAGCACCAATACTAACACTAATACTAATGATGTGCTCAACTGAAAAATCTTATAGGCCTGTCTGGAAATGTAGAGGAAAGGACTTATCAAAACTTGTGGTTTGGTGAAGCGCTAAGATTTGGTATGGAATTCCTGCTTTTCATTTAGGTGAAATTCAAGCATTAAATCACCAAGGAGGTGATTTAGCCTGACTCTTCTTAGAGTGGTACTTTGAATAACTTGAGGTTCTAGAAACTTCAGCCAAATAAGCAGCGTCAGATGTTCACTGTGATTTCTGGAGAATTCACATACTTCTACAATAAACTATGCTATTTGAATTTGCATTGACATTGGGATCTCATAAAGAAGGATTTTCTCTACTGTTCTGGGAATATGTGCACTTCTTGAACCCTTGTGGGTCATAAATAATTTTCAGGTTAAACAGGTAGTTTTACATGTATGGAACAAGGTCTCTTGGAATTAAAATCCCTCCTTTTTGGGGACTGGAAAAAGATCCAAATGAAAATTTAGCATCTGGTCAGGGTTCTGCAATGGTAGCAGAATCCATTTAGCGATTTAAAAATAAGTTGTTTTTTAATTGGTGTCACACCACTGAAATGGAAATAAAAGTATTTCTTGGTGGCCAGAGGGGTGGTGGAATATCCCATTGGAGATACCCAGCACTCAATTGGACAAGGCCATAGGCAATGCAATATAAGTTGGCTAAGGCTGAAACAGACAGTGCACCACACGGCCTCCAAAAAGCTCTTCCCAAACTAGACATCATCACCAGGGAACTGGTAAAGAGCAGACAGCATGTCTTATGACTCTTTACCTTCAGTAATTAATGTATTTATAATATATTAATAACATATAGAAGTCTGGTTATTTTACTTTTTTTTTTTTTTTTAGGTTTCAAAATAATCTTGTTAAACTTAATATCTTAGTTTCTTGTCTCTGAAGTGCTTTTCACATCCTTCAATAACAACACTTGTATATGATGAAACAGAAGATGTTATCCAGTGGCACATGATGACAGTATAAAAAAAATCTCAAGAGTGAAGGCATATCTTGCAAGTTTGTCTGTCTTTTTCAAAGCACATCTTAGAACACTTACTGTGCTGTTGCACAATAGGCTGATTTCAATTTCTGGGGTTGCAAAATTTGAGCAGTTCAGTCCTCCCACTTTCTGCTCGTTTCTCTGATGCCTCTCTGTACAGAATTAGTGAATATAATATGTAGTACTTTATTGCATGCCTCCAAAAATTGTTAGTGTCAGAAATAACTAGAGAGATATTTTGAATTACGAGGTGGTTTGTTGTTTGTGTAAATACACATCTACACATCTAAACATTATCTTCATGACTACCAAGTACCTATAAATATATATAGTACCTATAAATATATATATTTGAAGACAATACTTAAATGTGATTCTCTGAAGGTAGTTTAAAAGAACCACCTACACTTACCATTTACTTCTATTCTCTTTTTAATATCACTGAATTTTAGCGTTCCTGAAGAAGAGCGGACTGTCAGCCCTGCAGACTGAACTCCTATATTTACAGATTGCCAGTAGCAAAGTGCAAGCTTCCCACAGAGCCCCATATGCTATTTTTTTAGGAACCAGCTTTCAAAGAGAGTAGCTTAGTTTCTACGTATATTATCTCTCAGTGTCTTTGAGTGGGCATTATGTTGTCATACAGACTGATCTAAGCCAGCTGTCCACCTTCTCTTGCCCAGTCCAAGAGGATCCATACAATTCATGAACTTCCTAGTGATGAAGGATCATTACCATGCTTTTTCCTTAGTGTTTTTTGAAAGACATCTACTTAGAAACTGGAACTAATATAGAATTTAGGATTGTAATTTACTAGGTCATTCAGCTAATTAGATTTCAGATTTTCATAAGCTGGCTGGGCTTTATCCAATTAGTATATTTTAAGTTTTTTCTAATGTGAAATGTGAGATACTTTGTAGGTCTGTTTTACTTATCTTGCTGAACTTTAGAAGTGAATTTTAAAAATAATTTCATTTTCTCTAACATTTGACATAAAATCAGCCATACATTAAGAATTACAGATGGCTTTAACTAGAATTACAGACAAACAAGTTCTTTTGATATTGCCTCTGAAAGAGATAGTAAACAGAAAATTAAGGATTAATTTAAAAAATATTTGGGGATTATTATTGTTGGTAAAGTCACAATATTATTGTTCCATCTCATTAAGAGGTTTACTGCAGATTATGTTGAACGTTGAATGTGCTTTGAATGTTGTATTCACAGTTTTTAGGATCAATGGGACAGAATTTCTTGTTAGTATTACTGTTTATTGAAAACTGATACAGAAATCAAGCAGGGTTTATACCATGGGATTGCAAATAAAAAATTACTTCCTTTCCATGTAGCCCAGAATACAGAGACAACAGAAATCAAATTGGATCTGACAATTCTTATTCAAATCTTTTACAGTTATGTCCATGTAATCCGTGCATTCATGCAGTGTCAGCTGGTACTGTTATATATATACTTGGTTATTGTGTGTTTTGAAGAAGAATTGTTTTTAGTTTTATGTTGACTCTGGGTTGTTGTTTTTTTTTAAAGCAGATTTTGTTATACTTCAAGAGTTTTAAGAATTTCCTGATGATTTAGGATTAAAATGTAACTGACACTAGTTTACTAAGTCAGATTTTGCAGCTTTAAAACCAAGCTGTCTGAATTATTGATCTGCAGACCACAGGAGTGGGTATATAATGTATATAACAGCTATGTGTCCAAACAAGGTTAAAAATGTGAATATAACAGTAAACCCAGACATTTTCATGTCTCTATTTACAGCATAGTTAGGTTCAGCAGTGGAAGAAGAGCTTTTAATTGCCATGAGAATGCACAATATGGTTTAAAGAAATGTGAAGTTTTATATTTTGGGCATCCTCAGTAATGAAAAGTAGTAAAACTATGTGAGATAAACTCCACTGAAAACAAGGTCTGAGAGGTTTTAGAAATGGCAGTGTTTGGAAATCACCATATAGAGGTCCAAAATGGTGGATCAAATTGTATTTTTTCAAGAACAGAACACCAGAAAAATCAGTCAAGATCAAAATAATTGTAAATAAATAGACTGTGAAGTAGCTTTCCTTTAAAGGGAAATCGAGATTCATTACTTTTAGAATTTAAGTCATCTATGACCCCATTCACTGAGTTTCATGATTCTTAAGGCATAAAACAAAAATCTGGAGGGAGACAAATTGCAGTAATGTGTTTTTAAACTCTGGGAACAAAAATTGAGTATAGTTCTACAAAAAAATCTGCATATACTGTGCAAAAACCTATATATAACATTTCTTTTCTGAATTTTATTTATTTATTCAGATGGGAATAAAAATTATATAACGCATAAGCAAAGTGTTTTGAATCACATGAAAAGTTTTTGTCATCTTTTGTCAGCTTTGTACATTTTGCTGAGTCAGACCATATTTTCTGGGTCAATGCTGAGACATTAACATGATAAAAATTATTACATCTGAGTGAAAAAACAAATTGATGGACTGAATTCACAAATAAAGGACCCCGTTGCTTATTAATTTTTGAAAAACTTTTTTAGATGGACTTGTCATTGCTGGGTACATTGCTGAGGGTGTTTTTTTGAAAGTTTTGTGGTTGTACCATCAAATCAAAGATAAGTTGAATGTTAATTCAAGCCCTCTCTTCCATTATTTAAATGTTAAAATTTTCAAGTCTATATTGTAGATCATTAAGACATACACTTAGTAGTACCAAAATCATTAAAGTTTAATAATAATTAATTACAATGTATCTGAAACTTTACCCTGTGAAATCTGAGCCCCTGCATTTCAAACCTCAGTCTTCCAAAGAAAGCTATTGACTTCTGTGGAACCTCATTGCGCTGCAAAATCAGGATCTTGCTGTCTCTGCAATTTCCTTTTAGTTTGTTGTGAGTATGGTAAATCAGTATGATAATTTTAAATCGATGTCACTGAATCTTACTTGAGTGAATTACGATAATGTTGTTCACTAGTAGGTAAGCAAATTGTACTGAAAGGAAACATGCATCAGTAACTTTTTTTTCAAATTATAATATGGAGCATTTTATTGTCAGTGGCACAGATTATGAATGATGGGTGTTATTATAAGAATTTTACCCTAGAGAGAAAAAATAACACTTATTTTTCTCTTTCATGCTTCTTCCTTAATTTTTCTCTTTCTTTCATGGAGCATAGGCCTTGGGCATGTTATCTTTGTTTGCATGCATTGATGTGTTTGTTCATAGAATATGGGTATATATACCAGTATTGTATTTATTATACATATATGATTTATTTATTATATTATTGTACATCTATGGTTTATTAAATACTTTAATTAAAAGGTATTTAACATGATACAGGGGTGTCTGAAAAGGCCTTAAACTATCAAAATATTTTTCTTTTCCCTAAGAAAAGAAACTTAAATAAATTACTAATTCTGTGCTGTTTGAAAATTTTTAAATAAACTTTATTAAATTGTAATTGAACTACAAAAATACTTAAAATACTGTTTTGAAGTAGTTTAAGGGAATTGATTATTTATAACATGGTTGCTCAGGTTACTTGATAGAATCATGTTATTAGACTAGTCTTCTGTCACGTAATGATGACAGAAGAGCAATGTTCTTTTTTGAAATAACTCGGTGGGTAGGGTAAACTAACCTTGCTAGGCATTTGATACATAGCAAGTCAGGTGACCTTTTAAAAAGATTCTAAAAGATCTAGGTCCATACAGTAGCTTCCTGTTTTGGCTAAAGGTAGTGTGTTGTTTTTTTTTTTTCAATTGTTAAAGCATAATAAGCTGTTGCATAACAGTACAATAATTCTGATGAAGTTTTCAGATGGGTTTAATACTAATCTGACTTTTTCCTTTCTGTGTTGTAACCATAGAGAAACAAACATGGCTTCTTTAGTCTTCACTCCCATTATAATATCAGTATTTTTAGATTCTTGTGCTCTTCAAGAAGCTCTACCCATTTGCAGATCTTTCCAGAAGTCAAATTCAGAGTCTATCAGTTTTAATAATATAAATAATTTCTTGACTGTGTTAATTGAGTATTTTGTAAATATTTTTCTGAATGGCACTATTGAACCTTTGATTACTTTCTGATGTTTCTGGAGTATACTAGAAAACTTCCCCATACTCCATTTGTCATAATTTTGTAGCCAGAGAAGAGTTAATTTTTCATTAAATTCATAACTGGAAAATATTAGTACCAAAGAATACAAATATTAGTAAAGTTATGCAGCACAGTTCACATCTAAAGTTTGTAAATGATGCTGAACACCCCCATCCCACCGCCACCCCCCCCATTACTCATTTTGAAATTATAGCCTAATGGAATGCCGGAGCTGGGCCATAACAATGAATTATGCTTATCAAGAAACTCAATTTGCAAATATAAAGAATTTGAAAATATAGAGAGTTAGAAATTGTAAGTAATAGATGATTTAGTGAAATGGTCTACAAGTTAAAATAGTTAGTACCTGGCTGTCAGAAAAAAAGTTCAGCTTGCCAGAAGGTACCCAGTCATCCATTGGATTCTTAACAGCACCAGTTATCAAGAAATTAAAATTTTCATTTTTCCCCTAAAACTGACATATCTTTTCATCTGAGGTCCATCATTTAGTCATGGACTGTTGCTTAAATATTTAAGACTGTGTCTGTGAGCTGCTCAGCAATAAAAATTAAAAACATTTATAATGTCTTGCTAATGGCAAGAAACTATTCATGTTATTCTGACTTCCTGGTTTCTTATTACCTTATGGAAGTCACATTTACAAAATCTGCAGACACAGAGTGAAAATTCATATGTTCATAATTGTCCAGATATTTGCATACTGTTATATCGTCAAGTTTAGAAAACCTGGTGTCGTTGGAAAGCTAAAATACAGTAACCAGCCAAACTCAAGGAATGCAAACAGTAAATGAGATATTGTGAGTATTTAATCATTGCGCTCACATCAGGACTCTTAAATTCACTGGTAGCAATGATATGTAGATAAGGTATTTACGCATGTACATATTTACCGAATCAGGACCTAGCTGGAGACAGAAGATTGACTGGAACATCACTTCTGAGTCTGTTAAATTTAAAGTAGGATTCATAGCTACAGCTCAGGAAAGTGCTGCTAATACCTTCCTTCTGAGGTGCCAACAGCAGCGTGCAATAACTTTAAGGTTAGTAGCTCATGTTGTATGCTTAGCTGAACACACATTTTGGTCTTAAGATGCTAAACACTTGCTTATAGTAAATGTGCAGTTGTATTTCAGAACTGGAAATTACTATAATAGCTCTACTAGTCCTCTGTGACTACTGAGTATAAATGTTGATCCAGAAGTGACTGGTATTTTTGTGGTTTAATTTCTCCTAGCTGCTTGAGTTTTATTGTTTTGAATGAATGAGGCCTACAATATCAAATTGTTCAACCTCCAGCAGCAATTATAATGAAGTTTAAGGTTCTAACCATCCCTGTTACATGTATTGATTCATGTATTTTTTCCTGACACTACTTCATTTCAATATTTGTTTTCCAGATAAAGGCTTATATTCATATAATTCAGGTAAATTTTCAGCATGTCAGAAATGCTTATTGCTTCCATAGACATGCAAAATTTAATTTGATATTTTTTTGGTGTGCTTTTTCTACCTATTGTGCAGATGCTAAATTGCTTAAATGTTCCTCGGCTTTTCTTGTCTGTTTTTGAGTCATGAGTCTGTCTTTTGTTGGCTTTCTTTCTGTATTCTTAGCATCTCAGTATTGATATTGGAGCAGTACTGTAACGCTATACTTGCTTTGCTGCCTTTATTTTAGGTAGAACTTTGGTAGGTAAACTGTAGTGAGCTTTACTAACTATAGTAGGAAAATGCTATTTTGCTTAAGCTGTTTTAAAGTGAACACTGTTGTATTACAGCTATTTGAGAACTAGTGTAACTATTTTTAGAATACAGAAATGGGGTAAGTGAAGTACTTATCAGAATCAATATTTATACTGATTCGTATTTATACAGTTTCTTATTGATTTAAATCCCCAGTTACAAATTCAGTTGCTGTATCTAAGAAGTTTGCCATAAATAAATCAATAATGTACAGTTTTTACAAGTTTAAATTTTGTAGTGCATTTCATGTGGCACTTTTTGTAGTTCCTGCAGTTTTAATTAGGGGAATCACTTTGAGAATTGGTTCATCTAATTACCTTTTAGTTATGTTTAAAAACTGAAACACACATTGCTAAGAAAATAGATCCAATACCATGGTGGAGAGAAACAAAACCCCACAGGATGTTTCTTGAGTATAGTACTACTAAAACCCAGTTTCCATTACATTTCCCTTTAGTCTCCCATGTTTCTACTATTCCATTCTCTCCTAAAATAATGCCACGGTCTTCTTATGATTTATGGTATCTTCACATTTGCTGTGGTGACTATGGACTTGTGCACCTGTGGATTAGCCACAGATTTTAGCTTGATAATGTTTCTTTTGCATTAAGGGATTCTGATTTGTATTTCTTTCTTCTATCCAGCAACCATTTTCAAAGATCTGTGGGAACAGAATTAAATTTCATATTTATATCCATCTGTCAATTTAGATGAAATTGGTTAAAAACTTTAAAAACCCACTATTATGTGCAGAAGGATAAAGTGACAGATTGACATGGAGGCAGCAGGACTGCTTGAGAAATTAGCTCGTGCTAAGAACCCTTAGGCAGAGACTGGATGAATATGAGAACAAATTCTTAAGACAGTTGTGAGACTGATTTTAGAGTTGCTTATATGTCAGTTTTGAACATGGAACAATTACAGGCAGTACTAAGTTACTTTAAGTGGTTGTGAAGGCCTTCCGTGAGCTTCAGGGAAGGAGCTCCTAAGCATGCTTCACTACCCCTTGTTCCCCCAAGGAGTCCACAAAACCTTGTAAAAACTCCCTGCATTGTAAGGAGCAGGATCCCCAGCTCAGGAGCCCAGTCTGCTTTCTTTTTTCCCTTTTTATTTTTTTTTTTGTGTCTCACAAGAAAATGAGAGAATTCCTGAGCCATAAATCTGGCATTTCGTTTTGTATCTAAGCTGACACACCTTAATTTTATTTCTCATTCTATCTCCTGTCCTAGTCCGTTCTGATAACTATATTTGTTGGTCATATAGGCTTTAGTCTTCTTTTGAGGCCTGTACCAGAAATATCAATGGGCAATAGATGAAGTGCAGGAGATATTATATCTTGCATTGTTTCCCCTGTATATTAATAATAGAGTGGAGCACAGCTCTGTGCCAACTTCAGTTGTCATGCAGAAATCAGAAGATAGTTCAGAACTCTCCACAGATTTTGGTTGCTTTGCAAGAAAATATTTATGATTGCATATAGTTTCATTCATTTGGAAGAGTTCCAGTTATTTAGAATGTTGTTAGGGAGAGAAGTGCAATTCTGTCTAAGTTAGATTAGATTTACTGCAGTGGGAAGGGACCTACAATGATCATCTAGTCCAACTGCCTGACCACTTCAAGGCTGACCAAAAGTTAAAGCATGTTGTTACAGGCATTGTCCAAATGCCTCTTAAACACTGACAGGCATGGGACATCCAAAGAAGATGCTTTAAAAATTTCTTCAATTATTTCCACATTATTTTTATTTAGAAGCTGTTAAAGCTTTTCATGGCCACCAACACTGCAACCCATGAAAATTTAACCCCCCCCCCAAAAAAAATAAAAAAGTATTTGATTCATAAAATGGAATAAAGCATCTCATATTTTTCTTTACATTATTGCTAGCCATGAAGATGAAAAATGGAAAGCTTTTTGCATAAAGAAACTACTGTATTTTAAATTCTTTTCTGCCTAACAGAAAGTAAGAATATAAACACGAAAAACAGGAAAATAGTAAAAATTTAAACAGAAAGTACTCTTTAAATGGAAATGGAAAATAATGGGCCAGATACTTTTTAGGTGGTGGTGTTTTTGGCCAGCCCTGCAATGAAAGCTACAGTGTAAGTGCTGTAAACTTCCAGTTCTAGTGTGTACATGCTCCTGCAGAGTGGGGTGGTGGCTTGTGCAGCAGTGGTAAGGAAGGAGTAGGTGGGTGCAGGAGGGAAAGAGGATAGTGAGAGTTGTCAGGTTTTGATGGGGAGATTCTCCACTTTCACGAAAATAAACTGTCCCTGGAAAACAGTTTCATTGATAGTTTAAGGCTATTAAACCAAAACCTGCTAAAGTGAATAAGAATATATCTTTTCATTTCCCTGGGGCTGGAGTTATGCTTAATTAAGGCATTTTTTTAATGTGACTTAACTAGCTAATGGGTTCTATTTTGCATTAGCATGGGGTCTATTTTGCCTTCCCTCTGTAGCTGTAATAACCATTAATCCTGTGGAAGGCCATATTTACCGTCTGTTACCAGCCAGTTATCAGATAAGATGGTGATAATGTCCCTAAGAATATTTCATTAATAAGCTATATGCTAGTGCAATGGCAGTGAGACTTAATTGATGCCATTCCTCATGTTTAAAATCCATCAAAGAAAAAGTTAATTATATGCAAACCATTGGCACCAATGTATTTATTTGATGCACCCAGTGTCCTGGATGTTACATGCTTAAACTTCTTACTGAATCTTGAATGGAGTTTAGAATGGATTTAATCTTGCTCTTAAAATAAGTGCCATATTTTATAGCATATTTGTAAAACACTTTAAGATATTCATTAAAATACCAAGTAACAGTTTCATTAACAATATTCATTTGGAATAATTTTTGAGAGACTTCATTGTCACATTTCCCAGATAAAGTATGAATTGTTCTTTCTGTGTTTCGTGATCAGTGGTTCAAATTACTTAGATAATGAAGTGGTATTTTGAAAAGATGTGGCTAAGGTGGGACTGAAGCCTAAATCTTCAAATTTGCATTGTCAGTATGTTAAGAAGAAACTTACTGTCTGAAATTAATATGTAGCAGATTAAATTACTCTTGCAAAAAATATAAGCGATATTAAACTAAGCTGTCAGGAATTATACCGGTATTTCAAATTCTCACTTCAGTAAAGGGTTTTGACTTGTGCATTTTCTAGTTTGTGCCATTTCTAAAGTTAATGGCATTTAAAATAGATATAATCTGATTCCTTTGCAGAAGTTACATATTACAGACAGTACTTCTTGACATTACATATTTAATTGGCGTTCTTTCTTTCCTCCATCCTTCCTGAAAACATTGATTTCTAAAGATAAAGCCAAGTAATTAATTCTGGTTTAAATTTGCTTTGACTTCTTAACCAGCATTTAAATTTACATTTATAAGTAAAAGTTAAATACTCATTAAACATGATTATTTTTTTGTTGGTTTAAGTCTGTTAGAGTTGGATTAATGTAGCATCTGCTTGAGGAGATAGAACACATGATCTGATCTTGAAGGGATTCATGCCTCATCTTACAGATGAGACATATTTAACGTATATCAGCTATACAAGAGACTCTCCTTATTGCAAGTAGCAAAGTCAGTTGGAGAGAGCCCTGAAATCTGTTTTTTCTCTTTACTCTACTCTTTACTGCCATCCTTAGAGCGGGTCTCAATCCTGACCTGTTCATTTCCCCCATGCCCCAGCTTTTCCCTGCAGCTTGGATGGGAATGAAGACTGAACTCTGTGTATAAAAAGAGAAAGGGGTTCCTAGATTCTGGTGAATTTGAGGTATTAGGAGATTCTGGAAAAGGTTGATGCAGTTTGAGGGGATAGAGATGGAGAGAGACCCCTGTGTTTTATACCTGTGGACCACTGAAACTTCTTAGTCTCTCTTTTCTGCTGGATGTATCCTGTGACTACTACAACATTTAACTTTAGCTGCAAAACTTTAGTGCCTACCGTGACAACAGCTGGCTATTTTAATCCTCAAAGATGCAAATCTTTTCTCCAGAATAGAGACTATAATATTCTAAAAATATGTTAAAGCAGATGCACTTAGCTTTAAATATAAACATAAATAAAAATCAACCTCGGTTGTAATTAATTAGATTCATTCATAAGGATGAATTAGATGATGAGTAAATGACATTTATTCAAATCACAGTTGATTAAACCCTCTTACGTCTTTCATGATACAAACCCTTCCAAACATCTATGTGATAAGCATCAGCAAACTGTTCAGTTGATTTCATCTTCCTGTTCCACAATCCTCGCTCTCTGATACAGCCTGAGTGATGCTATTGGCACCTCTGCATAGCAGCCACAGTCCCACTGCCGACTAAGTACCAGGGTTACCAGATGCCAGAATCACATTGCTCTGCGCTCCCTTTTAGGGGTTTCTGCCTTTTAGATCCCAGCCAGAATAGTAGGGTTCTCTTGCTTAGTGTTTGGTCACAAATATCGTCCTTCTTATTTAATGACCTGATTTTGAATTAGCGGCTAAGGAGAACGGAGACTTAATCCTCCTTGCTCACTGATATGTACATCACCACACCAGTAGAAGGCTCTGCTGAAAATGGCAGCAGGAACAACATCACAGGTAGAACGGATGCTTGTTCTTTGGGAAGCAAGAGATATTTTCAATGGGCCTCTGTGATACTATAATTAAGAAAATAATCAGATTGAATATTGTCCTTGTCAGACTTAATTGCTGCTAGAAACCTGATTCTAAGTCTATTAGGAGGCTGAAACCTTTTCCTTCACTCCTGCCCTCATGTTCTAGGTTTTATCAAGTGCTAATTGTCATCACTTCCTTGCTATTTCTTGTTTTACAAAAAGAGTTTACTTGTCATTCCTTGAATTCAGAGTAACATTTCTCCCTACCCCACCCCACCCCACCCCTCTGCATTGTAGCATGGCTATTTCTAAATTTTTTTCAATAAATTGAACTAATAATTCTACCATGTAAGAATTGCAGAGTGTATGAAACCAAAGCATGGCTTTCCTTGTACTGATTTTAATTTCCTATTAGTGAGGAAAGTCCCAAACTTTACTGCAATTAAATAATAATAATTAACATTGCTCTACTGGAACTGCATAATGCAATGGTAGGCTAGATTGTGTTTTCTAAGAATTAACACATAGCACATTGATACCATTTTCTAGTTGAATAATTTTTAACACTGCAATTTTTATCCCCAAAGAGATAGTCTGCAGTCAAGTTTCTAAGTTTATACGCGCTCATCTTGATTGCTGCAATCACTTTTGACTTCTCGTAAAAGGCACAGAAGAAATAGAAAATGTACAAACAAATAAGCAGGATCGATCAGGAATACCAGATGGTTTGCATATGCAAAGGAGCTAAACAATGATATTTCACCTCAGAAAGAGATGACTGTGGGAGAATACAGAATGCTGATTCAAGTTTCTCAGAATACAAAAGCTCGGAGGGTATTGTCTGAAAGAATGTAACAGACTTCACTTTATTTCTATTTAAGACAATACAAAATTAAACTGCAGAACTTACTGACATGGCATATTATTGAGGCCAAGAGAATACTGAGATTCCAAAAGAAATGAATTTGTGGAGAATGGGTTGATTAATTACTTACAGTAAACAGCATAGCTTAGAAGTCTTAGTTGCCAGGACCTCTGCCTGCTGAAAACTAGAAGGGTGCAACACAGAAAACATTTCCATACAGATCTTGTAAGCACACTCTTTCCATTAAAGAAGGACCTTGCACTATCCCCTGGTGGGTAGACAAATGTTAGACAGTCTGACAAATGACAGCAGTTCTTATGATTCTAATAATTTCTATTTTTTTTTAAATTGAAAACTTTATTTTTGTCAAAATTCCTCTTAGCACTTCTTCTCCCAGTTTTCTGTTGGGAAAGCAGGGTAGGGATCCCTCTGGGCCAGTCACCCAGATAGAAAACTAATCCTGCTTTGTCCTGAGCATCTTCAGGTTTACTCCCAGTTTTTAGTGGTATTTTTTTGTGTGTGTGTTTTCAGAATAAATCATCCTATGATAGGAATAAAAAAAATCTTGCACGTGATAGAAGGTTTGGTGACAATTGGATTAAAGCTTCTTCCTTCTAGTTACCCACTTTTAGATGGCCAGAGAATGAGAACAGACATACCGTCTTGCTGAAGAACACGTGTTTTCACATTTAAAACAAGTAAATGAATATTATCATTCACAAGCCAATGCTTAATCCTTATGTCAGCAATCAAATGCTGTTTAAAAGATGCCACAGAAGACAGAAGTCAAATTAAACTAAACACAAACTGACATATGTATTTGTCTTAGGTGACCTACGTTTGTTTTGGCTCTAATTGTGGATGTGGAATCTGCTTTTGCAGTGAAGCTCTAGCTATTTGGATAGGTGTACTCTTGCAGAGCGTTTGATAGTTTGCTTCCTCTAAAGTATCACAGAGAGATTTTGTTTTTTCAGGACGCATTGTGTGCGTGAAGCTGCCTATTCTGATAATGCTTACTAATACATTAAAGAAAATGTTAATCCATTGAATATTATTACTATTGTTATTTTTTCTGGTGTTCAAAGACTTTGGGGAGGGATGCTGCCTTGTATATGAGAAAGTGGAAGGTGAACAGTGTGATGCCAGTTTCTATATGAAATGAATACACATAGATATGAAGTACATTAAAATATTTCATAGAAGCAATTTTTCAGCATTTCATTGAATATTACATTAAACATTTAACTGAAAATAGTTGGTACACTAATATATTTGCAATAATATAGCATTAATAATTTTCCTTATATGCTTATATTAATGCTTCATTGTCTGGTATGAAATCCTTACATTATTTATGTATTATTGGCTGAGGATAGTTTTAACTTACAGTAAGATAAATTATACATTTCTGATTATTTATTTATTTATTTTTACTTTTTTTTTGTCAGGGTCCAAAAGAATCAGCGACAGTGAAGTCTCTGATTATGACTGTGATGATGGAATTGGTGTTGTTTCAGGTATTGCTAAATTTACTCTTCTGCAGTCAGTAGAGATCTTTCTTATTTATAATATATTATTATGATTTTTGTAATGTTTTTCTGGTGAAAAATAAGTGAAACCTAAGTGTGTATTTTTCCAACAGACACAACATGTGTATTATGGGTAATGCATATTTAACCACAAAAATTACTAACGGGAAAAAAATCAGTGTGTATTTCCTTGTTGCTTTTATAAAATGATAAAAATAGCAGAAAAGTATTTTTTTATTAAATGTGAATAAGAGTTTGGGTTTTTTTGGTTTGGGTGTTTTGGGTTTTTTTTTACAGAAGTTTAGGGTTGATATATCATTTAAAACTTCATGGTAGAATAATACCACTGACAAGAATCTGAAACCTAAACATTTAAGGCAGGGCAGGAGATATCTTAACAGATAATCTGATTTACTAAGAAGTATTGGAATTGGGAATTAAATGAGTGTTTGAGATAAAAAATTGTCATGTGAAAGATTATTTAACCTCCTATTCTAAGAGAAAAGGTAATACTGTAATCATAGCCGAAAACAAAAAAATCAGAGAATCATATGCTGTTGCTGCCTGCAGCAGAGAATATATTTAGGATGCGGCCATGCCACCTTTTAACCAGTACTGATGGCTACTGGTACCAGTGCAGAGCAGGCTGCACAGCTCAGTGTGTACTCTGTTACCCTGCTGCTCCACTGAGATTTTTAATCCACTCAGAGTAGTCTGTGTTAGACAGTGTCTGGTTCCCCTGCGTCAGGTCTAGCTAAAGTGTACATATACAGTGATTTGTGTACCTTACTCAGCAAAGGTGGAGCAGTATATGCTGCCTGGTCTATGCAGCAGTTGTAAGACCATGATCAGCTGGTTAGTCAAAACATATTCCTGCCACGCAGCCACCCGGCAGCATATGTGCAAATTTTATGCAAGGTATACTACATGCTGCTGGCAGGCTAAGGAAGGGTATGTAGGAAACAGGAGCCAAAGGAATACAGCTAAGCCTGGAGATAAGATGTAGGAAAGGAGGTAGAATAAGCAATCCTGGATATTGTAAGATGGGGTGCAGCCAAATATTGATAAATCCAAACATTTAGCGAGGTACCTAATTTATTGAGTTTATACAGCCCTGTCTTAAAAAACTGGTACCAGTCTGAGCTCAGATGCATTTCTGTGTTGTCATATAGTCAGCCCTGTATTTCCAGATATTTTATGGTTATCTCTTACACTCCACTTAATTTTTAACCCTGCTATTCCCTTGCCATAAGTCTTGTGCTTGCTGGGAAAATGGGATAATGGATTTTTTTTTTTTATTATTATTATTAAACATCATGTAAATTTTATGAAGAAGCCCCTTTTTTAACTAACAATGTTGTACAGACTTTGTGCTACTACCAAGGAAAATCTTATTGTTGGCATGTTTATTGGCTGTGGTTCATTGTAGGTCTTTTGCTAGAGTATCTAGAAAGCAGACATTTTTAAGGGCAAGTTGTCCTTGTTCATGTTGGAACAATCTAACCTTGCAGATATTCCACAGTAAAACTCATTGTATCCCAAAGGATTATTTTTTTCTTTACTGCATGAGCATTCACATTTTTGTTACCTCTCCTCAGAGGTTTCGCGCTACTCTAAGGCTCCAGCAATTTTACTGTAAACTGAATGAATGTTGTGGATGGAAGACCACTAAAACATCTATTTTCCTTAGATCGTTTACCTTCAAACAGTGTTAGGCTCAGTTTTCAGATTAATACTTTAATTAGAAGGATATTTAGGATCACTTGGTATATTCCCACCCCCCTGTTTGCTTTATACAGTCAGAAGACAGGAAGGATACGTAGCCAGAGTTGTGTGAGGTGCTGGAACCAGAAAGGCAGTGATCCTTAGAAGTCCCTTGTTTCTACTTACTGGTACTTTCAGTCTTAGGATGGTTAGCTTTCTCTATGTGCTTCATAGTCACTGAGGCTTTCAGATCACCTGTCCTTCCAAAGGGAAGGATTTTCATATTCCTGTTGTCAGTTAAATTAGAAATATATCAACCTAACTTTGGAATGTAATAATAAAAGAAGGATAAAAGGGGGTTTGATGGTATACATTTAGAGAGCCCAGTATGATGCCATTTTGAAACTGAAATCTTTTTATTGTCCTGGGAAAAGGTACCAAGTTTTACAGAAGTTTTACCAGGTGCTTGAACAACAGTGGGATTCTTGTGAAACACCTAGATTTACAATTTTATGATTTTATAAACTCCTCTTTTGTCAACTTGAAATGTTATGGTCTTTACAGTTCAGTGAATGAGTCTACTTCCCTTACCTGAGCTTTTTTTGATGTACCTTTAGTTCCTTTAGGATCTTTTAACTTTTGGATTTCTGCTGACAATTCTACACAGTAGATGCATTTTAATTCAGGCTGGCTGTGTGGGTGGGAAAGTTTGATGTTCTTTTGGTTTTTAAATATTTATTTCTTGCCTACCTTTGTGCTGCTATAACTATGTTTGCAAGTCCTTTGATTTATCCTTGCCTTGTCTTACCATCCACATCCTTCTCTCATTTAAGGTTCTTCTATTAATTTGCAAACTCATCACAATCTTGAATTAAATATATACTTTCTTTGCACGAAGCCATTTGTTTCTCGTTGTTTTCTTTCTATCTTACTTACCCCAGTTCTTTCATTTTGTGTTTCAGGTTTTATTTAACATGACACTTCACTTTGCTCTTTTTCCTTCTGCCATGTAATTACTCTAGCACATCATGTTTGTTTGCTAACATATGTTGGGTACTCTCAGTGATCCTTTCCATAAAATTAATGCTTATTCAAAATATTGGACCTGCAAACTAAACTCCAGAAACTTTTAATAAGAGCAAGAATTCCCTTTGGTTCCTCTTTAATTTACTTTTATTCAAAACAGTGGACTTGACCTTTAAAGGTCCTTTCCAACCCAAATCATTCTATGATTCTGTGATTCTATGATTTCGTGAAATCCATGGACCTTTCTTGATCTCATGATGTATTTATTTATAGTTCATTGAAAGACATATGCTGTCTGGCTTGGCCATGTTTCTGATTGAAAGAGATTTTCTCCACAACACCTTTCTGTGTAGCTTCTCTGGTATTGGTCCCATAAGGTCAATTGACTTCATCTTTGGATAAGCTGGTGATAGGTAGAAATCCAACATTGGAAGATCTTGCTTAATGTACATCTGTAAGCAAGATTGTGTTAGATTGTATTTGCTAAAACAGAGGGAACTTTATAAGGGACAGTCCATTGCATCATCATCTATTTTTAATATATCTGCAGTTGCTGTTTCTCACTGCTGTGGTACTTTGGATAGGCTAATTTAATTTCCTGGTGATAAAATGCTTAAATTACGTCTATTTACTAAACAATTCTTTTCTTTTTCACAAAAAGTTGGAACATCTCTTGGAAAAAATATTCATAAAAGCTATCACTTCTGGTGGCTTTGATTTTATCCTACTTAGACTCAATAAATTTCATTTTTATAACAGAGCGTGTTTTTTCAGTCAACAGGGAAGGCTTTTAAGAAAATAATGATAAAGCAGGTTACAAACTTCAGGTGTTTTTTTTTTTCTGGTGTTATGTGTGTTCTATGCCAGCTACTGTCAGAAAGGGTTATAACATATTATGTATTTTAAAAAGTATGCAAAAGTGATTTTGACAAGATTTTAAAATAGCTCTATTCATGTACAATATACATTCATTTCATTGGGATCAAAAACATAGAACAGAATCCCTATTATATCTCATCCCTGCTGGATTTAATCTTAGCACAAGACAGCAGAAGGAGAGGCACTAGTAGTTCTGGATTTGTGTTTTAGTTTGCTTGTACTTAGCCTTCAAATCATTTAAAGCATTCATTCTGCTGTCATGAACACTTTGGCCCTTATAAACTTGCCTATCTATCATCAGCAGTTCTGTGTGGAAGCACATCAGCATCTTCACATACCCCTTAAAATGCTTTTATGTGCTTATTGATAAAAGCAATATAGTATCTTTATATTGATTTTAGAAAAAATACACAGCACTTTACAAAACACCATTTAAATTACCATAACACTAAATACAATTCAATGAAAAGCAGGATGTTGTTTTTTTTCTTTCTATTGACCAAAGTTGAATGGGCATTACAGTAAAGGAAGTTCATTGAATATAGGCTATAATTTCTAGTTTTCTTCCCAGGTACTTCCTTTTAGTGTATGTTGAACCTGCTGTAACCTGCTGAGTACAAGTAACCTACTGAACCTGACTTTATGAACAGAGACACGTGTATTGTCAAGACCATTTAACCATAAAAAATCTCACTTATCATTGTTGTAATATAAATTATTAAGTGAGATATTAATGCTTAAGATTCAGCCCTACACCCATATCTCATCTGCACTATATCATTTTATGAAACACTTGTAATCTGAGATACGTTTCAACAGATGAATCCTGGAAGAACGTAAGGCAGTGAATTCTGCATAAACTGCATTGCAAGTCTCTGCAGAGAAGAGCTTTTCCAAGTAAAAGAATGCAGTCTCCAGCCTTGAGAAGAAAAATATTTATAGTGATAAGTTTTTCTGATTGTGCAAAAGATAGCAAGATGTTTCAGGAGCAAATAAGAATACAAATAAGATATTTATTCAGAGGATAGTTAGAGCCAACTAGATTAGAAAAAATAGTAACAACCAGTAAAGAAATTCTTTTTGAACCTACAATAATGGTTCTGTGTTTGAAGAAGAATGAAAAACAATTACTAATTTTTGCTTCACTTCTCAAAACACCTGAGGAGTTCTTTGTTCAAAATAATTCTTTCACCATCATGTAGCAGCCTTCTCTGCAGAGGAAACAAAAGTCCTTCTGTCTATTTGCTGATAATATGAACTGAATTTTTGTACCTGGATCCTGTTGGTGATTGTTGCTCAGAGCAGATACAGAACACACAAATGCCTTGGTTACAGTTTGAAATCAACTGCCCATTGAAAGACATCTTACAGCATTAGTACATAGATTGGCTGACTTCTACTGCTACTGAAATAAAGGATTTCATTGTAGGTCACCAGCTAGCCCTAAATGGGAGTCTGTAGTGTCCCAAAAGCCTAGTAACTACAGATATAAACATTGACAAGCTTTTAATTTTATTATATGTTGATATCCATTCTCAGGCTCCACCCTGCTTGTGGGTTCTTCCTTGAGTAACAAGTAGTTTAGGGTTTATGTGTCTTGAAAATTGCCCCCAAATTTGGAAGTGAAATTCAAGCAATATTAAAATTGTCCTTATGTTTACTCCTTAGGTCAAGGGGTCATTTTCCTTGCTTTTAAACAAATGAGGTGTATATTATTTACAACTTTATGCCTACAGTTCTTAACACAGGAATTTTTGTTATCATCCTTCAAGCTTTTCCTTGTATTTTAAGTTTCATTTTTAATGTGTCAAAGGCAAAGTTTAGTAATACTTTTACTATTTTTTTAAAAAAATATCTTTAGTATCATTTTCTCAGTTCAAAAAACATCTCTCTTCAAATTCTCTCAATGAATACATTATTTTAAAAAACTAGTTTTACATTCCTAAATATAAGCTGTATCACTCCACTGTGAAAGTAAAGATGTAAATACATTGAAGTTTTACTTTCAGATTATCAGTAATTACCAGCAGCCTTCTCTTCTTTGAGTAAAGTTAAGCAAATATGAACTCAGTGTGTTAATTCATGTTCTGCTACAGTCCTCATACCCACAGAGTGACGAAGGCGTCTAACATACTGGAAAGCTGCAAAGAAGTTGCATTCCTATCAGAGAGTCTCTTGATGGATACATAAGCACACATTGACATATGTTGAATATAAGAATATATACATACATTGAGAAACACATAAGGGAAAGCCTAGTTGGGATAAATTACAAATGTGGTAATGAGCACTTCTAAGGAAATATTCTGTGAAAGGACTGATAAATTCTAATTGACAGTGTCAAGAGGAAGCTAATTTGGGGGACTTGCTTGGACAGCAGAAAATATAAATGGACAAGTACTAAAATGAGGGACAAGTACTAAAATGAGAAGAAATACAGATGTATAGTTACTGTGGTTTTTGAAGCTTTGTACATCATACTGAGTGTAGGGACAGCACTGAAAATGCAGCAAGCTCTGATTTATTACTGTATGGGAATGCTCTTCATACACATTAACGATCAAAAGAATTGTCTCAAGTGTAATGGGCCCACACATTAGTGCAGTAGAGCTAAAAACACCTTTTGAGTGAGTAACTATGTAGCAAGTAATTTGTTGTTCCTACTGTAATGTTTTCTGGTTCCTTTCATTGTAGATTAATTCTTCCCATATTTGTAGCATAACATTTGGATGCAAAAAAGGTAACCTGTGCATAATGTATCTTCAATCTATAAACTATTCAGGTATCAACAATTCAATTTATTTGAGCAGTTACTGTCAGCACTTTTTCTGAGGACATAAAAGTTCTGCATTTAGATGTTCAAATCACCATAGAAGCTGTGCACATAAAAGAACTGAACTGTCACCAAAGTGCCCATGTGTGAAATCTAGGTATGTTAAGTATTTGTGGCAATTTGATTATAATTGTTTTAATTAATGCTTGTTCTAAGCCCAACCACAGTGAGTGTTAAAAATTAAATATCTAATAAAGAGAGAGCTTGATGCCTCAATCAAGTACAGTTGTTAAAGTGGAGAAAATGCCACTTAGCATCAATGTCTGAAACAATGCAATTATTTTGCCTGTGATGAATTGCTTTTTTAGAACAATTTTCATACAAAAAAATTCTTGCAAGTTAATCAAACAGCAAGAGATCTAAATTAAAAACTTGATTAGTACTTTTTAGTTGGTTTTTCTTAGAGTTATTTTAGTGCTGTTGATGTGAACCTCATATTTGGAAGTTTGTGATTTTCTGTAATTTTGTGCCTGAAAGCTTCTAAATTTTGTAACAGCTCATTAATACTAGTATCTGCTGAACATGTATGCTGCATAGCATAATATTAGCAAAGTACAGTCATACTGTGTGTGTGAATGCTTAAAGTCAAATGTATTAATATTCTTTCCTAAAACAGAGAAAATTAAAACCTGCTCAGAGGAAGCTATGTTTAGCGTGCCTTGTAAAATCCCTCATTTGATGTGTATCATAGTTTTTAATGAAACCCTCCTATGAAAAAAAGGGTGGTGGCATTGCAGTTATCTTTGTCATGTGCCCATTTTTTAAGTGTCCGCAGCTCACAATTGTTTATCGCTGATTATCTCTGCACTGATTATCAGGTTCTGTGTGCTCTGTGTAGTGATTTAAGAGGCTTGCCATAGTTATAGAGCCTTTGATTCTATGGTAATGGCTTAATATTTATAGCTGCAAGCAGATTCCAATGTTTAATCTATTTTTACTACTGCTATAAATAGCTATCATCTGCTTTGCTCAATAACAGCTTCTTGGTCAAGTTGCGCTTATGACCTGTTTTTACTGTCTATAATTTATTTCTACAGGAAAATATTTTTACTTTCTTTCTCTAACCTTATTTCCAGGACATGTAAAATTTTTGAAATTGGAAGTTAAATCCTACCTTTTCCAATCGAGAACGTCACCATAATTTTTTGAATGTCACCTGTCTTGAGAGAGACATGAATGTTTCAACTCCTGGACATGCAAAGCCAGTCATGTTCTAAAGAGAATTAAATTCTCAAGTTAGGAGTACCAAAGTTACCACTTCATATCCTATGGTCAATCAATCACCAATAGCAGCTTTAAAGTCTGTTGGGGATTTAGAACTCCAGTGTTGATTGCCGAACATATTTATTACAGTTTGGCTGCTTCTGGGGTATATGGATTGGTGCTAGGCATGCTGTTAAGCCTCCCAAGTAAGCTTTGTTCCTGAAGCTTTGTAACTGAGGAGCTGGCCCATTGCTTTCTCTGCATCTCTTGTGGCTGCAGGCACAGATTGCTTGTCTTTCCTCTGAAGCTCATGTGTCAATGAAAGGCACAAATTTCCTATATACAGAAGTATTTTGTTTGGTAAATAGTAATTGCAATAAAATCCACTGAAATTCAATGAAAGTATGAACAAGTGAAAGATGATTGCATCAATTATTTCAGTATCAGCAGAGTCTCGATATATTTAATCTTGTGAGGTTCATTTGAAAAAAAAATTCTCAGGTACTTTTTACATTCCTGCCGTATCCCACTGTATCCAAGGTGGTTTCTTAGACTTTCCGAATTTTGGGTTGAAATTTCATACCAGTTGAAGTCTCAAGGTAGAGTCTAGTATGGGCTATCTTTTTCATCTGGTTTCAGCTGGAGATAAAAATCAGTGAATAGGTGGCATAAAGACATGGTGCATCCCACTGGCTGGGCACACAGTGTGTGCTGTCTCTGTGATTCAAACACAAATTTCATTCCAGAACGGTAATGGTCATGATAAAAAAGAAAAGATATAATGAACTATACTTTCCTTTTAACTATGTTGTTCTGATATCTATGTTTAGAAAGTAAAATAAATATCATACTAGCCCTGAAGCTTGGAAATCTGCATTTAACACAAAAATAAAACAGTAAATAAAAAAAAAATGAGAATTTTAATAAAAAATCCAATACTTCAAAAGTTTTCTCCACATAAATAAGGAAAGCTTGCCTTTAAATAAATATAAAGACTTGAAGACCAATGAATGATCAAACTGTGATATATGGAGACTAAGTGCCTTCAAGACAGATACTGTAACTCTGAATTATCTGATCTGCCAAAGGTGGCTTTAGGCAGACTTGCTTAAGTCCAGAACTGATCAAGAAACTTTCTAAGCTCTTACCTTTTGGATCTGAAAATTTTGTATTTGATTATAATTTATTTTCTTTGAAAGTGTTTCTCAGAACTGGCATAGTCTGAGTGACTAGTTGGCTAGCTCCTACATAAGCCTAGCAGTTTTCTTAGATTCCCAGAAAATGAAAAAACAGTTTTTATTTTATCCCTATTCGATCCTTTTAAAAAAGACTCTAAGATACATAATGTCAGGAGAACATGCAGGGCTTTGTATCCTGAGTGGATGGAAGCATCCTCCTTGCATCCTTGATTTTGGCACCTAAGTCCAAAACATGCATCTTCTGTGAGCTCTATCTACGTGGCTGTATAAACGTGTAGCTTTTTGTATTGTTTTTCTGAAATACCTGACTTTCCTCATGCATTCATGCAGTTTAAATATTTTCCTTTACAGATTAGATTTTGTTCTGGCTGTAAAATACTGGATTCATAATAACTATACTCAAGAAGCCTAAGAACCTTACTGGATCTGTCCTTAAACACCTTTCTCTCCACCTTAAACACATATTAATATTTTCTCGTATTGCAACTTTATAGAATAAAAGTATTAAATTCTACCAATAGTCACAGAAAGTTGTGTTCTGTGAAAATCTGATACGGTTCTTTTCAGTATGAGACAGCGTTCTATGTTGCTTTGACTGCTAGCTAGTGAGATAAGGCAGAGCACTACATCAGCTCTATAAAACTGAAGGATGACTTTGGACTTCACTCATATTAGTGGGTTGCCTTACTGAAACTGCTATTTTGCAGTGTGACCTGCTGGCAAAATAAAAGTTCGTAAGTATAGTAGTTTTGTTTTCAGTAAATTAATTATAAATTTTGAGGTTTATTTTCTGGCAACAAAGCATAGACAACATTAATCTGTTTCTTTGAATGCAGCTAGCATATCTAGTTTTGTTAATGAAAAAGTATTAGGAGTGATGATAGTTTCTGCCTTTTAAAATTGTTATAAGGAAGCACTACCAGTATTAGTTACCAGAAAGCGTTGCATGTCTACTTCCAATTTAATATTAACCACTTTCTGATCAGAATTATACTCAACAATTTAATTAGTCATGTATTTTAATTTATTGCAATAATAATGTGGAAGCGGTCAACTACAATAATAAGTTAGAGTTGGAGGAGGCTTTTTGTTTCAAAGTAATTAATTTGTTGATGTATACAGATATAATAAATTTAAATATTTTGATTTACTAGTACTCACTTAGGGGAATTTTTTAGACAGAGTAGGATTTTGTTGGTGTTTTGTTAATTGAATTCCTTGCCCTTCACTATGTTCATTTAGGTAGAATACATTGTGCTATTGCTCATTCCTTTTGTGCTTTGGTGTGTGTACTTGCCAAATATTTTATAAAACTGCTGATTTAAATGGTAGATTCTCTTTTAAAGGATTTTCCAATTTCTTCATACTACTGCTCCTCATGTTTTTCATCTCCAAATGTTACAAATATGTGTGCAGAATACCAAGAACTATCTCTGTGTTTTTGATATCTACAGATATGGGTTATTAGGATAACAATAGACATTACTCTGTCATGTGTACTTGTACTGAAAATCTTGGGGTTTTTTTATTTCATCATATATAAGTTCATAATAACTTGCTGTTTACTTATGTGTGGTGGGTTGACCATGGTTGGATGCCAGGTGCCCACCAAAGCTATTGCTCCCCTCCTCAACTGGACAGGGGAGAGAAAATCTAACAAAAGGCTTGTGGGTTGAGATAAGGACAGGGAGAGATCAGTCACCAGCTACCATCAGAGGACAAATAGACTTGAGTACATTAATTTAATTTATAACCAACCAAATCAGAGTAGGATAATAAGCAATAAAACCAAATCTCAAAACCACCTTCCTCCACCCCACTCTTCTTCTCAGGCTTAGCTTTACTCCAGATTTTCTCTACCTTCTTCCTGCAGCAGCAGAGAGGGATGGGGAATGGGGCTGTGGTCAGATGCTGCCTCTGCTGCTCCTTCCTCCTCAGGGGGAGGCTCCTCACACTCTGCCCCACTCCAGCCTGGGTCCCTCCCATGGGACAAGTCCTACACAAACTTCTCCAACACGAGTCCTTCCCCTGGCCTGGCAACCCATGGCGAGGGACCCAGCGTGGGTCCCCGCGGGGTCACAGCCCGGCCAGCAGCCCTGCCCCAGCCGGGGCTCCTCGCCATGGGGCCACAGGTCCTGCCAGGAGCTGCTCCAGCGTGGGCTGCCCATGGGCTCACAGCCGCCTTCGGGCACCCACCTGCTCCGGCGCGGGGTCCTGCACGGGCTGCACGTGGGGATCTGCTCCAGCATGGACCTCCCTGGGCTGAGGGGCACAGCCTGCCGCACCGGGGGCTGCACCACGGGCTGGGGGGAACCTCTGCTTTGGTGCCTGGAAATGGCCTCCTCTCACATATTCTTATTCCTCTCTCTGTCTGCAATTGCTGTTGCACTATTTTTTTCTCCTTCTTGAACACGTTATCCCAGAGGTGCTACCACCATCGCTGATGGGCTTGGGATTGGCCAGGGGTCTCGGAGCCGGCTGGCATGGGCTCTGTTGGACAAGCTTCTGGCAGCCTCTCACAGAAGCCACCCCTGTAGCCCCCCACTACAAAAACCTTGCCATGCAAACCCAGTACAATACGTTTTCAGATGATGCCTTTCTATTCTCCCCAATTCTATCAATTTGTATTTTAAAGTTTAAAATCTTCTTGCCACTTTAAGACTATCTTTAGAAATTAGTTTATTTCTTATTGCTACTTACAACACTTTTCAATTAATATAATCAGCAAAAATAACTGATAAGCCTTTTTCAGAGTTTTCAGTTTTAAATGAAAATATTAAACATGGTCAGAATAAGTTGTTCATTGTGAAATTAGAAAAAAATGTGGGTTATATTGTAAGGATGCTGTTTGCAAGTAATCACCTATTGTCATAGTCAAAACCCAAGCCTTTGTGAATTGTCCCTATTTCGGTTGGGCTTCTCTGCAGAAAATATGGATTTGGGGTATTGTTTTATTTCATTATATGGTATCATATCATAGCATAATAACTGCTCATGGATTCAGTACATTTCTAGTCTATCCAAAAGCAGTCTGCAGAGCTCTCACTTGTGGTCTTAACTCTCAGAATTGCTTATAGCTCTTCTGCTCTGTGGGGCAGCAGATAGTGGTCTACAAAGCTCCTCACAAGTGTCTTGCATTCCCTTGGTTGCCAGTTTCTTACCTGTAGAGATTTTTTGGTGACATCTTATCCAGAGTCTTCAAAGAACCTGCAAAATGATCCTCTTCATTTTCCTGCCTCTCTGTGCTCTGCAGTGCATTTCATGTTCTTTCTGCTTCTGGGGAAATTAAAATAACTAACGTGTATGTCTTTTCCCCGCTTTCTCTAGAAATGCTGATTTTATTAAGTAGTTCACTGTGCATTATTTTTTTATTGAGGACAATATTTGTTAGTGTATAAAACTGGCAAATATCTCAAGGATTTGCTTAATTAAGAAATTTGTTATTGCTTTGTTAAAATTTTTATCTTAATATTATTGAGCTTCCAGCTGCTACTTTAACTTTTTCTCTTAGAGAAAGAAAAAGAATTCTAGTCTATTGATTTCCAGACTGACTTACAAAAAATTTATTCAGACATCTATACTTTACTGGTTAGTGGAAAACACCCTGTTTCAAACATAGATAAAATTCCCCCTGTGCCTCCTTTGGTGATTTCAGCCAGAACTGTGTTGCACTGCTCCTTACAATTTTTATCAGTGTGTATGCTAATAAGTGTACTTCACAGATGGGATAAAATTCTGTAGTTTATTACTGACTCTCAGCTGTGACTACACATAACGTGACTTGATTGCTTTGAAGCGGGGAGAGAGTATGTGATCCTCGACATTGTCATATTAATGTAATGTAATAATGATGTACTATTTTTCCCCATATGTACACACAGACAGACACACAAAAAGCAGCTTGCTCCTAAATATAGGAGGAAGAAGTTATTCATGAGTTAGTGTTTCACATATATCCTTGGTCCTAAGGCCACACAGTAAATATGAATACTCAGTTGCAAGTATTGAACATTCTTGGAACCATAAAATGGTATGAATTAATGAGGTTTTGCTTAGGTGCTTACTGAACATTTTCCAGGAAGAACAGTCTGGAGTAGAAGACCAAATACTCCTGGACTTTCAGAAAATTCCCATGGGAAAAGATTTACACTTTTATGAGCCAGAATTTTTCCAGTGCCAGGTGGATCTCTCTAAATATTCTTAGTTGGTTACTGTCCTCGGAACAAAAAGTCAGTTATATCAGTTGGCATAGCCACCAGGAGCTGTCTGAAGACCTATTTCTGCAAAACACTATCATCAGATTAAGATTTGCAATTCTTCCATCTCTTATCATCATATATTAATTTGATCATCACAAAATTTGTGGAAACTTCTTTGAAATCGGTGTATATCTAGCATCTTTTTTTCACAGAGAGTATAGTACCCTGAGACAGTGAATTTAACTTTTTGAATTAGATGCAGACAGTCACTTCAATACATTCAGCTTTCTAAAATGATTTTTCTCAAAGGCCTGTGTGAAATGTCCATGTGGTAGCCTTTTAAGCTATTTAAACTGGAAAGGCTTTTGCTTAGGCAAGTTGTGCCTTCTATTATCCCAATTCAAATTTAGGTCCAAGATGTTAGCATGTGTCTGCATGGCCTTAGCTCATATATTTGTGGAGGATTCAAGTTTAAGTTCAGAACATTGGGAGCGAAATCGATGTCGTGGAGTCATGGTTACTTTTTTCTGAAATACAAATCTTTCTTGAACCCAAACTCTGGATTTAACACCATAGTAGTTTCCCAGATTTTTAAACTGAACTTTGGAGTAGTTTTTAATTGTGGACATTTCTATTTCAAGTATGTTATGTTCAATTGTTACACTACAACTTTAATTATATATGCAATAAACAATTCTTTATGCTATTCCAAGGGGAAAATTCAGTTTTATTAGGTTTATTATTGTGTCTCATATTGACCACAAATAAATGGTAAATTTGGATATTTTGATTATTATAAATTCCCAGTTTGGTGCATGGCAATTTATTTCGATACTTTCAAAATATAACTCCAGAAACTATAGCTGTATTTAAATTAAGCGTAACAACAGGAATCAATTTTACATATGTATTTTTTATTTCAAAACCCAAGAAGATGACATGGTACCATTTGGATCAAATTCTGCCTTTTGTCATGCTTCTAAATACTACAGATGTGGTGGCAAATGAAAAAGTGCAATTTCAGATTCATTGAATATTTGCATTTCTTTTTAGATTATCGACATAATGGGAGAGATCTTCAAAGTTCAACGCTATCAGTGCCAGAACAAGTTATGTCATCTAATCATTGCTCTCGATCAGGGTCCCCTCACCGTGGAGATAGTATAGGACGGACTAGATCATGGTCTCCCAGTGTCCCTCCCCCACAAAGGTAAACTGTTATTTAATGCGGTGTTGATCCTGTAACAATACTGGAAAGAATCTTCAGACTTTCAAAATGGCAGTGAATTAGCTAGATCTTATGAAATAATGTAAAGCTGGTAGTATTTTTTTTACGTTATACTGAATTTATACATTACTGTGCAAAAATTCACCTGATATTGTGTTATTTTTCATCAATACATTCCAATCTAAGGAAAGAAAAATGTTTCTCCATATTTTCCTTTTTCAAGAGCTATTTAGAAGGTGCCATGTTTTATAGCATGTGATGGTTTGACATTTTCTTAGCATTCATTTGTCAGTAGCTGTTTTCAACCTTTTTGTCTGTGTAGAATTAAGGTTCTGGGAGAGCCATACTTCCTGCCTTTTCTACTGTTCTTTTCAAACTTTTAATACATTGAGAATAAATTGACACACATACAATTTTATACTGAAAAATATCAACTCTTCATCTTATAAGGCCTCTGATAACTGTTTATCTTGTGAACCAAAGATCAGGACATTTCTTCCAAAAGCTAGCCATTTTGGGTAATAACTACTACTTGGTTGAATATAGTGTTCAAGCCAGAAATAAGAATTTTCCTGCACGGGTAAGTTTTGTTAAGAGAAGGCAGAAGGATAGATGTAAAGGGGAATGAAGCCTGTTTTCTAACATTTTGTCACTATGTATGGGTAGGTTTCCAGCTGATGTAATTCAGCTGGAATAAAAGAGGAAGTTCTTTTCTTTGCCCATAATGTTCACCATTCCTGTTGAATACTAAAGATCTGGTAGCTAGTATTTTCTGTCAGGTACATGTGTCTGTCCCTTTCTTCTATAGCCATTCTGATTCTCTTGTGTTCTGCTTTCTTTTCTGTTATCTTTGTTCTTTATGTTAGCTTAAAATTCTCTTGCTTTCATATTCTCTCACTTAGGAGTTTACTTACAATTTCCTCTAACAGACTAAACGATATGCTTTTGCATTAGTGAGGTATTAGGATCCCAAATTATCTCATATCGTCACAGACAGCTAAAAGGCAGAAACTGTAAGTTTCTACTTGAAACCTAAACCTGTATGTAAATACAGCCTAACTTTGAATGAAACAGAAACAGTAGACACAGAGGGGCCTCCTCAGATTTCTACTATACTGATTTCAGTCTAAGTATTTGCCTGTGCCAACTCTCCTGGGTTTATTTGTCTTGGATGTAGACATACATGTGAGCAAAAGAAAAATCTCTTTGTGTGTGCATTTCTGGTTTTGTGTGTGAGTGCGTGTATGTGCATTTGGCTTGTTACCCAAGCTAGTAATTAACACTTGTCTAACACCATTGAAAAACCTTTTCATTTTCCTGTGGTTTTGTATTTCTTCACATGTATGAAATGTTTCTTGCCTCCTGAGTTTCCTAAACCTGAATTTTTAAACATAATTTTGAACTTACAGAGAAAAATGTTTCAGCTGTTTCCTATAATGTCACAATCAAACGCATTATTTATCTAATGTTTCCCTGCCCACACAGCAAATCATTTCTTTGAGGAATTGTCAAGCCCAGAGAACTGGGTTGCCAGCACCTGAGAGTTTGTAGAAAAGAAGGATAATCCTTGGGTTACAGAAATGTACTTTTTTAATTCTAATAAAAATCCAGGTGTACTTGGCAAAGCTATAAGCATTATTAATCACATTTGCACCATGTTTAGTTGCTATACGTGTACAGTTTATAGACCTGTTCTAGCTGTAGTAAGCATGCTGCATACCCAGAGATCTCCCAGTTACTGATTGATGCCAATACAGGCAGTTCTTGGGCCACAGAAGTGTAAGTCAGAGTTATAGCTTAGAAGTCATTTTGCAGTCTCAGTCCTTCTACCAGATTTGGGTGATAAACTCCACCAAAGCCACATTACATAGCAGCTGACAGGAAATTGTTACTGCTCCTGTAATGTTTTCAGGTAATAAATAGATTGTTATTCTCTCTGTAGATCAGAATGCAGTTTAGACTGTGGCAGGTACTGAACAGCATCATGTTTAGGTTTTTCTAAGACTGTGCATTTGAAAAAAGCGAGATGAAGGTAACTGCAGAAAGTGATTAGGCTGAGATGATGTGGTAAATCTAGTGGAAGGCTCGTTATTCTCTACTATCACCACCTGCAATTACACCTTTTCACCTGTTACTTGTTATCTGGTTGCTCTATACATGTTCTGTCAACTGCAAGAAAGTTCTAAAGGAGTGAAGACATATGTTGTGAAAGCAACTTTTCTTATAGAACAAGTTTAATTGGAGAAAGTATGTCATTTTCTGTCAAATAGTGAATCTGGCTGACAAAAGCATTCTTAGCAGAGTGAAAGAGAATTGAAATAGTGGTAACACTTTGAAGCAGAAGTACAGTTGTGTAGGATGTTAAAAAGCAGCATGAAGTCGGAATTGGATATAATACAGAAATTTAAAGAAGAAATAATTTATTTAGAACAATAAAGCAATAACACAATCTTATTGAAAGTGATTTGCACAGGCAGGATGGTACTGAGTTTTCAGGACTAAGGTTTATAATCAGATTTTAGACAGGAGTTCTGATTGGGCAGACAGCAAAAGTCAGATCTCTGGGAAGCTTTGCAAAGAAGTGACACCTTGAGAAGGCTTAAATATTGAAGTCAAAAGAAAAAAATAATAAAATAAGACGATAATGCTATAGACAGAAAAAAAAATCAAGTTATATTTTAATTTTTTGAAACCTGAACAAAAGGAGAGACCCTGAGGAAAAGGATCAGGCAGAAACTAGAATTCAGAAAGTAGTAGTGAAAATTGGTTGTTGGGAATACTGTTAACAGTTAACTAAAAGCAGCAGAGGAGCCCTGTCAATGTCCATTTTAGAGCACAAATATACATGAGAAAGTCCAATGGCAGGGTAAGGGCTATACTAGGTTTTCTATCATCTTGATATAAATATGGGGGTTAAAATAGAAGCAGTTTCAAGAAAGAGTAAAAGGCAGAATTATAGTAACTTTTAATATGGCAAATGTAAAGTTTACTGGCCAGACTAAACTTTTTATTTGGCTTTATGAAAGCCAGAGTGGAGAAATGCTTAATGAGAAATGAGGTAGAGCTGAAGGCAAATGTTTATGTGTAGTGCAACATCTTCATAGCACTTATATGCAGAAATAAACAGCAACATGGCAGTGACAGTGAAGCTTGCACATACAGGTTAACACTAACCAGGGACTCGCAAATGATAAAGGAAAAGGATGACAGGTACCAAAAGGGCAGACAAAGTGACAAGGAAGGACGCAGGAACTGAATGGCATAAGGGATTGGGGGGATAAAAATAATAAAAAAAAAAAAAATAAAAAAAGAAGAAAGCGGCCTACATTAGAGAAGACTGCAAGAAAGGACCGAGGAGGAAGAAGAATTTATTGGTCTAAAATTGGAATTTGTGTGGAGGGAAACATGCAAACTTATTTTCAAATATATACAAAACAATTATGTTTTAGATATCCAATAATTATTACAGTTAACTGTTGTCTTTCTATCTTCCTATTCTCATGGATCTGTTTAACAGAGCAGACGTGGTGAAGTTAGTGTGTATCAGTAGGTATTAATGGTTAAACTGAATCGATGGACAAAGCTTTGGTCTCAAACAGTGCAAATCTGTAAAGGTGGTTGGTGCTTTTAATGGAGCCTGCATTATGTGTGCTACTTATACCCAATTAAACAGTTCTGTCTTTTTCAGCTTCTGTGCTAGTGAGATTACAGAATAAGCTTTCCAGTGCAAAAAACCCATCTGTTACTTAATTCAGATGACAATGTTTTCAGCAGACTGCACTCTGCCATGACAGCCAGAAGTCCTCATTGTGTCTTACTATGGTTTACAAGTTTACAGTATAGCCAAACTCAAGAGTTCATGGGAGATTCTTCACAGTGTATGTTTCAGCTAGAAAGGAAATTTTCCTTGAAGGTATTAGTCTGGAAAGACTAATGAAATCTTGCCTAAAATTAACCTTTTAAATTAAACAAGCAAACAAACAAAGAACACTAAAAAAGTTATCCTCTCACTTTCAGAACAAACATTAAACAAAAGAAAAAAAACACCTATCCCTAGCCTGAACTTAGCACCTTTTTCTGTAGGAGAAAATGTTTTTACCATGAGATGTAAAATTACTTAAAAGTATGCAAAAGACAGGTCAGCTAACATATCTAATGACCACCATGTTTGCTAATAATTGTTTGTACAAACCATTATTGTACAAACCACAAACCAGTGAGGGGTGGTGGTCCAGACACACCCAGAACTCAGAATCTGATGTCTTTTATCCTTAGTCGGAATGTGGATCAGGGACCACGAGGGACTCGATCTACTCCTGCGCATTACAATACCCTGAACCGAATGGATAGACACCGTGTTATAGATGACCACTACTCCCCGGACAGAGAGAGGTAAATATCTGACTGGAATTAGAAACAGCTGTAGTCTACACTCATCAACATGAATTATTTCAGCATGGTAGCTACTAAAGTAAATAGCAAAATTACTTACCTAATCCCACAGGTGAGCATTTCCCTACTCATTTATCCAGTGGTTACGTGACATACGTTAAAAAATATTCAGTGCACACAAGGGTGACAAAACTGTCAAGTTAGTGTATCTTTGCCAAAAGAGAACTTGAAAAATCTATGAGAAATTCTACAATATAAAAGACAAATAGCTTAGTTGTCCTTTTTTATAAAAATATTTGTAGGTACTATATTAATACATTCTTCAAGTGCTGAGTATCTTTAGAAAGATCTAGCAGTAGATTTGGTAATTTTTGCTGATGAATAAAGAGGCATAAAAATTAATAGTTTCAGCTCAGTATTAATGTAATTATTCCATTGGATACAGTGCAATTCATGGACATAACAAAAGTATGTTCTACCACTCTGTTGGTCTTTTCTCAACTTTATGAGCCGTCTTGGGGGGGTGGTGGGGAAGGTTATGGCAATGTATGTTAGAGTGAAATCGAGGTCTTTGTGTTTAGAGGCACATCTTACCATGACTAATGTTTTGCCTAATGGAATTTCCCAAAGAGTGAGCAGAGCTGTAACAGCCTTTATGAATTTGAATGATGTAAAAAAGAATTGCAGACAATAATTGGCTAATGTAGTTCATTTTGCTGATCTAATTGTGACATAAAAAAAATTATAAGATCTTTCTCACCTCATTGTCTTCAGGTCAGAAAATCAAAAGAAAAAACATTTTTTACCTTTAATGCTGAAAATCTTCCAGCTTCTTATACCTGCACATTATAATCAGAAAGGCATGACTGCTGGATATTGTCCCACTTCATAGTTGCATATAGTAGGGAGTAATACATTTTGCAGTCTTACTGAGTGCTGTCACTAGAATTTGAAGTTAATACTTTTATAGATTATTATTACAGGTTATTCCTCAACTATCAAAGCACATAATTGGTGTTGCTAGCTGCAGTACAAAGAATTCAAGAAATCCGTGGCTTTTTGTTAACAATATTGACCAGAAAAGGTGAATATGTCTTAAAAGAACTTAATATGATTGTCAATGGTTGTAAGGAATGTAAGACAAAATTATTCAGAAAATAAATAAATAAATTTCCTAATTAGGTAAGTTAGAAAAAAGAGTGCCAAAAGAAGAAACAAAAAGCAGATCTAGTCAAGCAATTTCTAATTGAATTTGGCAAAAAAAAGTCAAATGGACAAAAAAAATTAAGATATTGAAAAGCAATCACGTATTTATCATCCAGAATGTAAACTGTATTCATTAGAAGTATAATAGCTCATAGGTGAATGTCTTTTTTGCATTAAATTATTTAATGGTTCTATTTTAGTTACAGAGAGAAGAACACTATTTAGTTGGCTCATGAGACTATCTGATTTTCAGACAGAAGGCAGTAACTTAAGGATTCTGAGCCATTTCCTTAAAAGAAAAGAACATAGTGCTTTTGGGACAATACTATGTTGAGTTTTAGACCAGTCATTCTTGAAATAGGATCTAAACTTGTCCCTAGAGCTTGTGTATGCCTTACCGAATGCTCACGGGTTTGTTCACTCTGCCAGTTTGCTTGCTGGCTCCCATACAAATACATAGCAGTGAAAGGTGCCTTGAAGTACAGCACTACAATCTTTCCCCACCACTTCAATCATAAAACTTGTACTGGACTGACTTGGCTTAGAGAAAGAGAACTGGTTTTTCAGAATGTGTCAGAAAAACAATGTCAGAAAGTCGTTGTTGATGAGATTTTTGAATTCTCACTTGACCATTCTGGATCAATAGGTATTTGCTCGTTAGGTGTGTTCTGAATCTCTGAACGCAGGTTTGTCAACTGTATTTTCCAAAACACACAGAGAAGTTCTCCTGATTGTACAGGGTGCGTGGTTGCCTGTGTAATCAGATTGTTGATTAGTTATGCCTTTATTGCAATATACAGTTTCTGAAGCATATTGGTTTTAGGCAACACTCAAGAGAATAGAAAAACACTACTCCCAAACATTTGTCATATTTTACATTAATTGTTAGTTTGACAGTGGTTTTATGAAAGGAAAGATTATTAGGCTTCAAATTTTGTTAGTAAATATTTGTGATACTGTCTGTGCCACCTAATAAAAAACAATGGTGTGTACTAAGTCACTAAAGTAACTCTTTAATGATGTTGATTCTGAAAACGGCTGGTAACTGCAGGCCCTTTGGAGAGGTGGACAAACTGAACTTTGTATAGGCTTATAATCTCCCTGATTGTCATCCTGGTTTTGTTTCACACTTACCTCTGAAAAAAATCACACTTTGCTTTCCCACAGCTCTGATGGTTTATTGTTTCCATGGTCCATTTATCCCTTTGAGCTATTTGAAAAAAATCAACTTTGAAAACCTGGTAGACATGCCCAGTTGCTAAGCTAAAATATGACTGAGAATATGAATAAGAAAATGATTTCCTTCTTTTTCTAGATAATTCAACATAAAATTCTCTAAGATATATAGCACTAAGGTGCGAGTTGAAACCATACACAAAAATGTCTAATGACCTCAGGCCTAATGGCAATGCAAATATTCCTTGAAAACTGAATGCATAGTTAGAAGTGAAAATAAAATTATTTTTAAAATAAGAAGAGACATAACTTTTTTAATTTAATTTGAGATAATTTTAATTTCAAACACCAAGCCTTTAAATATGTCAAATGTTTCTATCAAATCATATACTGAATTTTGTTGGCAGGGTAAAGATATAGTTAAAATTTGTATCTGTTTCTGTATTATCAAAAATGTCAGATTTGTAGTGTATAATCATAGGTCAAAGTGGGAAATATATAATACTTATATATTTACTATAGATGTATTAGTTAATTCTTTTCAAAATGTGAGGTTTTTTGCAAGTACCCACCCTCTTTTATGAAATAGGCTAAATTTGTAATGGAAAGAAATATGAATCATACAGCCCCAAGTTCCATAAGATCTTTTATTTGTGACAAGATAAGCTTGTAAACTTCAGTTTGACATGTTTTAATAAACTGTCTGAAGCAGACCTCACTTCAGAAACTGAAACTGATCAAACTATAGAGAAAATGTTGGAAACAGCCAGATTTGACCTCTGAATTTTATATTTAAGCTATTAAATTAATCAAAGGTGAATTAGAGGAACAATGTGAGAATCTTAGTGTAGGTCCAAAACAAGACATCAACCAAAACCATACCCGTGTATTACTTTCTGAAAGGTACATCAGCAGTTAACACAGACCATGACAGCATACAGGGATTGTACTCAGGCCCACAGCTCTAACCAGCTTAGATACTATTTAGCAACTATTCTAACTTATTCTTTATGCTAGATGTGCTCTCTCCAAGGCATGAAATTGCTAATGGCAAATTTAGCATAGATACAGTAGGCCAGAGCATTTAGAGAATGCCTAATTCAGACTTGCACTGGAAACATCTGAGAAAACTAAAGTATAAACGTTTTTCTACTAGTCACTTACAAGAAAACAAGAAAGAAAAATCATATTAAATTTTGATTCTGCTATCCCTTCATTGGGACTATTGCACAGTTTCCATTTTGAAGAACAAAAGTTACTATCTGCTCTGTTAAAGTAATGGGATAGTCATAGACACAACTATTTAAAGAAATACTCTCCATTATCTTTAAATCACTTCAAAGATGATATCTTGATATGCTGGGACTAGCATGACTGCCACACCACTATTACTCACAGAAGATTTCATTAACACATTGAAATACAGACTTTCTGTTGAACACTTTTCTTGTTTCATGCTGTTGACAGTTGGTTTTAAACATGTCTTAAAAGTAAATGCCAAAATACACGGCAAAAATTCTGGTTACTATAATCAAACCAGTGAAGACCAAAATAATTCACTACCATGAGTCTGCTGTGTATTAGGTAAGATGTCATTTAATTATCTGCTTCCATTATTTAACACAAAATTAAATGTGGCAAAAAGCAATATAAATTCTGCATTTCTAGAAGTCATTTTACACCGGCAGTTGCTTTATCTGTAAGAAACAGGCTCCTAATCCAACACTGTTAACAGCTCGGTGCTGGATTAGGTCAAACTACGAAGCGTTTTTTGAGATATTGCACCATACTAAAACCAGAAAACTTAGCTGATAATTTTTTTTCACACTCTTTACTAAAGACACAGCTGAAAAATATGTAATTAACTAGTCATTTATTATTTAGTTAATATTTTACAGTACAATCATTTAAGTGTATATGACAGATATAAAGACATTATAGAGTATAAAAGGTACCTGATATTTTATGTGGAAATTTTGGGATAATATTTTCAATTTTTGGTTGTGTCGGTCATATTGATACATACCCATATAGGTATGCAATGTCATTGTTTCTTTGCTTCTTCAAACACCCAGTAAAGTAAAAGAAATTCATTGATGAAAATTTGCTTATAGCTGTGTTATAAAATGTATTCATCAACTTCAATCTCAATAATTGCAGCATTTCCTTAAGTTCTCCTTTCAAAATTTTACCACGTGCATTAATAGTATATTGCATTTCCTAATTATTTTGCATATTTATGCCTGCAATTGCAATTAAATAACATACTAGAGATTGTAGAGTAGGGATTCCTCTAGGTAAGACTGTCCTACACCTTCCATTAACAGATTCTGGTTTCAGTTACTTATACTGTTGTCAAATACAATTTCCTCTCCTGGGGCTTTCACTCATGAGCCCTCATGGGCTTAACTGCTGAAGGGATTGCAGTCCATGCACACTGCTGTTTTAGCCTTGCAGTAAGGATGGCATAAAGGAGAGTGTTTTCTCTTTAGCTCCTGTTATTTACAGTGGGCATATTACTTCACAGTGAAATCACTGTTGCACCATTATCTGCACCACCCACCTGGTGCCATGCAAAGAGTGGTGGAGCAGGAATGCAGAAAGAGAGTCTTGCAAATGTAGTTGCATCTGTAAGGACTCATGATTCGCAACCTCTGAGCCAAATTAGACAAGTAACAACAACAAAAAGACATAGACACATTCCTCAGAATAAAATGCTCACACAAAATGCCCATGTTAAAATAATGCAGTTCTGATAAAAGACTTCAGTGTTATGCCCTTTGGAGCAAGGACTTACATTATGGGGAGCACTGTGATAATGTGATCTTCTTGTTGAAACTCATCTTGATTAAATATGTGTCAGTTCACAAATTCTCTGCTGATAATTGCTATTTTTTCACAGCTAAAGTCTTAGAACTGGCAATTGCAAACAGCTGGAATATTTCTAGGATTTCTTCTATACCGGGAGATAAGCAGGAATTTCTATACAATTGATGTGACAAAAAGCATTCATACCATTATCAGTGGGAAAATTGTTAATGTTTATATGTAAAGTAAATTTGTTCTCTCCTTTAAAAACCCTAAACTATTAAATACAACTATTCTGTGAGTCTTTTATATGAAATGTAGCAGGGGAACTCATATAACCACTGTTTTATTCTTGAATGGCATTTGCCATTTTCTAAAGGTTGGGAGCTTGACTTCATATTTTATTTATGTAGTTTTTAGGTGTGATTACCCAGGTGTTTACGAAACAACATGGAAAACATTCTACCACAAAGCACATTAACTACTGCTTTGTTCATATGAGAATCCAAACCTTTAGAACTGTATCACTGGCCTCACTTGTTTGGAAAAAAGTAACTAGTTGTAGTAGTTGCTTACCCTTGTTGGAATGAGTAAGCTGCTAATAGGAAGTATAGCACACATTTTCCCTGAAACCACATCATTTCATTAGTTCCAGCCTCCTCCTCCCTTGATCAATTCTGCCCTCAATGTCGCAGTACTAACTTGATCCCAGGCCCAGGTTGTTACTTCATTCCTTCCCACAGTACTTACCCTGTATTTCACATGCCAACGCTCTCTCTTTTCTCTTCTACCACTTTCAATGGCTCTTTTTCCCTTAAATTTCTGACTAATCGAGCCAAAGAATGACATGTTTCTTACTCTGCAGTCTGATTAAGAAAATTGCCATTTTTTCATGTTGCTAGATTTTCAGAATATTGTAATTTGAAAAGTTCGGGCGTATTTGGTTAAAAGCAATTTCATACCAGTAAAAATATATATTTATTTCTTAGTAATCTTAATAATTTCATACATGTAATAATTACATACATTTGATTTGTGATTTCAACTGAAAAAAGTGTAAAAGTTGCTACTAAAAATAGAGGATAGTAGTGTTGCCAATGATAAAATGTATTGGTTATATTACATTCAGAAAATACTCTGGAAAAAGCTGACTATCAGAATAGATAAACAGTTATAGGTTGATAGAGGTTTCTTGTGTGAACTGATTTTGATTCATGCAGGCTCTAACAGTGGAACAGAAAGTCCTGTATTGTATTCAGAATTACTCATGGGTATTCCAATAAGCACAAGACTGTAGTACTCCTCCAGTACTTCATCCTTTCCACAGAAATACCTGGGAGTCAACTTACCACTCTAATAGGGAAGTTGGAATGTTATCAGATTGTGGGACCTGGTACCAGACAATGAAAGGAGTAGATTATCTTCTAATGCGTTCTCTTTACTATTGAATAAAATATCCCAAGCAGCAGAGACCAGGTTAAACTCCTCTTGCACAGTAAGAAGAACAGAAAGGCGTGCCATGGGTGCTGCAAGTGAGGCATTCTCTGTGTGTGCGTGCTTTCAAGCATGCTTCTGAGACTGTTCTGGTGTGTCAAGGCAATCCAATTGGTCACTGAATCACTGATACCTGTTTTATTACCCTCATGGTTCACTGAATTTTTATGAAGGTGTAAGGAAGTGGACAAATAGGTGAGTGATATCAGAAAATTCTAAGTTATCATTTTCTGTTCACTTTAAAAAAGTGAACTTATCATGTTTGCCTATATGTCTGGAATCTTCTTGTCAGAATAGTGGAAATCTGTTTTCACCTCAGGCAGGGGTGTATGTGTGTGTGTGTGTACATCATATTGCAAAACCTATAGCACTGCCTTATCAGACTAAGTTCATTATTTTAAGATAAGTGAAATGAGTTGCTGCTGCAAATTTTATGTCTAGGCTATCTGTAACAAAATATGTAATGTTTGAGAAATCTGTGAGGATGCAGACTAATATTTTCATTTTGCCATACCATCATTTGATATGCTTCTGCCATCAACTACTATAGTGTAGCAAGTAAGGAATGTGTGGTAAAAGGCTAGAAGTCTAGATGAAGGTTGCAAAAAAAAGAATGTATCTTGGAGTTCTTTTGTATTTTTAAAAATCTGCTATATCTAAACCTTGTCCATGTCTCCCTGGTCTTCCAAATATTCCCATCCACATTGCATATGAGATCATGACTTTCATGAACGGCTCAAAAGACATGTTTATTTTAGAATCAGATCTGGAACATTTCTGGAGTTCTTTTGCACCAGCAATGCATAACTTAATGATTTTACTACATTATTATTTATTTACATTATGATTTTAAGTGTTTTAGACTGGCTACTAGCCAAATGAAAGTTGCCTATGTTTCAGTTTTGGACAGTGAGAATTAAGTATGTCATAATAATTTTTGGTGTTATGTTAACATATTTATAAAAACATAAAGAATTGCTTTTAAGCTAAATACATTAAGTATTAATGATAAAGAAACAAATAATGGAGTATTGACTGCATGCTCAGAAGAGAGATCGTATTTAAGCCTTTTGCTCTGCCTGTTGAAATACATAAAGCACAGAAAAATATGCTGCCTCATAATGTTCATACTATCATATTTCGACCTTTGTGATGTCAGTCATTCTGTCTTTCATAGAGATACAGCATGCACTTTTCCATTCGTTTTTACTAACCATGCATATTTTATGGAAAACTTTACTGTACTTAACAGAAACCATTTCCAGATGAAGAGAGACACATGCTTACATGAATAACATCTCTAGAATTACTATTGTTATATAGAGTTATTATGAAAATGCACAGTTAGGTTATATATTTTTAATTTATTATTAATGCCTTGTACTCTAGTAAGTTACTGCATTAATTCATGTATAGAACTGATTTTTCTTCTTAATGATTTCAGACATATTTTTTATGTTACGCTTGTAAGAACATTTTATAGTGAGTTATTATCTATTACAAGTTAGATAGCAGGGATAACATGGGCTCTAAAGAATAGGAAAAAGTATGAATAGCCAGTAATGCCAGAGGATGAGGTAAAGTATAAGCTAAAGCTTAACTCGCTTCTCTATATAAACAAGCAGAGTTCTGGGTGATGAGGAAGCATATTTCAAACTTGTTAAGAGCTATTACATATCAAACTGTATAAGCAGTTGTATCTAAATGCCGGCTTACTCTGATTCTGAATTGCTGAATAAAATAAATTAAAAAAAATATTAAAAAAAGGTTGAAATGCCTGCCATACATGAACAAGCAAAATCTCAGAACTTGATGAGAGCACTTAGAGCTCTTTGTCTCTAGAAGTGTTAGGACAAAACTTGATACCAGAGGTTGAGCACTTAAATTAGTTTAGTGGGGATATGAAAAGTAGTTGGGACTCAAATCCTAAGTAGAACATTAACTGATGGTGTTTCATTCACATACAGATAAGTGAAGGGAACAGTCTGGGGTGTTCCTTATGAACCATCAGTTAAGCTGCTTCCAAATAGCAGTTTGTTCCCATGAAATTAATGTTCTGCAACACATGTTCTCCTTGAAGTCCTAGTTTTGTTTAAAGCTTTCCTCTTTAAAAACTGGTTGAATATATTATATTTATTGATGTCATATGTTTGAAGGACTGTCAAGAAAGCTTGTCAACAATTCACTGGAGAGATAAAAGGGGAAGTGAAAGTGAATTGTTAACATCAAAATGTCACCTACCAGCTGGAAACACTTAATTGCTTATTAATACTAAAGTAGTATTTGCAAGAGTTTTGTGGTGTTAATTCCAGGGTTGCATCTAAATCATAGAAGAGTGTATTTGCGTGGGTATAGCCTGGCAATGTCACCACACAGTGGTGAGAATTAGCTGGTATGTGGTTGTTTGCTATCATTCAGATCATAGCTGCTGTGGGGTAGACTTCTACATTTTTATTTGATTGTTCTTCCTGTGGGTGTGCATATATTTTAAGGCAAATTTTAAGAACATGATGGAATTCTTTTAAATGCTTCTTGGCAGCATGCTGACTGCCAGGCTGTTATGGGTAGACTGCTTTTGGCACTCAGGTCTCTGCATTAGTTTGATAGCCCTAATACTTTTTGAAGCCTGCAGTGTAGCTCTATGATTATTTTCTTAATTTTTAGTCCTTCTTAGGATCTCATCTTCAAGATTTCAGTGCACTATGTCAAATTTGGCCCTGCTGAATTGTGTACGGCTCCTCATTCTTGTAACAAACTGCAAAGTTTAAATTGCATAATCACTGATTTAAGTTAGACTATTTTATAGTGGTGCCTATGCTTTTGCATTTATTTTTCAAGAAGAAAGCACAAAGATCTCTTGTACTATATTTAATTAACCTAATATGCTAATAGTATAAAGATGATACATTTTATCCCCATGCAAAAGAGGCAAATAAGTGTATGTAATATAGCTACCTGTACAATGTGTTTGATTACTAGAAAATCATTAATTGTAAGCAAATGAAGATAGGAGAAATAAAAGTGGAGGATAAACATGAGATTTTCCATGTTTGTTGTCAAATCAGTTTCTACTTCCACTGTGGACTTTTGTGATTAGACATCCCTTTGAGATACCCCATCTTCAGAGGAGCTGTAGACCAGCAACTCCTTTGCATTCTAATAATTCCTTGTAAAGTAGAAGAAAAAAACTGTTTTCAAAACCATTTTCCCTGTACTGTGTGCATATATTTATACTAAAAGAAAATAACATTCTTTTGGTTTTGATGGTTGGAAATTATCTAGTGCTGTAACAAATATGTTTCAAATATATAATTTTTGACATATTTTCAAAACACAAAAAAATATAAATATCTATTATTTTGAAATGCACACATTTGGGTTTTGGCATATTCTGTTACAGATGTTGTATCTGTTCATTAATTATTTAAATAATAACAAGGCTTTCATCTAAATTCACCTTTTATCATGATAGGATAGAGATTGGGAAAACTTACACTCAGAAATGGGAAAACTCTGGAGCTAGCTATGTGGGGACAGACTTCCCAGTGGTGGTAGCCTTTCAGACAGACTAGGTAAACCTCTGCCAAATATATTATTCAAACTGAAGTTATCACTGCCTTCAAGCAAGGGAACAGACAATCTGACTTCTTGGGATTGCTTTCAGAGAGAGATCTGTAGGGTTTTTTCCCTTCTAACTGAAATAATGTAGAAAAATCCCAAATTTTAGCTATCCACTTGATACATTGTCTCCCACTGTGTTCTCAGAATAAATGTGTGAATTATGTAGACAATTTTACCCTTAGAACTGTATATCAGATTTGTAATTTTGTTAATAATTTCAGTGCTCTATACAATGCTTTTGTACCTCTTGTATTCTCAGATTTGTATGTGTTCTGTTGTGTGTTGTGTAGCATTCCTTCTCCATCTCATTGTCTCATTTGTATTTTTCTTTCTGCCATCAATTCAGTCATTATGTTACTTTACCTCGTTCCCGGTACACCCAGTCCACAGATCACCATTACAGAGATGCCAGGTACATGTTTTCCTCTGTGTGACTCTGTGTGGATAGTGCATGTACTTCTATGTACTTACGTATCCACTTCTGGTTTTATTAGTCTATGTGTAGTGGTGTTGAATTAATACCAGCATTAGCTTTCTTAATATAGTGTGTAGACAAACACTGGGTAATTCTTCATATGTTTCACTTTTTAAACATCTTTTCACTGCCAATAGTCTATAATTGGTGGTTCATGAAGTTGATGCTGTGTTTACAGAATTCTAATTATCTTTTAAAAAGTCAATAAAGAAAATCATTTAAATCAACAAATGCAAATACCTGCTAATACTGTGATTTTCATATGTAGAATGTCCTACATGTATGGCTATGTTAAAGGTAACAACTGATAAAACTGGAATGAGACACCTTTCTCATAGTCTCAGCTGCAGGCCAATATACCTTAATTTTAAAAGCAGTTTTGCAAGGTTCACCAAAGTTCCAGCTGAATTTTGTTCCAGTGTTTTGTTCTGTTGCTGACATTACTTGCTTTTCATGTTGCTTTGTCCTCATTTCATCTTTGTGTTGTTTTTCATTGTGTTCACCCTTTATGTTTTGGCAGCCAGGATTACACAATGTATCCTCTGTTTTGTGAAGATGCAATCAGATTACTTCGCTCCCGTAAGATGTGCCGTACCTATTCTGAGGGTGCTTACTATGATCTTGAGAGGTATAATTGATGTGGAGCATATCGTTAGCTCTGCTACTTTGACAGTTAGCTCTGCCACTCTGATAGTACTGTGTTTGGTTTCCAAACTAAGAATGTGATCATGTAAACACATACAGTGAAGATGTTTTATAATACTCCGTGAGTATGTATGCATCTAAAACTGCCTACTCAGGGCTATGGGTAAATCCCAAGAGAAGCTGAATAGCTTTACAGAAGTCAGCTTCATAAATTAGGTTATATGGATATTATATGTGTCTTTGTGTAACCCTTAATTTTGCTGGAATTTTCCAAAGTGCTTATAGTACTTATTATTCTCTTTGAATTAATGAGGAAAAGCGTATCAACTTTAAAGTTCACAGAAACAGAGTATTTCTGAAATCTCATACTTGCTTAACTGGAAAACAGAGTGAAAAGTGAAAGTATAAGCTTATGTTGTAGATATTTCTATACTGCTTATTCTGTAATTTATGAGCGCTTGTATAAATTCACAATACCTGTGTGTGATTACAGAACAACAGAGTTCCTATTTATATATTAAATATATGGCAGAGAATTTGAGCCCATAATAATTTCTATGAAATAATTATACTTGAAATACAGTGGCTTTTAAGAGATGCAATAAGATGTTCTAGTATAGTACTGTGATTAAGATATTTCCAGAAATATTGCAAAACAGGAAAAAGTCAACATTGTTGTGTGTGAGTAGAAATATGAATATCAATCTGATAAACTAAGCCTATAAAAAGGAAGTGGTGGCTTCAGATGTCAAAGAGTAGATATAATGGCTGATACAGCTATTGCTTTACAAGAGGGTCCATATAAAATTTTCCATAGCAGGAAGATACATCAAGAACTCTTGGTATATTAACTTCATGGCTGCCCGCTGGATATGAGTTCCTCTGAGAAGTTCGTTAAGGTTTGCTCTGGAGTTAGATCATATATAAGCATGTTTTTATTAAGTTATAAAACTTTAGATGTAGAAACAAAATAGAATCTGAAAATTTTATAGTATCACAGAAATATTCCTTCCAAAGAAATACTGTTTTTTAAAATTCTCCAAAACCATAGTATAATAGACATAATAACCTTTAGAATTCAGTTAAATGTTTGTTTTGAAATGATAGTTTTACATGAAACCTAATATAACGTGTGTAACTAGTTCAATCTGCATGTAGAAACTTTAATAAGGAGACAGATTTTTGGTTTGTTTTCTGAAAATATAGTATGAAATGTGCTCCTACGTATGCTATTTCAATAGTTAATTTTTATATACAGTTTTTGGCCTTTAGTGATATATTCACCTTTGCATTGGTTTATCTGAACCTGTTTCAGATTGCTGGTTGTATCTGTGAGTATTCAGGTGTTGTTGGAAGTTGGAGCTGTTATCAAGTTCCTCTTAGTTTGAGGATCTTGATTTGCAAATCTTAATCTTTGTTTCTACAGAAGTTAACTTCTCAAAATAAAGTAAAATCAATGAAAGTAAAAGGCAAAAGTGACATTACTGCATAAAGATGAAAAGCTGGATTTTAAGCAATGAGATGGAGTAAATCTTTTCCAGAGCTTTACTGAAGAGAAGGCTATTAACACTAATTCCTCCTGGGGTCAGAAAGGAAAATCTGACATGAAGTGGAATATCTCTAGCTCACTGTTAGAACAGTATCTGGAGATTCCTTGGGCCTAGGGACTGATCCTGGGTTTTCTGGTCCTCCTGAATCAGGCTGCCTCTGGGTAATGTTAGCGTTCAAGCTACTTGAGTTGTCTTACCAGATACAAACTACTATGAGTATCTCCCAAACACTACCATTTTTCCTAGTTTTTAATCATTTTTGTCTTTCCATATTCTGACAGCAGTTCTTTAGGTATTTAAGGACCATTTTAAAAATAATCTTTATTCTTTATCCATTGAAAAATACTAAGTCATTTCCTCTTCCTTATTTTGTTGGGAATATATTAGAAATTACTTTTAAAACAGTTTCCTTATTTACCTTTACACTTTTCCCCAGTTTAATGCTTAATTTACATTACATTATTCTTGTAGCTCAAGGTGTCAGTCCTTAGTTCCATCTGTTTAAAGAAAGCCACGTTAGCATACCAAACAACCACATCTCTCCATGTCTTTTACTTTCACTTTATTAAGCATGTGAAATAACTTTCCAGTTTCCACTGTTCATCAAAATAGCAAACATTGTTCTGCACAGTTTAGCACTTCAGCACTTGGAATAATCTCTCATCTGGGACAGAGTGTTTTGTATCTCATGTCACTGAATCCCCCAGTGTGGGTGTCCTGCAAGCAAATACCTTACACAGATGCATCAGTCAAAACTCGTTGCCACCTTTGTTATTCATGGCTCTTTTCACTGCTTCTCTTGTAGTCGTTCACAGCCAGCCCATTGACTCTTGTTGTCTCTTCTAGCAGATTCTTCTTTTTATTTTTTTTTTCCCCACAGAGTGACTACTTGGTTTTCTTGTATCTTTGCTGAAGTTTGTTTTGGTTACTGTTTATCAGATTTGATAGTCTTTACTTCATTATTTCTAGGACACATTTATGTTATTAAAAACCTTAATTTCTGTGTTGATTCTTAGGCTATGGCACTTGTCATTTTGTCTTTGTGAGAGTTTCCCTATTTTGAAGAAGCGTAAGTAACTGTTGCCTTCCCAGAAGAAAGGGAGGCGGCATTGGCAAAATACTTCTTGTCATTCAGGATCCTTCATGCCTAAGAAAGCACATTTCTTCAGCACCGGCCTAAGAAAGGCAATAAGCACATGTGCAGCTTCAGTGACTCCAGCGCCCTTTGGACCCAGGGCTTTGCAAAGAACACTCTGCTGCCCAGCTCCAGTTTTCCTTGACTCTTTAATGGGATAGTCAGCATGGCAGCACTAGCTGGTATCGGTTCACACTGCTGCAGCTACTCAGATTGAATATATATAAAACATCATGACCAGACATGTGGAGCTTTACTTAGGTTTTCATTCACATCCCTCAGTTCACAACCCTATAGAGCTATATAGGCTAGTTCCTAATTTGACAGTCACCCATTTAAGGACTGGCTGACATAAAGGTGATGTCAATGACAGGGTAATGTTCTTAAGATTTTTATGCTGTTTGCTTTTAAAAATAAAATATTAGCAGTTCCTCACAAATAAAAACCCGTTGAAAACCTCACTGTATGAAATTCTTTCTAACGTATCTATCTCAGAGCTCAGCTTAGCCACTGAGAACACCACACTATGTGCTATTTTCATTTTTTTTCACTTAGCCTTCGAGGTTAGTGTTTGGAAGTCAATAAAAGCTGGTTTGTGCACATTTTATGCAGGATGTGAGGTTTATTTCAGGCAGAATTTCTGTTGCTTCACTTAAGGAAACAACATTTTGCTTCCATTTTGTTTTCTGACATTCATTTTGCCAGTCAGAAATTTTATAACGTCCATATCCTGGTTTTGTTGAAATTTGTCAGTTGCTCAAATACTGTTTTCCTATTGATGTGACTTTCCACTCCTATGAAATATGTGTGCATTGACCAAGCGTTCATAATATGTTGCTCATTATTTCTGAATGTAATTTGAAAATAGAAGTTTAACTTGACATATATATGAAAATATAAGTTCAGAATATTGTAGATAAATGTGCTCTATGTTTGTCACTATTTTAATAATACAGTGAGGGAAAACCATGAAAGAAGCACTTTTAAAATGTCTGAAATATCTGTGCTGTTTATTCCATATTCAGGAGGACTAGGCAGGAGAGAAGAGTGCCTAATTCATATTATGATGACACAACCTATACTCCTGAAAGGTATTTTAATTTATACAGTTAAAATAGATTAGTAATACATTTTTTTTCAAGTGTAGTCTAAAATTTTTAATTGGCCTAGACTAATGATATTTAAATTTACAGTGCACTTTATGCAGTATTTCTCTAAATAGAGAACAACTAATTTCCATAGTTTTTCAGTACATTGTTTTCTTTTAGCTCTCCATTAACTTTGGAATTTTTTTTAAGTATAATTCTTAACTTGAACAATTTTTTATTCATTAGATGTGGAAGGAAAACGGAATAATATAGAGGAGCTAAGTACAACTGAAGGCTTTTCCCCCACTTAACTGCAGCATATTTCTAGTGTCTAACCTTTTCAATCACTAGGAGTGATTATAGGACAATTTAGAATCCTCAATTTCATTCTTTTAATGACCTGAGTCACTTAAGTTCCTCAGCTTTTGACATGTTATTGCTCCTATTGACTTAAAAAAGGACTAACTGAATGCCTTCAAATTGATGTGCTAGGACTGAAAGTACTTATTGTTCTTCTTAAATTTTGATATGCATGTAGTGTATCACAGTGAACATAATATAACTAAAATCTGCTGTGTAATCTGAAAACTTTTGAAGTGACTCTGGAAATAGTTATTTGATAACAGCATTTCATGTTTAAAGAGCTAGGCAAAGTCCAAAAAGAAGGAACTCTGAAGAAAGCAGCAAACTGATATTCCTCTTCCTTTGTACAATTAGTTCTTTTCTGTTTCTCTGTCCATTTTTAAGTCAGTGTCTGATTTTTGTCTACATATGGGAACAGGTGAAGGAGGGATTATTTTCTAACTAATAGCAAGAAAAATTGATTTTATTTGATTGCTATGAATAAATACAGTCACATTTAACAAAAATAATAAAGTGCACTGCAATTTTAAAACAATTTTTATGTATTTATGGTGTCTATAATAAAGTATTTTTAATGAAGAATTGTTCTTGAAATATCAGCTAACTGGACACAGTGGCTTCAGTTTTAAGGATATGGATGACTAGGGAGAGTTAAAGATACACTTGTCATTCTCCAACTGTATTCTAATTTAGATTGAACAAAACCTAAATCTAATCTAAAACTAAATTAGATTAAACTAAAGTAACTTTCATCCAGTCATTGATCTGGTTACAAACCATGCAAAAAAGTGTCATTGCCCATACCATTAAATTTGACATAGAAGAAAGAAGAGCAGCTGACTGACAGTCACATATACTGCACTCCATACTCTCTTCCCTCAACATAATGACCAGGAGGTGTGAGGTTCTTCAGTTTGTAAACATACTGCAGTACTTCAGATTCTGAAATCTGAGAAGTTTGGGAAAAAATAGAGTCATGCAAAAAATACTGCTGTGATTCCCAGGACCAAATTAATGATAACCCTTGGATAAGTGTATTCAAGCTATTTAAAAGTTCACCCTGCAGACTTTGGCTAGGATTTTCAGTAAAAGGAAGACTTATATTCAAGTTGATAATATGGTGGTCCCTCAATCTTTTCTGAAAATCCCTGCATTGCTTCTTTTTTTTTAACTCATTACTCACTGTTATGTGGAAATCATTGAATAGTGGGATTATTGCAGTTCCAAGGCTTTACCCAAGCACGATCGTGAAAATATGGAACTCTAGAGATCCAGTTGAGACTCCATAGCCAAATGTTGGATGATTTGTATATACTCATACCAGAGTATTGGCACATAAACAGCTTATCCCCTGCTTTCTGAAATGCAAGTAGCAGTTTTTTTTCCCATTCTTTCTTTTCTCAGTGGTTCTACTTTAGATAAAATATTTCTACATGTGTTTTTTGTTGTCTTCAACTGATTTGTTGAAATGATGCTGCAAATGTTTAGGTAGGCCATGTACAGTACCTGAAAGATTAATAAAAGTATAAAATGTAATTAGTTTTTATTGTTTGATCTGAGTGAAAGGAGTTTTCTTCTGCTTCCTAAATAACTGCAAAAACCAACCACCCTATTAAATAGAAAAAAACATTTTTTGAAATTAAAATTGGTATTTTAAACTATTGCTGCATAGAATGCTATTTTTGTTAATGGTATATCTCCACAATTACTTTTTAATTATTCCACAAACTCAGTAGCCATTAAAAACATGAAGACTTTTGTGTGAGAAAATATAAGGGATCAGTTTAGTCTGTATGGAACTGAAATTCTTGCCTAAACTGCTGAAAAGAATAAAGGTGAAATATATTAAGAATTATATTAGGAAAAAATTGAACATAATTTGCTTTGGTTTAAACAATATATGTTTTTATTCATACCTGAGAGAAAATAGGAAAGGTACAAAATGATTTGGAAACATTTGGGAAGCTTCCCATTTTATTGAGAAGTGGTTATGTCATATGAATTAAAGTGTTATTAATAATACATATGTTTTTTTATAACATTTCTTTATTTTGACTGCATTGCAAAGGTGGTACAATGGTGCAAGTTCATGGGCAGATCATGTAGTCAATGGTTCAGCTGAAAAATATGGGTAAGTAAAGAGTGTAGTGTTACAGATACAGCTAAAATGTATTTCTAATCTTTATAATAACAGTTCATTTATAATTGTACCAAAGTTATTCCTAATAAGTATATTTTTCTTGATGTATTTCTTTCTTGACTCAGGACTAAGACACATTTACGTGATAGTCTGTTTTCCAAGATTAACCTGTTTTATTCAGTTACAAACAGGAAAAGAACATTAATTATGTTTGAACTATTTCTATTTCGTTTACACTGTTCAGAGCCGCTTTAAATGAAAAAGGGCTTTTTGACTGATAACACTTGCCTACAGTCAGTGTTGGGGAACGTGTCTTTGAGACCTAATACTTTTTGCATTTAGAAATAATCCCAATTTTAACTGTCCAGCCTATCTCTCTATGTGATCGCTGCATAACATGCGAAGTGCTATGTGCGTTACAGTCTGAAGTTCTTCCCAGCTGCAGTTGGCTCCTGGTCAAGGAAGCACACAGATTTTCCTTGCTATTAGTTCTTTGACTTTACTACTTCTGCCTCATTTTCTTCTTGCTCTTGCAACAGTTTTCTTCATTTTTATTTACTTCTTTTGTGAATGTGCACAGAGCTTGCTTCTTTCTGCCCTTCCGCATCTCCTAAGTAGGAGATGGGCTACGCTGGTGGCATTTTTTTTGACTAAAACAAACATATGGTATAGGTCCAATATGCTGGTAAATACTGGAGTTCTTAAGTGAAACTGCCACAGAGCTACCAAGAACTTTTCCTTGATGAGGACTAAGAGTTAGAAAACTGTATCTCAAAAAAATTTGTGGTGATGTTATCCAAAATAACGCTGTACAGTGGTGTCTCAAATGCTACAATTTTGTGCAAACAAATTCATAAAAACATGTAAATTTTGCATGAATATTAAACTAATTCTTAGTAGTAAATTAATTACTGACTATACTTTGAATTTTCTACTTCTATTTATTCCTTTGTGGTGGTACAAGTCAACATATTTCTTTGGAGAAATAGTTACGTACCTAAAACAGATCACTGGAAGGCTATTAGACTGTATTTGGCTGAATATAACAAACCATATAAAATGATGCTATATATTGGAAAAGAAGATAATAGCAGGGATTAGTCACAGTTCACCTGCAGTTCTAAGGCTATTTAAATAAAATTGTGATTCACATTTGTCCTGTATATGTTGACTAGAATAGGAATTCTGTTTAAGGAATTCAGAGACTGAAGGAGAACATAAATGACTTTGTCAACTTAAAACTAAAAAATTCTGATATAAACCAGAATTAATCCTTCAATATTTTAATGTTTCTCTCTTTGCTAGAGGAGAGGTAAGGGTCTTTTGCCTCAACAGTAGTGCAGCCACAGAGACTTACTTGAGACCATATTTCTTCCCTAGCTTTTTCAACCAGAGCGCTACTATTTGCTGCCTCTTCAGTTTTAAGTGTTTCAAGTATATACTTAATTTGTGCTTATGGCAATGGCCATACTTATTAGTTCTTCCTGGGAAGGTGCACAAGCATACTGAAAATGGACAGCATTTGAAGAAGGCTGAAAAGTGCTTAGTGCAACCAAACCTTTTGTATTTGCTTTTGATAGTCACACTAGATAGTTCTGGTTTACTTCACTTAGATTTAGTACTATATAGATATTAATGTAGGTAACTATTGGGGGGAAAAAACAGACTTGTAACTTGAAAAAGAAACTTACTTGTTATTACTCTCTGTCCTCATTTAAATTTAGCTCCAGAAAGCTGTGGATAAAGAAATAAAAGACAAGAACATTTGTTGTAAACCAATATGACTTTTAGGTAGACCATAAGGCATAGAGCATACTTTAGTTGAATGAAGACTACTGGAATGGATCAGCTTCTGTTAAGGTCAATGGATTTGCAAAATGCCTTGAACAGAAGCAGTATGCTATCTTGTTAATATGTAATTTAAGAGCTTAAAAGACAACATAAAGTCTAACATAACTGCTTATTTTGAAATAATCTGATTGGACTCCTGGCCTCACCAAGTGACAGAACACTTGTTGACTTCTTTGAGGTCAGAATGACACATCTATTCTCAAATGTTAAGCAGACAGATAAACACATTTGCAGTACTAAGCCCTGACTGTGATAATTTACTAATTAAATGTCTGCCATATTACTGGTCTTTTAAAATGTTGCTTAAAAAAAAAGAGGCTAACTAATACAGTGTACCATGTATAAATAAAGTTATATTTAAGGTCTGAGGAAGAAATCCCACACAAAACACCAAGAACCAAGTACTTTTCGAATTCTGGATTTAATACTGCACTGTACAAAGGTGTATTTAGGTACCTGCTTAATTTTAAGCCTACAACTAATTCACTTGATTAGACTATAAAGTGCTCTGCTGAACCACATTTCAATGTTCAAGCCCTACTAGGAAATACTTTTCTCATTGCTTCTCTCTGAAGCTTCTCTATGCATTACCTGATACACCACTTACTCTTCAGTCATGAAATACATGTTCATTAAAACCCTTGAATGTTCATACAGTGTCATTGTTCATACATTATAATACAGCATTCAAGTTGAGTGGGTGAAATATTGTGCTCTGAAATAGCAAAAAATGTGTAATAAAAGTTAATATAAAATTGAAACAGACTTTGAAATATTTCTAATATTTTTATTAAAATTTACATTATTATCTTGGAGAGAATTGCAGCAGTTATAGAATTGACCTGGGGTGGAGGGGGGGGAGAGGATTTCAGCTCTCTTCTTTGAGAGTTTTGAGTTCACAGCTTTTGAATGCTAATCAGTTTTATCATGATCTTCAGTTAGTCATCTCATGAGGATAGAGATATGTGTTGCTGCAGTGTGATTCTTTAATATGTGTCAGTTGAGGATCTATATTAAAGATGCTGAAAGCTGGAAGTAGTTGGCAAAATACAATATACTATAAAAGGCAACTGGCTATATAAATGAAATTGTATGTTACAAGTACCAGAAATAATAATTTAAAAGCAAACACTTTGCATACTACATTATACCAAAAATCTAAGTCTCTGAGACTTTTAAATTAGAAGGAATACCTCCAAACATTTCATATTAGAATAAAAAAAACATAATAAATGTGAATATGATAAAGTTAGTGAAAACTAAATAAATTGGTAAGACCTAAGGCAACTTAAATGTTGCTTGCATTCATTGGTTCACCTCTGTGTAAGGAAATGGTAGCCTGCAAGGTTCATTTTTTGAGAAAATGACTTGGAGTAAAATACTTGTTCTTAAACTAGTTAAAGTTAACTAGTGAAATGAAATTAGTATTACTATTAGCTCATTTGCTGTTTTTGCTTTCATTTGAATGCAGTTACAAATAATGTTAACTGGAAGAAGCCTTTTTCTGAAATGCATTCACTACTTTTTGTTTAGAGGTTTTCTGTGAAGAAGAATTCTCTTGTAAATTTTTACTGTTTTCCTTTCAAATATACAAGTTGCTTTTCTATTCCTCCAAAATACACAAAATTGGGTCTGATTTTACAGAAGAAGATGTGAAATATTTCAGCACATCATTTCAATCTTAATTGTTCCAGAATTGGCACTACTCACTGGTTTTATTGATATTTGATTGCAATAGCTAGCATAAACCTCTGACTGCATCCATAGAATCATACACTAATTTGGGTTGGAAAGAGCCTTGAAAAAAAGTATCTGGTCTAACTCCTTACTTAAACCAGGGGTTTGTTATTCCTCAGTATACCTATTAATGGTGAAACACATTTTGGAGAGTAAATCTCTATAGATACAGATATATGTTCTTTTTTTAAGCATTTTTATAATTGTACCATGCCATCATGTATTAGCATGATTAGATAAGTCTACAAGAGAATCAGCAAAGTGACTGCACTGCCACGTACAGATATCTAAGCAAGCTGTAAGCAACTGAGTTTCTGTAGCTGTAGCAGTATGCTATGTGTGGAGCACAATGTGCCTGGGATCACAGCTGAGTTCTCTGCTTTGTCTGCTATAGCTGAGTTAGCTAGTAGAAAAGTAGTTCAGATACTAGCATGTTACGGTTTAGTCATGCCTGTGACTGTAATGTAGATACACCTCTAGCTATCACATACACCACAGTGTAACGTGCATGTGAATAGATCATATGAGTGTGTGCATGTATATGTATAGATATTTATGTCACATATATAAGGTGTGATAGAATATTACTGCAGCAAAAATATCTTGCTTTGCTTCCTATTTTTGTTTATTTTGCAAGAGTACCTAAAAGCATTGCATTCCTGGCTTTAAAAGAACATAATTTTATATTGTATCTTTATAGGTATAGATGAGTGATTTGGTGAGAGATCCAGTCACCAGTTTATCTAGATATTTGGCAGTATACTGCTCCTTCCCATTTTCCCAATTGTCCATTACAATATTTATGACTCATATTTTAGCTTGCTTGATACTAGAAATCTCAGTTGTTTGTAGACATGCTTATCTATATTATGCTAACAGAGGATCTTGTGTCTGTGACTAAACAGCAAAGTTCCTATAGCTAGTAGAAGAATAACATGTCCAAGGATTGAAATCCAGCAGCCATCCACAGACACTGACAGGTATTACCATTGTGTATTAGCTGGAGTTTGGAATTATGATAATTAGAAAATGTATCACTGTATATTTTTTTGTTGTTGTTCTGTGCTCAGTGTTTCTAGATGAAAAAGGATGCGCTAGGAGCTGAATTGTAGTGTATTGTAATCCTACAGCGGTTCTATTTTCATTTCTTTTGGTTTTTTTGTACAACAACCTAGTACTAAAACTGATTGGCATGATCTTATAGCTTGCTTTTTTAGTCTTGCACACAGTAAAAGAATTTAACATGGGCTTTCAAATAAACTGTTTTCAGTTATTTTGGGGAAAAAATAACTTCTATTTGTGTTGTAAGCTGTTATGATTGCTTACTGTTGAAAAATGTTCGCCTTATTTAAGGATTTATACATAAGTTTAGATCAATGAATGTTGCAAATACTTTTTATTTGTTAAGAAAAATAACAAACATGAAAAATTAAAAATGGTTAATTTTCTGCATTGGGAAAAGAGTTAGCTTTTGAAATTTCCAGAACATGAATATAGAACAAAGCAGATAAATCAGTAGTTAAAGCAAATGTTGTAGCACCTTTGGTTAGATACTGTAGTTACTAGAATATACAGTGGAACCTAGATAGTATGGAATTCTAATTCTAATTCTTGATGGGTTTGAAATATAAAATTAGATTGTGAATACTCATAGAGCTTTCTGCATGGCGGCTTACAGAGAGCTCATTTTCAGAGTGATAGATGTGCTTGGTTAAGAAACAAACACTTATTGCTGTGCTTACTCCTCAGTGTAGGGGAGACTTATGCTCACAAGTCTTGTAGACTTTGAAAGGGGAATAGACCACTTTCCATGCATGTTTTCTTTAGCAACGGTAGAAGGATGGTACGACAGGAAACACTATATGGAGGAGGTCACTATTTGCATTTCATTAATTGTATTTTTTATAATAAATGTCTGTTAGCAGAGATAAACAACTCTAGCATACATTAAAATATTATATGGCTGTTGAACACTAAGACTGTTATATATCCCTCTCTAAAAATCAGTAATTCATATAATATGAATTATAATGACAAAAGAGGAAACTTTCATCTAGATAACTTGGGAGCATAAGCCCTCAAGGATGTTATCTTAAAAGTTATGAACTTCTGTTTTAATTCACCAAAGTGTTTTAGAAACTTCCCCTCCGTGCTTATGGCTGGATTGTGATATTAATGCATAGTTGTATACTGTGATAGATAAGGAACTTCACTGCCCAAGCAGATTATTTGAGTTATATTTTTCCTATGAAAGGGACAGTTTGTTTCTCATGAGCTGGATTATATAGGACTTGTGTTTACTGTTAAAAGGACAAAAAAAAATTGTGAGGACAAAGAACAGACAGTAAAACTGTTGGTTGAATTGTTCTTTGTGTGTGACCTAAAACCACACAGTGATGCCTTGAAGTGGAAGACTCAATAGGCTTATATAGCCCTCCATTTGCTGCGGTGGGTGCTGAGAGATTTGCAGCACATAGCCTGTAACTTGAGAGTAACAACTCAGTTTCACCTCAGGGTTCCACTTAGTCTTCAAATCCTTCAGTCTACAAAACGGCAGTGGTGCCAGAGCTTCATCTAAAGGCAAAAGGTTGCTGCCAGAATCCATGTTCTCCTTCACTTCTGGGAAGTGCTGGTTGTTTTTCCACTTGAAGTAATCTAGCTGCAGATTGTGGCAAAATGAATATTTATATTAGCTGTCAAATCTGAAATTTCTGAGGCCTTTTATCTGTTAGCATAGTGGTTAGTTGTAGTGGCTCCATGATGCTCTGCAGAACACAAAACCTGCCGACTAAGCCATTAGTATTGATCCTCATCGTAAAAATGTCTCCGTGCCTTCTAATGCAGGCAATGGGTCAGATCCTTAACTTCCTAAAAAAGTACCTTTTTATACTGCAGGTAAAGAGAATGAGGCCTTAGGAAGTGTTTATGAGAACCATGTGGTTGCTACTCGCCTGTTCCTCTGCATGTCCTACTGGCTATTGGAAGGAGCAAGTAATAGACAATGAAATGATACTTCTTACCGTGTTGCCCGGTCCCTTCTGCTGTGTGCTGCAGCAGTCCCCCACTCACTGGCAGGAGGAGGGCTGTTGTAGTTCTCTGTGTGAAAAACCCAAGGAAAGTCCCTGTGGGATCACTAATTTTCTTAAATATGTGGGTAAACAAGGTAGGGGTGGGTTGTCTGGACCTTGGTCATGTTCTCCTTTGTAATTTTGTTGATTTTAGGAATATTTTTTTTCTTGGAATTTATTCCCATAGCCTAAGAATTTATTCCCATGGTCATTTTTTAACCACCATGCAGATGGCTGACACCTTTCTCACCTTCCATAGCACTGAAACCTCTCTTAAACAGTTGCCTAAACTAAAAAACCTTCATATCAAAGCTAAGGTTGTGTTTCTTTGTCTATCCACAATGTAAAAGAAGCGAGACAGTGGATGTTTTTGCTGATGAAGCTTCCCATTCAGAAACAGAACTGATAGAAGAAGAAGTGAGGTAATTTTGTTGTGGTTTTGTGCCAGGCTCATTGTACTTTTCCTCCAGTCCTTAGTGCCTCAGCTTATAATTACCATTATGTGTCTCACTGTGGTGTGTTTGCTTGTTAGGAGCTTATAGATGTAGGTTCATGATAAATGGTATTATTCTGAACCTGTCTGTGGCAATTCCTTCATATGCTCTGGGAGTCCAATTATTCCCTCATGAAAGGCCTGAAGAGACATTAATTTTAATGAATCTTTTATCAGCCTATTCAGCAAAGTTAGCCACCCAAGAGACAACTATACTCTGTTTCAATGTGATTTTCAGAAATAAAATGCTGTTAATAACATAAGACTCTTCATAATGAGGCTGTGGTCTCTCTCTCTCTTTTTTGATACTAACTAAAATTCGGCTTTTTATTACACTTAATCATCATCCAGTTGCTCTTTGTATTAACTGACTTCATTGTAAAATGCATGGCTTCACTCAAGGAAAAGTCCTGAAGGGTACACGTTCCCTATTTGTAAGCTGTAGCTGTTCAGTTACTCAGGGAGAGCTGGGAGGAGTGTGAATTTAATAAGTAGCTCCATCAGCGTATGGATTTTACTTTTTAAATTACCTTGATTTTATGTATTTTAGGATATTGCTAGCAAATATTACTCCTTGCAAACAGGCCAATTACACTATGAAAAAAGGTAGGGCTTGATTGATTTCTGAAGTAATGTCATGATTAATTGCCTAAGATAGAAGGAGAGCAGGCTGCTTGATCAAGAAACGCTTTTATACTCAGTCTGATTTCTCCCTATTGCATTTCTAATGGTAACTTTCTTCCATTGCTGTTTTGGCACAGTTCTTTAGGCTGTGGGTTAGAAAACTGGTTTTTTTATTACAAACCAAACTTTGTCTAGTTGGTGGAACCTCTGCAAGTACTAATGATGTAGATTTTCATCTGGCTACGGTCTGAGTATCTCATATGAATCCATCACTATAGCCTAAGACTATATTTTGACAGACCTCCTGAGACTAATAGTAGTTAACATAGTGCTACATAGTAATTACAACTACATATAGGAGTACTACCTCTTAAGATAATGCATTCTGTAAAAATCTAGTCATGTGAGTAAAAATGCTCAATTAAACTGCACAATTAAATGAGTCCTTAGCTTTAGTGAGACTTAATATTACGTCAGCTATTCTTTTCTCCCAAGGTTGATGTATTAATTAATGAAATAACAATATTTTTACCCAGAAATTGTCAGGAAACAGACTATTGCATGGATAGTCATTACTGAGACATTGGAAACATTTCAGCCCATTAATCAAGAGTATGGAGCAAGCCAAATCATACATGTATAAAAAACCCCTACGTTATCAAGAAGCGAACTCAGAAAATTCATCACCCCCCAAAATGTACATAACAAAATTATTTGCTCCAAACCATTATCATGCAGCATATTTTATAATTAATAGAAAAGCCAAAGGTCAACTGAGCTGCTTTTTGACTAACATTACAGGAATTGTGAAGCAGCAGATAGACAGCCATATCAAAGATCCAGATCAACAGAGCAACGTCCTATGCTAGAGCGGACCAACTCCCGCTCCCGATCCACAGAGCGTCCCGACTCAAACCTCATCAGGTCGATGCCTTCATTAATGACTGGAAGATCTGCCCCTCCTTCACCTGCCTTACCGAGGTGAAACAGACAAATCAATCAGACTAATCCCCTTCTGCCCCACCAGCTCACCGTTTTATTTTCCAAGTAGCTAATTGGTATCGCCTCATCCTTAGCTGATCACTAGTAGCACTAGATACTAACCCTTTCAGTGTCAACACACTATTTATATTCTACTCAGGATATAATGGTGTGGCTGTCATTGCAACTTGTTTGCTAACAGTATTTAACTACATTTGTTTGTGATTTCTCATTTATCAGGATTCCTGGATGGTTTCCCACATAAAGCACCTCATAACTATCATATGCTTCTTTTACAGAATGAGAATTTTTTTGTGTTCATCAGACATCACTTATGGAACAACCATCATAGCAACATTAAATGAAACTTCCCCCCCCCCCCCCCAAAAAAAAAAAAAAGTTTCTTTAAATGGGCACTACTAACTTTGTTTATTACCATTTCAACCACCATTTCTTATGACTACATTGTACTGTGCCATAGTCTGTATTGTTCCTGTTTGAGTGCTATACTTTACTGATTGATATTTTGAGGATTTCTATACATTACTCGTAGCTTAAATAAACATAATACAATAAAAAGATGAGTTCATTTTCATCCAGCTGATTTTCAGTAAAGCCTCTCCTTATTTTAGAACTTAAGAATAGGTTCTTTTGTTTTCTGAAAGTCAGAGTTAGTAACCTCAAATCCCCAGTGAGAGTTAGAGTCAAATACCAGTGTCTTTTCTCAGTTTATTACTTTGTTTGGATAAATCCCTGTAATCTCATTGCCACCCAATGGTAATTTAACCAAATACAAGATGAGTAAAGATTGTTGAATTTGACTCGTGGAAACTTTTATATGTATGTGGGTATTATATCCATATGCACATGAATATATACACAGAAAATATTTTTTGGCTTGACTGTGCAAACAGGCATCTTATGGATGTTCAGCCTTAGTTTGGCTTGCTTTTTTCTTTTTCATGGAGAGATTTTTCTCCTTTTAATCGGGTCTTTTTCTGAAAAGAGATTATAGTTTCAGTATGGGACTACAAGGGTCCCAAATGATCTAAAGCCTACTTAGTCATGTTATCAGTTCTTGGTGTATTCAAGGATGAATCTGTCATTTAATGGTTATCGTTTGTTTTGATATGTGTTTCATAGGTCACATCCTCGAACGGGATCTGTTCAGACAAGTCCATCAAGTACTCCAGTAGCAGGGCGAAGGGGCAGGCAGTTACCACAGCTCCCACCAAAGGGGACGTTGGAGAGAAGTAAGTGTATGGTTTTCTTCTTAATGACATCGCAAAATTGCTGATAAAGGTTGAGTATATTTTTTATTTTTCTTTTGGCATTACAGATGCAATCTCTTGAGTTTTTGTGTATAGTATTAGGATTTGATAGCACTATTGTATTTTGCACTGTATTTTCTTCTATTATGTTTTAATATCAACAGTACTCTTGACTGAAATGAATCATCAGCAGTACAGTACTCATCAGCTGCAAAATATGCATGAACCAAGATGGGCTAACTATTAGCATGGTCCTGTTCCTTTTGAACTCAATAGGTGTTCTGTCACTGACTTCAACAGGCACAGGAAATGATCTTTTATATGTTGTTTAGTGATAAAAGTCTGGCTCTTTTGGGAGTTAGGAGCATAGCCGATCACTTGTGGGTTCACATGGAGCATATTTACAGATCACCAATGTAAAAGCTCTGTATCTTGAAACAGGGAGAGCAAGAAGAGCGGTAATAATCTTTAAAATAGGAAAGGTCAGCAAGACATTTCATGATTCATGTTTTTCTGGTGCTGTGTGCTTATCTTTATTGTCTTATAAAAGCACTGGTCAATGGAGAAATTTTCCAAAATTTTTAGAAATACAGGTAGAAGTAAAACCGCATTATTTTATGGCAAATACATTTTCACCCTTCCGCTTCAGATAACTAGACATGCCATGCAAAATCAGTCAAAATGGCCATATGCACTCCTTTTTTTTAATCCTTCTTAACATGTATGTTGTACCTTTTATAAAACTTCTGTTGTTTTTAACTCCTGTGCTTTGGTTCCCTTTTTTTTTGTTTTGTTTGTTTGTTTGTTTTGTTTTTGTTACTTTCCCTAGACAATGGAGACAAGGAGATAGAATCTTATGAAGGTCTGTACAAAAAGGAGGGTTTGTTTTTCACCTGAAAGTCTTTTTGAGAGGCTACATAGGGAAAAATAAACCCAACTGCAATTGATGTTACTTGAATGCACAGATGTAGTCAGAATTATTGTCATAATTATTTCGTCTTTTTTGTATGCAGACCTGTGGCTCATAATTTGTTCAGGGTTCTACATGAAAAAAGGACAGTATAAATAATACTATCTAAATACAATCATCATTAGAAAAGTACCTAGACATGTACCCATTTATAAATAACCAAGGATTTATACTGCAGCAAATAAGAGTATTTCAATTAACCTACATATGTACATACCTTTCCAGGATTAGCACTTCAGGCACATATTTAAATTTAAGCATTTGAGGCTATTTGCCATCTTTAATGTTAGCCATTAATTTCATCAGAACAAATTTTTTATTGCAAATATGTTATAATGTTATACAGTTGCTGAATTACTAGGTGATTTTCAAATAATATAGGAGCAAAAATGAATCAGGATAGTATTTCAAAAAGTTGTAATACTTTTGCTTAAAATTAAATCCCCTTATATTTCATACCATTAAAAGCATTTAAGTTGCTTAATAGCAAGCCACAAGATATCAATTGCAGTCCTTGGTAATACCACTGAGGGTCTATATATAGTATTAATGTATCTGTTTCATCAGACTTTTTAATTTAGTATTTACAGTGTTTATAGTTTATTTCCATTTTGGAAGTAAAACTTAATGAAAAGGAAACTCTCTTTTCTCAGACCATCACTAGTGTATTCATTTATTTGTCTTCATATGTGTTGTGAAATGCTTATATGAAATACAGTCTAGATATGCCAGGAAATAATCACATCTAATCACATGATGTTTGCTGTCATTGCTGTATATGCTTTTATGGTTTACACTCTTCCCTGCTCTTTGCTTAGTATATCTATCTAGACTGTAAGCTCTTTAGGGCAGCAATTGTGAAGCACTGCATATTTTTACTGTGTTTGATTAGGGAGGGTAGCAGTCTTATTTACATCATAGGGTTTATATACAGAGGAATATATTAAATACAATAAAATAATTATTTTTTATAGGAGTGCTAGAGTTGTTTGCTCTGGTAAGTACTGCTGGGACTTGAGGACCTTTATTTGTTTTTACTTGAAGACTGAGTTATATTTTCCTGTACCTCTGTAGTAGTCTTTTGGAAAATCTGGGTTGTGGAAAAATGCCAAATCCACAGATACTGGAGTTTTAATATATCATCAATGACTCAACATACAGTAGCTAGACACATTTCATGTTGAATTTTACATGTACAAAGGTGGTAAACACTGTAGTTAAAAGCATAATCCATAGATACAGCTTTCACACAATATTCTATATAATTTTCTGTCATGAATTAAGAGCTCATATTCTAATAACAACATAGTTCTACTTCAAGACTTTTTCTACCCTTCTTTAGGATTTTCCTAATCCTTTTCTTTAAAAGGAATAATAATTTTCTTTTAAAGGGATAACACTGTAGAGGAACAGCAGATTGCCTAACTTCTGTCAGCAACAGGACATATTTATGATTAATAGCATTTTATTATTGTGGGGAATTGAATTTCACAAAAAGTTATTTTAAGAAAATAAGGTACGAGTGATAAAAACTGAAATTCATTAGAATCGAAAACATTGACCATAGTAGAAGGGGTTTATGTTATTTTTTAGCAAATAAAGCAGCAATAAACCTGAAAACTTTGTGTACATTTGAGTAGATTTCTATGTGTTATTATAATGCCCTGGTTATAATCAAACCAGTTGTCTGTTGTTGGGAAGGCTGTATGGCTATACTGGGAATTGTCATTGTCACAGAACAGTCCTTTCTGTTCTTACAGAAGCAAATGCTTGCCACCTTTCTGTATGTATCGAGGATTTTATTTTTGACCAGATTTAATTAAAATCTTACTGAAGAAAAGAGTTAGTAAAATATACATTACAGACAAAAAGGAGTTGGAAGTCGTCTCTGTTTTGTAAAAGAGAAAAAGAAAAACTGTGTTTGTAACTCTTACAGCAGTCTCATTTAGTCTATATCTATTTGATTAATCTGGATTTGTTCCAGGGTTGAAACTGTGTATCATTTCTTTAAGTGTAGTAGAAATGCAGGGACTCAAGTAGAAATGAGGAACTAATTTGCAGTTTGGGAGATTTTTCCTTATAGTGCACCACTCAGTATAATGTGGAATATGGCATGCTTATGGCTATGTGATATTACAACTGGAAGGGAAGAAATACACAGGAAAAAATACCTCTGGGTAACTGCTATCCTGATTGGAATCAGAATTAAATGACATCGATTTAATGTAGATTTAGTTTAGTGAACTGTGTCATGTGTGGTTGAAGGTTTTTGCTCCGGGACATCTAGGTTTCCCCAGAATAATTTATTTCAAAATTCTGAAATAGACAGAGAAGTTTGTTTTTAAGAAATATAGCTGTGAATAGCTATGAAGAACCATTCCTAACAGTAGCATATTGCCCTATATATAATTTTCTCAGTGTCCCACATGCTTAGTAGGAGAACACACAAATACTGGTAGCTACATTACATTTAGAATTGTTAATGGGCATGACATTTTGGCTAATTCCTTGGCTTCCCACAGCTGTGTTGCTGCCAGTATCAGCTTTACTGTTCAGAAGACTGAATAGCTGTGAAACGCATGTTATTATCCTATCCAACCAGAATATACCATAAGCATCTAGACAGTTTGGGTTTTGCTTTAGACACTGTTAGTTTAGTGTATTTTCACATTAGATGGCTGAAAAACAGTTCTGAAAAGAAGTATGAGACCACTTAAGGTTTTATCAGATTTTCACTACTGAAGTGCCAGAGGATATCTTTTCTTAGATGAACTTTTGCTTGCATATTTTTTAATTATGCTAGAGAGATCTTTTTTCTAATGAACATGTATAGGAAACAATAGTACTAAACTGAACTTTCTTTTAGCAGCGAAAAGGTTATGTACTCTTAAATGTTCTGTATTATTAGCACTATCAACAATAAATGACTACTGAAATATTCATAACTGTTAAGGGTTAACAAGATTTTTTTCATTCATGTACATATATAATACATTTATTTGTTCCTGCTTGCCTTGGTAGAAGGATGAACTCAATGACTAGTTGCTGCTAATTAAAATAGAACACCCTAAAGTGGTCTTGAAAGTATTCAGTATTAGCCTTTTCAATTTGTTGTTAATTACTAATCAGAGAGAATTATTTCCTTATATAGATTTTCCCTTTTCCTTTTAAAAATAAACAGAACCCTTTCTTTCTTCATCCCTACAAAAAGAACCCTAATCATCCAACCAACCATAAAAACTAGAAAATTGTCAGGCCAAACAAATGTAATAAAAGCTTTAAGTATAAAAATGAAGTGCTCAGAAATTTAGCAAATAGTAAAGCTTAGTGAGGATTTGCCATTCTATTTATGCTCTGAGGTATAGACTTTAATTACATGCTCTCAGAATAATCTTGTGTCTTGGGAAAGTTCTTTCAGAGGCTGTTGAAAGTGGCATTAGTGCTGATTAACTGTTCCCTCTTAATTCAGGTATGAATGATCTTATTCCAGAATAAAATTACTTTAAAATGGAATTAACAAGGGTAGATGATTAGGTTTAATCAGGGATAGGTATCAGCCATAACTCCCATTTTTATATCTCTCAGATACAATTTCAAATATTCAAAGAAACAAATACCAGTACTGTCAATTGTATTGTTGTATTGCAGTATAGAGTGCAAGTTGCTGAGCCACTCTGATGGTTGGGAAAACACAGACACTATTGACAGAAAGACATGCTGTTTGTTTTAAGAGGGTTTGTCTTGTTCAGAAAACAATTTCTCTGTTAAATGAGAAATCATTTTGCAAAATGAGAACGAATTTTAATGTGTGTTTTCCAGTGCCCTGTCTTAGTTTGGTGGGAGACAGAGAAAGGCTATTACAATGCAACTGCAGAGAACCTGCGTTCACACTGGTCGTAGTTCTATCATACTCTATCAGCTGTGATTTCACAAGTTTTTAAAAATATATGACATACAGGCAGTCTGCTTTGTAAAAGGTGGTTGATCACATGTATATAATATAGGATAGGAACCTGGACTATCTTCAGCTTGGCTAGGAACCCAATGACTTGGTCAAACACAGCAGTATAAAAAATGAAGGTACATATCTTTGCACCCATCCCCTTTTTGTGCAGATATCTCTGTGGTACTGACTGTCTGTGTTAGACACCTCTGTGCTTGCACTGGGTAACTTGCTTTACATGCACTTGGCAGGAAAGGAAAGAGAATAGCTTAGTTAACATCAGTAACGAGGCTGCCTTAGGATAATACATGAATCTGCACTGGGGTTTTGATTTCAACGAGGAATTTGCAAATATACCTTCGGGATTTACTTGTGACTGCTTGGTTTGCTCTCCTGAGAGATGGAAAAGTCCTCAGCCCCTGAAAGATACTAAAGTATTTTATTTGCATTGGTACCATTTCCATAGAATAACTTTAACAAATGTTACCTGTAACCAGGGCTTAGAATGTTTACTTGAAAGGTTCTGATCTTTCAGCGGAAGTAATCAAAGTAATCATAATGTTCTCTTGGATTGGCAGAAGTAGGAATTAAACACTTCTTTATTTATGCCAGTTGAAGATCTTAGCATCTAGGTCTGAGACTACACAGGACATAAAGAAAAATGAGTAAAGAATCATACAATTGTCTTTCTAACAGCCATTGTTGCAGGGTACCAACATGCCAAAACCATTTTAGTTCAAATCTAGTCGAATCAATCTCTTAAAGTCTTTGGCACACCCATTATTTTCTGTGACAGAAAGCTTACTGTATAGATGATGTCTCCACTGAATATTTTAAATGGAATATCAATGTCATTATTTCAATTGGAATTTAAATGTCATGATTTTATCACAGAATTATAGAGCAGATATCTATGTAGAGGTGTTTCCCTTGCATTGTATTTGATTATAGCATATATCTCTCTCCCTATTAACAATAACCTGTTCGAACAAGTAGTTTTTTAACTACTATTACATGCTAACTAAACCTGAACTCAAATAATTCAATGAGCTATTTAGTTGCACATAAACCTATACAAGTAATGAGAGACGTGGAAAAAATTCTTGGAACAGAGAACACAAAAATTATTAAGTAATCCAGTTCTGAACCTTGAAAAGCTGCAGTATATTGCATCACATCAAAACAGTGTTTAATGAATAACTGACATGTAAATTAAAGCAGGCATACGGTACACCAGTTATTCAGCTCAACAGTCTTCTATATTGTTACTGTTGCTACCCTGGTATTAGATGAGCTTTGCCACAAAAGAAAGTTATGGAGCTTTAGTAATGACATAAAAGAAATAAATTTGTGTTGCTTATCATAAACCGTATTATCACCATAGTTTCCAGCTATTTCAGTGTTCCCTAATATTTAGATGTGTTCTAGGCAACTGTAGTTACTGACGGAAAAGTGTCTTTCTTTCTGAATTCTAATTACTCTCAAATCCAGGTAAAGGAATATCATCGGACAAACTGAGGATTTTTTTTCTAAGCTGGAAAAACATTTGTATTGTCTCTGCTTATTATGGTACTGAGTAGGCTCACTTGCTTACAATTTATACACAATTTTAAATATGCTTTTTTGCAAATAGAGGCTTGGACTTTTACTTCTAGAGAAACTAAAGTAAAACCAAGCAGAAGATGCTTTTTATCCAATTATCTACCAATATATATCTGCTTTCTCTGCTTTGGTACTTACTGTCTGCTTTCCAGTGCTTCAATAATTTAATAAGAAATTGGCAACAGGGGATATTAAGGGCTACATGTCATCATCATTACTTGCAGAAGGATCTCATTGGAGTAAACCAGAGATATTAATAAAAAATAACTCAAGGATTTATTTAATTTTTGATTCACTCAAAGATATAATTTATGCCACAGACTGAGGTATTTATGTTATTGTGAATCTTTTGTTTGACATTTATCTTTTATTTGAACAGCTTGTAACAAAGCATGCATGTTTTTGTCTTGCTTTTTTCCTCCATCATACCTTGCTTATACAAATGCAGCAGAAGATGAAGAAAACAAGCGTCCTGGCATTCAGGAATCAGAGGTCGAGGCAGGTCTGTCTGACCACAAGTATCTATCTCCTTTAGAAACATTTTCCCCTAAGCATGTAGGGAAGCTTTACCAGCCAGCTTGTAAATATATTAAAGTAAAAATCCAGGCAATAATTTTTTCATTTTATGTAAGAATAACACAAACAAATTCAATATAGCAGAGTTGATTTATCAGTTTGTGAATGCTTAAAATAGTTCAACCTACAAAAAATCACCTAACTTTTTACTTTTTTTTATTCCTCTTTATGAAAGCACTCTGTACTTATGACCAAATTACAGACTTAACAGATCTGGGTCAACACCCCTTAAATGTGGTACCCTCTACTTTGCATTGATACTTTTTACAAGCAATGAAGGACACGTAACTGTATCATGACACTTTTTTTCCCCTAGCTTGTGTAGTCGGACTGATGATGCTGCACAAATATAGTAGGAATCTGCATTACGTGGAAATACTTTGACTATTTTGTATACTGTCCCTCATTCTACTTGGAAGACGGTTCAGTTGGTAGAAAAAGGAAGTTAGTGTGGTGAGAAATGATAGATGATGATCAGATTAAACAGATGTAAATATTTTTTTCAACTCAGATACTATGTGATTAAAATACACAACTTTACTTTCTAATTTCAGAAAACATGCACTGTGCAGGTTCAAAGACATGCAGGGCTCTAAACATTTTTTCAACCGTCATTTTTCTGCTCTTAACTTTTTTTCTCAAAGGAGGAATCATAAAAGCATAAATGGGCATTTATGTGCACTGTTAATAGGTTACAGTCTGTTATCCCTGTTAATAATTCTCTGTGCCAACACATCAACTGCAGCGGATGTGGAAGAGCAGCACAGATAAGCTTTTCTGGTTATAAATATTTGGGGCTAGACCAATGCTAAACTTAGCTGCCTAAAAGAAGACAGTACGGTACATACCTCAAGGCCCATGGAATGAAGCCCAGAGAAGGATAATGCACTGAGGGTATTACTGCAGTTATGTGAAGAGAATTAAGTGCTCCGGAAGGGTGGCCCAAAAAGAAAAAAAAACAAAAAAGACAAGCTGAGCAAGAAACACATTTAGTGCTAGCTGGTAGGAAAAAGTACTAGCTAAACATAAGTATGCCTAATGCCATCCCCGCTTAAAAGTGTAAGTGCCTGAATCACAGTTTATTTGGAATCCTGTGCCCTGGACCCTACTCCTGTTGTTATTTAAGGGGAAGGAAATATGGATCCCTATTTTATTCCTATAAAAAAAGTCAGGAATAATTATTGTGATAGGGCTCATTACTTGTTCAGAGATCTGAATAAACAGAATAATTTCAAGATCTGGGAGGTGGAAAGTAGGATTATTATTTCTTTTTAATTGTAGTTTTCACTTAAGCTTCCAAGGTATCCTTCAAGATCTTTGCCTTCCCATTTTACATTATAGTTCAGTTTACATTTTGCCTGCTTTTGCAATGGTTCTGTCTGTAAGTGTGTGTTGGTCACTGCTGTGTGTACTGTGTACTGTTCGCTCTGTGTGTTTTGTGATAACTCAAGCATAGTGCATGGAATTGTGCTGCCCTAGTTTGCAAAATATTTGTGTGCTATAGTGACATTGTTCATCATAGTTTCTGTTCCAATTGTTAATTATCATTGTCTGTTTTTAATGTTATAAAGATTGTGAGGAAAAACATCAAAACCCACCTCTTAATGGGCGAAAAGGCAAGTTGATTATGATATTGCTAGTGGTTTGTGGGTGCTTGAAAGATTTACTTATTTTTGCTGCATGTGTGTGTGTTGCTGAGTTCTACTAGCTCAAAATTAGTAAGTTCATGTATGTTCAATTTTAATGTGTTGTTTTGTTTCTTCATGTAAAATGATTATTTTCAGTGTGGTTTTAAAATCTTTCTTGGGATCAAAAACTCAAGATTTTTGGCTTTTGATTTTTTTTTTTTATACAGCTAACTGTATTACTGAAGGTGTAGTTTACACCACCTAGATGTACGATCATGTTGCATATTTAGAACTAGTGGGATAGTTTCTGTATTTTTACTCATTTAGGAATTTCCAGTCTGCCTTGGCCTAAGAGACCAAGCACAGCTTGCAAACATCTACAAAATTGTCTGCATGGTCTTCCACTTTTTACCAGGTCTATATATTTTAAAAGTTTGGCACACTTTGGCTAGTCACAGGAGGGCAGGACCATTTTAGTTAGCACATACTGGCAGAGAAAGGCTTATGTTATTAGAAATCATCTCTATTGTCTAGTCCTTACTATGTTCAGTATTCTCTTCTATTTGAAGTGTTGTAGAAATAAGCTTAATTCAAAGCACTGAAATGTTAACAGGGAAATTTAGATTTATTATCTAAAAAAAAGAACAGGAAAGTTGCAGTGAACTGCAGCTTGCTTTGAAGTTTTCTTTGTGTTCATGTTTCTAAATAGCTTTGATAATTTTGAAGGAAACTGTCACTATTTTTCCATGTACTTCTAAAGCCATATTACATTTAGACTTTGTCTCATCAGTATCTTCTGTGAGTGAATGAAATGTCATCTAGATAGTGCCTTGGGTTTATTAAAACTTGGATAGCCACTCTTAACATTTCCATCTCTACCAGGAGCTCACATGGGGAGTAGCCCCAGTTACACTGTTATAGGCAATTCCTAGCCTTCTATTCCCTAGAATCCAGTTGCAGAGGGAACACAGGTATCAGGAGAGCAGGGGTTCAGTTTTGCATTGTGTTGCAGGGAAAACCACACTGTTTTTAGTATGCTGCTTATTAATCCAGTGTAGACAGACTGAATGAAGTGTCTGCAGAGAGGGCACTGTGTTGGCAGCCCAGCTGAGCAATGCACTGGGTCACCGACCTTACACTAGTGGCTGTGCCAGCAGAATCCTGAGAGAATTTGAATTCTGGTAGTCTGCTGTTGTAATGCATGCTAATTACCAAATAGTTCAGTGTCTCATACTTTTAAGATTCAAAACCCAATCCTGGTAAAGTTGGAGGCTTTTGCCACTTGACTTGATGAGGTTGACAAACCTAGAATCAGTGGTTAAGTCAGGCTAAATCTGTTTTTCTTAGTTTATCTTCTAATTCTTCAACAAAACCAATATTTTATATACTTAATTATAGTGCCTGAAAGATGTACTTTGCACAATAAACTAAATACTACTAACCTGCATTTAAGACAGGTTTTTTTCCATATATTTATTAATTTGTCTACAGGGTCCATTTTATGTTTTAGAAGTTTTTTCTGTAGAGCTTCTTTACTCCAAAAGACTCGTCTGTGCCTAATATTATTTGATTTCAAATATTTATTACCAAACCCACTATCTCTTTCAATTTTTCCTCAGGTCTTTTGCATTTCTCTTTCATGTATTTTGTAAGACACCTTTTGATCATTTGAGTTTGTAAGAAAAGGCTCCAGGTAATTCTGTCCTTTACTGTCTTAATTTAGGGTGTATAAAAGAGGACATCGTTACCAAAGCAAAATTTTAAGCCTTTCAGGTTATCAGTTCCCTCAGTCATTAGAATATTTTACATAATTACACAACAGCTTTTTCTATATTATGGGAATCACAAAAGCTTGCCAGTTCTCATCTTCCAGCTTGAGAAGTGTCTGGAACCTGTTTGTATCTTGAGCCTATACCAAGAGAAAACCCAAGTCACTGAGTCCTCCCCTTTCTATGCAGGTTTCTGCATGCATAGGAACCCCACTACTCTGTGAGCAGTCTGGATGCCTGGAGTACTAGAATTGAAAGTATGCTGTATTCCAGACTTGTTGCACAGTTTAAACACTATCTAAAGAATTTACGTGACTGAAGTGCAAACTAGGCAGAATAAAGGGAGCCCGGTCAAAGAAGTGACAACAGATGGACCGGCTTAACTGACTTTCAGAAATAGTGTATACATATCTTTTTTGAAAAACAAGCATGTGGCTGTCATGCCAGAGGGAACTCTTATCCTGCTGGCTGATCTGAGCATCTTCTTCCATCTAAGACTGTTGGAATTCCTGGAAATGGGACTTACATTTTGCCTGAAGTACTAAACATGAGTGCAGTGAGTCTCTTGTGTGCTCTCTATTCCCCTGGCCCATTGACTCTAGTTTTCATTAAGAGACCATGAAAGCTACTGAATTTTACATGAAAAATTATATACTGAATATGTGTTTTTTGGTGTGCTATGAGAATACTTAACATATTCATATGTGTTATGAGTACCTAGAGTAATACTACATTTTAATTAAATTCTAGTTCAAGCGAAGTAGGGTTTAAGTAAGGTATAGACCTGTTTGAGACTGTGGTAGTTGTAGACAGGCACATAACTGCAATCTGTATGCTGGGAAATTGGTGGTGGTGGTGGGGAAAATGACAACACAGCAACACAAAACAGTAAAAGTAAATTACCCTTGGGATGCAAATTCTTCAGACTGAAGAATGTACGTTCTGCTGAAATTCTTTATGATATAGATGACTATTTTACAAATCTAGCTCTAAAACTACCAGGGAAATATGACAGATGAGAAACAGTCTAACTATTTACTTGTCCATAAATAGCTTCAAATTTGACTTATTTATACAAAATGTGAGGTGGCATCTTTCAAAACTACATCCCAATATAAAGTAACATTTCTAACACTGATACATGACAATGTGATGTCATTTGTCATTTAGTGAAACTAGTTTGTCTAGTTACTAATCTAACATTTTATAAGTAATGGTGAAAAATAGCACAGGTATTTTGCTGTGGACAGCATTTGCATTAAAGATGCATGTAAAAATTGCATGTAAATTTGAGCAATAAGAAAACATATGTTATTAGTTAGTACTAATTGATATGCTGAAGAACCTAGAGCTTTCTGAAGAAACAAAACTATATTTTTCATTTTTCTGTAACCATTTATTGTATTTTCTTTACTGGTTAGTTTCCCCTTTAAGGCAACAAGTGCTTAAAACTACTGGCTTATTTTCAGAACCATTTTTTGAACTGAATAATTTTTTCACATTTTAGAGTTGTGCCATAAACTTCAATCTTAACTGCACTTAGCAAGGGTAGAACATCTGTGATTGCTTGCAGAGCTTTTGTGTGTTTGTGAGAGAGAGAGACAGAGAGATAGAGATGGTCATATAATAGTAAATTACCTTTCTGCATAGAAAATATTTGCTATAATCTTTTTCAGTAAAGAATAAAAATAACCTGGAAAAAAAACCACCCGTATACCAAGCTAAACCTTACATCTTGCATTCCGCAGGGTAGATTTGTAGGCTGTTCACATTTCCTTGTGTGCACAGAGCATTCCCTAGCACCCACAGAAGAATGCAAACTGAGCAGAGACTATGAGAGAGGTGCAAAGCAGAAGCTTGCATTTTGCTCCACATTTATGTCGGCCATTACTTGCAATTTGCCTTATTTAAACTCATTAATCATTAGATTCTGGAGATATTTTGACTTTGTGTTTACCTTTCATGGCAGTATGAGGCAGGTCTGACTAAAAACCTGTCTAGCCCTGTGCCTGGTCCTCAGCAGACCAGTTGTGTATGCTGGGGAAAAGGAATATGAGCAGAAAGAGTGTGTAGTACTGCTTATCCAGGATACTGGCCCCCAGTCTCCTATGACTTGTATCTCAGGAGTATACAGAAACATCAGTGGTATCTTTACATGGTGTTTTTGCTTCCCTCATAGGCTCCCTGCACCCTTTCTCCCACGTTAAATCAGTACTGCCAACGTAAACCTGCAGTGATTATCCAAACCGGTGACTCAGTAGAGCTGATCTTCTGAGATACCCAAAATATGCCTATTGATAACAGGCCAGCAGGCCAGCTGTATCACACTCATTTCTAACGTGTTTCAGGCATATAACCAGAAGAGGGAGCAAAACTGCCATATTTTAAAAACATACACGCTACAAAACAAACACGCAAATCCTCTCCCTGCCCCAAACAGTCCTGAAGAAAAAGTCTTGATAGTGGCTTAAATATATTTACTTTGTGATCTTTAAATATACTTTACTAAATATTAATATACACGTATTTAATGTACCATTAACTGACTGCATTTTTTCTTCTGACTGATCTGGTCCATGTAAGTTTTTCTGGTGTTTCTTTGAGTTTTAAAACTCTATGATATGTAGAAAAGCAGCAGCATGATAGTTTGATTTTTAGCTAAAGGTAGGCTGTGTTTACTGAACGATACTGCAACAAGTATTGTCTGTGACCTTGCTTGAGTACATTTACAACTTTTCTTTAAAATAAGCAGTAGAAGATTCAAATGACTTTATTTCCCATATACAGGGATCTACTAGTAAAACATTTTAAAAATAAGCTTAGAACAGAATTGATGGAATTTGCGGCTAGGAAATATGATGAGAAGAGACTGCTACTGGACTAGACTTGTTAAGTGATTTACATCTACAAATAATCTAGCCTTGAAATCAATTGGAAGAAACTTTTCTGGAGTAAAGGAGTAACCTACAGTGCACTATCATTTTTGTTATACTAGTAATAATAATATTAAATGAAGATATGTGGCAATATTTTTTATTGCCTACCTAATGACTTCCATTAAAGTTCTTTTAATGTATTCCCACAGCAGCCCCAGCGAATGAAGCCCAGGCCTTTTTTTGCAGAATGTGTAGTTCAGTAAGGAAGATGAAATCAAAACAATAAATAATTCAGATATGTCAGAATTTTTATTGGAATGCTGTATTAGTTAAAACCATGATATGTGATGCTTACATAGCCATTTATGAACAACAGTTTATTTATTTTAGAATGTTATTAACATACCCCAGCGTTCATTAATTGATTTGACACAAATTTGCCAACTACTTTGATGTGAAGGGGTGTGTGCGCGCGTGTGTGTGCTGTTTGGCTCATAGAACACAGAAGGGAGAGGTACTCTGCCTGCCTTCACACTGCCCACACTTTACCAGCATTTTGGGACAATGCTCTAAGATGCAAGACCCAAATTCATTTCACTCTTTGGAGGAAACACAGATTATCATGTCTCAAATGAATGCCTTGAGCTGCAATGTATAGAATCATTCTTTGAATTATTCTTCCAGTGTATAGAACAAAAAATGTAGGTTGACTGTTACTGTGTCAAGAGGAAGCTAAGAGTGGTGTCCTCAGGTTTGCTGTAGCATGTTATCTAGAGAGACAAGAGATCTTGCTCTAAATTTTGTCAGAAAAAAGACTATATGTGTTGTTATTTGTCTTCAGATACTTGACAAGCCTAGTTGCTGTTACAGCAAGGTAGGGGAACATCAGTGCTATTTAACTGAGGCATCTGAAGGTTTCTCTGGCGTAGGAGCAGCAGCAGCCTGGCATGAAGCCTTCACTGCTGACTTTGTACCACTTGGAGCTGGCCTTGATGCCATTAGCAGCATGCTGGTGGTGCAAGGTGGGGCTGGATTCATTCCAGAGATAATGTAGTACATCTGGGATGATTCATGTATCATGACTTGAAGCCATTTGCTTTCCTAGTAGATGTTTGATACAGCTGAGAACATTTCTTTCTGTGTGAACTCTCAAGACTGATGGCTTTTATTTTTTATTTTCTTAGGGACTTTGTTTTGTAAATGAAAACTTGTATTACATGAATTTAGCCTTTTCTACCTCTTTAATTAATACTTCTTCTTGTATTCTTAATGCATGAGTTAAAGATCTTAAATATGTGGTTCAAAACGTTTCTCAGCTTTTGACAGTTTATCCTGCATTTCTAATGGCTTGTTGTTGTGCTGCTTTGTGTTTCAGAAGCACTAGCCAAATCCACTTTTGACTCATTTTTACAGTAGTTGTTTCCATAAATTACTAAGAACATAATTCCTTTCTGAGCATTCATCTTACAAAATTAAAAATAAAAAGGGGTTCTGAAGATTTTTCTTTTGCAGGATAAGATGACTAAATTAACTATGTCCTAACGAAAAAGTGAAGACTTTCTGATAAGCTAATTAAAAGTCTAAAACTAGAAATGCACTGATAAAAATTGGTTCACAGAAGTTTTAGGTGCTGAAAAGAATATAAAAATTGAGTGGATTTAATAAAAAAAAAAAGAAATTAAAGTAAAAGAGAAAGTATATATGAAATCTTTCAAGCAAAGGCTAATTGTGAAAGGGCCATTACTGTCTGTAGTGAGGAGGAAAGAAAGGAGGGAGGTAGCATTTGCTTAAGAAAACCCATCATTAGCATCTGGTATTTTGCTGCATCATCTTGTACTTCTGCAGTTTGCTGCATCATCCCAGTTCTACTGCAACATTCCTTGTGCTAAGTTGGCATGTTTAGAAATTCAGAAAAGCTGGAGATATGCAACTATTCTTACCATATATTACTTCCTTATTTTTAATATTTTTCTTATTGAATATTCTAAACAAAAATGGAGGAAATGTTGGGGTTGTACTTAACACTAAATCTACTGGAGTGCACACACACACCCCTTGCAGGCAGCACAAGTGAGTATCATTCTCAGGAGGGAAGGGTACACAATCAAGTGTCATCCTGAAGGGCAGTGGGGAGAGCCCAGCTACATAATTCACTGTGGTGGGCAGTGCCAAGGGGGTAGGTGAAACAGCTGCATCTAATGAAACAACTACAGCTAAAGATGGGACCTTCCATACTGATGGGAAAAATCTGGATCAGTGCACTTGTCAAATCCTTCCAGCCCCAGCGATGCATCAGATAACTAAAATATTCTGACTTGAGAATCTCATATTTAATATAACCTATGAGGTCCTTTTGTATAAATATTCAGTAAAGTTACACCTTCCTTTATACATAAGACAAAACTGATTATCACAACATAAGACAGGCTGAAGTTCATTTGTATGAGAAGTGAGAGTGGTAAGAGGTGAATGATGAATTAGAAAACTGTATGGTTTCTGTCCAAATATTTACAGTTTGACTAAAGTTGGCTCTGGTTAAAACAACAAAGGAATAGATGGTGGCCCTTTGCCTTGGGGGTGGGGGCAAAGAGATGTTAGAGATATAATGCATATTTATCAATCCAGAGAGGACATGGACAGCACTGACCTTTAGCATTTTGCCTATTCCTCAGCATCTCTTACTAGTTCCCAAACAGAAAGCTGTAATTTAACAACATATTTTCTTAGCTTTGTAGAGCACGAAGATGGAAATGGAATTAGAAAATGGTGAAAAAAAGGTTAAATGTTAGAGTACATCTAATGGATATATCTATTTTTATTTCTCAGTTCAAATAATAACCATTACTAGCCAAATTCTCGTGATGTTCTAGAAGTCAGTGATGCTTTTCACTTGATCTGGAGTACCTCCAATCTGCATACACTCAATCTGAGAGTTGCACTTAACTGCTGATAAAATTAAGCAGCCATTTGAATTTAATGCTGACATGATTTAAGAATTACTAAAGCTATAGAAGGATGGTCATTAGAACGTTTTCTGAAAGTGTTTACATGCTCATACTATCATGTTCAGTATAAACACAAAAAAGTAGCCTGTCTTGCTAGGTTTTTTGTTTTGTGTTGTTTTTTTTTTTTTTTTTTTCTTTTTTAAATTTAACACATGGCAAAAATATTTATTCAAAGAGTTATATTTTTATTTGATATTTATTTTATCATGCTTGTCAAGTCAAGTGCGATTATAGAAGCACTTCCAGAGTGATCCCAAGTGGGTTAACTATTTTCTAGATACTTAGCTCTCAAGAAATTAGCAAGGCTTAAGAAAGCTTTCCTTTTGGTAGGGAACTTTGGTATTGCAAGTGATTTTGGTGACTGAGCAAACTCCAGTTTTTAGATTCAGAGCTGAACCAGGAGCTCTGAGAAAACTCTGATCAAGAAGGTCCTGTCTTCTAAAACTATCATAAAGCTAGTGTGGAAATCACTGTGGGCTTCCTGATTATTCTTCAGTATTTACACTGTTTGGTATATATCCTGACAAATTCCTGTGTTTGAGAATACTGTCAGCCTACTTTATATCTTATTCGAAGTATCTCCACTATTTGACCTAAATCATTGTCTAATATTTTTTCCTAGCAGTGACTAACCCTTAAATTCAAAAGTAGTTTTACTATGGTCATTGATTTGTGTGTGTGTGTGTGTGTGTGTTAGTTAAGAAGACAATTCTGGACTTATCCAAGAAAAAGGAAGCATAGACGGCATCAGTAAATTTTGTATTGCTAAATGTGTGTTTTCATAGAGAAAAAGAAGGAATCATATTTTTGTTAGGAAGAAACTATAAGATGTTATTTCCACAGTTGGAAACAGAATGTTCATTTTCAAATTTCTTATTTAGTACTTACTACACATGTTACTTCAAAGATGACAGTTTCTGTTTCAGCATGCATATCTGTGGTGTCATGAGATCATTATATTGATGTATTACTTGAAGCCTACAAATCCATCATTTTAAAAAATCAAAGCCACCTTTTATAGGACAGCAGCCTGTCATAGAATAACAGACACAGATAAGAAGGCTGCAGGATGCCTACAGACAACGTTTTTACATGTTTACATTTTGCATGTCAGATACCCCTCAGCCTCATTTTAACAAGGCAAAAAAATAAGCTAATATCACTTTATGTCAATTTATTTTTAATTTATAAGATTAAAAATATATTCCATAAGTATTGTGTTCTCCATCACGGGCTATTTCTGTGACCACAAAAGCTGTCATATCTGTGGGCAACTGCTGTTAGGAACTTTGCACTTTGCGGGATCAGGAAAATAAGCAGATTCTTAACAGCCCAAAACAAAAATGGAGTTTAGGGTATTAAATCTGTCTAGTTAATTGGTCTAGATTTGGGTTTGGTATGAGATAACAAAAGGTTTGAAACCTATAGTGTTATGTTAAAAACCTACAGTATTATGCTAACCACCCAGTTTAATTGTGAGAAGATGAAGAATTAAAGTGTAGACCAAAATATCTGACAACTTCAGAAAGGCTAATGTCTTGCAAGTCTAGAGAATGGAGTCTCTGTCTGGAGGAGAGTGTATGTGCTCCTATTCACAGCTCTTTTTCTGAGCGGTTAGGTAAAAAATGCTGGTTTCAGGGTACAGGATCTATAATTACAAGAGAGGTTTTATTGAGTAATTTAATCTGCCTAAAATAAAAACTGAATTTAAGTCAAATCCCAGGTTTAGAAAGTAAACCCAACCTAGTTTTGTCTTAACAATTCATACTTAAAAATACTTTGTCAATTTAAAGTAAACACACGTGATTGCTGTTTCAGTTGGTTTTGTTTTTGTTTTTTTTTAATTATACCTTTGCAAAGACTTTTTTACCAAAATATTGTTAACTTACTTTTTAATTTACAGAAACACAAAGATATTGTAAGAAGCTATAGAATATAGAGTGCTAACTTTTAAAAATTGAAGTAATTATTGTGTAAATAATCTCCTGGTTTTTTATTCCAATTGTTAAATATCAAAGAGAGCGGGATATTTGACAAATTACATCAATACTAACTCTTGTATAGTATGTTCTGTTCCATGTTTAAGATGTTTACTAATTGTCTCTACCACAGGCCTCTAAATTAAACAATCAATCTACATTTTTGTTAATGATAGTACATTTGTTTAGATCAAGTTGTCCCAAATGGTATTAGGTGTCTTACAATGTAAATTACATAATATTTCTGATTTTTTTTGGTTTATGCTAGAAGTTACATGGGAGGACCAGCAGAAAAAGGTGAATGGTACAATAACTGATGACAAACCATTGCCGAAAAAGAAACACCATTCTGAGCCAGGTTTGTCAGGGTTTGGAAAACCACATGAAAGCATGAGACTATAAAGACACATTTCATGCTTTTGTAATGTGTGTGTGCTTGATGTACCCTTCTTTTTTTCACTTTGGTGTGAAATTTTTAGTATGTAGAGACCGTTTAGATTACATAGTTCTGTTTTAGAATAGCCAAAATAGATCTGCTTTTGTAAACAATTGTGTTAGAATGCACATCATTTAGAAATGAAGTGTTCTGGCACAATATTAGGCTTAGCTTGCTTTTTAGTTTTGGATTTTGTTATGGTTTATCTGCGTGTGTAAGCCTCAGGAATCCAAGTATGAGTTATGCTGTGTCTTAGTTGACCAAACCAAGGTATCTGCTGCATGTATGGTGTGAAAGCCATCTTCTAAAGACTTGAATCTAGAACCTTGCACCATCACACATGGCAGAAATAATGTTCTGATGTAACTTTTTTATACAAGCTGCATTTTATATCTCTGTACGTCTGGAGTTCTTCAATCTAAGAGAACTCTTCCTTCCCCCATCTTGTACATCTGAAACTAAAAACTATCACAAACTTTCTTCCATCCCAAACTTAAAGTTCTTCAACTCTATCTTCATTCCTATGAATTCATAGCAATAAGAAGTCAAACTAGTGATAATGATGATGATAATAGTTTTGTTCTTTCCTCTGAATCAGACAGGGAAAGGTGCCAATCATATTAATTTATGCCTTGCAAAAGGTGCTGTGATATTATGGTGATAAGCACACTGTAAGGAGTAGAAAAGGAAAGGGAAAAAGAAAAGGAAAGAAAAGGAAAGAAAAGAAAAAAAAAGAAAATATCTTTAGATTGCAGGTTTCATCCTGTATTTAAAGGCTGCTCCACATCTACTCAAGTGAATGAGAATTTTTCGGTTCCAAGAATATTCAGGTTCAGTTTTGGGCTGCGATTCTCTCTGCTGGGCATATTAGTTTTCTCACTCAAATAACAACATTTTTCCCAATGACATGTTACAGTTTACAAGATTGGCCAGCTGTGCCACCTCCTAAATGCTGTAATCTCAGTTTTAGCTCACCTACATGCTGATCATTTCCAAGTTTTTTGTTGAAGCTCAACTATTGTACAGCTGAAAGTGCAAGAGTCAGTACTGAAGAAAAGCAACAAAATCTGAATGGATTCTGGAACCTAGGAATTAGGGAACCTAGCTGCAAAAGGCCAGGCCTGCAGCTGGATTTCTTGTTTCTTGACTTTTTAATGCGTCAGAGGAAGTTACAGGATAAAACAAATCCTGCTCATCAGTCAGGATCGGTGTAATGTCTCTTCTTTTCCAGCTGGTATTTTAACTATTGAATGACATTTTCAAAATGTAATGCCTGCAGATATTCACTGTTGCCTTTCTAGGGCGAGTTCGGCAGAGTAATATCTCTGCCCAGACTCTTCCCTTACATAGTAGCTACATGAGAACATTATCTCCATCTCCCAGCTGAAGTGGGCTTAGAACTGTGATATAGGCAGTGACATGTTCATAGTTATTAGCAATAATCGTTTAGAGCCACCTTTACATTTTTTTAGAAACAGGAGCCATATTTTGTTAGATGGCTGCTCTTGAGGCATTCTAGATTTTGAAACATAAGTGAAATCTTGTAACTGTAAGACAAAAAACCCAGATAGACTAGAAGTCAGAAACAAACATGAACACTAAAAGTTGTCACCTTAGAAGTGTTTGATATATTAAAACAATATTTATCTGATGTTTAGCTATTTTTCCCTCTGGAACAGTACCACTACCTCCAGGGCTGCAGGGACTACACAGAATTGGTTTGCAAAGCCACAGTTGCAATAGCCAAAGTCTAGAATAGATACAAAGTTGAGTAAAAAATTATGTTCTACACTCTACAGTCCTAGGCCTTTCTGTGGGGGCTGGTGCCTGGCAGGAGCATAAATTCTGCTCTGATTTACATTATCAGTAATGTCTTCCATGGAACGTTCACATGGGACAATGATACACGAGGCAGAAATATCTGAGGTTGTTCTGAACACTGCAAGGAGCACCAAATAGTGCGCACCTATACTCCTGGGATGCTTTTCCAAACTGATTTTCTGTTTGTCAAAAAGCCCTACGTACTAAAGTGTTAGAAGTGGAAAAGTACCCGTGTAACCTCAGTGCAGCTTCCAGGGTTTGCTTCATCTGCTACACGTGGCACACTACTGCCCCCTATAGACAGCCTTATATCATTACAAACACTGCATTTTCAAGGCATAGCAGTCAGAACATCTGGAAGGACGTGTCATAACACTGTATTCACCCCTGGATGTTGATATATATTGTATCTGTGACCATGATCTAACAGTGAGTGATGCAGCCTGGTGGAATCTACCTAAGGAAGCTTCAAATTCCTTGAAGCTTTCCAGTATGGTGTTCACCCTCTGCTCAGGACTCACCTGAGAATGCTTTAAATGTTCTGTTTGCACAGAAAACAGCAAGGTCATACTAATGCAGCTTAGTCCCGTCCCTGGCTTCAGTTGGCAGTCTGCAGAGCGAAGCAAGAAGGAATACGGGCACCTCATATTGCTGTTGCCGTGTTTTGGTTGCCGTTTCCAACAATTTTTTCTGCTAATAGCCTGTTACGGAAGCTTGTCCCCTTTTTAAGTTCAGTTTGTCTGTTAAGAATTTAACCTAACCAGTCACATGGAAATAGCCATGGCAGTATTACAGCTAAGAAAATTAGTGAGAAAAAATTGCTATTGATTACATAAATACCTTGAGTGGAGAACTGAGACTGTGAGCAAATTGTAGATAAAACATAAATAGATAACAAAATTTCAAATAGCAGAAAAAATAATGGTAATACTGTATCATGTGAAGCATTAATATTCAAGAAATATGCATGACTAGACATAAGATTAGCATATTTGTTGGAGGACAACTTAAGGGCATTAAATAAAGTAGTAAAATGATTCTTATGTTTCAGGATTTTCAATAGAAGACACTGATAAAATTCCTGTTCCTGAATACAACATATTTTCTTAACAATGCCTGTGATCTCCAAATTCTGAGGCTATTTGCAAAACTATTGTTTCATATATTACAAAAAAAAATCAATTATATTTGTGCAAAGATTTTGAAGGACTAGAAGGGTAAAATTGCAGAATCATCAGTAAGCATAGTATCAAAATTCAAGCCATGTCTTGAATGTGTATGCCCTTCCTCTAGCCTATGTCAGCACTCTGTCAGAGAATACTGGCCTTCTCAGGACACCACCAAATCAAAGAGTATGTGGAATAGTTATTTGTTCCTATCTAATATTATTAAGCATTTCTACTTTCAGCACCCCTGCCTCTGAGCTATAGTAGATGGCATGTGACAGAAAGTGAATAGTGAATAAGGCTCTAGTCCTCTAATGACATCTCCTTGGTCAGTCAAGGAAAAAAAAAAAACCCCAACCTAGAAAAAGCACAGCATGCAAACATTTTCACATGTTTTTTGCATTTTTATGTGTGAGGCCTTAAGACATGAAGCTCGAGAAGAGGTAGGCTACGGCTAGGGAATGTGTCTTGTACTTACAGAGATAAGGTTAGGCAAGATACTGTTTCTTAAAAAGCAGTTATTTTCATCTAGTATCATCGCTAGTCTATTGAACCCATCAGGGTTATTTAAAGGGAGAAAACACATAATTTAGGGTATCAAGGCAATGATACTCACGTCTGTTACCTGTCAATTGTTTTTGAAGTGTTCAATCAGTCTCACCGTTCAACGTTTTGGAAGCTGAATGCAGTCTAGCAAACTGTGTCACCATCCAGAGATGATACAGGTAATGCAGAAACTGCCTTCATGAGGCAGCAAAGGAAACACTATTGATTTTCCCCTGTTTTTCCTCCTTGGACATAGTAGATTTGATGATTATTATCTGGAAACCATCCTGTAATGGCTTCATTATTGTTGCCTGTTGAAAAGATTGCAGTGTCATCAAATATCCAACCTGTGCCACAGACAATTTCTAAGCAACATTCGGAGAACAGAACATGGGAAAGTGCTGTCAGATTTTAATATGAATGAACAAAATGAGATGGAATAGTTGAAATGGATTTATATATCTTGGAATGGAATGAAGTAAAAATTGAGTGTCCTTGTAATTATTTGGGGAAAAGCCATATTTCTTGAATATAGTACTAAAGTTTTAGAGGAAGCATAACAACGGCAGGTTAAGCACATCAGAAAATGCAAAGGTAATGCATGCTTGCAAATGGTAAGTCTTTATATAGGGAGACTGGCTTTAAATTTGAAGGGAATCATGTCTTGTTTTATCTATGGAACATTTATGTCTCTCTCCTGGGTAGAAGTATTCTTTGACTGTTCCTTGACTGTACATAGACAAAGTCTTTCAGAAATGATTTCGCTGTGACTATAATATTGTAGTTTATCTCTTGACATGGAATCAGTTGAAGCAGTAAAACAGTACTAAAAAATAATTCAAACCAAAGTGGTGGTTATTTTAAAAGAGTTTGTAGTTAGAATTGGGAGTATGATTGAAAATTATAAAAAGGGAGATATGGTTAGTAATGAGGAATGAAAGAGGCTGGAAAAGACAAAGTAATGATGGGACACAGAGAGAGAGGAGAGCACACTTGTACTTCATATAAATGACATCATGAGCACTGAATAAGTAACAAATTATGGTTAAAGAAGTTAAAGAAGGCTGGTATAAAATTGTCAGTTTGTGAAAAGGAGAGGGGCAGAGTGGAGTCATGGACTAATTTATGATTGCTGAAGAGGAAAAGTGACTGGTAGTTTTTAAAATAAATGGGTTAGGGAAGGGAAGGAGAAACAGCCCATGGCCCTGATGCAAGTTTCAGTATGCTGTGAAGGGCTGGGGGGGAAGGTACAGAAAAGGATCTTATGAGTGTGCTGTGGAATCTGAAAAGCAGCAAAGTGGGTAAAATCTACAAAAATAATTACATATTGAATCTGTGAGGATCTTTTAACTTGTGACAAGTGAGAAGTAACGTAGGTTGAATATATGGTATGACTAATTGTTGTCTTGAAAAAAGAGGAGTGTTTACACACTTTCCAGTGACTCTTCTTGCAATTAATAAATGGTTTATTAAGGCATGTTTGCACACTTTCCAGTGACTCTTCTTGCAATTAATCAATGGTTTATTTAAAACAGCTATTCCTCTAATATAATTGCTTCTTCTAAAATTTGCTTTCTTTTTTCTTTTTTCTTTTTTCTTTTTTCTTTTTTCTTTTTTCTTTTTTCTTTTTTCTTTTTTCTTTTTTCTTTTTTCTTTTTTCTTTTTTCTTTTTTCTTTACCACTTTGAAAGACAATATGCCTAGTCTGTACCAAAGTAACAAAGAATTGGATTCAAGACAGAAAAGGGGACTCTGTGGATGCCTATCTGTGGATAGGAATTGCAGTCCCAGTATAAGCAGGGCACGGAAGTAGTCAAATATTGCACTTCGGTGTCCTAGCCAAATTGCATTGGTTCAGAGTATAATTGTAATTTACGATAGATCACAAATCGTGAGGTGGCCTGAAATATCTTGCAAACTGCACGCCTTTCTGTATATATCCTTTTACTGCCTTTTGTGGTTTGAAGTTTGCACCATTCCTGCAGTGATCTGTGTGATCTCCCAGACAACCTGATTCTGTAGATGGTGAAACTTCTTGACATCACTAGGATGAGAATAGATTTAGAATAGGAAGATGTATGATTTAGGATAGCTCATCTGTCCTGCATTGAGAACAGAGTTTGTATTTGTATCTAGGCTGTTAGGTATCTTTTCTGAAGCAGTATTGGTGTTTGACTACCTAAATCACCTAACTTATTAGTGAGATTCATTATCTTTTCAGGATTTATGGTACTTCAAATCCAGTGTGTAACTATAGTGCATTAGCATTTGGAAATGTTACTATTTTGTATTTTTTCCCTTTCAAAATTATAATGTGAATTTTATTCAGAGAAGCAAAATCATTAAATCTCTCTCTGGATTCCTCATTTAGTTTATCTCCTGAGACTTATGAAAAAGTAATGCAGTCTACATGGTTTCATTTGATTTATGCAGTTCCAGAAACTGAGAATATTTAAGATTTCTTCTCATATGTTGTTTTCTACCATCTTCTCTATTATCCCTGTCTTTGGGTAGGAATAACTCACATTTTCCATATTCTTACTGTCTTTACCTAGGGTATATTATATATAGCATATATAATGTAATTGCAAAATTAAATGTATTGCTTCTGTCTTCCCTGTATTTTCGTTGTCCGAGTTAGTCCTCTGCTTGTCTTTATGAGGAAAAAATGTCAGTGTCTGTCCAGTATAGGGCTGATTTTGTGTGTGTGGATTTACACTTTAAAATAAAGAGCTCACCTTTAACTAGTAGGGAATTTAAAAACAAATAATTCAGAAGTGTGGAACAGGCTCTGTATCTATAGGAAGGATAGCTAGAACATGTGGCTTAACGCTATCAGAGAGATTTGCAGAAAACTGATTTTATTCACGCCTCAATGTAGTCGAATACCCTTTTGCTCTAAATCTGCTTTTATCAAATATTTCTGCTCTTAATTATTCTGCTGTCTAATCTTCCTCTTTTATTTGTAGCCTTAGCATTGCAGAGTGCATGGTGTCAGGGAACACCTTATTGAGAGTTAGATGCATTGTCATCCATCAGATCTAATCACATCCAGACTAATGACATGTATCTATGGCACATACAGACTCCATGGGATATTTCTATCTTAAAGTCTCCTCCATGTTTTAAGATGATAACTGTTTGATTCTGCTATTGCACATCTTATTTTGTAAAGAGTGTCCAGAAATGAGGCTTTCGAATCTGGAAGTCACAGAAATTTCTGAGACCTTGTAAGCAGTGGAAGATCTTTGTTTCTAAGGAGAGGAGAAAACTGAAATTAAGAAAAGCCTTGAGAAAAAAAAAAAAAAAAAGTAATTAACTTACATCTCTTTGTCCTATGCTGCTTTTAGACTTTCAGATAGGCATGTCTGCTGTGTAAGGTTTCAAGCATGTTTTTTTGAACACCATGTTCCTAAATGCTTCTCTTTAGTGAGTGACATACTTAAAATAAAAAGTTCTGTCTCAAATCATGATCAAATAGATGGTACTTGTTTTGTTCTATTCAGACTTGCAGTACAATACCTCATTTTCATTTACTTTGTAAGTTTATTCATTGAGAGTCTCATTTGTTTCTAAATCTGTGTATAATACCCTTACACATACCGCTCTCACACATCAAGATTAACAATCACTCCAAATAAATGCTAGTTCCACAACAAAGCAATAACTATGCAAAATAAGACTGCCTATTGACACGATGTAAATTTAACAGAATTTTATTCCATGATTTTGTTCTTAGATTTTAACGTATCTCTATCAACAGAGATCTGTTCTAGTGGATTACAAACTACAGAGCAAGAGCATTTCCAAACTACTGTTTGGGATTATGGCATGGCTTCTTAATGAGGAGGAGATTGATTCACATAAGTGCTATTGTGTTTAGATTAATTGAGCTATTAGTACTTCCTTCTTGTTGTTGTTAATTGAGAGAAGCTGGTACATTACCATGCCACAATTTCTACTAATTCATTAATATTTGCAACAATAAGTACAAAAATATTATAAGCCATTATCTCAAGAGGTGAGATAGCAGCTGAAAAGGTGCCCACAGTAAGAAGATACCTATTATCTTTGATTTTCCTCTCTGGCTTCTATTAGAATTATTCTTGTAATATATACAATCAGTAAAAACACTGAAAAGTATTTGTAATTAACAAATATTTGTGTTTGCCACTTTGATGTGTAAAATTTTTGTTCAGAACAAATACTTTGCATGAGGACTTTTAAAAATGCAGTTATTGAAAAGTGTTGGTACATGTGACTGATATGCAATCAAACACTAGTCATTTGGTTGTAAAATCTGGTTGCAAAATCTGTGTCTGTGCTGAGCCCCATTGACACTACTAGAATGCCTTGCATTAATATACCAGGCATATTCCTAATTTGGAAATACTGTGATTCCAAACACCCTTTGCAAATTTCTTGAGAAGGATTTATCTTAATGCAGTATATGTCTCAAAGCTATGCATTCTTATGGATATAAAAAATAATAAATGAAGTATAAGGGGCTCATGATAGAGGCCTAATTGTTTCTGGCAGTAGGAGTGCTTGCTTCAGGGCTATCTATATGTGATAGAAAACATTTTCAGAAAATTTTGAGTGCTTCAGCTGGGTTTTGGTAGTGGTAATAATGATTTATTTATTTAACAGATACAGCAATTATAGCAACACTATATTAATACAAGCTGTAATACTCCAGGGAGATATAGAGCTTTGTATTTGCTTAATTGTATTTCATCCTATGGATTCACTGTACCTGCCCAGATAAAAAGATATTTATATGCCTTTTCTTTTTTTTTAACTTGTGAATACATAGTAGCCTTTATCAAAACCGTCAGCTTTCCTTTTACATACCTCATATATAGCACTTATGTATGTTCGTTGTGTAAGCAAATTTAATTGCCTAAAAATGCATTCTAAATACATAAATGTTACAAGCTACTTCTGTTTTCAACAAAGTTTTGGTACAGTCTTGGCATTTGATGGTAGATAAAAGTTCTAATCTGCCAGCTATAGAATAAAATTGTTTAACTATAGAACACAGTGGTTATCAGATGAACTTCAGTGTTGTTTTTCATTTCATTTTATTGATTTATATTGCTTATTCTAATTTTGCATTTTTCAATGATATCCTGGTATTGAATGTAAAATGTGGATAAAATTATAGCATATTTTTGTGGTGTATGAACTTTTCTTGAATTCTTAATCTAACATCTGCGGTGTTAAGGAATTATGAGCAATGTTTTGTGACTCATTAACAAACTGCAATTTGAAATTAGACCAGGGCTTATAAATATATATGAAGGGTTTTTTCATTATTATTTCTGATGATTTTTGGAAGAATGCATTTGTTCTGCTAGTGATGGTAGCTTCACAGTTCTTTGCAATTATTATTACTTCTCAAAATTAATTCCTCACGTCCTTTTGCTACAAATAGTTTTTCAGTACAGAGAATGGCACTGTCCCTCAGATGTTCTTGATGTCTGAAATGGCAGTGTGTGTTTGAATGTGAAGTAATAAAGTAAGTAATGAGACAGTTGCTTTGGCATTTAACTTGCATGCATTTGGAGTAACTTAGACTTCTGTGAAATATAGAGTAACTTTTGGTTCTGAAAAAGTATCTGTTGAATTGACCATGAGAGTTAATAGCTATACATTCTCTTTTCTCATGTTCTGTGTTTTGGTCTTGATAATATTGCCTTTGGCAGAGTGTTACAATAATGCAGTCCTTTCCAGAGTGTGTTATGTGGATTCTGAAATTCCTGAGCTTGTATATCCTTTCAGAAAAAAATAAAATAAATCTGTTTTCCATTTTGGATATTAAAGTTTGGTTCAGCATAAATTGCAACAACTTAATAACTGAAAAATCTAATAATAGACTTCCCATTGCCGACTTTAAATTGAATGTTCAGTACCTGAAAGAGAAAAATAAGACTCGCCTTCAAGTAGCTAACGTTCCAAAAAGTTGAACAGTCATGAACAAAAGTATTTATGCTAGTTAACATACCTTTTACTATCCAGCTTTTTCTTCAGCTTCATTACAAGGATTGACTTTGCTGTCAGTTATAACTTTTATTATTTCCTCAGCTCCTATACTAATCCTGTCTTTGCTGTTCTTTTTCAACAACAGTAGTTTAACCACTTCTTCCTCAGCTTTCTTTTTCCTTCTGGTGTCTGTGTTATTTTTTTCCCCATTTACTAACTCTGCTCTGCAGACTTCTCTCTAAAACAATTTTTGGCCCTTTCCCTCAGTGTCAGTTTTAACCTTCTGAATACATCCTCTCACGCCCATCTCCTTTGTCTATGTCTGTACATTACACGATGTGATCACAGAAGAAGCGGAATCATCAAGGAGAAGAAACTCAGGTCTGTCTCTTCTACTGCTTTTCTCTGTGTTATTTTTTTCATTTTACCTTTCCTATAGATTTTATCACAGCTCACCTCACATACTTTTCACTGTCTTCCCTCTCAATATATTTAAATATTGGCAAACTGTAAGAATTTAAGATCCTTTTGTAATTTTTATTACCTATAAACTAGGTACTCTACAAAAAGTGTTAAAAGGTAACTGATGACACAAGCGCTATACCTTAAGACTTCAAACTGATATGATTTCTATCATATCAGTTCTTATTTCCCATCTCCATTATCTGTAAATTAGCCTTTAGACTTCCAACTAGCACATGAAAACAATCCATAATTTGATTTATCTTTGTGTTTGAAAACTGCTAAAATGATTATGGAAACTGATATAACTAGTTATTTTTCACCCTGAGGAGGAAATAATTTCAGAACTGAAGAATGTTAGTAAGTAAATTTCAAACTTAGCTTCATTGAATAAAAAATAGATTTTCTTAGAAGTAGAGTTAATGATCAAGACCCATTCTCTCATACCAAAAAGTGTAAAACGTAAAGTTTTGATAACAGGAGAAAATGAGAAGTCAAAACATTGATGGAGCTCTAACTTAGCTGTATTGTTCATGGCTTCTCTTTCATGTTCCGCATTACTTGCGGTTTCATCTTTCATATCAAATTTTAACCTACCACATTATTGAATTTTCTGTGTATTTTATATTACTGGCAGAGAACTAATATCTAGAAAGGCATCCTAGCTCTGAAAATGCAGTAGTTGTTCACACTTCCCTGCTTGTTCAGTTGTGGTACCCCAGAACTACAACAAAATTCCCCATATTTAAGTCATTTAAATACACCTGTAACATTTAAATGTTACAGTTGTGTCAATGCTCTAATTAACTTCTTGTGCCTCTGCTATTATCCCAACAAATTAGAGAAGCCATTTGGATGCCATTTAGCTTCTAAAATCTGAAGCAGTTTTTGTGTACATTGCCTGGTCCATTAAACTTAGGAGGTATTTAGTCAAACATATTTGGTCTTTCTCTGCTGTGGCTGGCTCCTTCAGAGCTCCGGTTTACCTTTGTTACTACTCTTTCCTCATCAGTCAGAGATTATGGAATCTTGCAGACATTATTTGCTGTGGTTTTCATATAAAACAAATTTTAAGATCGAAATCACTTAAATTACAGGGGGGGATGGAAGTTGAATGTGGATAAAGAAGAAAACTGGTAGTATGATCTGAACTCCATCTTCTGTATATAACCACTATCAGAAATTAATAAACGATGTTGTAGAAAGACTGTTTACTTACCTTGTGCGTATGATCCATTCCCAGTTCCCATGCAGTGATTCTGAATATCTTTCGTTACAAAAATGACATTAGAGGATTTGTGACCTTTTTCCTATTTGTTCATAACAAAAGAAAAGGAAAGGTTTGGACCTTTTTATTCAAGAGCCTTCCTCTGAGTTATTGATTGACTCAGTATATTGAATCAAAATATTGAATCAGCCCATCTGATTCTTGGGGTTAGAAGAAATCAGACCTTAAAATGATATCTATTGTCTCAGAAAAACACATATTTTCATCACTTATGTTTCTTGAATATATGTGAGGAGGCAGTATCTGTGTATTATTAACTTTTTCGGACTTTCCAATTCAAATACACTTTTGCAAGACACTGTTTAGCTTACAGTGTTAAATAAATGTATTAGGCACTGATAAATTTAATTGTCTAGCACAGAAATGTGAAAGCATGATCAGCAATACAGTTTTAAAGGTTATTATTACTTCCCTTAAATTCAGGAGCAATTCGTTTATTTTGTGGATAGTAACGTATGTTCAGATATACATTTGAAATGGGTACTCTCATGTTTTACCTCAGTGAGAAAATAGCTTGCACATTTCAGTACAAAGCAATTTAAGCACCTGTGTGTACAGCTAAAAGCAAGGGTGACGTTTCAAAGGCATACCTTTAGGAGATGTTTTCCCATTGTTTTAGAATTTGCTTTGAAAAGTGTGGAAGTAGGATTACCCATTTGCAGGTTTCATTTAGGAAATGGTTTTCACAGTATTTACCATGCCACCAAACATTCACATGAATTAAAGGATTAGCTATTGGTTTTACGTGTTATTAGACCAAAAAGTGTTGTGAAAACGAAATATCTGAACATGTGAATATGGTATGGAAAGAAAAATGTTGGCATTTCATTTCTCTGGATATTATAATCTTTAAATGCAAAAATGAGAAAATTTTATTCTCTGAAAAATACCTACATCTTTTTTTTAATTGAAAAGTCCTATAAGAGTGCCTGCAAAGCTCATGCTGTATATTTCAAGCACAAATGCAAGTTCAGAAAGCTAACAAGCAATAATATTTGTATGTAAATTTTGTTATCTGGCAGCAGTACAGCTTGATAGCATCCTTAATGACTAAACCTTTTTTCCTTGAGTGAAGAATGAGTTTTGCAATGCAGAGTTTTCACAATTTGTTTCTAAAATCATATTTTGGAAATAATTTAATATATTTTATAGGATTTAAGTATTTTGAAAACTTTTTGGAAGAGATATGCCTGTTCACCTCCCTGTGTATTCAGTATGAGCAATGGAAGTAAGCCCCTGCCTTAGTGATGAAGCAGACGTCTTTCTGTCCTTCAGTAAGATGGTTCAGACGAACCAGTTACCATTGTGTCAACGATTACTTGCAATTGCAAGTATTACTTACTGTGGTCTTCAAATGTATGAGATACAGAAAAAATTCTTAACCTTGCAAAATTAATTTAGCCTTAGATGTGAGCGGACTCAAGTAACTATACCCAAAAATAAATCACTGAAACTATGGAAAGGCTGATCCATGGCAGTTTAAAGGTAGTCAGTGTACATGTAGCAGAAATAGTGCTGGGTAATTGATTCTAGTTTTATTCCAGGATGAGAAGGGATGGAGTAGTGATGCCCAATCATTGCTGCTTTCTAAGGAGGCAGACAGAAGGTGGAAGATGGAGTAGTGGGAACAGCTTCATTTCTGAAGGGCCGTGAAAGGCAGGGAAAGAGGTTCCAGTTCTTTTCTGTGACTTCTGGAGCAAAACTCTCATGTTGAGAGAACAAAGGATTGATTAGAGTTTTCGCTAACTTTGAGAATGAAATTCAAATAGACAAGGACTTTCAAATATGGGTTTTTTTGGTGGTTTATATAAATATATATATTTTAATTATTTTTCTCTGTGATAACATGATTGCTGGGGGAGAAGCCTACAAAACCTAAAAAACCCTACTAAAGATGGGCGACCAAATTGGAAGAGTTTGTAGCCCTGGACAGTGAAGGGCCAAACAATAGAATGGTCTGGCAAATAAACCGTTGGAGAAAACAAGGGCAAAAAATTCATGTGATTGAGAGAGTTTAAGAGATCAACTGCAATAGAAGACAAGGAGCACAATTATTTAGATTTCTTCTTATCTTACCATATCATGAGGTTTCTCAAGCCTTCCAAGAGTGAATCTACTGTTATATACTTACCCTTTATAAGCAGAACATGACACCCCTCTATATTTGATTTATTCTTATAGTCAGTATTCAGTGACACACTTCCCTTTAAAGAAAGGATGCTGCTTTGTTTTGTTTCCATCTTTCTTATGTGGAAAAGAAATTTCTGGATGGAATGTGCAACATTTTAGGAGAAATATGGTTAAATGACTTGTGCATTTCTGAAGGCTTCTGTGAAATTTAGACAGGCGTGTTTAAAATCTGATGCCTTAGACTGTGACTGAGACATTTAAAGAGTCTAAATCTGTATTTGGTCAACAAGAACCAAAGGGATAGGTAAACTCCAAATTCAGTTTAATTGTACTTAGCATGCTAATAGATGTATCATATTGGATGGTTGTGAGGCTCTTTGTCCTTATTTTTAATTCTGATTAGAATTAAAACCAGAAACCAAAGGCCTCAAAAAACAGTGCCCAAAGTAACCATCTGTACTGAACCACATAAATAAAGGCTGATCTTCAGTCTGCTGAATGAAAAATAGTAAAAATATTGGATTATATAATTAAAAAATCAGAGTATATTTGCCCAAAAGACACAATAGCATTACATGTATTTTTTTTATCAGTAAAGGTTGCTAGTTGAATGTGTAGTTCTCCTGAGTCTTACACGCAGGTGCGTACACCACTGTTGGTTTTGTGTGCTTTGGTTACATCTCTGACCATATTTCTCATTACTGAGATGCTGACAAAGATGTCTTGCATTCTTAGGATTGCTAAAGAATCTCTATTAATAGCTGTTCGCTTTTCTGGAAACAGAGCCATAGTTATCCTCAAATGGTTGTGCCTATGTTTTCAAGTGGCTATAGCAGAATGTGAACTATTCTGTTCTTATACTGTGGAGTATATCAGTGGTGGGAACACTGAGGATCCTGCATGCTTGGGGAAACAGGATGTTGGAGAACTTAACAATAAGACTGCTCAGGCTTTCAGAAAACAAAGCAGAGTTTATAGCATGGCTGATCTGAATGGGTTTTTATGAGTACACAATGTAAGGGCCAATTGATCCCTCAGATATTTTTCTTTTGCCTTTCCAAGTTCTACTGCATATCATTCATACAGGGAGGATGTGCCAGAATTCTTTGGAGAAGTGAAATGGGGCGTTTCGTCTAATACTTGTCTTCCTGCTTCTTTCTTTCTTCCTTTTTTCCATGTGAGTGCTCAGTATTTTTCAAAGACCCCCCAAAATGTATGTACACCTTTGTATGAGGCAGCATGGACAAACATCACAGAGTACCTGGCAAAAATCACTTTGGAAAAGAATCCAAACACCATAAAATAAAAGCTGGTCATAATCCTAATGATTACTTCAATAAATGTGTGAAATATTCCCACCTTGCTTCAAAAGGCCTCTGTCCTTTACCAGCTGCACTCGTCTGTCCCTAGTGATGAAGACCTGGGCTGACCCTGTCAATTTATGAACCTGTGATTCTAGAGATTCCTTAACTTTCTAGCTTAGATCACCACACCATCTTATTAAATTCTTTTACTAAGCAGTGCCATGTATTCTGCAAATAATCCAAAGTAACATTGTTAACATGGTTTAAGCATTGTGATAAAAAATTGTTTAATTGGCGAGAAATGTCCTCTGGGTTTTAGTCTTTGTTTAGTGTGTCAAGCTTGAAGCCAAGAAGAAAAAAAGCCCCAAGAAAACCATCAAGCAATTCTCAAATAGAAAACAGGAATGCAAAGGCATGCTCCCCCACTAGGATGCTGGCTAACTGGAATTGTCTTCAGTTTAGCATTCCCTTTTAAGGGCAGTTATTAATGCTTCAATCTCATTTAAACAATACAAAAACACTTAAACAACCTTTAATTTGTTTTCTTGTTCCACATTTCTGAAGGTGTCAGCCATATTCTTTTCAGACTGTGATGTGGATCACAGACTTCTTGGAAAGGCTTTGTTTGCTGCAACGATAACTTTTTAATGTTTGCCACACATTGGACATAGAGCCCTGAAGCAAAGTTCAACAACCTTTTATATCACACATCATCCGATATTGTGCTAGACCTGTAGCAGTTAGGCAGTTATATGTTTTACACTGTAGACAGCCAGAATGGCAAAATTAAGAGCTAATTTCTTAAAAGTGGAATTGGAATTGAATGGCTCTGGAAATAGGAGGAAATGTAATCCTTTGAATGCAAAACCTTTAACTGACAAGTTTTGATCAAAGCACATAACTTTTAGATTTTGCTTTTAGGAGACAATCTTGTTTCCTTTGCCTGTTTTGATAAGATTTTTGTTTCAAGTTTTTGGTTATTTTTCAGTGTAAAATTTATTTTCCTGTATTCTAATAAATAGCATTTCAAGAGAAATCTCTAGTAAGAAATTTGGCTAGCATTTTTAAAAGTACTTACCAAAAGTTAGGGTCCTATGTATACATTTGATTTTTAAAATCAAATGTTATTTAATCATTTGCACTACTTTGAAAAACCAGGCTCAATTTTCAATAAAGTCCTTAAGAAGCTAATTTATCCACTCCATAAATACAATTGCTAGTCATATTGCTAATTTTCAGTGTTTGCAAATATGAAAAATAGAAGCATAAATTATTTTATGTCATTTTCCTGTCCTATACCTAAATTCAGAGACAAACAGGGGTTCCACGTCTGCCTGTTGTAGTAAGATGTATATCCTCCAGCATTAGAGACTGCAACTTCTTTCGTTCAAAGCAAGGAAGTCTAGGTTTATTTTAGGCCCCAGCCTGAGCTGATGCAAATCTTTTTGTTCTGGATCCCAGATGAAAGAACTATCATGTACCAACCTGTTGAACTTGCCCCTGGACAGCTAAAAATCATTGCAGGGGAGACAGTTCAAGAGACAACCTAACTCTAATTAGGTCTGGCTCTAACCTCCAGTTTGTGGCAGATACATATCTTCCAGATACAGTCAGATTGTTAGATACCCATTATATATATTAGTACTTGTTAGATAGACCATTTCGAGACCAAGGGGATGTGGCTTTGTCTAATATTTTATGAAATGTCAGTGGTCATTATAATAGCAACGTCAGCTATCATGGTGGAAGAAGTCTTGAGAGAGGATCTCTCACCATTTCAATCACTCTATCCCGATAGTTCATCTCTGTATTTCATCAATGAACTTCAATATCCCTATATTCTGATTAAGCTGAAAACGTATTGCTATTTTCTGTAATGTACAGAAATGTCTCCTTCATGAAAGCATTCATGTTTTTCTCCAAATTGTTTAATTCTGAAAAAATATAGTTCTTAAATTGAGATAATTATGCCACAGGATACAGTATATGCTTTTCACTTTGTAAACCAAGGTTAATTCAAGGGATGTAGAAAAATATTGACTAATGTGATGATATTGAAGAAATCATTTAAATAGAAATAGACAAAGATTTTTAGGCATGACTGGTGCCTTTGTAATTTTGTATTATTCAGTTTGAAACATTTTAAAATAATCTTAAAGTGATTTATTGATTTTCAGCATTTTCAAGATACTAGGTCTCTTTATAGCTTTTTCAGTTTGAGCAACTAATAACTGGGGGAACCAAAAGCATTAATTACTTTAGCATCAACATTCCGAACCTGCTCTGAATTCTTTTAAGAGGTGATGACTAGGCCCATAGCTGCTGTGACAATCTTTTCTGTTGAGAAGTTAGCATTGTTTTATGGGGTCAGTGGATAATACTGATATTGTTCAGTTCTGCTGCTTCCCACCAAAGTGAGATCTTACTCAATTCAGTCTTCTGTTCTTTCTAATACTCCTTCAGACAGTTCTTTACAATGCAATTGAAACCTCAGTTTGGAGAGTAGGACCCACTATGCTGACCTTGATTGGAAAAATCTAGAGAATTTATTTATTGTAGAATTTTATAATAAATGTCACAGCACTTCAGTTACACTTTTAAAATTCAAGAACCTAATAGAATTAATGCTTGCTAATACTATGGTACTATTTTCTAGAAGTCAATTTGGAAATATTTTTCTATATCATTTTTAAACATGGAGCAAGAACAAGTGAAAGTCGGGCAGGTTTCAATTTTCCCTTATTTTGACAATGTCTTTATTTAAAGACTCATAGGGGAAAGACAACAGACATGTCAATGAATGGACTTCTAGGCATTTTAAAAAAGGAATTACCGTATAGTATTAGATTTCTGTATTAAGAAGATATTTCAGGCAAAGTAAAGATTTCTTTTCACCATGGGTATGAAATAATTTAGGAATGTCATCATTCTATCTGAGCTCAAACTCAAGCGTATTTTAAAAACTGACTTCATTTTCATCTATTTTGCATTATATTGAATCAGTGGTATTGTTATCAAATCTCTTTCTGCTTTAGAGAGTAATGAGGCAGTAGAAGACAGTGTGGTATTTGTAGTGTTTATAATGGTGATAGCAGTTTTAAAAAAAATATAACTGAAAGCTTGAAAAGAAAACACAACTATCTCTATTTCTGCTGTTTTCCTAGCAGTATCCACAACCCACACAGACAATATAGGCCAGGCTACCCAAATGCCAAACCAGAAGAATTCAAAAGGCCTTATTTATAAACTGTGCACAATATGGGGCAGGAGAGGCCAGGGAATGGGAGAGGTTTCATTTTGGTACCCACTGGTTTACAAAAGTGTAGGCTTATGACTTGCCATATCTGTTTCCCATTAATTTGCCTAAGTTCCACTAGGAATTGCCAGCAGAAGAGCAGCCTTGATCCCACACAGGATGGGATGCCAGATCTTATCAAAGTGTGACACATTATTTATGCTCTCTGCAGGAGCATATTTTTCTTTCTTACACATCTACTTTGCTCCAGTATGATTTCTTCTTAAGTATGACTTTATCCTCTGCTTTGATACCCAACTACAAAATGGTATTTCCTTAAAAAATAACAGCTGTTTCCCTCTTCTTTCTGTGTACTATAAAGTAGATCACAATTTCATGAGCAACCCTCAATAACCAATAATTCTGGAAAAATATTTAATTCTAAAAATGCGTGCTATTTTTGGTTTGTAGCTTGGGGGTTGTTGCTCCATATTCATGGGATTGTTTTAATTGAATTTAATATCATTTTGGCTTACAGTAAGAAAAAGAAACAGAGAGTCTATTTAAAAGTTAATGGATTTCTAATTAAAGTAAATTTCATTTGACTTAAAATTCTTTTGCATTAATTACCAAACTTGGATTTCAGAGTGCAGTATTTATGGCCTGCCAAAGTATTTGATAGGGATCCAATGTATTTTCATTTCTTTGTAATAGAGGAATGCCCTGAGCCATTTACAACCTTTGATATGCATTCAGAATATTTGTTGGCATCAGTTAGCTGGATTTAAGTGCATGAACTATGATCTGAGTATTGCTGTTAATGTCTTTTGTTCTTCATCATTTTTTAACTCTAAGACAAGCTACAGTAATATCATTATTAAACCTTTTAACCTGTAGAAGCTATGAGAATTGATTAAACCACTGAAGATTTAAAATAATTACTGAAAACCATTCTGACACATTCAATTTTTATGCTTAAACCAGTAGACTGCATATTGTGTGTGCACTGCATAAAACATACAGCACAAGTAAATTTTTTACTTTTATTTTTGTGTCATCCTATTGAAGGAAACTGTAAAGTAACTATGTCTGACACCTGCCTTGCTCTCTTTTGTGTTGAGCGTGTTCATGATTCTGGAAGTGCACAAAATACCCCTGAGTTCCCTCCAATAAGTCTTCAATAAGAGTGCACAAATGTATACACGAGCATGCAGTGAATATGCCTCTGGATGTAGGGCACCATACTTGGTTGGTTGACTAAACTCATCAAATTAAATTAATTTGGTGGTTTTTCTTCACTTTTCATTTTTAATGCATGATTTATATTACTTTTATTATTATTTCTGCATTTTCTCTCTCCTCCCCTTTTTGTTTTACATATTACTTTCATTTGTTTATAGAAGAAAAGAAAGCAGATCCAGAGAATGGGGATACAGGTAGGGTGACTTATTCAAAATTTTTTCATGTTTTTGACCTTTAAATTCCTTGATCTATTATGTTTAAGCAAATGTGTACCAGGGACTTGGATCACAGTTTTGATGCATTTTGGGGATTTCAAAACAGACACTAGGAAATGGAAACTAAGAAAAGGCTTTCCCAAATGTATTTCCCTTGCTTTTTTTGAAGGAGTCATATTAGGGTGAGAAATGAGAAGAGACCGGCATCAGCTAAGGAAGGCTCTCATACACCTCAAGAATTCTGTTCTGTCTTCCCCACTCCAGGCACAGTGTGCTCACCTGCATACTGCCTTTTTCCTCTCTGTTACAGGTTTCTGACTTCCAAAATCTCAATGTTTCTGTAGTTCCCTCATTACTAGTTTCCCCCCAATGCCTGAGCTGCTGTGCCTCCCAGATTTTGTATCCCTCTTGTCCATGCCTATCCAAAACTAAATCTGTCCTAATATTTTAAGAGAAATTCCACTCTACTTCCATACCCCAGATTTCCCTTTTAGTCTCTGTGCCTCAGAAGCCTCGCTGTACAGCAAACTCCTTCTCCAAACACATCATCATCACCAGTATCTATAGTAGCTAGAACAGTTTAGTAATTCCCACTGGAGAAGGCAATGAGAGAAAGAACACAGATGCCAGTTGTTCTTATTTGTGTTTTTTAAATAGATAGGTCTGCCTTAGGCTGAGCTGGGTGATAAGGCCATTTTGATGTCCTTTTTGTCTCTGGTGTGGACCAGACTCTTACCCTTAAGAACAACCAATATTTGACCTAAAGAGCAAATAATAGTTGTTAGCTCCAGGCTGAATTAAATGATTGCTTATCTCTTTGTGAAAATGTGACTCTATCAGCACTTGAGGTCAGGAAAAGTTAGATATTAACTACACCACTGATTACAGCCCCTTAACATTTTTAGGATGAAACAAACATTTAGTTTTCAGTTATGAGGAAAACTTTAATGGTGAAGCAGCTGAAGCTTATCTTATTTCAAGTCAAAACATGAAGATAATGGTTTGCCTTCAAAGCTGGAGCTGTGATTCCAGTGCCTGTCCTGAGTCGTGTTGAAGGAATTATACAGCTGCCACCTAGACCATCGCAGGAATTACGCAGGTGCCACCTCAACAGGGCTTGTCCCTAAATTCTGCTTTAATAAAAGAATCTGAGTTCCTTCTTTTACTGTGTTTAGTATGCAACAGTAGTTACAGCTCGAGCTGGGTGCCTCTGAAGAGGGGCTCCACCTGTCAATTGTTACTGACCTTTATAGTCTTTATAGGTTGTTTGATTTCCTAATGGCACTTCTGCTCATCTAATCCTGTGTGAAGTGTCTGGGGTCTCTTCCTGATTTGCTCCTGCAGCCTCCAGTCACCCTTTTTGTCTGTGTCTTGAGATGTTTCCTTATCTTCTGTTACAGAATATCCTGTAGTTAAACTTTTACTTATACCTCCTTATGTGCTGCTTACATTTGCATAGATAAAAACAAAGGTTAAACTCCAATTTGTGCAGCCTAAGGCTTAAGATACTTAGGCACTAAAGTGCTAAGCCCTCGCACAGATTAGTGTCTCCATGCAGTCCTTGCAGATCCAAGGGCAGGTTGCAAGGTTGCTGTGCACAGCACTTGGGCACCTTATGCTGGCATTTCAGGACTGCGCACTGTAGTTGTGCTGATTTCCTTCAGCACACTCTCTTCTGAAAATATGGAGAATGGCTGGTATTAAATCAGCACTAACTGTTCGTCAGCTGGGAATTTCCTTGTGCTGATGAAAACTCCTCTGAGCCACGTTCAGGCCACGGGCTTTTTAATTTTGGATAATTGTTCAAGATAAGCAGAACTCCAAGGTGTTGCCTACAGTGTAATGATCCCAGTTATGTTTGATGAGCAAAACAAGGCTTTGTCCTTCCATCAGTCTTTCTTAATTTTTTTGTATTCCTATGGCTGAAGTTTGGGTGTCTCACTGGACATTTCAGTTGGAGGCACAGACAGCTGCTGTCTAGAAGCAAAAATTCTGGAAGGGTGTTAAGGCAGAAGGGTACACATGAACTCGCTTTCGCCTGGCCAGAATTTGGTTGCATACACGTGTACAACGTGGCAATGCATGAAAGTATGTCAGAAGTATCTTTAATTTTTCTAGTACCAGTCTCTGTGGTCTTGAAAATGTGTGGTGCTGGGCTCTGGCTAAGGACCTGAATAACACAAGTGCTCAGTCAGCCTTGTGCTACCAGTGTGAAAGCTTATACCTCTTCATCTTCACCACTCTTGATAATAGCTAGATCCAGGTTACTTCTGATTTGCCTACTCACACTCCAATACACCTCCTGATTACAGGGGGGTCCTTAGTATAGGACTGATGTTCAGCCTTGGTTACCAAAATCATGTTAGGAGCTGGAGCTTCCTAGTGCACCTGGACAGTTAATGAGCTCCCTGGAAGTGCTTTCTGCTCCCGCTGAACTCCCAGACAGGTTTCAGCGAAGTACAGATTTGCCAGCAGCAGTGGAGATGATGGTAGCCCTGCACTTCCACCACTTGGCGTGACACTTGTGCATGCTGGACCACATGAACGGGAAGTGCCGTGGCACTCTCCCAACCTTCCTATTCTCATCCCGATCACGGCTGCATCTGGCTTAAGTTACGTCAATATTAGCCTGCAGCAGCCAGTAACCCTGCACACTCTTTCTGCATGTCAGTTCCATGCAGGGTAGAATCAAAGCTGATCTTCTGCGTTATGAACTTTACACCACCCTCAGGGTTCCCTCTTTTTGCATATAACGGAATTCACTCACTTGTTAAAGGCAGTTTCAAAAATACATAGCAAATTCGATTTTCTTTAAATTAATTTTTATGGGAATTGAATTTTTTTTCCTAAATTTTGCCATCTTCGTTTTCTCTTGAGACTAAAATGAGCCACCAGTTTTGTTTAATTTGCTACAGAGGATTTACACCAAGGGGTTATGTGTCCCATTTTCAATGGCAAATTTCAGAATGCTTGGTTTTGCAGATCGTCGGAAATTGGATTTGTAGAAACCTAACTTTCACTTTACCACCTGATCATAGATAAGAATGAATATTTTCACAAGTAATTGTGAAATTTCTAATTTGTGCTCGAGAGGTATTATTTCATCAGTACTTGTAATTTCCTGAAATTTTGCAGAATGTCTGGTGACAAAGAACACGTGATGATTTCATAAGAAAACTTCATAAGAAAAATTGACAAAGTTTACCTACTGGTGAAAAATATTCCTTTGTTACATTACTGAAGAATGACAGGCAGATTTGCAGAGTGTTGTGATTTCAGCAAAGGGTGATTTCTTTCTTTGAGCAAAAGTTATTTTCCTTCAAAACCACTTATGTGTTACTGCTGTCATTGAAAAAGAAAAAAATATCATTTTCCAGTTTAAAGTTTCTGTTTTTAATAGAATATATCTTTAGAGCTTTTAAAACTAGATCCTTAAAAATCACTGCATCTTAATAAGAAAGTGGCAAATATTGCTATGGGACCTATAATGGTTGAGGAAAATTGTGATAGGAAAAAGTAGCTGTATTTTATTTCAGGAATTTTCATCTGCTGCTGTCTTTCTCATTTTGTTTCTCCCTATGAAACACGTTTTTTTCCTCTTTTATTCATTTTTCTTGGTTTTCATTTCTCTTAAAAGTTTTGATGAAATCTTTTCAGTCATGTTGTTTGCAGGCAGTAAATACGGAGAGTTTGAACACAAAAAGCAGAAGCCAGAGGGTTTATAGCTAACAGTACAGTTTAGCCTTATTGCACTCCCTTTCACTCCCTTCCAGATTTCCTGTGAAGTGCTACAAGATTTAGCTGACAGGTCTGATAGTATTTGCTACTGCCATTACTGTTGTAAAAAAAAAATAAAAAATACAAAGCTCAGAGGCCCTGTGCAAAGTCCTACTTTACTGTTAGATTATGACTTAAAACTGAGATTTGGAGTTTAAATCAGGTTTATATGTACACTAATATTCCCATCTCAGTTCCATAAACAAAGTCCAGCTTATTCAATACATAGGATGTTCAGAAACTTCCGTTTATGACTAGTGGGATTCTGAAATTTTAATCCTAGACAGCTTTTGTGTTAGAATTATGGAAAGTTTATGACAAATGTCAGTCAAAAGGAATACTTTTTAGCATTCTGTGGCTAATGAATTGATTTGTACCATGTAAAGTGGAAGAGAATCAAGCCTGTGTGTGTATAACGATAAACTATATTTTGTTTGCAAATCTTTTTCTAACATTATGGGCTGTTGTCTTCCTCTCATTTTTCTGTTTCTCACCTTTCCACCTCAGCTTTGGCACTTAATTCCTTATGATTTTACATAGTAAATTGTAGTGTTACAGTACCAGTTGGTTGAAACCAGCTGCTGCCCGAGTCATAAGTAAGAACCCATCCCTAACGGAGACTAATCAAGTATTTGCTCCAAGAGTAATGAATCCTGAAATCATTCTTGAAGTTGCGTGTCATTTGAATGTAATAAGCTGATGCCACTGGGTGGCTCTTTAACATTCCTTTAGATATCTTTAAATTGTTTTGAGCATACTAAGAATATGCTCAAATGGTAAACGGAAGGTCTGCTAGCCTGTGGCTGTTACTTCATTAGTAATTTGGCATACCACACTATAACAAGTGCTGAACCAGGATCTCCACCCAACATAAGCACGTTGTCTTTGCATTCCTTTTTTAAAATGAAAGACTAGTTTCTCTTGACTCTTTTGGAAATAGTAAAATTCTGTTCTGTGGAAACATTGTGCTTCATTTACATTCATTTATTCCACAAAGTTAGTTTCATTTGAATTGTGTAGATAGGACAACAGTTTTTAAGATTCTGCTGAAATACTTATCTACTATTTTCCTCCTCTTACAACTTTTCCATTTGCTGCACAATTGTAATTCAGAAAATAAAATTATATATACCGTAATTTAAGTAAATCAGTTTTCATCTCTTTTTGTTAAAACTTACATGAGCATAACTTTAAAATTTGAATTGACTGCTTGTGTATTTATTTATTTATTTTCTTTTAACTTAACAGGTGCAATGGATGTAGAAGAGAGGAATCGCCAAATGAAAATGAGCAAGTACAAACAGGTAGCAGGATCAGATTCCAGGCTGGAACAAGATTATCATTCTAAGGCAAGGGAGTTTTGTTTTGAAAAGCAACAACATATGCTAAACTGAAATAGCCAATATCCTTTCAGAAAGTGATAGATGAGTGGGAGGTTGTTTCTTCAGTAAAAGTTTCTTCTGTGTCTATAACAAGATTATTGGAAACATGCAGCAAAATCCCTTAACAGAGTTGTCTTGATTATTAAAATTTAAGGAGGGTAAGTTAAAGAAAATAAAAGTGGCAGTGTAATTATCCATTGGAATGAACAATAGGGACATGACTTAAAAACTCAGAAAGAAGGAAAAAAGAGGTTTTTTGAGTGACAGATGGAATGACAGGTATTGAAACCTGTTCATGGCTTTCATATAGTTGAACACAGGGTTATCTTGATCTATTGAAAACTGGAAGATGTAGTGTTACTTAGTTTAATAGTGGCAGTTTCTTGGAAAGGTATTTTGTACATGAACAAAAGCTTCTATCCCAGCTGTGGCAATTTGCCAAAGATCTGATTCGTTATGTAGTAGTATAGCCCCAAATCTACTATCCAGAATTTCCTGCTATATGGAACAGGGTCATGTCATGTACAGTGTGTTAATTAAAATAATCAAGGTATTTTCAATTTAAACTTCTATTATACAAAAATAATTCAGTGTCCTCTAAAAGACTTCATTAATTGAGGTCAGACTGCAAGTGGAAAACACGAGACTTCTGACCTATAAAAGCTGGCTGAGGAAGAGAAGTCTGTTTTAGTCTTCTGCTTCCAGGATGTAGTTCCTTGCTGCAAGGACTGGCAAAGTTACTCTAAACTGAGCCATTAATATTCAAAGACAAAGAAATCATCAGATTTTCAAAGTATTTTCAGTTTTGCAGATAATGTAGATGAATGTACATTTCAATGTGGGAAAACAGGAAGAACTTTAGTGAAGCCCATGACAAAATGAAAAACCCTATTAATGAAAATAGTTAGAACGGACAAAGCAAAAAGAAAACAGTGAAAATGGCTTAAAATATTTTAAAAACTCTGTAGAAGTGCTGCATGATTATTTGGGTATTTTACAAATGTAGGGTTTACCACAGAAGGCATAGGAATTTTTATTAACGTGTAGGAGGGATTTGGTGTATTGTCATGTTTAGATGCTTCTTTTATGTTGACACCGATGGCAAAATTATACTCGCATGTGTCATTGTTGGCTTTGAAAGGTGTTACCTTTTAGAGATGAGCGTAATACTGTGAGCAGACCTCCTCGTAAGTGTTATGATTGTATGTACCACAAAAATATTACTTTATGTATTGTATGTATAACCAGACTTATTCTGCTAACTTTCCTGCTCCCTCAACGCTTGACTGAAATTTGAGTCAGAAGTTAGGACTGGTATGGAGTAAAGAGAATAAATGGGCTCTCATGTGAAGGAGCTGGATAGAATATAACTACACAAGGAAACATTTCCTACCCTTGTTTTTCCATTTCACCTACACCATATTATTGGGCCTCACTCTACATCTTTTATCTTTTTTATTAAAACTTTACCTTCAGTATTATTGGAATGTATTAAAGAGGAAAACTATAAATGGAATTATTTTATGAATATGGTGATTTATTTATTGCACACATCGAACAAATTTTCTCCAGAAATAAACAGTTAATTTACTCTTCTGCCAAAGTGTAGTTGCAGTATTTGAAAATGAGTTATTTATTCCATCAATGAACTTGTGGAACTAGGCAACGAATATTCACATATGTATTAATTCGAAATGCAGTCTTAAAATGACACTTAAAATGGTGTAATGTCAAAGCCATATAAGAACCGTAACTCTCATAAACCATATGAGAGTTCCATCTTCACTTTTTTACTACCACTGGTTCAATTCCCCTTAATTAAGTGCTTATATTATCTAGAGACAGAAAATGAGTAAGTACAATTTATCTACCTGGTTTCTACAAAAAAATATTCTGGAATCATGAACTGAAACACATCTTTCAAGTGCTGACTGAAATATGTTCTGTGTGGTACATGATGACTGATTTTTTTAAACCTGTCAGCTAGCACAAGCAGGCAGTCAAGCATAACATGCCTGAGAAAAATGTCATTGAGTAGGCACTAAGTGACATTCAGGAAAAGTAGCACATGGAATTTTCTTTTACCTTTCTGTTCTATTTCTTTCTTTAAATGGAAGTCAACAGCAACTGTATGTCTCTCATGATTACTTTAAGTTAAGAAAAAATATCCTTCCTTGCTGAGAAAGCAAAATTTATAACAGTAAAAGTTACATTAAATTTTAAAATATGAAAATAGACATCAAGCATTATACCTCTGGGTATGTTTTGTTCTACTTCTGGAAGTCAGCACAAGAAGCTTTAGAGGAAAGTACATACAATTCTATGGTACATAGTCATACATTAAGAAGCTTGTGGCAAAGTTTACTTCCCGACATCTGTATTCTTAGAAGCTGCTGAAATATAAAATTGATTTTCCCTTAGATTTTTTCTCATGATTGTTAAAGTTCCAGATTGTATTTTTATTATTCGTATACATGCCTCATTATTTTTTGAAAACTAAGTATTCCATACTATTTTGTATACATGAGCTTGGAAGGTACTATATTGTGTAGTAGAGTTATTTCCTTAAGTGCAGAAGTTGCTGAAGTATGATTTCAGCACAGATACAAGGAAAGCAAGCAATATATTTGGTTTTCATATTTACATCTAAGGAGACATGAGAGGAAAAACTGTGTGGGCATTAGATAGAAGTATTTCTGGTATTGGAACAATTATTTCTGAATATTGAGTACTAGTAAACTTGTACTAAAGTCTGAATTGCAGTGCTGGTAGATGTTGACGTGCAGGAAACCCTGAGTTTTGGTAATGCAGGAAAGCAGCACAGTAGCACGAGTGTTCCACCAGGGGGGAAACAGCAATTTACCATACAGTGGGTCTGCAACACTGCTCTGGTTTACATAATTTTCTTCAAGAATCTTTATAGGACTGGTTTAGAATTTTGCATAAAAACTAAGTGTTTCAGTTCTTAAGTGCTTAAGCAAGATGCATTGTGAGGAGGAAGGGGCTGAGGTGGGAGCCCAGAGAAGCTGAGCGAGCAGCCTGCTGGGTTCATTTTGTTTGCATTTGGTTGAACTGTTGGAGTTCAGTTCCCATACTACCTCATACAACCTCTCTAGAGCTCTCTGCCTTGTTTCATGCTTGGTGCTGCTGCAATTAGCTCCTCTGGCAAACAAATTGATAGTGCTATGCTTGGTGAGTAACTCCTGCCCCTGGCCATGCTCACCACTGCTCAGATTCAGGAATCCCTGCGAAGGATAAAAGATGCGAGGAATCATGCCATTCCTCTCTCCTTGCCCCATGACTGGAATGTGCCCAGTGGATGGACTGGGGAGAGTTGAAAAGCTTTATTCTACTGAGAAAAGAGACAAAAGGTACTTCTTGTATGCAGAGCCCTAGAAGTGTTTTCAATCAATGTGAAATGAATGTAGAATCAAGAAAGAATTAGAGAACTCCATCAACTCAGGCCATACTAACCACCAGAAAAGGGCTTGAGTAACTTAAAACATCGAATGCCAAAGTAAAGGGGACTGGATTTATGTAGGAGTTAGAATAGTGAAAAATGCTTGTTTTCTTTAGGAACAAAGGTGAAGCAGAGACTGGCAACTAGCTGACACACATTTAAACCTCAAAGTATCATAAGGCTTATTTTATTTGTTTTATTAGGAGAAAATAATGACCTACAAAAAGGCAGAGAAATCCAGTTATATAATACAGCAATTAGTAATAGTCAGTAATGTAGTAATTAGGAATGTAACACATTAGAGCAACAAGTAACAAAGTTGGGGTAAAAGAGGTAAACCACCAGATAAAAACTCAAATTTTTGCAGAACTGGTGACAAGATTATTTAGCCAAATGTAGAAGAGAATATCAAATACAGATTAATACAGCACACCAAAGAGGACTTGCCAACTCCCCCCTTAATGATTCATATTGATGATAAGACTGAAACTTCCTATATCATCAGCTGTATGTAATGCTGCATTCCCTGCTAATCAACCACAATTCAGGTTTTAGGTATGAGCATAATTCTCTGTGTTTGGTGTAAGATACTTAGGTATGAGCGTAATTCTCTGTGTTTGGTGTAAGATACTAGCAATATCAGCATACTAGCATGCTACTTGGTGATCTTCTAACCTGTTAGCAAGATCAAGACAAACTGAGCTGTGGAAAAGAAGAGTTAAGCCTGCGCTCAGTTGATTTGGATAGTCTAGATGCAGCTGAAATGCCTTTGGAGCATACAGACCCTGAAAAGCTGCAGTTCTTCAGGCTGAGACACTTTGATTCAGCAATGAATCAAGTACTACCTTGTGGGTTACCTGTGTGAGAGAATGTGCAAAAGGTAAGAGCTGTAACACTGGAGGTGGAACAGGTTGAGTTTGAATACATTGAAAGCAGATCTCCTTAACTCTCAGTCTTGTCACAATGTGCAAAAGTGTCCAAGAGCTGCCTTTTCCCTCTGAAACCTGCAGTAAGTAGTTGTGTCATTGGTACAGCTACATGTGGTATCTTTTGACCTGTGTTGTTGATTGAAACATTTAATGGTGTTTTGAGAATGCTTTTGTCTCCTTAAAAATCAAAGCAGAGCAGTACACAGAGCAGCAAAGATTGCTAGCAGAAACACTTGCCACTTTTCCTCTTGAAACCCTGGCAGAGGGGGAGTTTAACAAACATCCAAGCTAACAGGACGATGACATTGTTGATATTTTTGCTGTATATAAGCTGTCGTTGATTGATACTGGTTTCAAATTGGCAATTGTTTTTGAAAATTTAAGCTTAGAATTTGGGAGCTCTGAAAAGATCATGATATGCCCAATAATAATTTGATAATTTAGAATAATTATGAATATACCTCCTTGATCCTATAATAGTTTCTTACAACTTCCGTTGTTAAGGATGTGACTAGAAATATTCAAAATAATAAAAAATGGAGGCTATGTTAGATATCCATATTCCCTCAAAACAGGGCAGAAATTGCATATGTTTTGTATACCTTTCTTTTTAACATACCAGATTAAATTTTAAAATTTTAGATATCTGAGTAAAACCTGGAAAGATTAAATAATTAGACTAGAGCTATGCTAAAAAATAAAGAAGGCAAAAATACACACACAGATTTTCCATGCATTTAATTTGCATAAAATACCTGTAAAACTAAGGGCCTAACCAGTAGAATTTGATAGACATATAAATGGAATTTACTGTGCGTAGTTTTACAGGGTCCCTTTATCTTCCCCTTCCCCACTTCCACGCCAATAAACTCTTTGTTTCAGGAGAAAACCAAACACCAATTAAGCTAACAAATAATTTTCCATATGAGGAAACCATTTCTTTTCTGTCCCAAGGCTTTTCTGCTCTCCTATGGACTAGTCAATAATTGTATTTTTGGACAAAAGACTTGATAGCTAAACCAGCTGTCTGGGCTGCAAGGACAGGTCCTGTCACTCTCCACAGCCTGTGAGTGCTCAGGTTGCCCACTCTATCATGATCATTTTTGATATGCAAGGAATGTTACTACTCAGTGGCAGAAAGAATCTCTCTGGCCCATAGTGCTGATAGCATTTATATTTTTCAATCAAGTATTTTATTGTATTTTTAATATAAAAAGTTTGTGGAATAAATTGCTAATGTTGCAGTTCTGTTTGCTATAAACGCAGGGTTTAAAACGCAATTATATACTTTAAAAAGTAGCTAGATGAAATAAATTCAGAATTCAAGATCTGAGCTCTATACACATGATAATAGAAAACATCTCTTCTTTTACCAAACTGTATTTTCCTGAGGGGTTAAAAGTAATTTAGTGAGCTTGAATAGATGTGGATTGGTGTGATTTCTAGTATTTTCTTCTTTAGTCAGATATGCAAACTCCCAGAAAAGTTTTCTGTTGCTGTCATTTTTCTTTTTTATTTAATTCAAGTTGTTCTTTAATTTAGTTTGGTTTTGATGCTTTTCAAATTTATTTTTTAATCTTAAGTATCCATGTCTCTATTAGAGATTTAGGGTATTCTTAAATGTGATACTGTGTTTAACATAAATACTGCATTAACATATCATGATTACAAACATCTGAAAGCAGACTGATACTGGCTGTCTTTATCTGTCAGTGGGTCCTTTCTGTTGTCAGCCATTTCCTTAGCTCTTGTGTAAGCTTCTATTACTGATCGTATATCTAGAAAGCAGAGGTTAACAACATTGTAAAACGTTGTTTAAAGGACCTTAAAATTTTACAGTGAATCTCACAGAAGAAAAAATGACGCCTGAAAATAAAAAAATAAAATCATCAGTCTATTTTGGCTCTGAATATTCATTAGTTATTGGAGTTTATTGGAAAAAGGGAACTTTCAAAATAACTATGCTTTTTCATTTAAAAAAATAATAATACTATGTGCAACACAGTCTTGAGATTTACTCTTACAGCAATGAGTTAAATATTCTTTTGCAAAAAGCAAATATTTTCCAGAGAAAAATCATTTTTTCAAACACATATATACCAAATATACGTCAAAATGTGTATCAAAGGTTTTCTATCATAGCCAGATTCAATGAAGTACTTGCAATCATTCCATTTATAATCACATTGTAAAATCATCTGGGTGCTGTTTTGACCAACTTCCAGCCAGAGCAATCACTGCAATTTATCTTAAATCCTTTTATCCTTTTTGTAACAGAAGATATTTTCCTTTCAAAACTGCTTTGTACATAGATGTGAATAGCTGAACTGTTAGTCTATTTTGGTTTATATTTCTGTTTACAGCTTTTATCTGGATTTAAGCTGTAAATTCCAAGATGCTATTGAACTGAGTAACAATTAATGTATAAAATAGTGTGACTGTGCTCAAGTTAATTATCTAAGATGTACTGAAACTGATGGTATGCTGATAATACATGAGAAAATCTATGGAAAACAAGAAAGAAAATTAACTGGGAAATATGTACTAAATATCTGGATGCCAAAGTGTGACATTCAAAAACAGAGAATATATGAAGTTAGTTGAGTTGCTGCAACAGTCAGAGAGCTCCAAGAAATGAGAATGATAATCCATGATAACATGAAACACACCGGACTGTAGTTTGTGCTACTTAATTCTGTGCCAGGCCGAATAGGTGCAAAAAAGATGTTATTCACATTTGAAAGATATCAAGGATAGAGCAGTGGTTCCAGCCAGATGGAAACAAGATTGCTAGATCAATTTGCTAGGCTACTGACCATGAAAAACCAGGGAAAGTGCGGCACACAAGTAGAAAGGATAGACCTGAAGTCCCAGTGCAGTGCTCACACGGAGCCTGCTTAAACACGTAGGATTCAAAATGAAGAAGCAGGAGCTTTGCCTGCCTGCTTCCCAGGGGTGGTTCGGAGGCCACCGGGCACTATTAGACTTGGAGGCAGGGAAGATGGGTGGCCCCTGGCCTCGTGCGCATCCTGCAGCAGCTCCAGAGGGTACCCCGGGGCGGCCAGCAGTGAGCCACTCCCTGGGGCTCAGCTGGGTATTCCTCAGATGGAGGATTCACCCAGAGTTCACTGTTATAGTTTGTAATTCTGACTGTAACGATGAGGCCTGTTAAGTGGTTTTACCAATGTGGATGTTTTCTTTGGTTCAGTCTCTGGGAGTGCTCATCTTTTTTAATGGGTTGTTTTATTTTTTTTTTTATAGTAGTCCCAAAGTTATCAGCGGAGATTTTGCCAGTGTATCAACTTTTTCCAAACAACAGATTTGTGGTTTTGAGGAATTTTTGCCATCTGTCATGCAAGAAAAGATCTATATACTCGATCAGACTTCCCCAAGGCACTGCATATTTTTTGGTTCTTTTTTTATTTTTTGTTCAGTATCTTAACTACATAATCGCTTGCAATTAATTATAGCGAATATAACTATGACTTCAAGCATCTGTATTGCAACTAGTGTATATGAAGGATTTGGATGGATATGTAACACACCACTGTTATTCTCCAAAAGCTCATTGTGCACAATGGAGCTAATCAAAGTAGGGTCAGGACCTTGGAGCCTCCATGTAGGGAGGTTGTGCTTTTGTAAAGCCTTCAGCAACACTTCTACTGAGAATGTTACGGAAACATGAAATTACCTCTGTGGCCCTTCTAACCTATGGTATTTCTGACTGTCAGTTCTTGGAAGTAAAGACTTCGCTTACAAGAATTAATACTGATTTAGTGTTAGGCAATAGACTATTTTCTTTATTATCATCCTGCAGATGAAAAACATTGTTTTACTAGAGATTTCACTGACACTCTGGAATCAGCAAAAAAATAACAGGAAGAAAAAAAAAAAAGCAGTTGTAAAAATTTAATCCTTACTTCTGAACAGAGTAATGATGTACCCATAAAGTGTTCATTTTTGTAATACAAAAAATAGGATATTAAAATTATTGCAGCAAACTTATTCAAATAGTAGTATTCCAAGATAGTAAAAAATGAAATTTTAGACAAAATTATCTAATAAAGGTAAAGACTGCATAAACAAAACCTCTTTCTTTCCCCCTAAAAAAGCAACTTGCCATACGTCTTTGCCTTGAATATATACAGATATTTTGTCTAATAACCTTAAGTATGATGATGAAAAGAAGTTTGGAAACTGCTTCTTCCAGAGTCAGTTTATGTTGAGGAAAAAAATTCATCTCATACAACAAAACATACACAATTTTTTCATGAAGTTCAACTTGTGTTTTCACGGTAAAATTTATTTGATATATCTTTCTTCTTCAAACTATGTAAAATCTTTAAACGGTGTCATATTTGTTTCCTCATATAGAGTATCTTAGACCCAGTAAATTTCAAAGAATCAGGATGTAGCATCCTGTTTCTGTTCTCTTTTGAGAGACACATGCCATCAGGTAAAAAACAATTGTAGTGATTCGTAAACTTCTGCAGTTTTATCTGAAGCAACTATCTAATTAATAATATCTGCACCTTACTTAGTTTTAATGTGATTCTAATTTTCTAAAAGCAAAATTAGAAACACTATGACATAGTTTTCTGTATCTAAGAGACAATAATGTAAATTCACTTCTGGTAACAAGGCTGACATTCATTTTCAAGAATTGCAAAGAAGTACCTCGGGTGTGTTTTAGGAGGCAATTAGAAACATTTCCTTTCCCACTTCTAAGCTAATTTCTAGTCACATAAATTTAGGAAATGCTCTGCTAAGGAAGTATTGGTAAAATGAAAATCAAGGTTTCTAATAATTTGTAGGCATTAAAGATCTTTAAAAACATTCCCAGAAGTTTGTGACTCCAGAATAGTTTCAATATAGATAACTGTCTTGTGAAATGATCCAAATTTCTCATACAATTTCAGCTGAATTATTTTTTGTTTCTTTTCCAGAAATGTTACATATTATTACCCTACTGATAAAGTGTTTTATGTGGTAAAGGTGAAGTAAGTAATGTTCATAGGTGTTGCATATTTTCTATAAAAGTGAATTTGAATTAACCTTGCAAGCAAGCAAAGAGATAAATTATTATAGTATTTACAATGTGATATGACAGACATTACAGACATCTAATTACTGCCTCTTTGAAAACTGAAGCAGAATGACTGAAGAGAAAAAGAGTTCAATTTTTTTTTTTCCCTAGGAGCAGTTTGCATGCTCAGGATCTCCCTGCAGCCTTTTTTCCCCTAGTTGCAACATAACAAGGGTGAAGCTGCTGAGGAAATACATTTTAGGGAAAAGTAATGTTTTCTAAGCAGTTTAACTTACCTATGGAGGGGTAAGGAGATGGTGATATCTACATCTTGCGGATTTGTTTAACCTTTAACTAGAGTTGAATCAGCAGAAAATTTGTAGGCAAATTATCAGCTGAGCTCATATTTTTCTTATTGTACAGGAATTTTCCAAGATGTATCCAAATAATTGGAGAAAATAAGAGATTAAGAAAAAGATATTATGGGACCTTCCCTCAAATCATGCTTGATTTTTTTAGGCTACCTTCTGATATCTATGGATTTAAGGACTTAAAAAGTGGATTCATACAAAGATATATTTATATCCTGCTCTTGAGCAATTGTGTTACTTATGGTCCTCAGGCACTTCTGCTTATAGGAAAAAGCACTCACCGGATGGCCCATGTGTCAATCCAGCTGTTCTCTTCAGCATGAATTCCTTTGAAGGTGCTGTGTCTCAGGAAAAAAAAATGGTAAAAGTCATATTTAAATGTTACATAGAGAAAGCAGGATTAAGGTGGAAGTTCATATCTCTGTTCCCAAACCATCAGGTACGCTGAAATACTTAACAGGATTTTGGGGTGAAATAAAGTGTAATGAAACAGAAATTCTGTGGTAAGAAAAGATGGTTGCCTTTCCATCATTTTTTATTTGTTTTTGTTTTTATGAGAGACCCGAGGGTCTTATGAGAGATCCAAAACAATTATGGAAATGTACTTTAAAATCCAGGTTAAATGAGAACTCTAAAATGCATATTGTTTGGCTTCCTAGCTTGTGTTTGCAAAGCAACACAACATCTTAAAGAAGCTCAAATTAGGTAGAACAGCCAGAGACAAAAGAGGATTTTTTTAAAAACAGTAATCCTGCCTTGTTACCCTCCTTACAAAATAAGCTGTTGCCTGGATGGCGGGACTGCACAAAGTGCAAGAAATTTTGAGTGCAGTGGTGGCAGAAATGGCATGTGAACCACTTAAGTAACAGAAACAAATAGAGGAGGTACACTCTGATTCTGTTTATCCAATGTAAGTAGGATTCGCTAGAGTTAGAAGAGCAAAAGGGAACAGAAACAGAATTAAGAGTTATCACTGAAACTGAACCCATTGAACAAGTGAGTTAACTGTGGGCAGGCTCACCAATTTGTCCCAAGAAATGTGCTAAAGTGCAGCAGGAGATAAAGCACTGGAGATACTGTTAAATGCAATTGCACAGTAGATGGTGAAGCCCTTGTGTTTTTCCAGTCACCCTGCCTTGAGCAACTCAAATTTTTTACAGTGAACAGTGTCCATGGTGATGTATCTTCAGGAGACTTGGCACAGTGTTCTGGAATGCTAAAGGATTGGTAATCTCTATTTTAAATAGATTTTCTTTCTTTCATATAAAATAGTCAAGAAGTTAATGTGTGGCAGTAAAAAAGATGCTCAGAATTTTGAGATCTACTTCGAGAATTTATTTCCCACCATCACGAAGCCAGACTGTGGATCTGTTTCTGTAAAGTGAAGCTTGGTGACTGACTCTGCCCTCGTTTAAATAGCAATTAAAAATCGGGAGAAGGTCAGCAGTAAGAAAGGGAAATTGGATAGCAAATGTTTCAAATAATTCTTAGAAAGAGCTTGGTTGTATTTTCCATTTTGCCTGCTTTCTTGAATTACTTCCACATCAGAAAAGGGGGACTGATTGTTAGACATTCTTCTACCCTTAATCCTCATTAAAGGGCTCTTCTTTTGATGCTCTTATTTATTTAACTTCATATTATGTAAATTCATATTTCTTCGAGATGTTGCTTTTGTTCAAAAATTGTTGGGAATATTCTGCCTACATGAAAGCATTCTGTGGTTCACCTGTAACTTGTTAAGGCATGTTGGAATCATCAGTTCTTCTAACAAGGTGAAGTGTATCCACAGGACACATAAGATCTATTAATTCCAAATTATATAATCAATTATAGCTGTTTCACCCTAGCTGTATGCTATGCCTGGACCTCTCTTCTACCTCATTTAATCTAACAGAATCAGCTAGAACCATGGAAAAGATCATCTTACTTTAATATTCAGGCTGTAAACAGTCTTCTTAAAAATCTCAGTTACTTTCCTGGACAGATAATAGAAATCAGTTATCTTTGTTTTTAAAGAAGATGTCTAGTTATATAGCACACACATGAAGCATACTACTAAAGGAGCAGAACAGTGGTGGTAGCCTCTTGTTAATATGAATTGTCACGTCCCAGAGTCCTGTCCCAATGCCCTGATTTTCAGTAGAAGCTCTTTATGTGAGTGGTGACTTTAAGGTGGCTTTTGATGAGACATGATGAGACACCTGCTCTGCCATTATAAACCTTAAATTTTTGCTCCAGTGTGTAACACATCTTGGATTGCCTTATAAGTATTGTTCTTAAGGTGATGTTTAGAATTGTTCCTGTCTTTTACAATTTACAATTGTAAATTGTCTTTTACTTTACCTTAAACAACAGGTTTTTACCTACTGTGTTTTTCATAGGAGAGGTGGGATTTTAAACAGTGTCTTTGTGATTTTGAACAGTCTTTGGAATACTGTGGTAACTATATATACCCCGGCAGAAACTTTGCAGTGCTCTCTCCTTTCAGACTTTCTAAAACTTGGTCCTGACTTAAGGTAAGATTAAATAAGAACAATTAGTTCCCTAGACTGGATGAAACTTTCTTTGTGAATTAATTCTGCATCAGTAACAGCTTAATTTCAGAACAGATATTAGTGCGGCTGAAATTAGAGGTTGTCTTGATTTTCCAAAAGAATCATGTTGTATGGAAAAGAACATCAGACCAAGAGACTACTTGGTGTTTTGAAACTGACTGCAGGAACAGATTTTTTTGTAGGAAAACAAACTTGTTGACAAGCTAATTCTCAGGATCACTAAAAGGCCCAAATACTTCTTCAGAACTGCTTTGCTGCTTTCTACTTTACAAAATATTTGCAGGTCCTTTTAAGTTCTCCTTGATGTAATCCCCGAATATTTTCTATTGTTCTCCTATATTTATTTCATATTGTGCACTTAGGGAGTTCTTATAAAAATTGCACCACATGCCAACATACGTGAAACATGATTTTTTGTATTTTGATTTGTCTTGCCTCTGCACTACCTCCCTTTAGATTTCCAGTTGTCCTCAGACAGTGATCCATTGGTGGCTTCTGCACTGCTGCTGCCCTTGCAGTTTCTTCTTCGTCTCCTGGATCACCTTGACCCATAGAGTGACAGAGTAATTTGGGTTGGAGGGGAGCTCAGAAGCTGTCTAGTCCAACCCTTAACTTAAAGCAGGGTCAGCTGTGAGATCAGTGCAGGTTGCTCAGGGCTTTATCCAGTCAAATCTTGAAAATATTTAAGGACGAAAACTGCCCAATTTTTCTGGGTGACTTGATCCACGGCTTCACTGTACCTATGGTAAAAATGTGCCTTCTTAAGTCAGTCAGAGCTTCTGTGAATTGCTTGCTTTTTCTTTTTGACACCCTTGCTGTATGACCTGGCAGGCTGCTGTTCGCTGCTCCCAAAGCCATCACTTCTCCAGGCAGAACTGCAGCCCCTGCAGCCTCCTCTCACAGGGCAGCTGCTCTAGCCCCAGCCATCCTGGTAGCCCTCCAATAAACTCATTCCATCTTATCGATGTTATTGTTGTACTTTGGGTCTCTAACCTGGATACAACATGATAGATGTGGTCTAATGACTCTGAAGGGGAATAATTACCCCCTTTCGTCCATCGGCTATGTTCCTGTCAATACAACCAAGGCTGCCTTCTTGGCTGCCAGGGCCCACTGCTGACCTGCTGGATCTTTTTTATTGTACAGTTTTCATTTACTAGTTTAGCAGTTGGATGTTTTTTAAAGCAACATGGCTTAGTTCTGTAGTGAAATCAAGTTTTAGGAACTCCTTTGCAAGACAGTATATGTGAGCGTAGGTTAGTGAAATCGCTAAAAAGATGGCACCAAACTGCTGAAGGAAAGATGTGAGAACTTTTGAAGTGAAGTAGGGGTTTTTTTCACATGTTTGATAGAAATATTGATATTCCTTTTTACCTACATGTTTCAATTGGTGGCCTAACTTTATTGGAAATTAGGATGGTTTGGAAGGTGGGTTTTGCAAATGAGGCCACAGTCGGTTATTTATATTCAAGGTAGAAGTAGATTGGAATGTTCTGAACAATGGGAAAAAATAATGTTGGATAAGGAGTGGGAGTAAGGAATGGATGTACAGTGGTTCCCTGTACATCCAGCTAGATTTACTGGTTCAGGCACCGTATTGCTGCTCAGAAGTAGCACCACCATGTGTAGCTCTCTCTGTTATGCTAATGCAAGACAAGAATGCCAAGAGAGGAATAGTAGGACCAGGGCCAAGAGGTCAAGGTGTGCCTAACGCAAAACAAGAGCTGGCTGAAGGGAGAACAAGTTTGGAACAGTGCCAATGGGACTCATCAAAAGAAAAATATAGGGTTAAGAAAGCAGGATCCAAGTATTAGGAATAAAAAAGGAGGACGATAGGATAGGATCCAGGACTACAAAGCGGAAGTCACGATCAGCAGCCAAGAATGACCTGAGCTAGAACTGGTTGCAGCTCCATATTGAAAAGCTCAAGGCAATCATGGAGCTTATTATATACCTAATACCAAGCAGCGCAAGGATTAATCTCCCTGGTCAGTCCTTACATCTCCCAAGGGACTGGTGGATGCCAAGCGCAGCTGATAGCTGAAGCAGGGCTGTCAGAGGCTGACCTGGCTAGCTGTACCTCAGTTGTCTGGGCGGACCCTGACTGGAGTGACAAATGTAAGCACCGATTATTGACTTGGCTAAGTATGAATCACAGGCAAAGGCAGATTCATCAAAGCCTTCATCCTGGGTTTGTGTGTATGCAAGTGACAGATAAACATGTATTCACTCTACGTATTCATTTGTATATGGGATTTTGTAAAAAAATTACTTAGAATCTTTTACTTTATATAAATGTACTGTAATTGTTGTAAATATTAATAAGTATTTCATTTTATTTTTAATGGCAGGGTTCATTAGACAGCCATTAACAAAGGTTTTAGAAAGAATCAAAAAATCCAGTAACATTGATTCAAATAATGTGTACTAACTAAAACTTGCAATGTCTTTAGAGGCTGTAAACTTGCATCAAAAGCTACAGTTGAAATTACAGAACATTTTATACAATTGCTGTGCTCTGGCTGCTTGAGAGCTTTTGTCAGCGAGGCAAAGAACTATTGAAACAGTCCAGAATGGTTCTTTAATCTTCTTGTAGTAGCACAATGGACAATTGTCTGAAACATCTTCCCAACATTTTGATCAGTAAAAACACTGACCAGATTTGCATGTTCCTATGTAAGTGCTAGCAAATAAAAACTGATGAGTAGACTATATAAAAGAAGAAAAAAAAAGAGATAATAAAATAGAAAGACGGTTGGAAATCACTGACAATTTCCATTGCCTGGACAACTGCATGACTGCATAGTCCAAGATGGAACAGTGGTAACAATAGATAAAAGCAATACGAAGCACTTTAAAACTCCCTTTGAATTAGAAGTACCAAAAGAGTTTCTTTGAAGAACTAAGTATCGAGCAGATGTAGCTCTATGTGTCAGTCATACAGTGGTAGTTCACAAAGGGGTCAAAACATTTGCAGAGGTTGTTGTATTAGGAAGCAAAGCTTTTTCAGTGTTAATCTTGAATTTGTCACTACAGGAAACTAATTTACTGCAGTTACAAGGTATTGGCACAAACACTTAACTGGCACTTTTCTAGTGTCTCCAGCTGACTTTTTTTCTAATGCTGAGGAAAGTGTTTTTAGAAACTTGAAGATGACTTTGATAGAATCTGTAATAATTTTATGTAATAATGATAACATTAAATTTATCCCATTCTTCAACACAGCAAAACAGGACAAAATTATCTTACCATTAAAACTACAAAAGTGACTTTTAATCAACCCCTCTGCTTGCAGCAGCCTTCCTATTGTTGAAACAGCTTGAAGAGGCTGGGTACTCTTACTGCTTTATGGGTCATAAAGGCCAGAATGCTGCCTTTATTATATGAGTCTTGATTGGGTTGGAAATGAAAATTTAACCTTCTTCCAATAAAAGAGCCATATATTTCCAGCATGGGGAATGACAGGAGATAATTTTCCTACTGCTGGGGCTGTTATTTAAAAAAGAAAAAAAAGAAAAAAAGAAAAGGAATAGTATTTAATTAACCTGCGCAGTAGGCGGGTACACTTCACCACAGCCTGGACCTCCTGATTGTCCAACCCAGGGGACCTATCAGTGTGTGTGAGGTTCCCGTACTGTTCTTGTGCCCATGCTTTCTCCTGAGGGAAATTGGACCATAGAGGATAGTTGCTGGATCTGATGATCCAAACCTGTGGCCATGCTACAGCCAGGATCCAGCCATGGGAGCTGCAGTTCCCCAGCAGTGTGCATTCAGATGGTGCAAACTCCTACAGCACGGTACGTAGTACAGCCCTGCAGAGGGATGGGAAATGGTAGCAGTGTTTCAGATATAATGGGTGGATGGAACTTGGTTAATGATGACCTTTTCAGTCTAATAGTTGATCTTATCATACAGTCATTTAGAAAAAAGGAAAATGAAAACAAGGAAGTGTATAAAACATATGAAGATGTAATGCCTTGGGGCTTTAGCCACAATAACAGAAGAAATAATAGTGCAAAACTGTGCAAAAATGGTTGTGTTTTACAGTAAGAGTATATGATATGAAAGAACTGAATACTTTTTAAAAATCAATATTCACATAGTGGAGGTGCCATTTTACTTTTGAGGCAGAGAGCAAAGGAGTACATCAGAAACTGCCTTATACACAATTGCAATTTAAGAAACAAATGTAAAACTGAATGCCAGCATGGCTTCTGTCAGACAAGCAGTTGTGTTTCCTTCTGTCTTCTGTGTTGCAGTTACTGAAACACTAACATGCAATACGCTATTATAATCCATTTCCTAAACAAAATTGGATTAGGTATAGGTCAAAAGTAGACCTTAGCAGCAGAATAAAGAGCAATTTGGAGCAGATTTAATGAATGACTATGAGGTATCTGAGCTTTGTCCAGCAAGAAATACAATTTAGTTTCAGCTTCTAGATATTACTTTGGTAGGCAGCTAACAGATGCTGAGACTGTAACTCAGACAATGTGTAAATAAATCTTTTAAAACCAAACATTGTATATTAATACATTCGGATTTCATGAAAGGATAAATTAACTTTTCCAGTTTCATATCTAAAGCATCCTGAAATAGTAAGGGTCAAATAATATTTCTATGCCTTCTCACCCAATTGAAAACTTTTGATAGGATGTACCTTTACATGCAACTGAGAAAAAAGAGACAAAGTAATGATCTGATCATCTTTTTTTACGTTATATTTCCAAAATTATTTACGTTTAAGTTGCTTTTCTTGCCATAGCAATTCTTAATCTTCACTGTATATCACTAGATTATTACTATTATATATACATTAGCTTTAAAAACCCCAAAAACAATAATGTTGTTTCATTTGTGAAAATGTCTGATTTGTTATATACATCACATTGCTATGAAAAATGTTTTAAGAACCGATGTTCTCCAGGTGTGGAAATGAAACAGACAGAACCAAACCCACAGGTTTTTGAAACTTTCAGTGTGCTGAAGAATGACTCTTTAGAATAACTGTGCAATGTTGATACTGTTTGCTACTTAATGCTGCTTGCATGTATTTAATTTAGAAGGGCTCATTTCCAGATAGTGCTTGGCAAGCTCAGTGTGGGTTCTGCAGGCTGAGGTCTGTTATTCGATGAACCAGCACAAGTAACTATCTATCCCCTAACTGGAATGTAATTAACAATTCCATCAGTTATTTACATCTGACACTAAGGACAGCCATGTTAGGTCTGTAAGGCTAGCGGTGTGCCCATGTCTGAGGTCACTAGCCACTGGTGATATGGCAGCTGTTCACATAGGCATACACAACTTTGCTGTACATCAGCTTTGTTGGGAGCCAGGAGCAGCGTAGCCTTGGCAGCAAGAGTTCAGCATGGCAAGTACATCTGCTCGGGAGCCTTGGCAAATACAGAAGGCCTGAGGGCAGCTCTGTGCTGCCTTTGCTATAGTGTGTGATGGTAGCCCAGTACAGCAGGCTGTACTCCCAGTCTTTGTAGTTTTAGGCCAAATCAACACAAACTATACACATAACTTTGTCTTCAATGGAGAACTGTTCTAGGGAGGGTTAGGTGGGTGGAACTGATCAGATCAGACTCAGTATTCAGACATTTCGCTAGGCATAGTTGTTTTTTTCTTCTCCAAAGGGCTAAGTAGTTGCTCTTTTAAAAGCAGATGCTGAAAAAGAAAAATCCTTTTATTCTGGTATAATGTTCCATTATCTCTGATGATAAAGACAGCTGTTTAATCATTCTTTGTATGTGCCAAGTGAATATATCAATAATAATAGGTACTGTCTTCTTTATCAAGCAAAAATATTAATGGCACCGATAAAACCAGTCAGTAAATATTACAACATTTAAACGTAAGCACAGAAAAACCCTGTGAGTTTATGGCTAGCTAAGTGCACTCTCACACTTGGAGGGTGGGGAGGGGGTGAGTGGTTTGTCAATGTCTCACACTTGAAGGGTGGGGAGGGGGTGAGTGGTTTGTCGATGAACTCTAATACTGTACAGATCAGTATGAAATCAGGAAGCTGTATATAATTTTACTGTATAAACCAGTACAGATCAGGAAGCCAGCCGCAGCGTGTGCAACCATTTTAGCTATGCGTGCAGTTCAGGTGGTGCTTTGGTCACCATCTGCCACAGGTGCACAGTGCAACTTGCACAAGCATTTTTTCTTGTCTTTATCTCATTTCCCTGTCTTAAAACGGGCAAAATAACTTACTGTTTCTAAGTGTAAAATTCATTTGGGGTAAATAGGCACTCAAATGCTATTCTGAAAGGCTATTTGGACACTGCACAGTCCTTCAGAATACTTCTCAGTGTAACATGCCTTGCAAGAGAACAGAAGCAAATGATGTGTCTACCTCATGAAAGGCAGTTATTCTAGAACTATAAAAAAAGAAGCAAATTTGATAGCTAAACCTAGACACCCTTCTTTTCTGCAGTACCACACAAGTCTGCCACGTTACATTACAAATTATTTCCTCCAGGTGGCTCAGTCCAGTGTTGCCACCCTCAGAGTCCAGCAAGCCACTGATGTATTATACAGATTATTTTCTCCCGTTGTTTTCTTCCAGTCCTGTTTGTGCTGCTCTTCACGTCTTTCCATACTGTCTTCTTTCTATGTCAGTCAAACAATTACCTGGTGACCATCAACAATTGATATTGCAGGACTATATTTCTGAAAATCTTGCCAAAATTTTGACAGATTTCTGTATACACAGGAATGTCTGTATATGAAGAGGAGAGGGAAAAATATCTTTCTGCTGTTTATTATATCTTCACATAGTGCAATGCAGAGTGGCACAGACTTAGCATTAAATTAGAGCTAACTTGTTTAACGAGAAGAAACAGCCATAAAATTTTGTTCACATCTAGTTTGAATACCTCTGCACAACACTGCTTTATGTTGTCTGTGCTTACTGCTGATCACCAGTCACTTGTCAGTTCTGTTTGGAATATACTGTTGACAAGCTCGAAAACCGTTGTAATTTTTCAGTTTCTGAGGCATTTATACACTGTCAGCACAAATTATCTCTAGCCCTGTCCCATCTTTTCAGACTTCGCAGCCCAGCAGTTCAGCAGGATGTGGGGTTGGTTTGCACAGCTGCAACACCACTTTGTCTTTTGCATTGATAATCTCACCTATTTACTTTAAAAAGGTATAATTGTTAACGTTGCTCAAGTGGAAGTTCTTGTAAATAGGCTAGCCCCCAAAAGAGATGTGTATTTTATAGAATGTGCCAAGCACATTCTGTCTCCTGTTCAATCTTTCACGAGCTCAGTAATCATGGGCAAGTCACCAAGTCTCTCTGCTTTCCTTTCTTGCACTGGTGAAAGTGTTATGGTAAGAGTATTCTATGATGGTTTAGATGTCTTTTCTAAGGTTTGTGAAACCTTTGAAAGAGTTAGAAGTTTTGTACAAGCCACTCTATGGGTGAGGCTGGGGAGCTAATACCTTGAATGGGATAGCAAAACAGAGTAAAATGAACAGAAACCAAGACATAACTTGTATTCTCTACCAGTTGAGAACTTCATTAGAAAAATTCAGGCAGTCTGACAAAGGCAGTTAAGAGAGCATCAGGGACCAGCTCCACAGCTGATTTGTGGTAATATGTCACTGACAACACCTGTATCTTTGTCCCTTTGCTGTTACAGTATCGGTCAGGACGGGATCCTCAGCGAGGCTCAGACAACATTTCCAATAAGTCTTCAGACAGCGATGTTAGTGATGTCTCCGCTGTGTCACGGACAAGCAGCGCTTCACGTTTCAGCAGTACAAGCTACATGTCTGTCCAGTCCGAGCGTCCAAGAGGAAACAAGAAAATAAGGTGAGCGTGACGAGCTGTAGTGCCAGCCATAGCCAAGTAATTTAAGTAACTGAACATTTGTCAATATTTGTATTTGAAGGTATTTTTTTGCCTGGGTTGAAATTTGCAGGGAGTTTGTAAAATGGTGGTTTAAATGTCTTCTTCATCTAATGCTCTTTGAAGACTTCGTGGTATTTGTTTTTAGCCAAGTTTTGTCATCTTGGGTTATAATAGCATACATTAAAATAACAAGCATATGCTGTCAGCAAGCATTAGACACACTTAAACTTGCACTTTCTGAAAAAAACATTTTGTAAAATACTTAATATGGCTGAAAAGACAGTTTAACTTGAAAAGTCATGCCGGCAATGTCACAGGCACCTTTTAAGCCAGAGCTGATGAAGTTTTATAGAAGTCTTATTTAGTAGTTACACAGATTAATTCAACTTATATAATACATAACACTAGTCCAGTTTAACTGTAGGCATACAACTGTTGCACTACTCTTCAACAAGATGTATATAGTGTATCTGTTAGCAAAGCACAGTGCTGCCTTTGCCTGTGCCCTGCGCACACTCAGAGGAGCTTTGGCTGTAGAAGGAATGAAAGATCATTTTTCTTGCCTTCTGAGGTGTAACCCACCTGCATATCTCAGCAAAATTCAATGTCAGCCTATATTAATTCTCAGAAAATTTTCCTCTTGAGAGAAATGGTGCATTTGAAAAGATTATTTAAACATCTGCTTATATGAGCATTGTTAAGACCACATTGTTTCTGTCATACAGTCATGTATACTTTTCTAAATGTGATGTATTGCCACGCAACTTTTATTCAAAAAGGGACTTAGACACCATCCTAAGACAATGTCCCAAGGATGTTGAGGTCTTAGCCAACATGATTTATCTTGTGACTGCTTCCATCTGTCAGTTTTTATTTAATTTCTTTTGCATTTCCTTTCTTGTGAGTTCATGCATGCTCTTCTCCATGACTTTAATTTATTCTTTTCTTTTCTTTTTTCTTTTTGCATGCCTCTTTCAATTTTTTTTTACTTCAGAAGGAAAAGGGATATAGAGGGAAAACAAGAGGGAGGGCTGGAAGGGAATGAACAAGGTGGAATATTTCCTGAGGAGGAAGAAAAAGAGGAGGAGGAGGAGGAGGAGGAGGAGGAGGAGGAGGAAAAAGCAAAGGAGCAAGAAATTAATGAAAAAGGGGAAGGGCAAGAAGTGTCAGAGAACTGTGATAAGCAGGAAGTCAAAGGATCAGGGCATGATGAAAAAGCTCAAGAAGACCAAGCTGAGGAAGGGAAAGAGAATGACAGGTAAAATATACGTCTGTTTCTATAGACCTATTCTTCTTCCTGTACCAGAACCCTATTTGTCTTCTCCTTTTTTTCCTTTTGCTTAGCTTGTTGTCCATGTTCTCTGCAGCTTTTTTTGGTTTCAAACATGATTATTTCATTTAAGCAAGTTTTACTCTCAGCTTCTGTGAACTTGTTCTGCATACCAAATGATTCAGCATACTAACTTGACTCATTATTATGCACGCAGCTACAGCATATTCTTTTAAATTTGTTGGGTTTTTTTTTTTAATTGGTTTAGACCAATTGGTTTGGGTTTGAATATAATAACCAATAGAAATTTTAAGATTCCTCATTATATTCCCTGCTTGAATTATTATTTCAGAGGAAAATCCTTTCTTGAGTGATATCTCATCAATATCAAAACCATCTTTACTTTCATGTGTGGCAGTACTAAAGAAGAGAATTTGGATTTTTTTTTTTAAATCCTCTTTGTGTAGGCTGATAAATGTGCATATTGACTGAAATCAACGTGGATAAGCAGAGTTTTCCATTGGTTTTATTCCATGTGAATAACTGTCATGGGTTTCTGTATTGTGGAGGGGTCATGTACCACTGCTGCTGTATTGTGTCCAGAAACATTTCAGCACAATTGGCTACAGTTTTATCAGATAATGTCCTAGATTCATACATTTTACTACAATTCCTTTGAACCATGACTTTTAATGTAAATGGGTGACATTTTGTATTGCAAAATCCATGTAATTTGCATTAAGAGAAATACGATATTCCTTCTTTCTTCATTAGCAAAAATTGAGTTTGAGATTTGCTGAGTATTCTTGAACCCCCTCTCACCTACACAAGAATGGCTGAAAATCTCAGGAAAAAAAAAAAAAGTTTAACCTGCTAATTGTGCACAACCTATAGGTAACATGCCTGTAAAACTATGCTCATACGTACTAGGGTAAGCACAGAGTGCTCTATGGCAGTCCACTTTCTTCCTTTGCTACAAAATTATGTGTGTACATGCCTGTACACACACACACACACGTAGACATGCACAAAGAAAAGGTGATACAAAAAGAGAATAAAAATGCACAGCTTTCCATCTGGGATGGTATAGGCCAGTATAGCCATACTACTGCTTTTATATATTAAGGGCCATCATTCCTTCACTCATGTGAGTGCATTTTAGAATTCAGCAAAAGTTTAGAAACAGTTGTCTTTAAGACTACCTTGGCATACATATTCCAGGGACTGCTAATTGGTAATGTGGAAAAAGATGTTTTAAAGATTTTTTCTCTCCCGGCTCCCACTAAGTTCCCAGTTTAGTGGATCTGGAAGTCCTGTCTCTCAGAAAGCATGACCCTGTTCCTGGTTTCCAGCTTTCACTCAGGTTAGTCTTCAGCCAAAATGCTTTCCCCACAGAAAATAAAGTCCTCTGAGAAACAACTTCTTGTTCCCCATGCCAGCCTGTTCGTCTGCTCCGTGCCCTCAGGAAGAAGCAGCAGAAGTAGGGAGTCCCTACCTGCTGGAGAAACAAAATATTTTAAGTGACTGCTCTGCAGTGACACTTGTTTTTGTTAGATTTTGGTTCCCAGTGTGGAAATCAGCCTTTGGTATTATTTGCCCACTTTGCATGTTTTGGCTACTTTCAGTATGTAAATTGTGAATAAAAAGGGAAGTTTCTCTATATCCACCTTCTTTTTCCCCATGGTACAATAAATGCTCATCTTTTCAGTATTGTCTGAACATGCTTCTAGGGTAAGAAACAAACTGCAAAGTACAAATTGATTCCTGTATAAGTACAGGTATAGGTACATCTATACATTCATATACAATTGTGCATGATTAACACATTGAAATACCATGACTTGTGAATTCAGTGCACAAACCTGAAGGCAGAATTGATCCAAAGCATTGTTGTAAATTCAGTGCCGACTTCTCACTTCTTTGGCAATTTATAAAATACCTTATACCTTGCAATTTATAATAATAATAATAATAATATATATATATATAAGATATATTTTCAGACATGCCACCAATATTAAACAGTCACCAAAATGTTATTTAATAATTAAAAATATCAATAGGTATTGGAGATACCCAATAGAATCAAAGCAGCCAGTTCATCCATCACAGAACAATAGTAACTTGTCATCTAGTTCCTGAGATCCTGGACTTCAAGAAAAGTTATATTGCAGACGGGAATTTTCAACATACATTTTTACTTCAGAGGTACATCTTTAGTTGAACAGCAGTCACCTTTCCTCTGGGCAATCTGGAATGTGGGGGCTGCTCTCAATCACTCCAGCATCAAAAATTAGCTTATTAAGGACACATCATACCTCTTGATGTCACTGTGCTTATGTACTTTATAACGCTAACAGTCACATTAAGGGCTTCAATCTGCTGAGATCATAGGTGGGTTCAATGTAACTTAAATGACCGTGAAGACAGATATCATGGATCCATCCCATGCCTATTTTAAAGAGTCCCTCAGTGCAATAAGCTGCTTTAGCTTTTGGAGCACTGAAGCACAATAAATCAATAAACCTTTTTTTGGCAGAAATAGCTGCAGCATCAGATTTTGCCTTCATTAAACCTTGTAAAACTAAACCTTGGCATATGGTTGACCTATAGGGAAAACATAATTATGTTCTTTCTTGGCGATACGTGTCAGTAAGCAGAAAGCATGGATCAAGCTTCCCTGTTGCAATTTTTAAGGATGCCTTATGTACAGTTCCCTGGCATTATATCTTATTCCAGCCCCCTGATGATTTCAAGGAGAAAAAAAAAGCCCTCTTAGTTCTAATATGTGATTATTCTAATTTTTATTGCAGGAAATCTGTTTAAGTCTGCTCTAAATCTTAACCTTCCTTATTTTTCTAAATATCAATCCTAAGCATTAGTTCTGATAATCACAATAGATTTGTTTTATCATATGAATACACAGCAATTGTAATCACAGAGCAGGATCTCACTGTGCTACATGCTGTTGAAATACAGAAGAAAAATACAACCTCTGTTCCAAGCACACAGAATCTAAATCATGAGATGACACATGAGTCTAGAGAGGGAAACACAGAGGAATTGAGAAATGTTCCACATAACACAAGATCGGGGACATCTTGGCAACAGGGAGTACTAAGAGGAGATTTGAAGAAAGAAAATAATTGTGAATGTTTCTGGAGAACTCTTTTCAAGCATTAAAGTCAATGAGGAAAAAACATGAGGTGCTTACTAAAAATATATCTAGTGGATGATGGGGCAAGTCTGATGAGCAGCAGGAGCTGTTCTTTCAGTCTTGAATGTGAGAAGATAAATGTGATAAAGAACAACTGCTAAAATACTGGAAAATAAAGATGAATTATGTACAACTAGATAAAAGAGAGTATAGTTTTTTACTGATGTATGGAGAAAGGTGACAGCCAAACTGAAAGGCTATGAAACTTATCTTTCCTACAGTGTCCTGGAAGGGGTTAGGTTAGGTAAATTGCCAGGGCTGGAGAAAAGCATGGCAGTAGCTGGCATCTGAAATGGTGAGAGAGTGGACAAAGTAATTAGCTGTGTGGGTGGACAGAGAGGGTAGAGATGTGAAACAGGAAGCATGCACAAGTCACAAAAAAGTGGACCTAATATGAAGCCTGAATTAAAAGGCCTGCCCAGATAACCATTCTGAATGACACACATGATCCACACGACTGGGAGAAGGAGACAAGAGATCTTGGAGTGAAATACTGAGTTTAATGATATTTTGCTGAGATGGGCGATTCACAAGGAGGTGCCAAAGAAAGGTTTTAGTGTAGGCAGGAGGAGACAAGGGAGATGAGAGGGAGTGTTCACTGCAGAAGGGATAATACTTTGATGTCATTGATAATGAGACAATGCCTGAGGGACAGGGACAGAGGAGACAGTGCTACAGCCCTGTGGGACTGTCACAGTTAACTCGGTGGGCAAAAAATGAGAATCTACTAGAGCACATTTTGAATGAGAGGTTAATGAAAGAAAAAATTGGGAGTGTATGAACTGTGGGAACTAAGGGAAGTAACATTAGAGCATGGTTAATTGTAGCAAAGCAAAGCAGGGAACTGCACTTCTGAAATCTTAAGAAATCACTTAAGACTTTGGCAGTTTCAACTGAATGTAAAAAGGGGAAGACAGTTGTTTGGAAAGGGTTTAAAATGGAATTGGAAAACAAGAACTCAAGAGATTTACATAAAACAATGTGCCCAATTAATTCAGAGATTAAAAGGAGAAAGGAAATGTGGCTGTAGTTGCAGAACTGATGAGAGCAAGAGCAGAGGTACTGCATTACTTCTGAAGGGATATGCTAAAGCATGTTTCTATGATTTGGGGAAAGAGCCAGTGATGTGGCTAGAGGTAAGAATAAGGAGAGAGGCATGGGGGACAAGGAAAACAGAAGATAGCATACTACTACTTAGGCAAATCAAACATTTGAGGAAGGGGTCCAGTGATAAATTTCTGCGTCTATGACAGGGGCAAAGGAAAGAAAACAAATGTATAAAGAGAAGAATGCAGAGACAGCACAGAAGAATCAGTCATGTGTTTTTGCTACGTATTGGGAGAAATCAATGACATCCCATGTGAAGAAAAGAAGTGACTGCTAAAGGACAGTAGAAAGAATAGAGCTGATTAAGTAGGAAGATGACACAACTGAGGAAGGACAATTTGTAGTAGAAAAAGTCAGCTGGGGTGTAATATTGCAGAGGCACTTGAAGATGCAAGAAACAGAGTGCAGGATGTAGTTTTAAGTAATGAATTTCTTCAGATACAAATTTTTTTCTCTTCCTAGCGGTTCTTCATGCTCTCTGTGCTCCTTCCCTTGTTGGCTATAAAGTTTCATTTCAAATTCACTTTCTAGTTCTTATATGTCATTCAGTCATTCAGTCAAAAAAAATCTTTAAAGAATTTAATTTGTAAGTTTTAAAACTGATACCTGATGAGTATTTGTTCCTTAGTTTTCCATTATATTGTAATCTTGTTATTTCAGTTCTTATGAGCCTTCGACTGTGATTGCATCTATTATCAGTTAAATGCAGTGTTTTGCAAAGCTGGATGAAAACGCATGTTAATTCAGTCTGTGCAAGCTCTGTCACAAGGGTGGAAGCTAGTAACATTTTTCGAAAATCTATATTACGGTAAAACTATCCAAAACTGCAAAAGATAGAAAGCATCTAGAATCCATTTTCAATATGCACGTGCTGTTTGGTCTCTTAAAGCTATTTCAGAATTATTGTAATGATTGCTCCCACTGCACTGCTAGATGAAAGAAGTTAATTGTGCCTGACCTTTCTAGCCAAACAGGCCATGTGTTTGTAAGGGAAAGTTGTAGCCTGAGACTCTTTCCCCACTGCATGATCAGTCCTTCAGCAAAATTGCAGTATGGGCAGTCCATGGTCACAAGAGGTCTAGCTATATAGATATATACACATACACAGAGATAAGGTTCATCCAAAATAATTTCTGCTATGAGGGGAAGAGATAACTTGGATACCGTTATGTTAATGTTCATGTAATTTTTCAGGCAAAGCACATCAGCAGGCAGCTTCCTGCAGCTCTTAACCCAATATGTTGTTCTAACAATTTTTTTAACATCACAACAAAGTGATCTTGCCATTCCTGGGTTTAGAATGGTAGGTTGCAGTACAATGTTCACCAGCTCTTCTCAGCTGCAATATGTCCTGTTACTCAGGACGCTGGGATAGGTATGATGGACAGAGTCCTTGAGCAAAAAGCAGCAACTTCATTTTGTGTCCTTCTAACAAAACTCTTCTGCACACTTCTGACAAGGTAAGCAGAGAGCTGCTTATGTATTGCAAGTCTGTGAAATCAGAGGACCAAAATTTTTAATTTTTTTTTAAAGCAAGATTTCATTAGTATTATTGGGCTGGGTAGAGTCTGTTAGCAGTTCACAGAGAATTCTTTCCCCATGTGAAGCACAGATTCAAAGCCACTACTTTCTGACGTAAGCTTTTTATCTTTAGTATTCCACAGTGAGGCAAATCTTCAAAAGCTGTAAATTTATATAGCTACTGGGTCTGTAGCAATACATATAGTCAATAATTTGGCCATTTGGTTTTCTACACTTTTGTAGGTGACATGCCGAAAAAAATTATCTGTGACTTCTGGAAAAATGTTATGGAAAAGGAAAAAAAATACCAATGTTTCAGAAAGGAACTATATGAATTCATGTATTTGTTGCAAAATCTGTACTGAAAGTAGAACACAAATAATTTAAAAAATCTAGCAAAGTCATCTGTTTCTAAGTTATTTGTCACCATCTATGAAACCCTTGGAGACCCATTTTTTCCTGTTATTTCAAAGTACAAAAGCTGTATAGACTCCTTTACAACTAGGAAATGTATTTTGATCCACTGGGAAATAATAAAGTGACGAATTCCGAAGTACACATTATTAACAGGTGAACAGTGAAAATACCTCATTTGAACAGTCTGCAGCTTTGATATATGGTGCCCAGCAGGGAACTCAGACATTTATTCTTTGAGAGCAACACATTATCATTGAGATTACTTCCCTCTCCATTGAATGCGGCCTGCTCTTTAACGTCTGTTAAGTCAGCTCTGACCTGTGATGCAGAAAGCACTGATGTACTCCTGTTACTAAAGGTTATTTAAAACCTGTGCATCAGTAGTTTGAAAATAAAAAGAAATGAGGTGCAGATGGAAAGCTCTGTAGACATGCAGGAAAGTAGGGATGAAAAGTAAAATTAAAATGACAATTTGAAGCAGCTATAACTGTTGAAATTAGTTTTTGCAGTTTTGCGTGTGTTAAAAAAGACTCATGAAGATATTTAAAATTAGATTGAATCATAAGCTCTTCAATAGACAGAATTTTTTATCTCAGTTTTTAGAGGAGCGATCACAACAGGTCTGTGGATGAGAATAGCAATAGCAATAACTAAGGGTGATGTAGAAACTTGCAAAAACAAGGAACTGAATGTTGGAGCTCATCAGGCTTTTCTTTCTTTGATATTATGATTCTGTGGTTCTGCCTTAGCACTGTATGTTTTTACTATTTTTACCTGAGTATTGTTTTAATATAAAAGTGAAAAGATTCTGTAATAAAGTTTCTTTACTGATGCCTCTAAATGTACTTCATTAAAAATAATTAGTAAGTTTATCACTTAGCCTGCTAAGAAACAAACATAAACTCTTTTTTTTACTTCATAAAAGTATTTTAAAAACATAGTTACTGGTTCTGTGCCAGTGCCTTTGAAACACATTGCCAGACCTATCTGGCACGTATGATATTTTAAGGAAGGGTCAGGGCTCCCGTGCTGGTCTTACCATTGCGTACTTAATACCTATGGTAAGATGACGTGCCAGTAGTTTGTCATTGCCATCTATCTGATTTTAATGTTATTTGACCAAGCATCTGAACATTTTGGTTCAGTACTATCACTGTACCTGCATGGTGTTAAAAATCCTCTTAGTCTATAAGGTCCATAAGGTGCTACCTAAACAAGCTGGGCCATTTGTCATTGGGTGGCCGCTAGCAGGAAATAACCCTGTGTATTTCCCTACAAATGCCACCGGGAGCCCAGCACTTTCCAGGTCGTAGCCGTAACACAAGCATGATTCATATGGAGGCCCAGGGTAAGCAAGAGGCGCCTTTGCTCCAAACATGCATGGTGTGCAAGGGGCACATGGCCTCAGCAGGGAGCTCTGGTCACAGACCTGTCCTGCCCAGGTCAGCAAAACAAGGTTTGCAGGCTTGTGTTCAGGAAGTTGTAAGCCATGTCTCCTCACATTTTCTTTTAATGATGGTCTTAACTTTTCTGTATGCTTTTCTGATTTCCCCCAGAGGCACAAAGTGACTCAAAGTCATTTTGTCAAAGTGACAGAAGTCAGGCAGGCAAGATCATGATGTCCCAGATAATGTCTCTTTGGTTGAAGTAATTATGGCTTCAGATCTCTTGCTCGTGTCCGTTTAGCTCTCAGTCCCAGAAGATCAATTCAGAGAGATGCTATGGGCTTGTGAGATGTTGGCAGTGCTTATTCTGACCCTGATTTTTCAGAGTCCTCAAGCAACCCGAGTTTACAAGGAATGAAGGAAACGTCGGAGTTGCTTTATTCTTTAGATGCTCGCTGCCACACACATGCACATACACAGTACAACGAGCATGGGCACATCCACATTTCACAGCACTAATCAAAGCAATCCAGTCTTTCATGAGTGAAGTATACATGCAGCTGTATACTGCTGCAATATATTCAATCCATATTGAATACAGCAATTTATTTAAATAAAGCCCTTTTGGAATATCTGACCCTTCCCTGTCCAGCTCTAGATCTGTGATGCTATGTGATTTTTCCTTTAATGTAATCTCAGTTGTGCACCCTGTCCCTTTCCTGTACGTCTATCTTCCAAAGTTTTCTAGCTGTCAACGTGTTTTATAAGTAAGAAAATCTTCCTTATAGCTAATCTCAGTTTTGCAAGTAAAGATGATAAATCATGGTTCCTCTTACCCTGAGGCAACACAAGATGTTTCTTACCTCTATGTATTTTCGAGCATTTATGCCTTCAAGTCTGAAATTTTTCTCACTCTCCCAACTTGATTTTGCATTATTTCTCTGGTGGTTTTACGTCTTAAACACACAGTAGATTTTCAAGTCTTGCTTATCAATTCACTGCTTGCTTTTCATTTCATAGAGCTCTTTTCAGCCCTTCTTCAAGGAGCAAATCTGGGCAGCACTAAGCAAGCTTGCAGTGTAGCTTGTGACTTATCCAGCACTGTTAATATAGAAAACAGAATGACCCCCCTCTCTTCTTTCTCTGTTGGAAGACTGTAATTCAACAGTACATTTGAATAAGCACATAGCATTTAACTTTCAGATTAAGTACGTGCAAGGTGCAGCTATGTGAGAAGCACTCTCAATTAAATCAGGTTGCTCCCTGTCAGTTTTAATTCAGCAAGCTTTTTGTTAACATGCTTTTACAAATGCAACTGCTTCTTTGCCAGGTTGGGTTAAAGATGACGCTTTCTAACTCAGATTTTGAATGTTATTAAAAACTTACTTTGTCTGTTTAGAACTTACTTTATTGCCAAGCCTTCAGAGCTCATATGGACTGCTTATATTTACAAGTGAATATGGCAGCTGACTAATGCAAGACTTTTGGACTTCAGTGTTCTTGTTAGCCCTTTTTTGCATTCACACGTAGTAAATGGCTGGTTTAGTTCACTGTATCAAAGAAAGGGATATCTTCCAAGATTCACTACTTTTAGCAGGGTAATAAAACTTTTCTGTAACTTTTTAAAGGAAAACTTGAAAGTTTATCAACAGTAGATGAATATGAATATAATAATGTTCATTATAATGTTAATTTAATTTAAATTAAAAAGATGCTATAATTTTTTAAATTGTTATAAATTGTATTTTTACATAAGAAGTAGCTGATTATTCTCTCAGACATGGTGAGAACTTTCATCAAAAATCTCTGAAGCTCTGTGAAGAATTCAACTGCTAGTGTTTGGAAAGAGTCATCTGTTGCAGTGGTTTTTCTGCATCACTCATTTGTTGTGGCAATGTTTGGTATGTAATCCAACGGTCTGATCCCAAACAATTTTGAAATTTGTTTGTATTTAAAAAAATGCCAGGCATAATATAGGAAAAGATATACATCATTAATTTATAATGATGAAGCAGCGTGCAGAGCTTGATTCATTAATTTATAATGATGAAGCAGCGTGCAGAGCTTGATATCTAGCAGAGTGGGGAAAATCCAGTTCAAGTCAACCTATGTACTGTAACAGGCAAGGTATTTCCGATTTGTAATGAGAGAGACCTTTGAAACAGATAATTCATATAAAAATATTGTTACTTTTGTTTTGAGATGCACACACAAGTTTTCTTTGAATAGTAATATACATAATAAAATACATTACAATCACTGCTTTACTGTTTCCCACCAACTTTCTTGTTAGAATTTCAATAAAATAAACCTAATGTTTAAGTCAGTCCAGTAGCTATTAGAGATTTTTATAACAAATGAGTTAAGATGATAATTTGTGACCATGTGAATCTCAGGAGACTAAGTCATTACAGTTTGGAACCTGCAGTGTCTCTCTCTGATGTGAACTGGCAGATTGGAATGTGCACTGGCCGCAAGCATTGTTCCCATGAAAATGTTATTTCCTACCTCACAGCTGCCCCCCTAATGCTGCTTTTGTTAAATTTCTGCAGCAAATTAATGAAATGAGACCCTCTCCAATTGAGTTGAGGTCTATTAAGAATGGCAGTAGAATTCCTCTCCTGCTTGTAAAAAGCTGTAAACAACATCTTCAGTGGGTCTTCCAGTCTCACAAGAGTAACATGTTAGCAAATATCTATTACACAATTGAAAAATTATTAAAATCCTTTCCCTAGGATATCACAGCACACAGCTGTACCCCACACTTGGCAAAGTGGATTTTTACTGTTGCAAGTGTTTTATTTTCAGTAGGGATCATTACCAGAGAACTCAGCTAAATGACAGAGAGGTAGTAATATTGACTTTGCACTGGGAAAAAAATGAAACCTGCAAGATCTGCCAAATTACTTAAGTGTGAATCTGATTATCCAATACATACACATTTGACAGAGCAACAAGATTGTATGTTTTCATTTCCAGCTCTGCTGTAACAATAACTGAAAAATACAAACAAAATCCTAAAACATCCCACATACAATATACAGTGGATAGTACTGATATCTTGTCCTTAACATTTAAAAATAATAATATTGTAGACTGGAAAAATATCTTTGCTTCTTTGTACTGGTTTTAGTGAAGTGTATTTGCTGGTAAGTGAAAAAAGAATCAAAATTGTCATAATTTTAGTCTATCATTCTTACTTGGAAACAGATGGATTGCATTTTTATTTATTCTTTGTAGAATAGGTCATATTCTATGTAATTTGTTAGTAGTGATGGAGTCATTGGGTGCAAGGATTCTGTACTGCTCCCTGTGCTGCTTTCTGCCACGGACTGATACAGTTCAGGGCCAGGGCTGGATTTAAAAGTTGGGTTTATATAACTTTAGCAGTACTTTACTCCTGCAGAACTCCTGCTGATGTGATACCATCTTTCCGTGTTAGTGAAGAGGGAAGAAGAAGCTTTTCGACATCTACCAACACAAATTATTTGTCTTAGCAGTATGTTAGTGAGGAAGATGCTGGAAGGAAGAGCAGGGAGAGGAAGACAGGAGAAGATGCTGGTAACAGTTATGGGTTGTGGGAAACAACCACTCGGTTCAGCAAATCACTGGCTAAACTACAGGGCCGGAGTTCCTGTTGCTGGGGCGTATTTTGAGCTGGCAGATAGATTGCTATATTATTTAACAAATGAGACACAGTGAAAGAGAGGTATTTACCTTACAAGAGTGAAATTATCATTCTGATAATTCAAGGAGAGAAAATGAGACAGTGGCAGAGGATGTCTGAAAGGATATGATCTGTGTTTTTTGAACGATTGTGGTGTCCTAAGTTTTGGGCATGTTGGGCATGTTCGTGATTTGTATTTCTTGTCTATGGAGAAAGCCTAAGTCAATGTATTTTCCTAGTTTAGCCTTTCTCATCACTGCTTGTTGGATTGCTTAATGTACAGGAAGAACAGGCAGTACTGCCTTGTTCAGCAGTGCAGGATGCCCACAAAATATCTTAATAGGGTTCTTTAACCTATGGGACTTCATAATTGCTTTTTATAGCAGTAACAGCTTTCAGGGGAGTAATTTTCTTTAGTTCCTCCATCCCCATTCTGGTTGGTTTGCCACATATTGTAAATTTCAAAAGGCATGTTATCATAACATAAGGACTCCCAGGTGTCAGTGGTTTTTTTTTAGTTTGTGTTTTGTTTTGTTTTTCTGGCCTAAACAAAAGGTTCCTGAGGACAATTGGCACTTACTGGACTAATCAGCCAGTTGCTATAAAAAGTTTCTGTTTCTGTAGGCACAACCTGACCAGCTAGTAAGATACCTTCCAACTCTGCAATGGATTCTAGAGCTGCAGCTGAAGACTGCAGGTTTTTAACTATGACTTCCCATTTGGTCTATATGAAACAATGAGGATTCAGCATGTCTGCAACTGCTTCATGGAAAATATAACAGCAGCCAACTATATTATCCATCAGCTCTAAAATTAGTATTTTCTTGTAAGATTATTAAACACTTTTAAAGCACTAATAAGTCAGTCAGAAACTGGGAGAGGTTAGATGAAGTTTCTGACTTGGTTTTTACTTCTTAATATCCAAAAATGTTGATTAAACCAAGTTTTTATCTGGAACCTGTTTGCCTAGGATCTGGAGCACAAGCTGCCCAGGGAAGTGGTTGAGTAACCATCCCTGGAGGGGAGTATTTAAAAGATGTGTACATGTGGACCTAAGGTATATGGTTGAGTGGTTGACTTGGCAGTGCCAGTTAATGGTTGGACTTGATAATCTTAAAGGTCTTTTACAACCTAAATAATTCTGTGATTCTAAGAGTTACCAGCTGTACTGTTGGATATAGAGTAGCTTCAAATCAGTTTCTCTACCTTTAGGGCAGGATCGTTTTGCATGGTGAAATCTTCCCTCTCCTTAACCCAAGCCTCACAAACAGTTGCTTTCCTTCTTGGTCAAATATCAAGGAAGTGGTTTGTCTAAAGCAGGAGATACCAAAACCAAAGCAATGCCTCCATTCCCTGCCTCCCTTCTCTGATGATATCCTTAGGCACTTCAGGTATTCCCCTCTGGCTATGCACCATCTCCAAAAGGGATCGTTTTCCAAGTAGCCAGTCCTAGGCATTGTGTTTTGGGAGAGTTTCTCTGCCAATGTTTTTTCTAATCTTTCTGTAATTCAGCACAGATATTGACAAACTGGGGAGAAAACCAAGAGTTTCTGATTAACTACTATAGTGGAGTCTGGAAAACCTTGACAGCAAATTTGATTCCAGAGAATAATTGCACTCCTTGTTTTGAAAACAAGTGGGTCTCTGCAAGGAGAGCTTGAAGATTAATGCCTTTAAGAAATCCAGAAACATAACATTGTATTTTCCAGAAGGCTGTGTATGAATAGCAGTTTTGTACTTGCTTACTGTTTTTCTTTAAAATCACTCAGAAAATTATTTATGGGCTATAATTGGCCTGATGAATATCAAAATTTGAAAACAATCTGAGATTTGTAGTATCATCAAGGAATTTGAGGCTATACCTATATCAGTAAGCTAGACAGGGCCAGGACATGGTCTTGATCATCCATATCGTGTAAGTAGTTTGAGTCGTCCTTGGCATAACTTTGTGGTGGGCACACCAATAAGGTACCCCTGCTTCAGCCCAGGCATAATTCAGGAGATGGCATGGGCCAGGGTCTGTTTTCCCCTTTTGGGAAGGATGTAAGCTAGCTGTGTGTAAGCAGGTTATTAAGGTCAGAGAACACCCCTGAGCCATTTTATTTAGCTACTATAGGAGTGGCACAGGGGTCTTCGATGACAATAAGGACCATCTTAAATTTCCTGTCATATGTATCTGTCAGCCCAGCTCCCCTCATCTGGCTAGCATGGTGCGTTGTTAAGGATAATATCTGGTGCTTAGGGTTGTCATACTCCACCCTTGCCCTAAATGACAAATATTTATAGATGTCTTACTCTAATTTACTTTCTCATGTCTTATTTTTCTCTTCTTTGTGTTGAAGAACTTCTTGCTTTAGCTTTGAGAACATATTCCTCTAAAATTTATCCATAGTGTACGTGGCCACAAACAGTTAAATTTAAGAAAATGTACAGTAAAATACATAGGAAGCTGACATGCCCAACTTGACCCTGACTGTCTGGAATAATTATCACTTGGGAAAATATAAAAATACTGAACACTTGATTTTGCTTTACTTGGTGATCAGATTTCAGAATTTGTTTTGCACTTAGCCTTTATTAATCTTTTGATTCACATTTGAGCACTCCCTCTGTTTGTTTGTGAGGTTACAGAGGAATTCTGTATTATAGGAAGGGTGTACAAAATTACTTCTCGCAACTGAGAAAAACCAGAAAAGCAAGTGATTGAAGTAGAAGACTGAGCAAAGAAATCTTTCCTTTTTCTCTGTTCACTGGAAAATCGAGGCATCTGACTAGATACTTACACAGACAGAGCCCTGTCTGCAGTTCTTGGTGTCCTCAGGTGGTTTCCTGGATTTAGGGGTAAGGAAGAAAGCATTTCTGTGTAAACTTTGCCCATCACCCTGCTCTTGTTGACCAGCTGGTCCCCTTAAGCTGAAGTCAGTGGCCTAGCTGCCACCGTCACTCCGCTGTTGCTGTAGGCTGTGGGCTGTCACACAGCTGGGGTTGTGTGAGATTTTCTAATGAGGTTGATTATTATGCCATTATGCACATGTGATTGGGACTGGCATGGTTTATCTATTTATCTATCTTATCTATCTACCTATCTATCTATCTATCTATCTCTATCTATCTATCTATCTATCTATTCCCCCCCCCCCCATCTGGCCACATATTCTCTTTGCAGAGGATATTTTTAAGATTAATATCTTATAAGGCACCTTAAGAACAGTTTTTAGTGCTTATCTATTCATTGACTCATATAATCTCATAAATAACTTCCATTTAATGTCAGTTTTAGAATATTGTCCTACATATTTGGATGGGTGTGCATGTGATTATTTTTGTATATGTACATGTAAAGAACACTTGTAGTAATTGCCGTTTTCCTTTTAGGAGAAAAAAAATGCAGGATTTATTCTCTTTTACTCTGAAGTCCTTATTTTTGTTATCTCAGAAAGGAACCAAACCTGGCCTACAACACTCACTTTTTCTGAGAATAATCCATTTCTGGCACTGTAAAAATGCAGTCTGGGTAGAAGGACAGCTTCACTGGCAAGGATACCAAGCATATACCAAGAATTGAGTGAGGGTTTGGATGACCAGAAAGGATTCAGAGTGCCAATGAAGGATGTGCTCGTGACCACTGCAGATTTACTGTGGTGTGCTATAAGTCACTCAGAACTCTCCTAGTACTTATTTTTCAGAGCTTTTTTGTTGAGAGAGGAATTGAGAAAAAATGAAGCCACAGCTATGGGATGGCTTTCTCCAGGAGCTGTTTGCTAGTTGGGAGCACAGCACAGGTGTCTTCTCTGCTGCTTTTAGAGAGGGGAGGGGGAAAATGCTGAAACCTTTAATTAAAGCAATTATTTTTAGAACTGTACTGGAAAAAATGGTTTTGTGAATGAACTTTCAATATTAGCCATTTGTGCGAGTATTTAGTATTCCACACAAATCTAAATCTAAATCCCTTTTTCCTTACTTGAATTATTTCCTACTTTTTTCAGTTGGTCAAAAGAACATGACTGAATGAAGTTGACCTCATTGTTGGCAGGTGTACACAGCAAAACTTCATTTTGTGATACAGAAGTCTTTAAACAGCAGCCAAGTAGCAAATTTTTGTAATGCATAGTACTTTCATAGTTACCTGCATAGTGAAATTACAGCAACTTTGTTTGCATGCCAACCTTTTTAAGCACATACATTTTTTTAATAAGGGTAATTACTGTAATCTATTGTGCTTAAATAGAATTATACATCTTGGGAAATGACACACAAAGCACCTCAAAGGCACATTAGACTCAGGAAATGTGAACTTTCTCCTCACTGTAACTTTTAGGGGGAAACAGAATATTTCTGTTTTCACTGCTATGACATAAGACCTTTCTTAAATGTTAGATTCACTTAAAAGCAATGCCATAATTACTGTTTTCTATAGGACGGGAACCCACTAATTTTCTGGATATCATTATTGAAAAACAGATCATTGGAATAGGTTGCTCTTCAAGCTGTGCAAGATGTTACTTCCCCTATCAGTCTGTGTGTGCAAATGAGCTCCTACATGAAATAACCTTTCCCCACAGGGGCATTCATAAGATCTCTCTCCCAGGACCTTTTTTCAAAACAGTTTTAGAAACGAAATAGCTCTAGTTTTCTACTCCTGAGCCAAATTTGAACTGATTTTTTTAAATATTGAAATGAGAGAGACCTGACCGAAAACACAGTCACATTAATCGTATTTCCTTAGAGAACTTGGGTTAAAAATAGCAGTGCTGGATAAGTGGCTTTAATTTTCTGATTCTTAGAAGAATTGTGCATGAGATAATGTTGAAGATACTAGCTCTTCCAACCCTGTTCTTCCTAGATCTCTAGTATTTCTTATGCAAGGTAGCGTTGAAACAAGAACTGGTTTCTGTGGCATCTCGTTTCTGTGAAGCAATCCCTAAAGGTGGTAATTAAAGAAAATACAGCATGTATATGACAAGTGTTATCATAGTGCTAAAAAGACCCAGAAATACAGATCCCCTTTTTTTGTCTTCCCTGCCTTCCTCTTTACCCACATCCTACATTGCACCTTCCTTAGTGACAAATGTTTCAATGTAAGCCAGTGTGTACTAACATATCACAACAAAGAAAGTTATAAAGAAAAAAGCTTTCAAGTTACCACTGTGTTACAGACTTTTGTTACTGTCTGTCCAGGCAATGCCACTCTGTCTCTCTCTCAGCTTTGTTTTGTGCCTCTCCATCTGTTGATCCAAACTCTCATCCATATTTTCCTTATAACTTCCTTGAGAAGCGCACTCAGTATTTTATTTTTTTTTTACTTGATGTTAGAGGTCCTCCTCTTCTACAAACTAGCTGTTATGTTTTCCTCTGGGTTATGGCTTAACTCCAAATGCTTTCATGCACAGGCAGCTGTCAGCTAAAGAGCAGAGCACATTATGGGGACAGCTCCTGTATTTTAAATAGTTGTATTGTTGTCCCAAATCTGATGCCTCACCCCAATTCCCCTTGAATAAGTGGGAAGAAACCCAGTGATCTCTTAACTTTTGAGAGCACTGCACTAATTCCGTATGTAAGTTTTTATTGACAGAATATGTGTTGTAAAAACTTCATAAAGGATCAATAAAACCTTCCTTTTTTGAAAAAGATTCAGACCATTATAGGTAAGGGAAAGAAGTATGGCTATGCCCACTAAAATTTGCTTTAGGGCCATTTGCTGAGCAGTAAAGCTCAAGGAATAGCCTTTGCATATTTTTGAAAATCTGTTTAAAAAGCAAAAACATTTCTTTGTTAGCCTTTATATACTGGTATATATAGTTTATAAATACATAATTTACAAATATAATTTCCTCTGCTTTCCAGAAATATTCCACTGTTTTGTGTCTGTATCTCATGGGGACTTTTTTCGTGAGATGCACTGTACTGAATGGCATAATAAAGGTCTAGGTTCTGTGCAAGAACTTCACTGGAATAGAAACATTCTCTATGTATTTTCAGGCCCAGATGCACTCCAGAGTTTCCAGGTCTGGATGTTTGTCCAGACACCTACCAGTTAGATGTCAAGGCAAAATCTGGATAGGTACTGCTGTCATCACTGTACATCATCATTTGTGTGTGAAGGAAAGGTCCCTTAGCCTGGACCACTGGGAGGTCAGGTCCCCTGAGGCATGTTGTGAATCCTGCAGCAGATAATTTAAATGCAGCCATGCAGAACATGGAGACACAGTCTATAAATTAGTACAAAAAGTATATTAGAAGTAAATTCCATTTTATCAGTAATGCTGATCTACGTCACGTAGCAGCCAAGTGTATATATCTACACATATATAATACATGTACTTGTTGCTGAAGAGAGGGAGCAAAAAGCCTATAGCTGTTCATTACTGTGGGATGGCTGGGCTATACCAGATTACTGAAAAATATCCTTTAAATGTCTGGGTGTTTAGAAACCAAAGTTAGGCTTCAGGCTGATACCCTTTTCCACTCAGTAATGAATCAAGTATCTTTTTCTCAGAGGAATATAGATTGTGTGTATATATGTGAGAAGAAGAGGGGGAGAGCACTGACTGCAGAACTTAAATTTCCAAAGCAAAAATTGTATATATGATATATGGATGTATGAATTCTTTGATATGCTTTTGCTGGTGATGTGTTTTAAGACAATCAGTAAAAAAGAGCTTGTTATTTAAAAAAAAATTTTGATGAGTCAAGTATATTTATAGGACACCCAACAGGAACGTAGAATTGTAGTTGCTCCTTTTTACCTCTCAAAAACCAAACCCTTCCTGTGTGAATTAGCTGCTTTTACCCTCTAGCCTCCCAAAACCTTCCATCTGAAACCTGTCCTTTTCTGTCTTCCCCTTTTTACTCTTCTTTGTCTGCGCTGTTTACCCATCCACTGGCTGACAGTGTCTTTACATCCAAAATGCAAAGCAGACAGATGGGAGCCTCAGGAAAGAACATGACTAAGAGCACCAGCATCAGCGGGGACATGTACACGCTGGAGAAGAACGATGGCAGCCAGTCGGACACAGCAGTGGGCACCGTTGGTGGTGGTAGCAAAAAGAGACGCTCCAGCATTGGTGCAAAGATGGTCGCCATCGTGGGTCTCTCGCGAAAAAGCCGTAGCACGTCACAACTCAGCCAAACTGGTAGGAACTGGATTATTTTTCCCCTCTCAATTTATCATTTAAATGTACATAATATGTGTCTGTTATGGTGTAATCATTTGGATATCCTGTTGACACTGCCTAATCAACAGTATTCTACAGAATGAAGAAAATGGTCAAATTCTTTTTTCTCTAGAAATTTACTAAACTTTTTTTTTTTTTAGCAAAGATCCTTTTCAGGTTGGACTGAGGCTATAATTTTCTACTTGCTGGAACCTGCTTAATGCACTAACTCCTTGCTTCTCAGGAGCCAACATGAGCTGCTGTACTTCTGTTTGGGGGGAATCCTCACTGCGAGTCTGTGATGGGTCACTGAAATACTGCAAAATTCCTTTGCTTTTGTCACAGATAGCATTTGTGTATTTCAGTATTTTTTTCACATTTGAACACGCAACCTTATTTTAAAATGAAACCATTTTCCCAAACAAAATGATACATTATATTTTATTACTTTAGTACAACTGTTTTATTGCTTTTTAATTCATGTTTTTTCAGCCTACAAATGTATTCACTATCACTATAAATTTTGCTCATTTCGGTTATCTCAATTAAGATTTGATACTGAAATATTCTACCTAGGAAAAATGGAGAAGTTTTCTGCTTTGATGCCTAAAGCATTTAAATTCTTATGCATTTTTTTCTATCCCTCCTATTTCAGGGAAAATCCATATAATGCACTCTGAAAAGCTCTCATTGTCAATTAAGGAAGCTGTATAGGACAAGCGTATTGTACATGGAAAAAGATTACTTGTATTTAAATAACATATATATATTGTTTAAGCAATTTAAGTAGTTATGCACATATATATATTTATTTATATTACAAGGTATATACATAAGATATATTGTACGTTCAGTATTTAAGCAAAACTTTTGTAACGTTGTCATATGGTTCAACTCATGTTTATAGTGTTCAGCTGCATGTGGTCGCGTCTGAAGGTCTCCATTGTGCTAACGACCATTCAGATATTGATAAGATATTTTTCAGTTCTCTGGAAACTTTGCAGTTTATATCGTGAAACCAAAGTGATAAGAGTTTTAATATACAAGTAAATGGCACAAAACAATGATTTGCAATGTCAGAAATTGTGGCAAATTTTGTAAGTAAACTTTTGTAGAAGGGGGATTTAAAGTACCTGGAGGTAAGGAAAGGAAGGATAAGGAAGAGTGGTAACCATGCAGAAGGAGGAGTACAGAAAGAGAGCAGGGATCTTGAGTGGGCATCTCACTGAACATGATATGAGAGAGGAGGGAATGAAGAAGAGGGGAAAGAGCGTATACAGTGAAAGCTCTGAATATCATGCAGACACTAATGACTCCATCAGTAGGCAAATCTTTGCGGCAGTTTCATGTTTTACCAACTCGCTTGTGGGTTACAGAAATGGCAGTGGCAGATACATTTCTGTTTTCTCTGAGTTCAAATGAGTGCATGGCAAAAGATGAAGTCACCTTTATACAGAACTGGGAAATGTCTGGTTGGGCAAGAGAAAAAATTAGCCACTCGCCCACGTGGAAATCTAAATTTTACTTATGATAATACATAGGTATATAGCTGTATTGATGTATTTGAACATCAAGTCAAATACAATGCACTGCATTACTAGTTCTGATCTAATCTGGTTTCATACTGTAAGAGATCCCAAATGAAGGATGTCAGCTCTTTGTATGCTGTTCAAGTATGTCTTAGCACTAGAGAAAAACTGTATTGTGTTGCTTGCCTAGATTTGATTTAAAAACCATGCTGTCTTAGTTATTTGGAACTTTTAATCTGAAGTTTTTCTCTCTGTTGTATCCAATCAGCTGCCCAACAACTGATTAGATGTACAAGTCAGGGACAAATAAATGTAACTCTTTCAAAAGTACTCCAGGTCTCTTGACCCGTTGACTGTGAATAGGGTGTTCTGAAAAACCATTGAATGAGGAGCCGTATTTCAGTGCTGCTAGAGGAACAGCAGAAACCAGGGGAGCCCACACAGCTTTCGCCAGCAGCCCTTCTCCCTCGGCTGCTCCCTGTGAGAGGTCTGTGCTCAGGGCTGGCCTTGTCTGGTCCCAATGGGAGCAGCCAGTGTGTCTCCTGCTGCCTTCTTCTGAAAAGACCCCTCAAGTATCAGCTGGATTTTGTTACATGGGTGGTTTTGTAGACCCGTTACTGCACACCAGCCCCTACTGCCCTGTTTGACAGTGCTGAGGAGCTTTGTCTGGTGGCTACATGTGGCTGCACCTAACGGGACAGGGACACGCACCATTTAAATATGATGGGTCACACAAGCACGCTGGTCATTTGGCCAGCAAGCCTGTGGCCACATCAGCTGCTGGATGAAATATGTGTACAGTGCTGTGTCTCCAGTGGCACAAGGTGATGGTCTGTTGTGTGCATGAGGGGGAGGTCACATCATGAGGAAGTGTCTTGCATGTCTTAAGCATCCATCAGCATGTCTTAAAGAAATTATTGGACACCAAAGTTATACATGAACACTGGAGGTTTAAAACTTGCAGTTAATGTATTTAATGAATTTAAGAATTTCCCTGGTTTATCTCATCATGTTCCTGTTTTCAGATGGTAAGCACCTGCACAAGGAATCACGTATTGGTACAAGGATTGATACAAGGGCTGGGATCAAAACACTAATATGCTGTAGATGCCCTGTAAGTACAGTTTTCTGGAACTGAGAGGCAGGGATACTCAGGTGGCAAGACACTGGTACTGCATAGAATCTGGTCAAAATATTAATGGTTCTTAGGTAGTTTCTGAAGAAATTATGTCGTTCAATGGATCAACTAAGTGTCTGCTTACACACCAGGCTTGAAAAAGCACGCTTGTATCATGCAATAACAATACTACTTCTATAGAAAGTTGTGATCATATTTGTAGTAACTAGGCTTTTATAAACTGTGTGCTCATATGGAAGTCAGTGAAGTAATGCCTGTCAGTATCTCTGATCATTTTTTCAAGTGTTTAGTAAAACATAATTGTATTTCAGTTGGTTTTTCATTCATATTTTATAACTAAATCTAAACTATGCCAGAAAGTGATTTTGAAAGTAGGTCATCATTACTGCTTTCAAGACTGTGGATCAGACTTACAATAAATACCTTAATGTCCATTTTTACAGTCTTTTCAAATTAATTTTATGTTATTGCTTGTTATTTGACATAGTATTAAGAAATTGACACTCAAAATACACACAACAATGTATTTTTTATTCTGGTCTGTAATTCTTTGCTTGTATTCATGTAGGAACAGTTGTTTGGGCTTTTATGGATAAAGAATATGTTGATTTTTTGTTATAGGTGGGATTAAAAGGAATAACAGTAATAACAATAATAATAACAATAATAATAACAATAATAATAAATAAATAATAATAATAATAATAATAATAATGCTTATCACCTAACAACAGTATTTGGATTTTATTCAATAGCTATGGCTAGTGTATATTCTCCAGAATACATATAGTGTTTATTCTTTCCAGAGAGAGAACTGAATACATCTGAAATATGACAAAAACCTGAATGATCAGTGCTCTTTTCTCCTCAGACATATACAGTCTTAAATGCCTGGACAGTTGCTAATCCAGTAACTCTGCTGACCAAGCCCATCAAGGATAATTTATAAGAGTAAAATAATAATTCAAAAAGCTGAAAAGATCAGACCTCATAACATAGGCACTAGGAACTGATCTTTTCAGATTATCATACCAAGACAATCCAAGTGTGTTTTCATATCCATTACATGAAAAGATCTTAAGTGCTACCCTGTGGATCACTATTGTCATGGGAAAAGAAAGAGCAGAAATAAATGCCAGTATTAAGACTATGGAAATACAGAAAACATGAATAAAAATAGATAAGACATATTCTCTGGTTTCCGTTTGGGCTTAAAGGAGAGTTGTAATTTATTTTTTAAAAGTTCATACACCTTTTCTAACAATGTGTATCATTGCTGTGGTATTTCCTATTATTTGATCTAATGAAAATGCTGAGTGTGAGAATATACAGGCTCAGTATTTTGTCAACCGATTTATTTCAAAGCAATTTAAAAAAAAAAAAAAAAAAAAAAGAGCCTGGAAATTACTGCAGCTTCTTTAACCTTGGAATGAAGTTAATGTTGCATGACACAAAAGTAATTTTACTTAAGATAAGACTTTAGTAAAAGACAAGACACTATAGAGTGGCGAGGTAAATTAGAATTTATTTTAGTTCTGGTTCCTGTACCTTTTCAGGGCTACATAAAAAAAACAACCCAAAACTAAACGAATACTCCCTACACTTGAGTCAAGCTATTGTTCCTAGAAGCTAGTATTAGGCAGGTTACAAAGAGTTTATGTTGTAACCTTCAGGTCTTGATTCCATGGGCATTCCTCTTAGTGGAAAAGCTGGCTTTCTTAACAGAAGAAAAAATAATACAAAATGCAAATCCCAAGCAGCATCTTAACAGTGTTTGCTTAGCTATTCATATCTGGAATGTATTCCTTTTCCTGCTGGACAGCCCTGAGGGAAATGATGATCAGGCTTCCATGAAGCTGCAGACCTGTAACTCTCAGTTATATTTCATTAACAACTGAATCTTTTCCCCCTTCTGATTACACAGCCTGAGATCTCCCTTTCGATGCACTATCATTACACTTCCTTACATGCACTGTCTGTGGCAGGTGCATACTGGGTGTCATGACTTCCCTTATTTAGTTGACATTTCACCTTTAGCTGGGAGAATGTTTTGTCTTTTCATTAGTTAGCCAAGACCTATTGTGTTTGTAGGCTGATTGTATCCAAAAGCCCAAGCAGTTTAGTTTCTGCTTTCAAGAATATTTTTAGAATATGGACCACACCATGGATCATACATACTAAAACATTTCCTGTGTGTATGTACATTCAGTTACATGTATAGAGTCCAGTGCACTCTCAGAGACTGTCCCATGATGACTTCGGGTGCATGATCAGAATAGATGGCATCTATTAAAATAGATGACAAAACACATGTAACATCATGACTTGGGAGTGACCAGTGTAGTAATGCCTGCAGAGAGTTGTAACCATGTGTTTGAACAGAAATAAAATGCCCTTGTGTGGCTCTGTAGAGCATTACTCTGAGGTGCAGTGCTCTGGAGGGTCCTGTACATGTAAATCTAGCAGATGATGCTGGAGGTCAGCTTCCTGAAGGATGCTGGAGAAACCTCCTGACCTGCAGTTTGTCTGTGGCAACATGTAAGCTAATTACTCTTTCTAATAGGGGAATTCTCCCACGATAAAATTGTATGAAAGTACTGGAAAACTATTGGAAAGCTATGCAAGGTCAACCAAGACACAGACAGGTACTACAACCTATTAAAATCTCATTAGAACCAAAAGGCTTTGTTTTTTTAAGGACCAAGACAAACATTGTCCCTTCTTTAACAGGAAGAGAAACCGCAGCAAGGTGCCATACGTGGCATGAAGTTATAGGGCTTTAAAAGGAGAGGTTTGGGACAGTGTGTCATGGTGTTCTGAGCTCTCTTAGCATCCTTTGTAATTTTGGTGGGGTTAAACTATGGCACTATGTTCTTGAAGTTGTATTTCTCTGTAGCAAAAAGCACAAAATCAGTTGATTCAGTGCAAATAAAATGAGGATTGCCCTTGAGAGACTTGAATAACATTCATCAAAAAGAGGCAATTCCATTTTAACAAATTCTGGAGAGGTCCAAAGGGTAACATCAATGAAAAAAGGTTAAAAATTTTGGAATGTATATGTTTTATAGCTATATCTTTTCTTAGAAGAAATGTAGGAGAAATAGGTCTCTCAGAGCAAAAAAGCTTGAGGGGAAGTTTATTTCCTCTGTGCGTTAAAAGCAAAATTTTGGATTCTGTGTGGTTTTTAGGGTCTAAAGTACTGTTTTCATAAGTAGATTTGTCTCAGTTATGTCTGTCATGAACCAACCGTGTGGGCTGTGAAGAAATTTCCTCAGTTACTGGAATAATTGAAGGGAATCTGTTGGGAACATTGGTCTTGGTCATGTATGGAATTTCTCAATTCAGAGTTCAGATTTATATAAAAAAAAAAAACTTCTACCACACATATAGTACATGTGTTTCCTATTGAAAAGACGATGATTAATCACTTCCAACAGTGGTAACTAAAGGAGAAACTACATTGATTGCCTCTCATTGTCTCAAATGAGATAGAATGTGGTAAGCAAACAACTTTCTGAACTAAAAGTGTGTTTTCATACTATATATTGATACTTTCTATCTCTAGAATTAATTTATGTGGCCAAAACAGCAATTGAAATTATCATTCACTACTTTTAATCTGGCCATGCATTTTATTAGTTTTTTTAATCCCAGAATTCAGGTAACTTAAAGTAAGCCATTTCTTTGGGGTTTTATTTCCTCCCCTATTCCAGAGACAGATTGCTAATGTTAGTAAATTGCTTTAATGTGTAGTATTATACTTTTATCAGTATTCTTGATGTGTAATCTGATTTAGTTTCAAAATAAACCCATATTACATTGATAGAAATATAGGATTAGCAGTTGGCAAGAGATTAAGGCCAATTTGTCCTGCTGATTAGTTGAGAATTGTGACCTGAATCCTTTACCAAAGAGAAAGAACCGTTATAATAAATACATTACCAAAAACATTAATCAGCTTTTACTAAAGCTCTGGAGAGTATGCTAATAAATAAATAGACTCTCATTGCAAACTAAAAAGGCCGACTACACAGGCTTTTAAATATATTTTACAAAAGTGATGGATTTTTGGTTTTAAATCGTTCTCTTCCACGTGTAGGAAGATAGGAAGAGACTAGGAAAGAAGATAAGGCAGTACAAAATTTATGCAACTCCCCTCAACAGATTTTCTGTAGAGGAGGTAGGTATATATTTGAGTCCTTGTATTTTCATAAAGCTTCTGCGAGAGATGGATGCAGTGAAAAGAAATAGATAGTTAGGTGTCAGAACTGGACTCCAGGCAGTGCTAGCTGTGAGCTTACAGAAGTCCTCTGGAAGACACCTCACACACAAAGTGTGGGAGACACCTTTTGCCATATATAAGCAGAAATTCCAGGCAGATGAGAAGGAAGTCCTGTGATGAGACTAGGAAGTAAGAATAAAAGTCTTAGTTTGGGAAAAAAATGTGCAGATCATGTATGCCAGCTGAGTGGTACTGCCCTACTCACAATTTACTCACTGAACTTCTTCTCTGTAACATGTAGTTACCAACTCAGAGAGATGTACACCTGTGAGATTTCCAGCTGACTGTAGTAGAAGTAAAACTAAATCCCCTGGTTGTAGGCATTTATATTTATTTATATTTAAAACCTCTACTTAAATTTCCAAAAAGGATTTTCTGTGTTGCCAACTCTTCCTTTAAAAAGGAACTTACATTTCCACTTGATCTCATTAATAAGAGGGAAAAAGGAGAAAGCTATAAGTGAGATCAGAATGTTTAGCTTGACCTTTCACAAGATTTTTTCTTTCCATAATTAGAGGTAAAAATAGAGAGAAATGTAGGGTGATCTTTCTCAGTAAGAATACTGCTAAGCTATCTTTTCTTATTCAGAAGAACTCTCGTAAGATCCCTGCTTAAGAAAAAAAAAAATCTGGTAAAAAAACTTTAAAGCTATTTTATTTCTGTTGTTCTTTGTGTTGTTACATAAGGAAAACCCACTACAGTCCTTCCTGATTTAATTCAATCTGGAGAACATTTCTATTTTAGGCTATGTAAGAGCCATTCAACAGAACAACTTAGGCTTTTCTTAAGAAAGTTTCCGTTTGAAACCTTCTTTTGGGATGTTATAATCCCTTAGTTAACATGTGATATAATGGATGTTAATTTCTTGTTGGATATTCTGTGAAAGAGGGCTCTGACTTCATCCTGCTGAAACTTGAGTGTGAAAAAAAGAACTTTATAGAGCAATTTCATACTTTCACCCTGGAAATTGTTCAGTTTTCAGTTCACCTGAAATGCCTGGAATATTTACCTGTAGTTACAGTTCTGTGTTTCTATGTAGTTTATACTTTAGGTAAGAAAATTCAGTTTTGCGTTTTTCCAGTTGAAATAATTTTTGTAGTATTGTCAATTTTTTACATCGCCACCCCAGTGACTACTGTTTGTATTGTTCCAGAAGGATAATATTTATCTACACACTCCTCTATGAACTACCTTCATTAAATAATAAAGTTCTGTGAAGGGAGACTTCCTTGGTTCTCCAAATGCCAGCAGGAAGAGGGCTGTTGTACTTTGCTCTTGGACAGTTATCAGAAGCATGGTTTCAACACCAAAAAAAAAAAAAAAAAAAAAAAAAAAAAAGATATAGCATTTATATTTAAAGATATAGCATTTATATTTACAGATTCATGAGGCTGCATAGTTTTTTAATTTAACATTTCATAATAATACAGGATTTCCTTCCTTGTACTTTAATGAAATGCAATATTAAAGGTTCTTTAGCAAGTCAGATCTCAATATTGAATTAATGTCTTTACCCATGCAATCTATCAGCAATACTATTAATACCCTTTTGCTAAATCAATTTTTTTTCTAAACATAGAAGGTAATTTATAAAATAATTACGTGAAAGTAAAAAATCATGAAAACAGCCCCAGAAGTAAAGATGGCGTTAGAGGCATGCTTTGCAGACAGATTCAAAGTGGCTCTTTGGCCTCAACTGATACGCAACTTCTGTGTGTGTTGCAGTATTTAAAAAGTTCCATTTTACTGCACTCTCATATTGCCCATTTCAGCTGGCTGCTGTAAATCTGCATTATAAATGAGTAATCTATGCTCTCTATAGGATCAAATGGGGAGGTAAACGTTACAGTGCTTTTGCTTTTAAACACTGCACAAGATATGCAGCTCAGGGGAAATCACAGAGATGCTGAGAATACAGTTGTGTGGGCTCTTCATGCTTATGGACTTTTTGTGCTGATGTCCCCCATAATGATGGGGGACGTGCCAGCTAGGCACCTCCTGGCCACTGAAGCTGGCTTTGTTTTCCATGGAAGAAGTGTGATGACACTATCACTCAAAACTTATGTGTGCCACTAACAGAAAACTGTTACAGGAGAAATTATATTAGAGTAATTTAAGATTAGCTAAGTGTACTGGTGAAGATTCACAGAAAATATACAAGCAACCATTGGATCAGGGAGCTGAACCCTTTACTCACAAATTACCCTGACCATTAGCCTACAGCCACAGCTCTCTTAACAATGCTTTATTTGGCCTGTTGGTGTCTTCCTATTTTTCTTTTTCTGGGTGCTGGCAAAAACTTTGGTTTGCAAAATAGTGCATGGCAGGTATGTGTCAGATGGTGTGTGCCAAGTGCCCTCCAAGAAAGTGGGAAATATTTAAATTCTTTCCCACAGCAGAGCAGCTCTGAACCCAGATGACCCTCTTGGCTGCAATATAAGAGAGAGATTCAGTTTCTGCCACTCTAGAGATGTAATAAAAGAAAGCAGTGGCCAAAACTACATTTCTTGAGCAGAGTCCCACAGCTGCGGTTTGTAAAGTTTACCGGAGCTGTCACTGAGGCAGAACGTGCCGGACTTGTGTTTTCTGAATGCTGGTGTAGGATGGGTACTTGCCATCTCCATGTTGGTGAGTCTTCATCTCAGCATGCATGGAATCAAAACTAGAGGGAATATTAGGATTAAAAAGCTGATTTGGGACACCACCAGGGCTATAAGCAGGATTTTTCAGTTTTATTTCTTTGAAACAAGGTGTCGAATTCCTGTTAATTTTAGGCACTTGTATTCATTTTCAAACCATTTTTTTTATTCATATCTGACCTTTGCAGTCTGTATAGAGAAGTGAGACAAACATGGGGGAGAATAAGAGAACAGGAAAGGGAAGTTACCTGAGACCAGCAGAAGTCAATAGAGAGACAGAATCTAAGCCTAAAACTTGTGAAGTCCCTACTCCATGCTTTAGCAACACAACAAAAAAGAATTTGTGACAGTATTTTTTTTTGTCCTTCTGGGTGTATATTGTGCTTCTTAATTATGCTGTTGGGCAACTCCAGGTTAATATTTTTTATTATTATTTTTTCAATTAATGAAGTAAAGCACATGCTTATATTAGTGATTACCAAATGCTTTGGCAATGAATAGTGAGGGTTTTGAAGAAATCACAAGTGTGTCTAAATTCATTGGAAACAAGGATCTACTTGAAGGAGTGCACTGGCGAGCCATATATATTTTTGCTGCAGTTTTTGGTATTTTAGTGGTTTACAGCTGAGGAATTCCTCTAAGATTTTTCTTAAGTGTCAGTACAGGTTTTGTTATTGCATTTTGATTATTGCTTGAACAAAGTGATAGGGTTTTTTTTCTAATATTCTTAGGCATATGTGAGTTCAGGTAACTCTCTCTTCCCAATCAGGGAATATATTAAACAAAAAATTGTAATTAAGAACATGTCACAGAACAAGAAAACATGCAAGTTGTTCTCAAACCATTCAAACATGGAGCATGTTTAGGAAAAGGTGAATGAATCCTTAACAAAGGCAAACATTTATTTTTCCTCTTCATCAGCTAATAATTTTTGTATGGTTCTCTGTGTATCAGCATAAGATGGATAGATCCTTTGGGAGAAAGCAATCAAAACTTTGTCTCCTTAACACTGGGAGGAGTTTCTCCTACGCTTGTGAGCACTTGTGTGAATGACATTGCATTTTTTTACTGTCATGATCTTTTCTTTATAATATGAAAATTTAAACTATATATGTTATCTTACATGAATTAAAACTCTGCTCCAAAAGTTACGTTCAGATTTTATCCAGTTTTGTAACAATAGTATTCTAATATTCAGGTTTTGCCATTTTCTACGTAAAATTTGGTGCCAGTAAAAATTATTTTTAGCTCAGTCTATGAAATCACATTGAGACTTAATTGAAAATATTCAGAGTAATAAGTAGTCTTCTTGTTACTATTTGCTGCAGTAGGACTTGACAAGAAGAAATTTGTACTGTGAAGGAAATATTAGTTCTCCATGATTAACTAAATTAATTAAGTTACCAACATTATTGAGGGGGTTTTTATAAGGTGGATATCTTAAGTATTTTTTAAGATGTAAAATTAATGCAATATTTTGTGTGAAACTTACATTGTTAAGGCAGTGCTATATTTAAGTAATATATTAAGTGGAAAAGATAATATAGTAACACCTTACAAAATAAAACTGATTTTTATAGAAACTCTGTATTGCAGATTTTCTAAAATCTGTAATTTACATGTTCTAGCAAGGCCATATTCTACTTATGTTTTAATACAGTGCAAAAATGAAAATCTATGTACATCAGAAAAATTGTTTACAGATCTGTTTTAATTTAAAAACTGAATTTACTCATTGATTTATGAATTTTATTAGTAACAAGTACTTTATTTTGCAATAAGCATTCATTTAAAACATTATGACCTGATTAAATGTTAACATTTGATATTTTTGACACCAGTTCTTAATATTATTTTTTTTTTAATATTTTCAGTCATTTCAGGAGTATGCAAGGTTGGGTAGCATTTTTGAAACTTTAAACTCAGAGACTGGAATCATTATCTTAGGAAAATTCATGCATCCTGAAAGGGGCTTCAAAACTAAAATAGAACCACTATAGAATTTGAAGGTCTAGTTAGAAGCACTGCCTATATTTCACAAAAATGTGCTCTTTGTTGAATAGGTCAAAGAACCTCTTCTCCCTGCTGCCAGCTATATTTCCTTGTTATGTCACTCTTTCTGTTAGATGTGTCCTCTTTGTTTCACAAGTAGTACTGAGCTCCCTGCTGGTCTTGGCCATACCTGCAGAGCAGGCACTTCAGTTAGCTCCTCAGTGGAGTTTGTAAGCAACTGAAAAGTTGTTTCAGCTCATAATCTCTCTATACCATCAGTTGCATTACTTGACTAAAAACTGAGCTCCCATCCGGAGGATGCAAAGTTGTTGAATATGAGTATGTGTAACTTGGAGGGGAAAAAAAGGTTTAGACAGACTTTTTATTATTTCCCTGTTTAAAAAACATTCTGATTTTATTTTTGAGGTTGAATACTATTTATGAATGTTGGAAATTAGCTGAGTACATGTGTTTGCTATTAAGCATATGAGTAGTTCCACTGAAGTCAGTGATACATTTGAGGGATACCGACCCTCATAAAAAGAGGGAAGACACGTGAATCCACTTTTCACACAAAAGCAACCTTGTTTTCTGCTTCAGCTCTTTTTCTTTGCTAGGACCACTAAAGGATGAGAACTAGAGAAACCTGTCAGCTGTCTCGGTGCTGCTGTTACCACACTTTGTGGTTTAACTTCTCCATCTTATCAACAGCGAAAGTCATACCTTCATCAGTAAAGGGCAGAAATGCCAGAAAGCATAGAAAATCACTTTCATTTAAATAGGTGAAATACATAAAAGTCTGGAGAGAGCTGTTCACTTGCTGTTCCATCAGCTATCCGATGGCTAAGACCGTGCTGCCATAGCAGTTACCTGTACAAGCACCACTTCTCAGCTAGTGCGCTAGCTAAGAGACTGCTCACGTTCTGCTCATGCACTGACAGAAGCCATGCGCCTGCAACAGGCACCCATGAGAGGTCAGGCTGCATACAAATGAACAAATCAGTCAGTTCAGCAGCTTCCTTGCAGAGAGGTCTGTAAGTGCTCAGTGCACAGCAGAAGGCTTTAACTTGCATGCCTTTTGCTATTCCGCCTAAGCAAGTGCCTTCATGCAGCGTGCTGGCACATTATAGGAATTGTTGAACAGAACCCCACTGGGAAAAGGATTCTTTGCAATTTTGAAATGAATTTTCCCAGATGGTCCAAGCTGGATCTTGGCTTTTGCCACCATGCTTGTCTCTTCTCAGTGGGGAGATGAATCTAAATGGGTGCCAGTTTTGTCTGTGTTGCATGTTCTCAGCTTTCTTGTACTGAGGAAGAAACTGTCTGATTTTAGCTTAGTGCCATCCTATACCCATCTGGTGTTTGAATATAGATAGTATATATGGAAAGGAATCTGAAGGTCTCCTGGACACACCTTTAAAGCTAACAATCTTACAATCACTTCAGGTTACATCTGTACAGATAAATTAAAAGACCAGGTTCTGTCTCTGGTTCTGATAGCAAGATCTGGCTGATGTCCATATGGCTAACTTATCTTAAGCTTTCCTCAGAACAAGATCACCTCATCCCCAAGATCTATTTGAATTTTCCCACGCCCATGCTGTCTCCTGAACTGGTTTTGGGGAAAGTTCTGCTGGCTTGGGTCAAAATAGTGGCAAGGGCTGGGCTAAGAAATCACGAGGATTGTTGTAAGTCACTGTCCTGCCCCTGTAGACTTTGGTACTGTAAATATAGCCTGACAAAACCAGTTTCATGCAGTCACTCCTCCATGGTAGAGGATTTATTTGCCTGTGTGCACTCTCCATAACATCTTGCAATTATATAATGCCTTAGTTAATTTCATCTACATTTGAATGAGGTAAGATAGATTAACACAATTAACACAAAGATAATTAAATTCAGAAGATGGATGCAGAGCAATGTGCTCATAACACTTACCTGCACGTAAATCCTACTGCAGCCTCTCTCTCCACATTAGTTATTCTGAGTTTTATAGCTTTGTGTTTGTTTTGGTTTTTTTTTAAGGTATGTATAGAAGTGTGGACAGGGTACCAGTGGCTGAAATCACCATTGGTGATCACACAGGTGAAACTCATTAAAATCCTTGAACTTTTTTTCCATTTGATTTTTTGGCATATCACCAAAAATTCTGTTCTCATGTGAAAATACTTTGTAGGCATCTAATTAGCCATTTGTAGCTAATTTGCATTACTTCCCTTTAGCAGACTTAACCATGTTTTCCATTTCCACCTTCAGCCCATCAGTTTCTGCTTTTTGTCCACCTCTTATCCTGAGTTACAGCATCTCTGTCCCGTGTCTAAATACCAGAGAAGTGAACAGTTTTTAGTTTTTTTGTTTTCACCACAGAGGCAGTTTAGATCTCACTAAAAGTAAGTAGCCTTGACATGAAAGGAGACATGAAAACAGTGATTTCCTAGGAATTTTCTAGATTCTGGAAAAAAAGACATAGTAATTAAAAATATTAAGAATAAACTGCTCTATCAGTTCTTATGAAAACAGAGGCCTGTAAGACATGGGGTCTTAACACAGCATGAACAGAGGGTACTAATATCATAAGATAATACAGATATAAAGGAAGGCAGTAAGGTATATCTGACTAGGAAAAATGTACAGATCTAGGATGAAGGACTTGGCATCTGCGGCTGGTAGCAGACAGCCTGTTGAGAAGATCTCCATCAAAGGCGAACCACTGAAAGCAGAAGTGATTGATGAGGGTGAACGGCAGCAGGAGGCAGCAAGGCAGGCTCTCATGTGCGAGAAACAGCCAGGAAGTGAGGGAAGCAGAGTGTGGAGAAATTCAACAATTATATCAGTGAAAGAAGGAGAAGTAGGCACACGCAGGAGAGGGCTGAATGACAGCATGGGTCTGGCTGTGGGAATCATGAACAAGGGAGTTGGAGGAAGAATAGCAGCTGGGGAAGAATATAGCAAGAGAGAAAAAGCTTTTATGAATGTGAACTGTGTAAGACTGCTTGGAGTGACCAGGACAATCCTTCTGAGAAATCAGAGTACTTGAAACACTCAGACAGAAATTCCTTTTTTCCTTAAGTGTCATGCTTTCTTCTCTGTTCCTCACAATCCTTAATTATTTTTCTGCTACTGCTTGGCCTCAGTAACAATTTATTCTTAGTGTATCACCTATTGGTTTTTAATATTAAACAGCTATAGAAGTATTGTAGTTTCTAATAAGCAAAAATAGTGATTGAAAATCACTGCTTTGTTGGGAACAGGAAATCAGATTACAGTTTCACAGGCATGGGCCTCAATGCAATAAATAAATAAGCCAGCTGTGCTAAGTTTTCTATTTATTTTGAATTAAAAGTTCATCTGGATTTTTATGTTACTTTAAGATGTCTTTTCCAGTACCTTTTTGAAGCATCTCTTTGAATTTGGTGATGAAAAGTAGAGGGAAAATGTCCGAGTCTGAAAAAAATTAATTCAACACTCTCAAAGAAAGCAAGCCTGGTTTAAGTATGTATTTGAAATGTATGCACTTCCATCAAAGATATATGTATATAATATACACATCTATATTTTCTATACACATATTTTAAGTTATGTATTTCTTCCTAACCTCAATTGTTCTACAGATATTAGAGGTATGGGAGCCTACACTTCTCTCATCGATAATCTCACCTCTCTTACTCAGCATACTGCAGTTCTTGATCAAATCTCTTAAATCTCTGGAACTCTTATCTCTCCAACATCCCTTCCTAGTGGGACACAAGCTGTGCAAACCTGAGCTCAGGTTCCATCACAGGAGCACTGATTTGCAGCTCTTGGCAGCCACTTGTTTTCATTAAACCCATAGGAAACTAATACCTTTAAGATCTCTGTCTACTGTGGAACTTGAATACAAATGTTCCATAGGTTCAAAAGTTAGTAAGGAGAGAATGTCCACATGGGCAGACAGCACAACTATATAAGAACCTATTCCTTAGATGTCTAGAAATGACACCTTTCATAACCCAGCAGCTGCAGTTAACCACCAGGCTGAAGCACTGGGCATTGCTTGGTTCTCAGTGCATCAGCTCAGGGTAATTAATATTTATAGTATATTTCAGTCCTGAAATGGAGCATTTCTCATCTTCACAGCCTGTGCTGAGCACAGAATTGCCAGCTGGATGTGTGAATTGGGTTGGATGCTTGGTCATGAAGTTTGTTACATCTTTCTGAGGGATTATGTTGTGAGTTGGGCTCTTGGTCATATTTAAAGCCAAATCTATGGGTGTGAAGCTGGTAAATTAATTTCTTTCTAACAATTAATAGCGTATTGTAGACATGCTAAGTTATTTAAAAATTTAATTCATGCAACATACAGCAACTAATAGCATCGTGCCAATAGGATTTTTGGTCCTTTCCTGCATGGGCTTCCTGAGAGTGAACACCCTTGCTCTGGTGTTGGCAATGGCTAGCTGGATTAATAGACTTCTGTGTTTCTAATTTCTGTAATTCTCCCAGTGAAAACTGATATTTTCTGTTTGTGTGATAGATATTCTGATTTAACTGCTTCATTCCCATCTTCCAAATTGAGACATGAGAAAGTCACCATGTAACATTGCCTGCACTGATGCTTTCTCTGGCAGCCAAGCAACAACTTGATTTCTCTGACTTTTCCATGCAAGTTCTTCAGCACTGTGATAGTTCTTCAGTTCATTTTGTAATAAATTTGCAGTAAAAAGGGTATGGGATCTGTCAAAAGACAGCTTCAGAGACAATCTACAGATCCTTCTTTATATGCAGATCATGTGCAAAATTTAATTTTGCATTTCAGGCATGAGTGAAGAAGGCCATAGAAGTGATCTGAGACAGTAGAGTAAGATTCACATGCAGGTGTGGGAATGATTTCTTAGTAATGGCTATTACTCCCACCCACTCCTTACCAGATTGAAAACGCACTAAAGCTTTGTTATGCAAAACTCTAAGCAGGAAGACAATCAATTGAAAGGATGAATTAAATAAATGAAATTAAATACTCCACCATTGATTATTCCTGGAGCTGTTTTTTCCTGTTACTTTCTTCAGCAGTTTATGACTGATCCTTGCTTAGCTTCATAGGCACAGAGTACTTATTTTTACTAGACAGGAATATGACTCAGGAATGATGAACAGATATTGCTGCTCTCTGGGCAAAAAGAGATTAGTCTTGACCTGCCTGTAGAAAAAAATGTAAGCAATGTGTTTTTCAAGGCAAACACCATTTTATAGTAACTCCTTCCCCAAAAGGAGCCAAGTCCTGTTCTCACACCATACAGTTCTGTGCCTGAATACGCACCTCTCTCCTGCAGCACAGGATATCTTGGTTTCTCCTGTATGTTGTCATGCCTTCATGTACTCAGTAGTTAAAACAATCTTCTTTACCTACTGCTCTGACAGACTTCATCTCTCCCTTTTTATCCCCATAAATGTAACCTTGGTGCCCTGAACTTCAGCATTCTTTAGGATTCTTCCTCTTATCCTTACTCAGTTTTGTTTCTCAAGTTACTTCTGTTCCTTTCACTCTGACAGCAAAGCTAGACGCACAGATAAAATTTCCTAATTTTTATTCAGTGAAAATGCTGTTTGTTCACAACTGTGGGTAGACTATGGCAAGGAATGTATTATCAATACCTATTTATACATCATTTATGAGTACATTCCTTTGTTTCATTACAAAATAGTCTTGCACACTTATAAACTAGGTAAATGGTCTCTTTTACAATTTTAGTCCCTCAGGCTTGGCTTACATCGTTGTTCAGTGACTAGGAAACAAAAGGCATTTGAAGAAAGTGTTTCCTCCCTATGAAAGGAGCGGAAACGAAGAATGTTTATCATGGCACAAGAAAAGGATTGTTCTCTCCCTCATTCACTCTGTTAACATATACATGTGCAGCAGTATACCTCATGGAAAAAAATATTTAGCTTATTTTAATTCAGCAAGGGAGGTAAGATGAACATTCAGAAAAGAAATTTTTGGGGAATACTGTTTTGTGATGGAGAAATGAACATAAGCCCTCAGGCAGGGTAGAGCTCAGTGGAAGTAACTTTCATTCCAAGATTAGTCCTGTGGATGGCTGATGCATAAAGAGTACGGAATGACTGATTCTGCCCACCCTACACCTCCCTTATGTCTCTGGCTCCCTGGCTCCTTTGACAGAAATTTGGCTTTCTGCACTCTTAGCACTCTTCCCACTTCCTCAACATATGTTGAGCCTTCGTTCATATCATCTGATGGACATTAACAGTATACCAGTAAACTTCTTTCTTTTACATCTGTACACCCTATTTTGTCTTACAATACCTAAAAATAACATTTTAGTTTTATCCTAGCCATTAACAGTTGATGTTTTGATACCTTTCTGAACATTATTGTATTTTATTTCATCTGGTCATAATAAATGGTCAGAATTAAGTGATGTTGCAAGTGATTACATAATATGATGTTAATAATTTAGAGAACTACTGTGTTTCCTTCTATTTTGTGAAAACAAACAATACTGTATTTGTTCATAAAAGCGATAACTTGCAGCAATAGAAATACAATTTTCTGGCAGTATGCCTATATTGTATCGGCAAAGGCGGCAGGCATAAGCAGAGTTTTACAATACAAGTGTTTATGCCAGTGAATGCCATGTGTCCCTTTTAAAGCATTTTTAATACAATAACAAAACTGTTAGCATAGAAGGATAATTACAATGTTACGTCTCTTTGTTCTGAAAATAAATTGCCAATAAAGACAGACATTTGAGAACCATAAAAGGAACAGGAATGCAATTTCATTCCACACTCAAATTAATCATTTAGAGGTTCTGAGCATGTACATTATCTTTTGGTTTTGCAGAAGTATTTAATACAATGTCAAATAATAAATGTGTGGTCTTGAGAGTGCAGCTTTTGAAAGAAAAGATCACTAGAAGTATCTCAGTTACGAGGAAGAACAGTTGTGCTCCTTACTATTGCATTTCAGAGCTCTTTTAGAAATTTGTTAACCTGTCATATGACCATTTACCCAGATTCATCATATTCAGTACTTACGATGACAATATTATGCTGTAACAGCATCATTATTTCTTACCCCAATTAATCTGCATTTAACTGTTTTCTCCCACCACCTTGCTGACTGAGAAGATCATTTTGCAGTCAGAGCCAGATATTCTCATTAGGTAACTTTCCAAAACAGGATTGTTGCAAAGAATCAGATCCTGAGGCTTACCGTGCTTTTGTAACTCTAGTAGAAGTACATGAAGCAGGGCAGTTGACACAAAGCATCTAATACCTCTTGATGAGAGGCTGAAAAATAAAAATATTAGGATGGACACCTGCAAATGCTAGGTCTCTTCAAACTTGATGGAGTCAAAAGTCCTGCAGCATCAATGACTGGAATGCCCCCATCAAAGTCCTAGGTCAGATTTTTATTTAAACTGAACTTAAAATAAGCTTGGGCTAAAAAATCCTCTCTAACAAAACAGTTGCTTTCTAAATAGAGTCAGTTATTATATATCTCACAGAGAAAAAAATATTTAATACTATGATTCTCAGCAATTTTCTTTCCTTTTCTTGGGAAATAAAGGTTTTTCTCCTATAGTGCTGTTTTAAAAACTAAAACAAGTTTATTTTGTAAGTTTCAATCATCCTATATTTCAGTTAATGATAGCTTTTTTGCAAAGTCTAAATTAAATTATTACTGTTAGTCAGCATCAACTGGGATGAAAAACTACAATTTCTTCCCTCCTAGCTTCCATTTGTCCTCTTCAGATTCCTAAGGAGGAAGAAAAGGTTCACAGACTCTCCTAAAAATAAAAAAAGTTCTGATCTCTAACAGAACTACATTTGAAAGTGAAGGATCCTTTTCTAAAAATACCCTGCCCTAACCTTTTTCTGTTTGATAGATTATCGCAGCACTCTCCAAACTATCAAGCTGCAACAAGGTCTTTTACCATCTCTTACCAACACACTCTTCATGCCAGTCCCTCTCCTCATCTTGCCTCATCCAGGGCCTGCTCTCTTTTCTCTTGCTTCTTCCTTTCTCTTCTTCTTCTTCGGCTGCCCTCACTTTATTGGCTCTCAACCACTTAACAGAACCCACCACAGCTGCACCTGATCTACATCAGCCAGCCCACCGCCCCTGAAGCCAGCCCACAGCTGTATATTATCAATTTTAATTAACCCAGCTTCATTCCTCTACAATAGATTAGGTACAGCTAATACTCACTAGTGGAGTAATTTCAAAAGGAAGAGGTAGTTCTTGAGGTAGCCTTGACACAAAATCCGTAAGTCTTCATAATTTAAAAGTGTCTCTTTATGTAGCTTTTGGGTGCTAATTCGTGTGTTTGAGTTAAAACTGCAAATCAAAGATAACGATGTCCTCTTATAAGATAAAACAGCCTTCCTGTGTACATAAAACAGCCTTCTAACAGTTACCTTGCATGCAATGCAAAGATGTAGGACCATAGTGAGAAAGCACAAGCGAAAAAAAGAAAATAGTAGTCTGACTAACAGAAAATCACAGCATCAGAATCACAGAATAGTTTGGGTTGGAAGGGACTTTGAAGATCATCCGGTTCCAACTGCCATGGGCAGGGATACCTGCAAAAGCACTTTTGATGACTGTTGGTATCAGACCTGCTAAATCTTAGGTGCTGAGCAAAGGCTCCCCTCCTTTGTGCCCTTTCACTCCCTCACAGCAACTGGAGGTCATGCTTTGCAGTGTAGCTGTTGGGTCTCTGTCCCATAAGTGCACCTCAGCTGGCAGACAGAGCTGGTCAGAGAGTATCACCTGGAAGGACTTGCTTCCCTGCACCTCAAGGAGCACATGGTAGGGACTCAAGGCAGTGGAAAAGGCAATGACCACATCACTTGATGCTTTAGTTAGCTGAAAACCAAGTCAGATTTCCTATAATGTCAAATATGTGTGTTATCTGAGCATTTGGTAGGAGCCCAGAGTATAACCAAAGCCTCTGTGGTCTCTGTAATGGAATCACAGTAATAAAAATAGATACATTTACCTGTTAGTTCCACCCAATCCAAAGGAATAAATTCAGTCCATTCCAAACTCAGCAGTGGCTCTTCAAATCTCAGGAGACAACACTCCCAGCACAACCCTCTGCAGCTGCCCCTGTCTGTGTCCTCTGTCTACTTTCCCCTGTCTGTATATATTGCAAATTTCCCCACGTTCACAATTTTCATGTGATTACTGAAGTTCCTTTTCACAACTAACTTTTCCTGTTTCAGTCTTTTCTCATTTATAAGAAAGCCATCCTTGGTCATACCAAATTCAAAAGAACTACTGTACCCGTTGCTTGTCTGCCAGCTGGCCTGTTTGTGTAGTTGCCTATGTCAAAAAGCCTTTTCCTAGGGTGCGGATCTTGCAAATTGCAGTCCAGGAGCCTTTATGTCCCTGCAGACTTTCATTAGTATCACCAGAATTCTGCAGGCATTAGGGTTTGTGTCTACAGGTTCCTTTACGTGACTTGGGATAAAGATTTTACTGGGTACTTAGCCACAGTCATCCTTCCAATTCAGCCTCATCTGGCTGGCCTGAACTGCATGAAAGGAAGGTTTCTTCCAGTTGAAATTTGGCAGTGATGATCAGTGATTTCTCGTAGTCCTGCATCAAAATTAATTGCATAATTTGCAACAAATCCCAAATCAAAGTCTTTCCTAGTTAAACATATATATTTTTGACTGGCATTTGTTGGCGTGTGCCTAAGAAACAATTAGTCTTTTCTCATTCATTTATACATTACCTTCACCTAACATGTCAGTTCCCTCTCCAGGCCTGTTTGCTCTGATGGATCTCGTTACCTGTTTGGCAACTTCTTAGCCACTAATTTTCCTTAATACTGTCACAAAATTTTGGCTTGTCTTCAAAGACACTCCCAATTAGGAAGTCTAAAAAAGTTTCCCATTTTTCTCTACCATCTCATTTTGTCGTATGGCAGTAAAATGGTCCAGGTTTAGAATTTTCTGTCTGTGTCAATCATACATGAGCTGGAAATAGGATTATCTGATACACCTCAGTCCTGGATGCAACACAAAGCAAGCATAGAACCTATGTCAAAATCTGTATCCTGGAAGAGGCATAGGTCCCTGATTTCAAGCACCCAGCACTGGTCACTGCTGTCTCAGACCACTGTCTGAACACAGATTTTTATGTGTTGAAGCTTTCCAAAACAGAAGGGAAATATTTTCATCACTCTTTACATCTTGGAAGTTGCTCAAAAAAATTAAAGTATATTTCTTATTGTCATCTCAAATTGAAAGTGTGGTTTAGTTTTCCTGCCTCTGTTTTGACTCCACAAACTCCTATGGGGTATTTCTGCGAGCCCCACCCCCCCGCCCCAATATAAAGTTACAATTAGTTACAATTATTGGGAAAATAATATAAGAAAGCAGAACTTAAGATACTGTTATTCTGTTGTATGTATCTCTGCTGGCCCCACAGCCCTCAGAAAGCACACAGAGCCAGAGGAAGTAGGGAGAGATGCATCAAAGGTGATGAAAAGTATAGAATAGGAATTTTCTGTTCAGAAAAAAATGACTGAAGGAGATGATTGAGGGCTGTGAAGTCAGGAATACTGTGAAAAAGGTCACTACAGAATGACTTATTCATTGTTCTCACAATGCAAGGACTTGGGCATTGCAGGCAATTACCAGACAGACAAGCAAGAGGAAGTACTGCACAGTACAGATTTAAACTGTGGGACCTGTTCTGTAGGATACTGTATGGACCTGATGTATATATTGACTCAAAAAGAGATCAGATAAATTAGTTGAGCTGGACCTAGAAATGGCAATTAAACACAAAAGCCTCTAACTTGGAGAGCCTCTAAATCAGTGGTGAAACAGCGGGTTCCTTCCTACACTTTTTTTTTCTTACATATGTTCCTTAGACATTGGTACTAGCCATGTTGACAGAGAGGATATTGAATAATTGGACTTTTGTTTTTTCCTGATATGCCCTTTTTTTTTTTTTTCTTTTTTTTTTTTTTTTTTTGTCCATATTTGACTCTGGCCTGGGATGTGAAAAAAGCAGTCTGATTATTACTCTGTGGGTGCTGGAAACCAGAGCTTTTGTGACTTACCTAGCATGGCAGATTCAGCTCTTTAAAGACACACCTTTTGTTTTCTCACTCTGAAGACTTCATCCATTATAAGTTTTATTTGACTTTTTGCAAAAGTCTGAGTGGCTTATATCAAAGTTGGGTTTCATTATTCCAGTTAAACAGCTTAACATTGTGTTAAGCCGTTTCTTTAATCCTGTTTAGGAATAGTTACCTTTTCCCTAAGAACAATGTTCTAACTATCTTTTTAGCTTAATTCTAAATGATTTTAAAGTAAATAGGTGCATAACTCAGCTGATTTCTATGCTTACCTGACATACTTCTATGAAACCTCAAATGTAATGTTTATCTAGAGAGGTTCGTGGAGTAACTCCATATTTGCACAGATGTAATCAAAGCCAGGAGGTGGCCTCATGTCTTTAGTCGACATTGGCACCAACAGTTTAACTGTGCAGACTGTATCTTTCTGTTACGTGTCACATTGCACAGAGTAGAATAAGGTTTAAATTCAGATTTAAAACATTCTCTAAATATTTCAGGAAAAAAATGTTCTCATATGGTCGTTTGCCATATTTGTGCTTAGAGAACATTTTTCCTTCTTTTTCATGCGTACAGGACTGAACTCATCTATATATTAAATGACCCTGAATCTAAAGACATTCCCCAAACTAAACACAAAGATATTGAGATTATTAAACATGGTGGGACCGAATGCGAGCAGGCTATAGAGAAAATCAGAAGATGTTTATTAACTAAACTATATTAAAATACGAACTAAAGGCCCACATTGTGAAATTAAGAAAAGAGTCAACTATCCTTGACGCACTACATAATAGGCAGACGTAAAAAAATTGTATTCAAATAACTCATTTGCATCAGTGAGTTGCTTCTATTCTAATTGAATTTTGTAGAGCTCTCTAAACAAGAATGCTGGTGCAGAATCCTGATGAAAGTCTGACATTTGTTAAATCCACAAAAGATTATTTTAGAAAGTAACAATAGCCAGTATTCATACAGAAGAGAAAAAAAAGGAATTTTAATTAACAAAATGTGTATTTTATTTTGTGTCTGAAACAAAAGGAACAGGGTAGGGGGGGGAAGAAATAAGCAAAGAATTATTGGCTTGACTTTTAGGGTTCTGAGAACCCAGAGTTCCTGACAGACCCCTCCAAAAGAAGTGGGAGGGAGAGTTTCTCAGCTCCTCTGCAAATAGCTTATGTTCTATTCAGCTGAATTTTGTAGAGAAAGACTTAACAATCATATATTCTTTATAAAAACTCAGTTGTATTGATTATGTAGGGGTTATTTTTAACATATTTATACACAAGATTATTTCAAATTAATTGTACGTTGTCTGGCAAACAGATATGGCAAACAGATGGGCTGTTGTCTCCTGATTGTTGTTCTCAGTCCATCATCAACTCCTACACTTTCTGCAGTATAAAAACATAAAAATATGATATAGATGCCAGTGTGTGTGAATAAACACAAGATAGCATTTTTTGTATGTCTGTCTGTGTGTATTTTTATATATTAATTTAAATACACATATGCATATAGACAGACACAGAAATGTGTGCTACAAAGGAGCAGTCACAGCGTAGCTTGGCATCTCCGTCTGCACTGGGAGGTAGGAGGCCACCTGTCCAATCTGTCTGTAAACTGGCCCTTGGGCTTCTGGGCAGGTGAGTCAGAAGTTGTATGTTGTACCACTGTGCACTCTGTTGAGATCAATCTTGATGTGCTTGTATTGTACTAGTCCAAAAAGGTTTGAGAACCTCCTTTACATAACTGACAGCCACCAGCAGTATCGGTCATTGGGGATTCTAACATCTTCTAGGTTTGGTTCTATTCTTTTTGTAGCTGTACATAGTTACTGGCTGAGTCAATAGGTTTTCTATTTTCAGTTGACATTGATTGTTCACGTCTCCAGGGCCGAACATTCATTCATTTTCCATAGTTGGTACTCTGGCATTGCAATCTGCTACAATCAGATTTTTTCAAATTTTTGTCCATTGACTACTAAGGGAGCTTAGGCAGCTGGCTTCAAGTAGGCTCCTGCTTTCAATGTGCAGAAGAGAAATGAGATGAATCTTGGTCTATGTCAGTGCCACACAGCAAGGCAGGGTCACAAATACCTGAGCTGACTCCAGATAAACAAGTGACATATTATGCAAAACTATTTAGCATGGCCAAACCCAGCACTGATGTAGTTTCCAGTACCCAAGCTGGGGCTAAAGTACCAGCTCTGTTGTGCTGTGTAAGTAAACATGTTATGTCACACCGCATGGACTGTTCAGATCTTTTATTTTCTTTCTTTCTTTTTCTTCCTTTCTTTCTTTCCTTCTTTCTTTCCTTTTCTTTCTTCATTTCTCTTTCTTTTCTTTCCTTCCTTCTTTCTTTCTTTCCTTTCTCTTTCTTCCTTTCTTCCTCATTCTTCCTTTCTTTTCTTTCTTTCTTCCTTTCTTTTCTTTCTTTCTCTTTCTTTCTTTCTTTCTTTCTTTCTTTCTTTCTTCCTCTTTCTTTCTTTTCTTTTCTCTTTCTTTCCTTCTTTCCTTCTTTCTTTCTTTCTTTCTTTCTTTCTTCCTCTTTCTTTCTTTTCTTTTCTCTTTCTTTCCTTCTTTCCTTCTTTCTTTCTTTCTTACTTTCTTTCTTTCTCTTTCTTCCTTTCTTCTTCTTTCTTTCTTTCTTTCATTAGAAACTCTCTTTTCTTCTCTAACCCAGAGAAACACCTTTGCATTTAGATGAGTCATTTACCACTAGCAATGGGGGCTGCCATGACCCTTGAAAAAGAATGCAGTTACTGGATTTTTACTGTTTGTACTACAATTCTTTGTTAGAATGATACTGGTGGTGGTTTTTTATTTAAAATAGCTAATACAAGGAAATAAAGAAAAAGGCACACATTTCACTTTCTGCCGAGGAAATCATAGTCCTCACTTCAGTAAGCCAATCTGAATTTACACTAGTGAAATGGAAACTGATAGAAACTATATCTTAATATTTATAGGTAGGCAAAAATTAGTAGGAATATTATTGCTAATACCTTTGAAACAGTGTATGCTGATGGAGATTGTCCAGATGGCAGGAATTTTTTGCTTCTGACTTACTGGGGATGGTGTAAATCTGGTTCCATTTCTTTCTGTTCTGCAGTCTGTGCCTTTCAGACCGTAAACTCTTTTAGGCATGCACTCAAACTATGAGTTCATACAGTGCTTTCTATATTCAGGCCCAAGCTTTCTTGGTCTTCTAGCATTATCTTTATGCAAACTTTGACTAAATATGACAACAAAAAGTAGCCAGCTGAAGCTATAGGACCAACATTTTGAAATACAGACAAATAGCAAATAGAGCACAATCATAGGAAAATTGATCAAAATTGGGAATATTATTCACAGATCCATGCTTTTCGGTGGTTTTGTAGATGAGCAAAGGTGGCTTGACCTTGACTTCAATGATGCCTCTCCCACCTCCCTTATTTTCAGCCATTTACACTTTAGGTGACAGCCTTAATTATACCTGAAAAATAGTCAACCACATATCTGAGAGCTTTGGAAAGTATGATATTTTTAGATCATCTTGGATGGGACATCATACCAGCTGGAGGAGTAAATCTTATTTCTTAAAGGCAAATGTAAGTAAAGAAGCTAAAGTTGTTCAGCATTTTGCAGGATCCAATGCAGGTCATGCACGTTGCCAAATATATATCGGCACATCTGGTTTGTAATCAATATTAGCTAGTACTACTGCTAGTAGTAACAACAGTAATAGTAGCAATGGCATACTAGTCTATGGAATTATACTGCTTTCTGTTTGTTAATCTCAGTCCTCAAATATTAAAATGTGAAAAGATATCCAGTGAGGCCTTACATGTAATCCTATGTGAGTGAAAAGTTTCTAAGAGTTCCAGGTTATGCACACCTATTAAAACTTCACATATGATGTTTTGAATCACATTTGAACTCATTATAAGTTATAGCATGGCTGGTTGGCTTTTAAACAGGTTTCAATCAGCTAACATTTCATAAGTTACTTGTAGCATAGTGACTGAAGCCAAATAAGTTGTTTTGCAAGCTAACTTCATATTCCATGTCCAGTGGGCATAGTTACCCAAATCCATACTGTGATACTCGCCTAACCTCCAAAACAGGCTTTTGGAAATAATTTCTGGCCCATTTTAACTCCTGAACCAGGACTTCATTGGAGATGCTCTAGAACTTCAAACCAATGCTGTGCAGGAGACTCTCCTAAAAATGTAGCAGTGAAATGATCTAGTTCCTGTGCACCAGAATGTGTCTTGATATTGTGATTGCTCATGTAGACACAGCTGTGGATTACCAGAATGAAAACAAATAAAAGAGAAAAACAAAATTGGTTTTGAGCAGCAATGACATTTTGGGATTCACTGATTGTATGATCATGGCTGAAGAGACACTACTATGACCCAAACACCATGGAAATGAGCACAGTGTAATGACACATTCCTCTGCCAGCAATACAAACAGTGTGAAAACTTACAAAATAAAATTAAAATTTGTGATTTTGTCAGTTAAACATGACATCAGTAGATAAAAGTATATGTCTTTCCTCTCTGTCATTTAGACTTTGCTTGGAGAGTATTTTAATTGTTATTTCTGGATGGATCCCAGTGCCCACCAATTGACTCAGATTCTAGTCAGTGAGTTTATAGCTGACCTTTAAAATTAAGGTGTTTCATTAGTGAACTGAATTCTCTAAATATGGTCCCCTTGTAAAATCCTCATTAAGACTTAAAGTATTCACACCACATATATCTGCACCCGTAAGAAGTGACATTCATGTCCTCATAAAATAATGTGGCTTCCACTGGCGTTCTGGCGCTTTCAGGCATTCAGAGATTCCTACCTGCCAGGTAGCACTAACCATAAGGATGTGAGTGGAAGCTAGGCTGGCTGACTAGTGGAGCTGGTTACCAGTGGATTACACAGTGCAGGCAATTTGAAAGAGATTGATTTTCAAAACAGATGTGGCAAGTCTCTGCAGGGCTTTGGATAACAGAAGAAGCCTCAGAAAACCACTGTTTGGTTGTTCTGCACTGAAATAATGCACAGGACTGTAGCATGGAGTTTCCAATAAATTAGTCTGTGGTCTCAAGAAAAACAGATAACCTAATAGGCACAGATTTGCAAAATCATCCCCACTTAGTATACATTATTATTCTAGAGGTTATGCCAAAATTGTGTTACAGACTTAGAAGACAAATGTCTTTTTACAGAGCTGATGTTTGGACTCACCAAAACTTTCACCACTCGATGATAAAGTAATACTCTTATCTGGCAAACATATTGAACCAGAACTGCATGTAGCAGCAATGTCTCACAACATATGTACTCTCTAGACATTGCAGTCCTTGAGTGCAGAGAACAGTGCGTGGCAGGTACATACCTTGCTTTCCATCATGTTTTCATTTGTCATTTTCACAGGTTGTTTGCAAAACACATTTCATCTCAGTAGGGATTGGTTTTTGGTGGGTTTTTTTTCTACTTTTTTTTAAAAAAAAAAAAAATACAGGCATAAAGATCATAGGGTGCTTTTCCACAGTGTGTCTTCTTAAGTAATACCAGCAGACCACTGTATCGACGCAGGTGCATTGACTGGGTGCATTCCTTGTGCAGTACAGTGTGCTCCACAGGCTGCTGAAGTACCAGCAGTTCTGTACTGCCTCTGTCCCTTCTGTACTGAAGACTGAACTATAGAGGGAAACAAATCATGTTTCATGAAGTGACAGTTTCAGAAACTAATTACGTTATCCCCATCTAAGAAACTTTCAGTAGATTACACAGGCAGCTGAAATAATAAGATTTGAGAGTATACATGAATAACTGCAGCTTGTTTCTAAGCTGATGGATCTGATGAATTATAAAGAAGGTTAGTTACTCTCAGAGACAGAAAGATGGATTAGGATCTAGAGAGAGCAGATAGCCTCTGTGCAATTAGAAAAAAAGAAAAAAAACCACTTGGGTTTGTTTTTTTTACAGCTTGATATTGTTTCTTTCTCAAAACCACCTTTTCCTTAGAAGAGCATGTATATTTTTATTTCTGTACTCTTTTTCTCACACCCTGATAAAGCATTATGAACTAACATATTTTCCTGTGCTGTAAGACACCTTGTGGTTTGCAGATTGCCTTGTGATCACAAAGGTGTGAAATTATTCTAATCAAAATGGAAATACTCAGCTGTATAAAGCTTTTCTGCTCCAATTCTGACCTCTTAGTCACTTGTGCGCTAGCTACACTGCATTGCTGCCTGCTAGCCCATTAACAACTCCCATTGTCATTTAGAAAAATTATGACTTTATTTTGGTTTTGTGGTTTTATCGTAAACATTGCAGGGGAAAGTTGAATATATTTTATTTAAATAAGAACAGGCAGCTTTTACATGTGAATAATACTAGCATTAAAGCAAATGAGACTTACTTCTGTAGATTTTCTTCATGTTCATTGAAGAAGGCATAATAAAGAAGAGAATGCCAACTGCAGGACAGGCAACCCTACTACATTTTTTTTAAGAAACTAAAACTGGTATCTCCATGGCTCTAAAAGAATCCTATGTTTCCAGGAAGAAAAATCTTACTGCTTTTCCAATTCTACCTTATAAAACATTTTTTATGCTAATATTTCTCAATTTCATTTTATGAAATTGAAATCTGTGGTTTTGGAAGAGACATAATGAAGCAATTTCTTTCAGCTCTTCAAATCTGTCTTGTCTGAAAATGTGCAGATCTTTGAAATGATTCCTGCAAGGGCTAAATTACTTGCAGGTAGAGTTGCACTGGCACAGGCTGCCAAGACATTTGGAACAGTGGGAGCATTTTTCCAGTGGAGGAATACTGGAATTGGGTACCAGCAAATTAGTCCCAATGTGGACATGCAAAACAAGCGGTTCTAGGAGAATCCTGTTTTGCTGATACAACCGTACTTGCACTAACAGCTAGGGAATTCTCACAGAACAGTTGTGTCAGTCAGCAAAGCTATTTTGGTAGAAATCTGTACTGTGTACCTAGATTAAGATTTGGGGTGGAGTTGTCCTTAAAGTAGAAAATGCCAAAGGGATTGGGGGAATGGAAAAATATACTGCTACCACATAAGCAGATGGAAAAGTGTGGTTGCATTCTCTGTGACTGCTTAGTAGGGAATGCTCAGAAAATCCAAAATTTATTGATAAAAAAAAAATAGAATTGAGAAAACATAGAAAATAGAATTTAGAAACAATGTAGATCATTATGCCATGAAACTTCAAGAAGAGCTGGAGTTTAATGCTGCATGGATTGGGAGCCGTTGCCCTGGGACAGAGTTCATGATCATGTTAGTCATGATCAGAAAAATACTAAAGCAAGAATAGTGAATTGTTATATGATGGGAAACAGTAAAAACAGTCATTACTTTGTGAAAGACCTTGTAGCTTTCTGGAATCTGCCCCTTCCAAGTGCTTGGCTGGAGTTGGCACAAGCCCCTGTATGTAGGCATAGGGACAGCCAGCACTGTCCTAACATTTAGCAAATTACAGTAAGTAATGGCTTGTTACTGCCTGTTACAAGTTTTCATACATAAACACTATTTTACACTGACTGGGCAGTACTTTTATTGATCTTTTCAGTGATTTGTTTTAGCTTTCTAAAAAAAAAAAAAAAGAGGGGGAAAAAAAAAAAAGGTTATTTCAGTAATAACTGCAGTCTTACCTCCCGGTGATACTTAACCTGGACAAAATCCTGGAAATTCTTTGAATAATAACTTATTTGAAGAATAGCATTTCCTCCATGTAATACTGGTGATATTTATTTTCCCTTTTCTATCTTCCCATAATTAGATAAATGCTGAGTTTTCAATCGGGTTTTTTTTTTTGAACAGTGAGATACTTCAGCTAGCTCTTTTTCTGAGCCCCTTGATGTTTATCAAGTGTTTCTTTTGATGTGTGTTGGCTGTCTCTGTTTAAGGAAGGCTGAGGGTAGGAGAGGAGGGCAAAACTCAGTTAAATAAAACATGGTCTAGATGGCACCTCAGTGGGAGGTGTGTGGGACTGTCCCTCACATTACAAGAGGACACCATTTGCCCTTCTTGTAGTGACACATTGCACAAAGATTTCTCCTAAGTGGAAAGTCATTAAAGGGTTTGAATTATACTTGTAGTATATTATGCCTAATAGTTGACAGATGTAGTGCAAGTTAAAGATAATTAACCTCTGTAGAAAGCTAGGCAACTGAATTGTCTTTTCCGAAGACAACCATGACCGAAATAAATTCATCTGTATCAAAGAAATCTGTGGGCAATGATTGACAGAAAAGCAGACAAGATGCCAAAGAAAAGGGCAATAACTCCTTTCCAGTCCCACTCCCAGAATACCTTCCTCAGCTGCGGGTTTAAAAGGGGGTGTTCATAAAACTTTAGATCACCTTTCCATGGTGTCTGTGCTGGAGAATTCTCTCCAAAATGTGTACAAGGCCTTAAGAATCCCTTTACAGCAATGTGTGCTCTTACCTTATGCTCAGGAGCCAGAGCAGGCTTTAGGAGATAATCCATAACATAGGCAATAATAAAAAATATATCTGCACAAATAATTTTGTGTTCTTCAAGTCCAGGAAATTATGACCTCTGGGTTCAGTACACAGAAGTAGCAAGAGGAAGTAAAGAAACTTTTTTTTCTTCTCTCGCCCCCCCCCCCCCCTCCCGAAGAAAGTTATGTTTTCATGAAGGAATCATCAAATCACTATTTCTTCAAAACATTCCCATTTAAAGTGCATTCCCATTTAAAGTGTAATAATCTGTGTTTACTGGGAGCAGACTTGCTGAAGTATACCCAGTTACAATCTAAACATGGATAAAGATGAACAATAAGTTAATTTCCATATTAATGTTTTTTAATTACCACACATAGTATATCTATATAAGCATGTTTACTAAATTCACAATCCTGTTATTGGCTGGTTGCATTTAGTGCAGGTTGGCACTGAAGATCCAGTGCCACAACTTCATGTTACTGATGGTTTTTAGTATTTTTCAGGCAATACAACTAGTAAGCGATTGCTTTCCTAGTTTGGTGGATGAGCCACCCAAATATTTCATATTATATCCAACTCTACAAATAGAATTGCCTCAGGACGGTACATACATTTATAGCAGATGTTTGACCTTGTTCTGCTTGGCCTGGATTCTTACAACATAGTGTTCTTTCAGCAAACTATCAGAAAATGTTAAAGAAATATGATACCTGTGAGTCTCATGCTTTGGCTTGATATTTAGCATTGAGATGGGAGTTTGGATGCAGTTCCTTTAACAGAAATTTGATTCACTTGCAATTGGTAACACAAATCAATGAGTAGCAGTTAAAATGCTAAGAATCAGCAAAACAACTGGAGACGTTGTCAATGTCAGGGTAGTAAACTTGTTTTCTGCAGACAAGGCATGTGCCTACATTTTCGTCAATTAGATTATTTGTATAATGCAATCATTAGCAACTGTTCTAGGCAAGCCTCCCCAAATCCTAGAATCCTGACGATATATGGATTTCTCTGTTCTCTGTCTTTTTCATTCTTCCCTTTAAACCTTTATTTTACAGAAAGAGAACAGGAGAGAGAAGCTTATTGAGGAAGCTTGGACAGGATCGTGACCCAGTGCTTTGTCACAGATTTGCTGAATAGGTGTTTTGTATCGCAACCTCTATTTGGGGTAATTTGGAATTAACTTTGGCTTGTGGAATATTTAAAGTGATTTTCTTGGTTGAGGCTGATTTTATCAATGCCAGTAACAGGATTTTCTATATCCTGTGCAACACTAGCGAAACCATCAACTTGTTGTAATTGCTGTGGATGCCAGGTCTTGTTCAATGCTGAGGGATGGAGAGAAGTAGGGGTCCTGGCACTGTGGCACAGCCTTCAGGGCACAGCCAAATTCCCACTGAGACCACACATCACCAGTGAAGTGCCCCATTAGTGTCCTGTTTGGTGCAGCACGTTGACCACCCCATGATGGCCGTGTCACGGCAGGACGTCAGGCCTCTATGTCACAGGGAGACTCCCAGTTTCTGCTGAGGTCAGAGCATAGGAAGAGGTGGCGGAGGTGCTCACCCTCTTATGGGGGAAGGGAAACAAGAGCAGACTGCTTGAAAGGTTGCTGGCTTCTAAGCGGGTGTTACTTCTTCCACAAGGGATACTTCTAAAGGGAGTACTTACAGAAGGAGTATTTCTAAATGGGAGTGAAAGTGATGTTACAAATGAGTTGCTACTCTGAATAAGCATTCTATAGTTTGTATTTTTGTAAATACCTCCAAGTCATCCAGCTGTTGTTTTACCTTTCTCTGCATCCTCAACTTCTTTTTCAGTTTCATTCAGCTGTTTTCATGAAACTCATCCGTAGTTCAGCTAAAATGTAATGAACATGAATTTATTTTTTTGGCATCCAACTTCTGAAAAGCAGCCATGAATTATTATTTAATCAAGCCACTGACATTTACTTTTCTGCCATATCTTACACTGATAAATATGTTGAAGGCTGTTATTTTGTCTGCTTTAGTGTTTATAGATAGAAAATACTATAGTCATCAAGTCTTTTAAAGATATCTTTAGCAATTACTTCAACATGTTTTATTGTTTTTGCCAGTTACATGATGATCCTATATTACAGATTTATTATTATTACTATCATAATTTTTCTCAGAGCTCTTTGCTTTATAGTCTTTTAGTATCGTCTTTTTACAGTAAACTGTAAACAGAAAAAGTTCACCCTGCAACTTGAATATACTTTAGTATGACAGTGCTGGTACAAATGCAAAGGGTAGCTTGAGAGGAATTGCTACCAGTATTGCAGGCTAAGCAGGTGTCCACCTCCAAGCAGCGTGGCTCAGCAGGTCCCTGTGATCATGGCCTGCCTATGGTCCTGCTCGTGGCATGGGAGGGAGGTGTTTGTATGTCTCGGCAGCTCACCTTCTCCGTAACCTGCAAAGAGTCACGGGTACATTGGAAGGTGACAAACTTTGGCATGTGGCCAGAGAAACATGAACTGACATAGAATGACCAGCTACATACGCATTTTGGAGTATGACCTGAAAGAGATGTCTGAACGATGTCAAAGCCTAGACAATTGCCCTGGACATAATTTGTAGCTAGTGCAGAGGAGGAGAGGATTCATGTTGTTCTAAAATAAGTGCCACAGGAAACATATTTTATTAGGAATACGAGATTATACTTACCTAGAAATGAAAATATTGTGCATATTGTAAATATAACTGTCAAAACTCACTGTTTCCCCATAGATCGAGTGATGATGGGTTCCATCCCTGAGTGCTGAAGTTCTGATTAGTTTTCATTCCTTAGCAAAGCATGCGAGTACTAGTGCTGGCTGTTTATAATCTCTTATTATTATCCAGGCACAAATATTACTTTCCAAATATCAACTTAATGAAATATGCTCCGGGGGTGTGACTATACATGTTCTTCGTGGAGAGTTTCAGATGGCTTCAAACTGGCATTCTGTCTCCAAAGTCTGTTAGATCAAACCCTAAATATCATTTACCATTATTTTGGGGGATTTAAAGACCTTTGAAAGAAAACTGAAAATAGTACCACAGTTACTAACATCACTGTTTGAAGGGCCATTAAGAAAACAACAGCCATGTGCAAGGTTTGATATTGCTTTTGCACTGTCATGAACTATAGGGGAATAAGTTACTGATGCTGCAAAAGACTGTTACAGTAGCTAGTTCCTCTTCTTAATTATATCCAGTGCTTTCCTAATTTTTTTTTGGGGGGTGGGGTGGGGGGTGGTGTGCCAAATGCTATATGCTCCATTAATATAATGTACTGGATAAACAGAAAAGAAAGGTAATGTTAAGCAGTGGTGTGGAACGTAGAAAAGTAAAACTGATATTTTTTTTTAAGAAAAGTGTTGTAGCTATGAGCAAATCCTGTGCATTCAGAAAGGATACACCTACATTTGCTAAGCAGGCAGGTGTGCTTCAGAGAAAAACAGCTTGGCTTGATGTAGACAGATGAAGGATTAACCCGTGGCTTGTGGGGCCAATTCCATCACCGGGAGCAGAAGCAATGGGCACAAAGTGAAACACAGGAGGCCCCCTCTGAACATCTGGGAAAATTTCCTCACTGTGAGGGTGAGCGAGCACAGGTTGCCCAGAGAGGTTGTGGAGCCTCCAGCCTTGGAGACACTCAGAGCCGTCTGGACACGGGGGTGCAGCCCGCCCTACCCAGGTGACCCTGCCTGAGCAGAGGCGTTGGACCAGATGACCTCCAGAGGCCCCTTCCCACCTCAGCCCCCGCTGTGGCTGCGTGATTCACTCCTCCTCCGTACGGCCACCGCCAGAGAGCGGACACTTGCCCGTCGGCTGCAGGCGTGTCACGCCGGCCGGGCGTGCTAGCAGTGGTCACCGGCCTCAGCCGCCCCCGCCGAGCCACCCCTCCCGCCGCCTTCCCCCCGCGGGCAGCGTCCCTCGGGTCCCCGGCCGTGCCCTGCCGCGCCGGGGCCACCCCTCGGCCGCGCGGCGAGCGGGCGGGGAGGAACGAAGTTTGCGGGCGGTGCCTGCGGGGCGGCCCGCCGCTACCGGCCGGCACCGTTTCCCGGTCCTCCCTGCGGCGCGGCCGGTATTTACGGCCGCCCGCGGTGGGGCCGCCCCGCCGGCGAGGCTCGCACGACGGGCGCCCCCCGCCCCTCGCCACCGGCTGACGGGTCACCCCGCTGATAGGCGGCCCCGTGCTGGCTGCGGCGGCCCGCCCCGCCGTGAGCAAGCGGCGCCGGCAGAGCAGGGCACGGCGGGGCAGAGCCGAGCTCCGCGGCGCACAGTCCCGCAGCGCTCTCCGCCGCCCGCTGTCCCCCGCGGCACGGAGCGCCCGCGGAGGGCTCCGCTCCGCGCCCCGCCGCTGCCCCGCGCCGCGCCGCCCGCCGCCAAGACGCCGCGCTTCTTGTACCGCGCCAAAGGCGGGTGCCGCTCGGCCAAGATGGGGCGGCAGACGGCGGCCGGCGGTCGCGCCATGCAGCGGTCGCAGAGCCGGAGCAGCCTGTCCGCCTCCTTCGAGGCGCTGGCCGTCTACTTCCCCTGCATGAACTCCCTGGAGGAGGAGGACGGAGGTGAGGGGCCGGGGCCGGCAGGTGTGCGCGGGGTGGGCCCCCGCCCGCCGTCCCGTGGGGGTCCGGGCGGCCGTCGGGGCGGGGGCGGTCCCGGCAGCGGCCCCCGCCGGGAAGGGCCGGGGGTCGGGCGGGCGGCGGAGCGGGGCGCGGGGCTCGGTGCGGGGACCTGGCTCCCGGAGAGGCACCTGTGCTGAGAGAGGGGCTGGTGACACGGGGCTGGCCGGCGGGGGGCGAGGTGTGATTTAGGTGATCTTCGTCGTCCCATTGGAAATGAAGTTATTAGCTGAGCTTTGTTGGGGGGGGAAAAATGTGGTTGAAAATGGGGGCTTCCCACCTTCTGCTCAGTGCTGCACTTCCTCAAGGGTGGCTTTCCGACGCTACATGGCTTTGCTCAGGTATCCCTTGTCTGTCGTTACAACATAATTTACAGAGAATGCCCGATCTGAACAATTAAACACTGTCTCTGATTAACTTTTTCTTCGGAACAGCAGTGTAGGCAGAAGGCGGTGTGTACAGGTGTACCTTGCAGGTCTCACTCTGTTACTCGCTGGTAAACTGTGTGTAATTTTCATATATTTATTGCAGGACCATAACTTTACAGAACAAAGAAAAGAAATGCAATGGGTTTTCTCTATAACCGTGGCAAAAAAGCCCAAGAAACAACAACAAAAAACACCAAAAAAACACCAAAAACCCCTAAGGTAGCTATCAAAAAAACCTGGAAAATAGAAAGTTCCAGTTGCTATTCAGGATGTGTGTAACAAATGTACATGTCGAGTTGCATGGCACCAGACCCTACCCAGGACAGAACAAGTGTTTCATGAGTTTGTTTTGAAAACACCGGTTTCATAAAGAAAATTATCTTGTGGTTTAAATATGTTTACATATGGAATGAATTGAGGGTCTTCCCAGTGTTTATCAGTACTAATTAAAGGGTTTTAATTTCATTAAGATTAAGGGACCATATTGAACCTTCAATATATTTGAGCAATATCAAATTAAGATACCAGTATTTGTCCAATGCTGCTAGACAAACGTGTACAACTGTGTGTGTACACCATTCATAGTCTGTATTTAAAATATCATCGTATGCATATATCGCCTTCCACATCTCAGGTGGAGAGCTGAGCATCAAGCGTTTGTCCGCAGTCTTCCCACTTAGCTTTTCATGTGCAACAGTCCCTGAAGTACCTTCTGCAAAGCTGCATTCCTTTTCTGGTGCAAATGCCAAGATGTGGTCCCTTGCTTTTCCCCTGGACCCTGCTCTGAGGTTGACCAGGTTGTCCCTTTTCCATAGACAAGAGGCAGCTGCATCCTGGGGTGAGATGTGCTGTCCTTCAGTACTCTCATCTGCTCCCTGCCTTGGAACAGTGAAGTGAACTGCAAAATATTGCCAGTAGACCACAGGGTAGGCTTCAGAGGGCATTTTTAATCTTTTGACATGCTAATAAATGCTGTAGCTGAAAACACACGTTTTTTTAAATGCTGAAAATATTATAAATAGTGCTAAACACACTTAGGTATTCTTTAAAGATTTTTTTTTTATCTCGATCATTCCAAAATAGTTGTCTTTTCAGGCTTGATTATTAGTTAGAATACTTGCATTAATCTTGTGTGAAACCAGAGTATTGATTTGTTTTGTTCTGGTCTGTTTTCTTTACTTCTCTAGAAAACACTTAACTTATTCCTCCGTTGAGATCTGTCTGTGTTTAAAAGTGTTCATTGGTTCAAAAAAATAAGAAATATGTGGAAATCAGTAGAGGAATATCTGTAAATTTAAGGGTAATTATAATCACTTGCAAGTGATTTAAACAGAAGTGTTCAAAGAATTTATACTGATTTTTTTTGCATGTTGTGTTGATATGTTACCGTATCCTATTTAGATGTAGGTTACACATGAAAATGCAATTCATATGATTCCAGTGGGGAAAAAAAGAGATAATTGCTATGCAGTTTTTATGGAGCTGAGTTTCTGCTACTGGAGATTTCAGACATACCAGGTTACATAGGGAGTGACAGGCATGACAGCTAAATCTTTTCCCATGTCCTGTCATTGAGATAAGAAGGGAAAAAATGTGATGGGCTTTTTTGCTGGCAAGTCACCTCTGCACTCAAATTGGAATTTTTTGTCTTCTGAGTGCCTCTATGCAATTATATTTATGTACCGTCAGTGCCCTGAAGTGGGTGTGGTACGTGCATTCCCATGTTCATGTACTTAATCTTTTTTTACATCTTTTTTTAATCTGGAAAAGATAGATGTTAAACCCACTTCATAGGTTATCCATCCTCAAGATGTAGTTAATTCTGCATAAGATGGGGGGGTTAAAAAAGGATAGCCTTCTACACATGTGCTCTTACATTTCCCACTCAATCACATTTTTGATGTAAGTAGAAAATCTGACCTGTTGAGGCATTTATTTATGATACTTTCTTGAAGGCCTTTGTTCATTAACTGCTGAAATGAATACACTGGTCCATAGGTATATCTTTGGGTATGAAAGAATAATAATACTGTCAAGTTCAGAAGTAACTGAATAGTAAGTGACTCAATACTATGTATTAATCAGAATAATTTTAGAAACTGTTTTTGACCATGATGATTGAGAAGATCCATTTAGAGTGTCAGTTGGTTAAAGAAGGAATCTTCTTAAACCCAGGCATCTAAGCTGTAATGTACTGAAGAAGTCGCCTGTGGAAAGGCTGCAGTTTTCCAGTTCGTAGCCATGAACTTGCCATGAGGAGGCCTGAACTTGCCATGGTCAGCCAGTTTTGCAGCACAGAGAACTGCTATTCACTCTACCTACAGTTAGATGAGTCCTTCAAGTTTATTCACATTTGTTATTTTTAAAAGGAGTTTATTATTCTTAGCTCTGTCCAGTAAAAGGTATCAAAAAATCAGTATCTTATCAATTTCTTTCTGGCATGTGTGCATATGCACACACGGAAATAACATGTCATATGGTACCAGAGTAAATTACATACACTGTCAATGTATCAAGGTTACTAAAAAGTGTCTTTTGCATTTTTTGTTAGACTCATTGATGATAAAGTATACAGCCTGCATAATAAAGTGAGAATTGGCATCAAATAATGCTTGGAACAGATTTAAATTATGTGGAAATTGCTGAAGAGGTGTGGGGACAGAGGGCAAATCAGTACATATCTGTGTGCTCTTGAAGCATCTCAAATCTCACATTTTTTTCTGAAATCCTGGCTTTGTTGAAATTAAAGGAAAGTTTGTCATTAAATTCAAAAGACTGGGGAATTTTCCATGTAAATGTGTATGACATCCTTTAGGTGTCTATGTAGTCATACTGCAAAATTTCATGCACATAATATATTTTAAAGTAGCAGATAAGAGTTTATTCAACTTTCCTGTGGACAACTGGAAGATGTGCTAAAGAAAGTACAAGAAGGTTACTGGCAAAGAATTACAGTTATCCAACAGGCACTGAGAAATGAGAGGCTCAGATCACATGTGTTGGTCACTAGAAAGCCTACATCTGTTTTTATGAGTGGGACTGTTAACTTGGTGCTTCCTCAAATTACACTGTGTGTATTGTTTGCTGTAATAAACTTGCGCTACAGTTTCCTTTTTATACTCTATTTACATTCACTTCTGATTTTCATTTACCCTGCAGTGTTGATACAAACTGTTAAATAGCAGGTTGCCAGGAGTACAGCTATGGAACTGCTAGTCACGGCAAGATCTGTGTGCAGAGCTATGCCCTCCAAAAGGAAGTATATTTCAATTTAATGTCATTTTTGCCATTTTTGGCATTTTTGGGTGGTGGTGAAGCTATTAGATTCAAGGGGAAACCCAAATGCATTACAGGTGCTGAAGAATAACTTCAAGAGATAATTTATGATAAATTTAAGACATAAATTAATTCAGAAAGAACTGGAAAGCATCTTGGTCTCCCAGTATATTAGAAAAACAAAAGGCAATTGAAAAAAAGAAAAAGCCACAGAATGTTCTTCAGTCCAAGACAATCATGCCTAAAATAGCATGAATTACTGGTGTTAGCTGAGGAGAAGTTACATTACAGTTTTGCATATTGATGTTTACTGAAAGAAGTATCTGAGTGTTGCTGAAGGAGTTCGGTGGGAGTAGAAGCACTTTACAGGCTTCTGTCACCTGGCCGGTAACTACTGGGAAAATTGCTGGAGGGGTTGTTCAGTTCCACATGGACTCGGTAGGAGTGTTGCCATTGCTGGTAAGTGAAGGATATGCTGAACTGCTCAGTTGAGCACTGTTACTGGCTTCAGTGGCATTTCTCACCAATTAATCATTGCTCATTGGAAGAGCTGGAATAAAGCCCCACAGTTCCTGGGTTCTATTGCTGTGGTCGGGCCGCCAGATCACACTGTCCCTCTGGAGATCCCAGTGGACAATAACAAGCAGACAATAATTTAACCAGAAATAGAAAATGGGGGAAGTAGTAACAATAAATTCATTAATGCAGGGATTATTAAAGTGAAGAGAATCCGGCACATGAAGTAGTTCAGCTTTAACATTATCCACTTAAAAAGAGCAAAGTACTAGTAGGAGTATCAGGCAATGAAGAAAGTGAGAATAACTACATCTTCTTGGGGGAATCAGCCTACTTTCTGGCCTTGGTGGTAAAGATGACCTTGTTTACATGGGATGTACATAGGCAGAACCAAGGTGGGACATGAAAGAAGGGCATACTGCCCTGTAACAGGGTATCCACTGCAAAAGTTGGAGCTTTAAAGACCTTGGCTTGATTGATGCTAACACGCCAGAGAGTGTCTGCTGTGCATCTCATGCAACAGTGGGGTGGCTCATCTTAGAGGATAAAAATCTCTCCAAATATGGGATAATAATCATTCCACACAGAATCTGTACGACATTTAAGTTTATAGTCAATAATCTTTTTATGTTTGCTGCTAGGGCACTGCTCAGGGGCTGAGCTGAGTCAGCCTTTCCATCAGTGTGGCGGGGTTGGGTCTTTCCCAGTGCTGCAACTCCTCAGGCTGGCTGCAGGCTGGAAGCAGTACAGAAGTCATTTCCAGCAATTTGCATCTCTCTTTCCAGTCCCAAGTGTTTGTACCAATTGCACTCAGGTACTACACTGATGAAGTAGTTGTAGATGCCAAGGTGGATAAGACCTTTTAAAAAAGAAGCATAGAAAAAACCTATACTGTTGCTGGCAAAGTACAGAGTGTGACAAACAAGACACATGTATTCTGGGAAGCACCTGGAAAATCAACAGAAAAGTAGAAGAGCCTGCAGAAGGATTGACATTCAAAGTACAACATACTTCAGCCTGACTATATGATAGAAATGCCCAACAGAGTTTTGAAGCTGTTTGTGTCTTGTATTTGTTGTATTTCTCTTCTGAGCTGCTAGTTACACTGCAGCATGTACTTGCAGAGCTAACAGGTAACTCGGGTATGGCTGTAAGACTGGCAGTGAAGCTACAGTGTGTGACAGATTTAATCTCTGGTGGTACCTACATAAACCTGAAAAAAACTTGTCTCACATCTACATGCTGTAATTGTCATTTTTCAATGGCAAGGTCAACGGTGTAATCAGAGCAGAGGCACACTGTGTTGCCGTTGTTTCAGTTGGAGAGGTAAATGTTTAAACAGCAGCAGTTTGAAATTGGGTCATTACAGTGCGAAATTTGCTCAGTTTTGGTAACTGTGGTTGTTAAAATAATGATATTTGCATAGTATCATTACTCATCTTAGACAAAGCTAGGAGGAGGAACTGTTTCTAATTTGTATAATCTCAGTAGCCATCCAACTACTTGGCACCATCTATCTTATTAAGCCCTAATAGAGGGTGTTGAATTGTTTCAACACACTTGGTCCATCATTCAAAAATGCTGCACAGATCTGTCTGATCATGTATGTAATGACTATACTAAAGATAATGAAGGTTACAATAAAGAACAGTGTTACTGTCATTATTGCATATTTAGAAAGTATTTGTCAATTCATATAATACAAAAATTAAAAAGCAATTCTAAGCTTCTCAATATATACACTCTTCACTGTTGAAGAAGTTTTAATCTGCTCTTGGCGCTTGGTGGAATAATTGTTATTACTAAGTTCATAAGAGTGCTGTACATCCAGAAAACTGAATGTAAGTATAAACATAAAAACATTATCACTCAGATGGTTTCTTTTTACTTAAGATGTTCATCCTTTGTCATTAGCAAAATCAAAGACTGGGTTTAAAGATTTCTTGCAGTGAAGATGTGTGTGCAGCTATTTAGCAGTTCCTTTATGTAAATGTTATATAAAATTAGAATGCAGTTCCGCAAAATTGCTTGCTCTATTTCTTCAGGATTTTAATAGCTTGGGGATGAGACTGATTTCCTACTGCTTTGCATTTTTTGTAGTCACATAGATTGTTGTACAGGCAGTACAAAGTGGATATGCAATGCTACTATTCTGTTTTGACACATGCACAAAATATGCACAAAGTCAGACCTATTATGCTTGAATGAGAAGAACATCTATCTGTGTGGAGATCTTAACGGGTCCAAATGAGGGTTCATCAAAACCTGTTCATTCAGGTCACTTGGCATGTGGAACATACAGCTGTGGGGTGCAAAGCCACGTGCTTCTTCATTGTCGTATCTCTTGTGTTGAGTTTTACAGAGTTGTGCGAGGCTTTTGGCAGGTGCGTCCTCTGACTACGCTTAGAAAACCAATGGTCTTATCAGTAACAGAAACAGAGGCTTCTGCAAAAGTGCTGGAAAGGCCTGAGTGGCTCTGTGCAGTTGTGTTCCTGATCCACATCTCACTGTCAGGAGTTGGCCATTTCTAAATAAAGTAATTAGGATAACATTAATTCTGCATTTGATGTCTGACATTTTCATATTGCATAATAACTAAACTTTTTTTAAGATCCCATGTTTGAGGCATTTAATGTGCAAGAGTATTTTTCCAAGCTAGATTCAAACCTTTATGGATCTCCACAAGGTGTGGTTGGACTGGCTAGTCAAGGGGTAGTTTACTAGTTCAGTAAACCTCAATATAGCAGCTGACTTGGAAAGATATCTTACACAGATTTGAAGAAAACATTTCTACTTGGCCCCGCAGTCGTACATTTGAAAAAAGTAGCATAAACGTAATAAAGATGTCCCAATCTCTCTTGGGCCAGATAGGTGATTAAAATATAAAAAAGTTGGTATTCTTACTGTATTACAATCAAGATCCATAATCAACATCTGTAAAAGAAGGGATGCAACCAGATCTGCGTAGCCAGTTTGTGGTTATATAGTCAGAGCCAAGTAACCAAAACAGAAGTGGAAATCACATTGGTACTAACACCTTTCGTCCTTACAGGTGCAGCTATTTAGTTTTAGTTCCCTGGGATGGCTCCCAGTCTGTTGGCTGTCTGTTATCAGGGGTAAATTCTTTGTCATTGGAGTGGCCAAGCAGCAAACCTCCGTGCTGTGGTTCTGTAGATACGTAATCAGGATTTTCAGGGAGTGTTACATAGTACAGGTATTGAAAACAAGCTCTAAGCTGTCAGTGATGGCTATTTGTCCTTTTTGTGTAGCGTGTTCAGTAGTGATTCTGAATTATAATACAGGGGATACTGGAATTATAGGGACATTAAGTAATTATTATGTATGTGGAAAACCAGCTCTTTGTTAATACTTAAGTCTTGTAAAAATGTTTCAAAAACTTTTGGGACCACAAGTGTTGAAGAGCTTAAACTGATTGATGCCCCACACAGACAAAAGCAGTTTCTATTGTTTGGTGCTCTGAAGAATTTGCTGAAGGGTCGGTTAGGACTGGAGAATGGACATCAGTGCAGCAGTGAAATTAAAGTGGCAGAATACAACTTTAAACACATAATGAAGTGGGAGAGATTAAGGAGCAGGTGCCTGCCTTAAACCACAGCATTGCTTGGGAACAGCGTGTGGTAAACTGACTTCACATCACGTGGCATGGCCGCAACAAGCCACGGGGGATCTTTTCCAGACTGAATGTATGACCAGCCTTGCCATGACAGGGAAATGAAATGCAGACAAAGGGTTCTGCATTCTGGCCAAAGCTTTATATCCCCGGAACAACTGGGATTTGTGATCCCTGCCTCTGGGTCCTGTATATGGGAATTCATCAAGGATGGGACTCAAAAGCTTCTATACCAGCCTTTGAGCAGAAGCTCAAGCAACAGTTTTACAGTTGATTATTTCGTTCAGTTCTCACTTTCTTTCACTTTTTCTTAGACACTGTCTTAATTAACCTTAATCTTAATTAACCATGCTTCCAGTATGGCCAGAGGAAAGAGAGAGAAGAAAACAGAAAGGCACAGGACAAGACTGAAGTATTTCTGGACTGAAAATGAAAAACTAGGGAGGCCTCTCAAGAAATTGTAAAAACTTGGAGTGCAAACTGAGGCTGTCAGTCCCAGCTCTCTCAGACTTTCCAAACCTGGCTGCCCCCATACGGAAGAGCTTCCCTACTCCCTACTGAAGCCTTTGGGCTCTCAGGGCAGGTCATTCCCACCCCCATCAGAATTTCTCAGTGTTTTATGTTCAGATCTTCATGGGAGCAGGAACTGGAACACAGGTCTTCCAGTCTTCCTTAGAAGTGCAAAATATGGGAAAGCCCCTGGCTACAGTTTTCTCCCTGGACTTGCAAATGCTCTTCAGGCTTCATAAATGCCGACAGCATGCACTGTAAAAAACCTTCATCAGAAGGACCGTAACACAGCGCTTCATAAGCTGGTTGTTAGTGCTGGTCTTGAGAATCAGTGAGATGGGCTCTGAGTTCCTCAAACTGAGGTGACAGTGGAACCTGGGTTTCCCAAATACTGCTTAAATTAGTAGACCGTAATCCATGTCTGCTCTTTGGTGTCTGTGGGTGACACAAGGAGAGGAGCAGCTTATCTGTGTTCCCAGCAGTGCTTCAGCAAGAGCTAAATGCCTTGTTCAACGTGGCTGAAACCTGGGCTGTTCCAGCCACAGAACTGTGCGGCTGCAAGGGAGTGTCAGACCTGCCCCGTCCCCCTTTCCTTACGTAGGATCAGATGTCTCAGACTGTCTCTGATGATTTTATCTAGCCTGTTCTTAACGTGCCCAGAGCAGATAACCTGGATAGGTAAAGAGCTTTACTCTTGAAAAATGGTCATTCAAAGGCAGCTTATTCTCTTGGTGGATCTAAATCGTGAGTTCAGATGAAAATACTGAGGCAGTTTTTATGCAGCCTTTTTGGCGAGATGGAGAGAGCAGAGAAGAGGCACCTCAAGCACTTGAGTGTGTTTCTGCAGCCACAGCTGCTCTCTACTCAGCACAAGTCCTACCAAGACATCCCGTACCACCTGGGGGCTGGCACAGCCCCCTGCCCCTGCCTGTGCCCCGGCCACATCCTCTCGGCGGTCTGTGCCTGGTGCTTGCTGAGAGCAAGCTGAGCTCGCACTCTCCCCACTGGAGGCAGATTTCATCTGGCTAGATCCCAGATCACGGACGGTAATCTGTTGCATTCAACTGCAGTTTTTGACTCTCCCTCATCTGATACGGAAGATGGTATCAGTAGTTTTGCACCCCTAATTTGCAAGTGATTTGTACTCCCAAGTTGTGGGACCAAATAATTCCATTTGTAATTTAGAAAGTGTGGCCTGTGGAGTCTATTTGCAGTAACCATATTAGTTAAATTACCAGTGTGATTAACTGTAAGAATGAATGTGCTTTCATAAATGCCAAAGCAATTATTTCTGGTAATTTATTCCACTCCTTACAATATGGCTGCAAGAATCTGCACTAGTATTTTTCAGATAATGTATTCCATATTTTGCGATGGCGACTTGAGAGAAATTTCTTCTTTCTAGGGCAATTAGATTATACTAATTTGGAGAACATTTTCAATGTTCTTTATTAGAGTTCAGTAAACTCAGAGTAAAATGATTTTCAGTTTAGGTGGTCAGCAACATACTTGGCAACAAAGTATGCTACCAGAGTCTTGTTGCCTCATCCTTTTTGTAGGTATTTGGTAGTTTTTGGTAGGATTAAGACCAGTCTGCATGAAGTGAGTATATATGTTTATGTACTTTATGATTATAAAAATAACCCCCACTTTTATAGTGACACCAGTTGGATGTTTACTTCTGTGTTAGTGTTAGATGCATTGCCAAGTTATCCATTTAGCTAGAGATTAGCGTCACCTCAGTTCGGTTCATTCAACTGTATGTTTGTTTTCACAAATGTTTTGGGGAAATGATCTGTCTAAAAAAAAAAAAAAAAGAAAACTTTAAAACATATTGTTGGTTTATTCTTTTTGGGCTGTGTCCAGTAACAGAATGCAGCCACACAAGTAGTTGAATTAGCACAACAGAAGAGGTTTTTAATTTCCAGGCAGGAATGAGGGAAAACAGTTCGGATTTACTAGAGTGGTAAAACCTTCAATCAGATCTTCTCCCAGCTACAGCTTAGAAGTATGGCACCAGAGGCTATTTTGAGTTGAGTAACTACTTTGCATTTTCATCACTACTTGCAACCTTTGAAGTATTTTAACGCTGAATTTCTGAAACACAAATTACGAATTATGTAAATATTATCTTGTCTTTGCTTTTAAATAGTTTGAGGAAATGAGGGGTTATTTTTGATTTATTACATTTTTGCAGGGACCAATGCATTGCTAGTATTGCGGGCATTCAAGTATAGGTATTTCTTATGTGTATTATTACACATTAGTTTAGCCAAGCTTAATCCTGAAAGAATATTCATCTCTAAAGCAGTGGCACAGGAGTCATGCCTGTGATCTGGGTCTTATTCTATACTTCTATTCCAAATTGCCATTTTGCTGTTAAAATCTTCAGTTCTTATTTTAGGAAGCATCAAAATCATGATTAGGAGCCTTATTGCTAAAAGGTCAGATCCTTCTCTTTTGAGACCATCTGAGAGTTCTGCCTGTTTCTGTTGAAAACTGGAAAATAGTTATTCACACAGCCTCCTTTCAATCCTCCTTAAATTCAGTGTGAAAGTAAAAATAATTACTGTTTACCTTAGCTGCACTTACATAAAAGTTGGATATAGTATGCATGCCTAACTTTCACATTGTATCGAAGTTGTATCTTCTCAGCTGTTGGCCTGTCTTCATGTGAACCAGAGCACTTATTTCAGTCAAAATGAATGCTGGAAAGTAAATCTGCTGAAAAATAAGATTCAGAGGGATGGTAAGAACAGCTACACATGTGCCTCTATGAAGACTTGAATGGCAATTTGCATCAGTTCTGCCTTGATTTCTCAGTAAACTGATGTGCAACAGATGTGTTGATTTTTTTGTGTGAGTGTTCCGCTAGAGTGAAGGCATACAGGCTTAGAATTCTAATTCAGAAAAAAATGTGCCTAATAAAAGTTACTCAATACTACTTTACATATCACATATTCAAACGCATATTTATCCCAAACCCCAAACTTTTTGAAAGAGTTGATACTAAGAGGTTGAAGAATCATGCAAGACAGAGATGTTCTGTTAAATTTGCATGAGAGAATTTATATTGGCAACAATGAACCGAGAATGACCACCATTCAACAAGACTGAGTGGAAATGAATGCTTACTAATCAAAAGAGCTCTTACAAGGGAAAATTAATGTCCTGTAACAGTACTTGAATGAAAAGAGCATGGAGCTTCAGGAGGTATGTGCCTTTCACATGTAACTGCGATGCAGTGTACGTCTTCTACAAAACTATAGCACAATTTCTTCCTGGCAGTTTTGTGGGAATATTTCATTGATATGTGTGATTGGATTTTAGAACAACTGTGGACCAGTGCTGGAAGTTAGCTGCCAGCTGTCATTATTTTAATATAAATAATAAATCCAGAAGATGATTGGAACAGTACAACCTAACAGAAATGAAATTGTTTACTTCTGCCTTTCATTTTTCGTATGTCATATTAGCCTTGTATCATTTTTATTTGTGTTTATTTCACCAGATATTGATGGCCATTTTCAGAAATAGTTTTCAGAAATTATTTCATTCTGTTGGGTACTAAATACATGTGGATAGCTGAGGTTCTAGAGGAAAATTATTACTTCTCTTATTTTTATATACTGATTAAAAGTTATGGTCTTAAGGAATGCGTAAAGACTTGTAGTAAGCAATATGATTTGAACCAGTCATGATACTGCTACAGAAATGTCTCAGTACTGCTAAAAATTGTAAAGTTATTAATCTTTCTTGACAAGGGGCCAATGGGTTTCAAGGTGTTTGGGTGTCTTATTTCCCACTTCACTAAAATTCCTGTGTTCTGTATCTGACCTAATATCTCTCCTAACGGGAGGGCCTGGCAGACTTCAACCCACACTGCAGCCTGTAGGACAGAGCGACACTGAGTGTGGACATTGAAATTGATGTTCCTCTCCGATTCCCTGTCCCAGGGTGCAGGTCCTCTGCTCTAAGCCAGTCCCTGTGCTCTCCGTGGGATGTGAGTCCTTATCCCAGGACAATCTCCTCTCTTACTCTTTTCCTTTCTGAAATCCCTAAAGTTTCACTGACCCCACAGTTCTGACCTCTGGTACATGGCGAGCCAGAGAAGATGTAAAGGGTAGCAGGGGTTACAGACAACTGCAGAGAGAGAGTCCCTAAGGTATTGGTTATTATCCTACCCTCATTGTATCAATATTTAAGAATCCTGTTACTGTTTGGCATCGTGGACATTTAGAATTATTGCTCATCTATAATATTATCACTATATCACTCATCACAGAGCTGAATATGGGGATATTGAACAGATAAAAGAAATCAGAATGCAGCATTCCTTGCACCATTGCAGGGAACAGCATTTAAAAATCAGAAGTGACATGGAGTGATCATCCTATTCACAAAAGAAAAACTGAAGCTTCATCCCTCCTCATTTTGTTTTCTTTTTTTTTTTTTTTTTTTTTTTGAGGGGGCTCTCGGTGTACCATCTGGCTGAGGTCTAGATCAAAATTCCTACAGTAAAATGCTACTATATTAAGTTTTGAGTATTTTTCCCTCATTTGATATCCAGCTATCTGTCACTTTGCTAGTTTAACAACTAAAATTAAACTATGCAAGCAGATACAAAAATTGTTACTCTTGGAGGTGGTAATGAAGTTTCATATTGTGCATAAAAGTAAATACTGTAATTTTTGGATATAAAGTTAAAGCAGCTAGTGAAATGAGAAAAGCATGAATAGAGAAGAAAGCATGGGAAAGGTTTTTGATTTGTTGTTTGCTGTCCTTACTAACGGATGTCTGTAACTTGATTTAGCAGGTAATGGCCAAATATTTTTAAGTCAAATCATTCCTCTGAATTAGAACATTCCTCAGACACTGCAGGTTTTGACATAGTGGTAAAATTTTAATTGAATTTCTAATAGAGAGGTGTTCATCCAGAGAAAACATATTTTAAACACACTAGACCATGGATAGCGTAAATCTGGTTACCTCAGTGGGCAGGCTTGTGTTGTGCATATGCTGTCTGCCCTTGGAAAGCACGTGGTGACAGAGCTAAGGCCCTGTAAAAGAGATTTATGATGATGCTTGCCTATTATTAAAAACTAAAAAACTAAAAAACCAAACAAACAAAAAGGTAAGTTTTAAAAGGAAGTTTTGTTGTAGGTCATTAATTTCTGGCTCTGAGTGTCTCCACCACGTGGAGTGGTGGTGTGTTGTGGTGCCCCACGGGGCCGCCCAGCTGTGACAGCATGGTTCGATGGGGGCTTCTCTTTTTTCTCTGCAGAAGCAGGGGGCAAGAAGCTGCGGAGCACCGTCCAGAGGAGCACGGAGACAGGGCTGGCTGTGGAGATGAGGAACTGGATGACCCGTCAGGCCAGCCGGGAGTCAACGGATGGGAGCATGAACAGCTACAGCTCTGAGGGAAAGTAAGCAGCAGTCACAACTGTGGTTACCTGGTGTTGATCTGTCTAACTGGTAGTTAGACAGAAGTGCAGTGAAGGCTTTAGGTCCTGTTTAGTCAGAATTCCCTTCACCAGCTACTATCATTGATGGACTGAGCCCAAGTCTTCCCCTGCGACTGAAAGTGCCTCCCACTGTTGAAAGCAGGAAGGATGAGGATCGTTTCTGCCATGCCATGAGAAAGGCACCTGGCTGGTCAGAGCGTCAGCATGCAGTGTGGCAGGAGGGGAAGCAGGTGGAGTGCACTGGGTAAAAAACAGAACAGGATGGGTTCTCATCTGAAAACTCCTAGCATATCTGCTTTGCATTTCCAGAGCGTTTTCAGGTGTCATTCATTGGGCTCAAGAGTTTTTCAAAGATTCTGCTAATTAATCCTGTAGAAATGATCTGGGCAGAAGTAGGAGACTGCCATGCATCATGCTTTTCCTAAAAGCCCAAGTTAAAGACTTTTGAGTGGTATGGCCAAGACATTGCCCAGAAAAATCTTCTTGTGGATAGATTTATTAGTGGTATGCACAGCACTGGATAATACAACTATACTGGACAATATATCTTACACGTCCAACTTGATGCACTATATGCAATTAGATGGACGTTTATTTATGGCTGGTCATTACAAATCTCATTATTTCTTGTGGCCTTGTAATGGGTCACAGATAATTTATGACAAGAATTTGAATTTTAAGTTACTTTGGTCGTTTGCCACAATGCATTTCAGTTCCATTATTGAATAAGTGTCATTCTCAAAGACATTTTTCACAAAATGTTTTCAAAGAATACTGATTTTAAATGGTGATTTTAAAAATAGTGATCAGTATTCAGTCTAATGTAATAATTTCACTGGATACATTTGACATTCAGCCATTGAGTTCACATTGACTGAGAAACATGAGCAACATTACCTTCATGCAACTAATTTACTGGTAAGGGCATGTATTAGTATCTTATAGAACTAGGGTCATATGAATACTACAGTAATTAACAGTGGTCTTTAATATATTGGGAAAAGGGAGCATGATGGAAAAATATTACTGTGGAAATTAGATTTAGTGAGGATTAGTGCTTCCTTCACCTGTTTGTTTGTATGCTGGAGAATGAATTGCTGTTTGTGGAACACAGTGAAGTTTTGAAAATTCCGGTAACTGTTTTGTAATCTTGTCAGTGTAAATAAGTTCCTTGTGAGCAGTAGTAAGAGGAACATAAATGCTAAATGCAAAACATCTAGAAAAGAAAAAAGGGCAAAATCAAGTGTATTTATTTGTTGTTTTTGTTTTTTTTTAAAAAAAAAAAACACTGTTTTTTAGTTTGATCTTCCCTGGTGTGAGGTTGGCTGCAGACAGCCAGTTCAGTGATTTTCTGGATGGACTTGGTCCTGCCCAGCTTGTAGGACGACAGACTTTGGCAACACCGTCAATGGGTAAGTATTTATGTCCTATAGATATGATATAATCTACTGGGTCTGGTAATTAGAACACAGAAATTATCTAGATTCTAAGTCTTTAAATACAGATTTCCCCTGTGGTTTTGAACAACTTGGTTAAGACCAAAACTATAACCTCAGCCAAAGTTGAATATAATTGTGGATGCTCATTAAGACGCTCAAAAGTAGAAAGGTGCTTTGAAAAATTCAGGTTTTTTCTTCAGTTTTCCATCTTAAATTGTGGCTAATGAGACCAGTCCTTTCTCTGAATCAGTTGGATAATATGGAGTAAAAACGGGAATTAAAGTGCAAAGTATTTGTTATTATTGTGCTTACAAACTTTTTTATATTTACAAGTTATCTTTTCGTACCTCATCTTAAACTAGAGGCATGGTGAAGAGATTTCAAGCAATTTTGCAGAGCTTGATATGCTTTGTACTAATTCCTTTGCTGCCTTTTTAAAATCTGAAATTCTTAAGACAGAAAAAGAATTTAATTTGAAGTGATAGGGGCATGGGAAGTGGAACACAGATGTTACTGTGAGGTTTTTTAATGTTTTACTAATGTAAATAGCAGTGAAGAGGGTAAATATTAAAATCCAGATTATACATATTGGTGGAATGCAGAGGAGACAAAAATGCTTATATATATAAAAAGAATATAGTTTTTCATATATTTAGGTATTTCTGAATTAGGATTTCTTTTTGTTGTCTAGGAGATATCCAGGTGGGAATGATGGACAAGAAAGGACAACTGGAAGTAGAAATAATCCGAGCCCGTGGCCTTGTTGTAAAACCAGGTTCAAAGACACTGCCAGGTAAGGAAGAAAAAATCTTAGTGACAAGAATAGAGTTCTACCAAAAATAATCCAATAAGCACCTAACTTCTGAGGATTTACCCTTCAACATAGGTAAATGCTTAGCAAATTCATATAGGAGTAGATTACAGTATTGTACAGCAAAATACATAATGTATTGAAATGGTATACAAAATATCAACCAATGCCATGGGGGAGGGGGGGAATCAGACTAATGTCCGGGCTACCAGAAGGCACAAAAGTATTTTAGTAATAACAAACACATCCTTGGTTATGGGGTCAGAAAGTAAGGTATAGGCTGAAGATGTGATACAGGAATCTTAGGGATGAAGAGGGAATCAACAAGAGGTATGGAGCAGGTACCTACTCTAAAAGTAGACCACTATTTGATACTTACTCCTTATTTTATAATCTGGTGTCCTATAACACTATGTGAAAAGGACAATATAATGGTATTTTTAGCAAGCTCTTCTGCCAAAATAGAAATTGTGTCAGTCTTCACTGATTTTCACCTTGTAGATAATTTAAAATTATTAACAATTTGGAGCATTGATCCAAATCTCACCAAAGTCAATGCAAGTAATTCATTTATTTAACAGGCTTATTTTGCATACTGTACAGTATAAAGATGCTATGTATAGGGATATCTGATTTTTCCAGGTCAAAATCTGAATTACTTTGTGACAAAAGAGACATATAAAAAGAAGTAAAGAAAAAATCAGAACAGGGAGAAAAGTAAAGAAAATGCATGGATGCTTTGCATGTGAATAAATGTTAATACTGCTTGTGGAGATTCTTTTATATAAGTTATATATGTAGTAAAAGGCAGGTTTTATCATATGGTGATGCAACAGTGCATCTATATGCAAAAAATCTGGACTTCCTTACTTACTGTTGTTCATTTTCTTTCTTCTAAGCACCATATGTAAAGGTGTATCTATTAGAAAATGGAGTCTGCATAGCCAAAAAGAAAACAAAGGTAGCAAGAAAAACGCTGGAACCACTTTATCAGCAACTTCTATCATTTGAAGAAAGTCCCCAGGGAAAAGTTTTGCAGGTAATTTGCATCAATATTCTTCTGAATCTGAAAACATCGTCTGTACAGTTTTCACTGAATGGGTTCCAAACTCCTTACTTCATTGGGCAATTTCTGCTATTTCAAGTACTGGTTGAGCAGATAAATACTACAGTAATAACTGTTGATGCAAGTAGACAATGCTGTGCATAAGTTAGCTGTAGATTATTTTGCTTCTACAATATGCATGGGCTCCTCCTCTCACCGGGCTTCCTTTAGTGTCATGGATAACTGCTCTGTTACTGCCCAGGTCATTTCTGTCACTGCATCGTGGTTAGTATACACAGAACTGAGCTATGTCAGCAGTTATACATTTCATTCCTTACTACAATTAAATAGACAGAGATATTTGATGAATGAGATTGAAGCTGTCATCATTTGTGCTGAAATTTTTCTATTTTCTTGTGTTTCCTTTGCTAACAGATAATTGTTTGGGGAGACTATGGACGTATGGATCACAAATCCTTTATGGGAGTGGCACAGATACTTTTAGATGAACTGGACCTGTCCAACATGGTGATTGGGTGGTTCAAACTCTTCCCTCCTTCTTCCCTAGTAGACCCAACTTTAGCTCCTCTCACTAGAAGAGCTTCCCAATCATCTCTTGAAAGTTCAACAGGACCTTCGTATGCTCGCTCATAGCAGCTGTGAAACTGTTGTCATAGCAACCAGCGTTACAAAAAAAAATAAAAATAATTACAGGTCGCAAACCCTGGTAACACTGCATGCTTAATGTTGTGTCTTCTGAGCCTGTTTCTAGGGCTGCAACGCGATCCTGTGTTCTCAAGGAAGTTGCACACATTGTGCCCTACAGAAGGCCCTCAGGTGAAGGACTGAAGTCATGAAGAACTGATAGGTTTGGAGTTCAGGGACACTCAGTTTTGGTCCAATCTGAAGCCATGGACTAAACTAAAAGAATCAATCTGTTTCATGCAACAAAAGTCCTTTTCAATGGCATATCTGTTTTGTTGCTCCCATTTCTTTATTTATCTGCCCTCCCCTCCTAAAGCTTGGTTATGCCACAGAAATGGAGTTACCCTCCCATGAAGCCATGTTACAAGTCAGTGGATTAGCAGACATTGGAAGAAAAGAAGAATGCAAGGATGCTGGAAAAGTCATTTGAAACAGTTGCTCGAGATCTGAAAACTCCTGATGCTGAAAAGGTTCAAGACTTAAAGTGGCAGGCTTCGTACCTCCAGCTATAAATACAGTGAATCCCCAGATATGATGGACTTTCTGACAAATAAAGTTCTGTGAATAATACTGTACTGTATGAAATTAAAGAAACTTTTTTGCATGGACACAGATTTAGCTGAACACTTAAATTATTTTCTTGGGGCTGCAACTTGCAAAAAAAAAAAAGAATAAATCAGCCATTTTCAACAATTTATATTATTTTTAAAAATAAATTTCACTAGTGCATGGTTTTAAAGGGAAGAGAATGCAACAGGGTGATACAAAGACACACCACGTTTATCATTCTTTAAATCAGTCATGGTCTGTATTTTTGCAGACGTATATTAAAAATACAAAAATAATTTCTAGCAGATATTTAAAATTCTGTTTATGTGACAAGAAATAAGTGTAATATATTAAATTTATTTAAATGTAAAAGGTACAAGCCTTGTAAAGTTCAACATAATGTGCAAATTGTACACTTCTTTTACCTCCTCCTTTCTCTCTCTCTTCTCCCTCTCCTCTCCTTCCTTTTGCTCTTTCCCCCCTCTACCTCCCAGGATGACCATCATATTCTAAAATGGCTACCTTTTGACTTATTACTCTCTTATGCCCCGTATTTGGTTCAGGGTTGCAGATTGTTCTGCATTTCTGAATTATTTGAGAAAAATATTGTTTAAGAACTTTTTTTCAAGCATGTTGAAAAGGATTTTGCAACATGGCTTGGGAGTACATTAATGTAATTCAGCATGTATTTGATAAAGAAGATATTTGAACTTTTTGCAATTTATTGTACAGTGCATGGTAACTTATTTTCATTTTTTCTCACCTTCAAATTGAATTCTACAGCAAAATACTGGAATCACATGGCCATTGTAAGATGTCTTCAATAAATTTGTTTTCAGCACCAGCATCTTTCATTCAAAGGTTGAACTATCATTTCTTGGAAAGTTTTTGGAAAGAGGAAAAATTAAGTACCTGGTTGATTTTTAGGAAATAAATTGAAACACTTTTATTTGCACTAAACCAAATTAATTGCTACATTTTTGAGATTACAAAAGCAACAAAGGTTACTAATTCGTACAGTTCTTCTGCTGTAAAGTTCAATTTTCATAAACTACATTTGTGTTGCAAAAGACATAATTAGGTAGTATCAGTCTGGAAAATATCGGTCTTTGGTTCATAAAATAGCCTTAAAGAAAGCTTATCAGTACCACTCTGACAGCTGTTTCACACCATTAGCAGAACCCTCACTGCAGTCAATGGATCTTCAAAACCTGTTTTTTTGTAGCAGACAGTAACTACCGTTGGGTGGTGCTACAAGTTCAAGCTTCTCATTAAATTACATTATTTAAAGGGAATGTAACTGGCTAACATTTAATAACAAGATATCCTTTTTTTCTGGGTCTTTGTATGCCTTTAATACCTATTTTAAGGTTTAATATTGAAACCTTGCAATAATTTTTGAAATATACATTACATTTACCTTTAAGGCCACACTGAATTACTCTGATTTTATTTTAAAATCTGTTGAAGTTTCCCATTAATAAATTGTACATGCCTCATAAGAGGGCATGTAATAACAGGATCACTTAAAATGCCTTTTACTTTGTGCAATATCACATAAATCAAGATTGTGTCTTGTCTTTAGAGTTTATATAATGGATTATTGTTAAGTTGATGGACAGACTGGTAAAATTGTATTTATTAAAATAATTTAGACACCTGTCTACCAGCAGCAAATAAATACTACTAACATGCATTCTACAATATCCCCTAGGATATTAAACAAAAATACATAACCATTTTCCTGATACTGTGGGATGTGCTCACACATTCTTGTATGCATAGTCCTATAAAAATTATTTCCAATTTTAAAATCAAGGACATGACGCATGGAAGGTTTGTACATACTTGTCATTATGCAGTATTTATTTTAAAAAAAATTAATGTATTTTTTTTAATTTTCACACGTCTGCAACTCTACTTATGGTTTAGTCATGTAAATAGCACTATTCCAGTGATCACTGCTGTCTTGTACATAGTACATTTTAAAAAGGTAAAAGGAATTACAGTTGGGGGCAAGAAAAAAAAAGGGCAGATTAGGCCTGTAATGAACACCAACTAATGTAAATCAAACTCATTCTGGTGATGGTATTTAACACTTTAAATAAAACATTTTCTTTACAGAACGTGTGTGCAGCGCTTTGTTGCTTTTCTCCGAGATGGCCAGCAGCATCCTTCAGTGGAGTTTGTGGCAAACAGCACGTGCTGCTGAAGAGCAAGCAAGCTTTTCTTCTCGTTTTTATGATACAAAATGAAATGCTGTTTTTAAGATAATACGTTCACTGCCAGAGGTTTTTGGACCGTGCGTGCATCCAGGCTGGGGGGGACGGTGGGAGGCTGGGTCTACCCATCCCCCAGCCCAGCATCGGGCGCTGTGCTCCAGCCACAGCCCTGCTGTCACTTGCCCGGGGCTCCAGGGCTGTCACTGGCTCTGAGCTGCCCAGCCTGGCTGCCAGGACACGCTGGCACTGCCATGCCAGCGTATGCTACACATGCTGGGGCAGTGAAGTGCTACCGCCAGCTGCTGTGGAGTGCCTGTGCCATCTGGTTAGACTTCAGCATCTACAGCGGGGTGGCCATGCTCGAGGTGGCTGTTGGGGATGGTTGTGGATCAAGGTCCCGTCCTGTTCCTGGGTGTGTTGGGAGGGCACTGCCTGGGCTCTCCAGAGCCATGCTAGTCATGTTCCCTGCCCAGGTCCGGCTCCTGCTGCGGCTTAATTCCCTGGGAAAGCTGTAGGGTTTTAGCAGCTGTACTACAATATTCAACAGTTTGGACTGTAAAAAGAGTAAGCTTGTAACCTTCCACCCTGTCCCTAGATACTGCCTAATATTATCTGGTTGGGGGTTTTTTGTTGTTTTGTTTTGTTTTGTTTTTTTTAATGATCAGGGCACATAAGAGTTCAGAGTACTCCGCTGGCAGCAGCTGCTGGGGCTCGTGCAGCCCCTGCGGCAGGGAGCAGGCAGTGGTCCCACACCTCTGCGTCTGGGTGAGGGCATGGGGTTGGAGATGCGTATGGAGGTGGTGGAAGGGGAGGCTTTTCTCTCTACCTGTCTCCTCGGAGGCAGCATGAGTGCAGGCAGTGGTGACTGGGCAAAACACGAGCACTGCCACTAAGTTGGGTACCCATGCCTTGGAAATCTGCTGAAGACCGAGAGGCTGGCTGGCAGTTTGCACAACAAAATGTGTGTATTTGATTCCAGGTATGAGGTACAAGAGTACTCTTATGAGATAAAAACGCTAAGACAGCAAGGAGGTGTATTTTGCACAGAGTGCCAGTGGGAACTGTGAGGAAGGAAACTGTTGTGCTGCATCTGAAAGCGGGGTGCTGGGGGAACAGACCCAAACTGCTGATGTGTTAAAGCACAAACATCTTCTCTTCTGCTAACGCTGACATTGCTTGTTGCAAGGGTGACAGGGCAGGCAGGTACTTGAGTTGGAGCTGGGCTGTGAGGGCCAATGAGGCTGCCCCGTGCCCTGGCATGCATCACCCCCAGCACTGGGGTGGGGTGGGCAGCAGGGCAGCAAACCCACTGCCTCCCACAGCTGAACAGGCCAGAGCTTGGTTGCCTTTGGCACTCTTTAGAAATAAACGCAATTACACTCAGCAAATACTTGAGAAGACGCCCTGATACAGCTGTACAGGTCAAAATAAGCCCCAACATACTACTTTTCTAAAGGGTCCTTTTCTTCTTTGACACAGTTTCTCAAGGTTGTTTGCTGCTTCCAGTCACCAGCACCTTCTTGCCCACCTCCACTTAATTTCAAGCAAAACAAAGCTGTAGATCATTTTAATCTTAACAGTGCCGCTTTACTCATGACTGCTAAACATTGACTCAGATGGTTGATTTATGCTGTTATTCTGGGAAGTGTTTGTGCCAATAAAAAACATGGTAAAGCACTATGTCGCCCTAATTGTGGGTCTTTTCTGCTTCCATGCCTTTACTGCAGGTCTTCAAGGCTCAAGTAGTGAGATGTTCTTGCCATGAGCATGAGGCCAGCACGTGCTAGCCAGCATACAATTGCATTCTTGTAGCCTCCCACTACTATCAAATAGCTGCTCACAACTGTATAACTAATTAAAATATACTAATTAAAATGTACGTGTTTCTATATAGAAGGTTAAAGACCAATGCTTTAATATAAATTTTAACAAAGCATTAGATTTCACAGTGTCCTAACAAAGTTAGGTAATGCTGGGGGAGAGGAAGTCTAGAGCAGTTGCTATTTGTTTCCTTAGGTCATACCTCTGTGTAATTGTCACCTCCCTGTCACCCAAGCAGCAAAAAGCAGACACCACAGCTCTAGGTCTCATGACAATCTTCAGACAGTGACTAACCTCTCTGTCCCTTCCTTGGTAAGTATTTATGGTGAGCCTTTACCAGGTGCAAGCAGCTATGTCAAAAAGAAGATGCACATTTTCCCAGGCAAGAATGACCCACATTTAGGACTGGTTAATGGGAGCTAGCTTTAGTTGGCAAAAACTAAAGCTGTATGCTACTAATACCAAAGATAAGCTAACTTCTGGAATTATTGGGTTAATACCTGCCTATTTTAGATGTCTTGTTTAGGACAGGATGAATCCTCTGGGGAGATCAGATTCTCTCCCTCTCCCCCCATTGACCACAGAGGCTGAAAGTGATGACTGACTTGGGCTGAATGTCTAACTCCACAGCAGCCGAGCTTAGGAGAAGCAGACCCAATCTCCGCAGCCAGGAACAAGAACAAAGACTCCATGGTCCTTCATTAGCAAGTTCTATCTGAACTGCCTGTATAATTATCAGGTCTGAGGGAAGCAGGCAGTCGATGAGTGATGAGGAAGGAAATGGCTGGGAATTAATTTCCCAGATCTGACACACTGCCCTGTCAGGTGTCCTCAGTGCAGCCCCAGGGAGAAAGAGAAGTAGCTGTACTAATTAAACCAGAGGGCATTAATGCCCCAAAATATATTTGATGTGAGGTCACACAGAAAGAAAAGAGCATCCTAGATCTGCAGAAAGTGTGCAACACAGGAGCGAGAAAAAGTTTGTCATAAACACCTGTCTTCTGTGACCGTTCCTGCAACCAAGAATAGTTTATTAAGTGCCATCCAGAATCTATGTATTGCTGAACTGGTGTTAGCATCAGGAGGGAATGGGTGAGTGGTACTGGATGCCTCCACTGGATGTGGAGGTTTAGAATACTTCAACAAGATGGGAGAGGGTTTGGCACTGGTAGACTATTTTGAGGCCAAGACTTACGAGCAGCAGCTAAGGACACTTGGCTTGTTCAGCTTGGAGAAGTCTGAGGGGTGACCTCATCGTGATCTACAGCTTCCTCAAGGGGGGCAGTGGAGGGGGAGGTGCTGATCTCCTCTCTCTGGGTGACCACTGATAAAACTCGAGGAAATGGAATGAAGCTGCATCAGGGGAAGTTCAGGTTGGACATTAGGAAGAAGTTCTTCACTGAGAGAGTGGTGGGTCACTGAAATAGGCTCTGCAGGGAAGTGGTCATGGCACCAAGTCTGCCAGAGTTCAAGGAGCGTCTGGACAATGCTCTTAGTGATATGGTTTAGATTTAGGTAGTCCTGCGAGGAGGAGGGAGCTGGACTCGATGCTCCTTATGAGTCCCTTCCAACTTGAGATATTCTATGATTCTATTATTCTAGGATTTCTCTGGACCGCTGTTAGCAGAGCTAATGTAAGAGTTGTTAGTCAAAGTCCTTCTGTCTAGCTGCAGTTTTGGTAAGGGAACGATCAGTGTTTTAAAGACAATATTCATATTAAGATGACACCATTCACTGAAATGAAAACAGAACAAAATACCAATACTTACTAGACTAAAATTCAACGAACAGGTCCTGCTATGCAAACAATGCATCTGACACATGAAGAATAGACCGGTACTACACTTGCCGGTGCATGTCAGCCTAGTTTGAACACTAATAGCAGCCAAAATTATTATCTTTCTGATGAGAATAAAAAGCAGAGTTGGAGAAAACAGAGACATGAAGTAGTAATGTGAAATTATCGAAGTAACAATGGGCAGATACCATATGGATCTCTCATTTTGTTTCTGGTTAATTAGCACTTTAGCTGCAGCATTCCTGAACAGTGGCAGACAGCTCCCTGAAGATCAGTAAGTCATATCAGGCACCCTCCCCCAGAGACCAGCACACTGAGAGTGCTGCTGCATGGGAAGGAACTCAGTTAAGAAGCTTGGGGACTTTTCAAATGCCTTCTTACAGTCTACAACACACTGGAAACGACACAAAGATCTTTCTTATTTAAGAGTTTCTCAGCCCATATTCTGATTCCATACCAACTTCCAAGCTGTGATTTTCTGTTTTGGAGTCTGAAGACCTGCTGGAGTCTGAAGCAAGACCCACTTTACTCTCAGATCTGCTAACTTGGACTTTCAGAAGCCTGAGATACCACCTGCCACATGCCTGAGGTGTCAGTGCACATATTTACACAGCTGCACAAATGGACAAATGAGTCCTGTCCTTTACTGTGTTTCCACTGTGCAAGCCCAACAGCCTAGAAACCAGTAGCTCTGGTTCTCAAGGAATGGCCCTGGGGTAATATGGCACTTCACCAACAGATAACTTTATTCCTCACTGGCGAAGTCAAGTTGGAGGAAAGAGTTTTTTACATATATATATCTCCTTATGTAATCTGGCCATTGAAACAAAGTGAGAGCTAAGAAGAGTAGAACTCAGTGAGCCAAGAAGTTCTGGCATCACATGGAGGGAACCAGACCACCAAATCATCTAAAAAACCAACTGCATCTCTAATCTGTCCCCTAAACACATGAGCCAGGTACTAGGCAAGGAAACGTTGAGTGGAGACACAGAGGTGACGTGTTCCTGACAGCACCTTAAAGAACCTCAAACCAAAAAAATCTGTTGGCACAGGTCCCAACTCTGAAAAGTTCAGTAAGATGAAAAGGGGGTGAAAAAAAGAATCTCCTTTGCAGATTTCTTTGAACTACATTAATTTCTCACCCAGGATTTTTTGTTTTCAATTCGTATGCTGAGCTATCAGTAAAGATCACAGTGTCTGTACAGATGTAGAGCTAGTTTTCTTTAGTTACACACTTGGGTAACTAAGAATTTATTTTTATATAGTAATTGTTTTCTTTACCTGCTTAGGCACAGTTTTTACTGCCTTGTTTTCTTTAAGAATGATCCATAAACTGAGAGCAGGACCGAGCTGCCTCCCCATGACCTTTCCACACCTAATATGTGTCTGGTTTATACATAAAATGTGAGCAGATGCCTTAGGCAACAGATTCAGAATAATCTGGCATATAGTTTTCTCCCATCCTTCCTCAGCAGCTTTGCTTTCTTAACCAGTGATGATTAACAAACTTAATTGTGACAGCTGGGTGTCAATGCAGTTCAACAAGCTGCACTTACAGCCTGAGATGGATACTCAGGCTGTCTTCAGACATCTAATTTAAGTGAAACTCAGAGGGCCAAAATTAAGAGTCTATTTAATTAACTCAGTGGAAGGAGACAGGAGGGCCTTCAGGGTAATTCTAATTTAGGATCCTCTGGAAAGCCATTTTGAGCACCTTTCACAATCAGTTGCATAGGAGGCCTAAGACAGTTCAGCTTCCAAGGCAGGCCATGCAAATAGCTCCCAAAATGGCAATGCCACCCTCTGGATAAGACATAAAAGAATAACTGGTGCTTATTCCCTTCAGTACTTTCTGCTCCTAGAAAACATCTGGGAAAGTCTTTCTCCTGAGACGTGAATGGCAATGAACTTGAATGTTGTGAAGGCAAAAAAGTAGGGAAAGGAAAAAATGTACCCACTGAAGCTTCTCCACCCTCTTGTACAAACCTCAGTACTTTGGACTAACACCTTGGCCTTGGCGACCACAACGTGAAGATTGGTCATATTTTTGCTCTCAGACAGCTGATTAAGTTTCACTTGCAGACAAGCAACATGCCACCTGGCTGCTGGAGCCCTGCAACTGCAGCATCCTAGTGTCCTGGCCTTGCCTCAGCTGCTGGATCTTGCTCCAGTAGGTCACAACTGCATTGCCCCATAAAACACACCAGCTCCAGTTCACAGGCATGTGGACCCAGTAGCAGACAGCTTGCTTTGCATCCATACACCTGAACTCTAGTCCTTCTTCCCTTCCCTTCCCTTCCCTTCCCTTCCCTTCCCTTCCCTTCCCTTCCCTTCCCTTCCCTTCCCTTCCCTTCCCTTCCCTTCCCTTCCCTTCCCTTCCCCAGATCAGTTTGCCTCTCCCAAACTGCTGGGAACAAGGAAGGGCTGGCCTGTGCTACCCCCAAAGCGTTTCCTGGGAGAGCACTATCTGCCATGGGTTAAAACCATAGCGAGGACCATGCCAGCGATGGCACGGTATGCACGGTACAAGCCAGGGTTTTAGGGTATGGCTTGTCCTTGCTTACAAATGCAGCCTGGACACCTTTGCATGCAGGGATGCAGAGTCAGATGTGAATTCAAGCAGATAAGCAAAGGATAGATCACTCTTTTCCAAACTGGGAACACGGCACCTTTCCTGCCAGATTTGAAGCCTGTTCCTTTACTCCATGTGGTCTTAAATAAATGCAGATTTGTTGAGAGAAAGGCTGAATTCAACAAGAACTTCAGGAATGAAAAGCTGTTCTAAGACAGGCTCCTAGGCAGTGTGAGCAAAATCAAAGTTTTCAGCCCCAAGTGTACAAGGGCCAATTCTCCCTTGTCCCAGGAAGGCCAAGCTACATGGAGTTAAAAGGAACATCTGGGTGGTGTTGAAGAGCCACAGTGTGCTGCTGCCACTGCAGGAGAGATGGAGGTGTGGGAGCTGGAGGGGGTAACAGGAAAGGGCAACCCTGGCCCCCATCAGCAGAAAGGGTAAGAGCCAGCTGGCTTGCTGAGGAACTGCTTCAGGAAAAGTAAGCAACATTCATTTTCCACCTTCCCAGAAGTCTGCTGTTCTGGCCAAATATTTACGTTGCTCAAGTTTATCCTACTTCTATATATGTGCAAAAAGAGAACAGACTCATGGCCAATTAATCACAATTAACAAGGATAACATGAATTAACCAAGCAAAGTAATTAAAACCTGAGCAAAGGGGGAAAAACCCAACCTACTAAGCAATTTAATTCATTCTTCTCCATCCCTTGCCTGCAACTAGGGTGTCATCTTGTCTAGTTCAGCACCTGTGATATTGTCTTATAATTGTTTCAACAGGTAAAAGAAACAAACCAGCATGCAGATGTTTTTTCCGACAAAGAGCCGTCATTGACCTTGATAACACAACTGCTTCTAACTGATTTTTTGGAAGGGATGCAGTTACTTGAGTTTCAGGTCTGAAGCTGATCTCCAAACACCACAGAGAAGGATAAGCTCTTTTGTTGGGGTAGGTTATCCTGCTCCTATTTACCAAGGAATGTCAGGTACTTTCATTTGAAGCGCTTAGCAGGTGTACTTGTCAAACTGAGGTGAAGGGAGAGGCTGGGATCAAGGATGGTGACTCCCATGGTCTTCAAGTCTAACCTTAATCTTGCTGCTGATCTGCAGTGTTTAAGGATGCCAAATAATAGTGAAATGAGATGGCATAAAGATCACACGTATGAGTCTCCAATTGGCACTTTTTCCTTTCTCAAGTTCCCTTACACTCAAATGTGATTTGGGGTTTTATTTTACTATCCTCTTATTGTGCCTAGGTCATAACTGTTAATACAGCTTGAGTTGGTCAAGACAAATTCTTCTCTGAAAAAAAAAAAAAAAGAAAAAAAGAAGTGTTGCCTTGCGTGGAGGCCAAGAAGAAAAAGGCAAATTGGAAGGAAACAGCTCACAATTCATGAAGAAAAGGAAAGTTAAGGAGTAAGTGCCTGCCTTGCAAAGCTCCACAATGGGCCATTGTCAAATGACGCCAAATCCCATACATCATCTCCCCTGGAAGTGAACAACAATGAATTTGTTTTAAGAAGAACTATTACCCAAAGCTCTGCAGGGGGAGAAGAAGTTGAAATAAGCTGTGATGCAGTTGTCTCCCACTGAGACTTTGCTGGAACTTTCTTTTGTTGGGAGAGGAGCTCAAGTCAACCTCAGAGGAATCACTTACTGGGAATGTGAAACCACACAGATCCCGTGAGATCTTCAAGGATGATGCTCACAGCTGAGTTAGATGGTGATCAGCATGTAGCCAGGGCAGGGTTTTTTAGAAATGTTTAGACGCCTCACTAAAAATGAAAATGCAGGTACCAAAAGCCACTAGTGAAACAGTGGTGAGGAGGAGCTGGAAGAACTCTTGGGCTCTGGAGTGATATGGAGTGGCCATGAGCTGTGGGACAAGGCCTGCCCTGTAATTATTGCTCCAGTCAGCACTGGATTGTGTTACACCCAGTGAACCCTTTCAGTGTCTGAGAAGTGCCCTCTCCCAAGTCCTCCACTCCCCCAGAAGACTGGGACTCCCCAGGACAGGTAAATAAACTACCCATTGGTATCTGCATAAAAGAGACACATTATCTCCCATTGATGAGTGTTCCCGTGAGAAGGGACTGTTCCAGCTTTTGCATCTCATGGCACTGGACAGATTTTGTGGCTGTTCATCCCAGTTAGAGATTGGGCTCTCCTCCAACCCTGGCACCAGGCTCTATTCCCTGCTGCATGGGTTGTGTAAATGCCTACCTGAGGTTATGCATGCTCCATGGGTTACAACGTTAACTTTACTACCTCCCCTAGCTCCTTGTGCTGTGTTTTACAGTGCCCTCACCTAGGTACTAAATCTCCCTTGGTACTAAAGCTTGAGGGTGCTCTGCTGTGTGGCAGGTCTCTAGGGATAGGACTCATCTCAAGTTTCAGAGGTCGGCCAGGTGGACACATGTATCTGGGAGGTTCGTTCTGGTCACCCTGTATAGGCTGTGGAAATGGTACTTTCAGAACCCAATTTATATGACGTTTTAGATGTCTCTAAGATGGAAATGGATCACAGCTTAGCTGTACCTATTCTTGTCACTGGCTATAAAGGGAATAGCTCAGATGTGCATCTGTTCCACTGAATCCCATTAATTGAGTCCTGCAATTGACTCAAATGGGCCTTTGATGGAAGCTGCCTGTGTAGCTTCGGTGCAGAAGAGGCACTGCTGCGGCATCCAGTCTGAGGCCAGCAGAGACACGTACTGAGCACTGCAGGACGGCACTGAAATAACCTCAGTGGGGCACGGCAAGAGGTGCCTTAAACTAACCCAGCAGAGACAGCGAAGATATTGCTGGATATGTCTGAAGTTCTAGGGGTTCAGGAGTTCTTTCTGGGGGGGTAAGAGCCCTCTCCCAAGGACAGGTGGCTGCAGCTTTTCTTTTCTCAGGTAGCTAATCCTCAGGCTGTTTTTTAACAGCCAAAGCAGCTGTATTGCTGTCTTTCACCTATAGCACAAGCCCCAGATGCTGAAGAGTGAGACTAAGATTCCCCTTACTCCTGGAAGACTTCAAACCCAAACCTCTTCCTGAGGAGGAAAGAGCCCTCAAGAACCAGCTCTGAGGCATCTGATGGAAAAGGGACTTTCCCAGCCTCTGTGAAACTATGTGGCTGGGTAGCCAAGGCAGAGACCAACAGATGTGTGGGAGTGCTGGTTATGCTGAGGGGTTAGGCATGCCTGGGTTCTGGTCTAGGATCTGAGGAACCTCTCTGTATTTTGGATTTAGGCAGTTACTACATAAAACACACATCAACACCCTTGGGTAGAGACTGTCCACCTCTCACAGACCACCTTAGAAATAGGAACTGGATTCAACTTTCTTTTCCTCTGCTGCAGACTAAGCCCCATGTCTCCACCATATTTTCAACAAGTGACATGGCCTTCACACATGAGCAACCTATATCTGTTTTCTGAAAGAATACTTCTTTTAATCTCCCTAAATCTTCCAGTTTCTTCTTTCCGATACTATCAGCCATTATTTTAATCCTAAAGTCATGCAATTTTATCCTTCTGATGCACGTTCACTCCAGTTGGAAAGAATGATATTCAGCAGGAAAACCTGCTACCGAATTTTTGTCTCAGTGACAGTCAGTATTCAGTCACCTATTCAGAAAACCCCTTCCCTTTTCCAAAGTGTCAGGCTACTTGCTTGAGAAGGAAAGCTATCAGAAGGAAAGCAATTCAGAGAAGAGATGGAAGACATAAGTAAAGCCACGGTACCGTCTGACATCTCTAGGGTATATTAATGAAGTTTCTAGCTTGATTTTATTTTGAATCTGCCCGATGGGCTCCCACTTCTGAATGAGGTACCCAGGTTCTGTATGCAATACACATGAGGAGCAGTTTAAAATGATCCAAAACACCAAACACAACCCAGAGAAATGGTGAAGAGAAGGATTTCACTTCAGACAAGGTCTCCTGACACTGTTGTCCATTTGTAATTCTCAGCAGTAGTCTGTGTTCTGCACCTGAAGGACATGACCTAAATGATAGGGACACAGGTCCAGAAGAGGCTCACAACAAGGTACAAAGATGTGCAGTATGATTACATATGCACAACATACACATCAACCTGGGTTTCTCCTCTTGTTCCAGTAACACCAGTGAGACCTGTGGCTGGGAAAGGTGTTGATAAGGGCCAAATTGGTAGACGCAGTGCCAGGAGGACACAGGGCTGTGTTGTGGTGCTTTGCTAAAGATCTGGCTTGTTGTAAGGACTGCAGGAATCACTGCTACACCTGCAGGCTGAGCCTGATTTTAGTGGACCAGTTTTGTAACACAGACCCTAGCCTAAAACATTGTATATGGCATTGGTTGAGAAACACATGAAAATGGAAAAAGGGTTTCTTTGTGAGTCCTACAGACACTAAGAGGCCAGTCAAGTCCGAGGAGATGACAGCACCACGGTCTAGCATAGAGCACAGTTAGAGGAGAAGTGCCTCCTGAGGGTGCTCCAGAGGCGTGCAACTGAAAAGACAGTGAAAGAAAGAAAGCCAGAAGACACTGGGGGTATACACGATCTGTATTCCCTAAAGGTCTTCCTATATGCCACCAATAACTCCTGGGCTTCCCTTCCAAATTTTCAGAGCTGGTCTACTCAGGAACAAAACTTCTGCTAATAGACAGGTCTCCAGCCCCACAGAAAAGGCTTAGCAAGACCAAAGGCAAAATGCCATGGCATTTGATGCTTTTCAATGATGGAATGGCACCTTTTTTTTTTGCTGAAACTCTGGAATATTGTAAGTTAATAATGCCACTAACTCACTCACTTTCATCGTCACTGTGAGTCTTTCAAGTCTGGATGTTGCAGTAAAAGATAGCCTCCAGCATGAGAGGAGAAGGGTGGCTTCATAAAGGAATTTCAGAGAGGGGTTCCGTGGCCTAAATATACCCATCCCTTCTCACATTCACCTCTTTTCCATTGCACTCTGAGGAAGAGGAAACGATCACGGCATCCAAACCAGATTTGTGCAGGTATGTTGGTAAACAGCAAAGATAACTGTTACCTTGGAGAGCAGATTTGAGCAGGTATATTTTTGTTATTACGTATTATCTCTAAAGCAGCTGAATGCCATTATTTCTACCTGTGCTTCTTTCTCTGGCCATCTTCTAGCCCTGCTATTAACCTTCAGCTGAACTGGCTATTATTTTACTTGCACCTTATTTTGAAGCCTATCTTGTAGAAAAGATGTTGCATAAAAGAAGGAACTGGAACTTGCAAGTTAGCCTCTGTGATTTCAGTATGAGCTGAGAACTCAGAAAACCAACCCAGGAACTCTACTCTGTTTTTTAAAACAATTTATTGTTTAAACTTGAGGAGCCCACCCTGGAGATGTCTCTCTCAGATCCTTAGTTCACCGAAGTCAACAACAAAATTCCTGTTGACTGATGCAGTTAAAACTGTACCCGGTGGACTTCTGTCCATTGACTTTTATGGATTTGTCACTTGGGAATGGAAAAAAGTATGCAAAGTTGTTTTCTTTTATATGGTGACTATGAAGATGAGCAATACAAAAAGACACTTTCTTGAATCTTTTCCCTCTAGTTAAACTCTCATTTCTGTTGAAACTTATCTTTCAAGTTTTAGCAGAGAAAGGAGGGTAGGGTTCGGTGCCAGTCCGGGTGAGGAGAGGAGAGGCCAGATTCAGCAGTGGTGTAACATCAGTTTGCTGGCTCCACTGCAGAGTTCGAATAGCAACCCTTAAACATGCTCTTGGGTTAGGACAGCACACTGTAAAGCACTTCCATAAAAGTTTTATTACCTGCTAATAAACCAGCGTTGACAACAGCTGTTGAGTGTAATGTATTATCTCTACTAAAACACTGGATTTCTCCAGAATTTAACTAGGTAAACAAAGTGTTACAGTGAGAGGGGCAGATGATTTCCAGACTGGCAAAGGACAGAGCCACCAAAAGAAGCAGTCAGCTGAGGGTGACTGATGGGAGGAAGATTTGCAGCCTCTGCTCTGAGTCACTGGGGGCCCTGCAGAGCCCCAGGAAACTGGTGGGAGATAACGGGCTTGCCCTATGCACTGAAGAGTGGCAGGAAACCAAAACATAAAAGGTTTTATCTCCACTACAGCCTCCCATTTCCTATGTTAAAAGGTTTGCTCCCTACAATAAATTTCAGTTTTAATGGTGCTCTGAATCTTTTTTGCTCTCCTTGGTCCAGGAAAGGGAAAGTGGAGAGTTATCAGTACAGTTTGTTCCCTGCTAATTAGTTCTGAAGGCTCTGCCTTGCCTGGGGAGAAAGGGTTTACATTCTCCTTCTCATCCTCGCTGAAAACAGTGGTTTTGTACTGGAGGATTAATTTATTCTACTGCAGATCACAGCATACTCAAAGAAAAACAAACAAACAAACAAACAAAAAAAACCCCACAAAAAAAAAGAGCTATACATTACATGCTTGTGTTACTGGCACATGACAGCAGACCTGCAGGCACATGCACAGCCCTTGCCTGCTTGGCTGCCTGTTCACAGCAGTGTCAGCAAGTCTTACTCCCAGGCACATGATGTGCAGGACAAAGATGAATTTCAGGTTGGATTATTTCACTCTTCAAGTGCAAGGCTCTGTGGAAAGCACAGCTGCAACCAGGCACTCAGCCATCACAGCACTTCTTTGAAAAGCCTTTTGCTCAACTGTGCTACATCCACTGGTTTTTTTTCCAGCTAGAACAGAGCATTATTCAGTGATGGGCTTTTATGTCACTCTCTGAGCTTCTGCTGTTCTACCTTCCCCTGATGTTCAGAATTTTGTTTATGCATGTATATATGCATGTTATACTGTATTTGACAGACAGAAGTCAGACGTATGTATACACAAGCACAATGAAAATACCAGCATACAGACAGGCTATGGAGTGAAATTAAGCTGTTCAATGGGATCCTGACACCTGCTCTTCCATCCTCTGGCTCTGATGGCACTTCTCTCTTTAGCAGATACAAGTGCATCGCTGTCCCACTTAGCCTTGTTATGTGACCACTAGACTACATGGTTTTGTATTTTGACTGTTTTCTTGGAAGAGAATCTATATTTTTTTTTTTTTTAAAGTATCAGTACTTATAAATGAGACCCATGAAACCATGAGAGTAAAAGAAAGGAGAGAATACAAACAAAAGAAACTTTTGCAGTCTGCTCAGGCTGCACTACTTTCTGCTCAGTTATTCATCTCACACACAGAGAAAGCTAAATCTTAAGGTCTACAAACCACAACATTAAGATGGTGCAGTTGTTTCACAAGCACTGACCTCTGCTAATTGCAGCAAACAATTTGATTTTCACTTCTCAGCAGTGTTTCCCTGGTTCATGAGGCAAGAGTGAACGTGTACAACACAGAAGCAGTACTGGCCTGGATTTGAGCTCTGGTTTTAACTTCCAGGGGCTAGGGGATCAAAAATCTCAGAAATGCAGTCATAGTATGGACATTCAATGTTTAAGGTCTTTCAGACTGATAAATATCTGAGCTATAACATCAATGGCTGCTTGGCTCAAATTGCCTCAGAGCTTTGCTCAGAAGGCAAATGCCAAATCACTGCTTTCATCACTGAAAATTGCGTATTTCTACTGACTGTGCAAGGGGGTTTTACCCCTTCGTCATCTTGTTTACATGACTAAAACCAATTTTACAAACTCTTCTCTCAGCAAACACTGAACTGAAGTTGCTGGAGAGAAACTTAGGGCTGGCTTTATAGCCCTGGGCAGTAAAAGCTTCCTTGTACCCACTAAAATAGTAGTAATGCAGTCATCTCCACACTGCCTCTGGATGCTGGTAGACTTTAAACCACTTTTGCTATTTCCAGAAAACATCTCAGGAGCAGTCTTGCATTAAAACCTTGGCTCCAGAGCTCCCAAATACAACAGAAATCAATAGAACTATTTGTGGCTATTGGGACTTTTTTAGGAACTGGATGCATTCATGAATTGTTAAGGCTGAGACGTGAAACATGAGATTTCAGGAAATACTGTCCACATATTCCCTTAGTGCAAGAATATATTTTATGATGTTAATAAAATTAGTAACAAGTCAGAAAGTAAAGAATTTCACTGAAGGAACCAAAGCTCTCTGTCCAGAGGGAAGGATAACTGATTCAGTTTTCTGTAAATGAAGAAGTAATTCTATGTGGATAGATCATGAGAAGTTTCAGGATTGATGTGGTGCCTGTAACGGGAAGGACTGTACTCAGTGACTCTTTCTGGGATGCCTGCTTTTTACAGACTCCTTGTGAAATCATGGAATAGTCATTGAAGTCATATCTAAGTACACGTAATACATTTCCGTGCACCTCAGTTCCCTATTATTATTATTATTATTATTATTATTGTTATTGTTATTAATGATGATTATGATAATAGTAATAATAATGATAGTAATAGTAATAATAATAATACTGTCATACCTCAGAGCACAGAATATTTCTGTACCTCACTTTTGTGCATAGAGGTGGCTTCCCAAAACTGGAATCCTATAAAGGTTGTTATACACATTATTTTCTACCCCTTTTCCTGCCCACCCTTCCACTGCTCCAACGGGTCCTAAGGTTGGTAGTTGTGTTCTGGTGTCAGTGGGCTTTCCAGCACCTGGAATACCTCTTTTAACTCTCTGGAGGAGTATGATGTTCATGGTCACGGTTTCCTCCCCCTCACTCCAAGATCCTCCTGGGGTCATCCTTTACTAACATGTTTTTGCAACTTTATTCTTTCTTCACTGGTCTGCAGCTGCATGTTGTATACAAATGTACTGTAAATTGTGCTTTTTACATAAGTTAGCTACTACTTGTTCTCTTTCCTACCCCTTGTCCTGGTTTTGGCTGGGATAGAGTTAATTTTCTTCCTAGTAGCTGGTGCAGTGCTGTGTTTTGGATTTAGTATGAGAACAATGTTGATAACACCCTGGTGTTTCAGTTGTTGCTGAGTAGTGCTTGCTCTGCGTCAAGGACTTTTCCGTTTCCCATGCTCTGCCAGTGAGTGGGTGCACCAGAAGCCAGGAGGGAGCAGAGCCAGGACAGCTGACCCAAACTAGCCACAGGGATGTTCTGTACCATAGAACTCATGCTCAGTATATGAACTGGGGGGCCTTGGCCGGGGGCTGCCGATCGCTGCTGGGGGACTGGCTGGGCATCGGTCAGCGGGTGCTGAGCAACTGTATTGGGCATCACCTTTTTTTTTTTTCCTTTGGGTTTTGCTCTTCTCTCCGTCTCTCTCCTTTTTGTTACAATTGTCAGTGGTGGTGGTGTTATATTTTATTTTAATTATTTAATTGTTTTATCTCAATCCATGAGTTTTACCTTTTTCCCCCGATTCTCATCCTGCTGCAGGGGAGGGGGAGTGAGCAAGCTGCTATGTAATACTTAGTTGCCAGCTGGGGTTAAACCATGACACCCCTAAAGCCAGTTTTGTCCAGTTCTGGATCTGTATTTCTTTAACTGATGATTAGGGAACTGTTTATAGCTAGAGAGTCTCCAATGACAGCCTGCACCGCATCTCCTATAACCCCTTGCCTGTGCTCCTCTATGCTGTGTCCTGCATCCCTACTTCTGCCATCGCACCAGGTCTGTATTTCTCTGCACTGCATCCTAGGGTTGGAGTGATGGATATCTCTTTCAGTGCAGAATCACTGCTCGTTACCGCCTGGTATTCACCTAAAGCTAGGGCTGTATTACACAAAGTATAAGTTACTAGCCATAGACACCTGAACAGTTATCAGAACCTGCTGTCACAGCTAAAGCAAGTAGGCCAGAGCTTCAGGCAGGTCAGGGAGAGTTCAGACAGGGCAAGCCTGACCAGCCTCAGTCCTGAGGCCTTGCAGACTCATGTCAAAGCTTATGGCCTGTTACAGGGCTACATGGCTACAGAGTGCCCTGATGTCCCAGTGTTGTGCACAATCTGGGGGCACGCTGCCTGTGTCAGTGTAAGCAGAGTAAAAGCAAAAGCAACAGCAGAAGTAGATGTGATGGTTTTTCCTGTTATGAAAATGCATGACCAACATTGTGCTCAGAAACTGCCTCTGCTGTAAAAACTGAAAACAAAAATGATGCTGGGAAAAAGAATCATGTGAAGGCTCTGGAATGACTCCCCCAAAACTGTAAGTGCCTCCATAATCTAGGGGGAGCAGGCAACTTGGGGAAAATACCTCAATTACCACAGCCTACAAAGTCCTGAGGCAGTAGGCTTTCAGTTTACAGCAGTTTGCTCTGTGACCTCTCCTCCCATGTTTACACATCATGATTTCCAGCTTTGCTAAGTCAGCCGTGAAAAATGCTATAAAACAAACTGGAGGAAGATTAGGAAAATGCCTCCTCCAAAACATAGCTCTGAGCAGTCTAAAGCCATGGTTTATCTCCCACACCCACATTTTATGTAAAATGTGTCTGGCTTAAGGAATCACTTTTACCAGCCTCCTTAGGTGGTGAGAGCACCCTGTGCTTGCCACCCTGGTGGTAGCAGACAGGGGCTGGCAGGCAGGAGGCTTGGTGCTGCAGCAGGAGGTGGCTGGCAGGGCTGGAAGCTCTCCTTCACGCTGGTGGGAAGGTTTCTGAGTAACACGGAGTTTCATGCTGTAGGCTGGGGGCAGCTTCTTGTAATACTGGGTATTATATATTTACATAACAAAAATAAAGGAATGTAAGAGCTGAATACATGATATCCTGGTTTTAATAGGAAGGAAAACCACAGCTACGTTGTGCAGCCAAACATGTTCTGCAGCCAGACCAAAAATGCGAAGATTCCCTCTCTGAGCCAGCTATTGTGTTTTAAAGCAAGGGGACAAAGATTTACAATCCCCACCCTGATCTGTGAAATCTTGTCTTTCTACAGTGTCAGGGTCAGATGAAACACAACTCTTCCATAACTGGTGTTTCTCCATAGACCATGAGAAACATCTGAAACCAAGTTCTTGTCACTGCAATGCTTGCCATAGCCTACCTTTGACTCATCCGAGACAGATCTGTATCTCCCACCACAGCAGTCATAGCTATCAGCAGAAACATTTTTTAAGTTCCTCTCATTGTGTTATTTGTCAGACACAACCATTAAGGAATCATTAGCAGATAAATGCTACTCAAAATCATGTTCTGATGCCACTTGAAGGGCTTAATTCAACTTTTACCTACACCCTTATATCTTTATGTTTGCCTGAGGAACTGCACTGCACAGATTACTCAGTTCCCTTTAAACTTAAAGCTAAGTTTTTCCTGTAAGTTAAAGGAGGAAAATCATCCCAGAAGAGGCCTTATAAAAACCTGAGCAGAGAGCTGACAAGAGAACTGGCAGAGAGAGCTTGTATGAGCCATCTGCAAATGCCCTTTGGTAATTATTTTGGTATCAGGAAAAGATGCGTCCACTTCTTGTTCACAGAATCAGCATGTGACCCTTTGGAATGATAACAGGTCATTTTTACCCATGCTATATTGGGTTTGATACTGGGTTTGAACAACTCCTTGTTCCTCAAACTGAGGTATGTAGATCTGTGTGGGATTTCAGGTCAAGTTAGGCTGAGCTGTGTCATACTGCCCATAAAAGTAAGCTGTAGTATGCCCAGGACTCATTAGTCCTCTGATCCAGTAACTAAGTAGTTGTGTGGACCCAGGGCTGGCAGAAGGTGGAGCTGGGAATGCATGGGCACAGAGTAAGGTCAGGGAGGAACCACCTCCCCTGGCAGCAGCTTGGACCCAGGCTGCAGAGCTGCACCCTAAGGGCACATCAGCTCTGGGATTTCGGTGCCGTGCCAGGGATGTGTGCTAGCTTCAAGCACCGCACTTCAGAACTGCCCAGCCAGAGCAGCTTGCATCTATCTCCTTCACAACAGAGCAGAGCTCTGGTGCACATTAGTCTCTGTTAACTGCTCTATAAACATTGAATCCCCCATCATGTAACCGCTAACAGTTATTCTCACTGATCGCAGGTGTCAGCCAGGTTTTAAGCAATAAACTTGCACTGGCATCTGAAGGTTTAAGGGCACCTGCTACTGCCTAAGTCCTACCTGGGTCCACAAACTAGATGATCCTCTGCCTACATTGGCAGAGGGGCAAAAACGAAGAAGTGTTTTCAGAATATATTACCCATACTCTATTTTATCTATATATAGCTATATATAGATATCTATATATATCTAGAGTGTCCTCTGTTCTGTGTGTAACAATCTGGCCAGAGAGAAGCACCAGGCCAGGGCCCTGCTACACAGCTGTGGAGACCCATGCTCTAGGCACTGCTTCCACAAACCCTGGATTTACTTCTGCCTCTGCCTCTACACTTAATTGTTCCCACTCACTGCCTCAGCCTCACCACATACACAATGGCTTGTTCCGTGCCTTGTAGCACCACGTGCTTACACGTCAGTAGGTCCTGTTGCCTAGAGTTAAGTCTGAAGAGCAGATGGTCTCCAGCTGTATTATTGTGTGCTCTGGTTTCATCCATCTTTCCAGAGCCAAACCACGCCTGTTCGAGTAGGGTAACTCAGGGTGGGTGGGAGGCTGGCAGGAAAGCGCTGAGCCACAGTGCAGAAAAGTAGCACCATCACTGGAGGATGCAGCCTTTTCCTACCGAAAACCGCCACACCATTTCTAAGCATGCAGTTATACACAACATTCCCCTAGAGGGGTGGGGTTGGCCATGGTTTTGAAGGTGAGCCGTTCTGGCCACTGGGCTATGTAAGAAACGCGATGGGAACTCTGTTGTCCCAGTCGATTTTATCTTCTTGGCAGAGGGTACCCCTGCAGCCTCAGCTGGGAAGGGAGCTTTGCATCGCTTGCCTCCATGGGAAGAGCGGTGTGATTAAGGAGTCACTTACTGTTCCTGCTGAGCAACCTCATTGGTGTGTGACTGATCTACGCCACTACGTCTGCTGTGCTTGACACATAAAAAATGTGAGTTTAAGCACTTTAGTAAGCTCTGTTAAAAACTAGGCCATAGCATCTGACCTGACATTTCTATCATTATTTTCTATACTTAGTCCATATGTGAAATTAATAGATTGTAATAGACTTATGATCAGGTGCTGTGAAAGTGAAATCCACGCTGAGATTAGAAACCCATGGGCGTGATCCATTGATTTTGGTGATACTTGCTCTGAAACAGTACAGTGTGTTCTCTGCTTGTAGTCAAAGAAAGTAGAAAACCTGCCATTATACTGCTCAGGCAGCATGTCAGGTGCATACTAGGAATTTCACTCACTCTCAGATGAGACCTGAAGCAGAAATAAGCCACATCTTCTCTTGCTTTGACATGGCATCACAGCAAACGCAGCTTGGGACACTCCATGGTTCAGAAAATATTTTTGGATCACTCCCAGCCAGCTGCTGTTATAACCTGCAGTCACTGTGCATCTTGCAGCCTGAGCCACTACAACTTCTTCTGTGTATGAACATCCACTTTCTAAAGCAGTATGCCACTGTCGGAGCCTCAGCCTGACCCTCAGGTTTTGCAATGCTCAGTGGTTCATACATATTCCCAGAAACAAACCTCTAACCCTTTGTCCTTGGTTCGGTGGGTTTAGTCATCCCTGCATCTACAGCTTCAGTAGCAGAAGTACTTTATTACAAGACCAGTCAGAATTTGAGGAATTTCTAATAGTAATACTACAGAATGTGCATTTATAGAAGAACTTGTAGAGGGAGGTGTAGCTTCAGTTAGCAATAATCGTGTTTGCAATGTATTTGTTTAAAACACATAGGAAAACTGGAATTAGTTCGCTTGTTGATGTTCCTAGATGTGTTGAAGGAAGAGAGTGAAGGAAGCACAGAGCATCATAGAGTTATAACTTTACTAAAACTGTGCATTACCGACCTGGAAAATGGTTTTTGTATTGTAACTTGAAATGAACTAACTTAAAATATCTTAAAACATCCAAACATCCTTACCTCTGCCCTGAAGAGATGAAATCCCAGAGCCATCCCATTTGTCTTGAGAGGGTGCTGGCATCACTGCATCAAGCATAGAGAGGGAGGGAAAAGGACAGAGAAACAAATTATGACTCTGAAGAAGCAACTATTTTTTTTTCCCCCTTTCTCTTTCATGGGCACAAGTGCCTACCTGCAGCTCTGAAGCACTTCTGTGGGACTGATTTTGCGCAGCCACGTTCTTTGGATGGGAATGACTGGCTTACTTGTCTTTCCCTAAAAAAGGATCCAGAAACAAGGCATTGTATGTATCTTTTGCCCGGTGGCCCAGTGGAGGGAGGCTTTCTGTGAGTTCCTTGCACTGTCTAAGGTGATTTAAAGTAAATTGTCTTTTTGTTCCCCAGAAAATGCCTCAGCACAGGACAACTTGAGGGAGGGCTGAGGAGCAGAGAAGCAGTATGTTCTGGTGCCCCTGAGGCCAGTGCGTTACAGCCACAGCAGTAGGAGGCAGCATCACACTGCAGGGCTTGGACACTGTTGTCAGCGTGTCAAGTGCTCAGCACACCCCTAAAAGCAGCCCTCCGCGATGGCTCTGGGGGGCTGTACTTAACACGTGCTTAGCTGCAGCTCCTTGTAGATCTGGTCCTGCTCATGCAGCTGCTGGTTCCCACCCTCCCCAGTGTGGATACAACTATTTGGGCAGAAACATAGCTCAACCGGAAAAATAACCATTTTCTGTTACGTGTTATTTTCAGCCCAGATCATTTCCCTGTTCATCACCTAGACTCCCAAGTGTGATGTCCTCACTTGGCTGTGAAGTGTGAGGATCACAATAAAAGGAAGGAAAGAGTATCATCATCTATTGGCCTACATTTTCCTGCAAAGCATGGGGACTAGTGGATGGATTCATTTGAACCAGGCGGTCACCTGGACTCCCTTTACAGCATATGGAAGGACACAAGTAGCTGCACCATATGACTTATTTCATCCCAAAGCAGTCGCAATAAATTGTACCCTACATGTATGCATTGTCTATAAAGAGAATTGTGAGTGGCAAGTGCACAAGCAGAGATGTAAAAGCAGATGAAGCCAGTCACACTCCTACAGCTTCTCAGGACCCGGAGTCATTACTGGAAGGGCTCTTTGGACCACAGGTAGTAAGGTCCACCTAATTGCTTTGAGGTGCTCTGATTTTTTTCTTGACAGACTAGATTAATAGGATTTTCATGCACCACCACAGGCTGGGGTCCAACTGGCTTGGAAGTAACTTTGCAGAGAAAGCCCTGGAAGTTTGGACAAAAGGTTGACCGTGAGCCAGCAGTGTGCCCTTGTGGCAAAGGAGTCAATGTATCCTGGACTGTATTAGGCTTAGTGTTACCAGCAAGACAAGGGAAGAGATCCTTCCCCTCCGCTCAGCACTGGTGAGGCCCATCTGGAGCGCTGTGCCCAGTGCTGGGCTTCCCAGTACAAGAAAGACAAGGACATACTGGACATACTGAAGCAAGCTCAGTGAAGGGTCACAAAGATGGTTAAGGTACTGGAGCATCTGTCCTACAAGGACAAGCTGAGAGAGCTGGGGCTGTTCAGTCTGGAGAAGTGATGGCTCAGGGAGATCTCATCAGTGTGTGTAAATACCTTAATGGGTGCGGGTGTAAAGAAGAGGAGCCAGACTCTCTCTCCTCAGTGATGCCCAGCCCAGGGACAATGGGGGCATGCTGAAATAAAGGAAATTACATTTCAGCATAAGAAAAACATGTTTTTATTGTTCGGTTGGTCAAACAGTGGAGCAGGTTGCCCAGAGAGTTTGTGGAGCCTCCATCCTTGGAGATATTCAAAACCTGGCTGGACACAGCCCTTAACAACCTGCTCTGAGCAAGAGGCTGGACTAGATGATCTCCAGAGGTGTCTGCCAGCCTCAGGTACTCTTTGATTCTCTGATTTTTTAAAGACTTGGATTTAAAATATTTTTTCTTTACATTTCTGTTGCTGGGAAGCATTAAGGTTTTGTGGATGTCTCAGTGACACATCAGTAACAGTCAACCTGGTTCACTTCACTTAGCTCAGCTGTATTTTCTGGGCTCAGAATAGGTGAATTGAGGTATGTGTTTCATTCTTACCCTTATTTTGCTGATGAGCAGGTTTATCTCCATTTTAATACATGTGTTTGTCTGGAAATATCTTTGGGCTTTAAAAGTTAGCAAAGAGTTCATAAATAAACACTGAACAACATCCCTTGCTATTTTTAATGTTTTGCTATTATGGAGTCTGGTGGTAAAACCACTCAAATTTTTTCAACTTTTAAGGAGAGATTCAGAACAGACCAAAGCACTCAGAGCACGTTGGCCAGCAAAATAATGTTTGCATTGCCAGAGCAGCACAAAACCAGCCAAGCCTTACTTGTCTTTAGTTCCCAAACGTCTCATTTCCTCAGCATACTCTGTTATAAAGATCAGTACTTTGTGAAGGGCAGAATAGTTCTAGTTGATGGTCAGTCAGACAGGAGAAACTCCCAGGTGTCAACTACAATGTCATATGAGATAATCAATGAAATAGTCATTGTTTAGCATGTTTTCTAAACCTAATTGAGGCATAAGATTACTCTGACTTTAAATGAAGTTTGGATGATCTGTGTTTTTGCACTACCAGACTCATCTGAGACACGTTCAAGACATGTTTTTCAAGTACCAGAGTGAGGATGTGACAGTCTGAATGGAGAGGCAGCTAGATGGGTAAAATCTGACTGGATAGTCAGGCTCAGAGGGCAGCGGCTAATCAGCCATAATCCGTCTGGATGCTGTAGAAGTAGAGTGCAAGGGTCTATCCTGGGACCTGTTTCACTTAAACAACTTTACTGATGACCTGGGGAAGGTGAGGAGTCTGCTCAGGTTTGCATACACCACCAAACTGGGGGCAGAAACCAGCCAATATGCTCGAGGGCTGTGCTGCTTTTCAGAGGCACCCAGCGAGGCTGGAGGAATGGGCCAAAAGGAAAAATTCAGCAAAGGCAAATGCAAAGTCCTGTACGTGGAGAGGAGTAGTAGAATCATGAGATAACAGGATAATTCAAGTTGGATGGGACTTCAGTGGGGCTCCAGTCCAGCTTCCTGCTGGGGAGGGGACTTGAAAGGGTACAGATATCCCTGTCTCTGTCCCAGTGAGCTGGTGGGACCAAGGAACACTGCAAAGCTTTTCAGCAACCGCAGGCAGCTCTACAGGGCTGGTACTTACCACCCCCAAGCGGGTATCGCTGCCCTGAACCCCACAGTACCACTGAGATCCAGGTCTGTCCCATGCTCTTCATGGACCCAAAGGGTGCAAACTGTCTGCACAGTAATTTTTAGCTCCACAGGGACTCCAAGTTGATGGACTTGGACTGGCTTCAGAGTTTCTGTGTTGGATGAATGTGGCTTTATCCAGACATCCCTTTTTCTCCAAAATAATTGAATTGGTAGCTCATGAATGCCTGTGCCATGCTGCTCTACCGGTTGCATTTGTGCTGGTGAAGGATCACTCCGTTATTTCCCCTCTGGTGGCTGGTAGGTGGCACGGCATCACTGCACCTGTGCTGCAGCCTTGCTGGCTCTGCGCAGAGCCTCAGCCGCCTCTCCAGGCTGAGTTTGTAGTGGATCCAAAGCAGTTTGCATAATACATGTTTGGATAAAACCTAAATACCTCTGTTTGTTACAGTGTAAGTGAAAAGTGGCATCCATATTGACTTCAAGGACAGCAGGACAGACTGAAAAGTCCTCAGAATATAAGCATTTCCCATGACAGCTGTCAATGATTTATAAACCCTTCTCCATCCACATTGACAACTAGCACATGAATAATAAAGAATGCACTTAAGACAAACCATTATGTACAATTACTGCTTCCTCAGATTATATTACTCAGAAATGTAGTCTATTCTGTTGCTTAACTCTGCTCTGCTTGTGTTAATAGAAATGACTACTTTTGTCATCAGTTGGCTAAACTAATGCAGAGCTTGGAAAACACATTTCCTGAGCTAATGGCAGGAACAAATAGCCACAAAAGAGTGAACTATTTACACGTTCCTCCTTTGGGATACAAAGTTCAGAATAATTACCACAAACACAAAAGATGCTGTACTAGAGTTTTAATTAAAAACAAAAACAAAGTAAAATACACACAATTTTGAGTTTGGGAAACAGAAACAAGTTCCATTCTTTTTTGCCACACAGGCTAATAACCGGTTTTAATGTGATACATTTGTATCACTAAAGCCATTTATTCAATTATTTTTGAGTAAAGAACTTAAACTTTTAGGGAAAAATCCGCATGCCATTTTGTAAGGTCTTCCAAGTATTGGTTAGTAGTGTAAAGGGAGGGAAATAAATAAACAAAGTACTTCACATTTAGATACATGAAATCATAATATTCTGCAAAAATTATAATTTTACAGCTATATTAAAAATATTTTTTAAGCTTAGGGTTTGGGCAGAACACATCCTGGCCAGCTGCATGGAGTTACACCTGCAAAGAGTGAAAGAAAGTACCTGGAAAGACGGCATTTCAGTTAGGCTGCAAAAGGGTCCTAGGTTTCTTCTGACACACACCCACTCAGAGGCACACCCTGCCACTCTGAAATGGAAAAAAACCCCACCATTAAATGCAAAGACATCTGAGAGAGGGCCATTAAAGAAAAGCCCTAAAGAGTAGGTAGGTATTCTACTGACAAAAAGTCAAGTAAACTTCAAATAAGCACAGTTATTACACAGCTTTACACATGGGTGAGGCAAAATTCTCTGAATGATCCCTTGGGAAGCCAGCTCCTGTCTCCCAGTGCAAGCCCAGCTGTTGATAGCCAAGGCAACATGTGAGTTTTCTTTATGTTATATGAAAAAGGAGAAATGTAGCCTGGACAGGGAAAAAAAAATTTAAAAAACCTAACCAAACCAACAGCCAAGTAACCAACCCCCTCAAAAACCCACAAAACTCCCCAAACCCAAGGAAGAGAGGGAGTGCTCACAGTCCCGAGCATGCAAAGCAAACCAGGGGAGAGGGTAACCACCCCCTCCTTCCTTCCTTTCTTTCCGCCCATTCTGTCATGCTGTCTTGCCCCAGGGCTATATGGTCTGTCCTCCGCAGCACAAGGTCTGCTCTTTCTGGTTTTTTCTTCATAACAGACACACAAATTGAGGCTGGGAAGCCTGGCCGTACAGTGGACAGTAGCTGTGGGGCTGGGGAGGTAAGGGAATCCCCAGCCCTGTCTAGAGAGGGAGATAGGTAGGTAAATGACCATGCCATGAGAGTGAGCCAGGGCTAGTGGCCAAGGCTAAAGTTCTCCTTCCTTCCCTCCCCTTGAAAAGTTCTTAAAAATAGCTAGTTCAGTTTTTTTCCCCAGTTCTGCTGCCTTCTCTATAAGTGCCTCCTCTCCCACTGGGCAGGAGTAGCACAGGAGAGCACTGGGTTGGTACTGGGGAGCTGCAGGGAGCTGGCGGGGCCGAGTGCTGCAGGAGTGCTGCTGTTTGGCCTTTCGGCTGGTGGCAGAGAGGGCAACATCTGTGGTGAAGCCGAAGTGCCAGGTGGTCCCATGATGCATGTAACAGCGCTGACCCTGTAGCAGGGTTCAAGGAAATCTGTCCACGGTGGCAGATCTGGCTTTCATCATTTCGTATGGACACTGAGACAAGCCCATGTTCAGCCATTTCCTAATGTACCCAGGCTGAGGAATACAACCACCATCTCTGCACGGCAATTTTGTGTTACCTATCCTATTTATCATATTTCCAGCTGAGGTCATGAACTGCAAATGCTATTTTGATTACTGGACTAGCCAAATCTGCAATTTTTTTGCCTTCATCTTGAATTGAAATTCATGGAAGTGGTGACACAGGACTAGCAACAAGACATCTGTGAAGCCCTAAAACACCTCTGCTTAAATCTCTGGGCAAGGGCATGGCCAGACCAAGAAAGTATCTGGGTTGGCTGGTAGCTCAGCAGCAGATCTGGTGGGGACAGGAACAACCACATGACAAGGGTTTCTTTTATGGCTTCATCTTGATGTGGAGGATAGAGTATGCAGAAAGGAAGTCTGGATGTTTTAGAAAGGAAGAAGGATATGAGAAGGTATGAGAGGCTCCATGATTTGAAGGAAATGCCTTGTGTGTGCCATGGGGTCTCCTCTGGGAGAAAGGTAAAACCCCAAAGTACGGTCAGGAGTGGGGAAACATGGAGGCATGGAAAGGTGAATTTTTTTTTCTTTTGGCTGGATCTATGGTTTGTTTGGGTTGCAAAAGAAAGGAATAATTCAATAGTTTATTAGAAATGTTAACATAGTTTCTGTGGCTATGAGACACCATGTGTCTCAATTGAAAACTGAGTTTTCTGCTTGGATGGAGGACTGGAGCTGTAGGAAAAAGTCCAAGGGTGGTGGTGTTTTTTGGGGTTTTTTGTCAAAAAGAGAACAAACCAATTGGCTCAAACCAATTACCTCCTACTTAAATTCCATTGATGTAAAGAACTAAGCCTTTTCTCTTGGTAAGGACATCAGGGCTATGGCACTTAAAAAAAGAGAAGTGTCTCCATTAAACATGTGAAAGGAACTAATTGTATCTTAAGAGAATGAACATTTAGCAAGCTACAGGAAATGAAGAGTTAATACATAATGGACTTAAACAGTTACTCATTATACTGGAGCAAGATTAAACTCTCCATCACATTGGCATTCTGAATGAGTGGTAGCAAATCAATTTGACTAAAGGTATGACAAGGTGGTTTTTTTCTTTCCTAATTTGAGTTGTACTGTCTACCTGATGGTTAATTAACTAAGATACAAATCTTACAAAACTTCAGTGAAACGGGGGATATTCACTGCCTTTTACTGAGAAGACTTGATTGCATATCCTTCTACAGACATTGCACGTCATTAACATTTAAACAATCTCCATAGAAAGGATAAAAACATAGAAAAATCTTTCAGCTTAATTGTGATGAGGGGGGAAGATCCATCCAGAACTGGTAAATCAGGAAAAGGAAAAGTAACTACAGTGTATTGAGCATCTTCCTTTAATCCCATCCAATTGACCTGAGCATTTATAGCATGCCAGAAGCAAAGAAAATGCAGCAATTCTGTCATAGCACTGATATTTTCTTTGGGAATGTTGAAAAATACATAATAGGGCATTCGTCAGCTAAAAGCAAGTTTTTCAGCAAGAATTATTGATTTTAATTATGGTATGGTAGAATTTTTAACATATGACATAACCTATGTTTCATACTTGGAATGTATCCCAGTCTAACTCTCTTTGCAAAGTACTTCTCATCTGCTGCAGGTCCCCATGGTGGTGGTGGTGGGGAACCAGCCTCAGGCTCTCTCCCTGTCCTGCTTCCAGGAGGTTTCCCTGGTGTCTCCAAACAATCCTTATTAGCATCATGACTATGTATGACTCAGTGTATTTCAGCCCATCAGTAATCATAGTTCTGCACAAACGTGTCCTCAAGACAGCTACCTTTCCTATAAATCTCTCAGTTAAAATCAATTTTTTCCTGGTGCTGGCATATGATCTGTATTGTCCGTGCACTTGGAATAAATCTCAGGCTCTGGCTGTCTGACTTCAGCTGGAAAGCAGTTTTCCTCAAAGCCTCCTCACCCCCCTGTTTTCTGTCAGTCAAATGCCCTATTACCTGTGAAATCTTTCATGCTGCAACCTGTTGGATAATCATAAAACTGATGTTTCCCCCAATTCTCCTATGTTTACAGAGTGTTTTGTAGTTCCGAAGTGGCTTACCTCATCTTGAACACAATCTTTGCTTGATTGCAGGCAAGGAAATGGCTGATGAGCTGTTTTCTTCCTAACAAAGTACAAATGTTGATAAATGCTAATTGAAGTTGTGATTACTGAAGGATAATATACCAGAAGCCTGAATGTTGCTTTCAATGGAAATGCAGAGGAAGTAAATATGCTGGAATAGAAACTCCTTTTCTTATAAATCAGATACTTTAACATTTAGTGTTGTTTTCCATATTTCTCTTTATTAGATGTATGGTAAAAGTGCTTACCTGTAACATCTTTAATAATTAATTGCTCCCATCATTGTGCCAGGCTTATTTCAAAACTTAAAATGAATTGGTTTAAGATCCTGAAAAATTATATAACCACAGAAAACTTGTTCTGTTTTTCCCCTCTTCGCAGACAACTAGCAGTATTATCCTGTGCATGCTATGATAAATAAGAAACAGTTTTTCTTTTAGTTTTACACTACACCAAGTCTCTCTGAAAGTGTCATGTGGCTAATCCTCTGATTTTATTAGCAAATTTTGGGGTCAAAAAAATCTCTGAGAAGGTCAGAAGAAAAGCAGCATCCCATCTTTCCATTTTTATCACTGGCAGCTTGTGGCACATGAAGGCATGGACCCCAAGTGAGATTCTTTACTGCATACAGAAGTGCTGGCTATACACAATCACTTCTCCACCCAAGTTCTGCCTTGCAGTATGCCTACATGCAGCAAAGCACCTTTACAGCCAGCTCACACTCCACCAGACTGTTTACTTCCTCCATGCTCACCTGATGAGATCTCTTCTTGCCCGATACTTAAGCTGTGGGAGGCTTTGGGCAGCCCCTCATTGCAGACAGGTGTGCACAGACCTGATTTGCAGGTGAGCTCCGAGAGCCAGATTTGGTGCTAGTGGCTTCCTCACTACATTTTAAGGCATAATCACTCTGCAGCCTGGCACCCAGACAACGAACAAAGCCTTTGCTCAGAAAGGGCCCTTACAGCATCTTACTTTTTTACTAGTGTTGTAACGTTATTTTTAAATAAATAATTAACTTTTCCATATTTGAGTTATCTTCTTCCTTCTGACAAGAACTGTCATGAGCTGCAACTTCCAGTTGGTAGAATGTGTGCCACCTCTCTTTGCTTATTTCCGTAAAGAATAATTTAATTGACTCCAGTAAGACAAACCAAATAAGCTAAAATAGTAATAATAATAATAAAAATCCATTACAGAAACTATAATGGGCTGATGGGAGTCTTTCCCATCTCACTTTGTCATGATTCTTATTGTGGGTCCTTCCTAGGATAGCTCTGCTCATAATTGTCATCTCACTGTGCCCTTGGGTCTCCTGCAACTCAGGGTCCTGCAGAGGCAGAAACAGGAGCATCATTTTAATCGTGCTGCTGGCAAGTTCCCTTCTTGCAGGGGCACCTGAGAGCCTGCCTGCAGAGAAGGACTGGCACAGGGAGGGTCAAGGTTAACTTTTAGGGCCGTATATATGCTGATTACTCCCTTTCGTGTTCTAGCTTTTCTTTCTTCTTCTTGCTAGAATGAAGGCACCGCTACACCTTTCCACATCTATGCAGAAGCATTAAACTCCAGCTTTTTGCCCTAATTAGCTGGAGGAACTGCTGAATAATGCATATTCTCAGTTCCTGAGAAGTGCAGGCTCAAACCTTCATTGGTTTTATACCTCTAGGGAGATGAACTATGCTGTTGATTGTTTAATGGCTAGAGAACTGTCAATATTTTTGTAGCTGATATAGGCTGTGGCTGTCTGGGAAGGTAGCTTGTCTTGTAAAGTTACAGGACAGATGGAAACCCGTAACACTATGTATTAATGTCTAATGAAATGCTAACTATTTTCATAACTCTGCAAACTTGTATGTGTTGAGGTTTGGGGTTTTTTTCTAATGTTTTATGGGTTTCATTCTATGCCTTCCCCTTTGTTTTACCAGCTCTTCTTCCTCAAACCACTCTATTTCTATACTGGTTTTAGTATCATATACTCATTGTGCACAAGAACTAACTTTATTGCATCAACCACTTCCTCCCCCTTTTCTTTTAATTTAAAGAAGCCATTCTTTAGCTAATCATGTGAGAGTCAGAAAACAGAAGACCAAGAATTCAGTCTTTGGCCAGAAGTAGACAACACAAGGAAAGGCTTTGGAAAGAACTGTGTCAAGTATTGTCTTGTAAGCCTTAGGCTGTTTTATTTTTTTAATGTTGGGTTTGTGTGTTTTTTTCTTTTTTTGTCAGAAGGAGCTTTCTTATTAGTCACTAACAAAACCCAAACATCCAAGACTTGAAAATAATACTTTATTGCAAGTTTCAATGAAGTTAGCAAAGTTAAACTCCTTCAAAGTAAGAGAGGTACAGATGGAAATGTCAGACCTATTTTATAGCAACATTGCCAGATGCTTTGATAGATCCATTATAAATTCTGCTTATATAATTCTAAGCAAAGATTGCTATCCATTTGCTGTTCCTTGGCTACATTATTTCTTTCCTTATCTCACTGATTCTTTTCATAGCATACGGTAAGGAATTTATTAGTAATGTATCAGATTTCCTGGTAAGATACAGTCCAACAAATGCTGTTATTACATTTTTCTCTTTTTTTCCATATAACCTTTTTCCTTTATCACTTAAGCAGTCTCTTCTGTATGGTCACCTTCACTGGAGCAATGCTGACTTCAGTTATCTGGAATAGCATATATTATGGAAAAATTAGATTAGAATAGTTTGGTGTTTCATTACAGTGTAGCTGTCTGGAGCAAAACCTTTTTGTGGTGCATCATATTTGTTTTTCATTTCCTTAGAGTCATTTGAAAGAGCCAGTTTTTATATGTCTGACGTATCTTTTGCTTTGGTGAAAAAGGTAATAGGGTATTGAGTGAACAATAGGATGAAAACACAAAGGAAAAAAAAAGGAATTAAAAAGAAGTTATCAATGTATGAATAGCTTGGGGTTTACTTTAAGCTGACAAGAATGATCTGGAACCCACTTCTGGAAAATGTACTTTGTGAGTATCCTCAGGTGTCCCCCAACTAAGCAGGAGCTTACATACACAGCTTCTTCAGCCTGAGAACTTGCCTTGCTCTCCCTAGCCCATGCCCATCATTATGGCTCGGTGGAGATTACTTCCCCTCTCAGATTTTCTGCAATAACCTCTTTTGCAATCTCCAGTTAGTCTCCCAGTGTTAAAGTGATACCACTTATTTTAATTTTTTAAATAATGTACTTTTTCTAAGCAACATGATTTTGAATTGAGTTAAAGTAGGAATAAATGGGCAGCTGGGTACGTGACTCTTAAGGAGGGTGGAAATGCTTAGGCCAAGGACTCACATGAGTACAAAACAAGGTGCATGACTGCACCAGGGGAAGCGACAGCCTAGAAGTGTGTATCCATGAATCTGCCCAACAGCTCAGGCTATGGAGTGAAGGGCAGGAATCCCATAGGCAGCCATAACCCAGAAGAATTTATTTCCCAAAAAGGTTGTTCTTACAGACCCCTTAACCCAGGATCTCACAGAGGCTGCATCCTCCTTTTTAGTAGAGCTAGTTAGGCAGGTGCATCTCATTATGACTGTGAAACTGCAACCAGTACTCTTTTAAATGTTGATTTTATGTTTCATTTGAAATGCCTGTTCTCTCTGCAGTTGGAGGTAGCAGCTGTAGATGGCTGCATAATTTGTTGGGAGTGACATCTCCAACACAGAAGAGGCTATGAAACATAAACAAAGTAAAGCAACTTACAGCTGTGAAGAGAGGCATATCCAGCTTTCATTAAAAGAAGTATGTGACAATTCTGTGCCTTGGGCAGTTACTTAGTGATATCTGTTGGGCACTCAATCAAGACTCCATACAGAGCTATAAAGATCTCATTTTCCTGTGACCAAGTCAGGAACATCTATGTGGCCATCGATAATGATTATTCAGCTGAAAACTCCCTGCTAAATTGCTTTCCTGCAGGCTGTTAGGAACCTTCCCTGGCTCAGCTTGCAGGAATAGTTCTTTATAGCAAGCGTCAAATTAGTGTTTTCATACTGAGTCAACCACCACTTTTATATCATACAAAGATTGGCTTCCACTATCAGTATCAGATACAAGTTTCACCCAAGCTCAGCAGCGTTTGGATTGGGGTTTTCACTGGAACCCATCAGAAGTGAGCATCTGAAATCCTGATTCACTCTGAGAACCATTTACTCATAGCTGTTGTGTTGCTGGCTCCAGACAAACTGCTCATCCGGTGGAGCTCTGCTCACTGTGAGTAATCATCTACTGTCATTATTTCATTTCCTTAGATGTTTAGAAAAGAAAAAGTCATTGTCTTATTTTAATCTAGATTTCTGCTGTAGCAGTAAAACAGAAACAGTAATTAAAACCATGACTCAAAAACAAGAGCACAAATATTTACAAACTGTGATCTTTGTTTCTTTCCTGGCACTCTGGAAGCCAGCTGCAAGGAAGGACTATTAGTCGCTAGCTAATCTTCCTTAGGCAGAAGCAGGCAGAGCATAATATTGAGTGATTTCAATGCGACACGGTGTTCACAGCTCTGAACTTGCTTTGTTCTTGCAGCACACAGATTATGTCACAAAAGGAAGCAACCTTCAGCGTCCTAAAGACAAACCCAAAGAAATATGCATCCAGCTTGCATGTTACAATAGTTGAAGCACAGCGTTATCAAAACTGTGTTAATCCCAGCATCGTTGTCTGTTGAAATGCATTAAGGAACTGCCAGAACAGTAGGATCTTGAGCAGTGACATTTTTAATACTTTTTATGTGCAAGCAAATTTTGCTAGTCACTCTGCAGGGAAGAAGAAAAATGGGAAAAGAGGTCAGAAATGTACTAATTCTGAAACCATCCTCACTTTTTTAGTGCAGAGGGATCTGTACTGCACTGGCAGACAGAGCAGAAGGGAAAAACAGCCATCACCGTACTGTTGGTCAGAGTCATAAACTGTCGGTTCTTCCCATTTCACAGTGGCCAGTACCAGACATCATCAGCAGGGAGGTCCAGGAGCCAGGCAGTCCTGGCAGCTGCTGTTAGCTAGAGAAAATATTCTCCCAACAGAGGCTCGTGCTGTAGTTTGTGACCCAGTGGCCTCGGCCACCCCCAGCCAGGAGGCATCCACCTTGGTCCAGAAAACAAGATTAACAGTGGTGCTGACACAACAGTTTGTGAGGGTGTGTTGTGAGTGGGTCACTAAAATATTCTGCTTTAAAAGAACTGCCAAAAAACCCCAGTGACACCAGCAGACTTGAGAAGTGCTGCTGGTTCCAGCATATGGGTTGGGAAAGACCAGCAGAGGCTCTTTATCAACATGTTGTATCGCTGAAGGGAGCTATGGCCTTGGGTAATTGAAATGTCAGGGCACTTTTCAGGCTGCAGGATTGATTTCTGCATTGTCTGTATGTACTTTACAGCTTGATTTCATTCTCTAGGAGGGACGAGGACCACTGCCAGTTACTGCCACAACTTGATTCAAATTGGCAAGTATGGTAAAGGCTGTCCACAACTCCTTGTTCTTTAAAATGTAAAAGGTGGGAAAATTATCCCACCCAGATGACCACAAACTACTTACTTTCTCATACATACCCCAGGGGGATGCAAAAATTCCTTCCTTCCCCTCTCCTCTTTGGGTCCAGGTCTTTAGCTAAACACTGCTGACCTAGCCAGCATTTGGGTTATTATGAATGAACTTTCAGTGTCAGAACTGGCTGGTCATGGAAGAAAGGTCCTGTTGCACACTCACACTGCCTGTAATGGTGCCGGGGGAGCTTTTTTTCTTACTGGAGCCCCAAAGGGTTTATGAAGTGCTGCAAAATTTCCAGGGCCAAGAGAAAAAACCTGTGCTTATAAACTGTTTTATTTCACCATATAAAAAATGACTAGGAGACAGACAGCATCCCAGGTGAGGACAATAGCGCCTTCTCTAGACTGCATGCAGAGTTGAAGAAAGTGATTAGCAATGAACTCTTGATGGATGTTCAATGAACTCTTGGTGGATGTTGAGAAAGACTTGGGTCTCTTCAGAGATCTTGGAAGATCTCCATGGGATATGGCACAGGACAGAACAAGGGCCCAGGAAAGCTGGTTGATATTACAAAAATCACCTACTCCAAGCTCAAGAATTATCCTTCACAACTAAATCAAGCAAAGGCTGCAGGAGGACAGCACAGATGAGCAAGGAGCTCCTGACAAAACTCAAACATTAAAAAAGAAGCATGGAGGAGGTGGAAGCAGCAAAAAGGGGCCCAGGAGCAACAGGGACACCGTCTGATTGTACAGGGATGGGGACAGGAAAGCCAAAGCCCACCTGGAGCTGAATCAGGTGAGGCAGGCGAAGGGCAGCACAAAGGGCTTCTACAAGGTCTATCAGCAGCAAAAGAAAGACCCGGGGAAATGTGAGTCCACTGCTGAGTGCAGTGGGGGTGCTGGTGACAAAGGACACGGAAAAGCCCAAAGCAGTCAAGGTCACCTTCATCTCTGCCTTTACAAGGAAGGCTGGCCTTTGGGAATCCCAAGGCTCTGAGACCAGAGGGCAAGTCTGGAGTCTTGGTGGAGGAGGATCAGGTCAGGAAACACTTAAAGAAAGGAAGTCCGTGGGACCTGATGGGAGGCACCCACAGGTGCGGAGGGGGCTGACTGATGCCACTGTGAGGCTACTCTTGACCGTCTTTGAAAGGTCATGGCATGTGGGAGAGGTTCCTGAGGCCTGCGAAGAAGCAAATGCTTCTCCCATCTTCAAGAGGGGCAGGGAAGAGGATCCAGGGAACTAGAGTTTGGTGAGCCTCACCTTTGTCCCTGGGAAGGTGATGGAGCAACTAATCCTGGAAACATTTCAGTGAGTATTCAACATGGATTTACAAAGGCTAAGTCATGGTTACCCAACCTGATAGCTTGCAATGAGGTGACTGGCTTGGTGGATGAGGGGAGAGTAGTGGACGCTGTTTATCTCAACTTCAGAAAGGCTTTCGACACTGTGTCCTGTGACATCCTCAGAGACAAGCTGATGAAGTATGGGTTAGATAAATGGACCATGAGGTGGACTGAAAACTGGCTGAACTGTCAGGCTCAGGAGGTCTTGATCGGCAGCACAAAGTTCAGCTGGACAAAGTCCACTAGTGGTGTATCCCAGGGGTTGATACTGGGGCCAATACTGTTTCAGATCTTCATTTATGACCTGGAAGGAGTACACCCTTAGCAAGCCTGCAGCTGATACAAACCTAGAAGGTTATGCTGCCATTCGGAGTGGCCTCAGAGGCTGGAGAAATGGACCAAGAAGAATCTCATCTGTCACAGAATCACAGAATCACAGAATCACAGAATCACAGAATGGTTGAGGTTTGAAAGGAACTCGAGGTCATCTGGTGCAAACTCACCCCCACTCAAGCAGGGTCACCCAGACTATACCCAGATGGTCCAGAATCACCATTCTGTGATACTGTTAAACATCTGCTATATACTGCTATCAAGGCTGAGATGCTGGGCTTAATGGAGACTTGGTCTGACTTAATATGCACTTACCTGTATCACTTTACAAAATTTTCCCTGATATAATACTATGAAGGATATGTTCTGCTAAAAGATCATTTCATTCATTTATCCCATAATGAACAGAGACTTGCTCCAGTTACAGATGGTCCACTGTATCTAATTATACCCTTACGTTATGCATAATTTAGATGCTATGAACGTTGTGCTATGTTCATCTTGCTGCCTGCCAGCTTTTGGGACTTGTTCAGTAGCTGCTTTTGAAACAGCGACGGTATGGCTGCTCTGTGGAGGAGAAACCTGGTCTTACAGTGAGCCATTGAGACCTGCTACTTCAGTGCTATCAGTACCTGCTGGAGAACCAGCTGTCTGGAAAATTACATGCAGGGACATTTCAACCAAGGGCAAATAGATTGTGCACATGCCATCACTTAAGTAGTTGATGATTGGGCTGGGCTCTGCAAAGAGACCAAGAACAGAGCTGAGCCTGGTGTACAGCCCTGGATCTCGGAGTCTAAATGAGAGTCAATATCCAATTTACAAGTCCTTAGGTGTAGTAGGTAGCACCTCTGCAAAGGTCCTAACTACCTTTGACACTTCTGAGAAAAGCAATGGATACATTTTATTCCAAAAATGGATCTGGAAGTTTAAACATAAACAGTAAAACCATAATCACAAATTACTTCTGAAAACATCTGTAAGAGACAGTGTATGGAGGATTTTATTGGAAATGTATCATGGGTGCTTAGCAGATTGTGTGTAAGGCTCCTCTTACTCTTTCTGTTGCTGCTGTCCTTGTAAAGCAGCGTGTCAGCCTTTGATTTCCTTTAAAGTAAATCTGTAGCCCCCCTTATCAGATGGCCCTAATGAATGAAAGGAATGACTGGTTCAGTGGATCAGTTCAATAATTGGTAGGATCTGTGTGACCTGTTCCATGTGGAGAGTATGGGTGTCCAGAATTATCTTCTTTCCCTACACACAAATATGCATACAAACTGTAGTGCCTGCAGAAACCAATAGTTTATTTAAAGTAAAATTTTAAGGGCCAAAGTTAAAGCAAAATAAGATTTTTACGTATTTCCAGAAAGTTGTAGGAAGTGTGATCTTACTTGGCTACTGAATGAATCGGAGGTTGTTAAAAGTCTCTGCTGTGTCTTGTGTTCCCATATCACTGTGATAATGAAATATCTCCCAGATTTTCAACTCTTTTTATGTTTGAACACAAATTAACACTTCTCACCATTTTTTTGTTAGTACCATGAGCAATAAGCAAATGCATTTGCCACATCCAATAAATGAACATTTCATTTCTCTGCAGGAAAACTACTGTCTTGCAAAAATGAGAGTTTATATATCTGATTTTTCAAGTTACAAAAGCTGTAGGGTATTTTAGACACCAACATAAATCCCTAAGTTATTCTGCAGTCCTTTATGCAGACAAACTCTAGGAAGACATACTGATTGCACTCTTTCTTTAGGACCTCAAAGCTACTACAGTAATAATATTTTGTTGTGGATTTTTTTTAGTACTGGGGTAGAAGGTTTTACTTTTGATAAGTGTGTAATATTCACTTATCTAGAGCAAATGTAGAGTATGAACATGGCACAAGTACATGGTACTGTGGCAGTAGAGATCAGAGGCAAGTTTAAATGGATTTGACATCTCAGTCTTGACTGATTAAGAATAAACTAATTTAGACTGGAAGGGACTTCTGGAAGCCACCTAGTTCAATTCCCTGCTCAAAGCAGGTCCAGCTAGATCATGCTGCTCTGTTGTACTGGGATCTCATCACTGGACACAGCACTCTACATGTGGCCTTACCAGTGCTGAGATGAGGGGAAGAATCACTTCACTGGCTTGTGGGCAAGACTCTGGTGATCAGCTCAGGGTGCCATTGGCCGCCCTTGCTGCAAGGGCACATTGCTGGCTTATTTTCAACTTGTTTTCCACAAAGAGATCCAGATCGTTTTTAGCAAATCTGCTTCCCAACCAGTCAGCTCCAGCCTGTACTGGTGCCTGGGGCTGTTCCTCCCCAGGGGCAGGACTTGGCATTTTTCTGATTTTTTTTTTTCATGACATTCTTGTCAATCCATTTCTCCAGCCTGTCAAAATCCCTCTGAATAGCAACTTTACCCTTCTGAACATCAATTATCTCTATTAACCAAGGACTTGTATATAATTTGAGTGCCTTTGCTGGATATTTAAGGTGGGTACCATTCTAAGGGCTATATTCTGAGATTGTCTACAGAAATACTAACACAAAACTCAGTAGGAACTTGTAAAAATAATTAGAAAGTCAAAGGTATATGGGCACTGAATTGCTGCTAGTTTCAATGGGAAGCACCAAAATAGCTTAGATGTTCTAGACCTAAGATATTATTCAACATAAAATTAATACTTTGAAATCTGGGCCCAGAACTCATTTGCTGATATCTATTACTCTGCCAGAAAAAAGGTGGGAAGTGGCACTTGCAAATTATATACTATTTTGGTCTTGTGCATAAGTTACTTCCTCATAAATCTTTGTCAAACCCGGAATAATTTCAAAATTGTAGTGTGCCTGACTCACTGAGGGAGGGCAGGGGAAATGAATTACTCATGTGAAATTTTTTATTGTTGCCCATCTTGGTTCCTCACCAAAATCAAGAGACACAGAGCACTGTGAAGATCCTTCATGCGCTTTACAGAAGGGCCTGTAAGTAATGCTTTAGGGTTAATACCATGGAAATATGGATACTAATTATGAACTGAGTTAGGTGTTTTAAGGTGAAAGGACTTGCTTTAAGTTACTTGTTGCCACCTTACTGATTGGAGGGTCTATTCCTAAAGGTCGTGAAACAATTTATTCCTAAGCTTTCCCAAAACTATTTATACTGATCTTACATGTAGAAAGGACTATGTAACCTCTCATGTTCCCTTCCATCCCTCATACTGGAATCTTCTCTATCTTGTGGAGCTGTTTTTGTCAATAAGGAAACTACCATCTGGGTTTCCCAAACTCTGCCTCCATTCCTGCCTGCGCTTTAAGGGAAAGATAAGTCTGTGTGTCTCCTGCATCAGAGCTTCCAGATGTAACGCAGCCTATAGCAGTATACATGATAAAATTTGTTTTCTTGTTCCTTGTGCTTTCCATAGCTATTTTCTACAGCTGCCCATGACACATTTTCTGTGTCCCTCTCTGAATGCCCAGCTCAGTCAAATCCCTGTGCTTGCAATGGAGAAACATAGGGAGAAGCTCATCTCGTGTAGCTTTGGATAGCTCTGCCTAAGTAATATGAATTCTTTTCATAGTCAAGATAGAGAAAGAGCGCTGTTAAGGTGTGACCCATCTTATGCGAGGGCAGACTTCTAAAACAGGTCTGAGGTATGGCGTTGGGTAACTGCCTTTTTCTCCTCATTGATGTAAAGACAGGTAGCTCAGATGTGGACATTACAGAATTACAGAATAAAAGAATGGTTTCAGTTGGAAGGGACCTTTAAAGATCATCTAGTCCAACCATCAGAACTGTAGACATCTGATATTAGATGACATTTAACCAATTTGTGGCATCCTAAAGACCTGATTATGTCTTGCTGTATTCAGAATTTCCTGAGACCTGTACTTTAAATACATGAAAAAAAAAGATATCTCGATCACTTTTAATTTTGTTTGGTTTTGCATGTGTATAAATTGTTGGTTTATTTGCATTGCAGTGTTATTTATTTCGAGTTCCTATGTGCGCATATTTGGTTAGATATTTTAGTCCTTGCCTGTGTTTATTGTGTTTAGTACCATTTACTCTCCTTCTCCCTGCAGCAAAAAGCAAATAATCTGAACACAAGAAATGACAGGGGTACCAATGATGCCCTGGGGATAGTTACAGTAACGTTGCCGGATTTTTGATTGGGCTTTTATTTCTTTGCTGGATGCCCTGCATTGACCAAAGGAAATAACATGGGTCTCCCTCCTGTATTTTTGCCTTTTACTAAACCATAGTTCAGCACTGTATTTTTTGATGGTATCCAAAAAAGGGAAGTCATTCTCTTACATTTCAGCGTAACTGATCCAGGCTAGGAGAGAATGCTGCTGAAACTGCCAAAAAAGGAAATATTTGGTTTTATGTTCTTATTGTGTGCTTTCTCTTCCTTAATTCCTGTATAAATCCAAACAGGATTTATGAGGCAAAGATCAGTGTATAGCTGAAGCTTTAGTATCAGTGGGATACAAGTTTCCCATTTAACCTAATGCCTTTCTTATTGTGACTTTATTTTTACGTATGAGGATCCTGTGCGCTGTGCAGGGCGAAGGGCCTGCCGAACTGCCGTGCTCCTCCTGAGACCAGCTGGAACGGTGCTGTGCAGGGGAAAGTCACATCAGAATTTGTGTGAGGGCGCAAAGCCTGGGTGGTACTAGACAGTTCTAACTCAATGGGACTTGTAGTCCCCAGACTTTGTCTGAGTTAGGTCTGTGTCAAAATAGAAAGTAGACTTAAAGATCTGGCTCTGTTCATCATGTTACGCCAAATCATCTACAACTCTATTAAAAAAGCTAATTTTTCAGTAATCCACATTTTTTATCTCACTATATATATTCTGGCAACATCTGCTTCTTCCATTATATTAAGAACCGGCAAAGAGTTTGCACAGGTGGCTAATCCATATCAATATCCAATGTAGGCCTGCTGATCAACTCTAATCAAGCAGTAACCTGGGTAGAGAAGGTTTCAGAAATAGCGCCTGCAAGTATAAGGAGTTTCAACCTATTGCAGTTGGACTAGATGATCGTTGTAGGTCCATTCCAACTGAACTATTCCACTCTATTCTGTTCTAGTCTAGTCTAGTTTAGTCTAAGTCTAGTCTAAACTGGCAAGCCATCATCAGTTATGGGGTGAGCAAGGGACTAGGATGGGACCAAACTGGTAGTGAAGATGGCCCTATCTTCTTGGACAATGCATACAGAGGAATTTCCATAGCAGGCAGGGAAGAAATCATGCATGGTGTGAACAGGTACTGCATAAAAATGACATAGCTCTAGCCCAGGTGTCATGGCTGAGCTGGAAAGACATTTTCTAAGGATGCTTGAAGCTATGTCATTACCCTCTACTTACTTAAAAAATGAGGCAAATATCTGAAATATCACAAGCAGGATCTTAAAAACTCTTTAAAAGTTTCCTCTTTTTATTTTAAAATGAAAACAGAAAAATATCTTTTAATTATATTGCATTCATTTCAGTACATTGCAAGCCTTAAGAAGTATGGCCCAAACTTCTTGCTGGAGAGGCTTCTTTTGAGAATTTGTTGTTATAATTACTCCTGCTAGCATGCCATATGGTAGATGAATATCACACTCCAGATCTGAGTATTTCCCAGAGAGGGAAACTAAGGCATAGAGAGGTTCTCCTTGGACCCTACAGAAATATCAAGTTCAAAGGCAGAGCTAAAGCACAAGAGTTCACAGCTCCCCTCTGTGGCATACATCAGGAGAGACTATGGTGGAAAGAAATTGGCACTGAAGAGCAAGAAAGAGCAAGAAACTGCTTTCCAAGAATATTTTTTCCTGATGCTACATAAATAATCGTAGCAGCCCCCACATTAGGTCATGTTACAGGACAGAAGAAAAAATGCTTTGCTTCAGACTGCAATGGAAATGAAAGTTTTGTTCTTGTCAGACTCCTGTTAGAATTTGTTAGAACCTAACAGCTTCAGGAGAGCTATAGTGATTTATGTTTTCAAGAGGAATCATTCCAGAATGCTCTCAAGGTTTACTATTTCTTTAAGCACTGAATTAGCCTCTTTAGTCAAGCCAAGGATTTATTTCTACCTCTGAGCCAGAGTGTTATTTTCCCTTCCCAAGCATTCACAGCTGTTTAAGTGCCTGCTGATACAAGAACTTTCATCCTCCACATTTATTTTTTTTTTAGGTTTAGCATGCTTTGTGTGCTGAATATCTATGTTTGTTGCTGATATCTTATGGGGGAAAACCGAGGTGTCAGACAAGCCACAGAGATGCACGCTGTGAGTCTGACTGACCCTGGCAGTGGCTGAGCTCAGAGATGGGCTCTGCGGGGAATGGGAATGCTGCCTTCTCAGTCTTCAGTGATCATGCAGAGACACCTGAGCATCTGTGCCACAGGCTCCAAAATTCAGTGGCTCCTTGTGATGCCTTTCCTGCCTTAAAACTCTGGGTTCATGCAGGTTAGGGGCAAAACAGCCATGTATGTGCCGAGTACTGCAGTGATCTTATGCAAAGGTTTGAATCTGCCCAGCAAAGGAGACTTTTTGATTATTTTCAAGTTCTGTCTATATTGTGAAAGTCTCCAGCCTCCTGGTCCAGAAGTATGGCTTTTGTTAATTCTAAGGCTTCGTTCTTGACTCTCTCTAATTCTTAGGTGCAGTCATGCCAAACTCCCAGTCACGTATTGCAGCCATTTACCAAATGTTTATAAACATTAACAGGACCGCACCATACCCATACACACAAACACACAAAACCATGCAGAAACTGTGCTTGATAACAGCTGTGAAATCAGCACTGCAAAATGCAACTCAAAAGGTGTTATTTTCTCACATGGCTGTTTTTGCATAATTTTACATAAATGCTAGCTTTTTTGCATTTGATTTTTTATGGCTTCTTAAATCAAGAAGAGAACTCCAGATCTATTCACTGTACGGGGCAATTTTTCTTACATCTACAAAGAAGATGCAGCAGCACATACTGTTTAAGGATCCAATCTAGGAAGTTCAGGATTCATTGGCAGGGTTTGCTGGCTGTTAGATCTGGTTCTGCTTGACTCCAGAATTATGAACAACTCATTTGTATTTAAGTTTCCTAAAAATACCTCATTAATTTCTTGTTCCGTAGGAAGAGGGCAAAGCAGACTGCCCACCTAAGCAGAGGACAGCTATGCTCATGGCAAAGCTGGAGTCTGGTGGCTTGCGTGCTACCTCTCCTCCCCATTTTGCTTGCACTTTCCCAAACGCATGGAAACTTCTACATACTTTGGCGACATTAATTAACTGATTTCACTCCTGTGAAGAAGCCACTAATTGCCATTACACTCTGTTTACAGCTGACTTCACTGAGGCCCTGGAGGGAAGCAATTTTCCCAGCCTTCCCAAGCAGAGTGGTGTGCCAGGGACTGAGCCCACCCTGACAGCTATTGCCCACCATTAATGCCTGCTGAAGCAGTTGAGCATTGAAAACCCTGAGCATCTTCCAGGATAGTCCTCAGCACTAGAAAAGATCAGACCCAAGTGAAGCCAAGGAAAAGCAGCACACTGAGCACAGCAGTCCAAGAAGGTCCCAGCTGGGATCTGATGTCTGCTCCAGTCACCCTCAGCTCCTGTTGCATCCAAAGCCAATAATGGCATAACTAATAATTAATTACAATGAGAGGAAGGGGAAAATGGAGCAGTGAATGTTAGCAGAATTCATAAAGTTAAATGCCAGTAAAATACAGTATGTGTACAAAATAATAGTTTAGTTCCTGACTACCTGCTGTGTTCAAGCTAAACAAAAGACAGAGTAATATCTTCAGGATTTTTTGTGCAAACAACTCTTCCCTATTTAAGATAAAATTGCAACAGTTTATTTTATTTAATTAGTATCTTATTTGTTCTAGTACATTAAAAGGCTAATATGCATATAAATTGCTCTTACATCTTTGGACAAATTGCATTATAGATATTATATTGCAAAGGAAGGAGGAAAGATGTGAGCACTGAACTCTCTCCCATAAAACTGAATTGAATTTCTCAGAAATACTCTAATTTACAGTATGGGCATGCTGGTAGGCAGAGGAGATAGTGACAAGTACAAGCAATGAGGGTTAAAGGTGTATACGGACCAATTTGTAGCTGTGCTATCCCAGGAGATATCCAAAGAAGGAATGATGCCTCTGAGACACACTTTCTTCCCACTGTGCTGACCTACCTCCAGCTGAAAAAGGAGAGTTTCATTCCTCATCCCTGGGCAACACACACATCCTGCTCTAACCCTTCCTCCCTCCCTGGCTGCTGCTCTGGCTGTTCCCTGCAGGTTGAGCTGTATTCCCCTGCATTGAGGTACTGATGGGAAATTTCCATGCTCCTCTTTTCCTTTCCTGGTGCCCCTGTAAAGCAAAGCTAACATCTGTGGGGAAGCACTGGGTGTTACACTAGGCTTGCATCCCTCATACATATACACACACATTTAGGTACATATGAACCACTGTGTCTGTATGGCAAATAAGAAATCAAGTGTACAAAGAGTAAAAGGACAAAAATACTTCGAAAAGATACAGAATACCTTTTGGAGTCATCTCTTCCGTGTTTAAATATGTGATACTGGGGATGAAGATTAGGGTTTCACGTGGGGTGGTTCAGCCCCCCTGTGAGTCAGACCTGCATTTTTTGCAACATGAAGTATTGACCAGCCAGTTAAAAGCTCATCATTGTCATTAGTGTGGCCCTGTAACTAACAGTATTTTTGTTTTCCTTTCCTTTTAGTTTGAGCCATCACAGTGTCAGTGACAACCAGAAGAGAATGCAAACATTTGTCTCAATAGCCCAGAATGCATGGGGAATTTTTATATCCAAAAGGAAGCCTGGGTGGAATTATCAGGCGCAGCTTTTTGCAGTTTGCTCTGCAGTTGGCTTCCTCTCCAGCTTTCTTTTATTCCTTGGCATGCACTTCTCCCTGGAACACCCTTTGGGTCCCTTACTGATTTCTGGATTCATTTGGATCTTGCTTTCTATCATGCTTTTCTGTTTCAAGCACTTGCGCTGCTTTAGTGTCCTCTTCCTTCTTTCTTGTGGACTGAAAAATGGCAGAAATGCTCTTCTTACTGCTGGAACAGGTGTTGTGGTGGCTGGCAACATCCAAAACATTTTTCATAACCTAAAGGTTCTGGCAGACAGTATAACCTGTCATTTAGAGTATGAGCAATTTGCTTTGATAGAATATTATGTTGAGGCAGTAAAATGGATTTATGAGGTGGCCAAGCTTCACACTGAACTACTTAAAAGTATAGTGTCGCTAAGGCATGAATTCACACCATCTTATTCAATTTCAGATGATGCATTAAAACAAGAGCTAAATGACACAAAGCAAGAAATCCAGAAAGTTACTAACCAGATAACTTTTATGCTGACTATACTTCCCTATATAGGCCAGAAAGTATTGCCTATAGTGGGGATTTTTCTAGCTTCTTTTGGAACTGGTCTCTTTATCAAAAAATTTGTGGGTTCTCACAGTGCCAGATTTAAGAATACTTATATCACAAAACAGTTCATTGCATTTGATGAACACCAAAAGCAACAGCAAAGACCCTGTCTTCTGCCACTTAACAAAAAAGAAAGAAAAGATTATGTGACAATTCCATCTTTCTGCCTCACAAGGAAGGACAGAAAAAAAATGCAGGTTTTTTTTCTCCCTATAATTATTCATTTTTGCATCTGGCTTCTTTTTGCTGCAGTAGATTATTTGTTTTATTGGTTAATTATTTCTGTGAATAAACATCTCCAAGAAGTACCAGATCTAGAGATTCGACTCAACCTCTTTCAGCAAGTAAGTACTTATCAGTACTGTATATTTCTTAGTTTAGTGTTGAAAAATTTCCCTTCATCTTCAGCTGCTGCAGGAGCAGACACAGAGCCAATGAGCCATCAGTTCTTTTGTGGCATTATCATTCATTTGTTTAAAAAAGGCCTGTTGCCTTTACAGATACGTATGGTTGGAATCAGACAGTTCTCTGCACTTTCCAAAGTGTCATCATATTTCTAGAGAATGGTAACTATAGGAAGAAGAAGGGATTTGCATTCCTCCACTTATATATGTGGAGAAGACTAGAGCTTAAAATTGAGAACTCACAATACTGACATTTGTGAAGCACACTTTTATAGTCAAATGCTACTGTGACACTGACATAAAAGATGCCTACCTTTCTTTAGCTGAGCAGCCTGAGGAGCTCATCATTTAAAAAAGCATGGCTGCATGCACATGAAATAATAACATGTTACCGAAATCTCAAGGTTCTTCCAGCAAAAGCAGCAGTGGCATAAAGAACCATAGAGTAATTAGGTTGGAAGGGACATCCAGAGGCCATCTAGACCAGTTTCATGTTCAAAACAGGGCCAGCTTCAGAGGCCGATCAGGGTCTCATCTGTGAGTGTTGCTAAAGTTGGAGATTTCACCACTGGAGTGTGTGACCCATGTAATGCTGTGCAGGCACAGGAAAGCTGCACAGTTTGATAGCTTACAAGATCAGGATTAAAACATTTCCCAAAAGCATATAACCCTTTGTTACTTTCAGGATAAGAAGATTTCAGAGGGATGCTTGATTGTTAGTACAACGTGTTATACATGCTCTTTCTTCTGTCAGTTTTTTCTTACTCAGCATTTTCTATTACTTCTTCTTAGAGCTCGCAATAATGAGAATTCATTCCCATTTCTCCCCATCTCCAAAAAATTCATCAGCCAAAAGCAGTTCCACAGAGTAAGATTATTAAGGTGAGCAATGTAATAAGTGTGTTACTTGAAATTACAAGCAAACAGAACATACAACCTTTGGGAGAGGGACTCTCATTCTCACTTTTCCGTATGTGACATTTTGAACCTCTGAACTGGCTTCTTCAGCCAGGCCTCATTTTCTATGACACACTGCTAAATAATGCAGGTTCAGCTGATGATATTTTATATTGTATATCATAATATCAACGTCTTCCATGGGATAAAAATTAAATTATTGACCAGTTTTGTCTTAACAAATAGTAGAAAAATTCAGTATGCGTACGGCAGACATAAGCCAAAGGTTCCCAGGTTGTATCAGTGGAAAACCACTTTTCCTAGAGGATGGAGGCTGCCAACTTCTAATTGTTACTTGAGCTTTCCTTTGAGAAGGTAGGTGCAAAAGCTATTGGATTCACTGTAACTGTGCAATCAGCACGTATAAAGTAATCCAGACCCATCCTGAAGAAGTCAGAGCAAAAGCAGAGAGGCTTTCACCATCTGGTCAGTCACATGTGAGGTATGTGGAGGAGATATTGTTAAGCATGCTAAGGGGCTTTATACCTCTTATGGCGCTGCACAGCAGCTGTGATCTAGCATCACCAAACCAGCGTGTGAAATGATCCTGGTCCCTTGGGATATGGTCCTTGAGAGATAAAGGGCCCAGGAAAGCTGGTTGATATTACAAAAATCACCTACTCCAAGCTCAAGAATTATCCTTCACAACTAAATCAAGCAAAGGCTGCAGGAGGACAGCACAGATGAGCAAGGAGCTCCTGACAAAACTCAAACATTAAAAAAGAAGCATGGAGGAGGTGGAAGCAGCAAAAAGGGGCCCAGGAGCAACAGGGACACCGTCTGATTGTACAGGGATGGGGACAGGAAAGCCAAAGCCCACCTGGAGCTGAATCAGGTGAGGCAGGCGAAGGGCAGCACAAAGGGCTTCTACAAGGTCTATCAGCAGCAAAAGAAAGACCCGGGGAAATGTGAGTCCACTGCTGAGTGCAGTGGGGGTGCTGGTGACAAAGGACACGGAAAAGCCCAAAGCAGTCAAGGTCACCTTCATCTCTGCCTTTACAAGGAAGGCTGGCCTTTGGGAATCCCAAGGCTCTGAGACCAGAGGGCAAGTCTGGAGTCTTGGTGGAGGAGGATCAGGTCAGGAAACACTTAAAGAAAGGAAGTCCGTGGGACCTGATGGGAGGCACCCACAGGTGCGGAGGGGGCTGACTGATGCCACTGTGAGGCTACTCTTGACCGTCTTTGAAAGGTCATGGCATGTGGGAGAGGTTCCTGAGGCCTGCGAAGAAGCAAATGCTTCTCCCATCTTCAAGAGGGGCAGGGAAGAGGATCCAGGGAACCAGAGTTTGGTGAGCCTCACCTTTGTCCCTGGGAAGGTGATGGAGAATATAATCATGAAAGCCATCTCCACACATGTGAAGGGCAAGATAGCTATTAGGAGTATTCAGCATAGATTTATAAAGGCTAAATCATGCTTGACCAACCTGACAGCTTTCTATAATATGCTCACTGGATTGTTGGACAAAGGGAGAGCAGTTGGTGTTGATAGTGCATATATTAAAGCTTCCAATGCTGTTTTCCACAACATCATCATTGACAAAATGATGAAGCATAGGCTAGGTAAATGGGGAGTGACATGAACTGAAAACTGACTGAGCCGCCGGACCAAAAAGGTTCTGACTAGTGGCACAAAGTCACTTCTGATTCCCCCCAGGAGTAGACACTGGAACCTATATTGTTGAAGCTCTTTATTAATGACCTGAACAGAGGAACAGATTGTAGCTGCTCAAGCTTGCAGACAATATAAAACTAGGATGAGTGGCTGAAACACCAGTGGATTGTGCTGCCATTCAGAGGGACTTGAAAAGGCTTGATTGGGCCAAGAGGAACCTCACAATGTTCAGCAAAGGAAAATGCCATGTCTTTCAGTCCTTGGAGAGAAATAACCCCATGCACTATATGTGTTGGGGACCAACCAGCTGGGAGTTGGCTTTGCAGAAAAAGGCCCTGAGAATTCTGACGGACACCAAGTTGACCAAAAGCGTGCAGTGTGCCCTTATGGCAAAAGAGAGCTATCCTGGGCTCCATTAGGCAGAGTGTTGCCAGCAGGCTGAGGGAGGCGATCCTTCCCTTCTGCTCAGCACTGGTGAGGCCCAGTACAAGACAAGCATGTACTGGAGTGAGTTAAGGGTCAAGAAGATGACTAAAGGACTGGAGCATTTGTCATACAAGGAGAGGCTGAGAGAGCTGGAGCTGGAGAAGCGATGGTTCAGGAGGATCTCATCAGTGTATATAAATACTTGATTGGCTGTGGGTGTAAGAAAGAGGAGCCAGACTCTTCTCAGTGATGCCTAATGCAGGGACAAGAGGCAATGGGCCCTAATTAAAGGATATTCCATTAAAACATTAGAATTTTTTTTTACGCTTCAGGTGGTCAAACACTAGGACAGGTTTCTGAGATTGGTTGTGCAGTCTCCATCCATGGAGATACTAAAACCCCAACGGAACACAACCCTAAGCAACCTGGTGTAGCCTCAGCTATTCTCTGTGTACTGCTCTGTGTGGGTTTACCTGTGTTTCTGCCCTTCATACCTTGAGGACAGCCCCTTATCATGGCTTGCCTTGGGTGTGACGCAAGTCAGGGCAAAGAATGAGCTTAGACCCACCATCTGTGGACAGAGAGCCTCAGCTTGACCCTGTCTGGCTGATTCATGGGTCCTGTATTATGAATTTTCTCTTTTTATGTGCCGTGTTCACTCCTGAGGAAAGCTGGTTGACTCTCTCAAAACATAACATTACTCCATCATCAGATTGTTTCTAGTTTCCTAAGGAAGGCTAGTCACATTAAAATGTAAAATTAATCTCAACAGATTTGTCATAACAAGCCTCAGGGCTGCTGATCTCAGGGAGTCTAGAAAGCTGGCTGCAGGAGCAGGACAGATTCAGTGACTTCTTGAGATGTTTATTCTTGTATGAACAGTGATGTTCTCCATGCACTTTTACTCTTGTTTCATACTGAGTTCCTAATGCAGTTTTTCCTTGCTTACACATTGGTTCACCTTAGGGATAAAATGTACTGAGATAGATTGGAACAGGATAATGTCAAGGAAAAGCTAACAGGCTGAAAATGGGCATCATGCTTTGGGTACCCAGTTCTTCCCAATGACCATCTAACAGAAGTGCCTGGCCTTTGCAGGGTGGTTAAAGAGCCACAAGGAAGAGCTACATATCCCCCTGACAGTCAGAAAAGAGGGCTGGGTCATTCAGTGTCCGTACAGTATTCCTTCACAGAGCAGAAAGTTGCCTGCAAGTATGAAATACTGGTCCCAGCAGCATGTCTAACCTAGTCCTTCTCATTCAGCATTTCAGTCCGCAAGCAGTGCAGATATCAGCTCATCTAAGCAAGGACACCTATTAGAGAAGGAGAGGTGGCTTTATTTGTGTTACAACCTCATGGTCAGAGCATCTGCCTAGGTGGGTGTGGAAGCACTGCTGATCATGTACTGAGCCACAACCAAAGGGGCGGACACACTATTTCACTCTGAAGGAAGGACCCGCCAACAGAGGATCTGAGCAGGTTCAAGGGAGTGGGAATATATTAAACCGTTATAGCCAGCTTAGCTGAATACTTGTCTGTCAATCAGAGCCACTGAGAAGGTAAGTTCTAAATAGTTCAAACTGTGGGATGGTCTTCCCAGAGAAATGGTGAAAATGTAGCCTGAAACATTTATAAACAGCCAATGACCATATTGTTATGAGCATAGCATATATAGGCACTGGATGGACTAGCTGATTTATGGTCCTTTGTAAATTTGAATGTCCAATGGGAGAAATATTAAGAAAGGAGGGAATCAGTACTATAATAACTCTTTTTTCCCCCTTTTTTTTGTGCAGAGGAATGAGAACAGCCTTTTCCCTGGTATGAGAAAGCTTATTGCAAAGACAGATCCTTTCAAGATCTCTTTGTTTAAGCATGACTGTGTCCCTCGGCCAGAGCTTAACCTGTCCACGACATGGATCCAGGTTGGAGTCATCATCTTCTTCTTAATAATTTTTGGATTATTCTCTGGCCTCTTGACCCAACTTAAAATACTTGTGACAACTTCATTTTATCCTGACATTGAGATGAAACGTATACATTATTTGCATGCAAAGTTACTCAAGAAGAGAGCAAACCTACAAGAGAAAACTGGGAAGAACATGTCTGCTAGTACGGTAAGCCATCAGCTCTAGGGGAAAAAAAGTCTCCCTTTCTCAGGGTGGTAACCAGACCCAGGAAATACTTAAATACTTACTAATTTCATTTATGTGCTAATAGTGGTTCCCCAGTGCTTTCCTGCACAGGGACCAGGGACACATTGCCTGTTGGTGAGACTACATCACATAATTGTTTTGTTCTGTCCTTTAGCACACTTGCATCAGACATGACATAGGCACACCCAAATTACTATGTGCTGGCAAGAAAATACTCCTCAGACTTAGAGCTCTACAGAGAAGAAACTTTTTTCTTCATGAACATATGCAAAGCACCTCCGGCACGAAGAGTATTCCTGCAATCTAGGCAGCAAGTGTTGGGTATAAGCTGCTTCTTAATGTTGAGAAAGATGTTCAGTTATTTGCCAAATGGAAGGTGATATATTTCTGTTTTAAAATACAGTGGGAGTGCAACTGGAAATACCATTAGGAAACAGAACCTTCTGTCCGCAAAATCTTGTGCCCTGTATATATATGTATATATACACTAATGGAAATAACAAATACATGTGCATATATTTATGGCAAATCCAGACAGATAGCTGCAGACACATATTGTTTGGTTTGGGCTTTTTAATAGCCTTCAATACTTACTATACAGGATGTCAGTGTCTGGTTTCTAGCTTAGTAATATTATGATCATGGCATCATATTTCTGTCTTTTCAGGTCAACTTTTGGTTTCCAATACTCAAGGCAAGAGAGGCAGTAAGGAAGAAAGAAAGGAGTGTGGCAAACGACAACATGGTGTGAAAGACACCAAGTGAATGTTTGTATAAGGCTGGGATGCTCTAGCTCCGCAGGGGCCTGTGTTTTGCACCCATCTTTGCAATGGAATTTCAATTTTAAAATGTAAAAAAAAATGGGATCAAAATTTAATCATCAGTATTTTGGAAAAGTGTGGAAAAGAAGCCATGAGAGATAATGTGCTATCCACCACAGAGATCTCAGAGTTGCAGAGTTTTCATCTTGGGGTATGCGTTGTCTGATACTGTAGAAATCCATAGAGGGTCTGTTCTTCTGTGTAAAAGCAATCAAACAGTTTGGAGCTTTTAGGACTACAGCACAAACCTCTTTGGGCTGAGGTAACAGAGGACATAATAACATGTTGTGGTATAACCACATGACAGCAGCAGGTTTGTCTTCTTCACATTGGCCAGGCACTGAAGATAGAAGACACAGCTGAGTCTGTCCATTGGCTTCTGGGCTGCCCAAGAATCTAACTAGAGGCCTTAGATGTTTCTAGGTGTTTCTGTCTATTTCTCAGCCCTCAACTGCCCCAAAACCTTCAGCCTGGTTCTTTCCCAACCCTAGCTTCATATACTTGCTCCTGCCTCTGTAGCTGTCTTCTGCAGGGCCAGTGCTCTATATGCCCTGTCAATATTCTAGCTCATGTGAACTCTCCCTCCCACCTTACTTCTCCACTTACTTTTGCTGATTTCTCTCTCATAAATTTCTAATCCTAGTCTCCCACTCGAAATTCCTCACTTGGTCTTAGTCTCCCACTTTCACTTATCCATAGACTATATCACTAGTGCAGATTGTCCCGTGATCATGAGAGGTAATGTAGCATGTGCTGAAGTCAGAATGCTCACGAGAGCTAGAATACAGAGGAATCAGGTGCTGTGGGTGCAGACAAGCTTGTTTTGAGGTATAGGGACATATGAGCAGAGGTTGACGATGTTTTGAATCTTGCAGTCTGAGGCAGCTTGCACAAGTGGCAAAAATGGGCTCAATTACATTGCTAAAGCCACCATTGACTTCAATGAAACAAAACTAAGCCGATACTGAGTGCTTCATGTATTCAACTAATATCAGTGATGTGACCTTCATATGACTCAAGAACAAATGCTAAAAGCATAAAGACATAGGAATGGCTTGACTGGCATGGCACTGGAGATTAATGTAGAGCTAAAAATCCACCCAACAGGCAGTGTACTCTTGATTTTCAGCAACAGGCAATTTCTTTCTTTAGGATACATAACAGCAAACTGTTCTGTTCCTCTGTAACACATGCACGGTCCCAGGACAGCCATTGATTGATGTATCTGTTATCTGGATGAATAAAGACTTACTTAAATCTTTGCATAGCAAATGTCAGAAGTTATTTTCCACTTGAAACACTGAAAAACACCAAGTCTTTTTTTTGTTGGGTCTCCCAAATAATGCCTCATTCTCCATGGACACAGGTGGTTCAGGTTGCTGATGTGCCAACAATCTGTCTCTAGAAAATGAGGTGCTAGATTAAAGCCATGCATTATCGAAGGTTGTGCTGAATAGTCTGAGTGGCCTATGTCCTCTTTTGCTAGAGTGGGACAGCCCTGGGTAGTAGCAGAATGTCATTTATACATCCCAGGTACTACTGTCAAGGACCAGCAGCAAGAAGCATTCTGGTGAAAAAGAAGTAACATGAAGGCTGCTCTAAATTCGTTTTCACAAAACAGACTAGCTGTCTGGCTACTATTGACAAGAAGATGTATTTGTTCACTCTTGTTGTCATTGCAGAGGAAAGAGAAAGAGTTAAAGGTCAGCAAGAGCTGAGCATTTTTGGCTGAGTTCTGACAAGTTCATTGCTGGTAGGAGTTGGGCGTGCTACTTTCAGCCCCAAAGGACAGGCTGGTGAGAAGCCCTGATCTACTGATTACAACACCCAAAGACTGGGACAGCTCTGATTGATAGCACTATCACAAAACTCTTATCTGCTTCACTTGGCATCAGGAGGTGAAAGTTGTTTTGGAGTTTCTTGCCTTTCCTGTTGGATGGTGTGTTGCCACCCAGCATACCTTTTCTCTCTGTTCTGCAAGCAGCAAGTAAAAAGCTTTGCAGCATGTTGGAATGGTTCAGCAAAATGACTTAGATGGGGGTCAGTGGTTGGGAGAGATACCTAAATTTGTTAGGATTTTGAGATCTTGAGTAGACTCTCAGGACGATGGCATGTCTGTACTTTGTATTTACTTAAAGAAATTAAGCCTAGTGGGAATGACTGAATATAGAAAAAGAGCTATTAGTTTTTGGTAGGGTAGGTGATACCTTGCAGGCTTTACAGAACAGTGTTATACCTGAATGCTGGGGCTCCCACCGCTAAGTGGCTGGGCAGCTTACTGAGTGTTGCTTAGCTTGCCCCCTCAAATCGGCAAGAGTCATGGCAGTGATAAAAGCCAATCCTTTTGGGGAAGCTAATTGTAATTCTGTACAAAATATTCAGCTCTAGTAACATTTTACCTAGATGCTTGACCCCACTATCAGTGACAAAAGACATGGAAAAGCCCAAGGTACTTCTTTGTCTTAGTCTTTACAGGTATGACTGATCTTTAGCTATACCAGGCCTCTCTGAACAGAGGGAAAGTCTGGAAGGATCTGTGAAGCATGGCAAGGTTACAGAGCACTTAAACACACTGGACATACTTAAATCCATGGAATATGATGTGAGGCACCCATGGGTGCTGAAGGTTCTGGCTGGTGTCATTGTGAGGCAACTCTCAATTATCTTTGAAAGGCTATGGTGATCAGAGAGGTTACTGAGGACAGGGAGAACGTGAATGTCACTCCCATCTTCAAGAAGGTCAAGAAGGAGGATCTGTGAACCTATGGGTTTATCAGCCTCGCATCAATCTGTGGGAAGCTGATGAAGCAATTTCCCTTGGAAGCCATTTCCAAATATAAAGGCCAGGAACTTGAGGGGAATATAACCTAAACATAAGAAAAATATTTTTTTCTGTGAGGGTGATCAAGCACTGGAACAGGATGCCCAGAGAGGTTATGGAGTCTTCATCCTCAGAGATACTCAAAACCCAGCTAGACATGGCTCTGAGCAGCTCAGAGCAACAGGGCTGGAGTAGATATCTCTACATGTGTCCACCAGGCTCAGCCACTCTGTGATTTGGTGACTTTTACACAAAGCACTGCAGAAAAAAAATTAGACACACACAGCAAAAGCTTGTGTTCATTTGTGAATGTGCTGTGTCAGCACCAGGGTGCCACCTGACAAATATTGTTGCCATTACACTCATACTGGAGTCAGGCACTTGAGTGGACTGATGCACTCTTTGCTTCTGTGACCATACACATGCACATCTGTGTGCTGAAGGTGAGTGGAATGGCAGGCAAAGGACATAAGTTTGCTCTTCCCCATTTCCCTAAATCTGGGTTACCAGGGAGAATGGCACATTCTGTGCATTTATTTTAAATTCTAAAACAAATTCACCTTTGGTACCTCAAAGACATTTAGGTTTATCTCAGCGGTAGAACAGTTCCTACCCTGATCTACCATATTAGGTCTATTCCTTCAGCTGCCTGGTGGTCCTCTTTAGTTGCATGGATGAAAAGGCAGGTCTGTCTCTACCCCAGCACTACACAGAGATACACATCTCATTCTCTGCAGACCTTACTGGGCTTCTGTTTTCTCCCATTTGTTTCTGCCCTGTGAGCTGGGGAAGTCTGGGGGTTTGTTTATGTTCAGCTGTCTTCTCTCCAAGTTGTTCAGCTATTCCTTTGGCCTCTCTGTTTACCATAACCCTCAACCACATGACTACATTGTTCTTTTTTTTTTTTTAAAGTCTGCAAGTTACAATAAAAAAACAGTATTCCATCCACAATTATTTCTGTTCCTCTTCTTGCCTGCTCTTTCCTCACATTTCCTACATTCTATTTTGGCTCTTTTCCCTGTCTTTGTCATTCAGTCTTCTTTCCTGTTTTGGTATGTTTTCTTCTGCTCCAATAGATCATTATTCCCCATACATAAAAGCATGTATTTTTTTTTCTTTCTGCTAAGCACAAGTGAAATACAGGTACAGTGAAATTAAGAATTTTATCTACTAATTTATTGGCTTAATGGAAATTTTTAGTATCTTTCATGTTACTGGGTTTGTCTCTAACTGCCTCTCTAGGGCTTGTAAGAAATGCACTCTGCACACAGAACAAGAATCTGAGAAGTCTGGATTTGGCTTTTGATTCATTCATCCCTTTCCTTCCCCCAGCTCACAGCAGAGCTCACAGCTTCCTTTTTAAACATCCTTCACTAGTGTAGAAGCTGTTTGATTTACTGTGAAAAATCCCCCAACTGGATCAAATCTGGTTTGTAAAATTAATGAAAGTCTGACCTGATTGTCTCGTGAAGGTAATACAGAGAGACATGCTAATGCTGCTGACCCTCCTGAAGCACAATACAAATGAGGGCATTTCCTTTCAACAGCCGTGTTTATGGAACTCTCCTTATCACCACCCCAAAGCCCCGAACTTGGCTTGCTTCACAGCCAAGCTACAGGGTGGGGTTTTTTGGTTGGTTTTTTTTTTGGCTGTGCTAGTTTTCTTGCTGCATTCTGTGTGGGCAGCTGGGTCAGAGGATGCTGGGTTTACAACTGCTTTCACCCCAGTCCCTGCTCTGTCAATATGGCCACAATGACTCACTGTGTTTTCATCATGGTTTAAATAGTGCAGAGGTGCTTGCAATTAAAGAAGAAACGAACAGGCAAAGCCTTTCCTTTAGTTCTGTTTTACACTGCAAAAGTGGAAAGTAAGGATCAAAGGATCACTCGCTGCTGCTGATGAAATAAAGCCTGAAAATGAGGATGTTCTTGTCGACTTTATGGGCACAGATTTCAAAGTACGTGGACATGCTCGACGGGTGCTGCTGTGCATGCAAACTTCCTTGTCGTTTCATTCCTGATACATAATACCAGCCCTGCCCTCCAGTGGCCCAGTAAAGCTACATGTCCCACTATTGCTGCTCTCTGCAGAGATCCCCAGGTATTCCAGGCTGAAGAAAGAAGCACTGCAGGTGTAGGTGCTTGCACCGCAGCCATCAGCTCTTCACAGGCAGTGAAATGATAGCCAACAGACGACCGGGCAATAAATACATACTGGCTATAAGAGGATTTCTCTAGCAAATGATGGGGAGGGAAGCAATGTTAGGTACGCCAGGATCAGATCTCTCAAATTCCTTCTCTGCTCCTGCACCTGGAATCCACATCTCCAGGGTGAATGGAGTACTAAAGATCCCAGATTTCCTTCTGGTTGGGTAGAGTGATAAAAATAAACAGAGTTTTTTCCTTACTTTAACTTTGTGTTTGAGTCTTCAACCTTTCTATATAAGAGAGAGGAAAGCAGCAAAATCCTAAAGAGAAGTGGCAAGGAGAGGCTGTTCTGTGTTTCAGCCTTAAGAAAACAGATTGTGAGCTTCTCTGTACTGGCAAGTATCTCTTCAGAGAAAAAGGGGTTTAATGTAGCAATGCCTCCTCTCAAACAGAGGTAGTCTGCTCTAGCTGAGTGACCAACGGACTGAAGGAAGAATCAAAGAGAGCAAACATTTTTCTCAGGAGGCGCTGTAGAAGCTTGAGGAATCGTGGCTAAATGGGACAGGATCCAAACAACTTGGAAAAGCGATTGTTGTCTTACTTCCCCATGAAAGGCTCAAGGAAACTGTGTGGGTTGCAGGAGTCATCTCTAAACCAGCTTTCCAACCCAGTGTAGGGTACCTGTTGTCTTAGGACAAAAGTTATAGCACAGCCCCAGCAACAACTTTTGAGAATGAGTAAGTGATAGCTGGGATGACTTTCTAGGACAAATTAAAAAGTCCTGTGAGAGTCTAAAGATGAAGGCAGGACTGAGAGGGCACTCAGTGCTCCTTCCAGTGCTCTAGTTCAGGACCTGTGCTGATGTAAATGTGTTTTATAATCCCATTTGCATCCCAAATTAACTATGTGCCTATTAGAAAAAAACATCCTACTGTATTTGGCTTTCCTGTCACTCATTACTGGTTTTGGGATAGGGACCTGGGAAACTCCAAAATTATAGCCCTGAGAAGATCCCACTATTAAAGTGTGCCCCTCAGAAGTGGGAAAAAAACAAGGACTGCGGAGCTCTGGAGCCTGACAGTCTCAACTTCAGCAGTAGTGCCTGAATAGCACAGCTGAAATACTTTTGATGTCACACAGTTTCTCAGGGGCAGTTACTTGGCACCTTGTGGCTAGAGACAGGATTCAGGTACTAGGGCCAGCATGTGTCATGGCAAAACAAATACTCATAAATATCACAAACCTGACAGGTTCAACAATTTGTTGCACTGAAGGATGTAAAAATACAGAAAATGCTTTGGTGTAAATCATAGTTCATAATATACAGGTAATTTTTTTTTTTTTTCATGAGAACTGCACAATAGTTAAAACAGTCATTGGAATTAAAAAGTAGGCATTTGGTAAGAACAAAATCCAAAGGATACCCACTATAAGGAGAATAATCCATGGTACAGAGCCATAAATAACAACACAAGGATCAGGAACTCTTTGCTAATTGTACAGGAAAAAGCTTCCTCATTTCTAAACTAACAAAAATCTGTAGGAAACCTAAAGAGATTATACATTTATCAACAGACAACACACTTCCATGGTTTGGAGAGCTCAGTTTACAAAATGGGTGTTTATATAACTCATAAACCTACTTGCTGTTATCACACTGTGAAAACACCTGTTTTGAGAAAAATCACTAACTTTGCTCCTTTGGGCTTTCATAATCTGCAGTCCTTTGTATCACTTTGATATCAGCAGGTGTCCCAAGAGCCCAAAGGACATTTGAAAGTCTTGGGCATATCCACAGTATCCAAAGGACTGGCAGCTTCTACTTCTGGGTTTCATTTCTGTCATAATTGAGTCATTTTAGCCTTGAGTAACTCACTTAAGCAATACTGAATGTTAAACATAAAGCAATGACATATACTCAATCACTTGAGTGAATTTAGAGCTTTGAGCATCCATAGTTCTCACAACCGTAAACTTATTCTAATTGTATTAACTTGTCTCACAGGTACCTGATGCAATTGCACGGCTTTAATAATTGTTAAAACCTGAAGCCTTGCATGGAAGACTCCACACAAATATAAGTTACTGTTAAAAGTAGCTGATCCTTTCTCTCCCATGCTATTTCCCCTGCTTTTCCCAAAATTCTGTTCTTCTTTGAAGGTAGCAAAAAATGAATTAAAAAGAATGGACATGCACTCTTGATGAGACAAAACATAAGAAAAGACAGGCTTCCTTCACACCAGAAATTTCTAATTCTGAGAGGCAGAGATGGGCTAGGTGGAAGGTGGCTGCAGAGCAGACATCTGCACCATAGTCACACACAGTCTCTTTGTAGTTAATGGAGACAACCTGGCATTGCAAGAAAACCACTCATCTCATGCCAAAGATGAACAACACTGGACAGGTTCATCTAGCCTGTTTCAGATCTTGATGCAGAGATGAATAAAGTTTCAAAAGCACCCTTTTCTCTGTTGATTACAGAGGGAGACTAGACAACAAACTCAGATGCAGACAATTGCAGTATAGAAGTCTACACTGAACAGTGAACCCCATTCCCTTGTAATAGCCCTTGTAATAGTGCTGGATGCCTGGTTCTGCTGTTCTGCCACTCCAAAGAAAACCTGAGAAATGGGAACTCATGCTAGCTCTCTTCTGAACATTCCCACGATTATCCTCCATCATTTTACAAAGATAATTCTCTTTTGCTATTTAGAGACACAAGAACTACTGACCTAATAGGAGTTTGTTTCTCATACAAGCTCATACATCACTGTATGCCTATGAATATAGCAGGAACTACAAGTCTGCTTTCCACTATAAAATTTTAAATAACAGTAATTATCATATGCTTTCTGTGTCTGTCTTAAAATATGAGTCTTTCTGTGCCTATTTGACCCATGGGTTACACAGAAGTATGGGTTATACTGTTTCTATACATAGGACAACAAACTCACTGTACAGGTGTGTCTGTGTTGGCCTTATTTCTCTCTTTAAATATTCCCCAGTGACAGCTGCTTAAAAAGAAGCGCTATCATGTATGGAATTGCAACTTCAAACAACATTCTAGGTTTATGCGACTTCAAACAACATTCTAGGTTTTTGACACAAAACCTGCCTAGACATGGTAACAGAATCATGCCTCTAAGAATACAATTACCTCTTAGATGGGAAATCAGATAAATTGAGTAAATGAGGTGCTTTTTCCTTAAATTAGGAATCCTGTCCTACAAAACCAAACTATTAGTCACATCAGGAAAAAACTCACATCTTCAGTAAAAAAAGTTTTTCTTTAAATAAATGTATTATGCTCTTGCCCTGGTGATCCCACTTCCTAAACCTTCAAATTACCAGTGTGTGTCTCTCTATAAAGCCAGAACACAAAGGAGTATTGCAGGTGAGTTCATCAGTATGGTTATCAAAGCTTTGCCTAGGGTGTAGCAAAGGAAACACTCAAACACACTAAAAAAATGCCTGACTGAGCAGCTGGCAGGGACAAAACGTATAAACTCCTTTAAAGATAGAGACAGGGAGATGTAGCAGCAGATCTAAAATTGTGACAGTTCCCCTACATCAACAATTTTCTGTACCTGACCCCATACAAGAAGAGAAAAACAAAAATCCAAATTCAGCATCTGCTATCAGAGTTCTCCACATTGCTAAGCTCAACAGAGATCTTCCTAACACATGAAATTAGAGAATTAGGATTCATCTCCTGTGACCTAACAGAGCAATAACGTAGAAAATGTGCTTAAAGGTCACTTCTCATTGTTTTTACTTTGTGGGTTAGTTGATACCTTCTAAAGATAAATATTAAGAAATACCATCCCCAAACTTACCTACTTTTAAGAACCTACAGAGCTGCTGCCACGTTATAATTGTAACTATTAATTTATTATTACTCCATTTTCTAAAAAGAATTTTCCAGTTCTTATAACAAAATGCCTTTTAAAGAGAATTTGTAATGACAACTTTCATGCAGCAAGCCCAGCATAATGTTTATTGGTTACTGGTGTTCATTGTTGGCTCTTGAGAAGTTGATTGTGGATTGATTGCTGGATCCAGAATGCACTGCTTCAGTGGGGACAGCAGGGTTATTTTCATTTGCTTTTATCTACAGAGAAGAAAAAGACAATATGATATAATCTTCCAAAAGAAAATCGCTGCTTTGCAATTTGTCACTCAGAGAGGCAATAATGGAGAAAGAGTGCTAGGAGCTAGAAAGAATGATTATTGCTCCCTCACTCTATTGCAGCTTTAGCCTTTAGTCCTCTCTGTTACAAAAGCTTTCTCCCTTATGACAGAGGAAAACAAATAGGATGCTGCACTCTTGCTGCTACTGATGCCCTGATGAGGTTCACTGCGAGGTAGCTTTAAAGGAATGATACAACAATATGTGGAAAAGCTAACTTCACCCTCCCACCATTGCAGGTTTGTTCCTGTCCCCATATTAATAACCACTAAGAACTGACTCATTTTATGTGAGGTAGGAACTGAGGCTTCATCCATCTACTGGGAAATCATTTCTCAAACTAGCTGACCACATTGGTGGTACATATATGCACCCAAAAACTCAGCCTGGATTTTACCATGCTTACTGCCACCCACTGTCCCCCCAGCCCATACTAATCAACGCCCCTGCTGTAGCAGACAACATTTCAGCTGCAGTTGGCTTACAGCATGATGTCTCAATTGTGCTTGCTGAAGTTCTTTTACTTTTTCCTGAAATATTTATTCTGATTGTTAAACAGTTAGAGAGTGGGGTGTTGTTGCCTAGCCTAGCCCTTCTCCCCACCTGCTTTATCCTACCCATTTGTTGCACTGCACTGATCCTCACTAGGTTCTTCTGAGAGACAGTTCAACTCAGCCAACAGAAAACTAACCCAGAAAAAGGAAGCTGTTTTCTGCTGATTTAGCAAGTAAATTAGCTCATGGAAAGATCTACTGAGCACCAGGGCGTATATTGTTGAGGGACTGTCAATAACCAAGCTACACACTGTGGACACTGGAGAGGAGGGAAGAGGAGATGCTGGATGTTATTGCTCTGTTAGCAGCACTGAGCCTTACAGTAGCTCGACCATCCAGCAGAACGCTACTGGCATTGACTGCAGCACCTCTCTTGTGTGAAGACAGCTGTTGTCTTTGCAAAACAGATCTATCAGCTTAACACAAACAGTACAATCCATGGAGAGTTATTTTCTGTAACACAGGGACACTAAAGAATTTAATTTTTCACATCAAGCTGGTTTTTGTTTTTTATCTGTAAATTTGCAATCCAAACATTTTTGCTTTGTTTATACTCCTGGTGTTAACTGAACTCAGGTTTTCTATGGGCTTTCATACCCATATCTCAGTCTAGCAGTTAAACTCCATTTATTTCTTTTGAACTTTTAAAATTAAGCTCTGTTCAGAAAGAGGTCCTCCACACCTGGGTTGCCACACATTATCATCAAATGTGAAGATACCAAGACAATTCAGCTTCTGAGAGGGTTTATTTCAGCCAAGCCTGTCACAAGCTAGATGGCCTGCTACACTTTTGTTTTCTTGAAGTTTCAGAGAAGCATTACGTAAAGTAGTTCTCACTAATCAAAACACAGTTACCTGCAAGAGCCAAAACTGGGGAATGAACCTATTATTTTGGTGCGACAGGTGTTCCTGAGACCGTGCCTGTATACGGTGCTCTCTTAACAGGAACAGGCTGACAGACCTGCAACAAAACATTTCAAATCTTTCACCATTATTTGTCTTCACCATGCAATTGCTAATTGGACACAATCAAAATAGCAGTCCTCTGATAACCCAGCTTTGTATGTTATGCATCCCAACAATTTTGTCAAACGTCTTTCTTGAAAAGGTCCCTTACACTGGGATTAAATTGTTCAGTTCTCAGTTTTCATCAGGAGCTGGGTGGCTTAATCTGTTCAGCACTGTAACAAAGCAATTCTAAACCCATTTTTTCAAAGAAGCAACTGATCATGTTCCACCTTATTTTCTTGATGCTTCTCCCTTCCTTAGTCCAACAGGCAGAAGCCCTGAGATTATGGTACATAATTAATTCGGATATGCTGGAAAACAATCATAAATCAATGAATCTGGTTGCTTCTGTATGTTTTTTAAATCTTGGTTCAGCTACTTCAGGATATCCCAGGAGAGAACAGGTACAGAGGAAATACATCTGAGCTGCTTTCAAGCTATAAGCTTGTTCTTTGTTAGAGTAACCACATTTTCCAGTGATGCTCTTAATATAGGTAAGAGGTTAATGACCATCAGTGAAACAAAACAAATCCTGCCTTGTGTGGATATCTACCATCAACCACCCCAGTTGCTGGCTACAGGAGGTTGAGCTGGTTGAAAAATCACTTCTTAAGACACACTACACTTGATGTTTTTGTTAAGAGAAAATTCTCTCTAGCTTTGATGGGAAATGGAAACCGAAACATTCACCGAAGTCCTTCAGAAATTCTATAATTATCAAATTCTTTATAAATTTTAGTTTAGTTTTGATACTAATCATCCGCTAACAAAAGATATAAAGCTTTAGCAGAGATGCCAGGATCTGGAGCAACTAAAACTCAGTTAGGCTTAAGAAAGCACCTAATTATTAATAACTGCAACATGTTCGCTTACACAGAAAGGAATGTTCCAAGTTCTTGTTGGTGTAATGCCATACAAATCTGTTTTCAATAGCTAGTTTCTATTACCATTACCTGGTTTTATTTTGCATGAAAAGTCAAAGGGATCAACATTGCACAACACAGTGCTATAATAAGAAGCAGTCCTCAGAAAAGTATCAATGTCCAGTGGATTAAATAGACTCATGGGCACATACAACTTTGTGCATGATGCATATCCCACTGAAGATAGATCCAAAGGACGATTTTTAAGAGGAACACTATAGAAGGAATCTATCTAGATTAATGTAGAATGAATCTACGGTAGGTGAGTAGTTCTCACTATATAGCCTGTGAGACCATCTTATCTGCAGCTGGCCATGGAATTGCATGACCTTTGGAGCAATTGTTTCAATTCAGTTACATGTTCAGTGGAAAGGGAAGACCTCTTCTCCACACAAAATCACAGTTTGGACTACTGATTCACTTTTTGACTAGATCTGGGAAGTCCAGGCACAGATTATTTTCTTTGCCCTTCCTTTCCCCCAGGAATATATAAAATTTGTGGACAGATTTAAATGAGGAATAGAGTTTCAAAATAAAAAGCAAAGTAGAAACAGCATAGTGAGATGCTAACATAATGCAAGTAATTTACACTGACTTGTATTGGTACAAAAAAAAAAAAAAGAAAAAAGAAAAAAGAAATAAAGAAAAGAAAAGGAAAAAAAAAGTGTTCATTTATCTTTGGAAAGCCCAAAAATGCAATAAACCATTTTTTGTTCTTAATTCCCAGCGGAAACCTTTGTGCTCATGAGGGGAATTCCCTGCCTATCTACTGCATTATATGTATCAACTCACAGACAGCCCACCAGCTCCTGTGAAACTGTGGTCTTTGGAGGGAAGACTCACTCAGCCACTTCTATATGCCTTTCTTACTCCATCAAGACAACAGCAGGAAGCAATATACAGAATTATCTTGAAAGCATTTCAATGGGCCATATCTCACATGGACACTAGTCTGATTCAACTTTTAGATCCATCAGTGAATCCCACTGATTCAGGTTTTGATTTTAAAATATAGTTAGTCTGGGTGGTTTTGAAAATCCTACTCACACTAAGTAACGCTAAGGACACAAAAGCATTCTTCATGAATGCGTGTATGGTAAATAGGCACTGAAAAGTCAATCTTACTGTATTTTGCAATATGTCTCTCAAATAAACCCCAAACAAACAAAAAAATAAAGCAAGAGCTTGAACAGAGCTATTTTGCTTGGTCCAGCAGTGCACTTCACACACGTTCAGGTTTTAACACATTCTTACTGGAACAGAGCCAATTGTTCAATATTCTACAGGGGTTTGCTCCAAATATGTGATCCATAAAAGAGTTAGAAAATTATTGATTTCTTCCTCAGTGTAAGATTTCTTCCTGCATATGATGCTCAGCCTCTCTGATTTTCAGTTAAATCAGTAATTAAATGTATTAGTTAGATTACTCATGAGCAAAGCTTTGTCCACTTTTATTGCAAGTGGGACATGTTTATTTTGTGAAGTACCCAGGTTTAGTCTATAAGCTGTACAGACTACCCTAAGAGCAGGAACTTGCCTGTGATATTTTTCTGTAAGATAGAGAGTAATAAAAATTGAGTCTTTTGTTTCATTTCCTCCCACCTTGGCAGATTTTGATTAGTAAGGGAAATTACTACTGAATCCCCAAAACTCTCTTCCCAAGAGCTAGTTATCCTCATGTTGCACAAAGCATTACAGAGATTTATTAGTTTAATTAACCTGTTCCCGCTGCCTGACTCGTTTGTAGACATATGGAGGGAATGGTGGACGGGAGACATATTTGCCTTCTCCTGCTGTGACATTGAAAGCTCCGCCTTCATAAACCACTTTGCCTCTTGAAACTGTCACAACTGGGACTCCATGGCAGACCATTCCTTCAAATATATTGAAGTTGTTGGCCTGGTGATGTGTCTTTGCAGATATTGTCCTGTGTTTACAAAGCAAAACAACAACTAAAATTACTATGATCCTTGCATTTTACTTCATTATAAAATTCTGAGAAATTGATACAGGAAGGAAATTTAGCAGCATTATTAAACTATGACATTGTACAGTACATCATGGAACAGCTGTAAAAATAGGATAGAGCAATAACATTTCATTGAACAGTAATTGAATTTCAAAAGAATGAAGAGGGAGTCAAAAGGAAAGACCTTTGCAGCCTTGAAATGCAAAATTTTCCACTAGAAAGAGATGAGTGGGAAAAAAATCAGATTGTAATATTTTATTTGGATAACATTATTTCATTCAGCCTTGTCAAGCAAATACCTATGCACAAGAAGGTCAGAAGCTCTCACTTTTTAGCTAAAATGACTTGCAATTTCAGGTTTGAAAAGTATGGCTGCAATATTCCAAAGACTGATACTCACAAATAGCACAAAGACTATTTCACTGGAAAGTCAGTAGATGGTAATGAATTTTGGTAACTCTTAATGTGAGTTGGACTGATCCAGTGACTGACAGCCCAAATATCTCGATGCTGCCAAACAATAACGACAACATCACACTTCTACTTACCTTTCCTCCAAGGGTATTAAGCAAATTATAATCCTAGACCTCAACAGTATTCATTGGAGCTATGGTAATATTGCTTTGCTTATGCACAGACTTCATTCTTTATGATCACCATTTTTCTAGCCAATTTCTCCAACCCTAACTGGCTACATTAAAGGCAGTGCCAATGCTAGAGCTGACATTAGCATCTGGAAATGCAGACTGTGTGTACTTCCTTCACTATCTATTTTCCCTGCTGAGCTACTTGCTATCTGCTGTATCTAATATGGGTCACATGATTTTGAATTTTGGTTTAATTTATTAACTTCTTGTTTCCAATTTACGTTTTTGGAGGGTTTTAAAAATAATTTGGAGAGTTTCTATTTTATCATCATCTGTAATTTCTGAAATGAAGGAAGCTTCATGCCTTTGGCTAGCAGTCAGAATTTTCCAGAATAAGTGCTAACATAATCAAAACCCCAACATGCATATATAGCATTAACAGTATTCCAAAGTTCATATAATTTGAAAAAGAATTATCAAAGTCAAAATAATATGAAATATAATAGATTAAAATACTGATCTATTTGGAGAAGAATTTTCTAAACTTTAGTTAACATCTCTATCAAAATGAGAAAACCACAAAACCCCTATATCTTTCTTGAAGTATAGCCATTTTCAAAACCAATCACGTATCAACTATTCCAAACAAATACTTATACAAAGGAAAAAAGAATTTTTGGAAGGATACTTGGTTTTCCTTTCATATCATTCTGTTGAACTAAGAGAAATTGGTTTTATTAAGGGCTACATTTAAATATTGGTGGCAACTCACTTTTTAAAGGCTGTATACATAGAAATTCTATGACCAATCTGCCCAAAGGAATAAAATCTCTTCCTTATTCAGTACACCTTGGACAGAAAACTTAGACATGTCTGATCACCAGTATCAGCATCATCTTGTAGATTCACGGTGGAAAGAGTGAGCACTAGGAGTCAGACCTCTTGTATTCACCAGTCCTACGAATACCATTGAACAACTTCATCCATGGGTGTTATAATAGCCCTGCAAAGAGCTTGTTGCTTATTGCTTTACCCTTATGGGCCAAATTGCTAGAACAGTAAATAAGAACAACTGTAACATAATTATCTTTAGCATTCTCTGGGTATACATCATATCTGTTAGCCCAATAGCACTGGGACACGAAAAGAAAAATTAAAAAGGTAATCTGATCAAACTAACAAAAAAATCAGCAAGATCCTTCAACTCAACATGTTTAAATGTGCTAGAGCAGGATCACTAGAGGTAAACACGCCTCAGAGGTAAGTACATCCTTCATAAAAAGATATAAAATGAATGGAAGTTAGCACATTTAAAAGTAATATCCGTTTGTACAGCTAAACCTTACAATATGACAAAACATATTTCCCAGAGCTTGTCTCAACAACAAACTTGTATAGAACTCATTTATAACTTTCTGTTGAAACAAGCCTTAGGTCGTGCTGCCCTTTCTGAAGGTGAAGCACATTCTCCCTGGTGGAGATCAGCAAAACTTGTCTGAGATTTAACCCTTTGACATTATCAATGGCAGTGAAAGTTTCAGGTAGCAAGTAAGCAACCAATGAAAACAGAACTAGACAGTGTGCTTGGCTCTGCAGCTCATAACAGCAACCTTATGCAACAGACTGTTTACTGCTGTATCAGCCATTCCAGCAGCAGGCAGCTTGCTAGGAATCTTAGCAAAATTCCAATGTTTACTCTGAATGTCTGAACACTACTGACCACTCCACTAATGGCAAGAACATCTGTAACTTAGTTATAATTCAAGAAACCAAGACTGCCACCACAGTGAAGTATAACATAACAGCTGTCTCCAGCACCCTAAGTGATGTCTGACGTAAGGGATTACTCAGCATGAGAGAGCAGCTTCTGACTCCAGGCTTCAAAAACCTGTATTGAGTTTTTTTAAATAAAATTTTAAAAATTCTCTAGTTCTGGTTATAAATTACAGTGGCTTTTGTTTCAAGCAACCCTTTCTCGGAGACTGAGATCAGAATGAGTGCTTCAACATTTAAAGAACATTCTCCTCTACAAGGAGGATACTGCAAAGACATCAGACTCTGCTTTGTTCCTACTTACATCAATGTTTCCATGTAATTCACTTAATCTGCTTTTGATATATAACTGTGTTGCAAGGAGGTTTTAGGATATCAGTATAAAAATTGACATGCCTCTAGTACCAGAGGAAAAAATGCTTCTGAAATTGCCTTTTTTCCAACGCAATGCTTCTGTCCAATGAATTTACAGTCAAATAGCAATTATTTTAGTCTAAGAGCAACGACCAGATTTTCTCTGACTGTGTGAGCATCCAGTGACTAGTAATGGTCTATGTGAGAAACGGCTTTACAAACACTTGTAGAATATTCTATCTAAATAAACTACAAACTGAAGTTTGAAATTTAGAAAAGAGCACCAAATTAGACTAATGCAGCAAGCTGTAGGGTAAAATTCAAGACTGTGCAGGTGGTCAGCTCAGAAATTATGTCCTGAAGCTTTGTTGAGGAGTTAAAGGTCCAGTTTTCATTTCGAGTCAAACACAACCCAGCAGCACCACAAATATGCCTACGTCTCAGTCAAAGCCTAAGATACTAAACAGTGAGTTACAGTCAGGCAGGAGGGGAAACTGGATGAAGGGAAACCATTAGAGTTGTCTTCTACCCCCCATAATGCATAGAACATGAAGCCACATCAGCCTAGTGAAGGTGGATCTGTTGGACTAAAGTGAACTCTAGAACCTAAACTTTGACTGCTGTGAGGATTATCACTTTAATTTTCAAGGTAGGCATAAGAAAATGAAGAATTTCTTTAGTTTCAATGGAAACTAGATGCATACCTGTAGTTTTCTTAAAAAATTCCAGGTACAGGAATATGAAGGAATTCTGTAGTCGACCACCCTTAGGCAAGAACAGCTGCTCAACATTTCAGTAGAGGACACCTATTTTATAATTAATTAATTAATTTAAAACATAGTAATAAAGGAAGCAAAAATGACCTGAATCCGTTGTTTAAGAGAAAACAACTGCTTTGTTGACAGCTGCCATAGAAAACAAACTTATGTAAGAGTCAGTATGTGATCTGTAAGCAACTTCTTTCAGTGCTTGCAATGCAGTATCTCTAAGCTTTTCGGAGCTGGGGGTAGGTGAGAAATACCAGTTTGCTGAGGATAGTATCAGCCTTTGCAAGTTGCCTTTTCACATCACCTTCAGATGTGTTTGAACTCTCCGTATTGCTAACTTGCTTTTCTAAATTCTGGAAAAAATAAATAGATGGTTCATCTTTCATTGCTGAGCCACCACTCACTTAAGTTGAACTTTTTTGATGCTAAAGAGTCAGTTTTATTAAAAAGAAAGGTAAAGGAGGAGGGGGAAAAGAGAGGAAAAAGAAGAAAGAGAGTCTTAAAATCTATGTGCAAAAACACTAGCTATAAGCCCATAATGTGGATTAAAATCACTGTGGCCTCTTCTATATTAAGGAACTGCAGTAACTGCACATGCAAATACATGCAGGCAACTATTCATAAAGTTGTATTCCTCGCCTTTTTAAAAATATATACATGTTTAAGTAAGCATTGCTTTTGAGTAGCCATATGAAGTGAGGAGATTTGTGTATAAAATAACAGATGCAAGAAGAGGTAGGAAGTTAATGTTCGGGAGCTCCAAGTCAAAGTGACTTATCTGAGGGATGGGATCTTTATTTCATGCAATCATATCTCCTAAAATTCATCATTTTAAGGTAGGTAGAGAATTACAACTATATTATTTTTTTGATTATGTTAAGTAACTCATTTGTCAACAATACCATCAGTCTGGTCTTACTAGTCACTCCAAACTGATATGGGATGGAAGTGAAAATTGTCAAACTGTATAATGGGCAGGAGGGAAACAGTAATGAGAAACTAAGCTCACAGAAAAGCATAAAAAGAGAGGAAAATACAAATTAGTCTATTTAATGACTAAAGAAGATCTGGAAGTGATTACCAGGGAGAAAAAGGCAAGGTTATATAAGAAGAAAATAAGAGGTTTGTGGTTTTTTGGGGGTAAAGTTTCTAAGATTCAGTTCTCTAAAGAGAGCAGCTGACATTTTGCAAGACAGCAAGTTACTAGGGAAACATACATCATGCTCTCTCGGAGAGGTTTATTTTGTTACAGTTCACATAACCACAGAGTTGTGGAGGTTGGAAAGCATCTCTGGAGATCATCTATTCCAAGCCCGCTGCTCTGATCAGGGTCAGCAAAAGTTGGTTCCTCAGGGCCCTGTTCAATCAGGTTTTAAGTACCTCCTAAGACTGGGACTCCACAATGTCTTTGGGCAATCTGTGCAACTTGATAATCCTCACAGAAAAAAAAATGTTATTTCTTAAGATTAAATGGAATTTTCTGTATTTTAACTTGTGCCTATTGTTTCTTTCTCCATGTTCCCTTAATTTGAAATTACAGGCCTTTGACAGGAACTGTGATGCTAGTGAATTAGTGTACATTCATGCATGCACACACTTGCACTTGTGAAAAAGAATATGGGGCTATTGAAAGTACCAGAACATACTTGTCCTGTGCAACACATATTTGTATGCCACATTATTTCATTTTGCCTCATTGTGTCTAGACGCAGTTATCTGTATACTCAGTATTCAAAATCATGTTCATTCATCAAAACAGTAAAACAGTTGCAGTATTATTTGTTCTAATCATCTGCTAACATCTTGGTTTCTTTCTCTTTCACGTTACAAAAAATTACAGCTAGTTGCCTGGCGAAGAGTACTTAAATGTTGTGACTTGTCTTCACTTGAGCATCTGAGGCTGAAAACTTGACTACAAATGAGATAGATATAGGCTGCAGATTTTGGTTCTAACAAATGCAAAAGATTTGTCCATGAACATATCTACAAGCAAACAAAGGCATCAAGGGATCATATGCCAGCAGACTGGAACACTCTGACTTCTCTGGTTTGCATCCAGTGACTGTTTCCCCTAAACCAGGGGTCCTCAAACTTTTTAACCAGGGGGCCGGCGCGCAGATGCAGTGGCAGGCAGTCATCTGCGGCTGCTTGGTTTCCCCCCCCAACCCCCGGCGGGGGGGTCTGTAAATACCGGGGGCCGGATTGAGGACCCTGGGGGGCCGTATGCAGCCCGCAGGCCGTAGTTTGGGGACCCCTGCCCTAAACCAACACTGGAAACAGGGGCTACAAACCATGTCTTCCCTAGTCATATGATAGAAGCTATATTACAGAGAACACAGCCTTTTCCTCCCTCTCCTCCTCACCTGAGGTCTCTGCGTTCCCTGCCAGTCAGGGATCCCCCTCCAGCAGCCATGTGCTCGGGGCTGCCACCCTCACTGCCATGCTCAGGGCTGAGCCCAGCTCCACTGACCCACATGGGGCACACTCTGGGCCTGACAAAGAGGGCCACTCCAGCGGAGCCCAAGGAGGATGGGGTGAGAGACTTCTACCTGCACAGCTGGCTCTGCCTCTGCGTTCCAAAGCAGCTAAAATTTAGTGAGTGGAAAACTGGTGGGTGAGGCTTCCCAGACTGCATGCAGTTATAATGAAGTGGCGGGACTTGGAAAGTTTAAATCCATTTGAGACAGGTTTTTTTATCACTACAGGTCTTTGATCTTGACTTTGGGGCCTGATCCAGGGCTTATTTGCAAGACTCCGACAGACTACATTGAGTTTATTGGGCCCTAATACTTGCCAGGAGCTGAATATCTCTTCTGAGATCTTTAGCCCTTTCTGCCCCTACTTACAAGGGATGCTTAGCTCTTTCCATGGTCTGAATTGGGTACTGCAGTATTTAGAATCCTTGCTGAGCATTTCTGAAACAAACCCTAGAGATTTTGTTTTCTTACTTGCTTTCAAATATCTAAAGGTGTCAGCTATAAAGGACACTGACTTGCTGACAGGTGATGTTCTCCTCTCCTTGCTTACTCTGCCCCCTCCTTCTGGAATAGTCTTCACAGTTACTTTTGTTTCACAGACTTGGGCTGTGACATTATTTGTGTGCAAAGAAGTGTGTGAAAGAAGTCAGTGAACATTCTTGATCAAAGCACAGATTAAAATAAGATGGTACAGTGAGTACACATTTGCTGCCTACCTGCATTTTCCCTAGGAGCTCTCACAAAACAGTCCTGTGTGCACAGGATGCATTTGGGATGCTGAGGGTGTTGAGGTCTGCAAGATGATCTTTGGTAGCAAATGGCTTCAATAAAGCAAGAAGTCTCTTTCGTATTTCTGTATTTTTAATGAATATGCAATAAGGAGGCTAAGAAATACATATAACCTGGAAGAACTCATAACCTTTCTTTTCCAATGCTGTTTCTGACTAATTTATACATTTAATGCGTTTCTTTCTAATAATGCTTGCTTTCATGTAGAACCTGCTAAAACCAGTACTGAGAAGCTTTTAAATACTGTAGCAAATCTGACAACTGTTCATATAATATTTTCTGCAGGAATTAGCCGAAAATGCTACAGAAATAGACCAGTCAGTGAAGCTAACCTGTAGAAGGAAAGCCTCAAACAAAGTGGCAGAGTGCTGGAAGTGGAACCTCGAATTGCAATTGCTCCTAGCTTTCAGAGCTGTCATGTAGAATTCACTAGGTTTTTATAATCTAGAAAGAGAAAATCCTGTGTGCCAAGATAGCACCCAACATGTTACTATTGTGGAATTATGTGGGAGGGGAAATGTAGCCAGTTTTGTAAGGATATACATTTTAAGAGCTTCACTACCTTTCAGAATGACTTCAGAATCTTCCCTATAGACTTCCTCTGACAGATTGTGATAATACCAGTTCCTCACAGCAATACTTCAGCAACTGTCTAACTCTTCAGGCTGGTATCAGCCAGTATTTGGAGACTATAGCAACACAGCATCAAATCAGAACTGGAAAACTGCATTTTCCTCTTACAAGATTTAGATTTTCAAACAAGAAAAAAAAAGTCATGCTCAAAAGAGGAAAGACTTAGCAAGAAAGAGGAACAAGCCTACTGTGAAACTGAAAATCACTCCCCAGAGTCAACAAAGCACATGAGCCTGCATCTTGTGTAATATCCTAAATGGTTGAAGTCCATTATCTAGATCTTTTTTTTTTTTTTTTTCTGCTGGGCTGTTTATGCCCTCTTCAGGATTTATAGTGAAATGAATAGACAAGCACTAGTGAGATTTATATATACTTATTCATGTAGTTCACACAATTGTACCTGCAGAGAGGCATGTTCTTAGCAAAGTCATAGGGATAAACACTGGGAACAGTACCAGATCAGGAAAAAAGTATTGGATGAACTTAAAATTAGCTTGCTCAGTAAGAAAATACAGTGTAATGCCCCTTCACAGCTGCAGTGGGTAAAAAGGCAATTGGAACACTCAGGAGAGGGTGAAGGGAGGCAGAAAGAATGTTTGGGAGGAAAAAGCATAAATAAATACAGGAGCTGACAAAGCACCTTGAGAACAATATCAGAACTCTGCTATGCTTCTAGATTCATTTGTCACCAGGGCAGAGTAGAAGTGAGCTCAGAAAAGAATCCCTCAGTTTGTTGGTTTTTTTTTTTTTAATTGGAGTTCATAGCTCCATTGTCCTGAAATAGCTCATCTCAAAATATGCTTGCTCAACATGCCAGAAGGCATAATGCACATGAAAATGTCTCTGACCCAGTGCTGGGCAGGCCTCTATGTTTATTGGAGTTGACACTCCTGAAACTTCTTTTGCTGGTGCTTCCAGTTTTTTGTGGGACTTCTGAACAGCAACTTCTATGTCCTCAAGCTTTGCAGCTTGAAACACAGAATGCTTTTCCTCTCACTCTCACATGGTTTTGGTATTCATTAATTACTGAAATGAGGAAGAACTCCATCATCAAAAATTCAAAACCCAGAAGACTAGTCAAGAAAATTTTGGTTGTGTAAGGTAAATCTAGGATTAGGGTATTTTTTTCCCCGCATTTGGCTTCCAATATTAGATTTGCCTGGTTACATTTCAAAACTTTCCTCTACCATAACAGGAGTCTTCAACTCTTTTTTTCAAAAAAACAAAGGCTGAAAATCTAATGCCATCTGAGTTACAACAGCTCAGGCTTTAGGAATACCAAACACTGTGATAAATTTGATGAAAGCTGCCCATACTGTCATGCCCAACACCCCACAAAGCTCATCTGGGGTTAGTGATTGCTATCTTCTATGGATTTACTGACTATTTGGATGACACTGATGAAGAGATTTCAAGGCAGGTCAATGTGTGCCTTCAGCACAGTTGCACGCTCACACTGCTCACTAGAGCTAAGCCCAAGACAAAAGCACCAGCCCCGCACACCTCCTGACCTGCTGCTGCTTCTGTGTGCAGGGACGGATGTGGTCAGATGTAAGGCTCAGATGTTAAAGTGCCTCCAGATTTAAGCTAATCTGCTCAGCATTTGAACAGTGGAGATGCACTTGCACAGCCCATAGGCATCTCAGCTGCGAAAGACAACTCCCCTGGTGAACTGGCTTTGTGACAGCTGGCTGCCAAACCATTTCTAGGCAGTTTAAACAAGACCAGGATGAGCACAAGAGCCAGAGCAAGACTCAAGATACATAATTATTGAGATATTTATAGTGGCCTAAGTGTGGAGCTGGCTGATGGTGTGAATATCAGCTGTAATGCACAGTATGCTGTGCAAGCCAAGACTTCTAGAAAGACACTGCATGCCCTTTGTAGCAAAAATGTGCCATGGCATCAAGTCATGCAGGGTGAGACATCAGCATACCTTTTGCGCATCTGTTGCTGGTGTGAAAAGCTCTGTTCTAGCAGACTTACTGTGTATAAAGTCAGAAAACTCCTTAAATAATAGCATAAGCAGGCACATCTTGAGCTTCAAAACTAAGCTCACTCCTGACTCTACCACTATATTTGCTCTATCACCTAGGGAGAACATATTAGGGGGGTAAGACCCCACACTTTCACCACCCATGCTGACCACCTTTGAATATTTCTGAAGTAGCTGTAAATTCAAAATAAGCTTATAATGGGTCGTTCTGTAGGAACATAGGCTCCTTTCATGCTCTTTGCAGTCGGAGAAAGATAAACATACTCCAGCACTTAATAGTTACTCTTAAGATCCCAAAGTGGTTAATTTTCCTCTTAGGATACCAAGCCCAGGTAGCATAATGTACAGACCTTGTTATTTTTGCACTTGGTCAGCAATTTAAGAGAATATTTTTAAAATTCATCTAGAGATCAAAGATCTCTGCTTGCACACACTATTGTAGGAGACAAATAAGCTCTAAATAATTCACATGAAGTGCTGTGGAAAAACACTATAACCTCATCCCAAAGGCTTATTGCCGTACAGAGGTTTTGATGTATTTTTTCCTGCAGAGAGGCTGGATGGGAGGAAATAACTACCAATACATACCTTGTAGCTTTGGGATCCCAAATTACAATGTCAGCATCAGAACCCACTGCAATTCTCCCCTTCTTTGGGTAAAGGTTAAAGATTTTTGCTGCATTTGTGCTGGTAACAGCTACAAATCTGTTTTCATCCATTTTTCCACTGTACTGTAGAAGAGCACACAAAAGCAAACATTACTTTTTTAAACAAGGAATGAAAAAAATGTTCTTGTTGTTGAAAAGCCTTGACTGAGTGACAGACAAAAATATCATATTGAAGAGCTTAAAAGAAATAAAAATAACTGTTTGTCTCAGATACACATACTGCAATGTACATTCACTGCATACAATGACTTTATCTTACTTTACCCCACAACAAAGGGAAAAAAAAGGACAACTGTAAATCCAAATGCTCTTGTGGATCCAGTTTCAAGTCAACTGAAACCAAGTTTTTTTAGCTGGTTTTCAATTTGTAGTCCTGCTCAGCAGTTTCCTCAGGAGACATAACATCTCCCAAGTATCTAGGTTTTGGAAAATGGTGAGAGAGTATTAAGGAGGGTCTAGAAGATGATAAAGCAGAGTCAAGGCACAGTGTGTAATACAGGAAAGGTGATTTGCAAATCTCTTCAGCAATAGCACTGCAGTTGTACTGCTCAGTAAATGTTTGAGATCAAGTAGTATAAAAACCAAATCTGCTGATGTGACACATCAGCAAAACAGGAAATAATAATGGATATGCATGTGTCTTGGGGCTGTCCACTGCTACACAGCTAATTTAATCCAGCCTCCATGACTGTTATTTGCTCAGAAAGCCAGCTACACTGGCAATAATATTGTGCGTAGGTCAGTCTAGGAATCAGAATGTTGTAAATGCATGTTTGTATGGTGGCCTGTGAGCAGCCATCTGAGAAGAAAAGCATAATGAAAGTCTTGAACACCACTCTTCTAAATAATGGTGTGTGGGAAGGGAGGGAAGCTTTCCAGACAAACTCTCACAGCTGTGTATTTTACAAGTAAGAAAAGGGAATATAAGACTGATTGAAGAACCTTTTGAAAAATTACCTTGCCCAACTGGATACACTGTTCAAAAGCAGCACAGAAGTACATATTCATTTCTCCTTTTCATACTCATCACAAGCTAGATTATATTCCATTTTACACCATAAATAACCACACTAGAGCTTTGCCACAGGTGAATATAGGCAGAAATTGGCTTTGTACGCACCAACTGGAGCTGAATCTCAAATAGAGATAAACAAGAGATTCTGAATCACATCCTTACCAAGTCTGTGAGGTAGATAATTCTACAGTGACCAATAAATATGCTTCACAATGCATTACCAACAAGACTTCACTACTGCAAGAAAACAATATTAATTAAAAAGTCAAACTAGAGCCTCTAGAACTTAAAAGTATTGTATTAGCCAAAGCAATCATAAAACCCAGATAGCAACAGGTCCCTCACCAGATTGCCTCACCTCCCCCTTCATCAGACTACCCCATGTCAAAAAAGCCTGGCCAGTAGCTTTCATATTTACATTTGATTAGAGCCTGAAGGGCTCTAATACTAAGAAACACCAGGCATTCTTGTGTTGGCACTGAGAATCTGAAGTAAATGGGACCTGAAGGTGCTTATCTCATGATATCACAGGACTGAGCCGTACATTAGAGAAGCATTTCTTATCTGTAGCTTGTTTCCTCTGGCTGAAAACACAAATTAGAAGCTGACAGGCACACACCCAGTGCAGAAGCTCCTCCAACAGCTAAGTTTGAGACATGAAAAAGAAAAAGTACAGAACTGACCAAACTGAACTTGCAGGCATCTCTTTTACTTTCATCTGTTGAGAAACACGTTTGAAGTAAATAACTGTGCACTACTGTTGAAACAATAGCAGTCCTTTGCTGCTAAACGATGGAAATTATTCCCTAGTGCTATATTTTAAGCACTGAGAATCTTCTTCTGTCTCTTAGGACCACAAAGTGAGAGTTAGTAAGGATTCTGTTATGGTATTTGATTGAAAGAGTTATCCTGTCATAAGTACACTTGATAAAATGGAGAGTTGATAACTGCTGAGAGATTGTATTGTTGGAGAAATCAATTACCTCCATGTTCAGACATCTTGATATACTTACAACACCTTTTTCCCATATGACTGACATCCTGTCTTCCACACCATTCACTCCATTAGGGATTTTTGTGAAGTCATCCTTCCCCAGAGCTTTTTGGCATATATCAAAGGTGCAATTGTCAGTCCCTGTCACAGATAGGTCATCACTACAGGGAAACAAAGTTCATTATGAAGCAGAGCATGTGCAAGACAGTGCCACATAAGACAGGTTAGACCAACCACTGCAAGGAAAAACTGATATTCCTTGCCAGCCTGTCTCCAGTCCAGTCTTCCAAGAGCAGCTCCACAGTAACAGTCAGTTCCCCTGTGAATTAGTTGCCTCTTCAGAAATCCCTCAGAAGAAACCAAGCACCAAAAATAACACTTTTACTTTGGATATGTCAAAGGTGTCCCACAAATGGAGGACTTTCCCACTTTGCCTGGACCAAGGGGCTTGGTTCCATCCCCACTTAGGGCCATTTTAGACTATATCACTCCATATACCCCATGAAATTACTATGGATCTGCATAACCATCAGCCAGGGTTCAGGCACACTGTCACAGGCTCTTTGGTCAAATTCAACCCTTTTGTGGAGTTAGTAAATGTGGTAATGAATACCAGTAAACTGCACATTTTGTTAACTGCTGGTATCAAAAAAGAAAAAAATCCCGCTACCTTCTGAAAAAGATGTCATGAAGTAGACAACTTATATCTACCTTCAGAAGTCAGCAGGCTTAGTTTTTATGCAGCGTCCAAATTTCAAGTGAAAAAGGCAGCTGACCACAAAACCCAGACCCCTTAGCTGCAACCCTACTTTCTACACATTTCTCACTGACTTCCAGCCTTACTGTCCCTTTGGTCATGTTTCAATTTTTGCTGCAGTATTAGCAAGGCAAGGGTTATTGATTAAAATGAAATGGAGGCAGAAGGCCACAAGAGTTCAGAGAAACAAAATCTGAACACTTTCTAATTTCTGTAATAAAAATACAGTTTTCATCTGTGGTTTCACCTTCCATTTCTCCTTCCTGATAATGTAATATTCTGTAATTAGAAAATCTCCAGGGCATCAACCTGTTATTCTATACTCCAGACAGAATTTGCTGAGTATTTGGGCATCAGCTGTCACTGCTTGTTCATCTGCTTACTTGGCCAGTAAGTTCATGAGAAAACCAGGAGTAGATGGATCTGGTCTCAGTGGAGGTCCCATGACATATGCTGCAGCATGAGCCCAGTCTTTATTCCAGTAGTGGGTGCCATCAGTGCCAAGACTAGCAGCAATAGGCTCTCCATAAACCACCTTTCCTGAAAATTGTAAAGCAATAGCATCATCATCAAACAACAAAAGCATGCATATCCTGTATTTTCTCTGTTGTGGATCTTTTTGGTGCAATGGATTTAATTTTGAATGAGTGTTTCAAATTAAACACCAACATATGGAAGGACATAATAAACTAAACTGTAAGACAGCATCTCTCTTTTGAATATTTTGCTGGTGATCTCCCAATATATTTCCTCATAAGAACATTGCTTGGACAAGTTTTTTAATTAAATTGTTGACAGATATATTATAATGGGTTTTACACATTGTTTACCAGGCATGTGATTGAGATTTCAAAAGGAACACATTCCTCAGTTGCATTAGTTATGCTCAAGATCTATATATTCCTTGATAGCACCTGTTTGGCACTCTGAAATTATTGACTATGTAACAACGTAAGTTAATATATACAGCATACAGACTTTGCAAGGTGGTACTTCTAATTGTCAGGCTATAATTGTTCCAGGAAGAACAATATAGAACAATATGGCATCAGACATAACCTAAGGAGGGTAAAAACATTTCCCAAATCAAAAACTATAAATAATTCAATTTTGAACATTATTTCCCAAATTTTAATCTTTAATTCTTTGCTGCACAATGTTCTAGATTCCTCAGAAGAGGACACCAACCTAGACTGGCTGTTAGTCTTTGGATAGAGCTAAAATATTTAAACTACTTTTTCCTCCTAGGAAACATGGGCTTGAAACTCATCAGAAAAAGATGGAAGATGAAACAAGATGTTTCACTCCCTGAGGAGGTGGTCCAGCCACTTTGCAGTTCTGTAGGTGACCGGTGGTAGTGCCCTGACTGTGATGGTCACCAAAGAATCAAAGTGAGCTGGGACCTCACACACCCACTCATAGGCTGCTTGGTGCTGGTTGAAGGCAGCCTGTGGTGGATCCTAGCAAGAGCTTTCTCCCTCCTCTGATCCCTACAGACAGTGGTTGTCTTGCTATGGATCCTAGATTTCACTCCAGGGACAGTTTTTATTAGAACTGTCACTGCATTACCCCAGCGAGGGCTCAGCTGGTAATTGCTTGGTGATGTAAGACAGGGACCTTTCTCTGGTTTTCTCTGCGTAAGCCATACATTCATGGTACTGTTGGAAAAAAAAACAACAAACAAACAAACCCAAAAACCACACAACTTTTGCAGTTTTCTCTCTGTACATTAGATTCTGGTACTTCTGTGAGCTACTGGATTGTAACTGTTACACTAGCATAGGTAGTTACTGAAGAGCTCAAATCTTTTCAAATGCACTTCCCACTGGAGTAGTGCCATTCCTTAAACCTGTGCTAGGCTTGCAGAAAGGACTCATACCGTTTAAAACCCATCCTTCCACAGTTATTTCTACAAGGTTTCAAGACTTGCTCTGACATCACTGTACTGTCCATTTATTCCAAGTACTACATAGTATTACTTTTTCCATGACCTAAAGACTCCCTATTAGCATTATTCATTTGCTGTATCCACCTCAGCAAGCTCTGACATGTTGAATGTGCTTGACTCATATTGACAGCTTGGCTTGGAGCATTCTAAGCTCCCAGTTCCACTTACCTACATACATTATAGACTTAAACTTGGGCTCAGAGGGAGACCACCATCGGTTTTGGGCTTAAAGTAATGACTTAAGCAGTTATTTACTGTTCTTTGCAACTTATTTTCAAAACTTAAAGCACTGAATGTGAGACCACCTATGGAAGTCACATACATGACCACTATGTGAATGAGAAGATTTAAGTCAGGTTAGTGTTTTCCTAATTCAGAGCTGCTGCAGGAATCAGGGGGATCTTGGCCTTCCCTGGGCAACTCCACAGTATTTGAGGGCAGGTTGCCATAAATCTAGATATATGCAGAAAAAGTCCTGCATATATAATCAATCTTGTATATTTACCTATTAGACTTTTGACAGATTTATCATGAGAAAGGGTCAGTAGAAAGGGGGGGAAGGGGGAAGTGTGGTGTGGTGTGTGTCTTTCCTACTGCATCTAAACAAGCTAAAGAAAATTCAATCCGATGTAAAGCTGAACTTTATGAAGGACATAGCTATAAATGATAAAAGTTAAAATGATAGGAAAGGAGTAAATGTTTAACTTCTATAAATAATTTTCTTATCTCAGTTTCACAATATAAAAATGAAAAGAAGTCTCCAAGCTCACAGTCAAATAGGCTGAGTTGATTCTAACTCGTACCACAGCTGAAGATAATATTTCTGCAGTTAGATTTTGACCTGAGCAGCTCCCCTTGTTCCCATGAGTTAGAAGGAGTACAAGCCATTTCCTCAAGCGATTTAGAGTCTGAACACTGCAGCTTCAACAGACTACATCTGGACACTTCTGCTGACTGTGCAATCTCTTGCATTTCGTTTGGACCGTGACCAGCCAGACTGAAAGGTGCAATAATATCAAGACTCTGATTTAATCCAAATAACAAGGAAATTCTGTATTAAGGCTCTTTTAGCTCAATTGACAAAAAGGAAATTCTGCATTAAGGTTATTCTAGCTTCTGCCTATAGGCACAGAAGTGGAATAATACAGTAATAAATCAGGTCTTTCCATTTGTTGTGTTTTCCTGCATTCAGTAGAAACAGTAAGCAGAAAGTGTTCTGCTGTTTGGTCTTTCTGACATCTCTGAGCTGCTGGGAAATAGCTGTGGATATGGTGACTTCATCAAATGCCCAAACTGGCTGGCAAGAGCTATTTTCACGTAAATTACTTTATAACAAAGAAGACGGGCAATTGCAATTTATTTTACCACCTACCAAAGCTAAAAAAGAGTTATAATCTTGAGAAACACCAGCTAACATTTACAGACTTGAAAAACTGGTCCTTGTGTGCTTATTCCAGTAAAAGTTTCAGAAGCACTTAAGAAAAGGCCATATGGGGCAAAGATACACACTGACTAGCTATAATCTGAAAGAAGCAGAACTGCAAGGCAGGGTTTATTGATTCAGGCATAGCATTGCACCAGTTAAGCTATCTACCTGAACCTGAGCTGTCCTGCATGAGCCAGGTAAAATGCTGGCATTTTTGGTTGTACTCCTGTGCTCAGAATCAGCGTAAGAGTCTGTATACCCACAGCTACGGACATACCCTTCTTCTCACTAAAAGACCTAACTTGTGACTGATTATAGGAGGCACCAAGTTTCTAAGTCTAAGTAAGCTTCTTGTCATCTGACAAAGTACATATTTTTATATGCACTTTTTAAAATAGGATAAACCTTTATAGAAAGTTGACTTTCTAGTAAGATTCTGCTCTCCAGTTCTGATCTGCGCTAGAAAGTCTTATTTCTTTAGTTGTAACAGCCCAGTTAAATGGGCAAAAGGACATGATCTCTAGCCTTTAGTACACAGAATGAAAGTATTTTCAAGGGGGAGGCAGTGTAAATCTTATATCCCTAAATCACATCTTATTAGCCTTACTTCCCCATAGGTGTTATTGACCGAAGGAATGGGTGACAGGGCCGCATTTGTTTTCCCCAGTAACTTCACATCAGGTAGTCCTAACAAGGAGAGGGAGCTCTGCTGCCTGACACTAGCTCTCTACAGCCTTGTCTCCTTGTTGTAGGGATACACAATAGCAGTAAGCAGATCCTCTTTGACTTCCCAGTCAAGGGAATGAGACTGTCATGCACACAGAAACGTCAGACTGCCATTCTATGGAAGCAGACAGTTCCTCTATCTATTCTAGCAAGATTCAAGATCATGTTTTGCACAGGGGTGAAGAAACAGCCCACTGAGACGAGCAGGAACACTTCTCAGAGATGTGTGGTCTTTGACCCTCTCAAGCAGAGAACTAGTGAACCACTGCTTTTGGCAAACAGACTGCTAGGCCCAAAAAAGAACAGGATGGGGGCATGAGTCAACCTGTCCCTCTCCAACACAAGCACAACTTGGAAAGTTTGGATTTTCTGGTGAATATTCAGCAGCACTGTAGCTGTTACTGATGTACATGAAAAACATGCTGCTACAATTTGGAGATTTCCTTCGGTGAGTGGTGTTGCTGAAGATCAGAGCAGGCACAGATGGTGGACGTTGGCATGGAGGGGAGAAGGAAACACAGTCACTCATGTGATTGCCCTAAAGTTTGCTTATTCTAAGTATAAGAACTAGTATCCCTTTACAGTCTGTATGACTGATTTTAGCCTTCAGGGTCTAAGCCATAGCTCACGGAAGAAAACAGAATTATGCCTACTGTCTTCCACAAACTGTATCAGACCTTCAGCCTCTAGCTCTACTATTATTTTTCACCTTGTGTAGCTAAATGAGGGACAAAGAAGAACTGGGCTCTGACTTACATTTTTGACTAGGAAAATCACCATTCCAGAGAAGCAATGCTTCAATTCTGGTATCACACCGTCACCCAGAAAATAGATTATGCTCACTGAAGATCAGTCTGTCCCCTTCTGAGGTCAGTGATGGAATAGGAAGGGATATCAATCTTCTTTCAACATGGGCAGGCACAAATATGCACCCTCACACTGTACTTCATGCTAAGTGCTTGGAAAGGAACATGAACAATTTCACAATTTTAAACAGTAGGAAGCTAGCATCAAGAGATGGAGAAATAATCTTGAAAAGATGAATCAACTGCATTAGAGTGAATATTTCAAATGCTTGAGAGCCTTCTGGTATTTAAGAGTTTACACAGCTTTCACATTAGAGTGGTTTTAACCTGTCCAAGCTGAGTATATTCCAGCAAAATATTTGGGGTTTATTTATGTCATTCATAGAATACTTTGAGAATTTATATTTATTTTTTTTGTCTGGAACTCCTTGCTTTGTATCACCACTTTTAATTGAGGAATGGAAAATAAATTCTACTGAAATTAACAACGAGTTTCTCATTACCAGAATTTACATACATCAGTCTCATTAAACACTATAATCGTTGCAACTACCTTTGTGGTACACTAGCTGTCTTTCAAAATTTCTTAATCAATCCTAGATTTCTGTTCCCTAAACAGCATACCTCCATGTAAATAGAAATTAATTATGGACATATGACATATATTGTTGTGCACAAAGGCAAGCATTGATGATTCTGATTGCTTCAACCCAGGAAGCTATAAAATCCGATTTGCACCACAATAATCATAAATTGTACAAATGTCTTCTTTTTACACATTGAAGAAGTGTACATATATCATCAGTTATCACACTGACACTGCAGACTATTCTTACAACACATGCCTGAAAATATTTTACAGTATTCACTATCAGCGTAGAATTTTTTCCTTGAATAGGGTGTTATAAAACACCATCACCTATCTTAGCACTTTTATGTTCACAGACAGTGTTTCATCTTTAATCTGGGTATTTTAACTATTGTTACAGCTTCTTGTAGTTAATCTTGACACTACACCTATGAATGTACAAATAGCAGTACACTGATGAATATAATCCACATTACCAGCAGCACTGTCATCTAGTGGAGGAATCTAATATAGCACAGTACCAAAAGATATGTTATACCAAAAAAAATATTCCGGTAGGTTCTTTTATAAACCTGAATTACTGTAAGTCTTACTAGAAATCATAATCAATACATACTCCACATAAACATATCTGTCTATATTAGCACAATGATATCATGCTTGTTTTGATTGTACTTTTGACAAGCTTTCATACTGTGCATTTTGATATTAATAATCCACCCCCCCTGTGTAAACCTTATCTAAAGTACAAGAAACAATGAAACTGAGGTCTATATGCAATTCATGTTAGATCAGATGAACACAAGATGAGATGTGAAAAGATAATGAGGACAGATATCCCACAAAGTTTTAGACCCTCCAAATCGTGGGCTCTGTTCTACTCCTTCCACCCATGTAATGTCTCTTCACAATGCTGTGGTTCCACAGGCTGCTCTGGATGAACTTACAGATGAGGAGGTAAAACATCCTTAATTCCTACAGCCTTCAAGCTGCTTCTAGTCTGCCCAAAACATAGTCAAGAAGGTCAGGCTCCCTTGGCTGACCAGATGTATTTATGAACCCTGCAGTGCATGACCTGAGAAACCCTTCCCTGGGGGGAACTGAGGTTTTCAGACACTGTCATCCTCACCGTGATTTCTAAGCGCCCAGTGAATAGGAGTCCTGGTCATGTCATGACATTGTCTGTAAAAACTTGGTGTGGTCTCTGTTGTAGAATTTCTCATCTAAATAGCTAATAAAAACTTGCAGACTGCAACTCAAGGGAGGGCAATAGCACAGCATATATTGTCTTGGATTGGTCACATCATTTTTAATGCAATAATGCTGTCCTGGCCATCACTTTGATCATGGAAGCACAGTATAAAGGAGAAATAAGTTCCCTCTGGCAGGGGAGAAAAGCCTCAAACGCAGTTGCTGTTCTTCCACATCGCTTCTCTCCCACTGGGCCCCACAACACTCACACATAGATTTTAGACATCCCGCTCCAAGACATTCACCCATGGTCTGAGGGTTATGCACCAATGACATGTAGGACACTGATGCTGTTTGGTTTTCCATGACACTTCCTCCAATGCCATTGCCCAAGCATAAAAGAATTAGGACTTTTTTACCTTCTCTTCGTGCATTACTTATCACCCTTGCTGCAGATTTACTCATCACATGGACTACAAAAAGGGGACAGTTTACAGCATTTGCTATGGTAATTGCTCTTTGCGTAGCTTCAGCTTCCACTTCTTCAGGACGACATAGCTCATGCCCCTCAGGACCAGTTATTCCCATTGCCAGCATCTTCTTTGCACCCTGAATACCACACAAAAACATGTAAAAGTCTGTTAAAGTGCAACCATGGTGTCTTGAACATGCTACCAGACAAATGGATCTTAAACCAGCTACTGCAGCCAGTTTGAAAAAAAAAACAACCAAGGTGGTTATGATTTTTTTCAAGAGAAGTTACTGTTATGTTATCTGAAATGCAATATTTCTCTTGATAAACACAGGTCTCAGAATACTTAAGTGACTTCAAAGAACACACTCCACTGGCTTCCAGGGATAAATCACCACTTTTGAAAACACTAGCCCTCTCTCAGTATGTGCTCTTAAATGATTGCAGCCAGTAACTGAGATGACAGTACTAACACCTCACTGAAAAAAAAAAACAACAAAAAAACCCCCACAAACCAAAACCAGATCCTCACTAAGAACAAAGATACACATCCAGAGCCTCTGAAGGAAGCTCTAAGGTTTTAGGAGGCATAAGATTTTGTCCCTACTATATTTCAGGAACTTATGTTTTGCTGATTTGGGATTACATAGCAATAAATTCATTTCCGTTATGGGACCTGGGGAAGAGTCAAAGCACTATTGACTAGAACAGCTGAAGAACTCAAAGGCATCAGTATAGTTACACTCCCAGTTCCTCCACACAGCACTAAGATGGCACTAACAAGTGTGATGAGAAGCTAGCTGTGTAAAGGGAAGTTGAGACCTTTGTGCCCAGTCAGTGAAGCTTTCTCCACTTCTGGATTTGTTCCTGTTAGATGAGTCCACTACGTTTGGAGAGACCTAGGGTTTCCATCACATGCCTAATGTCTAAATACCTGGCCAAGCGTTCCCCCTCTGACTTGGTCGATGGTCAGGCTCTGACTGTTGTTTTCTTTGTCACTCAAGTATATATATTATATTGCAAGTATAAGACTTATTATAATAGGATCATTTCCTTCCTGTCTATCCTGAACCCAGGAGTTCGGGTTACAATTTCTTAGCCTGCCATAAGCATCCTTTAAGATCATGGACAAGATCCTCATGTCTTCAGTTCCCTGGAAGTAAAATAGGGCAGAAAAGCCTTTCCCTGTGACACAACGATGGTACCAATATATTTACTGAAGTGCTTAGGTAACAGGATCATTTATATTCCTGACTTTGATGGACAAAATGTCAAGTGCCTACCTGTGCAATTAGTTCCCCATTCTCTGCATGGACTTGAGCAACTGCTCCAAGTTCCTTACAGCAGGAAAAGGCTGCAAATAACTCCTCATCATTGACCATGTATAGATCCTTATAGGCCATGAACATCTTGAAGGAGTTGACGCCTTTGTTTTGAACAAGACTTTTCATTTCTTCCTTCACCTGAAAGACAGTAATTTTCAAAAACCTGCCATATCATTTTTTACCCATTAATAATTTTGTATAAATAGATCGTAAGTATTAAGGGTGAGTCTTTGTTCACCCATCAAACATATGTTCAGTCCGAACAGCCCAAGTCACATATTTAAAGACTGACTTACATTATTCTTCTTGTATCAAATTGATTCTAAAAGTGTATCAACCAGTACCACTGCAGTGCAGATATTGGAGGCACAAGCTAATTGCAGGAAGGGAAATGCTTTTTACAAAAGGCAGTTAAGCAGAATGTTATTCCAAATAAACCTCCTGATGATGAAAGAACCGAGTCCAATATTACAATCAATGTATCCAACTTAGTACCAAGGCAAATAACAGAGTGACAGAAAAGGTCTTGTCTCCTAGAGCCTTGCCCTGACTCTAAGCACCACACAGCCTTTCGGAATATTTTTTAACAAACAAACTCTAGATGCAAACCTGCTTTTTTTCTTGTATGCGTGCACTCCTTGATAGGATTCTCTGCTTCTGCTAGGGTTTGTGAAGCCCAGAAAAACATTATCTCCCAAACAAAGAAAGAAAAATGCAGATTTTAGCCCAAAGGTTTTTTGTACAGCTGGTTAGCTAGAACCATCTGTTACCTAACTTTGGCTCTCGCTTCCCTGTGAAATGGTAGTAACAATAATATATGTGTATCTGTGACACTATTACAATTTCCATGGGCTGAACTCCTTTCAAAAAGTAAAACATTCTTTTTCATCTCTCTAATAATCTGGTTGGATGTGCCCAAGAAAGGTGAAAGATTGATATAAAACTCAATGAATTTTTCTGGACTTATCCAGAGGAGGGATGGGTGCACATCTTGAGTAGAAATTATCAAAACCATAAATATCTGACATAAGGCCCTGCTCTGGCACAAATATAGAGGCATGTAATTTATTTTTTTCTTCATCAATTACTATGACTAAGGGAAGGCATTGTAAAAAATATATGTTTTTAATCAATACTTTAAATCCTGAGGAAATGATAGCTAATTAGAAGGGCATGAAATATCAGTGGTTTTTACCTATATCTTTTACAGCTACAAAACATCAGACCTTTATTTCTTTCAACCTTGGCCTTTAAAAACAGTTAAATTCTTAACATAAACCAGGACATTTCATTGGTTTACACCTCCTTAGTTTTAATGACTTTTTCAGTACAATTCTGCTGTTTTCTACTAAGGCTGTTTCAAATGCACATTCCTCAAACTTCACTGGAGAATTTATTTTATGCCTTTGCTTTGAACTAGAAGTTGCTGTCAGTCTGTTTACTGCTTAGTGCACAGAATGCCAAAGATGAGGTGTCTCCAGAGTGAAGGCTTTGGTTTATGTATTTTAAAAGTTAAAAATAAGAGGAAGTATTCATATTTAAAAATAGAATTTATTTAATGTATCTATGTACCGATGCACATTCTCTGAGGATCCAAAGTGGTGGTGTAAAACATGGGTCAGGTTCAGATAGATGTCAAGCACCTGAAAAGTTAATTTATTCTGTAAAGCTTTCAGGCTATCAGCAAACATTCACTCAATAAGGACAATTCTTCCATATGTAAATTCCCAGAAGAGTTTTTAGATAATCTCACATTCAAGTAATTATTGGCTCCAGTCCTGCTTTACTTAAGGAGATGTTACTGGAGTCACCTAGGAACAGAACACTTCTTTTAGAAATGAAATTAAGCACCATATTTTTCACGTATACCCTTACTGAAAAAAAATGGTAACTCCAAGACTCAACAGGAGCATAGATTATGAAGTGTTTAAGTAACAAAAGGTAAAACTTATAAGACATCTCCTGCCACCTTTGGTCTTACATAACTGCTTCTTTTTCCTTTCACTTTGTGCAGCATTATCCAAAGATATAGACTGTTGTAGACCTGCTTTTTCAAATACATGTACTTTTAGAAGGGTGTGGACTATTTCAAATGTAGTTTTTACACACACAAATAATATTATCCTGCCAGCAAGCTATATTTAGCATGTGAGGGCTAATTCAAAGCAGATGTGGTACCAGTTTATGGAATTGAAAATCAGCTATTGTATCTACCTTCTTGCTCCACCACGTCACTGCCACATGCAGTGCATAATCACAGCAGACTTTTGGGTCTGCCCAGCTTCTCCATGTATCAAAGGCGTCAATAAGGGAACAGCCTTTCTGAGGGATGGCAAAGTCAATGATCATAGTGGTTCCTCCTGATATAGCAGCCTGAAAGCAAGAAAGTTAATATGTAGCAATCAGACGGAATGCAAATTTCCTCCCACCCTCTCCAACTCCCTGTGCAACAATTAATCTTGATGAACTGAAAAGCGAAAAGCCACTGAAGTTTCCCTGATTAATGTTTGAACTTGCAAAATGATTGTGAAGATCAATTTCACCTCCTTTGAGAAAGATGTTCTCAAACAGGTATTCAGGAGAATCATGGGGAGATTCTCGGACTGAAAGAGAACTTTTCACACATGTACAAAATCTTATCAGATTTGGGAGAAGAGTCTGCAGCTTTCATGCACCTGTGACTTTCCTTAAGCGGGTGGGCTCACCAAGAAAGAAGAGCACCACAAGACCATCGTCAACTTAAGAAACACTTCCTCAGAGTCTATGTAGTTGAAAAAACAAGCTTGTGTGACAGGAAAGTACTAAGGGGCACATACACAATTAAAAACAAGAAAAGATATTCAGTTTGAAAAGCCACTGTGAAAATCCTCATTTTTTAAGACCAAAATTATTTTTAAAGTGGTTTAAAGTTATTTTTATTACTGACAGGGTATCATCTACTAAAACTGCATAGTAGTTTTTAAATAGGATGAGGCACTTACATCCTCCATATACATATTCACAAGTAAATACATCAATGAGAATCTTACTTTATGTATGTTACGAGGATCAAAAATTGCTTTTTAACCAATAGTTTTCACTGTCCTTTACACACAATTGAATTATTACTTTTTTTTTTCCCCCTTTGAAGGATCTTTGTTAGTCAGTCCCAAAAAACAGATCCTCAGCTAATAGAAATTGATCCAATGTAGAAATTCCTTTGCTGTAATTGTTGCAATCTACCACATTAGCCAGAGAAATCCTGTCTATTTCTCTGAACAGCAACCCTTTGCACAACAGGTACAACCAATTTAGATAAAAATATACACAGTTCAAATTTATGCTATATTACTCTCCTTATTTCTAGATCAGTAAGTATCTTCCTTTACTTAGCACTCAGAAGCAAAATTGTAAATATGTCACTATATTTTGCAAAAAAAAAAAAAAAAAAAGAAGTTTGGAAAGTGATGTAAACATTTGTGAATCTGTGATGAATTCAGTAAAACTTTCTCTAAGAGAAGTTGTTCAAACTGTCAAATTTTTTCAGCAAGACAGATTGACTTCTTTTTAAACAGGATTTAGAATTAAAGAATATTTATGAAAGTCAAGAAAAAAAAAAAGTTATGGGTTTCACAACTCCACTTTAAAGTCTTTTTTTTTTTTCCCTAACACCTTTTTTGCCCTCTCTTTGTTTTGAAGTATCTGTGTCTTTATTTATTCAACTGAATGGGTAAATCTTAGCTAATCATTGTAGCATATTTTGCAATAGTTGAAAAACAACTCTGTCTCCCTGATTCTCTTGCCAAAATATTTGTCAGATTATGACCTTCAGTAAATAGCTCTGAACACTTTCTGCACTTTGACCTGGGTTAAGAAGGTCCACAATATATAACTTTTCAATATCTGATCACTAGGCTGGATCTAGACTCTTCTTCTAGGCACCAAACTGACTGTTTTGTGTATGCTGTCTCTATTTTGCAGCTTCCCTGTCCAGTGCCTAAAAGTTATTAAAAAACCCTAAAAAACCTGTTACTTTTTTTGGGCAAGATAGCACACAATTTATCTCCCCTACTTTGGGATTTCAAAGTGTAAGCACCTACATCTGAGTTAGTCTGCATCTTTGGTTCTCTTTAAAGACAACAGTGGCACTTTAAGAATGAGATCACTCACACCTTAAGAAACCATCTTAAGAGAAAGCCATAGCCATTGCTGTTTCTTTTACGTATTTTCTCCTGTCAAATAAAATAATCTTCTGGCTTTAAGTCACATTTGTTTGATTTCTCTTGTAATGTCAGATTTCTAAATACAGTGTTGATAATTAGTTTACAAAAATGGTCTTCACAGAGGAAAAAGGATTGTTGCAGAAAATGACAAAACATGTGTGTGTGTACTGTAAATCATATAAACTAAGTATTCTAGAAATGAAATTCTGCACTTCATTCAGCCACAAAATATACTTTTTGATGTCTGTAGACAAGCAGAACAGACATTGTGGACTTTATTTTCTTCTCTCCATTTATCACAAAAAAGTAGTGTGAAGAACAAAAACTGCTTGAGGAAGCCATTTCAGGAACTACAATTTTTTTCAAAAAAATATTTCTTGTCTCTATGGACATCTGAAAAAGTCAGCATTGTTAAGCCCATATAATAATAGATCCCCTTATTTCTACCAGATAGCTATGGAAGAGACTTAGTTTTGGGAAAAATACTCTGGTGATCAAATTTATAATTCCTTTCCAACTATCAGCTCTGAAGGTGGAAATTCAACACTCTAGCTTCCCTTTTACATCTTAACTTACATTAACTTGGATAGACATGTTATGTTTGACATCACAGCCATTCTGGTATGACAGAAAAGATCTGCTGTGATGAACAAAATTTGTTGAAGTTTTGCAGAATAATTACAGTCTGTAATTAGGCATTGTAACTTCTGTGCTCATTGAGAAGAACACTACTAGTGCTTAAAACTGTCCAGTGTAAAATATTTCCATTCAAATAACAGCAACACCACCAGCAAATCTATCTTGAGTTGGAATAAACATTGTTATTGAAAGAAATACACCAATAATTTAAGGATAGCATAAAGGTAATTTGTAGTCCTCCTTCCAGTACTCTGGGCTCAACATTAAGAAAAGCCAAATCCTTGTTAGAGTATGGAAATGTACAATTACACCACTCAGACAATCTAATTCACACTCTTATGACATGATGGTGTAAGCAAGGAATGAAAATTTCTGTTAGAGTCAATCTAAGTAAGATGACAAATTTTAAAGGTTCTTAATAGTTATGTAGTTATTGCACCAAACCATTTGTTTAAAGGACTTGAATTTTTTTTATTTCAACTAAGTCAGAAAGGTACATCAGTATTTTGCACATCAGAAAAAACTAACATCAGTGAAATCCATTTCTTTAGAAGAGATGCACTATTGCTTTCTGTTTTTTGGCAAACTCCAGTTCTGCTGTGAGAGGGGCAGGATATATGTAACAGCTCGTCTGATGATTCTGGCTAACAGACAAGCCAAACAGGGCAATGTGATCCCTTCTGTGATCAAAGGATTTCAGCCTGCACAGCTAAGCTCTTAGAAAAATACCTTACACATTTTAGGGAACTCTGTATGAGTGGTTTTATTGTATGGAGATGATGCATAATGCTGTTAATACTGCTACTACTAGTAGTACTGCTAGTAGTAGTTCTTGCTAATGCAGGGAATGTAAGATCAGCTAAAAAGATGGGGGGGGAAAAAAAACAAACATTCCAAGTGGTTAAACCTGGAAAAATTAGATAGTTTTAGAAAAAATATTTGAACTGGACTTTCAATGAGAGACGTGGTAAGGTCCAAAGTGGATGGTGGGCTTGCATTCCCCCATGCTAACAGGGTAGAACAATCAGATTACCACAGAAGTGCTCCCAGCACGGAGGGGAATTAAAGTGTTGCTTTAGTTAACCTTTGCTCAGAAAAGTATGAAGCTTGTTGCATGTACCAGTGCAAGCTGTAGTCTTGTGGCGGCAGCCAGTGTAAACGACTACACTTGACACTTGCTACCTGCAGCTAGGAAAGTCTCTAAAGGAACCCAAATAACCTACTAGTTGAAAGAGGACCTCTGTGTACTCCACCTGTTAATGACAATGTCCCAGCCAAGGGACAGTAACAGTTGCCTGTGCTTGATTCATGGTCTACTCTCTCTTTCAGAAGTAATATTGAATAAGCAGTAGACATCCCTTTCTGAGAAAGCCCAGATGCACACACAGACACGCCTATGTGCACTCACCTTGGTTCCCGTATAGAAGTCATCTTTTGACCTGCTACCCATAAAAGGGAGCTGCATGTGTGTGTGAGTGTCAATGCCTCCAGGGATCACCAGCTTGTTGGTCGCATCTAGCACAGTGAGTCCAGTAGGTGGCTCAGGGTTTAGGTTCAGTCCCACTTGCTGCACCACTCCATCTTCCACGTACACATCAGCCACCACAGAGAGGTCATCATTCACGACTTTTCCCCCCTTGATCAAAAGTCTCTGCCGAGCCAGGGCTTGGTGTGGCATGGGAGCCTACAAGGTGGGAATGAAGCCTCAGCTGAAAAAGTTGCTCTTGCCTGAGAGTACTTCACTGCCCGCCCTCCTCTCAGAGCAGCAGTTATCTCCCAAGGGCCCTAAACACACACCACGCAGTGCTCTTTAAACAGACATCAGGGGAATGCCCCCCCCCCCCCCCCCCCCCCCTTGGCAGCTCCACCTACTACCCCCAGCAGTGCACCAATGCCCAGCACCCAGCGAGCCGGCACGCAGGATGGTGGCAGAGCCTTGGCTTCAGGCCCTTTCTGCTCTGGACTCTGCCTGGACAAAGTGTCACCAGGCTTTCAGGAGGGTCCGGCTGGGTTCTTGTGGCACCACTCCAGCCTGCCCTGTGTGCCCTGGGGTTTGAAACATGCTGGGCTGCTTTGAAAATGTGGCCATTCATCAGCTTGTGATGCCCAAAGGTGACCCAAGCTCTTTGCAACAGGGTTTGAGGAAACCAAGTGTGACTTGAGCTCTCCACAGAAGTGGTCAGGGAGCCCAGGGGTGATGTGGGGTCCCTGCAGCAGGGACAGCGCAGGGCTGTGGTAGTCCAAGCATCGTACCCACCTCAGTTTAGCCCTTGCAGGCTCTGCTGCCACGGGACTGAGGGGACTGAGTCACCACACTGGAGGACACCAGCCATCAGGAACTGCTCCTGAGCTGTTTCTCTGAAGACGATTTGGGACACGCAACCCTCAGGACTTAAACACAGCTCCCTCTCCTGACTTCCAACACCACTACCTGGACAATACACTGGCTGAGGGGGGATTTCTGGAGGCAGCCCAGGCCTCTCCTCAGGCCAGCAGGAGGCTGGAGCACCAGGGCCATGCGGTCGCTGTCAAAGGACCAGGTGAAAATCACCCTCCAGCAGCTACTGCATCGCACCATCCACACCGCCGCTTCTGCCCGGCCTGCTCCAGCCGGCACTGCCTGCTGCCCCCACACCACGGCCTACACCACCACCCCCGCCGCCCCCGCTCAGCCTGCTCCGGTTGGCACTGCGCCACCCACACAGGCCCCAATCGCCTCCCACCGGCTGTGCCCGACCCCTCACGCCTCCCCCACCCCAGAGGCACCCCTTCGAGGGACAGGACAAAGGGAACGCTGGGGTCCTGCAGTGGGTTTCATACAGGGCTGGCGTGACCCCGGCTGGGAGAGGCAGTTCGTGCGTTTTGAATATAGACCTGGAAAAAGAGGTGGGGAAGTAAAATGAAGGTGGCTAGAAAATGAGCTAAAAGCTTGCAGCACAAGGAGGAGAAAGACTGCTGGGTAGAGGAATGAAGCTGGGTTAATTAATATTGATAACATACAGCTGTGGGCTGGCTTCAGTGGCGGTGGGCTGGCTGATGTAGATAAGCTGCAGCTGTGGCTGGTTCTGTTAAGTGGTTAAATAGCAATAAGGGGGGCAGCTGCTAATGAGGAGGGACCTGGAAGAAGTAAAGGGGAGAGCGAGTGAGCTAGCCCGCCCTCCCTCCCTCCCTCCCTCCCTCCCTCCCTCCCTCCCTCCCTCCCTGGTTGAAGAAGGACAAGGCAGCAGAGGGACTGGCCTGAAGAGTATGAAGAGGCAGCACAAACAGATGGACTGTTGAGGCCTTGTGGGGGGTTGGTGGCTGTGCTGGGGCAAGGTGTGCTAACTACTTATTGAAGTTAACCTGGTGTGGGATGGTAAAAGATGTTGTTGCAGCTGACTAGTTTTGAGAGTGCTGTGGTGCTGCTGTACACCATCCCAGAGGCACCTGCTCCTGTGGACTTTTCCCATTTCTTTCCTCCAGTAAGCTGGGGTTTGTGTACTCAGAAGTGGTATGGCTCAGGCCTGTCCCTGAATCTGCTGAGCACCAGCATCTTCATCCCCTCAACCTCTTCCAGTTTTTAGTTCAATGGCTTCAGGAGACAGAATGCTGAGGGCTGAGAGAGGGTGCACACAAATGCTACTGAAATGGCACTTGGACAAATGACACTAGATTTGGAAAATGGTTGCCTTCCCATCAACATGTCAGCTTTTTTCCTTCTCTCCCAGGGGGTAGGAGAGCAGTACCAGATGTTTGCCTTTGTATCAGCTTCCCCCCAAAATGTCTTGTCTTCTGACTCACTTTTGTGCAGTGGGACAGAGACCCACTGGGATTCATTGCACCACACAGCAACAGAAAAGGTCAAAACCTGCTTGGAAAAGCAGAGCAGAGAATGAGAACAATGAAGTGAAATGCCAGAAGGCTCCCGGCACAGCTGTGTGATGCTGAATGGGCAAGAAAGGGCAACCTGCACCTACCATGTCTGCAGCATTTAAAGCCGGTAAAAAGACAAGGGTCAAGGTACTGTGATGGGAATTCAGGCAGAAACTCTGGCTCACTAACTACAGTGGTACTGATGAGCCAGGAACAAGAGTTTCAGCAACATGATTATTGAGATGAAAAGCTAGGGAATAAAGATGCAGGAGGGAAGTTGAACTATGGTGCTCGAAGACAGCAATTGGGAACATTAGAGAGTGAGGATGGAAGTGGTCCACGCAGGCACTGAAATGGGGTAACGGGGCTGTACTTTGAATCTCTGCTGCTGCTGGGGCAGTAAACCCATTTTTCCGCCATCCTGAATAGCTGGACTGCTGGGGTGGTGAATGTGTCTCAGATGCAAAAGTTTCACTTTGTATAGTGAAAATGACCTTAACTGCTAAGTAAGGAGAGGGGATGGCAATGCCCCAATAGGTATGTAATGATTTCACGTGGAAAAGCATCAACAAATTATTCAGTATTTATCGGCAAAGGGGCTACACCTTGAATCTCCCAACTCAGCGCCAAAACTGCCAACCTAAAATAGTCACTTTCTTACTATTTCTCCCTAGCCAATGAATATTTACTTATTTCTATGAAATTAGTTTCTACGCGACAGACCTAGATAATCACCTTTGAGTGTGCTCTTGGGCTAGTGGCAGTGGTAGACTGCTCCTGCTGAAACCCTTCCTCCAGACTAGGCAGAGGGAGATTTGAAGGCAGGCCTGCCCCATCACAGCAGGCTATGGTAGGAATGAGGGTATTCAGTTCCCTTTTCTGTGTGTTAGACAGGAAAGAGTTGTCATGGTTTTGATGCCTAAATGCATAAAGAATACCATGGCTCAAAATTCTATTTACCTCTGTTTCTGAATGGCATCAGGCTTGAGCTCCATTTCACGTCCTCTAATTTCCTCCTGGACAATTTACTTTGTGGATCCTACTTTTAAGTGACTAAACCTTCCTACTCGTAGCTTCATGCCCAGCTCGGAGCTGCAGGTCCCACAAACTGGCAAGGTAATTTGGTGTCAGGTCTTATAATGATGTGCCTAGGAAGACTTAATTTATCCCACAGGTGGTTTAGAACATATTAAATAGGTTGTTGGTAGATAATGACATTCTGCCTAAGAAGTCCTCTTATTTAGTCCATTTGGACCAGCAAGATAATCCCACATCAGCTGCATTTATGTATATTTGGTAAATATTTGGTATTTCAGAGCTCAGCTGTCCCTGGAATGAATGGCCTGAAATACCACCCGTGGGACAGAAATAATCCTTATAATATCATGAGAAGACAAGTGGCTCCATATTCTTAGTGATCACTAAATATATGTTGCTTCTGCAGCAAGGCTTCTGTCTCCTAATTGGTTTTGTAACAGTCACTCACCCACAAAATACTTCACTCTTTTTATCCTTCTGTTTGCATAGTTTAAACCAAATCTTTGCTCTGTAATCAGTGGCTGACTCTGCACTGTTGTACTGGTTTGGGCTGGAAGAAAGTTAGCTTTCTTCACAGCAGCGTGTATGGGCTGTTTTGGATTTGTGCTGGGAACAGCGCTGATAACACAGGGATGGTTTCGTTGCTGCTGAGCAGGACTTACCCAGAGCCAAGGGCTTTTCTGCTCCTCACCCCACCCCACCAGCGAGTGGGCTGGGGGCACAAGGAGCTGGGAGGGGACACAGCCGGGACAGCTGACCCCAACTGACCAAAGGGATATCCTATACCATACACGTCATGCTCTGCACATAGAGCTGGGGGAATAGAAAGGACGGGGGAAATGTTTGGAGCGATGGCATTTGTCTTCCCAAGTAATGGTTACGCGTGGTGGATCCCTGCTTTCCTAGAGATGGCTACCTATGGGATGTATGTTCACTTGCCTGCCAATGGGAAGTGGTGAATGAATTCCTTGCTTTTTTTTTGCTTGCATGTGCAGCTTTTTCTTTACCTGTTAAACTGTTGTTACCTCAAACCCATGAGTTTTCTCACTTTTACTGTTCCAGTTCTCTCCCCCACCCCACCAGGGGGGAATGAGCGAGTGGCTGTCTGGGGCTTAGCTGGCACTGTGCACACACATCAACTGTGCAGAGAAGTTTCTCTTCTGTTAAAAAGCATCATCCTAAAATAGTACACAGTAGTCCAATGATTTGAGAGCCATTGCAGAAAGTCATCAATTGTGACCCTGAACTTGAATCTTACGCTAATGCTTCTGTGGTCTGCAGCAAAGCGAATAATCCTAGAAATCTAAACTTTGGAATGTCTTGTTTAGCGTATTTATCACAGAAGAATGACCAAAGACTTTCCTCAGTAACCTAATGATTAACTCAACTGCTTGAATTTTAAGGTGAAGAACCCTGAAGAAAACCCAATTCACATGTATTATTTACCAAAGGAAAATAATTCAGCAAGTTAAGCAATAGGTTTGCAAGAAACGGATGACTGAAGTTTGGAACAATCACAAGACCTTGAGGATGTCTTCTATAAGTCTTTATAATGAAGACACAATCAGTTTCAAGTCTTCTGAGACACACATATTCACCCACCTCCCCCTGGAACCTTCAACTGCTACCTCCCAGCATAAAACATTGTTAATTTCTATCATCTGCTGTAATTATCCCATTTTACTCTTATCCTCCCCCTTTGCTTCCATTTTCACAGCCTTCCTACCATATCCTATTTCTGAAAAGCCCTTCTGTCATTACTCAGCCTTCAGCTCTTTCTTAACCCAAAGATTCTTACATGTATCAAGCTTCAAATAAAAGTTGGTGAAGCAGAGATGTATCTCAAAATGTAGGAGATGCAGACAAATAGATTTTTGGACAAACAATAAAGACGTTTTGTGAAGGAAACTAGAGACTGACAATGAGCAGTGGGGAGAAAGCTCAGCTAATGAAGATGCATTATTAATTGTATTTTCCATTTTTGACAACTTTCCTCTAAGGAATAAAGACGGATCATGAACCAGATTTTCAATGCAAGAAAATTAACAGAAAGGATACTGCTTTTACTAATACTGGATAAAGCACTTGGTTTTGGAGAATCAGTGTAAAGATATGTCCGTTTGAGATGAACTCTGGATTCGCAGAAGGGAACAAATGGCTATCTTTTCCCATATTCAGAAAGTCATAAGGGCTTTGAATACTCAGTAGGCATTTCTCTGCAATTCCTATAAAGAATCCATAACGCCCATTTAGCTGGGATTTAATTTCACACCCCTCTTTTCTGCAGTGGGAATTTAATGCTTATTCAATAAAATCAGATGGTCTACATGTACCTGCATCTAGAAAGTCTTCATAATTGTGAGGTCAGGTGTCCCTCATCAAAATTTCACTAGTACTCTGAACAACCTGGTGCCGACTTCATTCATGACATGGATTTTCAAACACAAACAAGCGGTGATGTTTTAAAATCTCATCTCTAAAGGCTTCTTCAGTTGTCAATGCTTTTCAAAACTAGCAAGTACACCCTATTGGTTTCCCAAAAGAAAACGGGTAAAAAAAAAAGATCATGACAGTAGTTGAATGCTGTAGTTCCACATCATCTGTACAATAATAATCATCTCTCCTTAGCATAAGTACTAAGCCACATCTATGCTCCCAGTGCCAGTCTTTTCCCAAATATATTGAAAGTGATGCTGCAGCCCATTAGCACCCAGCCTCCGGTCCCACATCTGTGACACAAAGGCAGGCAGTCAAAGCTCTTGCGTATGCTGAAGACAATGCTACTTTTTAGAACAACAATGGGTACTGACTGTTCTCTCTCATTTCCATAAGACCAAGTGCCTTTTGCTGCTTGAACTTGCTCAACACAAATGATGTATCGCAGACAGTACAACCAAGGAAAAGAAAGACCAGGAACCCAGCAGAGGAGCATAAGTAACCCCAATACCCTCTTTTCACTCTTCATTTACTGTGGTGGCTTAATAAGGCTGCAATAAAATGGCCACCTTCTAAAAAAACTGTGAGAACGCAAAGGCAGTTCAGCTCAGGCACTGAAGTTCTAGGTCTCAGGATGTTCTGGGATGGGGTGGGGGGAAGACTCATCAGATCTGCCAGGTGTTTCCTGGTGGATAAGCCCAGCCACAGAAAGCCAGTTCCTAGGTGGGGTTTTCCCAGACTCTAACAAACATAACCACAAAAGCACAGATTAGTTCCTTTTGGAAACTGTTATTTTTACTAATGCATTATCTAGATAGAAAAACACCACAAAATACTGTTTATATTGTTTTGGCCAACTGTCAAACTCAACATCTCTCTCTTGAAGGAATGTGAAGTCAGAACTATAAATGCTGCCCAACATGTCAGGCAGGAGAAAGCAAAACTAAACACCTCTGTTCCTTGCCATAGCACTGCAGAAATAAAATGTCTGTTTATGGCTTTCCCCACTACCCTATATCTATCTGCCTCTATTTCTCACCCGGTGCACCAGAAGCACTTCCTCTAATTGTGGCTGTCAAAGGTCCTTCTTAACTGACTGTAGGAAAAATGACAGGTTTAGAACAGTAAATTTTACCAATTGTTCTTGCTCAATTTTCTACACCTGGAGAAGCAGCTAAAAATCACTTGTGTTTCTGTTGGCATACATTTAGATGCACAATTACTCGGTTGCAAAGGTATAAATGTGATTCTGCTAATTATTCTCCCTTACCTCTGTAACAAGTCAACTATGCTGTGACAAAAATCTGAGATTTCTGCTCTAGACTCAGATACCTGCCCCTGTTAGTATCTACAATGTACCCTTATTTCAGGGATCTTTTCCTTATGTTTGTCCTTTATGTTTTGCATAAGAAACCAGTACTATTTGTTCGGAAGTATACCCTGAACCAGAACCCCTTCTTTTGTACATTCCTGATGTGACATGCCCTACCCATTGAGTTACTTTTCTGAGGTCTCCTATGCTTGCTTAGCTCAAAAAAAAAAAACCACCAAAAAAAAACCAACCAAACCTCCCCCCAAAAAAACTTTTAATTTAATAGATTATAATTATATCCCTTTAGAGTTTCTAGTCCATTTTATTACAACTCTCTCATCATTCAGTTTCAAAGTAGTGATGCATCTTTTCATCTTCATTTTTTCACCTCATGTTCCATCCCTCTCTTGCCTGCACAAGCAGCACACAGGGGGACTGTAATGTGGAATAATCTTTCAAAGTGAATGCAAGCGAGGCGTTTCAGATTGGATCTTTGGTACTTTAATATGATGCATCTTGCTCACAAGGAGGAACTAATGCTGAAAGTTAAACTCTTTGCTAGATTTTTGGGGAGTGTGTGTGTGTTTATTACAAACATTAATTTGTGCCTAAATATTCACAAAGATTAGCTACATTTTATTAACGTTGGCTTTCCCCAAATGCCTTTTCTCAAAGTGTGACTAGGAATCACTAACCTAGACTGCTTATAGGGCTACTTCTCTCATTTCCTCCATCAGTGATGGAGGAAATCTTGTCTATGCAAATTATTAGATAATACTTCAATTTAGTGAATACTACACTCTCTTGCCCCAGATTACTATTCACCAGACAGACCATAGTGTGGTATTGGATGTGAATGAAAGCATCAAATAGACAAATACATGGACAGGAAAGGAGTGATGTGCTATGAAACTTCTCTAGATCAAGTCCAGTAGTTATGGACTGTAGTTTACTTTGATGAGGGAAAGGTAATTACAGTAGTCAAATTTCTAAAGTGGGTAGAAGGGAAATTGTTTTAACCATCCATCTGCTTACCTCTCCATACTTTCAGTGGCTTGTCAAAGCGACAAGACAAGCTTCTCCCTTGTCCTTTCAGAACATACCCAATTTTGGGCAACTGAATTGTAGCTGATGTCCTGAAGGAGTTCATTTAGCAACTGCTTATTGTCAGAAACCCTCAGGTGAGAAAGAAGATACAGCCAAACACACACACACACACACACCCCCCACCACCCCCAAACTAACACCATACACCCCACAAAAATCCTCATCACAACTACAGGAAGATTAACACTGCTGACTTAAAATGCTTTATGGGAGATGGTGCAGTACTTCCTAAGGACAACTGCAGCAGTCAAATAGCTGCAGGAGAACAAAACAGGCCAGTAAACATTCACTTTTCAGAAAGGAAGAAAAAATTCGTCTCAACAGGAAAAGCTGTAATTTAATTTGATCTGCAGCAACTATTTAATGTAAAGAGACTGAAGAAGTATTTGCATCCCAAACTTGACCTGTGATTCCCCTAGACTGAAACCAAGCTTGCCACAAGTTCTTGCTTTGGCATCTCAATAGGAAGTGGAACTCAATAATACTGTAACTAATTCCAGCATCCTCTCCAGGAACCTGTTTTGAAAGAAGAGTTATCAGCAATAGTTGCTGAACTTGTACTGAAAATGGACTTGACTTTGGAAACAAAACAAGCCCTTGCAGCATTGGAAGCTCAGTCAGCACCCTTAATGTTTCAGTGCAAATCAAATGACAAGGAAAGTGTGATATGTGAAAATGAACAACGACAGACTCTTTCCTTGCTTAGAAAGCTTTGCATAAGGAGAAAACTCACCTCACAATAACCTACATTCTTCAAAGCTTTCAGATGAAAGTGATGTATTACAGAAAATAATTCCACAGCGAATCATTCAGACTTTTGTTCAAAATGCCCCCCGCACTGTTAGTATAGCTAAATCAAGAATCATTTAAACAAAGTACTCATTCAAGCACTCCAGAATAAAGTGTAGAATTAATGGAAGTCTCAGTAAAAACAAACAAAACAGACCACCACCCACTAATACATTAATCAAAAGAAAAATTGATCACACTTTGAAATCACTAAGAAAAAAAAATCACTGCAACAAATTAGCCTCATACAAATATGAATTTTATTTACAGTTTTCCAAATTCTCAATCAAATCCAACTTCTCAGTTAAATGTGTAGTATTTCTCCTTTAAAACAAATTAAACATTGTGTTCTTTTTACATCTGCAATATGGAGTCCATAGGTACATGCTAGTTGGGGCATCTGATGGAACAAATTGAGATCACTGTGTGTGTTCAACACCAAAAGCCTTCTGTGAAGACTCTTTCTTCAAAAATGTTATCTGCCTCAGGGACAAACATTTCCATAACTACTTTCTAATGAGTTAGGAAGGTTTAAAAACCCAGTATTTTATACCAGGACATACTGTTCACATATATTTCAGGGTGTATTATCATGTTCATACTGCAAAGTTGCCTGCTCTATAAGCAATGCCACTGAAATCAGACTAAAGATTACCCACAGATTTAGATATTATTCAATGTGAATAAAAATGGCCATTGATGACTTTTACTTGAGTATATGCAATTATGGGCCAATATGTACCTGATCTGGTACCAGTGTGATGTGACCTGTTCTGAAACTTGAAACCACATGGGTCATTATAATAAAATCTTTCACAACTGTATTGCACATAAGGTTCCTCAAAAGCACAAATCTACATAACTGTGTCCTGAACTCAGAATTTACCTGCTAAATTTCATGAATAAAATCAATCAGATGGTAAAATTGTTTATTTTTCTCATCCCAGTGTCTGTGAATGAAGAGAAGAGGGAGAAGATATATACTTTGGAATCCATTCAATTATTTGTTTCTTCTGCATGTGACTTGTACTTCGGAGATGAGGATTTTAAAAAAATAAAATAAAAAGCCAGACAGACCTTAGATTTATCTTTAAAAAGTACCTCAAAATCATAACAAAAATTCAATTTAATTTTGATACATATTAAAACATTTTAGTCAGTTCTGCCCGACAGCATAACACGACAGAAATGCACAAGACTTTAAACATGCTTTAAAATGACATTCAACAAAGTATTTAAAATTTAATAAATAGCATACAATCACACACAAATACATTTCATACTGGATCTTTAAGCCTACTAAAAACAGACTGGCAAAGAATAAATAAAACAGTAGTTGACATTTTTGTTTTAAAAGGTGTAGATTCTTGTTGTCACGCAAGTAGCCACATATTAACCTGCTTATCACAAAATTGGAAGTTATGAGCTTTTTCTCCCACTGACCTGTTTTGCTCCAACATGTAATATCATAAGAAAATACACTCAAAGGGATTTTTTTTTAAACAACCAGTCTGCAACCAAGTAAACCAGTTTTTAAATACAACGAATAAATAGGGAAATCGTAAAGCAAATTCAATTGCAACAAAAATGCAACACCCCAAGAAAAGAGCCATGGAAATATATAGCCATTGCAATATTAGACAATAATAGTACTTAAAGTGATAGTGCTTGTGCACTAAGCTCATTAGAGACCTTATTATGATTTAGTGCAAATCCCTTGAGTCCAAACAAGCTTTATACCCTACAGTATTAGGGAAAGATCTATTACCAGTTGGAACTTACTCTGTAGTGTATTTGTACATATTGGATATTTAAAGAACCAACACATATTGTAATATCTTCGGCCCTTTTTTACTTCAAATCGAAAAGACTAACAACTGGGGATTTTAAATACTATTTGGCTGTACCATATTAGACTGCAGTTTAGGAAAGTCAGTGCTATAAAAGCTTTTGCCATCAGTTTATCTATTATATTTAAATTTCACAAATCATTACATTTTGTACTTCTGAAAGAAAAAGAATGCTCCTGGAGAAAGTTTCTCCTCCCTTTAAATAAGTTCACATTATGATGAAATTCAAGAATATTTAGACAAAATGTTGTATAAACTCAAAGAAAAGTACATATTTTACATTAACAATCCTTACCAGTATTTAGTATATTAAGTTATAAGTATGCTGGCAATAATACAACAGAGTCAATTCCTAAAGTAAAATAATTCTGTACAAATTCACCTGTTAATATGGGGTTAAACAGGCAGCCAAGTAAGTCTTGAGCAGCCCTGTTTCTGGTTTGAACTACAGTACCAGGATAAACTAAATTTGAAACTAACTGGGAAAACTTCTGTTTAAAGAGTATTCGGATTATACTGGATACACACACGCTGTGCTTTCAAAGCCATTAAAATGTTTCCTCTAATAGTTCCATAACATCATCCAGTATAAGAAGTTTAATCAACCACACAGGCTAAAATAGTTTTAACATAATGTTGTCCTGGATTTTTTTAAAACTAAAAACTAGTTTTAACTGTGAAGTACAAAACAATGACAGATATTGCTCCAACTTGTACACAATCTTTCCTAAACAATCCGTACCTAGCAGAGTAATAGTGCCTCATCGTCACTAGTTTCATTTTTCACTGTTGCTTCTAAGCAAGTGTCAGGTATCTGGGCAGTGTGTACGATGCCACAGCTCTCACAGGGGCCATCTCGACTGCATGACCTTACACCGTGATGTGTTGCACTGTAAGGCTGTCTAAGCCCTGGTCCTTGATCTGAGCTGAGATCAAGTAGAGGTCTTGAACAGTCATTCACGTCAAAGTCTGATGCTACATCAGAGACTGGAATTAACATTTCAACATCATCATCCTCTTCTCTTCCACTTACCCCATTATCAAGCTGTCTCAAAGGACTTTGGTTCTGATTCACTGAGCTTGATCTCCCTAAAGTAAAGCGTACCCAGCGTAAGCCTTGAGTCATACGACTGAGCGCACTAGTGAGCTGGTGACGTGCGGGACTTGTGCTTGGGGGCTCTACACTTGTCACTTCTCTTCCACTATCCGTGTTACCGCTACTGCTGCTCTGAGCAGAGGAACTCCCACACGCTCCGACTGTTGCTTCTATTGCTGTTGCAGGAGGGACTTTCTGAGGCAAGGTGGCAGCAACACCACCAACTGCTCCTGCTGTGTCTCTTCTTTCATTTTCTGTGTCTGTATCATCAGATTCAACTGAAAACAGACTTCTGTGAGTATTATTTCTTTCAGCTTCTCTACTAGTACTTTGGCTGGCAACATCGTCTCCATCCGCTGAGACCAATGCCAATGATCCAGAATGCCGTGACCTTGCAAAATTAAAAATTCGATTCCAAATGTTACTTGATCTGCCAGCAATAGGAAGTCTGATTGAGGTAAATCCGAGCTGAGATCGCACTGCCAGCCTCAGGTTTTCCAGAACTGAAGCCTAAATGAGAAGACAAGCAACAATCAAGTGTTGACAGTATGTTGGCACTATTCTAACAAAGGAACAACTACTGTGGAAAACAGCATATAACCACAGGTTATATGTAGAGTCTTAAATAACTAAAAAATGTTGCATCTTTAATATTAAGGATCTGGTGTATGTAGCAATAGGCTATTTCAAAAACCAACCAGGCATGAAAAAGTCTAGATTTTCTCCAGGAAAAAATAATGAACAGGGAAATTACGTGGAAATACATATGAAAGAAAAAGGGGAATGAAAGAGCAATGAAGTATGTAAGGTACATTTCTGCCCAAATTTAAATAAAGGCAAAGTGCAAACCAAGCACTATAACCTGGATATGGAATACTAATTACAAAAAAGTACATACACAGATTCAGTGCAGACCCAGCACAGCAGGTATGCAAGGCAAGATCTGCTACACACAATCTTGCGAAGAAGATGAAGTACTGTGGATTTTAGAGCACAGTACATAGAAACATGCCACAAGAACTTTAGGATTTTAAAACAAAATCTTCCAGAAAGATTGTTATTAACAGAGGTGACCTTTCCTTATCCACTACCATGGGGCTGCCAAGGATAGAGACTAAATTAAATATCCTCTCTAGCAGAGGCTTGTAGTTTGATTTTCTTTCCCATTCTGGCATAATCAGTTAATTTCAGTTTCAAAATGCTTTAATGCTTGTTTAATTAAAATTATCTTTTGTGTTCTAAACCATACACTCCCCAAATTCGGTATACATTTTCTAGTCACTCAGCTATAGAACAATGCATGCCTGAATTCTTCCACTTAAAACTTTGTAACTTAAATTGTAAGGTAACACAAGCATATTAACACCTTTGACTCGGGGGTCCCTTACTCAAGCTTACATAAAAAAACAGCGCCTCAGCTAAGTAGCTCAGTTCTCACATACTAGGGTAGAAGATCTGTTGTTATGCCCATGATTCTGAAAATACTCACTGATATCTTTAATTACTGGATCAAGTCCATATTTCCATCTTTTAATGAAGATTATGGCGAAAATATAGAATATCCATCAGAATAGCCTTTCCCCCCCCCAAATAAACACTTAACATGTATGCATATATTTCACTTTGTTTATGAACACTGAACTTCAGTGTCCTCATGCTGTCACCTTCAGTTCCCTTCCACAATCCTCTAAATGCCACAAGGCATACACAGCACAGTATCCAAACAATACTTCACGCACAACCTGTTCCAATAGTTCATAGAATTATATTTGAGTTCAGTAGCCTTACTTTCAAAAGCTACTGGAGAGACTACTATCCATCCTTGAAAATCCATCTCTGACGGCATGTATCAGTTTTAGGCGGAAAGCATTACATACAGATCAGAACAACCAAGATTCCTCTAGCTTGACACTACCGACTTCTAGGAAATCTCAACTAGGTATCTTCAGTCCTACACAGATTTGCAATCTTAAGATTTATATATTGCTGAAAACAAAGATAGTTGAACGCAACCTGACTTGACTCCCTTGCCCCAACACTTAACCATATTAAAAATTGAATTTGAGCTTTATAATTTATAGAATTCAATTTACATTTCAAGCTTTTAATCTTCAACTGATGTTCTTTCCTCCGCAAAACACTTATTTTAAACAATGCAACTTCATTGATTAAGTAACAGTAAAAAAAAACATTATCATGGAGGTGTCCATGTTGTAGAATGACTTTTTCATTATTTTTGAATGTGACAGCCTGCTCCCCACTATTCTGTATTTTATGGTAGTTAATATCGCAGTATAGCTTCTCTTTCCCAAATTTCAAAGTGGTATCTTACAATCTTGACTTATACAACAACATCAATACAGACCACAAAACTACATCTACCAATCTATTACTTTTCACGCAAGAGGGATTCTATAGTGTGCATTACTGGCATTCAATAAGAAAAAAACATGCAAAGAAAACTCTGTGGTGCTACCACCGCGTGATTTTGCCCTATGGCTAATCCTTAATATTAGCATTGGCCTGAAAGGGAGGAAAGGAAATGCTACAGAAGAAGAAAAATGCAGATAAAAGTTAAAATATCTTTATTTCAGTCTCCTTAAAATTTAAGTGGTTTGGCTGCTATTTTGGAATCTTACCTGATTTGGTGAACAAACGGGAAAATCTTCAACTGGTGGAATTAAACCCTGGGCAATTAACTGTCCATAGGATGGAGGAGCTTCTCTTCTCAACAGTTCAGCCTCAACCCTTGACAAATGAGTTTCAAATGATCTTTCAAAAGGAAAAAGAAATTTCATAATATAGAAGATGTATGTAAATATATTTCAAGAGTAAAACTACATCAAACTATTAAAATCTGAAATAGTAAGTTTCAGCAGTTAAATTGTTATTGATTTAATTGACAAAGAATATACAGTAAGTCCTTGCAGTTGTTCCTATGGGTCTGTCCAACTCAGAGAACAAGAAAATCAACCCAACAATAAATTCCTTTAAAAAAAGGGGCTAAATAGAAAAGGCACCACAAGAGATGCTTATATTATTTTATAAAAATTGAAGAATATGTAATCCTTGTATGAGACAGTCTACAATAGAAGAAACATACTGTTAAATACAGAATTGAGAGATTTAATTGCAGAAATGCAGATTTTCCACACTTCCTTTTTGGTAACAAAACCAAAAGCCTAATAGTTAAGTGATCAGAATATACTTCTGTCCCCTTTCCTTCACTGAGAGGGTGGCTGATCACTGGAACTGGCTCTGTAGGGCAGCGGTCACAGCACGAAGACCGTTAGTCTTCAAGGAGCATCTGGGCAACGCTCTTAGCTATATGGTTTAGTTTTTGTTAGTCCTGGGTTAGAGGTTAGTTAGAGGATCTGGGCATTGGACTTTATGATCCTTATGGGTCCCTTCCAACCCGAGATACTCTATGACTTTGGTTAACTACACTCTTTTTACTGTCAAAGAACACAGAAAAACGCCTTTATAAATCACATGCAACAATAACTGTGTGTCAATAAAAATGTTTCAAATACAACAATAAAAGATATGAAAATATTAAAAAAATTAGGTTCTTGAGACCATCTGCTCTACCTACCTTCGCTCAAACATCCTGAGTGAGTACAATTTACAAGTACATCCCAGTGCAATGACAAGCAGCAATCCGCAAATAAGACTCCCAATGACAGCGGCAGTTATTACTCTAGTGGGCACAATGACCGGGCAATTCTCTTCATCACTGCCATCACCACAGTCATCTTGAGAATCACAAACCCAGCTCTCAAACACACAGCGGTTATTTTTACAATGAAAATTTCCTGGCTGACAGAAGAAACAGTTTTTTTCATCTGAACCATTCGGGCAATGATTCTGGTAGTTACAGCGATCTGAACGAGGGTAGCAAACACCGTTTCGAGAGCAGGGAAACTCATCTCTTTGGCACATGGTGCAGTTGGTTTCATCCCTTCCATTTGGACAGTGCCAGTAGCCATCACAGCGTTGCTGTTCTGTGTAGCAACCCCAATTTCCACCGCATGGGATTTCCCAGGGCAAACAGAAGCCATCTACTTGATAGGTGGCATTGAATCCTCTTGCAGCATTCACTTTGTCAGCACAAAAATGCACTCTTACCTGTCCTGAGGATGAAACAACTGTGAGGGGAGCATGAGAGTCAAATGCTGTTAGCACACGCAACAGCCTCCGTGGATTCTCCTCTAATCCATCATATATTTTGACATAGTCTCCATAACCTGTACCATCAAGTTTAAAATCAGTGAATCGCAAAATTACTTTGCGATGGTCACCAGTGTCTATCAGCCAGGTGCAATTGCTTCCAGGTGGATAGAAGTCAGGATAGTTGGGAGAACTGAAAGTACCATAAAAGTATTTTAACCACTGCCCACATGTTGGCACATCACAGTCTATTTCATCTCCTAGGTCAAGACAATCGATGTTACCATCACATTTTAAAGATTCTGGAAGGCAAGTGTAAAGCTTGGTGAAGCGAGAAAGACACTGGAACTGATTGTAAGCACAAGGTTGAAAGGATGAAGCTGTTGGAGGACTAGCCTTGGCACAGATTTCTTCATCCGAGTTGTCTCCGCATTCATCCATATTATTACATTTCCAACTTTCTGGAATGCACTTCCCATTAGCACAATGAAACTGGTCACAATCACAATTTGGTTCATCAGATTTCCCTGAAAGGAAGAAAGAGTAATTAAAAATATATTTTCTTTTTAGAATTCATATAATTATGGTTTGTGTCACTTTCTGCACCAGGTAGTTCAGAATGGGAAAACAACTATTTAAAGTCTGTGTAAATCACCACAACTTTCATTAAGTTGCAAGACAACACATTTTTTTCAAGTTAAAATTCTGTCAGCACATCAGCATGAGCCTCATCCTTAGCTTCTATCAGTCAAATAACTTTAGCCAAGCAAGAAAACAACGTTCATTTATATAGTGACTGCAAAATCTGGCTTCTAAGGTGCTAAAAGTCAATCAGAAAAATGTTTGTCTTTCTATCACTCAAAATACAGAAATATTTTGTCCTGCACTACCAGTTACCTCCTCAAATTCTTGTAAAAGCAGTCAAAACTCTCTCCTGTTTTCATAGGTTCCTACTTTGTACCAGAGGATCTATGGCAAAAGAGAAGCTGACAGCTCAAGATTATCTATTACTACCAAAAGGAAACCTCTGTTCTCACCTCTTCCCACCGTTTGCTCCTGCGCCTCCTCCAGCAATTAAGGAGTGCAGCAAACTCAGAAACACATGCTTGCTTGAACACAAAATTATACGTTAAAAGTTAAGGATCCAAGTAGTGGTCCAGAAAATATGGAAATCTGGGATTTTTGGTCTGTTTGGGGTATTTTTTGCGTTTGTTTTTTTGTTGTTGTTGGTATTTGGGGTTTTTTTGTTTAGTTTGTTTTTTGTTGGGTTTTTTTTAATAGTCTGGAAAAAAAAATGTCAAGAGACACCTTTATGTAAGAAAATGTGGACTACTGGCTACTACCATGCTTGTAACATCAAGAATGTATTTTTTTTCAGGCCTTCATTTATTCAAGTTCCAACCACATTTAACCACAGAAGCATAACTGGGAAGAAAGCTATTTCAGCTCTGCAACAACATAGCTGAGTCAAATAGCGCTGTATCATTTAAAATCACTGCAATTTCTAAACACCATGGTACAGACTGTAAAATTGGTTATAAAACAAACTGCCATGGTCAATCTTGCAAGGGGAAAAGGAAAAAAAAAAAAAAAGGAATTCTGCAATGCAGATGGTGCAACACAGCAGTAATTCAGGAAATACACTAGACAAATATATACTAAATATAAATACCACAAATACCACTATACTTAGGGTTTTAAAAAAGGAACAGAAACGGCAGCATGAACTTACTGAAATACAGACTTTCCCAGGAGAAGTTGGTTCTATCTTGTTTTACAAGAGAACAATTCAGATTGGAATGGATCTCTGGAGGTCACCTAATCAAATCATCTGCTCAAAGCAAGACTAACTGAAGTCTGATTGGGTTCTTCAGGGCCTTGTCCAATCGAGTATTTTCAAAGTTCCACTGCTTAACCATATGAAGTGATAAAAGTCCTCATATCTAGCCTGAATTTCCCTTGCTGCAACTAATCTGCTGTGATAGGTCAAGCCATATCAGACCTCTGTTCCCCTTTTTGCTATTTTAGTATCTTAGAAAGCATTAAAAAGAAATACTCTACCTTGAAACAACCTTTTCTTTAAATAAAAAAAAAAGTGCAATGTCAACATTTTAAAAATGTCACAAATGCAAGAGCGATAAATGTTATAAGCACTGCTGAAGAGTGTTTAAGTCAACCAATTTGCTGACAGAGAGTGAAAGGAGAGCAAAACCTGAACTACCAGACTTGTCTTGCCTACACTGAATGACCGTGCTCCACAGGTGGAGGGCAATATAGCAAAATATGCATGTGTCATCACTGAACTTGTTCAAGTACTGATTATACTCTAGTCTAATGCTTCTACCTTGCAGAACCTGGGAAAGGTAAAGTAGAAAGCTATAACATGGAGCTGTAAATATTAATAGCAATTGTAGTAGCAAAACAGGATATGATTTCAACCTAAACTCTTCCTTCTGCAGGCTTTGAAACATCCCTGAAAAGAGATGCCTACTTGATCCTGATTTTGCATTTTTAATCACCAATCCTAAGTCATTAAATCAGCAAAGTTTACAAATGAATCAAAAATTAGAGTCATTAAATAAGAGATGTGCTAATAAGACTACCTTTGGAAGCTGTACCACAAAGTACTTCAGGGTAGTACACAATAATTAACAGAACCCATGCGCAGGTGTAGCCAAAGGACTAACACCATCTTTCCATGCATTTGCAGTGAACACAGACCTCTGTACTTTTAATAACTCTATTTTCCACTCCACATTACCATTAGTAAAGTCCATCCTATTCTGATACCCATAAAGAGGCTGAAAAATTAGAAACAGTGGGAAGACAACAAAGGGGAGACAAGTAAAGTGACAAGGAGAAGTTGTTACTGTTTTGTTTGTTTAAAAAGGAACATGAATATTTACCTGAAAGATATTATTTACAAGAATTCAAACAATTCACATGGTCCATCTTCCTCATCAGATTTTAAACATGAGGCTCTCTAATGATCCCTTTTGTGCCTGTAACCTGTATTGTTTCTATCATTCCAGCACAAGCAGGGCTAACTTGCATCCATGTAACCAAACTATTACTATTATTTTCCATTTTTCTAAGATCACACACCACCTTTGAGATTAGCCTTAACACCACTGAATTAAAAAGGCTATTGAGGCATTAAACTGAGTACTACTGCATCATGCTAATGAGAAGAAATTAAACAACATAATGGCACAGTTGAATGTATAGCAAAAATGTTAGCATTCCATGAGCCTCCTGACACTTGAAAGCAGAAATGATTAGATCATTATTAAAGCAGATTTGTCAAATCTTCTCCTATACACAGGTCATTTTATAACATTGGAATACCACTCTGATCAGATCACTGAAACACTATGCTTCCACCTCAACCACAAAATACCTCCTCCTAAGTATCCTATCGAACATAGGGACCAAGGCAAAGTTTCAGGAAAGCTTGTTTTTTTAAAAAAATTGGCAACCCCCCCAAAACAAACAAACAAACAAGCGCCAAAACAAAACAACAAACCCCAACCAATTTATTTTTCAGCCATTTAAAAAACACAGGATTAATGTCTTAACTACTCTAAACTGAGTACTACTGTTATCACACTAACAAGAAGAAAGCAAGTGACAAAGAAATTCTTATTGTTGAAAATGTTACAGCTTCTTCCAAGAGGGAATACATAATGCAACTATTTCAAGATTGGAGGGAAAAAAAAGGGGAAAGGAATTTCAGAAAAAACTCTACTGGCCTGTGGCCTGCCCCTGCCCATTCCATACCCTTACCCAAAACACCGTTCTTTCCCAAAGCCTCTCAGACAGGAATGCTGCCTTTCCTCTGTGCCTACAAGGACAGTGAGATAAACAGGGCAGAAGCCGATGCCTCACGCAGGTTAACAGTGTGCAGACGTGCAGCTAGCAGAAACAGTAACAGAGGATGACTGATTAGACAGTGGCTTCCCCGCCCCCCCCCCCCCCCGCCATCCCCATCGTCTTTTTTGGTGAAACAGTAAATAAAACCCAGGTAGAACATCGCCCTGAAAGCTGAGCCAGCGTTAAATGCAAGGCTGCATTACCTCTCCCAGACTTGCTAAGCTGTGATAAGCCGAACCATAGAGGGAACTTTTTTATAGGCTTGAAAACAGGTGATAGGCAGGGATAAGCCCACCCGGAAGCTTCAGGTTTGTGAAACACGCTGACAGGGTGGAGGAAGCCATTAGGCGGAAAGAGCACAGAACGGAGAACACTAGCAAATATGGCTTAGGCTAGAGGACATCAGGCCTTGTTTGACTGAATCGTGGTGGAATAGTTTTGAAGCTGTGTTGCAGTGGATGGGTGTAAGAGTATGAATTGTTTTATAGAGGCGAGTAGTTAAAAGTTGGCACACAGAGTTTTGGAGCAAGCCAGAGTGGATATGGCAAACGCCAGGAGGGAGCAAGGCAGTGTGAAACCATTATGAAAGCACAGAAGAATCTAATCCAGTATTTGGGATGATCAGGACATAGAACACCCTAATTATGCTATTACATAAAATTGTAACAGTTCTTAAGGCCAGAAAAAAGTTTGGAACTAGTCTTTACCCATGACCGGCTTCCTTCTCTCTCTTGGCAACAGCTACCAGAGCAAGAACTGCCCACAAAGTCTCAATCTAGCACTACTGGTAACTAGCTTGTATCACGTACTCAAATTACCTGAGTTTTGCATGTACAGAACCATGCGTGTACTTGGCTAGAGTAATCATATTAATATGTTGTGGGTTTTATTATTTCTTTTTTTAAGTTAAAGACAGTATACACTCTGTAGATGGGAGAAAATGATGCAATTTGTATAGGAAAATCCTGCCATTTCTTCCCTCTCTTGCCATATTTACAGTACTCAGAAGTCTACCCAACTATTTAAACAAACTAATTTTAGTCCGATGAAGAGATTTCAGATCTTAAACTACGTTAAAAAAAGCCACTCTAGTTGCCTAGTATTAATAGTGAACCATTTTCCTCCCATAATTATTCACTCTTCTCATTACTGTAATCACTGATTCCCACTTTGAATATTCAGGTTGTACACAGGATCAAAATTTTGCATAACATATTTTTCCTGATTTCAATAAGCCTTGAACTGACTACAGTCTACCCTGCTACAAGGAAGTAGTTCTCAAAACAACTCCCCACCACCACCATACTGTACCGGGTATCATTTGAAACATACCAGCAAAGTAGGCTAATCTGAAGCCTTTTCTGGAGATGCTATCATCTGAATGAAACCTGATCCAAACATGATCCTGTGAAGAAATGTACGGTGATGGAATGGAGGAGCCACATGCTCTATAGCCTTCGATATTCTTGTAGCTTCCAATTGTTAACCAGTCTGAGCTGCATCGTCGTGATCCCTGAACATCAAAATCTTGAAAGCTTAAAGAAAGAAAAAAAAAGTCAAAATTGCTACTGAATTGGGTATTACACAACCAAGCTGATGAATTACTCCACATAAACATGGAAATTAGCTCTGAATTCTTTTTTGGTCTGAAATAAAAAGAGCAGCTTCTCTATCCATGTAAGAATAGGATTTAAACTTGTGGTGATGATACTTTCATGAGGACAACAAGAATCCATTTTGTCAACCAAAATATTCATCCACTACTTAAAGTAGTTCAGTTTTGCTACAAAAAATACATTAAGCCTTCATCTAAAAACAAACAAACAAACAAAAGAAATTCTGTTCATTACATTGTCTTTGAATCTTATTTAATGACTTTCATATACTACTAAGTGGTTTTACTTAACTCAGATTTCATCAGAACTTTAGCTAATGCTACACTTAGCCAACGATAGGACTTGACATTATAAATACTGCTAAACTGTTCAAAACTACGATTTCAGGTAACATTTTCTCCCAGTTGCACTACTCTGTTACCCAACAGGTATGTCATGGAATGTCACGGTATGGCTACAACTATGCCATTACCATGCATTATGTCTTGAAGTATGAAGGGGGAGACAGTCTGGGCAAAACAGGTCTGTACAGACAACAGAGCAGTAAACCAGAAATGAAATGTGCAATCTATGAGGGGGGGAAAAAACAACAATGTGACAGGAAAACAAGGGTAAGTTTTAATAAAAATTAACAGTATGAAAAAGTTACAGCATTCTAACAGATGAACAATTCTACCTACTTTGCATTTAGACCGATTTAGTATTCAGTAGAAAGATTGTTTAAATTAAAAAGCAGTACTTTAAACAAGTAACTGATGTCAAAACAAATACTTCATAACAAAGAACTGCTTCTTAGGTCAGCAAGTTTGTACTGAAATACTGAAGTAAATCTGCAACTAACGCAGTTTCATGATCAGCCTATGAAGCAGTACTATTTCTATCTTGAAGCTAAATCAAGCCTAGATTTCCCTTGTGGCAGTAACAGGGAATGAACTGATGAGAACTTAAACCTATGATACAACTTTTTTACATTACTTCTTTAGAAAAGTTACAAGATACATGAAACTGTGAAGAGCTCCTTCCACCAAAAACTCAGCATTTCCAAAACTGCAATCATATCCATTGCTTTAGTATTTTACCCTGCCATTTTTAAGCACACCATGAGACTTCATAGCAATGAAGCATTACAGAATTCCCCTACATGTTCTTTATACAAAATACTTATATTTCAGGGACATTAAAAAGAAATCAAACAAATGAGCACATGGAAACTTTTTCTAGTCACCAATTCTCTAGTTGAAAACAAATGCTACATGGCTGAGTGAGAGCAAATCAGATAAAAGGAAAAGCAGAAATCAAAACAGAAATCCTACATTTACAGGAAGAGAAAATTAGTACATACATAATTAGCAGTTAAAAATGTCTAGTCAATACTTCAATCCACATGGTTAATACCAAAACACTGGTACCTTATAGTAATAATCTCTCCTGGGTTTGCATGGATGTACCAGCTACAGTTGATTCGGGCAGGATACTCAGAGGGCCACCCTGGACTTGTGATTGTCCCACTTGGTGATCGAATTTGTTCTGGAATATCTCCACAAGCTAAAAAATACATATATATTGAAAGCAATTTGATTTAATTCCATATTTTTTTAAAGCCAGTAGGACACACACAAAAAAGTCAATCTGCAATAATCAGGGAAAATATCACACTGAGTTAGATGACGTGTAACAACAACGTCTAAAGGAGTTCATAATGGAATATGTCGGCCAAAAGATGTTTCCCAGTGTTGCCGGAGCGGAAGTTCAAACTCACATCCATCAGTACTACAGATCAAAAAAGATTATTCTATATAGACTTCAACTACTTTAATAATAAAGTAAAACATTTTTTATTTCCTGTTTTTAGCATTCACTAAGTTTCAGTTCAATTTAACCATGCATCTACATCTTATACTGACAAAAGCATTAGAAGATGAAAAATAAATTAAAGCTAAATAATCAAGTAGCTGAAATTTTCCGTCTTCGGAAGACCTGGTGCCTAGTCATCATTTAAATACCCCCTTTCCAGCCCTTGGCATGGAAACGATCTTCCTACACACGATTCCAAATGCTCAAAAGGCAAAGAGCACTTACTGCAGCACACTTCATTTATAGATATTAGAAGTTAGGTTCACAAGAGATTACTCTCAAGAGGGACTTGCATAACTACATTTCTGATAATGGACTAGAAAGCTTGTATTTATAGGACTAATTCTATGCAACTGAAGTAACTCGGCCATTTGTATTCTTACTGTATTATAGTTGTAGCTTTCTGCATTGGCCTCAATTCAGCCGCTTGTTCCTTTCAGTGGAGTGTTCTCAGCTCTGCTGATTTTATTTCAAGTACTGTATTTACTAGTTTTATGGGTTTGTTTTGCTGGTTCTCCCCCACCACACACCTTTGCGGCCTTTCATCCAACACCTGTCATACACATATAGACAACCTTCACATAAACAGAAAGGCCACAATATTCTTGCTACAGAGACTGAAATTACAGAGAAGGTTTCAGAAGTCAGAAAACACATTAAAAATAATTGTAACATAAAAGCACAGAGGGCAATTTCCTCACTGCTAGTCCAAAAGTTGTGAGCTCTCAAATTTTACTGGTAGCACAATCGCCTACACACAGTAGTTTAAACACAAGCATGATTACAAATGAGGAAGCATTTTCACTACTGTGTGATGATCAAAAGCTTTTTTTAATTTGTTTTTAATATGTATTTGATTAAAATAAGAAATCAGAACTGATGCAGTGAACAAACACGTTGAAGAATGAACTGTATTTGTAATAGTGCAAATATTGTAATAATGTAGTTTGTAAACAGGTTATTAATTTTTTTCTATTTTTATCCGCAATCAAGCTTTTAAGATAATTTTTCAAGACTGAGAACCTGAAATTATTGTCTAGCTCTAACACAATAAAAAGTTTCATACAAAAATTATTACTTCCTATATGGCATAACAAAGACATTTCTAAAAATAGATTTAAAATGATTAAAAGATAAAAATGCTGGCGTATGCCTGAATTTTCTATATTAGCTTAAATACAGAAATCTAGAAACAAAAATAAAACTCAGTAAATATATTGTTTTCAAGTACAGCTGTAACAAAACATTGCTCTAAACAGTTTTTCATGTTTCTTATCACAGCTTCACTCATGCTGCACAGTTAAGTATTAACATACTTTAACCATAGAACACAGGACCCATCCTAATACCTAGGGATAAAAAAAGTCTCAAAATATAGAAAGATATTATTTTATCTGAGTATTCATTCAACTATTCACTGGAAACTTTCTTATTTTATTTTTGCGCAAACCCTATAGGTGGTGCTCTAACACCATGGTATTTTGGAACACTGCTCCTGTGCAAATGCTCTGGATACACTTTACATCTGCTCTGACAAGAAATGGAAGGACTGGAAAGAAAAACTTGTTATTCATAATAAAACGCTGAAGTAAAATAGCAGTTTAAACAGGTTTGAAGCAAAAACAAGTGTGAAAGTACAAGAACGTGTAAAACATTTTGTACCAAATTTACAGATGTTGCCATACACTACTTGGTCATTACTAAAATAGTGCTCTCAGCTTAAAGGAAGCTGCCTTCAGGTGAAATTTATACTACTGTAACACTCACCTGGTATTAGATATTTACCAGCTGATATATGAGATTTTGTCACTGAGATCCTCTAAGGAAGCTTTTATATTTGCCTGACAAAGAAAAACCTTAAACTAGAAGATAGAAATAATCCATTCAACACATGTTCATTCAATTTTAAAGTTCACCTCCAAAAACTTAAGCATGCTATAAATATATATGTACAGCACGTGTTTGTTGAACAGTAACCTCCAAACACTGCTAGCAACCATAAATTACTATGCAATTAGCTTTGCAACTTCTCCTATGCTGGCACAGCGCACCCTGACAATTATAATCTACTCAATCCAATCCCTGTAGTAGTACAAACAGTAATTTTTACTTGTTACGTTAGCTTGACTGGAAGTAATTCCACCGGGAAAGCCCTTACAACCAAGGTGGTACTTTCAGAGCAACATTAAAATGTCCAGTTTTACTCAAATTCAGGTTTTTAAGCTTTTGTTTGCAATACCAGCCATATTCCTATATTGTCTATATTCTTTTAGTTAAGATGCCTTTTTCTCCATTTCCAAAGCTAACACTGAAAAGCTGAAGGCAAAATATGACCCTTTCCAGCACCATCCAATATGGAAAGAGAGAAGCAGACTAAGGAGGGCATGAAGCAGCAAGAATGATCACTGGCACCAAAATACAGGGTGGAGTGAACAATACTGCACTTCTGCTGCAGAAGAGAAAAGTAGAATTGAAGGAAGTGTCCATATGACAGTGTGGGAGTTCAAAAAATAAGAAGGAATGAACTTGAAAATTACAGCTTCTTTCAGGTTAGCTAGATAAGCTAAATGAACTTGCATACTTGGTATACGTTCGTGCACTGAAATCTCTTACTTCTAACTCGGGAGACAACAGAAATCTCCCATTTGCTTAAAAAGTGTATAAAGGTCCAGATCAACTGTGTAGAAGCTGCACTTCAGAAGTGCTGTCATTTTGAAAGAGGATAATTTCTCAGAGAGATTGTTAAAATCAAGTATAACCTTTTGAAATAGAACAGTTTTAAAAGGAACCTACTTTATAAAGGTAATAGCAGGCCTTTTAAAATCCATTCTTGACCCTCTACTTAACTAGGATGTTTCTTCTGAAGCTTTTGAGAATATAATGTAACATACATTTTATTCATGTGTTTGTAAACATGAAGAATTGTAGGCACCATCAAAAGGGCATGAGAATCAAAAAAACAATTCAACTGACAGCATGTAAAACAGAAATGTAACAATAGAGGCAAACATCTTTACATTGAGTTGTGGAGAATTTGCTCTTCTAATTTCAATTGATAGTGGCCCTGCAGGCATTTGTCATACGGGTCAGTTACATTATAGGAACTTAAAATTCCAGGAAAACTAACTAGATCTGGAATAATTTATTTATAAGTATTAAAAATATGTAAGAAAACAGCAGAATGAAAATTAGAGGAGGCAGAAAAAAATGAGATGAGTTTTCAAACAAGGCAGAAGCACTGAAACTGAGAAGGTTGCACTGTAGAGAAATAAAGACACACAGTGATGCATGCCCAAGATGTTTTCAAATCTCATGTTGGTGGCTGTAAGATTTCTGGGTGGGAACAAAACCCTCCTGCACAACCATTTCTACGTGGATATTGTCTCTGCTTACATGCCTCTCAATTCCCCTATACTCTTTAGTACAATCCTGCTCATCTATCTCCTACCTTTATTTAAATTCTTTCCTTCGTGAGCCTTTATTTTATTAACAATCTATTTGCAATTCTGTTACTTTGCTGTAACTGTTCAGTAGATTGTAGCCCTGTAATTAGGACTGAAGATGTTTCACAGACTAAACTGCAGAATAATTGGAAAAAAAACACCACAACTGCTGAGAGGATAACCTGTGCACATGGTTTTCTGGTGTATATGGATTCTCTTATGGACTTTTCAGAAACACATGTAACAGTTCACCTTACTCCCTTCTTCCTGAAATTTGTGCACTGCCCCACATTACAGAATGTAACTGTAAACTACCTACGGGATGTTGACTGGTAAACATAAGAGAGGCAATGAAAACTTTACAGTACCAAATTCGACGTGCAAGTTATAACAAGAAAATAATTAAGAAACCTATGCAAAAATTCTGTAACAAGGTCTAGAGAAGTAAAGTACCTGTAGCAACAGTGAACAACATGTCAAGGAAAAAAGTCACTTCAGAAAAGCAGGGAGAGGGAGATTAGGGATTTATCTTCACAGTAATGCCAGGAGATTAGTTGAAAAGATAAAAGAATTAGCTTTCAATGTGAACCACAAGATGATAAGGTATGCATTATATTGGACATGGTAAGGACATGAATGCAGCTGGATAAATGATCTGAAGGTGTTTAAAACAGCTTAGAGTAAAAAGAATAATGTTGTGATAAAGTCTAAACCATGAATAGGGAGGATAATTATTGCATTTGTAACTCTCAAGAGCCACTGAAAGTCTTAGTTGGAGAACTATGGGGGAAGAAGCCACAGGAATCTTTGCCTCCAGGTCAAGCTGAAAAGCTTTAATTTAAAACACTCTTTGCTCTGCAATACAGAGACATAGTCAGTAAAATGAAATCATCATAATTTTTTAATTGTTTTGAACAAATGTCTTCAGTGGTGTAGAAGTTCTTTAAAACAGAGGTGGGGGATTGGTTTTCCAGTTACAATAATTAGGGTGCAACATACCCCAAAGACAGACCTGAAAATATTTCTCAGTTTTTCAGATTTTAAAGGCAGAAACACTTACTCTCTAGTGATAGCTTATATGTAACAGACAACATTCCATTATTGCTGTTGGTAGAAAAAGCATGCTCATATATTAGAGGTGTACCTGTAACTTGGCAGATATACAGCAGAAGCATAAATACCAAAGACCACAGAGGTCTGTGCTATTAAAACATAATTTAGTATGGTAGGTCATGTAGCCTTACAGTGGCAGCATGACAGGAAATCTACCATCAAGACAATAATTTCATTTTAAATCCCTTCTCTGTAGCAACTGTCCAAGAAAATTGCTTGCTTGGTTTCAACACCAAGTTAAAGTTGGATTCAGAAATACTCAAAGGCCAGATGTCTTTGGTTCTATTTTACAGAAGCTCTGCTTAAAATTGTTCTGATAAATATAAAGCTGTCCAGGTATGCTTGATGAAATATATGATCTGCAAGTTCAAAAACATGTTTGGGAGACCCAGATTGTTTCAAAGCAACTAAAAAAATCATCTAAATACATCCCCATATTTTATTCTTGGGCCATACATCTAACATTTAACATGTACATAGAAAGAACTATAAGGAAAATGTCACTGGGTCTGTCTACAGGCTTTCTTCAGGTTTTCATTAACAGACCACTCTCCATCCCCATTATTTCAAAATTCTCCAGTGAAAAATTTTCACTTTGTATGAAGACAGAAATTTTAAGAGTATGTTATTTATTTATCCCCAGCTGGAAAACTTTTAGAACACAGCACCATCAGAACTGATTTCTTGGTGTGGTGTTTTGTGGGGTTTTTTTGGTGGGTTTTTTTTGTTTGTTTTTGGGGTTTTTTTTGTTTGTTGTTGTTTTGTTTGTTGTTTTTATGGTTTTTGGGTTTTTTTTCTTTTGGGGGGTGGGGGTGGGGTGGTGTTGTGTTGTTTGAGTTCTTTTTTATTTATTTATTTTTAAATAGAAGTCCTCACTGGATCTTTCTTCTCAGTAGTTAAAGGTCTGTCTACCAGCTGCTGTTATCTTGCATAGAAAGTACATCGTGTTCTGCTCTTCTTGGCACTCCTTATTCAAGCATGCTGGCCAAAGTACTGAAAGCAGAGTCAAAAATTCCATTCACCTCTTGCCCAGCAGATGCTTTCCTGCCTGTATTGCGACCTGTGACACGACTGTTACAGTAAACAAAGGGGTAAAGGGTTGTTAAAACATATCATGAAAGCTGCATAGCTAGGTTTTAGGCTGGGTACAAGTAAGTTTTACAACCCAATTCCAGCAACAATTGTTTCAACAGTGGCAAGTACCTGTGTGGCTGTTTATTATTTATACTGGACCACAAATGTACTATGCATGATACTTGGTGCATTACTGTTGAAGAGCAGCAACATTCTCCATGATGCAGCATAAGAACAGATAGCAAAGATCTTCTGTAATTACACTCTTGCCAGTATTGGAGTGGCAAGCAATAAAAGGGGAAAAGAAGGTTGCGTAGTGTAACAAAGACCATCCACTGACCATATATTTATCCAAAAACTTAACTGTGTGCACAAGCAGCAATGTAATGCTTGAAGTGATACTGCAAGGACAACTCCAGCAAGATGTGTAAGCTGTTTTCAAAAAAGGATGAGTTTGCATTTTGACTCTTATTTGAGAAGGGTATGAAAATCAGTTTGATTTCCAGGGACCAGTGGCAGCTTCCTATGGAAAGAATCAGGTTCATATTCTTTTAAACACTGTTCTTCTTCAGCGGGTATCTCCCCGTTTGCACATATTCCGAGTGCCTGTATCATAAAACACAACCAGCAGCTTAGCTGACACTGCTTAGCATCTGAAGAATGAAGACTATATACTGGCATTGCCTAATGCCTTAATGGACACACAGTCACATCACTAACACAGAACAGCCCCAGCTGTGCCTGCTGCCCAGGAGAGTCTGAAGACTGATTTACTGGAAGAGAATGTAGCAACCTTTGAGCAATGCGTGCTGCTTTTATACCCCATATTCTCCAAGCACCTCATCAGTTTCTCAGTTTCACAAGTTCTAAAATTCTTTTTTTCTTCTATTAAGGAAAACACGCAGCCAAGTGTACAGTAGTTTCGGTTACTGCTTCAATCTAATCAGGTGAAATGCATAACTCCTGGATTTATATTATTTGATAGTAGCAGCATCCAAAATTACATTTCAATAAATTTCATTTCACAAAAACTTTACTGTGGAAATAAAATATCAATTCAACTTAAACCAACTTTTCTCTTAGTTCAATGTTTGTATGGAAAAATAATTAAGCAGTCCACTTAGAAAGGCATAATCTGTTCATAAGCATGCAGGTATCAATTTTATCTTATGAGAATTTTTCCATGTTCCAGTTGCTTCATTCCTTATTACATGCTGCAAAAGGCAGTAATAATTTTTATAGCCAAATATCTCTTCATAAGATACCAGGTGGCTTTCAATATTTACTATTTAAGTCATGCATGAAATTTAAACATTACAAAAAATGACTTACCCGTTGACACTCCTGAAATATGCACATTTTCAGAATGTTCTGCAAGAGCACCATTTCCTAAAATTAAACATAATGAATAAGCTAATTTCCAAGATAAAATTTGTAAAAATTCTTCAGATACCCTTTTACAAAACAGAAAGAACAAAACTGAAGTTATTTTAATTAATATTAAACATTAAAGGTCATATGTTCATTTTATGATCAAACTTAAGAAAAAAACTAGAGAAAAAAGTTACCACACAATGAAAAAAAAGCATCATTAGTGTAGCAAAGAGTAGCAGAGGGCTTTGAGAAAGTTCAGGCATTTTAGATGGTAGACTTTGCATGATTTTGCATCAATTGCTAATTTCTTTTCAAGAAAGGTTTATTTCAATGCATCTTCCCCACCTCCTCCTGCATCAAGATCTGTAAGCAAATGCTACGCAAATAAAGAAATCCAGGGGAAGACATCCATCTGTCTCACAGTGAATTGCAGCCTATACCCTTTATCCAGAAAGATGTTTCAGATACAGCCAGGAACTAGGTACCTTTAAGAGTAACTCCCCGTCAGTGTTCATTAAAACTAAGTATACTTGCAAAGATGAACAACAAGACCCATGCGGTCATCAAGAGTTAGATCGAAAAGTTACTCCTCCAAATCTCATACTCCTTTGCACTCCTCCAAAGTAAAAGTCTGCTAAAACAAATATGTTTGCTTTACAAGTATGTTTGCTTGTACAAGACAGGTAGTAGCCCTGGTATGTGATATGAGAGATCAAGTTGTGTAAGTTGTGTAAATGCACATTTCTCCCACTGAACAGTTCTCATTCTCCTCTCCCTTACTCAACACCCTTTTAACCTTTACAACAATTATTTAATAGTATCTTCCAGGTATTTTGGGAGGAGAAAGTTACTTTCATAAATAAGCTCCTTCAAACATAGGCAGTGAATCTACAATGTAAAACACATCACTAAGCAATTTTTTTGTAAACCACAACTCTTAATCCCTCGAAGTTTTATTGAAGAATACTGAAGATTTGCCGTGTCACACAGATTTTTATACATGTGCAATCAGTTGTTCTACCAGCACCACAATGTTAAGTGTGATAAGTTTGGATAACAAGAACCTTAAAGACATAAAGAACACTCAAATGACTTTTATATCAAGCTTAAAGACCGTTAGAGTAGATCTAGAACATACACTTAAGCAAGCACCTCAGTGCTCCTCTATTACAGTGGTCACAAATAAAAAGTTTCCGAAATTTCTCCCAGGGTTGACAATAAACGTACAAGGACACAAATTTTACTTCCTAATGACAGAATACAGTTAGAAACCTGGTGATCAAAACTGGTAGAAAAATAGCAAGTCTAACTTTTCTTTAAACAAACAAGCAAACAAAATTCTTGGGCTCTTAGAAGTGATGTGTTTCCTCCCCCATTTTTAATGTACTAATTTGGCTGCATATATTTATATACCAAGTTTCTTTGTCTCAATTTTGTAAAAAAATTCCAGTGTAACAATTCCCCTCAATGTTCAAGACAGAAGTATTCTAACACAGAAAACTATTTCAAATGTTGTATTGGTAAGCAACTATTATCCAATTAAACTCTTTTTGGAAGTAAAATATAACTGTATATTATAGAAAGGTATTCTCCAAATAATTTCTCCAATTTACATATAAACTGACATGCTAGAGTTTTGCCACTGATTTTGTTTCTTCAGTAACACTTAGCTCTAAATTCACAGAATAAACACCATCTTTGCAATAAAGTTATTTTGCTTGTAACTGATCCCACAGAAAGACATTTCTCATTGTCTTGTTTTCTATTATTTCCATCAACATAAGGAAAACATTAGCACATTTCCAAACCTCTTGTTTTAAGTTAAAAATAGCTTACTAGTATTTAGTCTTTCAAATTACAGTAGGGATCATTCACTGTTTTTGCATTTTCAAAAAGGGGTTATTAACATATACAAATATATCTGTAGTTGTTATTGAACACTGAAAATGAACAAACATTCAGAAATATGAAAAACCTCAAAGTAATTGCACTGAAGACAGTCAGTATCCAGGCACTCCGTTGATACTCCCAGAATCTGAATTCCAGACCAGCTGCCTATACATAAACACCAGGAAAACAAACCCCCCCAGAATTTTAATGAAATAAGTTCTGATAAAAATACAGTTACAAACCATGAAAATACTAAAACAACACTGAAGTAATGGAAAGAAAAGCAATGTACATATAAAAATTGACAAAAACTATAAACCAGTAATAACAAGAAGCATACCAAAATGGGAACTCACATCCTAATCCTGTACACATTGACTTAGAATTAGTGTGTTAAATTAAGAAGAAAACTTAAGTCAATATCCAAACCTGGAATGCTTTAATGTTTTCCATCTAAATATGCATTATGATCTAACAATTAATCTATTGATATAAAGTGATGTCAAACTAGCTTCAGTAATTAGTCAGAAGCACTAGTGTGATGATGAAGCCTCAACTAAGATCCAAATAATACAGCATCAAAATAAGGCAGGTTTTTATAAAAAATTACTTCCTTCCCAATAATCCTTCATTACATGAAAAATGAACCTTAGAAACCTCTAAGATTATTACTTCATTTTTTATTGGAAACTGTCACTGAAATAGAGCGTGTTCAGATGCCATTTAAGCGTTACTAACTGCTGACACCTTTATTAAATTTTTAGGCAATGATCCTTATATGATCTCAACAATTATGTCACATGGTTCCATATGCACTGAGCCCACCACAACATCAATATATCAGACAACAGATCAGTAATTTCCATTAAGATATGGGAACATAATTATCTCTGAAATTCCTGTTAGTCTATTTAATACAACAAAGCATGAGTATATAGAAAAAAAAATTCATCACAGCATCACTTCTGAACATCCTGGTCCCAAGATCCATGAGCCCTATACTCCTATATGGAGTCTGGAGAGGACAATAACACCATATGGAAGATAAAACCCATAGCCTTCGAAGGTATTTCACTAACGCGAGTTTCATCACAGACAGGAAGATAAACAGAGGCCAGGGAAGTGAGACTGGCAACAAGGAAAATGTTGCAGCAACACTCCAACCAAACTGCTGAGGAAAACTGTAAAGGGAAAGTGTGGGAAAAACCCAATGCTTTACACTTGAAAAATATAACATATTTGGCAAAAAAAAAAAAGCTGCTAATTTCTATATATTTGAAACCCAGACAATAGCAGTGATGCTCGGACTAACGTGGAGGCTAATGACAACATAGCAGCCTCCATTTCAGGACGTTACCCCTCTACATCCCTCCTTCCCCATAACCTATGCAGCACAGCTCACTACCAAAACAGGATCAGACTCAAAGGATTGTCTGTATATAACTTCAGAGAATAACATTAAGCCTACAGTCCTGAAATGAGCTTCTGCTTTAAATTTTACGCAAATTCATGCAGTTTTCAAAAAGCATAGCCAAAAAGACACACCACTAGCCGCCCAATAATTGTGTCCCTCTTGGTCAAAACATTCAGATTAAACAAGACAAACTTCTGCATACCAGATACATGAACCTGTCGATTTCAGGCAAAGAACAAGAAGTTTATCTAAATATTGATATATTTGAGATAGTAAATGACTCTTAAATGAAAACTGTTTTAATTCCATTTTGGAATTACTAAAAATAGTAATTTGAACACACAGCAAATGGATGAATATTGTAAAAGTGCACCAAAAAAATTTGGTACATGTGAATTTGTCAACCATGATTGTAAAATCAAATTTTATAGCTTCAGTTTGGAAGAACATCATGCATCTTGGGACTCAGTTAAACCCAGATTATGTTTTACAGAGAAATTAACTTGACTGTTGAAATAAAAACAAAAATCCATAGCGGGAAACACATTTAAGTTACCTTTATTTTTGCTGTTAGACCAAGTAGTCATCATCCACCAAAAAAAAAAAAAAAAAAAATCACGTACACATCTCCATTGAAGCTAATTTCTTCTGTATCAAGATTAAGCCTCTGCCATTAGCTTTAACAGCCAAATTACGAAACCTCTACAAGCAGAACTGTATAAATTGAGGAACTGCTGTAACTGAATAGCTACAAAGAGAGCTTTTTCTAAACTACCTTGAGCCAAAAGGTACTGTGATGCATAATGAATGATATGTAAGCAGACTGGACAAGCTATTTCTCTTGAACCACAATTACCAGGAAGAAGAGATCAACACCACTTCCTGTACATAATGAGTTTCCAAACATCCTTTAGCATGGTACATGTTCAACCTGCTTTACTTTAGACAGTGTACTTCACGACCAGGCTTCCTTTCTTCATCCTACTCCCAAAAATTCCTGTCCACTCTACCTCACAAAGTGTAAGCTGAGTTTTTTTTACACTGCCTCTTGTCAGCTGAAGTTACCTTGCACTGATCTTCACCAAATTGTGCTTCTAACTGAGCAAGTGCCGACAATACCACCAAAATAAGAATCTTACTATACGCTGCCATGAACAAATGGGTGCTGCCTTACATATCACTCCACTAAAAAGCTACTTAGCAATAGTCCTATGATGCCCTAGCCCAAAAATAGCAATATCCTTCTTGATATAGAGATATCAGAGCTGAAAACATCCATGATGCCTCTGTAAGTCTACGCATGTTTCTTGGAAATGACCCTTTTTGCTAGCCCATCCTGCAGCAGTCTCAGCCAGCAGCATTGCACTCCCCACTTCCTGCAAATATCTAAGCACAGTTGTGCAGAAACAAGCTCCACCTGAAGGTGCCATGTGCCAGGCTGAACCACAGTCACACACATCTTGCTGAGTCTGTGGGAGAAGCATGCAAAGGCTAACTGCCTAACCGTCACACCTACGGTTAACCTAAGGTTAAGATGTTACAGCTCAGAGCAGCGCATGTGGGAGACCAACAGAAAAACAAGTACTACCACCCTCCTCCAGATAAACTACATGATGTTTAAAGATCCCTTCCAACTCAAACCATTCTACCACAAAAACACTTGTTCAGCATGCAACCCAAAATATTATACTGAATTATTTACATGCAGGTCACATCCAGTTAACAAGCTAAAAAAATTAGGTAGGATCCTCCTCAGCCTTTTGGCTCATTGTTTACAACCTCCTCATTTCCTGAGCACTTTGCACGTATATCTGCCAAAACTACTGTGCATTTAGAATTAAGTGAATTAGCTGCAGGGAATTAATGCTGTAACAGCAGCAAAGAACTACATATCCATAGGTATATGGCCAAACTGCTGCCAAACTCTCCTGTACTGCAGAAGGAGTAGTACACAGTAAACAGACTATGCAACTAAAGGGAAAAAAAACCCCACCACTTTCTATAACCTCAAATGAATATGAGCGTATGAAAATGACTAGGTTTGTTTTTTCATCCTTTTATAACATAGAAAAGTATCTGAGAACATGGTTTCTCCTGTACTGTCTCTTCTGTCTGCGCAAAATATGTTCTCCTACTACTGCTAAACTGTACTACAGAAATTCAGACTTTGCCTTCCTCTGAAGACAGGAAAAGAGCTACATATGCAATATCAAAATTGCAAGAGACAAGGAACTGAAAGTGGAACAAACAAAGAGAGAAAAAGAGCAGTCTAAGCATTTGAAAGTTACCCTCCCAGAACAGTTCATGAAATAAACAATATTATTGCTACAGGGAACGATTCAAATTAAGGTGCAGCAGAGCTCTGAGTACACAATCCATTGAAGCCAGGCAACTTTGTTACACCTCTATATTCAGTAACAAAGAAAAGCAGGGGTTGCATTCCCAGATGCCCACAGAAACCAGCCACAGCCTTTACAAGTGACACCATTTTATTATTTCCTGCCTTCTGATAGCTTAGTTTGCAATCACGGCATCCTTTTGGTTAGAAATATGCATGAAATCAAATTAACACATTTGTGCACCAATATGTATTTGTTTTAACTATTCAAGATAAGATTAATGATCCACAGTAGTCTCATATTTCTATGTCTTTATTATTCTTTTTTATATAGCACATTTCATCTTTGACCAGAATTTGTCCTACACCCAACTACTGCTTACTTCCTTAAGAAAGAGCAACACATACTTTTGCATAAGTTCATACTTTTTACGACAAAAGGCAATTAAAAAAGCATAATGGGAACAGACAGTATTGACTTCTAGGCATTACTGATGAGTAATCTCAAGTTTAGCTGACGAATCTTTGCAAGAGTTATTGACAAATTCTTCATTATTTATTTTTAAATCAACAGTTTGACATTAACTAGTTTTGTGCAGTTCTTTTCCATATTTCCTTAGGGTGAAGTACACTGGAATTTCAGGTGGCCATTTGTAAGACCATGTTACACTGTGCAACAAGATCCTTCAGGTAAGGGAAGGATTAAATAGCCATTTCTTTTAATATAAAATCACACATGCAATAGAGAAACATTGAGAGAGACTTGCTGCTGTGCAGGCATCAGTCAGAATTCTCTACTAAAGGCAACCTGAGCAAGAGTGACAAGATTTATTCCAAATCCCTATAACAGAAGAACATCTGCTACAAAGATGACACAGTAAATGTACCTAAAATTTCAAACAGTGAAAGCGACTGTTCACACGAAATGAGAAAGTGTTGTATACTTGAATACTACAATGGCATAATTAATTTCTTTAATTAAGAAAAGAATAAAAATGGCTAAGATGAAGCTATACTGAAATAGTGGCTTATTTAAATGTGCTTATGATACAAAAGCAGGAAATAAAATTTCACTGTAAAAACAGATAAAGTACAGAAATTGTTTACAATTCTCAATGCTGTTATTTTATGCAGTACCATTTTTATTTTATACCAACTGTGATGCAGTTTTACTTAGAACACTAAGACAAAACTACAGAATCAATTCTGCAACAGAATTGTTTTATGTAGGTTTTAGATTTTTATTTTTACTTTATACAACAGTATCTACCATATTGTGTTTAGAAAGTTATCTCTTGGTTATAAAACAATCAGCATGGTGGTGACAGAAGTCTGCAATGTATAGTTAAAACCCGTTGTCCAACATTGCATTTTTGTATAAACCGCCCACTACCCTCCCTTATACTGTCCTTTCCTCCCCACAGAGGAACTTTAAATGACATGTAGCTGCATGATACTTTTGGAAAAAGGTCTTTATTAATCTCTTGGTGAATAAAACAATAAAACATAACCACGAAGATTTCCAATCTACATTCACTGTAGAGAGCCTAAATCCAAAGTTAATCAGTACTTGAGTGAACAGCACATACCTTTCTTTAGTCCTGTACTTTTTATAACACTGACTTAAAATCTCCAAATAAAAATATTGTACTACTTTTGCATTATTTAGCATCATAACATTATTCCCTATAACTAAAAAAGTCTGTGTTTGTTCTTCAAAAATTGACTATTAAAACAAGTACTCTAAAAATCAAAGTTCACCACATAAGTGAATGCTTTGAACTTGAATATAGAGGGATCAGGTCATAACAGACCTCTTATCTTCTCTACCAAAACATAATATATGCTTTCTTCCTGATAATTTTATGGTGTTAACTTGGGATTTGTATATATTAGTATTTTATTTCAGATAAGGAGTATGCTCCTGAATCTCCTGATCTGCTCTACTTCACGTTACACTGTGGCCTTGGAACCAAACTGGATTCCTTTTAGATGACACGCTCCTACTGGTAATGGGTACTCAGTCCTCTGGGCCACACTAGAGCTAGTCCGAGGAAAACCCAGCGCAAACATTAGATTTTCAGTGTAACTTGTTTTGATCCACACCACTCCTGTATGGCTGTGGGACATGCCAACATGGACACCCTCAGCTACCCAGCATCACAAGTGTGCTCTCTGCTCACCACAGCACCAGGGCTGCCAAGGAGGCTCCACCACAACTTCAGGCAGAGCCTTCTCTTCCCAACTTCAGCTTCAGAGTCTCTGCAGTCATTTAGTGCGAGCAATGCAAGTTCTTTCTGGATTCATTAAGCACTGCATACATTCACTAGTATTACAGCAACTGTGAATGCTGCCACAACACACAAAATAAAATTTACAAAATTCCATATAAACTATAGTGAGATGTTAGCAAAATGCAAATTTGACATAGATGCTGCCAGTCACATAACGCTGAAGTATTTGAAACAGAGCACCACCAGGATACATCAAGCAAACATCTGGAAGATGCTGCAGTCTACAATGTGAGCTCTTGCATTCCTGTTCTACAGGTAAGGCTTCTCAGTCACTTTCCACTCTTCTTTCTCCATCCTATAGGAAGTGACAGCTCTCCCTTGTTAACAATCAAACATACAAAGCAACCAGTGGTTCTTTACTCAGAACGGTTTAGCACAGCACAAACCTTTCCTCTGGGTGTACCAGCAGGAAAGGCTCTCACAAGAGAGAGAACAGGAAACACTTTTGAAAGAGATCTTTGCACACCAAATTACCAAGATAACCCAAGGTTCCTTTATCCTTGGCTTCGTAAGAGAAGCTAGAGTAGTAACTATAGCAACTCTGATTTAATGCTGCAGGTGGGGAAAAAACATAAGTAAATTTGGTCACACCTGTAAATCTCACAAGACAATTTTTAACTGAAACTATTGTCATCAAAGTACAGAATTTTAACTTAGTAACAAACTTAAGGATTTTTGAGTGAAAGTTTCAGCAGAAAAAAAGCTAGTGCTTCTCAGTTATAGTTTGAAAAGGTGGGGGACTGAAAAGACCCTGACTTTTTTTTTTATTCTCACTCAAAAATTCCGCAAACTATTTATAGACAGCTCTAATAGACTTGGCAGCAAGCAGTGGAAATTGGAAATCTAGCAGAGACACTGGGCTCAGCTTCAACAAGATTCCTGATTTAATGCACATAAGTAGTTCTGTTCATGTCAAACCCTATACTTCTGCCCAGCCAGGTATAAAGGAAGTTACATGACTGACCATTACCTGCAAGTTGTACATGTTCTCAGGTGGTAATCTCGTGCAGCATTTCCGATTAGACAAAGCAGAAAAAAAATCAGACTACTAAAAACTAAAACTACAACAGTTCGAACAGTGAATACAGTCCTCTAAATGACAGCTAAATCTCAAGTAACTTTAAAAAAAATAATAAGGAAATCAGAAAAAAAAGGAGTAGACCAGAAACTGGGGGGAGGGCAAGACAGCTCATTTAAGGATGGGTAGGCAGTATAGTCTACCTCCTTTATAAGGCTTAGGCGCCTATTCTTAACTGACTAGACCCTCTCACCAATACGAACCTACCAATTTCCCTTCCTATTTTGAAACATTCCACTGTTGTATTACTTACAAACCTAGAAAAAAAGTTTCTAGTAATTTTCAACAGCTAAGTTTAAAATAAAACTGATTATTTTAACAAAGGACTGTTCAAAGCCTTTGTACATGTTCAACTGTACATGTAACTATTCTTTTCTTCTGAATTTCCATTTCAAATACTGTAAGTATTTCACATTTGAGAAGTGCCAGACTAGGGGAAAAATTCAATGTGTGGGCTGCACAGTACTTACAAAGTAGGGGGAAGAGCATTGCAGATTTGATTCATACTCTTCACATGCTCTGTACTTTTATCTACTACAGTTTCTATACTGTTGCACTAAAAAACCCGATTTTGCTCCACGCAGGTTTAGATTGATTTCCCACCTTTAATTCCTTATAACTACAGGAATAAATGGCAATATTCAACGGTCTACATATGGCTGATAATAAATATATATTAAAAAACCCCCAACCAAACAACAAAAACCGAACACCTACAGTCAGCCAGAAGATTTCAGGCCTCTATCATAAGTCAGATGGTAAAAGCAATGCTTCAGACCATATACTCTTTAAGATATAATACTGCTGATTATCCTGTTTTCTTCAAATGATTTGATTCCATTCTGTCTTGAAAAAGTGCTAAAAGAAGAAACAAAATCATTACTCAAACTAATCATTGCAGCCATCGTAAATTATTATAAACTTGCAGGAATGAAAATATTATCTGCTATTACCCCACAAATCCCTACCAGGAACCCTCAAAACATCTAAGCTTCTTGTTCCAGGTGACAGCATGACTCAGACTTATAACTGATTTTTTTCCAAAAAAAGACTTCAGTAGCGTAGGAGTACTTGATATTGGGGGGAGTGGAGGAGAATCACGAGGATTTTTGAGAAGAAGGAAAACACTGTTCCACTGCTGCATTTTTATTATGGGGCCTAAATCTCATGTGACCAACAACTCAAAACGAGAAAAACACCAGTTGTGTTAGAAAGAAAAAAAAAAAAAAATAATCATTGCCTAAGACACATCCAGAAAATAATGCTTTCAAAAACCAGAAAATCTCAGTGGATTCATAAAATAAAATGACAAAATTATTTATTTTAGGTCTTTATTCAACAGAAGGGCTAAGATACTACAATTCAGGTAAAAATCAAGGAGGAATTTTCATACTTCTGATCAGAGCAAAAGCAGGGGATTGAGAAATCTAACCATAATTTCCAGATTTGCTAGATTCTTTCTGGAACATTGGCCTGAGAACCAGAGAACACTGGAGTCAAAAAGTATATACCTGCTGAGTTTCAATTCTGTCTTCATGAAGGTAACAACAATAAATTAGCATTAACTGCAAAGCATCCCAGCTGCATTCACTGTGATGACATAATTGAATTGAATGCGGCTTATTTACTGGAGAGGGTGGTGAAGCAGTGGTGTATTTACATGCACATTTTGCACATACATCAAATATAAAAATCATAAAAGCACAGCATGTTTATTGCATCTAGGAAAAAACATCCTCATTTGAAAGATAAAACTGTGTTGTCTTCGCTTCTCACTACTTATTACTAGAAATAAAACTTTGATTTTGACAACCTTTTATACTCTTTAATGTGTTTTGGTTTCTTTCTGATAGAATGAGAAAGCACTGCAGAGTTCCCAAGAAAGCTTGTTTTCTTTAATTTACAAGAAAAGTTCACAGAAACCAAAGACCTTAAAAATACTTGCGCAGACTTGTTTATGCACAGTCTGTCAACCTGAGTATTTAGACCCCTAACACCTATTCAGACAGAACCTGAACTTACACAAAAAGTCACGCAGTCTGCCCAGCTATCTTCCAGTAATACAGGACAGAGACTCTGTCCTTTATTAATGCTTCACTGAACTAATTAAAGTGTAGAAGTAACCTTGCACAACATAACGCAGCATGCCATCATTCATATGGACTGTAACAACACAAGCAAAAAGCACAAAGGAGGAAAAAAGCTCCTAAGGCAATGCACTTCTTGCTTTTGCCTTCAACATCTGTAAAACAATGCTTTTTGTTAATCTCATGCAAACACCCACGTGCAGAATTAATTATTTATTATGAATAATTTGATCTGCTCTACTTATAGCAGTCAAGTGGAGATGTCACTGAGTTGAGGGAACCACAACATGTAGATCTTTCCATTCTCACTATTGAAAAGACATTAAGTCCACACAGCTCTTTCTCTACTGTTGTCAGCTTCGACATTTCAATCACTATGATAGAAAAGGCTATTAACTAGCTACACTAATTTTCTAGACTTGCTTAAACTATGCTGTTTATTAAATATCTTCAGGACTCAGGAAGATTAAGAGATGAACTTGCTACAACCTGCCAGTCATAACATACCGCATTCCTCAAAATGCACTGTGAATTGCTTCTAGTCAAAAAGGACAGATAGTAATAGAAGACAGATTGCCTGCAAGATATGAAATTTATTTTACTCAGATTAATAACTGCATTAATTAAGAATCAGATCTTAAAATAGCCAAGGCATATTCCTGGTACAAACATGTGTGTACACATACTTGAATGAGTATGCCTAGCACCCATCCAAGAATTCTGTGCATGGCAGCCTTGCTACTTTTACATTCTTTTGTTCAAACAAATTAGTTTCATCAAAGCAAACAAGGGAAATATCCAGTAAAATTTATAATCCAGTAAAACTTATTTTCTCTCCAGTGTTTTATGCCACACCTGTGTACACTTACAGCTACTGCACCAATTCAAGTAGTTTATTCTAACATAGGAAACTTCAGCAAGCCCCACCGATATTTTAAACAGTCTAGAAGTAGTCGACTGTGTTTATATAATTAAAAAAAACAATAGACAAACAGATGTAAACCTCTAAGACTCAAACTGGCATTTCTTTCCACCTCTTCTTCTTTCCCACCTTCCTTTCCACGTTATCTGCTATTAACACTGTGATTCTTGTCCTGTAAGGGTGATGCTGGTGCTGTATCTCACACATTTGCACCTGTAGTACACCTGTAAAAGAGTTTAACAGCTTTTTATTTCAAACACAGAAGAGTCAAGAAGGTTTGAAGAAAGCAAATATGATAGCTTTGTGTTTCCCACTGACAGATCTACACAGGGTACGGGAAGCACAGAGGAAAGAATGGCTAAACTTGAGTAATTTTAGTAAGTGATAAAGCTATCACACTAAAGAACCACTGCAGATCAACAGGACAGAAAAAACAAGCAAACCAAAACTTTGACTTGGATCTGTCTTGTTCTAACAACTCCTCATTGTGCCTCACCTTCCCTCTCTCCCCCAAATCACTCAGAACGTAAGTCCAAAATTCTGAACACCAAAGGTAAAAGCTTGTCCCTTTCCCAAAGTGAAAACTCTGGGAAGCATTCAGGGAAGTCTGAATTACATTAATTGTGCTAGAGGTAGCTATAGAGGCAGGACAGCTTATGTGAAAACAGTGGTAAAACAGTAATTGCAATACAAAGACAGTTAACACTGCCACCTTTATATGCAATGAGAAGAAGTGCACATCTGATGGCCAGAATACTTCTTTTCACATTGCATAGTACTGCAGGGTACCTGAGCCTCTTGCCGTGATTATTCCCAGTACTCAGAAAAAACAAACACAATTTTCCACTATCAGGAACTAGAAACAAGAGTGTTGGATAGTACTATGACTCCACAATTTCAAAATGAAGCAAAGAAATCCTTTCTGTAGAGCTGAATAAGCATTTGACTTGACAGCCAGTTCAGGCACCTGCAGTTAAGCAAAGTACAGTATGCTTTCAATACAGCCATAGTGTATATAATGTTAGTCAAAAAGAAAGCAGAAAAAAGTTTGTTCTAGAACACTTAAGTATATGTTTTCGCAGCTGTCAAACATCCCCGATACACACAAATTACCACTGGAAGGCTTTAAATTTGTTAAAGTAGACACACAGCTAATTTACTATATGGATTCTGGTTCTGTTTTTTTGCAAGGCAAGTTATTTGTTACAGAAATTAAAAGAATACAATGACTTGTAGGTATCATAGTGTACCATAACAGCTGCTTGTATGACACTAAATACACTTGCTGTACCTATTCTCAATAGAGCCAGTAATAAAGTCTCACATTGTACAGGTTACAAAATCCCAATTTTTAGCCCTGACCCTCCATCAACCACAGATGTACCCCAGTGCAGCAGAATCATCATTTCAATCTGAGCACTTTGCAAGAAATTGGAGGTGTCTACAAACTTCATGATACATGCTTTATTTGTTTATCTCAGGGTCAAATAAACCCAATTTGGTATCTAAATACACTCTGAACCTTCATGTTTTAGGTGCAAGATCATAGCAACTCAAAAGAGCAATTAATCCAGTAAGTTAGTTGAAATAGGCACATTGACAGAGCTGTGAATTGGCCCATTCACTTCCAGGTAATGTGACCATCTTAATGAAAAAGCCCTACAGAGATGAATGACCAAGAAATAAGCTGTCTCCTTTCACTGAAACACAGCCATACTTGGGACTGTACCAGTCCTCCCAGCTTCAACGCTGCCAGCATGAGGCTGCCGATTTCCGATACTCCTCCTCTTAGGCTTACTCACATGCCAGTCCCATCAGCAGAACTAGGAAAGGGGGTTCACACAGGCACATGCTCCCCAGCCACTCCAGGTCCTGGGATATTCACCAAGAAAACACAGAAAGCCTCATGCTGCAGTATGTTAACAATCTTACCAAAACACCAGCTCCCTCAGGGACAGAAAGGCAGGTAACCTCTCTCTCTCTCTCAAGAGGTCCTAGGACAAAAGCATCAATGGGAAGAGAGGCTTAAACATAGTAAGAGGAATGAAGACCTTGGAGAACATGATCTAACAGGTATTCCAAAATCCTTATCACCACCTACCCTGACATTCATATTTATAATTACCTTCCAGTATGTTAGCCCTATACCTAGTACACCTTGTCTCCACTTTTGCCTTGACACAAGCTCTTCTACTCATCTAATCTTTTCTTGACCAAGAAAACATCTTACTATGCATGTTTACATGAGTCATTCACTTCCTTCCCAAGAAGAGTCTTAACTTTTTTTTCTGCACTCCAGCCTCCTAAAAAAAAAATCTTACTCAATATATGGGATACTATATCAAACCATGCTGTGACTCTTCCTCTGAAGAAATCCCTGCCAAGAATCATTGAGATAAACAACCAGATGACTGAAGGTCAAGTTACATAACTGCCCTCCCCTTTGTCCATCCAGCTCACAACCCAATACTCCAAAAGCCACTCCAGTTGTTTTGTTTGCACATATTCACTGTTATCTGGCAATATGAATATCAACTTGAGCCCAGTTTCCCATGGGTCACACAGCGTAAGAGCAGTTGTGTGCATCTGTACATTCCCCACAATTCCAAATACTTTGGACTACTTCTACCACATTTGGCAGAAGAGTAACAGCCCTCAAAATCCAATTAATAAGAACTTCAAGAAAATATTATACATTTCTACTTGTGTTCCAACGTTTCCATTGCAAAATTTCTTGTTACTATATGTAAGAGATGCCACACAGAACACAATAATACAGGATAAAACACATTCTACCTGTCTGCTTCCAGTAAGAGATAGCTGGTCTGAAGGAGCTAAGTGGCAGCAGATCATCACTAAACCTTTTAAAGCAGTCTGCATCCATCACTTAAGAAACAACAGCCAAAATACACAATGGGCTGTGTTTCTGATGAGCAGAAGAGGACTGGCATTTTGGGGATGAGATAAATTAGTCGGTAGTCACATTTGTAAAGACAGACAAGGGCAGGAGTTGAATTGCTAAATAAGGTAGAAGAGACACACTGCTCTCAAAGTAGCCTATATCGAGTTCCACAACAAAAACTCTGCAACTGCATCTTTCCCAAAATGGTGTTGTATGCATTTAAATACTTCAGGACCACTCATCATCCTTTTATCTTCCCTCTGAGGGACAGACTAGTCTGCCTACACCGAGAACAGACTTCCCTGAAGAGCAGTTCAGATCAGTAAGTCACATTCCTGTTGCCTGCCTTTTCCCACACTGATTGTACCGTAAGTTAAGCCAAACCAAGACTCCCCACTTCACACTCATGCAAAAGCACAGGACCAGAAGCGTGGAGTAATGAACTCTGTTCACACACAACCAAGGATCAGCTGTTTATTTTCTGTGCTTCAGCTTCTAGCCTGCTAACAACAATACTTTACATGAATACTGTCAGTGTGAGTGGTTATTATTCTATCTTAATACTAAAACCTCAGATAATAAAGAGTTTTTACACAACTATACAATGAATATTTTAAAAGAAAAACATGCATTGAAGGTTTGTTTCCAAGCACGTCACATCAGTAAAGCACAGTGAATTTAGATGAGAGTCAGGGTTATAGTATTTTTGTGGTATAAGCCTATTTTTAAGAAGAAAGCTCAGTACCAGCAACTCACTGCTTCATACACAAGTGTTCTTTTACAAAGAGATGCCACATATGATGCAACAGTCAACTACAGAAAGAAACTCAAAAGGGTAGCTATTTGTTGGGGTACTCAGATTCAACCTGTGTATGAACAAAACAGAATAATTTCTTGAAGAATGCCTTGGAAAAATAGCTATGTAAAAAAGATACTAGTTTTTTATGTTAATACAGTTTACCAAACTTGACAGGCAGTTGTATTCTTTTAGATGTAGCTTCTTTTCAATTTGCATGAAAAAAATCGTTACACTTGTGCATTAATGAAAGCAGATTACATCCCTGACAATTCCTTACTGGCAACTCTCCCTAATGAATAATAATATGCTACAGTTTAAGGGCACTGGTTTCACTGTGTGTTGACTATTCAAAAAAAAGAAGAGGCTATCACTACAAGAAGTACAGCTCTGGGAAAGTATAAAGGAAGTCTGGAATATTTCATATTATCCGAGTTTTCTATTTGTCATCTTTTATTGACAGTATACACATGTAGTACTTTCTAAAATGAGAAAGTACATTTAAATTTATATTGACTGCAAAACTGAAGGGCAAGGCTTATTTGTGATAAAGTAGACACTGTGAAGACAGAAGACTTGCAAATTATTACACTGTTTATACTTCACTGATTATTATCCACTTGCCCATTTAGTTGATTTTCTGTTCTGGATCATCCGCAGAAGTACTCAAAGGCTCAGCACTAACATTACGAAACAACTTTTACACAGATTCAGTCATTACCAGTGTTGCAGCACCAAGACAGTGATTTCTGGAGAGACCTGTGTATTCACTCTTGAACTATTTTAGCTGGTTCCATCCCCAGAAGGTAACTATTAGGCTTGCTGCAGCAGTTAAAAATGGTGGTACAGATGTCATTCCTGTTGGCCTTAGTCCTCTCAAAGCAAAAGAAACTGCATAGGTTTCTAATGTGGACCACCTACAACAGAGACAAATGTCCTACAATAATCTTGGGCGGGTAAAACTTTCAAATGCAGATTTTTATGAAGATAATTTTGAATTAATAAACACACTACGTAAAGCTCCTAAGGTCTAAAGTTAGTTTCATTGCTTATTATCAAACTGCAAGTAATAAATCTACTGCATTTTTAAAAGTGGTTCATTTTGATTTGACTTTGACCTTACTGATGCCTGGAGTAGAATTTAAACTTACCACAACAAAGCACTGCAAAGTCAAGGGTGACTGTGGATTAAAATTCCACACCCTCCCCCCTTCCAAACGTCTATAAACATATTCAAAGCAAGCACAGGACTTAGTAGCACTTACAAAAGATCATACACATGTTGGAAAACCAAAGGTTTACCTTTATTTTGTCAACTTCCACTGACACAGAATTATGAAGTCAATTACTAACTTCACTAAGAAAGAGCTAAGACAACGGTTCACAAAACTAACAGGAGACCACCTTAAGCATGGAGTGTCAGTCCTGTCTCAGGAAACAAAGTTGTGGATTAATGACAGAAGTTCTTAGTCTACCCTAAACAAATATACAAATCCTATCTCTTGAGAAATTTAATTGAAGACTACAGTACTTGCTAATGTATTTTTTTTAAGAAGACAATAATCACGACCATGCTACAACAGGGAACACTTCACACTACTGCAACAGAAAGGTTCTAAGGCTCAAATAGCTATGGGTTTCCTTTTTAAGGAATGTAGCTTGAAGAGGAAAATGGGCAAATTAGGCTTCAATGCACTAATTCAGCTGCAAAAGAAAGGGTAAAAAATTACATACACAGGCAGACATTCCTCTCTATTAAAAGCCAACCCGCTAACAAAATTCAGCACTTGCTCCTACACCCTTTTTAAAGGGAGGCACTGAATTTTAAAATAGCAAAAAATGTGACATAGCACGGTGACAAGTACAAGATCAATGTCAGACATAATGCCTACATGTTCAAATTTCTATTTATCTGCTTTTATATAATCTAGCAAAACGCTCATTTAAGTACATGACCTTCCCATTTAATTGCAGATTTCCAGATATAGGGAGAAAAGCAGACCCAGAACAATGGAACCACATGCACTGCAAAACACAAATTCTGATTACATGTCTAAATAAATTAAAATATCTTCAGACACTTCAAAAATACATCAAAGCACACAGTATTTCAGCACAGCCATGAAGGAGTTGCTTAATAAGAATCTGATGCCATGATCCTTATGTTCATAGCAATAATTTATAAACTATGTTCAACAACTCACAACTTTAAAGCTAGTTCTGACCTCCTTCCCATAAGAGTAACTCATCTCCCCAGAAAAAAACAACTGTTTGATGTGATCACTTTAGTTGAATAACGCACACATGCCTGAGAAACTGTGCATGCTTATTTCAAATTAGGTGCTTTGAGCATTTTATTGGCTCCCAAACCTGCAGTATAGTCAGTAAGCAGGACCTCAGATTTTAAATTCAGCTTTATTTTGGTCATTAATAATTCCTGAAAGCTATTGCATTTTATGCCAAATTCCTTCATCTCCAATGCTCTAAATGACTATATCCAGAATTCAGATCCACCTCCTTTGTAAAGCCACAAACCAGGGACAGTCCCAGAAAACTAGTGAAAGATTCAAATGTAGAAGTCAACTCACTTGATTCCCACATACATCTTCCTGGTCTCCATGCTTTTAATTAACATTTTAATATAGAGGTACAGATGAATATTTCATTATATTAATTCCAAAAAGTCAGTATCGAGCACTACTACAACTTTCTGTTAGATAGGACTGCAGCTTTAGCCACACACAGCCTTTAACTTTTCACTGGGCAGCTGTGACTTGCAAGGGAGCCATCTTTGGGAGATGTTATCACATAGAACAGTTTGCAGCATGGCTGTTCCTCCTAATCTGCACATTTAGAACACAGGATCTCTTACTCCAGAAAAACTCCTCATGAACCCCCAAAGGCACCAAACACAAGCTATATGGTTCCCACAGATAGTGAGGAAAGCAGTGGTCCTCACTAAAGGAAGAAGTGAAAGGTACAGTCCTTCTCCCAAGCCTTATTCATCTATACCGTAAAGGTGAAAGGAATGGCTGTACAGACAGTAATGTCCCAGATTTCCAAAATGGATGAAGAAAACCAGAAAATTAGTATTGTGGACCTAAAAAGCGAACAGTAACACTGTCACTCAGCTTTGGTATATTGTATTGCCATTTACATGAACTGTGATACCACTGAAGATTTGTTACAGTGTGCACAGATGACAGATCACAACAGGGAATTCGAAAACAGGGATCGGAGCAAGACAAGCTAGACCAACACCTAGGCAACAGGCACTGGAAACAGCGTTAGCTGGATCAGCAGCTACAGGGAGGTTAGTAGTAACTGGACTCTAGAAACACACAGCTTCCGGGCACATCAAGCAGTATAGCTGCTAAAGAACACACAATTGCCAAATGCCAGTATCAGCCAGAAAGAGGAACATGCAGCAGGGTTACAAAAAAGAAATGTTTCAAAACACTGACAAAAAAGCCTTATGCCGAATTACAAAATGCTTAAAAATCTCTGTCAGTTCATCCACTCCTTTTCCAGAGCACAGGTAAAATGCAAGAATCTAATGTTTCTGTAACACTGCCCTGCCTGAGAGGGCTTGGAAGGCCTGAGAGCAAGACCTCATGCAATTCCTGAGCATCTCCTGCACTCAAACCCCTTTACTTGCTTGCTGTTACTAAGACTAACATCTTAGACTGATTAGATGCTCATCCAGCCACCGTAACACACCTTAAAATAAAAACACTGGTTCCCTTCCTCCCTTCCACTTGCACAGCCTCTTAAGCAATCACTGCTCTCCCAAACAGCTTGGCTTCCTCTTCTACACCAAAGAACAGTTCTGCTACCTTTAGCTATGAATGTGCCTTCCCAAGACATCCCAAAATCTCTCCCTTCCTTGCCATCCCAGCTCGCCAATCCTCATGAATACCTCTAACCACAGACACTAGCTGAACTTCTGCCACGGAACTGGTTGCTCTTTCAGTACCTTTAGATAGGAAACATGAACAAGGCAAGGTGCTCTGACAAGGGAACCCATTTCAACTAATTACACAACTATCCAAATTCATCCCACTCAACTTCCAGCTGCAGGTCGCTGTGATCCAAGAGACATGTGACTGATGATTTTATTATTCATCTTCCTGACTCACAAATAGGCATCTATTTCAGAATATTTAAATTGATGTTTACATCATGGAAAGGAGAAATTTTCTGTCTCCATACTCTTACATCATTATCAACTGTGGAAAAAAACCATGTACGCTCCCACATCCAGTTACAGATATTTCCATACAATTTAGACACCTATTTTGAGTTAAATCCCTGTGCACTCTCTCTGAACACTTCTTTAGAAGAGAGCAAATGGAAAAATGTAATTGCTTAGAAGTATGAAGAGCAGACTGGAGTAAATACAACAATTTGTGAATAAAACTGCACACTAATTAGGACTGGAATCATTCTCTCTTTGGAAATTACTCTGTTGAGCTCTATGTGCAGGAAAAAAGGAGGGGAGGGCTAAAGCCTCCACTTAAAACTATGTGTTAAGAGGAATATTCCTATATATGTGGATTTTCTTACCGCATGTGACCTATTCATTATCTGTCTCAGTCCCAGTCACTACAACATCCGTAACTGAAGCTTTTACTTTTTTTTATCTGAGATACTCAAAATATAATTTTGTAGAAGGAAAACACCCTACCGTAGTATACTAATTCATTGGATTCTAACACACTTTGTAAAGTGTATAAAATAAAAGATGCTAACCAAAGTCTTACGAAAATGCATATACAGCTAAAATCTAGAAGCCAGAGCACATGAGTGTAAGTGTGCACCTCCCCTCTACAAGACACATCAAGACTTCAATATTCTTTTCTAAACTGCTCACCTTCAGTTACTAACAACTTCTTTCTAAAGGAGCAGTTCCTTAAATAAGATCACTACATTTTTAAGGGACATCATTGATGAGAACAAACTTATTACTAGTAACTATGTATAAATTAGGCTAAACCCAATTTTTATTCCATGAAAAAAACTATTCTCACAATCTATACTTTCAGAAAGCCCTACGTATATCTGATCCCCGCAGGTTCAAACAAAGCTGGAGTAATAAAACCAAGCTACAGAAGCCTCTAGCAGTTATTTTTTCCTAACTTTTAAACGCAAGCAACTTCATTATAGACTTCCACCACATGCCAAGGTGTGCTCACACTGCTTGTTAGATGATCACTCCGCTGTTTTCTGGCTGCTACTGACTTTAAAAGTCTGCTCTGATTACGCACAGTCAGTCCCAGGGGCTTCCACTTAGTGGAGGAAACACCTCAGAGGTTAAGGGAAGGGTTGTCATGAGCTACAGATACAGTCAGAAGGGTGGAAACATGCAGTTCACATGCTAATACATAGTTCAAGTGTACTTTCCACTTGGAGAGAAACTACTTACAAACTTTTTGCAAAGCAATGAAAGTGAACAGTTCACTGAAGAGTGAGGAAGTTCAGCTTTCTTGCACATCAAGAAATTCCACAACCAACTAAAGGTATCTGGGAAAGTACTAGAAGTCACAAGATGCTTAAATGAAAAGAAAGCCCATCTTACGGCAACTCAAGCTACTAAACCAAATGTTTTTATGTGATGCCATCTCCCACCTGCCCTTCAAAATATGCTCTACTTGTAAGCATATTTTTTTTTGGAGGGTGGGGGGTGGGTGTTGGAGCAGCTCTTAAGCTTCCTTGCTAACTTACTTTTGATCCAGTAAGAAGTAAGCCAGGAGGAAAAAAAAGGATTCTGCACTTCCCCCCTCCCTGGCTAGTTTCAGAAACTTATTCCTCACAAAACACGAGGAAATTACACAGGCATTCCTAAAATTCACAGTGTCAAACAGAATAGCAGGAAAAAACCCCAAACAAACCAACCCTAGCAGAAAACTACTACATATGTTCTTGCCTTGCTAAAAAGACATCAACACGTTAACAATATAGCAAAAATTATAATATATCCAAATCTAAAGCATCTGTTCAGAGAAACAAGTCAGAACCACCATTCAGAATAGTGCTTTTGAAAGTATTTGCACTGTTCTGTCAATTATGCTAAATCTAGTAGTTTAAACTTAGATACTCAGAGGAATCAATACTATATATTTCAATGCAACTGTAAACCTCTGCATAATAAAGCATTAGTAAATTAACAACTGCAGTGAAAAATCAAATGGAGAAAACAAAAATGTAGTCAGACAACACAATTCTTCGGAGTACGGCATCACATAGCCTGCTATAAACCACTTTGAGCATTTATTTCTACTTAGGGGATAAACACAGGAACCCAAATCAACAACCAGCTTCCATCAGTATCAAATGCATTGATACCCAGTGTTTTCTTACAAACATGTAAACTAAGTAGACTGAATCCTGCCAGCCAAGTGACACCTCAGCAATAATCGGTACTGCAAAATATTACAGCTAGTAATTCTGAAGTGCATACAAGCCAAATAAATCCCTGGTTGTTGACAAATCACACTCTCTGTTAATGCCTAGCTAGATATCTCAGCTGTTCCAGTGTTTAACATCATCATTAACTATCTGGGACAATGTAAGTGGAACACTGAAACTGGAAAATGCAGACATCTATGAAAGCAAAACCACACTATTTACACAGTACAAACAGTACTCGCGATTTTTTAAAAATTGTAAGGAAATTAGGGAATTATACTTAACAAGTATGAAAATAATGTCTACAGCTTGGGAAACTGAGGTGTATAATAGAAGAAAAATGATGTGTGGAGGGATTCACTTAACATACCAAAGATACTAAGTTTACAAATTTGAGATGTGTTAACAAACCACAAGACAGATCATAATTGCAAGTTTTAGTGAGGACAAGTATACAACAATATATTTAGGGCTTAGCTGAAAATAACACCCATATTGTTTACATCTATTTGATACTAAAATAGGAGTGACTAGAGCAAAGGAATCAAACATTCACCTGGAGGGCCTTTCCAACGCTAACCCAGCAGAGTTCTTCCACTCCTAGCAATGACAAAAACAGACAAAAAAGCAGTGCTAATTACATGCTTTGCTCTGATGACAGGAATGAAGTCAGATGGCTTCTGTCCTGATTCTGGTTACAAGTACCTCTCTGCTCTTCCTCTGGCTGATGATGTTCTCATTTAGCTCATAGTAACAATCATACCAACTGCCTTAGATTAAGTTTTCAAACTTTTTTGCTCCAAGGTTGTCTAGGATGTGGATTTTTTTCTTCTCCCCTCAAACGAACACTGCTTTAAGCATCGTCCACTTGACCTCATAGGTACTTTTTTGACTACAGACCTAAATGTAGCTCTGAACAGCCAGCTGAATATGTATGTACTTGCACAACTTGACATATGATCGAGTTATTAGACAATATAAAATTCTATGGCATTAAAATTAGGACAGTTTCACTTCAAGGACTACAAAACCATTCTAATAAATTAAACGCAGCAGGTTTGCCAAAAATACGATTTAAAGCTTAGCAAAATATATCGTTCAGTATATTACAAAAGTATCACTAAAGAGTGACATTCAAGAGTTTACGGTACAATCATTTATTAAGCCAAGCTATTCCTTCAGGACAATCTGTTCTGGCTTTATAGTTCAACTTCTTTATAAAATTAAATAAACTGGCTGGCAGACTTTATTTGCTTACATGATTCAGGCTATTCTTTCAAACAAGGTGAACAAACCTGAAGAATTATTTATTCTTCCTCATACCATCATTAGCAAACTGACATGTACATGAAATCTCGGTCCTGACCAGTGAACTTATATGACAATTTTACCCATCTTGTCTTAAAACCAAATGAACAATTAATTATACAGACTCTTATAATCTCAAGCAACATTTGTACCACAGAAACCTGGAATGTTTCTAACCCAAAACTTAGTATTGTAAATCTTATGTAAGTGTAATATGATTTCTTTAATGGGACAGAAAAATGTCAACAGCATTGCAGTCTCACTGGTAATTTACACATTGTTTCAACTACAGTTTTTGGGAATAATCGTTTTCTGATCTCTGCTGATGTTTCTCAGTCAAGTGCTTGAAGAAGTACTCACTAAAGCCAAAACCATCCTGGAGATAAGGAGAATTAAGACTGATGACTATCTGCCTCCACTTCTACCTTTGAACTGTTTCAGTCTCACAGTCCTACTACTGTAAATATTTTTCTTTGAAACTAGTTACATCTGGTGAAGCCAGAAGCAGAGAAATTTACCTACTGCACTACTGCATTGACTACTACCAACTGTACAGAACGCTGTAAAAGTTCTCTGTACTCTTGTGTTCAGTGGGACAGAAATATAAATTAATATATCAGGGTGACAAGTATAGTTAAGCCTAAAAAAAAAAAAAACACCTGACTTTCCAGAAATCTGAAGAATCCAAGTACCCATGCTTCCAGACTTCATTCCAAAGGAAGGCATGTTCTAGCTTTTGCACTGTGCCACCTCAGAGACTTTCCATAACTCAACCTCTGCTCTGGAGCACCAATCCCTCTCAAACTGGTCCTAAAACTGTTGCATCACAGCACCAGTAAAATGTGGTGCTTAGGGACACAGTTTAGTGGTGGACTTGGCAGTGTTAGGTTAATGGCCAGACTCAATGACCTTAAAGGTCTTTTCCAACCTAAACAAATACCATTATTTTAAGATTCATTTGATTTCCAGTTACTAATCATCAAACCTTGGTTTGAAAAACATTACCCTCAAAACCAGGACCAATTCCTCAAGTGACATTTTCCCCCTAAAAAAACCCCACTACTCTGTACCCCATATAGTCTTGTTTTTAACTCAGATTAGGGCCTTTGAGATATGCAGAAATGCCTTCATATCACAGTAAAAGCCATGCCAGGATTATATAGACACACATAACAATCAATTATTTCTTGGATATAAAACTCTCAAGCCAACAGGAAGGCCAGACATACTAAAAACAAATACCATTGCTCAGCACCCTACCAAGCTATAATTCTCGTTAGTCAATGCTATTCCAATACCTCCACTCATCAGTATTCCTCCTTCTCAAATTTTTATAATTATAGTCATCATCAGAAGGAAGGTTTGAAAAATTCACTAACTACAGGGAAACAGAGAAACATTCTCTGGAGAGCTCAATGCCCACATATCAACCTTCATGAATTTAGTACTTTAATTAGTGGAAAATTCTAGATATTTCAGCTGTGCCACTGCATAATGGAAGGCAACCAAAGTGATGCACCACTGCCTTTCCAAATGCGCATTTACCTTGAGTACCGCCCACTGTATTCAAAGCCTTAATATGCAACAACATAATGACATCTGCAAGGCTCTGCTCAGGATCAACATCACAGTCCAGAGCTCTGCTATCACCAGTGCCTTGATCAAATTCATGCCAATATTAAATTAGTTTAGTTTGGAAGAGCTAAAAACAGTTGTACAGGAAGGTAAAATGCTTTAATAGGGCATAGTTGCCATTCCCACTTCCTTCTCCCAAAAGAAACAAACGGGAGAAACCAAAATGACAGCTAGAGATAGGGCTACGCTACACAGTGAACGTTTGCTTTTATTTTGGATGCTCTAACCTGTGGAGGAGGAAGTTCCTTTCCTTCAAGCAGTGAAACTTGTCAGAACTGCAGACAATTGTAACAAAAACTGTTAGGAGAAATTAATCATGAGGATGAGGCAGCACACTGATCGAAATGGGAAACAGCTTCTCCTTCCCAGCAGGGGTAATAATGGATGGCGATGTGTTTCTCAGCAAGGCAAAAGAAACTTACAGAGCTTTCGTTCTTGGTTGGACTTTGGCAAGCCTTGATTAAAGGCTATGAAAAATGTTATTCAGCAAGATTTTATTTGGTTGTTTTTTTCTCTAACTAAGGATTGTCCTTGTGGTTTAAATTTTTACAGTGGAAATACTGAAAATACTGCCTGCCTAAGTTACAGCATCACAATCTGGATCTATCTACTGAAGTCAGGCTGATAAGGTATATCACTATTACCATTTTAACTTTTTACTTCAATTCCATGAAGTATAATAAAACAAATACAGTTTGTTAATAACCTTTACATAAATTAAATTTCTCAAGTACATTAAGTATGCAAACATAAGGACAGCTTAATATAGCCAGACTTGAGATTTCCCCTACCACTTCCTGCTCTATCACTACCATACGCTTTCCAGTTTTGCTTTTGACATACCTAATTTTTAAGTCTATATAGATATTGAAACACTTTGTGCATTTAAAGGATTGGTCAGTACCTCACTTTGTCCATGCGAGTAGGGCCCCTGAGAAACTAAACTATACCACTGTAACTATCCAGTTACAGCTACTGGTGTAACTGTGGCTGTTTGAAGGAGCCTACCTTACTTTCACTCATGTCAATATGAAATGGGAAATTTTCTTACAAATTACAAGAAAGAGGTACATCTATACTTAAGAGCTTGCACTGATCTTTGCAGCACAGGCATGTGCTGGACAAACAGACAAACCTGAAATATCTTGGTGTTCCAGACTCGAGTTTGTTGTCCTAAACAGTAAAAGAGATTCAATTCCATATGCTCAATCACGTGGTTAAAGCAAAGGCATCTACTCCAGAAACTGCTAAACCACGGCCCCTGTTGCTGTCCTCCTCTGGGCAAGGCACATGTCCAGCTCTGTGCCAAAGGCTGCTTCTCGCGCCGGGGCCCACAGACACAACCTACGCTCGAGTTCATAAAACAAACAACTGTGTGAGAAAACACGTGACAGCTCTCATTGTCCAGTATCCACGTTTCGATCCTTCACTGTAAAAAACAGCGTAAGGACATTCCCTAACACGTTTACGCAAATATTTTCCATTAGCTGTTCTGTGTAAAGATGGGTTTACCACCAGCAACGAAATGCTGTTCGGGTGCGAGCTGAACGCCGGCTGAGCAGAAGCAGAGGTCCCTGGAAGGGCTTCAAGGCCTCTGCTGATGTGTCACAAACTCATCGCACAGCGCCAGCCCCCACGGCCCGGCGGCCCCCCACGGCCCCAGGCCGCATCCCTGCCAGCCCGGCCGGACGTGGAACATCTCCCAGGTATCCCCATGATCCACAGACAGCGATTATTCGTGACTCAGAGGATTTGGGGGTGGTTTGTTTGCGCGGCCCCACGCCAACTCCGGAGTTCCCGGCAACGTACAGCTGCGAGAGAGAAAGCCGAGGGCAGCTGGGCCGAATCCCAGCCTCAGTTTTCAGGACTTCCCTGAGGAGATTTCCGCCCACCCCCACAGGCACAGAGGGAAAGAGAAAAGCCAAAAGCTGTGCGAGCCCCGGCGCAGCCGAGCTCGGAGGCGAAGCCGGGGCGGGAAAGGGGAAGTACGCGGGCACCCCGGCAGGGCCGCGGCGGCGGCGGCCCCGGCAGGCGCCGGGGCCCGGGCCGGGCCGAGGGACCCCGCCACCGCAGGCCGGCCGGGAGAAAGGCCGCTTTGTTCCCCCTCTTCCGCGGCGGGCAGCCGCCTCCCGGCCCGGGAGACTGAGGCAGACGGGCGGCGTCACCCCCCCAGTACCTACCGCAGCAGGAGACGACGAGGAGCAGGAGCTGCGCTGACCTCCAAGCCGGGGAGCCTTCTGCGCTCCCCCAAGGGGCCATAACACCAGCCCGCAGGGAGGCGACGAGGAGCCGGACCTGCTGCCGCCGCGCCCCCGACACGGAGCCGGAGCTGCCGCCGCAAGAGGGGCCGGCCGCGCCTCGGCCCCTCGCCCACCGCAGCTGCCGCCTCGGGGAGCGCTAGCGGCCCGCACACCCGCGCCTCATCCGGCCGCCCGCGGAGCCATGAGCCGCCTCCGCCGGCCTCGGCCTCCTTCCCCTCGCGCCGCGCCGCTTCCTCCTCCCCGGCTGCGCCCCGCCGCGGCTGCGCACTGGCGGCCCGGGCGCATGGAGTCGCTGCCGGCAGCCGCGAGCCGGGCGGGCGAGGCGGAGCGGCGGCCCCCAGACGGCGGGGGAGGGCCCGGGCCGCCACGCTCCGGCGCGACACCGCCCCGCCGCCGCCGCCTCCTCCGTCTCCGCCTCCTCCGTCTCCGCCGCCGCCAAGGTTTCGGCCCGCCCCGCCCCGTCCCGGCAGCCGCCGTCACCGGCCGAGGCCGCCTGCGGGTCCGCCGGGGCTGGGCCCCGCAGGCCGGCCTGTCCCCTCGGGCCGTGCCGCGCCGCCGCCCGCAGGAGATGCCCTCCGCGAAGGAGGACTGAGGCGGCGGAGGGAGGGTGGATGTCCCGCCGCTGCGGCGGCTGGGCAGCCTGGGCTCCCGGCTCACGGGCGAAATAACCACGCGGCTTTGGGGCGCCCCGGCGCTCTGCCCTGGAGAAAACTGCCCGGTCAGGCCCGGTCTGTGGAGCGCAGGGCGCTCCGGCAGCTGGCGGCTGCTGTGTTTCCAACCTCCAAAGCTGCATTTCACCAGCCAGACGGAACAAAACTACAGAGCAAACAGCCTAACAGCTGTAGACACACAGTGTCCAAAGTCATGGACCCCACAGAAACTCCTTGTAACACTTTCTGTTCAATTACAGTTGCCCATCTTTCACCTTTTAATGACACCATTTCACTGTTGCACAGTTACCTGTCACTCCCAATTGTTTAACCGAGTGCCAAAAGCAAGTGGGATTTACAGTGCAACTTTATATTTAGCTTGAATTTTGCAGTGCCTGTTGCAGATGGGGAGAAGTGTTTGTTGCCTCTCTCCTACTGGATCAACTGATCCACATAAAAAACCAAAGCATTGCTATTCCTGAGAAAAACAAAAGTTACTTACATTGCTCTTTAGCTGCATCCTGAGAACAGATGTGTTGGATCAGACCAGAGTTCTTGCTCCATGAGTGGTGATTGCCCCATTATGGGGAGTGCTCTATGCTATTTCTCCTCATTCCTCTCTTTTTCATAGGATCATAGAATCATTTAGGTTGAAAAAGACTCTTAAGATCATTGACTCCAACCATAAACCTAGCACTGCCAAGTCCACCACTAAACCATGTCCCCAAGGGCCACATCTGCATGTCTCTTAAACACCTCCAGGGATGGTGACTGCACCACTTCCCTGGGCAGCCTGCTCTAATGCTTGACCACCCTCCCAGCTGAATTTTTCCTAATACCTCCCATGGCATAACTTGATGTTTCCTTTCCTTTATTCTTTGATTCCTCCCACATTTATTTCCCAATCCCCATCTATTAGGGAAGGAAGAGCAGTATATTAGGGGGCTGTCTCTTTGGGAAGGGAAGAGAGGTTTATTTAAGGGTGAGCATCTGGATGAAGATGCAGCATTAATAACAATCACCAAAGAAGGAAGGTAAACCAGACAAGCAGGAATGCTCTCCAGCTCTCTTGAGAAGTTGCAGCCCAGGAACACCATGTACCTAGAGATGGTATCATTGAGTTTAATAATCCTCAGTGGATTAGTCTTCAGTAAATTTGCCCAGGCACATTGAACCTATGTGGGATGTGACTGTTCACCTCTCAGAAGCCATGAGTATGCACACAAATTAACACTTTAAGGAAGAAGAAAATACAACCTTCATTTATAGGTTTATTCAAATAAGTAAAGCATTCACAGCATCTTGCCCAACAAACATTTTGGTTTGTTTCTACTTGCAAATCTAACCAACTTATTCAAGTATTACCTCAAATGCCCTATTTTCTACCCAGTGTATCCCATTCCTCTTTTTGTTTTTAGTTATTAACAAGGGGGGACAGAAAGGATGCTCAGGAAGTCTGGTCTGTAGCTACGGAGAGAGGTATTACTGCTTTTATGAACAGACACCACACAGGGGCTTCTAACCCTCTAACAGTAATTGCAGCTGTACATGCTGGGTGTAAGTCCTCACTGGAACCTGTTAAACTCTCTGCTGTAGAGATAGGTCGACATTAAACAAATGAGCATATGATCCATAGCCTTCCTGCACTCCTCCCAAAGTTATTTTTCTGTCTACTTCAACCGAGTTTCTACCACCTAGTTGTATGCTATTGAGAGATGTGATATGATTCTCTTTCCATAGATTCTAGTTGCATAACAAAGACGACAACAGTAATTATCTTTTCAGATTAAATGCTATTCCAAACCACACAAATATCTCTGTTGGCAAAATTGCTTTCAATCACTTGCACAAACAAGTGATTTGCCATGTACCCAGGTTGATCATTCATGGCAGCGGAGAGCAGAGCATCAACCCCTGGCATCATGGCTTAATTTCAACATTGTTCTCAAAGACTCAGAGCAAAGGATGATATGCAAAAGAGTTCTGCCTCAGTACTAAATGAATTTGGCAAGCAAAGGTGAGATACTGAAGTAATGATCTAGAGAAAAAACCTCTGCAGGGGCAGTTTGCCTGCATATCAAATGAGCTGGATCTTGTAAGTCCAGGGAAGAGAATGTGTTAGTAGTCCAGATGAGACTCTCGGGATGTTAAGCAACATCTCCCTATGTAGCATCCTTAGCAAGTTCACTAAATCTATGAACTTCAAAGTATTTCAAAAGACTTCTTTCTTAGCAAAGTTATCCGAGTAAAAAGCCTTTCTCCTTTTTCTTTTTTTGCTGCTCCTTCTGTTGGCCTGCGCCAAGAGCTGTCTTAACTTCCGTGGTGCTTGGGGAGAAGAATATTGTTTTTCATATGTCTGAAAAGTACATAGTAAATCATAGACATAACTTTATGTACATGAAATTCTAATGACTTCGTTGTGGTTTTGGGGGTTTGGTGTGGTTTGGTTTTGTTTTTTGGGTTTTTTTTTGGGGGGGGTACTCTTATCTGAAGATGTCTGATAGAAGTTTGTCAATAGGAATCATTTCAAGATGGCACAGAAGTTGACACTGTCTTTCTTTTGTATTTGAAGGCAGGTGGAGATAAAACATCCTGAAAGTGCATGCATGGTTCACCTTGAACCAAACCAATATCGTTGTAACAGGCAGTCATTCTGTCTGAAGATCAAGGTTGGTATGTGAAGCTACTGAAGCAGCTTCAGCAAGAATTATCAGGCACCGACCGATACCAGCATGTGACTTTCCCTCCCCCTGTAGTTTTACTTTCAACATTGTTTTCTTTTTAACGATTGGTTGTTTACAGTCACTTCAGCTTCACTTCACTGCCTGCCAGACACACTTCCTTCTCGCCATCCTTGCTCTTATTTTTTTCTCTTCATACCCCTTCCTCATGAGTTCTCCCTTTCTTCTGTCACTTTAGACTATGTTGTTAGCAAATGCCACCCACAGATTTAACAGCAGTTTTATGACCCGTTGTAAAAGTTCTCCCCAGTTCATTGCTTCTTCTCTACTCCTGCTTTGACTGTAAAATTGTAGGAGACAATCTTTACAGAGTCTCTCTTAATGCCAAGTCCTGGTTGTGACCTCTTGGCTCCATTTTAATACACAATAAGAATGAAGACAATTTAAGATGTTGACCAGATCTCAGCTAAATGAAGTAACAGCAGTTTTCCTTTACCAATCTCATTATTTTCTGTCCCATAACCTCATAAGAGAGGTCATAAGAAATGTTGCTATATTCAGTACCAGTGTTTAATTTTTGGTGAGACCTCTACCACATCTGAATTTATTTCACCTTTTTTTTTTTTTTTTTTTTTTTTGCAGAAGAACTCAAGTACTTTATCATGAGAAGGACATCAATAGAATTCTAAATATTCCTCTTTTGTGATACTAGCTTTTCAAAATCAATTATCTATAAAGCATAAAAAAACAGGCAGCAGCAGTGGATTTCTCTCCCAGACTTCCATTTGTTTTGCAGCACAGCATATGAAGACTGGGACAAAAATTATCTGTTCCATCTATTTAGTGATTTCTTCCTTTTAACAAACAGTTTGTCTGCACGGCAGCTGTCTAAAGGCTACTAATAGACTAGATTTCTATTTTACATTCATTTTAATATTAGTCCACAGCTACCTTGAATCTACAGCACCCTGCATAACTTCATTATAAAATGATGAAAGACAGTAGAAGATGGTGCCAGAAACGTCTGGATCAAGGCCATTGTGTTAAAAATATATAGCATACATCACAGTCTGCTGTGCTGGTGTACGTATTAAAATTGCTGTTGCATGTTGGAGGAAATATATCAAATGTATTAAGGGATCATTTATTTTGCTGGTGTTTATTAGTAACATTGCACAGTCTAGAGGCCAATCAAGAGTAGGGTCCCATTATGCTAAGGAGTGTACAAACACAGGACGTGCTGTACGTTGTGCAGTGGAAAACAGTCCAAGTATAGCTTGGTTAACTGCAAATGAAGTATGTCTGGAGCCAGTGACAGTGCAGCTGCATCCTTGTAGCCTGCACCCAAACTAATTTTGTAGGGCGTATTAGTTTAAACATTGTGCTCCGCTAGCTGCTTCTTGGATTCACATCAGTTTCTTCAAACTGCTGCAAAGCACATGAAGTAAGTCACTGCTCTTTTTCCAGGCTATATCACCTGAGGACCTGTTTGTAGACAGTTTGTAAGCTCTTCGCCTAGAATCTAAACAGTAAATGGATCCCCCGCAGGAGAAAGGGATTTGTGTACAAGCAAGTTTTAAGAACTGCCTACAAAATTTGTTACTTCAGTTAAAAGTAATTAATGTCCCTACTGTAATAGTAGTTGTTTTTCCTTCTAAGTCATCTGAATCTGGACTGTCTCTCCTACACATATCAGATATTATGGTTCAAATATTATTACAACTGGTTTATGTTCAACTGACTGTTCAGATTAAATTGTGAGTTGTAGTCACAAGCTCTGTGGTTTCCCTTACAATAACAGCATTTCTGTCATATGCTGCATGAATTGCTACTGACTAATTTTGTAGTTTTAGACATTTCTGGAAGTGTAGTCCAAGCTGGTTCATTTATTAAAGTATATTGCTCCTGCTACAAGGACAATCTAACAGAAGGAACTTTAATTTGGAATAAGTCAGGTGACAAAGCGTGACCTAATTCAACCTGCAATTACACAGCGCAACTTAATGCTTAGATTAGTACCTATGAGATGGTAACAGCACTGATGTTAAAATTGCTTTTGTTCTTCCCTTACTGTTAACTGAAACAGCTTAAATCTTACCGTGGTGATGTGGGCATAGATGGCAGGCAAAGATCAACAATTATGGTGATACCTTCATTCCTCTGCCTGCATCCTTAATACCAGCGTGAGAAGTGGCTTAAGAACCACTATATTAGCATTATTTTACTACAGGATTTCCAGTGCACTAAATAAGCATCAGTGGTTATCTAAAGTGGTTGAATAGCATCAGAAGATAGGAAAGAATCCGAGTCCATAGCCACATCATGTTAGCAACCTAAGGTTGCTCTTAGCACCAATTCTCTAACCTTTGGATTTAGCTTCTCAGGAATAAGGAACAGCTCATTGATACCTGGAAGAAATTTCTATCACTGAAATCTCTGTATGATTTTCATGTGTGTACACACATTACTGTACAAAACATATTAAACCCACAAGAAAAGCCTGAGTTTAAAGTCTAGACAAAACAATGTATTTATAGGCAAAGATATTTGTGTAAAACTTCCAAATCATTATTTAAAAATATCCTATCACAGAAAGAGTACAACTATTCAGCTGATTCATGGATAGAAAGGAGAACTCAACTATTAAACCTATTTTAATTTTAGAGCAGACAAACCCATAGATGGAGAGGAAAGGAAAGGCAAAAAAAACCCAAAACTGAATAAGCCAAAGGAAGGAAAAAGTCCAGACAAAAGACTTCATGATTGCAAATAATGCCCAAAAAGTCTCTTCAATACTAACAGAACATTTCATGAGCAGTTTTCAAAATCTAAGAGGCTAATTAGCTAGTGCGGAAGGAACTATTAAAAAGCCTACAGGTTTTCTTGTGGAATTTTTCATTTTCTAAATTCAATTATTTTTTTTTACACCATTTTTTGAAGCTATTATCTTTTCAAGATCTATACTGACACTGGTAGTCATCTTGATTTTTAATTAAGTTTAATTAGAACCTACTTCATTTGGTCTGCACATGTACATCATGTCCCCATTGGTCATTAAGACAGGAACAACATGAAGTCTGAAGTAGTGAACTATTTCTAAAGTATAGCCCAAAGTTCAAAGAAGCAGAATGAACTCTAGTTTTATAGCGGTAATCATGTTCTGCATGCTGACAAGGTTGGAGGAAAATGCAACCAACACCATGTATTAATATTTTGCCAAAATAGACTCTTTTTTTATCTGGTTGAGTGCAGCTAATCTTTAGCCACAGCTCCAGATCACCTGTTTGTACTGTGCACCCATAACCTCCAAGTGGAGGACTTTGAGTCAGAGGATAAGATCTCAGCAGAGGAGCTCTGCAGCTGTTTAGTGCACTGAGGAATTTAAGCTGTTCTCCTCCCCTAATCTGTGCTAAAACTGATGCCTATAATTCTCCAGAATCAAGACTGCCGTGCTTTGTTTTTCTTACACAATAGTAGCTGGGATGTTGCTGTTTTAAAATTCTTAACAGATTTTGTTTGGCTTAGCCATCCCCAATGCCATTTTGTAGATGTGAGTTGCAATTTGGAGAATACCATGGGGTGTAAAATTGTAGATGTGGGCATGAGCACTGTGTAGGATAGCTGCTAGCTTCAAAGGGAGGAACCCTTACAGGGGCTAGATGTTCAGAGAGGGATTATATTACTTCAGCGTTACTCTTCCTTTCCATTGTTCCACCCAGTGGAAACTATCCTTCAAAGTCATAATTTGGCTCTTAATGCATGACTGAACTGGATTTAACAAGAGGAACTCCAGTCTTAAATCCAAAAGCAATGATATCTCTCAGGTGAACGTTAATGAGAACTGTGAGTCAAATCATCTAACTGTAGCAAGGCCTTAACATAACCCACAGGTTAACCAGAGGAGAGGGCTTCAAGAGCTTCTCTGAGGCTGCTCAATTCACAGTAAGTGACAGCTACTGGCTTGAGCAAAAGCTTTGCAAGGAGTACCACACTTTTCCGCCTAAACTTATGAGCACAACAGTTATTCTGTCAACGGTCCAAACTTATATTAGGCATACACACACGTGTATATCTATATATGTATTATATTAAGATACACTTTTCACTCTTACTTAGGTACCTTAATCTTAATAGTACCTATTCCAAAAGTCTAGGAGTCATTCTAGGTCTCACCTTCCCTTGCCTCAAATCACATGGTTATTAAAAAACTGTAAGACTCACATTAAGACTTTGCATATGACTTGACTCATAAAACTTGGCAATGCAATGATATGTTCACCCATTCAAGCTAAGTCAAAAACCATGTGGTAATATGTGAAGAGTGCCAGGGATTTGCAAAGCTCTGCAAGCCCCCAAGATCAACATGAACCTTTTAGTTCTGAAGTGTGTTTAAAATGCACATATAAATTAAAACTCAAAGCAGTTAATACTTTTTGTTCATTTCCATGTACAAAGGTATTTTAAGGCCATTCTAGTCTACTCTGAAAAAACCTGCTTTTATATGAAATCTAATGTACAAACGTACCTTTATTTGTAAAAGCAAACCTATACTAAACTGCACAGAAGCCAAAGTAAGTGCATTTCAATTTGTGCATATTCCTGAAGATGTACATTAGTATATTCAAGAACAATATTCAACAATATAGATTAAAATAAAATGTCCTGAGTTTAATACTTCAATATTTTAATTGGAACTTGTGGTAGGATGATCTCCAGTAGTGAAGAAAGATGTCCTACTTTTTTTTTTTTTTAGCATTTTTCTATCTTTTAATTAAAATACAAGAAAATGTGAAAGGAAGATTAAGATTTTGACATTCACATTCTGTCACCTGTTCTTCAGAGAATATGCCAACGGTACATTTTACATCTAGTCATTAGAGCTACAGGAGTAAATTAAGGCCTGGGTGTCTAAATCCCATTTGCATCTTTCCGCATATCTGCTGCGAGTGGGAGATCCACAGTAGAAGACACTGCCTCGTGTCCCTGGTTCCCCTGTAGCCACAGAGATCAGTAGGTTACAATTAGTGTGATAATTTCAAAAAGTGTTTCAATATACTAAAAAATACATTTAGGACCAAACTCAATTGTTTTACATTTTAGTTCTCCACTATGCCAGACAGTTTTGCTCTTCATTTTTCCCTTTCAAACTTTAGTCCTGCTATGTTATGCTGCTTATTTATTGAGATGATGTTTTCGTTATATTCCTGTAAGCTTGTAGAAGTCTTTGACCATTTTAAGTGAGCAGTAGCACAATAACACTGGAATATTTTCATGGCAATATTCAGAGACTTTAGAGCTACAGGCTGTATCATGAACTACAGGAATTAGCATTGTTCCTCAAAGTAAACGAAGCTCCACTAATGTCAGGTTTTCCTGAAATCACTCTTGGATCAAGCTGCAAATTCTCCATTTGTAAAAAATTTGACCATTTGATGAAGTTTCACTTGCCTGAAAACAGACAGCTGACTTTTTTTCTCCACTGGAAAAAAAGTGATAATGGCTAATAAACAAAGGCTTTTGGTTGCTTGCTCCAAAATAGCTGCTTCTAATCTACCTTGAACTCGCACTGGTATTGCAGTATCAAGGAGGATGTAAGCAAACAAACAAGAGGACAATGAGATCCTGAAGGGCAGATTTCCAGCACCAGAAAACCCACCAGTAGTGGATTCAGATGCAATCTGATGCAATAGCAATGTAGTTCACTGCAGTCATTTATTATATTGTCCTTTAGCTCCAAATGTGCAGAATAGTTTTCTACTGAGCCTGCATAATTGCATTGCAGGAGATATCTGGGACTCCTGGAAATGCTGGCAGCTGGGATCATTTTCTTCTGAACTAGCACATGAGGCTCTTAAAATTCAGAAAGTTATTTTGTTATTTTTCACAGTGTTCAAATTTTACTTGTTTATTCATGACTGTCGAGGGCAAAAGGGTAAAGACAAAGGCTCTGTCAGTAATAAACCCTCCATCACTATCTGCAATTTTGTCCCTGATGACTGGGCTGTGTCACAGAAACCCAACTAGCTGACATTGCAGCACCCCTCTTTCTCATTTTATTCCCCTGTGTGCTCTCCTTCCCCTCCGTATTCATCACAGATCTAGAGCTGGAAGGATAAAAATTGAGGGGAAGTCAATATTTCCTCACACTTAATCTGTGCATCCAGAGACAGTATACACTCCGGCCATGCTGTTAATCTCTAAATCCCCTAAACAGATAAAGCTTTCTAGAGAAGCTGCTGTAGACACTGAGGAGAAGATAAAACTCACTTGGTTGCTTCCTTGCAAGACGCCAACTTCCTAGCCTGAATGTGGACATAAAGTGCAGAAACAAATCCCTGTCTTGGTCTGGCAATTTCTTCCTGTAGGAGTAGATAAAACCTGCTGAAAATAGGGGCAGAGCTATAACACTTCATTCCAACAATCTGGGACATCAAGAAACCTATCAAGACAACCTCCAACTCAGCTGATGTTTGCAGTGAACATGCTGGCTTCTCCTGGCCAGGCTCAGTGCAGACATGGCGCTTGCTGCTCTAAGGGTGGAAGCATCCTTGACAAAGGAAAGGTCACTGAAAGCTCCACATGTTGCTGCAACTTTTCTGTAGACTCTAAAGCTCTGCTCATTAGTTACTTGCTCATTTCTTGCTCTTCAAACCAGCAGCATGGAGAAGTGGAACATATTACCTGTATTTCAGTTTGCTGCCTACTTGAACTAACCCATTCACAGGCCCAGACTAAAGTCTCACATTCGGTACAGACCATTCTGCACAGGATAGTCCTGTAAGAACTGCTTAGCTTGGTGACAATTTGTGACATTTAGGTTTTGCCCAAAAAGAAAAAAAGGAAGGTCGAGAATAATACAAGATGGGAATGCTGCTGACATGACTTCCATGGGAGCTGGCACAAACTAGTGCTAAATCAAGAGATAACTTTCTGAGTCTGCAACAGTTACCCTCAGTGACCTTGAGAAAAAACAAAGCGTTTCTGAGTCTCAGTTTCCAAGGTAAAGAATGAGGTAATGCCCCTCTGCCCACCGTTTCCATTTAAACTGGGAAGATTTTAATGGTGGATGCCTTATTGCATGAATGCACAGTGCCCATAGCTCAAGGATTCTGATTTCAGGTATGCTATAATGTGTATAGTAAATTGAACTAATGAACTGCCTCTATAAAAGACAAGTACATTCATGAAATGCATGTCTGGAAATTCAGCAGGCTCTTAGTGTAACTCAGTAGAAAACTTATTCATCTACTTTCTTTAAAAAAAAACAAGGGCAGTGCAAAAGTGAAAGATGCATCCATGAAGTAAAGATTCACAGAGAGCAGAGATACAAATATCCTGCTTCAGGGTAAGGCCTCTGATTCACTTTACTGCAGCCATTAAATTTCATTTCTTGGGAAATGCTCACCATGTATACATGTGTACCAAACACCTGGAAATCTCTTGATTGAAATGTAGAGCTGCTAGTGCAAATTGCTTGCAAATTAGGTTTAATTAGAATTTCAAGCTCCCCCTCCCCTTTATTTCCCTCCTTCCAAGAAACCCCCCAGCCCCCATAAGGAGCCTACATTTTTGATATATGTAAATATATACATGCATAATGTATACGTTAAGAGAAGAAGTACTTTAAACTGCAGTGCATTAAAAAATGAATACATTTTAACAATGGATGCACATACAGCCTTCATTCTGGTTTTGTGCTTGTTCATTACATGGCATTCCTCAAATAATAAATGGGCATTTATTCTCCTGCTGTTCTTCTTAGGTGACCAGCAGATAATATTCCCAGTGTCAAATGGTTTATTTTTTAGACCTGTTGCCATTCAACAGACTGCTCGGAAGCTATATGTCTGGGGTAAAAAACCCTTGACTAATACTTTTAATTAAGTAATGAAGATTATGTCACTATATCTGGTGATCTGACAGGTAAGGGAATACATGAAGAAACAGAATATATAAAGATGAGCCAGTCTAGAAGATATGCATCCTGTAGTCTTCAGGGTATTCACTAATAAAATTACTGAATGACTTGTAATTATATTTTGTAAGCTAAGGGAGAGCTAGAATCCTATCTAAGGTATTGGAAATGAAAAGATGGACTGATTAATTTTTTTGTTATATATAAAGAAATACTAGTAATTACAATTTGCTAAACATACCTTGCACTATAGTAAACTTAATTAGGGTAATAAATAAGAATATCTATATGTATCTATTCCTGTAGGGACTGACAACAACAAATCAAAGAATGCAGATGCAAAGGCATATGACACTTTAATATTTTAGTTCAGAATTTGATCAGATAGTTCTTAGATACAGCTCTAAAATCTTATAGGACTTTAGGAGTCACAGAGAGAGGAGCAATTCCATAGTCAACAGCAACGTAAGTTTGAGATCCCTCTCCAGTGAGACAGTACAATGATAAACAGCAAAACTCAAACTAGCCTACCTAAAAAAAAGGGAAAAAAATATTCCTAATTTGATAGAAATTTTCAAGAAAACTTTCCAATTATCTTGAAATAGCATGGGTGGAATTTACATGAATTTCAATTCAGCTATAAAATACCCATGAACTCCTGTGGGAACAATGTTTCATGATATGTTATTCAACATACATTTTTACACTCTGTTTATTGCTGTGGTCTTTGAGCATCGTGCAGGGGATTAGGGAGATGACTACCATCTGTCACACCTGGTCACCGAGCTGCTCCCTTGGGGCAGAAGCGGATGTGTGGCGGGTGGTGCTCTTTGCTTTGGAGGTGAAGTGGAAAGATCCTGCCAGGTAGCTCCAGCTACTCCATGCTTCTTTACCAAAAAACCCTGCAGTGCTTGTGGATTCAGGAGGTGAAGTACATCTGGAATCAGGCACATATGCCATGTGCCTACCACATGGATTTGGCCACTGTAAGGAGCTCTATAACAATGCCAATGTACAGAGGCTGTCAGGACAAAGGTCTGAGCCCATACCCTCACCAGCTTGACTGCACATGTGCTTATACCAAGGTCTGAGCAGTGCTAAGAATGAACTGCAAGGAGAAGGGAATTTACAATCACATTTCACTTTCATAGCATTACACTGCCAGTCTTTCATCTGCTGGGTTATCTGACCTGTATTTCATCCTTTCCAAAGTAGCTTAACTTGTAAGAATCTTCCTTTTTGTACATTTTTAATTCAGAAGAGTAGCTTGTACTGATTATATTACAGGACGTGTGAGGTTTACCACAGGTGAAATTTATTTTGCTTGCTCAGCAAACAGTCCTTTAAGAGTAATTACTGACAAAAAAGTCAAGTTAAGTGTTGCAGAAATACAAAGGGATCACACAGTGTCTTAATCAGAAAAATACTGTTTGAAACAAGACCTCAAAAACTGGTAAACCGAAAAATGTAAAACATCTGTTATATAACTCATTTACCATTTGATCTACTGTCATAATTCTTAAAAAAAGTCAAACCCAAAATTCTGCTGTAGCTGCTCACTGGTGGAATACAGAAGATAGAATTTCAGCAACCAGGTGATACAAAATGATGGAAATGAAGAAGGAAAATGCCCATTTATTAGTTTCAGTAGACTCTAAAGGTATCCAAATGAAAAATTCTGAAACTGTGTTTTTCTATTAAATGTTCAGTTTAAATGGTGTACTATAGAGATTATACTGCTAGCTCTGCAGAGCACCAAAATAACAGATCAGTCATCTTATATTTTATATATTTGAAGAGTACTGATAACAAACCTGACATAGCATTTCCTCAAATACTGTTCTTCATTGATCTGAATACAAAGAAAGCAGATGTGATTTTTTGCAGTGTAGCAGGTGACATTTTATAAAAGAATTTAAGACTAAACAGTCAACAAAGTCTTATTACAAACGCAAGAAAATTAAACACTATCGTATTTTGTTGTTACAATTATGAAAACATTCAGCTTGTGTGTCAGACACCCCCTGCAGGAAAAATCAAGTTCAGCAGTATGTAAACAACAGTGTTCTTAGCAGTAGGAAATCTGGGGAACATCACACCATGACAATTTTCAGTGTAAAGGAGCTATCAAGGTTTTCTCCTTCAGTCCATTCATATATTGTATTTTAAAAGTCAGCATTTTTCATACTGGCAGCTACAGTAAAATCTCGGTTACTATATTAAAACAATGAATAACTACAGTATCAGAGATATAACTTAGTCTGTTCACTACTACTAAATATTGATATTTTAGCTGTGAAACAAAATGTCTGGTTTTCTTTGGACAGCTCTTCCAATTAAAATAAATTCTGTTCATTGTAAGTACACATGATAGTAACAGCGTTGGAAGTAAAATACTATCAAGATGACACCACAGCTGGGATTTTAACTTAAATTCTCTAACTTTCTTCTCAAAACAGTAATAGGTCAAATGCTACCAGCTTAAAAACAATAAAACCAAATATCTGTAAGTATAGGCCATCAATGTTATTACCAAACTTTATTTCTGCTGTTGAAGTTTTCCCATATTCTGATCAGTAGAAGTCTGTTTCCTTCCCCAAGCGAACTTCACATTCACACTTGCTTTAAACTTCGCAGTATTTTCTTTTAAATGATCCAATTGTGCTTCTTAAAAAGCTGCATCTGTAAGTCTTTTGCACAGAATTAAATAGCCCCCACTGCTATTTCTTGTATTAGACCTGTTAGCAGTGGTGGTTCATACCAAAACCATGGCTCTGATGCGGGGACATACACATTTCTTTCCAAACTTGGTGTTCATTACCCTTCCTTAATTCACATTGGTAAAGGGTCTCCCTTTTCATTTTGAGGGGATACATTGTGTAATGTGAACATAAACATGAATTCAGAAAATCAACAAACACATCAACTGGAACAGGCAGTATCATACTTTTCTTGTCCTTTCTGCAGGTGCTAGCCATAACATACAGAAGAAGAAACAAATATTCCGAGTATTGAAGTTACTGAATTTTAGGAGGAAGCCATTCATTCTGGTGTGCTGGGAGAAGCCCATGCTGGTCCTGCACAGAACACCTGGAAGGAGCCCAGGGGCAGGCAGGGCAGCCTGTGCTCCTGATACATGAAGGAGCAGTTGAACCTGAAGCTGAAGACCAGAAGATGGGATGGTGAAGCCAGAGAATGGCTAAACTGCACAGACCAGCAGGTGAACTGACAGCAGACACATGCATCTGTTGCTCCAAGGCAAAGGGGAAGAAGGAAGGGAGGGCAGAGCCATTGCCCTAAGGAGCCGTGGTGGCAGTTATGCAGGGAAGGAGCACACTGAGCTCCAGAGTGAAGCTCACTGGAAAGGACAGCCTGGAAAATGTGAGGAAGCGAACTAGCTGTTGCTATTTGGTCTTAGTATGTCCACACAAGCAGGACTCTGTGTAAGTTTCTTTGTAAATAAACTGAATTTCACTAAAGAAAGACCTTATTGTAAAAATCAATTTCCCCTACCAGCAAGGTAATTGGGCACAGCTCTGGATACTGGCTAAGCACTTGAGTCAAAAAGCAACAAGATAAAGCTTTGAACCTGGTAGAAGCATTACTAAAATAATCTTTCCAAGCCTATTCTGGAACATTACACAACTTATGTCTTCTCCATTTTTATCATCAGCGCTCACTGCCACCATTCTCAGAGGTTCTTTTCTTGCTGCCAGTATGTGAAAAGCATAAACACTAGAGATAGCCTCCCTTCCTACAGCAGGATTCTTTCATGCCTGTTCAGGTTTCAAAGCAGAGTCCAAATACAGGTGATGTGGGGGAATCACCCCTTGCAAATGGGAAATTCATGGCAAATAAATAGATGGAGGCATAAGAAGAACACATCTCTTAACAAGGTTTATCTATCTTTGCATCACTGTGGAAGGGTATACTGGCCCTGACTTTTTAAAGGGGAGGTATTTGAAGGCCTGTGCTGGCACATGTGCTAGTTTTCACTGGGATGGAGTTAATTTTCTTCACAGCAGCGTGTATGGGCTGTTTTGGATTTGTGCTGGGCTCAGTGCTGATAACACAGGGATGGTTTCGTTGCTGCTGAGCAGGACTTACCCAGAGCCAAGGGCTTTTCTGCTCCTCACCCCACCAGTGGGCTGGGGGCACAAGGAGCTGGGAGGGGACACAGCCGGGACAGCTGACCCCAACTGACCAAAGGGATATCCCATACCATATGATGTCATGCTCAGCATATAGAGCTGGGGGAAGAAGAAGGAAGGGGGGGATGTTCGGAGTGATGGTGTTCATCTTCCAAAGTAACCATTCTGCATGATGGAGCCCTGCTCTCCTGGAGATGGCTGAACACCTCCCTGCTGTGTGTTCCTTATTTTGCTTTGCTTGTGTGTGCAGCTTTTGCTTTATGGTGTTGCTTTGAGCAACCCAGTCTAGTGGAAGGTGTCCCTGGCCATGGCGGGGGGTTGGCGATAAATGATCTTTATAGTCCCTTCCAATCCAAACCATTCTGTGATTCTATGATTCTATGATCTCAACCCACGAGTTTTCTCACTTTTTTGATTCTCTTCCCCCATCCCACCAGGGAGTGAGCAAGCAGCTGTGTGGTGCTTAGTTGCTGGCTGGGATTAAACCACGACAGCACAGAAGGGTGAAGAATCAGGAGAGATTCCAGCTAAGCAGTGACTAGACTCACTATCAGCTTGCTTCCTCTGGCTCACAAACCACCCAAATTGTCCCTCCATACCTAATGTCATTATGCAAAAGTTACACTTGTCTTCTGTAACACCCCAATGCAGAATTAGCCTGGGGAACTTAGATGGTGCTATGTACATATATATATATATGTGTATGCCTTTTTGATAAAGCCCTATACTCTAAATACGTCACTAAAGTAATACTAATATTCAATAAGCCTATGTTTCCTTGTGCTTTATTCTGAGATTAAGGAGACTATCATGCAAAAGTCAAAAGAGTACAGTATCACCTGAATGCATGAGGATTTAATAGCAACAAAAGATCTCCCTCATACAGATGTGAACACTAAGCAACTTCACCAACTGCAGTGAAATTAGGGCAATTTATAGTCTTTAGTGTTTAAATATATGTATGTGTCTTCAATCTTGAGACAATTGGTCAGTAATATAAAACTATATTTGTACTGTGTGTTGTTCATTTGTTTACATGAAAGTACATTTCATTAATGAAAGGGTTCCTTTTCTTTAGAAACCCTTATGTTTTGAGTTTGGGTCACTAGGTGAATAATAGATAGTATATGCAAATTAAATAAAAGTAACATTTGTGCTGTGAATTATTTTCTTTTTCCTCTTGTTGGAAATATTCCCTCCCTTCCTGCTATTAACCATAAATCTTTTTCTGTAATGCTCTGTTAGCTTTAATAAGTACAGCACAGTAGCCGGTGCTGGCTTTCACTTACTGTAACTGAATGTTAAGCAGCATCGCAAAATGTTAAGTTGCAAGATAACTGATTAGTTTTCTTAAGACTTAGTATTAGGTTTGCGTGGCAAGGTTTTCATAGTGGGGGGGCTACACGGGTGGCTTTGGTGAGAAGCTGACAGAAGCTTCCCCTATGTCCGACAGATCCAAAGCCAGCTGGCTCCGAGATGGATCCACCACTGGCCAAGGCCGAGCCCATCAGCGATGCTGGTAGTAGCTCTGGTGTAACGTGTTTAAGAAGGGGAAGAAAAAAACTGTGCAACGGGCAGCTGGTGCAGGCAGGTGCCTGAAGGCGGCTGTGAGCCCATGGGCAGCCCACGCTGGAGCAGCTCCTGGCAGGACCTGTGGCCCCATGGCGAGGAGCCCGGGCTGGGGCAGGGCTGCTGGCCGGGCTGTGACCCCGCGGGGACCCACGCTGGAGCCGGCTGTGCCTGAGGGGCTGCGCCCGTGGGGGGACCCAGCTGGGGCAGTTCGTGAAGAACTGCGGCCCAAGGGAAGGACTCGCATTGGGGAAGGCCATGGAGAGCTGTGTCCGTGGGAGGGACCCAGGCGGGAGCAGGGCAGGGTGTGAGGAGCCTCCCCCTGAGGAGGAAGGAGCAGCAGAGGCAGCTGTGATGAACTGACCACAGCCCCATTCCCCATGGGAGATTGAGAATTAACAATGCTTCTAAGCTTCCTTTTCACACTCCAGTAGAAAAATGCTAATTTACTATTAACCTTGTCACAGCTGTCTCACATTCCATTTTCTCCATTTCACAATTCAGACAGGAACATATGTGCTGGCACTGTGTGTCGTTGATGGAAAAACAGTTGCGATTTCTTTCAGCAAAGATTCTGCTCACAAAAATTCATCCAAGAGAGGGAGAAAATTTGTAATATTTAGGGCATAAAACCCATATATCAGAATTGCAATGCTTTCTCATATGAGCTTGTTGATAACGTCCTGATCTTTGTGGCTAAGTTCCTAACTACAGGTATCTATCACCTGACTCCTGAAAAACAAAATAGGACTTTAGTTCTTTTAACACTGAAAGTGACAATATGTACTGAGAGGGTGTGTTTATAATGTTGGACTGGATTTCTTTCAGGAGTCCTATTCAACACCATCCTGCCTACATGTTAATATGTCTGTGAGGAAAAGTTTGGAGGCGGACAGATAGTTTCACAGCACCCACAGATGGGCATAGCACACCGCTGGATTCCAGTTTGCCTGCCCACCACCCCTCAAGGTATCTTGTCCCTCTTTGTTCTGTGCCACCAGGCACAGGCACTGTGATTGAGTGATGCTGTGCCATGCGCTGCTGGACAGAGCAGCTCTCACCTTCTTGCATCTGCTGTAACAGCAGCAGAGGTGGTGAGGATGAGCACTAGTTTCCCACAAGGAATGGTTTGGTTGCAGTGAATCTGTCCCAGGCGTGGTACAACACAGCTCAGGAAACTATTCCACTTCAAAATAGAACTCCAGTGTGGAACATGCTTGTTCCCTGAAAAATATGTTCAGTCTGGTGCAGCTCAGCAGACTTACGCTTGCTACTACAAGCTGGACAAGATGCTTTACAAAGTGGCTATGACGAAGCCAGATCACCCATCCTGTCTATACTGGTTTCCAAAATACAGGAGACAGACTATTCCTTTGCAAGCCCAGCCTGTGGCCATAGCAGCGACACTTTTCCTCCCCTCCAGGGCAAGACAAAACTAAGCTGCCCAACCTAGCCAGTGCTGTGGCATTGCTCTGCAAGCGTGCTGCTGTAGGTACATGTGCTGCTGGGTAGGGGAGCAAGGCTGAAGGGAAGGCAACATCTTCTCTAGAGGGGACATGCTCTGCACACGCCTGTTTATGGAGGGCATCCTGGCAGCCAGTGGGCAGACCTGAGTGCTGGGGTCTAGGAAGGCTCTCCAAAAGACTCCCCCACTCCCAGTCTCCTCCAGGTATGTGTCTTTGCTGTTGTCCGTTCATCCACCGAGCAGTAAAGGGGTTATACACTTTACTAGTCACAGTTGCAGCTCCTCAGACCTGTATTGCAAATCTAGTCCCCACCTATCAGCCATGTAAATAGGCAAATGTCAAGCCCTGGTAGTTGCAGGCTGGGATCAACAGTCCACGCCTGACCACTTTTTGGTCCAGTGTGTGTCAATGTGGCATTAAGCAGATGTACTGTACCCATAGCACACCATCACTCCACTAACCTCAGATGCCCATTTTACTTTCCAAGGACACATGAAGGAGCCATGGGTTCTCTATCTATATAGTTGTAGGTCAAGCATCTAAGACAGACAGACAGGCAGCGGGGTAGTACCATTAGCATGGTGCCACCAAGGAGACTGTTGTCTCTGCCAGGTGCCCGAGTGCTGGGGCCAGAGACCTTCTCCAGGCAATTCTCTTGGGACAAGGTCTGCAAAGAAATGAGCCCAGCCTTGGCAAAGGAATGTGAGTAGTGACCTGGCAGGAGCCTGACTTCTAACATAGAGTCTGCCCTTTTCTCTTTTCCAGCATATTGAGAGACAGAGGCGAGTGAATATTTGCTCCTGGGAGACTTCTTTGTGGCTCCAAGTACAGGCTCAAACTAGTAGGATAAGGCCATGAAATATGGGGGCACGAAAAATATGAATATTGGCGCCAAGTTTCTGCGCCTGTTTTTTTCCCATTCCTGTTAAACTGCCTATAATCAGAGAAGATGTCTTACAGCATGTTTGTGGCTTCTGTAGCACCCAGCTACCATGTCCATGCAGCAGCCTCTGTCAGGAAAAGCACTCGAACCCAGAGGATGGGGAGGAACAGAGCATCGGGGCCTTTTAAGAGCTGGAAGAGTAACAGGATAACTTAAGCATATATTCTGGAAATCACAGGCCTGATTTCTGGAGGGAATATTTTAAAAGATTTCCAGGTCAAGAAGGAGAGAGAAGGATAATGAGATTTTTGCCTTTCAGGTACAGGAACCTCAAAAAGAACAGTTAAAAAGCACATGTCCCTGTGGATAGGGCTGTTCTTCTAAAAGGGACACATACACCTTCTCTGTGATGTAAAAGACAGAGGTTTTTCTTGTGCTGCTAATTAGGCAGAGGTGCCCTATTTTGCTGAACTGGAAGTGTCTGCTCTTTGGTTTAGTATGAGAGTCAGCTCCTGGCAGAAGAGAACACTTTCCTCCTTTGGAGGTTTTGTGCATGCCATTGGCTTTGTCAGATGTGGCAGGACAAGTGTTCTTACTAGTGAATTTTGTTTTCCCTGTTCTAAAACAGCTAAGAGCAGATGAGTCCATCCTTGACTAGAGGCTTTGGCCAAATACTTATACTGTAAGTGCTTGCAGAGCTTTAAAATACCGTAGGACTGTCCCAAAGTCAAATAATTTCAATATAAGGTGCCAAAATGAGTCAATGTCATATGTGCTTGTCCATTCATTGCATGAGGTTAAGTAGACAATAAAGTTGCAGCAATAGCAAAAACAAGATAAAGGTGTTGACATCTGTGTATGCAGGGGAAAATATTCTTTATGGGTCTAATGGTATGCATTTGGTGCTGCTGTCTGTGTAGTCAGAATCAAACAAACAAACAAAAAAAGCTAATACGTGTGAGTGGTCGAGCACACGGTCCTAGCAGCAGCTGGTGGCATTTCATTACCAGTGGCCATTCCACCCAAGGATGGCTCTCCAGAGCTCCTGACTGTGTAAGTTAGGCAGAAGCAGGTTATCCGGTGGGAAAACCTGCATTAATTCCCTTTGCTGTTGAGGAAAAAGTAAGTCTGGGTGAGTTGGGAGTAGGCATCATATGGCCTTCCAGTCCCAGGTCTCATGTGACTTGCTGTCAGCTGTGGGAGAACTGGGCAGCATGGTCATACAGTTGCTTAACAGAGTGATGATGGCCAGATAATGTGATTTGTGGTGACCGTGTATAAGGCTGGGATGAAATAAAGCTGGGAAAGTGTGTACTAGGTGGGCCTGCAAGACTTCAAGGTTTGTAGGACCCACAAGTGCATCTCAGTGTGTATAAGTTGATGTGACCAGCATAGAAAGCTGAGGTACCAGAAATAAGTGCACAAAAAAGATGAAAGGTAAGACTAGACAATCAGTATTACCACCAAAGACATAGCCCACAGGCTTGTACATAAGTTTCAGACTGTCTGCAAAAGCCAATGGATGTTTAATTCTGGTAATGCCTGAATACAGACTCAGTAAGGCTTTTACATCGTAAGCAAATATTAAATAGCATCCACACACACACAATTGCTTCCTCTTACACATAGAAAAAATACAGGCTGAATATCCTAGCAGGCTTTAACAGCCTCTTTTATAACATCACATTTCCTCAGATACTATAGGCAATTTCAGTAGGATTCAGACATTCCTGGTGCAAAGGAAACATTTGATTGCTCACATGTATTTTAATGGTTCTGTTTTTAACTGGCAACTCCATTAACGTCAGAATACCATAATGACACACAAAACAATTTTACAAGAAATTGTTAGTCATTAAAATGTTCAAAAACAATTTTCTAAACCACAAATGGAAATTTTCAGTTTTCTGAAAATCTCAAACTGCACCAGCTTACAAGACTATTTTAGTGAGCTTAAAAATATTAATTCTATTGAAACAAATGAGAACTGATTTGATGACTTACAGACATCTTGTCAATTCCTGTATTTTTCCTGTATTAAAGCCTGAAATCATATATTAATCTTATTTTCCATGTTATGATATTTATCTGATTATTATATTTTAAATGCCTTCTTTAAATATTTTGGACTGCTAGATCAATGAAGCCAAACAATAACTTTCAAGCAAAAAACAAAAAAATATTAAGCATGCAATGAGAAAAAAAATAATTGAATTACAGCAGGATTTCTGCTGTGACTGTAATTTAATTTCTCATTGAGCCTGATCAGCTCTTCCTCCCTTGGCGAGGAGTGCAATGGACAGGAGCTGCAGTTCACTCTGTGAACAGATGTAGGACTGGTGGGGCAAGTTGTTTTTAGTGATGACTGCTTTGGTTCACCAAAGATGTTACGACACAGTAATCTGCTAATTACAAAACCAGTGAATTGTTGCACTGGTGGTCCTTTCTCCAGCATTAGAGAGGGTATTTCAGTGCCACCACCTATTGCTAATTCCCTGCATTATACAGCACATGTAGATGTAGGCAGTAAAGTCTTTCCTTTACCTCAAGCTATGAAATAATTAAACATGTAACAATTTAAATCCCTCTGTGCTGGAGGGAGAGGTAAAGGCAGTGAAAGAGCCACAGGTGGGCAAGGGGTGGATAAGAGGTGGGTAGTCAAGCTGTCTCTTCTCAGTCTCAAAACTCATTCAGTTGTAAATCAGATGACCTTTGTACTACTTTTCCATTTGCTTTTTTTGGAGAGATTCAGAAAACCCAACAGCCTAAAGCAAAAGCTGAACAAGACAGGCTGCAAGTCAAGGCTTGTTTATCATGGCCATTACTCATGAAGACTTTCAGCACTTTTTGAAATGGTTTTCTTGTACCCATGTGGTAGGTATTTTCCAACAACAGGATAAAATGCAAAACTTGTCCCAAAGAGCATAAAGATCACAAACAGTACTTGAAAGGATGCAGTTTACAATAGGCTGCATCTTGGTGACTAAGCTTGGCAGAAAAATGTTCTTCTTTGTTAAAATGTAGCTTCTACTCCGTGAAACACACTTTGATGATATTTTCTTGACTTCATAGAAGAAGAGACTATTCAGAAGAGATTCAAGGCATAGAGGGCAACGTGATATAAGATGTGACAGGCATTGTACATGGAAGCCTGCCACATAAACACAATCAATGGAATGATGCAAAAAGACATAGAGAAATTGTTAGAAAGGTTCTAGAAGGGAAAAGGAAACTCAGCGTGACAGGATGAAAAGGGAGGCCAGCTTCAGATGGATGCAGAGGTGGCTGCATTTAGACTGTGCCAGAGGGAAGAAACTTAAGGCTCAGGAAGGTCAAGCTGTAGCAAAACTACCATAGTCAGTATGGGACATTATGAACACCTATAAATAAATTACGATCTGCCTAATAGGATGTGAAGGGTGAAGTGAAGGCTTGATTCCAGTTCAGTTGGAAAACTTTAAGATTGCAGTAATAACTCCAAAATCCACTTCAGAACTGAAGTGCAATGGAGCAATACATTATTCATTTCCCTCTTTTCCTGTATTCCTTTTTCCCCACTGTGCTACCAGCATCTGTGAGTTCACTTTTGATGCATCCTTCTCTTCTAGCAATGATTTTTCTGTTTCCATTCTCTTTCTCCCTCCCTAATTTTCCTGAGCTCTTTCCTTTCTTCTGCTTTTTTTCTACCTTCCTGCCATTAATTTCTATCTACTTTCTCCCATTCCCTTGCTTAGGCTAGTGTCTCTTTTTACCAGCTCAGTTCTAGTGATTGCTTGCAGTTAAAAACCATGTTAGATTCACCACTGACTACCCTTGTTTTTAAATGCAACTCCTGATTTCAGCAGGCAGCAGCATTCATTGGCATGATTCTAGAATAACAACAAAGGTGGGGAAGGGAGTTGGACTCCCATATTTACAGTGGTTAAAATTACAGACTTAATAAGGCTCAGAAGGAGTTGAAACTCTGCAGTTAGTTCTGCATCATGCCCTTACACGTGTAGCAGCGTCTTCCCTCTCACAGCTACACCGCTAGTATATGGGGTGAAGGTGCAGGAGGAGAGCTACAGCTTGCAGCTGGGAGGACATGTGTGGCACCAAGAGACATCTCTTAAAGAGTGACTGACACTGTTTCCCATAACACATGGCAAGCTGCAGCACTGCAGTAGAATTAGGGAGTAAATCGGGACACCCTTGACTGTGAGCAAGGCTACCAAATGTCTGGGGTTTGCTCAGACTTCTCTTCTTTTCCACCACCCCCAAAGTCTTTCTGAGTGAATGTCTGATGCATGGAAGCGCTTTGATGACAGAATTGTTGGCCCTACTATACTTTCTTGTCATAAAGTGACATTGGGCTGATGCTTCTCTTAGTGGTTGTTACACAGCAGAAAGATCACGTCCTCTGTGTTTGGCAGCGCAGCTCCTAATCCTGATGCTAATGACTGTCTGTCAAAATTTTCCCTTGGCCAAAAGACCAAGAGTTGAATGCAGTGGTTAACAAAGAGGAAAACAGCAATGGTCCAGCTGTAAACTGGGAATGGGTGTACCACTGGCCTAAGGATGACCCCAATCTACTATGTGGATTATCCACCAACATTGGGCAGTACCACAGCCCTACTTCCAGTTGTATGATGTGGCCCTGGTGCAGGGACCACCTTTGAACTCCTCTTAAACTAAATGTAGATCAATAGTCAAAGACTGGTCAACCTGATCTAACATTTTTATTGATGGTCCAAGTGATAAAAGCATCAACAACACTGTGCATGCCCTGCAGTCACAGCACTCCTATGAACATGAAGGAAGGGTGACATAGCCACCCCAGACACAGAGCCTTCCTATGGCACAGTGACTAGCTGTTTCTGGCACAAAGGATCACACAGTGATAAGGGGCTGCTGCATAGTTGGAGACTTATGACATGCAACAACATGGAGGGTAAACCCTTGAAAAACCTAAAATACTGTCAGCAAAATACATTGTTTTATTATTATTATTTTTTTTAATCTATTGGAATATATTTTCTGGTGGCTTTGCAAGCTAGTTCTTGGAATTTTTAGTACCCTGACTGTAAGGCAGCATGTGTCAATACACATGTCCTTACACAGTAAGTACTGCTGATAAATGTAATTCCTACAGAAATGCTTCCTCTGGAAAAAGGGGTGATTTCTTCCTCTCCCTTTGTTATGATCATTTGTACCAACTGTTAACATTTTTTAAAATGTCTTTTGAGCAGCATGTTGTCCTAGACATGACACTGTCAAAAAATGTACTTAAATTAGGCACCCTATTTTCAAACCCGGCCATTTAAACTCAATTGTGTAAATAAAACTGTGGTCAATGAAACTTCTCACTGTTCCCTGTCAATTAGCATCAGTGATGATGAGAAGTATCAGTTCTCCAGAAAATTAAGGCTCCATCAGAATTATTCAGATTTGTCACTAATTAAAAATGCCAATGGTTGTTTTAATGATTTATTTTGATATCTGAGAGTTAAAAGTAATGTAAATGAGACATCTGCAGAACTAATGCTCAGCACCTAATGAACATTCAGCTGCTGTCCATCCATTTATTAATAATTACCACATGCATAAGTAGAGTTAAAAATTTATCTCTAGATTTGCAGCTTTATCTTGGGTTTAACAAACTGATTTACAAAAGGCCTGTAGCATATCAGCAGTGTAAAAGCCTCCTTTGCCCTGAGCTCAGTAAGATTATTTTTAAACCCCTGAGAGCTTTTGTTGGTTAGCTGTTAGAGCATGTGGGAGGACAGGACCAAGTGTGCAATTTTGGAGAATACAGCTGCCATTAGTTAAGCACAGAGCATGAATTAAATTGTCTGTACTGCTGAAAATGTTCAGAGACGTTAAAAAAAGCCTCCATTTTATATCAATCAATTTAAATACATTAGTTCTGAGGGTTTTTTTGCAGTTTTTCATCACAGGAAGTCAAGATATCTTATGCTCTTTCATATAGAGAAAGCATTGGATTATGTTAAATACGTGATATATATACATTCCATATAAAAGCTATCTTCAGAATACATGGAGACTGCGAAAACAGCCAAAGTTAAATGTGTCTGCACAACCTCTTGCATATTCATTACATGCAGGCTTTTTGAACATATACTTTCATGCTACTGTCTATGGAATATTTTAAACCTGTTTTCACTAGAAAAACCTTCCTGTTACACAGAAAAAAACATCGCAGCACACCATTCTAAAATAAGCTTTTGACATTTTTACGCATCAGCCCTGCAGGTTGAGTGTGCTGTCATGCTCCCAGCTTTTTGCTTCCTATTCTTTGCTGGGAGCTGTTGCCATCCCAGTTTTGCAGGTAGGAAAATCAGGGGACCCTTCCCTTCTCCACTTGCTGCTGTCATGGCGAGGGGATTCAGTCCAGCCAGGGCTGTGCTTTCAGTACAGCCAGATGGGTCAGAAGTGGTGGCATGATTATTTTTGTCTGCAAGGCTGTGGACAGGCAAGCAACTTGAGTACAACAGCATCTCCAGTCAGTACAGCCCGGCTTGGACAAGCATGGATGTCCACAGCCTTGCTTACACCAGCAAAATAGTATTTTTGCTGACATGGCTGCTACCAGATCCCAGAACAGAATTAAGAAATGTAGCACTTGTTCAGCTGCTTTCTTTTTCCCCTTTTTTTAACTTCATCTCTCAGAGTCTTTGACTGTATAAACCAAAAAATGACAATGAAATACCAAGAGATTTCAGATCTAGATGTGACATTAGACATTTTGCCTTGGAGAGCATCCAAAATTTTTGAAGTGATTACTATATGGATCACAGGTCTGCATTTATTAATCAATCCTTCTAGAAGCAGTGATTAAGATGTGGCTTACAGATCTGCCTAGTAAATACTTCTAAAAAAATGAAATCGGCTCCTGAGGCAAAGCTAGTTATTTACTTCTTGTACTTGCTTAACTGAAGTCCCAGCTTTGATGTGGTTGGGTATTCAGTTCCCTCTGGTATCGAGTCCTGGGAGTGCATGTGCCTCCCATGATTACCACTGTAAAGATACGGTCTGCATAGGCCTGTGGTGTAAGCAGCATCCCAGAAACAATGAAGTTCCCATGCCTGAAGTTCTCCTCTTAGCAAAATTCTTGGACCCTGGTTGATCTTAGAATCAAAGACTTAGAAATCACAAACTTGGTATAATTTTTTTACCCCAGTGACTTGAGAGATTAGCTTTCATTTTTAATATTAATGTTCTTTACAGTCAGTAGGTTCACCTTCCACAATTCTGAGTCATCATATTCACCTCTTCCTGGAGAATGATTCAAATTAGATAGTATGGTTCTGCGTATTGATACCTACATTGAGAAGATAGGCAACTCCTTCCTTCACAATTTTTTATTCCAGACATACATGAAAAACTTGGAATAAATCTTTAGTTCTTCCCTCCTGACCTTGATTATAGGACAAAAAAAAAATTACAACCAGCTACTCCTCTGTGACCCATTATAATAATTTTCAGCTTGGCTGATGTTGGTTGCTCACCTTGAATATACATTTCCACTGCTCTATATCCTCTAGGAATGAAAGCTTTTTTATTTAACTAAGACAAAAAAATCTCGTTCAGACTTTCTACAAATTCCTTGACTACTGCAAGAAGAAATCCACTTGGAAAGTAAGTTATGAGAATACCAGCTCTCCTGCTCCAGCCTGCCAGCCTTTCAGTCATTTCTGTGAGAGACAAAAAAATGTGATCTCTATAATCTATTCATTTGTCCCTTCTTCGGAGTTGGCCAGCAAATTAGGTCAATTAACATAAATGGCAAAAGAGGCTGGACATCTGGGGAATGACACCAAATTCATTTTCCATAAACTTCCAAGTAACCAGATGGCAAATGATTCAAAGGCCCATCTTCAAGAACCAGCTGTATAGTCCAGTTACCAGACTGGTGCTAGAAGTCAGCCTTTACAGTAAGAAATTACACCTACAACTTTGCAAATGACCTTGCATCAAAAAAGAAGTTAAAGTAAGAATTGCCACACTACAGGAAATTTATAAGGAGCTCATCTTCAAATGAGGTATAGGCTATCAGCAGTTAATTCTATAAAGATAGTACTTAACAAGAAACTGGTTACTACAGTGCACACATCTTACCTATGCAGGCTGTATATTCAAAACAGATTAATGTTAATTAAATGGTCCATCAAGCTGGAGCGTGCAAAATCAATGAGCACTGACAGCAGTATAATAGAGATAAATCTAAGATGCTGCCAACTATGGAAGGAAAAGTTTAGACATTACACATAGCCCACGGCATCCAAATCTTGATTTGGACCTCCTCACAGATTTAGTGTTTGCTTTGAATGGGTGTTAGGTTCAGTTCACAGTATAGATGGGGAGCCACCTTCAATGTTGGTGGCTTTCAGACTGAGATGAGTACCAATCATCTCTACTGATCTCATATATTTAGGCTGAATTTCCACCCTGCCCCACCTCCCTCCCCAAAGCTAGATGAAGCATGACTCTTAAAAAGAGATCTAAATCTCATGCAAAAGCTTTCTGCTGAACATTTACACTAAAGTCAATTTGTATAAAATTGACACTATATTCAAAATATAGGCACATTTGACTAAGCAACACCGATTGCTTAGTAATTTGTTATTTCATCTCTCTTTGCAGGATATGCAAATTTAATTAGCACAGTTTTTATAGCATAGCATTGTTCCTAAAGAAGGGTTTTGGTCCTTCTGGAACTTCTCCTCCCTGGTCTTTGTATTAATAAATGCACAAAATGGCTTCCAGTTCTGAAACAAAGCAAGGTTTTTAAATCAAAATGTCATGGAGTATTAACTCCATACTTTATGAAACGCGAGTATTTTAGTTGTTTCTATTTAATAGCAGACTGACCTAGAAATCCTATCTAAGAGTCTCATCTCTTTTTCCACAGAAGACCTACTTGAGAGCAGGATGTCAAAACAAAAAGGGAACAAAGCAGAGTTCATAAACCTCATCTTATCCAACTGCAACGCTTCTGTCTGTAGCAACCCTGCTCCAAGCATAGCACCGCGGCAAAAACAGAGACCAGAGCATCCCTTGATCTTATACTGAGAGAGCTATGTGACAGAGTGGAGAGGAAGTGATTAGTTATACATAACATGTATTTTTAGTTACTTCTCTTCCCTTGACACTTTCCAGCCAGGACTGCTGCAAGGTGGCTGGAAACTTTGCAGAACTGTGGGAAACAAACACCTCACTGAAAGACTTTTCCCTCTCAACTCCTTATGAGGTTCAGGACTTGCTGCTTTGAATGAATAACTGCCATGGGAGCATCAGCAAGAGCGGAAAAGAAACCTTCTCTTAAAGCGTTACAAGCACTAAAACTCACTTCTGTTTTACTTATCTAGTAAGATGCAAGCTCATCTGAACCTTCTATGGCCAGCTCGTTTGTGTATCATCCCTCTGCTGTCGATTACCTAATGTCTAAAAGGGGATGGATGAGCTCACCCAACATCTCCTGAGGGCATGTATGGTATCTCCTTCCTCTAACCAATCACCTATTTTCAGAGTGTAATTGTCTCTGAGGGCTGATTTCCACAAGCACAATGAGCTCAAAAGTGATTAAGAAAGGAACTATGATTTCATTTCCATGATAAGCCAAAAACCAAAGCACTTTTTAGATACTGGTCCATCTATGCAGCTTCCCACAGAAAACATTTGTGGGAAACATTATCCAGCTACTTTCAAGTGACAGCTTTGGTCACCAAAATGAAATAATTTTTCTCAAGAAAAACAACTAAATAAAATAATAGCATAGTACAGGAGTCAAAGGAGAATTTGTGGAAGCACATCCACACAGAGGAAACAAATAGTAGCACATCCAATACAAAAGGCTAAGAAATGATGATTTGAGTCACTCAGTCTCATCTACTCCACTATACACTACAAGCAGTTCTCTGTCGTTCACATAAAACCCTGATCCACTTTGTGTACCCAACATTTCATGGTGCCATCACTGTCTTTTGGGAATTCCCCTTTCTTTGTCTTCCACAACACCTTTTCTTCCTTTTGGAACTGATTGAGACTCCCACAGCCATTCATTCAAATGTTTTCTAAGCTCAAATATTTTGATGCTACTTTTGTTCCATGAACTGTCTAAATACCAAAACATTTTGAGAAATTGTTTGAAATGTTTTGGAAAAAGACAGAAAAGACCTCTTTTTTCCCAAACCAGAGATATCCCAGCATTTTCATATCCACATATTTAATTTTCTTGCATTAAAACCATCTGAAGAAAAAGCTTATTGAAGGCCAGGCACATAAAGTTGCAGCAGCCGGACTTGTCATCCTTGAGCCCTCCCCCCTTCCTTTCCTGCGGCACATGATTGCCATGACAGTATGCCTTAATGCATCATGAGAGGGATGCACAGGCAGTAAGAAGCTCAGGCCATAGAGGAAAGGAAGGCCACAAAACACTTGCACAAATCCATGAAACCATCCATAACACTTAGAGGTTGAACTGACTTCAGATAAAATGTTTTAGTGCAGTTCAAAACATTTTAATTTAGATCAGATGTATTCAAGACAAAGAGCTTTTTAGCTTTCTTCTCAAAAGAAATGAAGTAGTGCCATTTGAAAAGTTATCACAGCTTCATGGTTTTCAGTAGAAATACCACTTCGGCTGTTCCTCTACTATACACAGAAATACAAGCCTGAAAATAAAGCTTTCTGATTGACAGTCCCTACATCCACATTGCTGGAAGGATGTTTTCTGAACAGGTTTGCCTATAAATCCCGCTCTGCCTTTGCTGCACAAGGCAGCCAGCCCTTCTGGGACAGAATCAGGAAGAAATCTTTCTACATACCCTGAAAGGTCATCAAAAGCCAGTACCTGAATAGAGGTGTCAAAATACTTTGCACGTGAAGCTCACATTTTGACTGAACTGTTCTCGGTTTCATATAAAACCCACAACATAGATCTGTCTGTAGCACACAAGTTTGGCAAAGTCCAATAGTAAATGTGCCTATTTATGTTTAATTAAGCCTGCAAATGGCAATGATGCAAAATATTTAGCACCATCTTGGGTAAAGTTGTAAGTTCCTTCTTCCAGTCCAGCAACAATTTTTCTGTCTACCATATGAAATGATGAATGCCTTTTCTGACCATTATTCGGGGATATGTTTAGGATGGGTGTCTAACATAACTGCAACTTCAAGTACATCCTCCCTGGTCGGTAGGCTGGAAAGGCCTGCACAGGCTTTAGTAGCTTGGCACCTGGAATGATTTTATCTCTGAGGCAGATGGTGGGCTGGGTGACAGGGAGGCGTGGGGTGAATGGGGAGCAGTGCCACGTGGACATGGTGCCCATGCAGACCCTGTTGTGGGGGGACCCTAGTGCAGAAACTTATCCCTTTGAGCTGGAGTGTGTCCAAAGAAGAGCAACAAAGCTGGTGAAGAGTCTAGGGAACAAGTCATATGAAGAGCAGCTGAGGGAACTTGGGTTGTTTCATCTGGAGAAAAGGAGGCTCAGGAGAGACCTTATCACTAAGCGGGAGACCTTATCGCTAAACCTGACAGGAGGCTGTAGCCAGGTGGGTGTCAGTCTCTTCTCCCAAGTAACAAGGACAAGAGTAAATGGCCTGAAGTTGCACCAGGGGAGGTTTAGGTTGGATATTAAGAAATATTTCTTCACCAAAAGCGCTGTCAAACATTGGAACAGGCTGCCCAGGGAAGTGGTTGAGTCACCATCCCTGGAGGGAGGTATTTAAAAGACATGTAGATGTGGCACTTAGGGATATGGTTTAGTGGTGGACTTGGCAGTGCTAGGTTAATGGTTGGACTTGATGATCTTAAGGGTCTTTTCTGACCTAAATGGTTCTATGATTCTATGAGAGCAGAAGTGGCTACAAAGGGAGCATGGTTATAGCGTCTCGTTTTTACTCAGTCACATCTGGAAAACAAATCACATGAATAAATAAAGCGTAAACTTAACCAACAGTGCTTTGCTAGGGCTGCTGAAATTGCCAAGGAGTGGAGGACTAAACCACAGCCAAGTCAGGCTCCCCTTGCAAGCCAGACAGCTCTTGTAAGAGGCCACCCATTGCCTGGCCCACATGCCAGTTTGCCTGCCTTCCCACAGTTCTGGAAGGAAGCTATTCCTAAGTCATTTACACTCCAAAAAAAAATACCGAATTAAAGATCCTTTTAGTTCCTAGGAACAACACCAAGATATAATCCTCAGGATACGAAGCTGAAACACAATCATCTGTGCAATATAAAAATTGTTGGGCAGGTGTAATCTTGCCTTCTAAAGAAAATGATCTTTCATGGAACTTCCTGAACCAAGAGACTGTCACATGCAGGCTTGTAAACTGCTCCTGTTTCAGTCCACTGCTGAACTACAGCACTGGTGGAAATCCAAAGGTTAATCAAAACACTTTAAAAGAATAACTGTTTTATTGATTGCACCGTGTTTGGGGAAACTGATAATTATCTACCAGCATGCACAACTATCTACTACTTTATATATTATTGTGGGTATTATCAATGCATATTAAATTATCTGTTGTATTAATTAACAAAGTATTTATGGTGACAGAAGCTTTATTGAAATAACTAATCCTGACTATCATTGCTTTAGTATGACAGATGAAAAGTGCACAGAAGAATTCAGGCTTCTCTATGGCTTGATTCAGTTCTTTAAAGAAAGTATCAGTAGAAGTTTATAATCAGGAAACAAACTATCTGAAAAATTAGGCTGTTGACAGGATTTTATAGCAATATGAAGTTCATTTTCTTTATGAAACTGTTTTCTGGTGCTTGCATTTTAACTATATTTGACATTTCAACAAGGTTTTCCAACTTCAATTCTCAGGCTGCTTCAGAGACTTATTAGAATCATACGTGAATCATATTTTTAGAATCATTGTGCGGCCATATCTTGAAACCTGTGTTCAGTTTTGGACCCCTCACTAGAAGAGGGACATTGAGGTGCTGGAGCGTGTCCAAAGAAGGGCAACAAAGCTGGTGAAGGGTCTGGAGCACAAGTCTTGTGAGGAGCAGCTGAGGGAACTGGTGTGGTTTAACCTGGAGGGGAGAAGGCTTGGGGGGGACCTTATTGCTCTCTACAACTGCTTGACAGGAGGCTGTAGCCGAGTGGGGATCGGTCTCTTCTTCCAAGTAACAAGCAATAGGGTGAGAGGAAATGGCCTCCAGTTGCTCCAGGGGACGTTTAGATTGGATATTAGAAAATACTCCACCAAAAGTGTTGTCAAGCATTGGAACAAGCTGCCCTGGGAAGTGGTTGAGTCACCATCCTTGGAGGGAGGTATTTAAAAGACATGTAGATGTGGCACTTAGGGATATGGTTTAGTTGTGAAATTGGCAGTGCTATGTTAATGGTTGGACCTGATGATCTTAAGGGCTTTTCCAGCCTAAACAATTCTATGACTATTTTATTTCAAAGCAAAAAAACTTTACTGATATGTTAACTTTTATGAAGTTGTATTAGCTTCAAATTAGTCCAAAATGAAGATTATTTTGGACAAAAACATTTAAAAATATGTCAAAATTACTTACATTAAGAGTTTATAAATTGAGGGGTTTGTTTCAGAAAAGATTGTGTAGAAGGTTGCTTATTATTTATGAATGAAATGAAAAACATCATAAAAAGAGCAACACTGTCTTACACCTCTAACATTTCCCAGAATGAGAATCCTGCATTCTAACCTGGTCTTATTTTGTCCATCAGATATATATATAAATGACTGAAAAAAAGGTATTTTGGCTTAAGCTAAAGGATGGGTGCATCAAAAGTTGGAATTATTTTTCTTGGACATTCTAATAACTCAAGATTCTCCAAATTTAAATATAATCTCCAAGTTTGCCCCTCCCCCCAAATATCTAAAAACAAGAAAGTCAGATCTGATATATGTAAAGGAAACTTATGGAAGAGTTGTAATGTAAAATTAAAACAGTAAAAATTAAAGCACTTCAGCATTATTGAATCATGCCAACGTGTGGCTGAAGATTGCTTTGCTACTTAGATCAGAAAACAGTTCTTGGGTATTTATGAAAATGCTTTAGGAGCCAACATATTTAATAGCCAAGAAATTTGTACTCAACAAAGAAAAGGCTACAGATATCCATGTTGCACTAAGATGGCACCAAGATTTTAGCTGAAGTTCAGAATAAACAGTAATGGTTTGTCCATCTCTGGCAATAGCACTGCTGAGCTTTGGAAAAACCCAGGTTCATCACTGCTTGACCCAAAAGAAAGTAAATTTCTCTAGAAAGAATTCCAGCTAGCTGTAATCACCAGCCAAAATGTCAGCAACCTAAACCCATTCTGGGGTGATACGCAAAGACACTGACCACACACACCACACTTAGTTTTCCTTGGAGGTAGGTTTTAGTCTCAGAAATGTTGACTCTTTTCTGGTTGGGTATACCTTTCTAATCTCTTTCTGAACCAGTTTGAAAGTGTTATTAATGCCCCATAATTTAAAGAAATTATTCCTTTTCCTAAAAGGTGAGGAGATTCAGGTGTCAGCGTTTAGGGACCCTTGAAAACATATGATTATATTCAGGAAAAATATCCATAATCTTGCACACAGAGAAAAAGCCTTAGAAGGGATTAGAAAATACCAGTGTTCTTTGTTAGTAAGTACATAATTCATTCAATTTAGTTACCGCTAATCTTTTTTCTTTACTTTTTTAGAACTGACCTGATGTGTTAAATTTACATGCATTTCAATAGAAGCACATTTTCTAGCCATACAGAGAAGATTAGCTATATAGCATGGTCCTTAAGAGTTGCAAACTGCTTTTAAATCCTACAAAGCAATAGTTTATAACTATGCTAAGTGATCTTTTAATATAATTGTTAATAAGAACATTAGCACTCTTCCTACATTAAAAGTATCAATTAATCTCTTATATTAAAGATAATTTGGAGTTAATGTATCAATAGATAAACAGTACTGATTTCAGAAAGTTTTTATTATGTATATACATTTTAGAAAAATCAGACTAAAATAAATTTTGTTTGCCAAGTGTCTTTTTAGATATGCTTATCATTATTAAGCTTTTAAAATTACCTTTTCCCCAGTCACACTAGCAGAATGATAGTAAATCAATCAATCACGCTGAAGGAAGTGTAATCTATTAGGGTCTCTGCAGCGACCACTGCCCAAAATATTTGCTTTTAAAATAAATAAAATAATAATAATAATAAAAAAGTAAAGAAAAGGCTTTCTGTTAAGCCAAGAGCAACCCAAAACTAGAAGAGAGATCAGCTGGACTGCCATGTGATTAAAACCTTGGGTTTACAATTAGAAAACCTAGAGTCAATTATTTTATTTACCAGTTCCTTCATGTTTCTATGCCATAACTCTGCATTTGTCAGGTGAAAAGAAAGCTTAAGCAGCTAATATGTTGGAAAGAGACTGTTTTTCCCTGTGTTTCTGTACTGTTGCTACACAACAGCATCCCGGTGTGACTGGAGACAGGGCACAGTGGTAGCACACATTAAAACCTTCACAGAAATATTTATACAGGCTTTACGATTTCAGTGCAGAATTTCTGTGCCATAGGTAGGGGGTAGGGGTACTCCATAGCAACATGAATATGAACTGGCTACACAAGCATAAAAGACTACATCTAAGGTCACCAGGTGAGATACAAAGAAGTTTTGCAACCAAAGCGTAGGTACCATGTGGGTTTTGAAGCCACCACACCAAAGGTTACCCTGACTCTGTGTCATCATTTTGGACCAAGACATGCACCTCCTAGTCACACAGAGAGCAAAATATCAGCTTGTAGAAGTGTTTAAGAGCTGGAAATTACTTCAAATCCCACAAGGCAGAAATGAACTTTTTCTGTTTGGGTCTTTCTCCCTCATAGGCTTTGTTTCCTTGGGTGGATTTCAGGAGGCAGGAGTAAGAATGGAACACCCCATGGCTACTGACCCTGAGAATGAGTGATCTGTTATTTCCCAATTCTGTGGGAATTTGTCAAACCCCTTGTTTGAAAATCATTATGAACATCCTATTTTTAGTTCACATGATACTTGTTTGTGTATCTTTCTCCTGTCTTTCCTTCTTCCCACCAGACTGAAGGCAGGCACTGTGGGAAATTAAATTCCCATTTGATACATATTAACTTTGCTTTTGTAAATTAAGTAGCAACAAAATTTTCCACATTAAAAGACTAGAAGGGAACACTGCCATAATCTTTTTTTTGTTGTTATAGACAAGACTACAGAATATCCTTGAATAAGCAACCACTTAAAAACATGCAGATCTATTAAAATGGTTTAGATTTCTTGAAAAAAATAATAAATGTGGTAGACAACCCACAGCATTCATTGGTCAAACAAAGAAATGATGAAGCAAAGTAAGCCTTTGGGTTCAACTTCTAGACTGAAGTTTGTCAAGCATGAGCTAGTGGCCACCAGTCATACCTTCATCTACAAGACTGAAATGCCCACATTCACCAGTTTCCCATCACAGGCTACAGCTGGGAGACAAGCCAGCCCTCAGCCTTTTCTCTGCCACGCTGAAGCAAACAGTACCTGTGTTGTAGTCAGTCTAACTCAGTCAGCCTCACACAGGGCACCAATTGCTGCAGCACAAACCAGCAGGCTGCAACAAGGCTTTACCATTGGTCAGATTCTACTGTCTGTGCTGTATCTCCTTCCTCCAGAGACCAGATCATGCTACTCCTCCTCCACCCCCATCCTCAGGCCTATTTAACCACTTAGCGGGAACGAGCTACAGCTGCACATCATCCATGTCAATCAACCCACTGCCTCTGAGGCAAGGCCACAGCTGCATGTTACCAATGCTAACCAACCCACTGCCTTCATTCCTCTACACACCCGGGAATCTCATAGTGAACAACAGATTAAAGGATGGTTTCCAGACTCTTCTCCAAGCCCTCATTTAGTGAGGGGAAGAACACAGCCCTGAGACACCTACACAGCATTCAAGCTATGTCCTGTGCATCTGGTCCCTCCAGGACCCGTCTGCCTCCTTCAACCCTCCAAACAAAACAGACCAACTCTGCCAAGGTTTCATCAACTGCATGTACGGGACCTGCAACTACTCTCCCAAATTTCCCACTCCCACTCCTGTCCTTCTGCATTGCTCCAGGAGAGCCGTGGCAGCCAAGGTCCCCCCAGGGAAACAGTATTTTTTTATGTCAGCTTCCCTTGGAACTGCCACAGCACGTCATTTCCAGAGGTGAACTGCATCCACCGTGTAGTAGATACAGGTAGGGTACACTCAACTACAGCACACATAAAAGCAGTTGGAAGAAGTTGTACGGCCCAAAGTTTTTATCTATGCAGTTACACCCCTCAGGGCTTTTGCTGCATTATTGACAGCTCTCTGCATCCTCTCATTCTGCCTCTTTCCAGTTAACAAATCCCAGATATGCTTGGATAAGTACTTCAAACCTGTAAATTCAAAGAACAGTTACAATAGGCAGCAAATACATACAATTGCAATGGAAAATAACTATATGCCACGCTCCGTCATTTTAAATCTCTTTTAGGCCTGACGGGCTGAGCAACCAAGGTAATTACATTCAAAATACACCTAACCACAGTCAAGGAACTATTCTTTCCTAGTCTGAAAAGCTATAAAGAAGATGAGATGCAACACTGATGGCAGTAAGCTCTGATAATTTTAATGCTAAATCTGTTTCTCTCTTTTCCATTTACATGTTTTTCCTCCAGATGGATCTTAAAAGCTTGGTATCATTTGCTAACTGATTACTGGCCTAACTGACACCCAGTTCCAAACAATGACAATAAAACACCCAGCTCTCTCAAAGGCATTTCAATGCTCTTCATCTCAACAAGGAGTCGCTGATGATCCAGGGTGCTGGGCCATCCCTTCCACACCCTGGCTGGGTGACACAGCCCTGCCAGCAGCAGCTGTGTGTGCCAAATGAATCCATGCCACTCCTAAGACCAAGAGGAATTTGCCATTGCCTTCTGAAGAGAGACGCCCAAATCCTTTCCATGGAAGTCTTGACAGCTATCAGAGGGAGGCATGGCACAGGCAGGTTTCTAATTCTGTCATCTACCTGAATCTCGCAAGAAAGCAGATTATCCTTATGCAGATGTTTAAGCACTCCAGTAATTATGTAAAGCTGTTTGCATACATTTCACCAGGACCTTCTGAAGCATACATACAACTCTTCAATACTCAGTTGTGCAAATATTTTCCAAACCTGCATTATAAAATGGTATTAAATTAGCTGTCTTATGGGCTTCTTTTGATGCTAGGCCATTTATGTATTTTAAGAGAAGAATTTAGAGATTTTAAAACTTATGGTGAATTGTTGCCTATATCCTCTAGAGAACAAGGTGTTGAAGATGAGTATATTTACTTTGACTAGTTGATATTTGAGAAAAAAATTAGGAAGCAGCTTAATACCCTAGCTGGCTTTGAGCAAGTATGGACCTTTAAGGGTATGTATCTCTGGCTCCAGATCTAGAATTTGGATTTTATATCACCTATCTCTATCAATAAACAGATCAGAATCATGCAGTCATTAACAAAGTAGGAGATAATTACATTTATTCCCTACTAGCCTTAACAGGTAAGTGAAAAGGTGATTGCATATGCAGCCTAACAATCTTTCTTGGAGGGTGAACTGAACAAATATGTCAAATGAGCTAAAATAAATAGTCATAATGATCTAATCAGCTGTTGGTTAGTTCTCATTTTCAGATCAAGTCCTGTGTTAACTTCTCTGCCGGTTACATTATGCAATTCAAGGGAAAATCTACCTAGCTGTTCATACTCACTGAAAGACACACGATATATCTTTTTTTTTTTTTTTAACAAAAATAAAATTACAACACCACTTATTTTCACTCTTAAAAATCATAATTTTCGGAATTTTTTTTGTCTGTAATGCTGGATAAAATCTAGATGCACTGCAGTTTGATAATCCCTAAAGTGCTGCTTTTCAGGCCAAAGAAGACATGCAGAAAATCTTGTGAGGTCATCAGCAGGAAAGGTTCTGTGTTGGAGAAGGATAAAAAAGAGATTTAATCATGAAGTGTGGAGTAGCAGTATACAGAGACAGCTTAAGGCTTCTTAATGCATTAGCAAAATTGAATTTTGCCACTCCAAGGATGGAGCAGCCAGGGCTTCAACCATGGGAAGGGGCAGAACTGCCGTGGGAAGCTGATGAAGGTACAAAGTTTGCTGGGTTTGCTGCTGTTGGAGAGAAGGACTGGGCAGTCCCATGGAGCTGGGCTGCCTACATGTGCCCCAGTCGTCAGTCCTCATGCAGTAGCTCTGCCTCCAACAGTGACTTTCCCGATTTTGCCAAAGGCAATGTAAGCAGGAGGGGCACAGCCACCTAACCCCTTTGCCTTCGGCAGCCTGCTGTCCTCAGCAAGCACCAACTCTGTCCCTGCCCACAGCTGGCAATAGTGTTCAGTTATGAAGGTGTCCCTGTGGCAGACAAGTTCCTACTCCTTGGATCAATGTCTGGTTTCAGCTTTTGAATGCATAAAGCAGTATTTTTGCAATCGCTGCATACATGAGCACAATAAAAAATATGAACGCTCATATCCGATGCAGAAGGATCCTCAATTTGCTTCCCAACAAAAGGCTTGTTTCAAGTATGAAGGGCAGATACTCAGTTGCTATAAATTGCTACATGGTACAGACATTCAGAATTCATTTGAAATTCACAGATCTATGACAATTTTCATTTTCAAACAAATCACACATAGTAGAGCGCAGTAGCTGTAATTATTTGTTTGGTGGTGTACATAGACGCCTGGAGCAAGTGGGAGCTGTGTAATGCAAGACAGCAGGCTGGTACCCGGCCAGCTGCAGGCACCATGCACATGGACAGTGTGTAACTAGTGGATGAGACCAACAAAAAATCAGTGCATGATGAAGACAGGACAAGTTGGATGAAGAAGTAACAGCAAGAACATGGCTTAGTATCAACTAGTCAGGCGTATCTTTTACGTAAAAAAGAAGCCATTGGTAGCAGCAAACACAGTATAAATGTTCCAGCTAGGAAAATAAATATACTTCAGCTGATTTTAGGGCCTTTTTAATTTCCACATTTATTATCAAATTCAATGTCCCTGAATTTGCTCACTCATAGCTATATTTACTTTCTAAAATAGCTTCACAGGAATGTCTGGTTCTCTGTTGTCAAATTGGTTATAGAACCACTCATGAGCAGTGTTGGAAGTGGTTACATAAAGTTTGTTAACTGAGGCATTTGGGCAGCTAACCTGCCAACAACAAAAGTATATCTGAGTTCATCCTGCTTACTCAGCTATCGTTAATGATATTCTGATTCCCTTTTCCTTTTTAAGTTTCAGCTGACCAGAGATGAGAAGCAATCCCATCTGGCAGGACTTGATGAAAACCATATTACTGACAGTGACGAACAGATAGCCAAAGCAGGGGAAGAAGCCTTGGGCTGACATACATGCTACATGTTGTTACACAAATATTTCTAACACTTAAAGATGTTTTGTGAATAATTGCAAACAGAAACAACTGCAGACTGAAAAGATTGTTATGAATGGCTTGATGGCATTTATTTACACATCAGCTGGAAAATGTTTATTATTTCTAATTCTTTAAATAAAATATTTGTATTTTTGAAGTAGAATCACACAGGAAAACAATCAAGCGATGTAATTGTCTTCTACTCATGTTGACTGGAAACATCTAAATCTTTGAAACAGAAATAGTTACTAATTAACAACACCAATTTTCTAGACTTGTTCAGACTACACTGTTGATTAAACATCCTCAGGACCCAGTAAGAATAAAAAATGAGCACGTTATGACTTGTCAGTTACACAAACATGACTTTCAGCTACCAGGAAAGTCTTCGAGCTATATAAATACTTCCCACATTCCTACAAAACACAAACTGCATAGTGAATCGCCTCCACTTAAGAAAAAAAAAAGGCAGCAGAATTGAATGTGACTAGTCATATGCTTTTTCACTGCTTAAATTATAACTTAATAAACAAGAGGAAAAGCAGAGATATTGCAAAGCGGTCAACACATATTTGTGCATAAACATTTGTGCATACACATTTATGCAAATACGATCAGCACTTGATTTCCATGAGTGTCAGTTTTTCCATACATTGTTCTGGTTAATTCCTGCACTACTTTCTAAGAAAAGTAAGTAGTAGGAGAGGAAACGAATAATGGAGGAGACAAAGACTGTCTAATTAAATAAGGTATCTATCCTGTCCCTGGTACTCCATTACTTCACAGTCCCAGCAAATATTTTCTGAAGATCCATTTGTTCTAGATTATCTCCTCCTCTCCGCCTAATGCACAGACATCTTATTCTGCTTTTAAAACACTTCAGTCTTAATATTTTAACCAGTTCATATTGGAACATTTGTCTGGATCCACTCAGGTAGGCTAGAAATGGCAGAGATCCAAGCACAAATCCTTGAAGCACTCTGAAGAGTATTCTTACTGGAATAAGGGACCTTTCCTTCCTTTTTCTGCCAGCCATTTCTTAACCTAAGCCTATGCTTTCTTTTTCTTGGATGCTGGTCCTGCACCGTGTGCATGAAGACAAAGTCTGTAAAAGATCATTAATACTACCTGCAAACTCAGGTGCACTGGACCATGGAATGTTCCTTTGAGTCATTTCCTCTGCACTGCTCTTAGAAATAAAGTTTAATCTCCTTCTTGTCTGCTTCGTTCTCTTTACTACCAAAAAAAGCACTGTAATCTGTTGGTCTATAATGCAGCACACATCCAAGATGTGGACTCCATTGTGTTAGAAACTACACAAACAAGGACAAAAAGAAAATCCTTGCTCTGGAAAGCTTGCTGTTCTGACAATTCTTATGTTGAAGTTGCAAAACAGTAAAAGACTAGATCATTATGCCGTTGGCTATGCCAAAGCTATGCTTTGGTTCTTATGGAAAACAAGGAATAGCCTCAGTTCACTAGCAGTCAAGCTGTAATCAGCAGGGGAAATCACAACAGAGGTAGGTCTTGTGGTAGGCTTGAATGTCTGTGGAAAGCGCAGAGAAGGCAGAAGCATATTTGCAGTAATCGCATGCAATTACCATAAATTAATGATGATAAAGATATTACCCCTCAGATGACAAAGGCTGGCATAGCTTAAGGACCAGATGATGAACATTCACAAAGACTTAAGATCCATTAAAGCCCAGAGGCCCCACAAGCGCATAACATTTGGACATGGTTATGGAAGGACATGGCTGCCCCTTTGCGTAGCTGCTTGCAACTCCACAGCCTGAGGAACCAGTTTTCCATTTGCACACCTGGATTAATTACGGAGCACTGTGGAAAGTTCAAGCTGCTCTCTGTAGAGCCATAACACAATACGTCAGGTTGTCTACCCCCGTATCCAGGGTCAATGGCACAGTAAAATCGAGTGTCGGCTTTTCTAGCTCATCTCCTCTGCTCATTCCATCAAGGCACTCGCCTTGCAGAAAGCATTCATGTAGGAACACTTACTCCTTGTTGCCCAGCACTTTTGCTACTGCAGACATAAATCAGAGGCAGCTATTACACTCTGATCTCATGTTCCGGGGCTCCAGCAGCCCAGCCAGGACAGAAAACCAGGTGGCCTCCAGGACATCCCACCCAGCTGACTGCCAGGCTTTGTCCTTCCATCCTGCCGGATCATCTGCTCCCCCGGTCTCTGCCTTCCACCTTTTATTGCTACCACATGCAGAGAACTGTAAATGCTGAGCTGGTATTTCCTTGGAGCAACAGTCATATCCTTGGAGGGGTTTCTTTTCTGGTATTACGGAGCAGGTCACAGAGCATGACTATATAGAGGGCAGGAGATGAGGCACAGGCATAACCAATCCCCATGTGCAGGCAACAGAAGAAAATGGCTAGGAACATTAAAGGAGAAAAGAATTACACTGGATGCACTGCTTTGTGCTGCATGCCTCAGTAATGCTTTCCCAGAAGGCGATGGAGCCCAGCTCGATCCACAGCCAGACGCATGAGTTAATTCTGCATCTCTTGACGAAAAAAAAACCACCTTGGAAGCTCTTATTAAAACAAGCAAACCCCAGCCTTCTTTAAAGGTCCTTATGCAAAGACTGCCTGGCACAGGCTTTGCGGTGCCTCCACAGTAACTTCATACTGACCCCCACTGTTCACCTACGGTGAATACAGATGGGCCAGGACAGCCTGGATTTCCCATACATGGAGAAAATTTAATGTACAGCACAGCTGCTTCTTCCTGAAAGTGCTGGCAATCAGTCCGCAGTGGAGTTGCTCAGGATTTGGACACATACCACACATAGGCTGGAATACCTGAGGAATTACTTTGACTGGGTTGCTGCATGCCAGAAAATACGGGGCAAACATGAGAAAAAATTTAAAACCCACCTAGGAGAAGTTTTCTGGCAGGGGCAGAATGTGTCTGAGACAACCTAACTATGCAGTAGCTGTGGTCTAGAAGAAGACAACCTTTCAGTCCATCTAGAGGACCTGAGGATTACTCAGCCCACTGGGAAAGGAGGGCGCAAATCCTTCCAGCTTCCAGTCTCACCTGCATTTCCCAATCCCACTGGTCTCTTCCCTTCTGGCCACTTCTCCCTGGGATTCACTTGCCATTGCCCTAATTTCTCTATCCCCACACCTGTGTTTATTTGCCCTCCTGACCTACACAGGGCTCTGCCTGTGCTGCCCATATCTCCTCCATCCTCTCCCTGCGGTCATCCGTACACAGCATTTATGTCCTTTCTGACAAGTGAACATTTTCTAAATTTTCCACTGCACACACACAGACTACACCTCTTTTTACACCCCCACCTTCCCCCCTCTTACCTCCCCACATCACTTTTCCCCCAGAACATCAGAAGTTTTATTTTCTCTCCCTTTTTTTTCTGATTATGGCTCTGGTAGCCACTGAGCTGTGGTGAGTGTCAGGGTCATTTCCTTTGGAAGAAGCTTCCCATGCCATACAAAAACAGGGAGACGAAAGGTCTTTTGGCACCTCTGCCTCTCATTACAGGCTGGGTTTGCAAGTAAGGCTGACACTCCCCCGCTTAGAGAACTTCCCCCTTTTCTTTTTCCCTGTGTTTTTTTTTTTAATAAATACTGTTCTTAATTTTATTCTCCTTGTGAGGTAGTGAGTGGCAAGCTTTAGCTGGGGTAAGCTTCAGCCACCCAGAAGCACAATCAAAACATGGGCTTTTTTTTCCTCTGGGTTTCTGGAAAACTGTGGCAGAATGTGACAAACCTTAAGCGAAGCTATTTTTAGCAGAGGGTTTTATCCCCAAAACCTTTTCCCGAATCCGTACCAAGCACGCCTGGCTGCCTGGGGCACCCTGCGCTCCCCCACTGCCCAGGCGACTGTCGGCTGTTTCCAGAGCTCTGACCTTTCAGCAAAAGTCTACTGGAGCTGGCATTTTGCCCCAAGATGAGTTGTGATACCAGGGCTGGAGCAAAAGGGGGGAGAGCCTTAAAGGTAAAGAGAAGTCTTTATCTAAAGGTGGAAGGTGTCATCGTATTTTTTAGTGACTGGTAGGTGCTGGGAAGGTTTTAGCGACAGGAGTCTGTAACTTCCTTTCTGGAGACAAAAATATAAAATAAACAGAGTGAAAGGATGCCAATATGTGAATCTGGCTTGTGAATATCAGCTCAATCAGTCCTGGAAATAACTTTCTTCTTTTTTGACCTAATTTCTTACAAGATCAAATCTCGCTCTCTGTTTTGCAGAAGGTACTCGTTAGAAGAGCTCAGGCTGCTGTCTTTCTGATGTGGAGTTCAGGATTATGTTGCAGTTTGGTGTGTTCAAGGTCAGTGGTCAGGCTATGCTGGAGCCCACAGGCTTCCTACTAAAAAGAGAGACTCGTGGTGCACTGCAGAGCTGTTTAACAAGGTCAGTTTGTTCAAGTAAAAGTCTCTTTTTCAAGAAGATTGTTTGCAACAGAAGCAATCCCAAATGTTTTCTGCAAACTGAATTTATCATTAAAAGTTCATGTCTGCATGTGTATTTGTTTCTGGTAGTTTAAATATAATAAATACCAGAATGTTAAATCACAATAAAACAAAAGGGAAATTTTTTCAGTCTCCTACCAACAGAGCATGTCTGCTGTTTAACTGGAAGCCCAAAGGAGGAGAATAGCTCACTGAACTTCAAATAAAACCAAATGCAGTCTGAGAAGATTTGCATTCAGAAAAGAGAAATACAATGCACGTATGAAAAGCAGCAACTCTATTTCCTATTTTAAAATTTTATATAATATTTCTGTAATATGACTGAACTTAAAATTAGACATCTGTTTAGACAGATTACTTAGCACCTTGGCACAGATGTTCTGTGTTTTTTATTATAGTGCTTTAATTAAAGAACATTAATCAGCATTCACTCAGCACAGTTAAGTGTCGCTTTGAATAGAGCTGCACGGGGAATGAGTTCTGCATGCCATTAGTAATAGCAGCTTTAAATCAGATGGTGATGGCAAATGATTGCCACGAAGCCAGTCACAACCTTTTGCCACTACCGAGAGGAGACAGAGGTCGGGAGGGGATGTGCACCTCACATCTGTGCAGCAGATGCTGGCACACCTTCTGCCCCCCGCCACCCTCGTGTCCCTAGAGGGAGGGCAGCAGGCACGGCACAACCAGCCCGGGTAACCCATCTGCTTCCCCCAGCTCTGCCCCGCTGCCTCCTCCCACTGCTCTCTGCCCCCTTCCCACTGGACCCCCAGCAATAACCAATGTGGGGTTTCCAAAGTAAAAGTGGAGGTGAGGCGAAAAGGTGACATAATATTTGTTTTAGCTAAGCAAGGTAACCGGGAGTAATTTCGGCTAGATCCTGGAAAACTACAGAATGCTATCCAGGGAGGGTGTGGAGCAGTCCTTCAAAAATATGTGCCTGGTGATGTAGTCCAAAAAATAAATTCTTAAACACTGTGAACCAAGGATAAAAGTTTACAAGTTTAACTCCACAGCCCTGCAAAGTATTTCTGGCAATTCAGTGTATTAATCTCCCAAACGCCTCACACCAGCCTCCTACAGGTGCAGCATGCCTTCTAGACCTGCAGGAATGACTGCTGCATCCCACAGAAATGTGCCGGGTCGGCTGATTTGTAGAGAGCCTAGAATTTGCCTCCTATCTCTTTTTAAACCCATTACTTCCCAAACAATGGAAGCTGTCAGCTGAAGTGATTTTGTCAGCCAGATTTGAGAGGCTGCACATTTTATGACCATTAATGTTTCCCATAACTTCTCACTTGAATTCTTCCATGTCTAAGAACATAGGTTTTTATAATTCGTCAAATTCCAAAATAGGCATCAGCAGTGATAAGAACTTGTAAGCTCAACAGGAAAACAACTGTGGATTTGTTTCCTGGATTATTTCTATTCTTCTAATCTAATGAAAGTTTAGTATTAAACACATAGACAATCTATGTAATTAAGCTACACTCACACTCTCTTTTATGGCATTCCCATTTTTGACCCTGTGGGCTTGGTTCGTGTTACCCACAGAGGCAGCTCTTCAGCAGCAGGAGGAGAAAGAAGTTTCCCAAAGCTTCATTTCACCCCAGGGGTTACAGTGCATTTCTGGCTCGTGTAAGGTGCACACTTGCTCCAGGCTGAGGGGGTGCTCAACCTCAGACTCCCCTAAGGTCTCCCCTTCAGCAGAAAATTCCTGGCCTCTTCTAAGTGGACCTGGTGTGTCAGCTTTCACTACCCATGCACCTTTTAAGCAGACGTATCTACACGTTTATGCTCTCCTGATGCAGTGCTCTGTTGGGAGGGAGGTAGCTCACCCACCAAGTAGGGACAGCAGCCATCTAATGTGTATCTTGAGGTCCACCTTGATGGATGGGGTCCCAAGAGATTTCTTTTTATTATACCATAGTTTCTTCTGAAAGTCAGTCTTAGCTGGAAACTTCCCTGACATTTGTGTTTTTTTAAACTGCTGTCAGTATCTAACCATTAAGGACAGCAGCCTCTCCTTTTCCCCTGTGCTAAGTAGGGAGCACAGGAGATGCTTGGCCAAGAAGTACAGTGCTCCCTTAACTAATAACCCTTAGTTATTCTGCTGGGGAACCCTAGGAGAAATTGCTGGAGCTTTGGGGCAACATACACAGTAACTTTATAGCATTGTTTCTAAAACAGTTTTTTGAGTCTCTTTTTGCGTGTGTCCCTTCCCATTACGCTTCTGAAGGATTTTTTCTATCCTATTTTATGTCAGTACAAAATACAATGTCAGAATTCTGCTTATATACACTTTGATTCCTGTTATATGCTGATATAACAGAAAAACAATTGTGTGGCTGTGATGGCTTAGTCTCTGTTCTGGCTTTGAAGATGTTAAGAAATATGGGAGGCTGCATTTTGGAATGCATCTCTCATACTTCAATCCCTACCCTGCTGTCTATAAAAGACTTTCTGGATGAAAGGTGAAACCCTGCGTGCCCCGCTTCAAATGCTGCTATTTACCTTTCCTAACTACATGAATCAACAAGTTGGATAAATATTTTTCCACGAGAAAGGGATGAGAAGAAGAAGGAAAGAACAACATGTGACAGGTCTCAGTGAGTTCACTTAATGTATTACTGGAAGGCATTCAAATACTTCAGGAAGAAAAGCAGGCCAAAAGGAGACAAGAATGTGGGTAAGAAGCATTGAGCATTCATGATAGAGCTTTTCTGAAGCTACTAGAAAGACTGAAGTGACCTCTAGATTTTCTTATATGCAGGATATATTTTAGGTGTGGCTACTTAAAACAAGGTTTGATGGGATCCAGTCTTCCATCAGACATCAGTTGTGGCTGAATGTTAAGATGTAATATTGCAGAAGTAGGTACAGTTTCTCATCAAAGTGTCCTGTTAAAAAACAAAGCAGGTAAGAGACCATGTCCCACCTAATACACCTGAGAAACCCGATCCTACAGGAAGGTGGCCAGTCTGCAGCATAATTAACAGTTTGGTCATTTGCCATTTTTTTTAAACATTCAAATTCTTTGAGACTAGTGTCATATTCCTGATTTGCTTTGTGCCCTAGTGGCAGAGTGATTACATTGTCCTCCTTTCAGATGCTAGCTCTGCTTATCCCTCCTGCCTCCCAGATTTAACCACTCCATCAGCTGCACCCCTGATCGCGTGCTGCATGCAGACTGGGATGAGTTGATCCAAGCAAAATACACACATATGTTCTGGGTAAATTTCCCTTTAGAAAGCTGAAGAAAAAAAGTGATTAAAAAAATTGTTTGTTTGGAGTTGAACAGAATCATAGAATCATTTAGCTCAGAAAAGACCCTTAAGATCATCAAGTCCAACTGTTAACCTGGCACTGTGAAGTCCACCACTAAACCATGTCCCATCTATGCATTTTTTGAGCACCTCCAGGGATGGTGACTCAGCCACTTCCCTGGGCAGCCTGTTCCAGTTCTTGACCACCCTTTCAGTGAAGACAGTTTTCCTAATATCCAGTTTAAACCTCTCCTGGTGCAACTTGAGGCCATTTCCTCTCATTCTCACACTTGTTACTTGGGAGAAGAGACTGACTCCCACCCGCCTACAGCCTCTTGTCAAGGAATTGTAGGGAGCAATAAGGTCCCCCCTGAGCCTCCTCCTCTCCAGACTAAACAACCCCAGTTCCCTCAGCTGTTCCTCGTAAGACTTGTTCTGTAGACTCTTCACCAACTTCATTGCCCTCCTTTCAATATGCTCCAGCACCTTGATGTCTTTCTGGTAGTGAGGGGCCCAAAACTGAACATGGCATTTGAAGTGCAGCCTCACCAGTGCTGAGTATGGGGGGACAATCACTGCCCCGGCCTGCTGGCCACACTGTTTCCAATACAAGCCAGGATGCTGTTGGCCCTCTTGGCCACCTGATCACACTGCTGTTTCATGTTCATCTGGCTGTCAGCCAGCCCCCCAGGTTCTTTTCCACCAAGCAGCTTCCCAGCCACTCTGCCCCAGCCTGCAGCGCTGTGTGGGATTGGTGTGACCCATGAGCAGGACCTGGCATTTCTCCTTGTTGAACCTCGTACAACTGGCCTCTGCCCATCGGTCCAGCCTATCCAGATCCCTCAGCAGAGCCTTCCTGCCTTCCAGTAGATCAACACTCCCCCCCCCCCCCCCCCCCCCCCCAGCTTGGTGTTGTAGCGAGGAAATCGATTTGAGATTTGTTTTCCTAAATTTCATCTCAATTATTTTTTATATTTTCAAGACTAACCAAATCCAAATTAAACAAAAATCAGTGTTTCTCAAAATTACCTTCAATTGAATGCTGAAACTTGAAATATTTTATTCCATCCCCATCAAATGTTCTCTGTCTCAGAAACGGTTTGGAGCTGGCAGTTCAGGCCCAATGTACTCAGGCACACTCTCCTATCACCCTCCCTCCTATACTGCCTAACTATATATAATGTTCCCCTGTGGTTCTGCAGATGAACCTTTGAGCCCAGGGAAGTGACAAAACCAGCATTAATCACCTGCAGGACAGAACTCTGTTTTTCTTTCACTCAGTGCCACCAGGAGCAGAGACAGCTCATTTGAAAGAGCAGATCACTGTTTCTGCTCCCTTCAAGCTACTTTGTCCGTGACGATGACGCAGTCCATGTCAGAGTTCAATTCAATTTTTCTGCTTTCTGACTTCGTTTCAAAAGTCCTTTTAGGCCTGTGTGCATGTGAAAAGTAGCTTAAAGTGCTAACATTTATAAGGGGAGGTATGAAAAATAAAATGCAAAATTCACTCACAAAATGGTATTTGCAATTTGAAAAGAGAGAAAGACGGTGCTCCCCATCAGCTTGAATGAATGTAGATCGAGGCACAGACAAAGCTCTGTTTGCCATCTCACTCCTAGAAACCAGAATGGCCAGTGAGATAAATGGTGACAGATACTGGAAAGGACACGCAGGGCTTGCTTATTTATGCTTCATGGCTCAGGGAACGTACAGGCTACCAAAGCCACATGCCAGTGTCCAGGCCTGTGATCTCCTTTTAACAAGCTTGGCTACCGGATTAGACAAAGAATACAGCAGCCTGCAGTATTTTGGAGTTTTTTTCCATTTAGTTAGTGTTAATGCAGGAACAGAAAAAGATACACATACATCCCAACAGCGACAAAGGACTGAGGGTGCTACCTAGCATCCAGATATTATTAGCAACAATAGTTTATAAACTGCAAAATTGAAGCTGTCTCCAAAGAACAGTTCTGGAATTCTACATACAGGTCTTTGGCAAACTGAAAGACTCAGAGATAACTTCAGAACTAATGAATTTCCCTCAGCAGTAGCAGAAGGTATCTCAGTGTGCAAACAGCATCATGGTCAGAGCCTGACCCCTGGAACAAACACAAGCTCAACAGCAGAAGAGTGGCTGAGTGGTACATGCAGTGGCTTACACACAAGGCTTTTCTATCAGTTCTGTTGCCATTACGCTCAGATTCTGACCCACATTTTTATTTACTGAACAAATTTGTGTCATTGCAAAGGAAAAGTTTGAAAACAAAACAAAAAAAAAATATACACACGCACTCACTTTCACAAAAACCATGTATGATCTGCTATGGAAAAAAGAAAAAGAAAAAATGGGTTTAATTGGTTTTCTTGTTAGAAAATGCAACTTTGGAGCATTGCTGCACAGAGGCATTAACGTGCACTTTAGCGCAGAGTTTGCTATAGGTGTGTAAATCACCTCAGAAAAATTGGTGCTGAGAGAATTCTGGTTTGAAAACCAGTTTTTATGGCAATATGAATACAGAGCTGGTGAGGTTCATATATAAGAGCACAAAATAACTACTTTTTTTTCTTTTATTCCTAAAGCCATGACTTCACGCATACAAGGCCCACCAGCTAGATCCCTGTGTGCAGAGGGACGCAGAAGCCCTTTGCTCCATCAGCCCACTGCAAGTGCCCGACGGGGACGCGGCCACACGATGTGCACACACATGCCAGCGGCACCCAGCCTCCCCAGCACGAGTCACCGCCCGCCACGGAAAGTATTAAGGGGCGTGCGGGACCCGAGCTCTGCCCAGGGGCGGCGGGGGCCGGGCCGCCGGGGGGGCGGGGGGACAGCGGGGGCGGCGGGGCCGGGCCGGGGGGCAGCGGGGCCGGGCCGGGGTCGGTGGGGCCGGAGGGGCAGCGGGGCCGGGGCGGGGGCCGGGGCGGGGGCGGTGGGGCCGGAGGGGCAGCGGGGCCGGGGCGGGGGCGGGGTCGGTGGGGCCGGAGGGGCAGCGGGGCCGGGCCGGGGTCGGTGGGGCCGGAGGGGCAGCGGGGCCGGGGCGGGGGCCGGGGCGGGGGCGGTGGGGCCGGCGGCGGCGCCCAGCGCTGGCAGCACAGCGGCCTCTCGCGGCGCCCGCCCCGCCGCCGCCGGCGCTCTCCGCACCGGGTGCGCAGCCGCAGGGCCCCGGCCGCTGCCCTGAGCGTGCTGGCTGGAGCAAACGTGCCGGCGAACCGTCACCCCCCACCGCCCGCCGCAGAACCGCCGCCCGCAGGCTGGCGCTGCTTGCCGAGTTAGGCAGGCTGTGCAGGCAGCCACAAGGAATCGGAGAGGCACCGCCAGTACCCGCCGACCAAACCCGGACTCTCCCCTTCTCAACCAGCTCTGAAAGTCTCATCTTGGCCCCAGCTCAGCGGTGCATCCCCATTCGAGCAAGCCGTGCCAGCCTCCTGCTAACTCCGTTGTCACAGGCCACCATGTCCCGTCCCCAAGCACCCCCCACGCAGAACCTGGGGCCCTGCTGGGTAGGCGCCCTGTGCCAGCCACAACAGGGAGAAAGGCGACCAGGAGCTTCGAGGGTGACACGACTTGCTGGAGAGTACGGCGCAGGCAACCAGCTGCTAGTTTGCCAACAGTTTGTCTCCTGTCTCTGGTTCGTGTCCCTTCACTAATGCCAAATAAGTACATCCATATTCACCGGTGGGTGAACAGTTAAACAACAAAATGTGTTCTGCCAGAAATCAAGGAAGATGAAAAATTGTTTTCTTTTTCAGACTGTTTGCATTTACCAGGCCAAATTCAAAGTCAGTTCTGCAGATGTGTAGATCTGTGAATCCCATATATTCAACACTTTGCTTTCATCATTTACAATTTATTGAGCTTTTCTGTAAATATTAATTACACATCCTGAAGCAATCCAAGCTGCAGCAGTTGTTCTTCAGAAGGGTCTCTTGGAAGTGGATCTTTCAGGTAACAGAGCACATTCCACCACATACCAGCACCATCAATCCCAATGAAAATCCATGAACTGACTAGCTCGGGATTAAGCCCTTGAGGTATATTTTACAAACACACTAGGCTGGTCATCTGTATTAGCATAGCAGCCAACAGCACTTGAGCAGGGATGCATCATGCCGGAGGTTGAATAACCTTTTAACAAGCATGGATTTTGTCCTTAAGACTGTAGACAAATGGAAAGCAAAGCGCGAATGGCATGAGAGACTGACACCAGAGGCACGCAGACTGTAGAATGAGAAGTGAAACAGCAATAACCCCACAGTTTAACTGAACTACTATAACAAACCTGTAACAGACTGGCACTGCCTGGATCTAGAACCAGACCACAACAAAAGTTTCATCCCAGCTGACAGCCCCCATTCGTGATATCTCCTAAACTGTTGTGATGAGATCCTGTGTTTGTTACTACTATCTTGGAAACAGTCCCAGTTCCCAGCCTCAGGGACAGAGGGTGTGCAAAAGTTGCTACCCACCCCTAAAACATGGCAGTGAAACTTGGTGAGAACCAGAAGAGTGTCCTGGGATAGGTCTTGTTCAATAACATGCCTTCAGTGTGCTGACATCTGCTTTGCCCATCACAGGTTGACTGATAGTAAACTTTTTTTGCTCCCATTAGCTCTGCCAAACCATTCCTGATAATTCTATACACTGTATAGATTGAACCATGAACAAAACATGATTATTTGAAAGGTTTTCTATTTCATTTCCAATTATGTTTCTACAGTACAGGCTGAATACGTCAAACAGATCTCTGTAAATTCTTTAATACTTACAAAGATTTTTCAAAGTTCAAAGTTCCTGAAGCTGAAGAGCTTCAGCCAAAGTTGTGCGGCAGTACTCTGGATGCTTATTCTGCCTGAAGAATTTTTCCAGACTTTTTTTTAGCATGGCACTCACTTTTCCCCTGGACTTTTTAAGTTAATAACAAGCAATTTTTAATAGTTTCAGCTCATGAGACTTGGTGTATTTATTCAACAACATAGAAGTGCTGCTCATCACCCAGTTTTGTTAGTGTCTCATAGCTCTAATCTTGACCTAGTTCATGATCATTTTATTTATCAACAGTAGGCTATGCAAACAGCATCATCTCAGTGGGATTCCAAACACAGGCTCAGTCCAGGAGGACGCAGCCTCTCCAGGGCATCCCCACCTCCCTCATTTTCGTTTTTGTCAGCTACTACCTCCCTCCTAAAAGGTCTTTCAAGCTTCATTTTTTCTTGACAGTATTTCTATCTTTCTTTCATCGAGAAACATTGCCAACAACATATACTTACAATTAGTTTCCCCTTTCTCCTGTGACTACAAATCACAAATACAAATCTTGCAGCATTATTGGGAAGTGTCCATGATGGGATGACTCATTTCTCAGCTGAGATTGTAAATGCTTTGCAAGCTGGGATTTTGCATTTTTCTCATCTTTCAATAAAAATAATCTCAGAAAAGAGACAGTCTGGAGCATCAAGGAAAGAAGAGCAACAGAAATGTGAAAGTAAGTTGAGTGCGTAGCACTAGCTTCATCAAGATCTATGCATAACAATGTATATTTGTTACACTAGGCTTCTGAGTGTTTTATGACAATTATAATTTAGAGAACAGGCAGAAGTATTAAGTGGATGAAAAGAAGGACATGAGCTGGCAATGTGTGCTTGCAGCCCAGAACACCAGCCATATCCTGGGCTGCATCAAAAGCAGCGTGGCCAGCAGGGCAAGGGAGGCGATTGTGCCCCTGCACTCCGCTCTGGTGAGACCCCCCTGCAGCGCTGTGTCCAGCTCTGGAGCACTCAGCACAGGGAAGATATGGACTTGTTGGAGAGGTCCAAAGGAGGACCACAAAGATGATCAAAGGGATGGAACACCTCTCCTATGAGGACAGGCTGAGAGCATTGGGGTTGTTCAGCCTGGAGAAGAGAAGGTTCCAGGGAGGCCTTACTGCAGCCTTTCAGTACTTAAACAGGGCTTACAAGAAAGATGGGGACAGAGTTTTTACCAGGGCCTGTTGTGATAGGACAAGAGCTAATGGTTTTTAACTAAAAGAGGGTAGATTTAGACTAGATATAAGGAAGAAATCTTTTACAATGTGGGTAGTGAAACACTGGAGCAGGTTGCCCAGAGAGGTGGCAAATGCCCCATCCCTGAAAACATTCAAGGTCAGGCTGGACGGGGCTCTAAGCAACCTGATCTAGCTGAAGATGTCCCTGCTTATTGCAGGGGGATTGGATTCGATGACCTTTAAATGTCCCTTCCGACCCAAATTATTCTATGATTCTATGATTAAACCCTTAATGTCAACATCTGGGAACATCCTTCAACCAAAAGAAAAAAAAAAAAAAAAAGCAGCCAGCCAAAATAAAAACCCACATAGAGCCTCAGAAGGGTTTTTTTCCCATTTAGTTCTGAAACATAACACAATGTTTCATAGTTGCATTTAGAAAGAGACTAGCCATTTATACCCTCTACCTCTTGCTGTACCTTTACAAGAAGCTCAGGTAGGTGGGCTCCCAACAAATTCTGAAGCTACTTGGACAGAGGGTATCTGCTTTCAGGATGGCCTTAATACTGTGTGATACCAGAGTAATGCTGTACCAAACAGCCACTGCCAGAGAAAACCCACATCAAAAAACAGCAAATAGAGACTTCCACTGCAGGAGAAGTTATTTCAAGGGCAAACATAACAAGCTTTAAACTAAGCAAATTGACCCAGGAGAAGTGAAATACTGCTATCTGCAGAGTGGCACAGGCCTCCCGCAGAGAGCTACAAAGCCCAATGGACTCCCAGATGAATGTGGGGTCAGCACTGCCAGACTCCGGGTCAGGCTTTACCACAGTGGCACCCCAGAGCTGCTTTAGCTCTGAAAAACCTCCAGAAAGTTACTATAGGTACTACAAAGTCCCACAGAAAAAGGAGCAATGGCAAGAAATGGGCAAGGATGGAAAAAAGAAGACAACTCCTAACCTCTCTAACCATTTCCCTAACCGGTCATGGCTATTTTGACTCTTGACTCATCAAGTGATCTCAGAGCAGGTGCTGCCTCCCTCTGCCCACAACATATTCAGAGACTGAATTTACTTTATTATTGTCTTGTCATATGTCCAAGGTTCACCTTCTGCCCAGCTCTTTGTCTCTACCTCTCCCCAGCTGTTACCTTCTCAGCATCTCATCAGCATACACTTCCAATTCCCTTTGAGACTATTTATAGAGATATAAAGGAACATAAATTCACAGTTTCCCCCCAAATATATCAGAGATTTGACTACTTCACAGCTTAGTATGACTGGATTCATACAAAGAGGCTTTGAAAAGGTCAGATTTTGTGAATTCAAACATCCAGTTTCTAACTATTATGTTTAGCTGTGCTTATACACTTTTTGTGTTCATTTCATCAGGCTATACTAACAAATGAGTTTGCTGATATTATTTATGGGATAGTAAATCTTATGTGTAACAACATAAAATTCATACTAATGAGCAGAAATCCATCACTGATCTATATGTTCAGTCAAAACAAAAATAAATATCTGAGTCTGTGAATACCAAATTCTTAGTAAGTCCTGAGGATATACAATTTGAGGATTAAATTATTCATAAAATTTCCACTGACTTCAAATAATAAGTGTATTTGACAAATGTGTAACTCATTTGTGGTTAATTTGTAAATGGGAAAAGGTAAAAATTGCCATATATGTGATTCTTGCAATTTATTTCACATAATAACCTTCTAATTTTAATCAATTTAGACTCTTGAAAGTTTCCTAATGAAGCCCACTTCAATTAGTTTCAAGATTTTATCACATTCCAAATTGATTTATGCTGATATGATTTCCCTGCAGTCAGTGGAGCTAAACTGATTTATTCCTGATGAAGATCTAGCCTGGAAGAAGATGCTAGGGATGGGTTGCCCAGAAAGCGCTTACAGCTGGAGGTGCCTGCAGCAGTGCCCCTGGGGCAGGGGAGATCTGGCTGGTAGAGAATTCATGCAGTTTCTTCCATCACACCCTGGGTCGCAGCTCCTCTGCACATCCAATGAAAGAAGGGGTTGTTGGGTGTAATCCCAAGGTGGCGTGGAGGTGACACAGCAGAATTAATTGCACCCATTTTATTTTGAGCATTGAGGGTCACAGGATGGGAATCTGTGTTTTTCTCTGTGCTCCATCTCTTCAGCACAGTGAGATCTCGAACCTTGCAGGGAAGACATGACTCCTGTAATACATCTAACATGTACTACCATGTAATTTCATCTTTTCACCACTCAGTGAGGGATGCTTTATTTTTATATAAACCTTTTTACAAAATTTTGCAATCTCAGCCAATTAATGGAATTGGAATGATAGAGGAAAAAGTGAACAACAGAAAGCAAAACCAGAAAGAGAAATGAAGTGAAATCCAGGAGGAAAGTAACAGAGGAAAAGGAGACAATAAATATAATTAAGTATGACTTGAAGATGATAATGAATATAGTGACATTGTGGTCGTCGGCAGAAGGCTATAGCATTCAATAGAGATTGTCAGGTTTTGTGATTAGAGTCTCCTAGAAAAGAGTTTGTCATTAAATAACTGCCCTTGTTCTGTCCTTACATCATCTTCTTTCTTATCCTCACAGACCTCAGCCATGCTGCCACTCAGTTTCCTGGGGGTTTTGTCCCCTGTCCTCTCCTGTCCCCTCTGCTGCATTTACCACTCATATGGCTCGTGCAGGGGCACAGCGTGCCCAGCCAGGCCTTCAGCACCCGGCTGCAGGAGCGGGCTTGCCTCTCTGTTACTCACAGGTGATACGAAAGAAAGCAGAAGGACACCTGCCCGGCTTCCGCAATTCCACATGAACAGGCCTCTAAAGGAAAGGGAACAAATTTCTCCCATCTCCTGCAGGTACTCCTGCTGGCTGCAATCCTTCCAGAGGCAAGCAGGGAAAGCAGCCAGGTTCACAGCACTGCCCACCACCCCATGCTGGGAAACGATGTGCATCCCCTGGGTGCATATCCAGGAGCCACTGCAGCCCATCATGCATGCTCTTTGTCCTGGAATTTAATGAGTAATAGTAGTTTGCACTGTAAGCTGTCTTGAGAGATTGAAGCCTCTTTTTAACCACATGCTATGCCCCTCCACCCCCACTCTAAATGCAGACAATAAGGAGGGGGCCGGGAGGCACTGGCAGCTGGCATGCCTTGCCCAGCGCAGGTCAGCGGTGGTGCCAGAAGCAGAATGCAGTTCTCCTGACCTCCTCTGTCTGTTTACTGTTTGTCCCCCAATAAAGCAAATAATTTATAGCTCTGCATATTGCTAAGCCATTACAGCTCAGGGCTTTTACTCTGAATCACCGAAGTACCTCAGGGGGTTGTATCTATTCTATTAAATGACATTTCATCAGGTGTCTTTTTTGCCAACGCTCTCTTCTCCCCATTTCTGTCCCCACACTCCTACCAATGACTCACCAATTTCCAAAGTAAGGGAGAAAAAAAAAAATAAAATGAGAAGGGAATAGTAACATTGCTTGTTTAGATCCCGATTACTAGTACAAACCTTGGATTTGTCTTATGGGTGGTGTTTGTCTTCTAGCAAAGTTAGTGAGAACTACTGCTCTACACCATGTGGGGGAAATCAGATTGACTGCACAGATCAATGGCTCAGACACAAAAACCTTTTGCATGCAGGCTAAACAAAGATCTGTTAAAACGAACCGTATAATCCATGCTCAGAGAGCTGATATTCTCAGAAACAAGCTAGCATTTAAACCAGACCCTTGGTGTGAATAAATCTCAGTATCTTCAGCTGGAACTGACAGAAAAGATCTAGTGGATTTCCTTGAAAAATGACAGTCTGCTATTCGGGAGCTGCCAGAGAATGAACATGTTTCCTGTATTGATAGATGCTATAAAATACTCACCCACAACCAAACTCAAGGGTACTCCTTCCAAGAACACAATGCTTCTGACTTGGAAATGAGAGATAAGGAGAAGATCCTTCAGGCAGCCCGGAAAGAGAGAAGCACTGAATTCCAAGGGCAAGTGATAACAATTTCTCCAGACTTTAGCCAAAAGATACAGGAAAGAAGGAATTGGTAGAACTTTAAAAAGCCTTTGCAGATTTTAAATCCAAGGCTGTCATCTCTTCTGAAACTGGGAGTTCTACATGAAAATAAAGATTACCTCCTCTGGGATGCAGATTGAGGGCAACAGTTTGCAACAGATACTACCCTCGTTGCTGCCCCGGGGCATTCAGATGGATTAATTCTTTGCATTTTGCTGGCAGAGCCCAGGTAGTGAGCCCCGGCGATGTGCAGAGGCACCCGTGGGAGTTACAAGCAGCCCACCAAGACTACTCCATCACAGGGACTGAGACAGATGGTACAGCTGCCAAAGCTGGCGGGGCCGAGCAGCTGGTAAATGTGTTGATTTAAAGCAGTTCTCAGGCAGCGGCCACTGCTGTGGCTGAGACGAGCACAGTTCAGAACTGCTTCCCTGGCTGGAGCCCATGAGGGAGCCGATGCAGTATTGCCACAGCCTTTTCTTGGAAGCAACTACCAAATGTTTTGGAAGATGAAGAAAAGCAGCCTCCCTTCTGGGCAACCTGTCAGGGATTGCTGATATCTGGGAGGGAGTCAGCGCCATGGAAGGTTACTGCTACCACTGCTTCACAGTGATATTTAGATTCCTCTAGGAAGGCTCTGGTTAGGCTTTTATTTTATTTCTTGGCTTTGTCAGCGTCTTCTGTCTCTCTCTCCCTGTTTTGAATAAACAATGTCTGGTTTAAATATAACTGTAGTTCAGCTTCTGACTATTCACAGGCAGAGATGAGTAGTGATTTCCCTGGGATACAAAGAGCACTTAGGGAGAGTTTACCAGCCCAAAGCTGAGACTACAGCTCTTGTGGCTGCACCCCAGCTAGTTTTAGACTGGCACTGGGGAGGGCTGGGCTGTTGTTCTCTGTTTTTATTTGGAACCTGAGACAGATTTTTTCCCCATTTCTCTGTAATTGTGTTGGTACCGAGTGATGGCACACTGCTTAGGGCCCACATAAATATATTCTTAATGATACCAAGTCATCAGAAGAAGACTGGTGGGAGGGGACTGAGGAAAAGATTACAGGCTTGCAAAAAGTACAGCAGTTTTTTAATTTGCGTGGACAGCCCCAGGAAAGGCCATGAGCCTGCTATTAAATACTGCTGTCGTGCCCAAGAAAGAGAGCACCCATGAGCTACAAGGCCGTGTTAACCCAAATACCAAAGCCATTCCCACAAATGCAATGGGATGCGGCCCCTCAAATCCATAGATACTTTTCAAAAGTACACTGCACCACTCTGGCAATGTAATTATTTATAAGAAGAATTAATTCCAGTAGAAAATAAATACTTCTTGTGTTCATCAAGCCCATGATGCTAGGAGATTACTGCTGACAATGCTGTCAGGAAAACTCCCAGTACGCCTCATGTGAAAGGCTAAGCAAGACAGCGTGCTTGGCGGTCAGATGCTGAGGGTACTGGAGAATCAATTTATAACTGCAAACTTTGTCCGTTTCTAGAGCTGAGAGCTGCTTCTTCACTGTGAAATCCCTGCAGAGCGGCCACCCTGCCAACAGCAGTGAGATCACCCTGCTTCTGCCAGTCCTTTCTTGGATAAAAGCTTTGCACATGAGGCCAGTTTGCCTGTGCCTTTCAGTCAGGCAGTCTCCTCTAGCCTACAGGTCCTTTAGTTTCTGTGACTTTTGGTTTACCTGAAGAATTAATGCTTGATGTAGTAGGGCCTGGTTTACACCTTAAGAACCAAGGAAATTTTTGCATGTTGATAAAATTTGACATGTTTTATCTGTGCCCTGCTGTCAGGGTACTAATGGGAATCCAAATGTTTTTAGAACTTTTTAACTGCCACACAAACTGTCAGGAGAGATACCCTATCTTTAAATCAGAAAATAGCTTATTCCCTGCTATCTTATCAAACAGCACCACATAGTCCTACAAAATGTATCCCGGCCAAAGTACTGATGGGGAGATGTTTACATACTACTTGGGAAGCTATGAGACCTGATTTGGGTAATCATAGGAAATGAGGAAAGCAAAGTGTGGTGAAGGAGGAATTCCAGAACTGATCTGAAAAGGAAAAAAATTTGGATATGAAGGCTCCTCTTAAAAGCACCAGAAGCACAGATAACAAGGCTTGATGACTATGAGTGGAAGAGATGTAGTGACCACTGAGAAAGTGATTATTTCACTGGTACATAGAAGATCATGAGAAATTTGTTTTATTTGTCATTTTTTGTATTTCGTATTAAAATTTGTTTTATTTGTCAGTTTGACATTTCCCCATCATTTATGTTAAAGTATTGAACAGTTTATGTTAAGTGCAGGCAAAGAAAAGCTAAGGATAAGGATTTGTGAATTAAAGGAAGCTCACATGCACTGTATATATGTATATGCAATACACTAATTTATCCTGAGTCAGAACAATGAGAAAAGTCAACAGGTTTTGTTTAAAAAAATTAAAAGAAATTAGAAAGTTTTGGAGACATTTATGCTTCTAACAATCCAGGGATATTGGCATATTGAACATAATTATATATGATTTTATAATTTTCCAGTTACTCTTTAAAAGGTGTAGCTGATTCTTTGAGAAAGAAATAACAGTATTAACAGCCAAAAGCATAGCTCTGACCCCCAGCCCCTGGTGTTTCGGTGATCTCACAGAGGAGGAAAGGCACTGCTCTGCCCTGCAAGGTGCAGTCTGCACGAGGCTGATGGGACTGCCCCTCTCACCTCCTTTTGCTCCTGTGTTTTTCTCACTTCAGCTGTCAGGTACTTGTGCTCTCTCTCATCTTCCAAGGCTTGCTTTGGTTTTGACCTGGTAGATTCCCACCTTCATTCATGAATGCCAGCCATTGCTGTCTACTTTTACCTTTTGCCAGAAGCATCTTCCTTCTTTCTCCTGCACTGCTTCCAGGCTTGGGAGATGTCTAAGAGAATGGTCTCCTTATCCTTTATCCTTAAAACCCCTTTGCCTTGGTATCTACGAGACAATCTTACACTGTTGAGATGACTGGTACATGGATAACTTTGTCCATCAGCTGTAATAATTGTCTTTTTCCTTCAAGCCTGTCTATATCCATATGACTAATAGCGTGTGTGGGGTTCACTCCTACCAGTTCTCTGGCATTTGTACAGCTCCTGGGACAAGCCTCTGACCAGAGCTGGGAGGCACTACTGCAGTAGTTTATTTAATGCAGCAGAAGTATGTGGTCTTTGTGTGTAAGAAAGCCACTCCTGATCTGAAAGTTTAAATATAGAAAAGACAGAGTGTTTTATCCTTGCCTTACAGAATATCCACTTGGATTTAGGAGCCAGCTCAGAGAGCCTTGTTCACTCGCTGAGTTCAGCATGGCTGTAATGTGCTTAGTTACAGTCCTGCTCTTTAAAAATTGATTCCACTTTCAGAAATATTACTTATTCCAGGGGCATTCACTACCATAAATATAAGGCCTATTGCAAAAACCTGGGAACCTCGATGATCTTAAGCATCCTTTCCAACCTAAATATTTCTATGATTCTATGGAATCTTGAAAACCGTGGTCAGCTTTATAAATGTGCTCATCAAGTGTTCTAGTTTATGTGAAAGGAAGGAGCACAAGCCCCAGATTTGCGCCGGCTCATTTTACCTATACTGCTCCAGTCCAGGAATATCTCAGATGAAGAAATTTTCTTTAGGAATTTTTGTATACTTGGTACGGACCTGTTGGAAACAATATTACAACCCAACCCTTCCCAGCAGCTCAGCATTTTCTGGTTTGTTTTTAAGTACAACTGGCATCCCATAATACCGATCCTCCTTCTCCTGAATGAGTTGATTGTGGCCAGCACTGAAGACACATCCAGAACTTCACATCTGACAGAGACTCTGAGCCACATAGCCATCAAGACACCACGTGCCCTAAGACCGTTTCACCCAGGAGCATAAAACAGAAGGGCAACAACCCCGTGCCCTGTGATAAACAAGCCGTTGTAGGAATCTGCACAGTAGTCAGGAGGTGTGGGCCAGCACTTCTGGATCCATCTGGCCTAGCACCTGGCTTGAGCAGCGGAGGGAAGCGTGCCTCTCTCCTGTGCACAGCCATGCTGAAGTCCATGCTGCTGTTTCTTCCGCATGGCCAGCTAAAGGGTGCTGGCTGAGAGGTATGTGCTCTGTACTGTGCAAAGACTTCTAAAATCCCATCCACTTTTCTACCCAAACTGAAGGGAGCATAGAGGAGTAGAACAAGAAGATACAAGAACAAGTAGAACAATAAGAGTAGAAAAGGAATAAATCCATCCCTTCAACTTTAAATAGTCTTTATGAAGACTGTTTTCAGTGTGTATGATAAGTTTGGATTAAATATGAGGTGTTTTTATTTGCCTGATTTTGTTACTGTCCATTGCAGGACCGGGTCTGGGAGCATCCCATGAGCATCGCACCCTGTGTCAGGCTGGTTATTTTGATGGGAGGGAAATGTGGCAGGTCCAAGTAGTAGCAACAGAACCCAGGAGCTTCTCAACCTGTGGTACCTGCTGCAGTGAGGACACAGCACTTTATTCTGATCTTGCTTTTCATGGCAAAAATGCAGACCGATACATGCATATGCAGCAACAACAGAAAGCAATAAACAGGAATGCAGCTGGACTTACAAGCTACTCTTCCCCATGATATAGCCTGATTAAACATGTCCCTAAATATAACTTGCTACTAAAAGGAAGATAGGAGAAAAAAACATGGCATACCTTAGTCATATCACTTAATGTACTCCCTAAAGATTCTCATAAGCAGTAGTGAGGAGGGCAGTATAAGGGCATGGACAGAATAGAACAGAAAAGAATAGAAGTAAAGTGGCTTGCGTGAAGTGAAGAAAGCCAACCAGTGGCCATAAAATGAAATATGGCCATGTCTACATCATGGTGTACCATTAAAATGAAGAGACCTAAAACCTCAGAGAAAGAGATGTGTTTGGTTTGGTTTGTTTGAGTTTTGTGGGGTTTTTTGGGTTTTTTTTTGGTGGTTTTTTTTTTTGTTTCGTGGTTTTTTGGGGGGTTTTTTTTGGTGTTTTTTTTTTTTTTTTTTTTTTAATTTTAAATGCTGGTTTGTAAAAGGTTCTGTTAATCTTCATCTGGACGCTAGATGGGGATCTTGAGTCAGCCATGTCAGAGACTCCTTTATCCTGCTTTTTCTTTATTTTAATCTGTTTTATCATGGACAAAGTACATGCAATGCAAGTTTACTCTTCAGGCATTTATATTTTTCAGAAGGTTTGTTTTTTTGGGTTTTTTTGTTGTTTTTTTTTGGGGGGGAAGGGTAATCTACAGTAAATAAATATTTACTTATAAGCATACAAGCTTAATTAAGGTTTCTCTGCGTGTTTCAAAAGAGTAGGAAGTGCATCTGGAACTGTGGAGCACATGCTCTTCTTCGTCCTAATTATTTGTTTCATTCCAATGGCACACTGCAATTGTTTTCTCACTTTTCAGTGTGGGCTGTGGTTTATAGTGACAATTGTCTCACCACCGTGTAGCACAGATTATGACAAGGGGAAAGACGGCGGAGTCGCTCACTTGCAGCAGTACTAATGACCCAAGCATTGTTATTGCCGTAAATGGGATCTTTGTGTGCTAACTAAACCTGAGCGATACGACTGTGAAAGCTGCTTTCCTTCAATCTTCCCCAAATCTCTGTATGACTTACACACAATAATAAATTAATCTCTCTTGTTAGCATGTTGTTGTTTGTTTGATAATTACCTCTCTCTTTCACACGATGTCAAGCTCAGCCGTAACAAGTGAATCATATTTTAAGCCATTGTCTTAAATAGTTCCTTTCTTGATGGATTCTTTTGCCTCCCTTCAGTAAACGGGGCTTTGCAAATCGCTTTGCAGAGAGGCACACACAGCACTGACCTCGAGCCTTCAGACACTGCTACTAACCAGCCTGAACTAAAACGAGTTTGGCTGTCTCAGCTCATTCTGTAGGGACACGCTAGCCCGCACCGTATAACGTGCAGGGTGGGATTACTGCCAGTCTCTGCCCAGAAGATACCCAGAAAGGAATTAGTGAAAGGGCTGAATGACTTCCTGCTGCATCTGCGGGGACAGGGTATATCCAAGGTGAAATGGCATCGTTCCTCAGGCAGCAGAGAGACAGTAAAAAAGGCTACAACCCTGCAGTGGGCCTGTTGTTCTCAGCGTCTCGTGCCATTAACGTTGGAACACTCTGTTCCGAAACATGCCGGTGGAGGAATAATTGTGCTGCAGTAAAACAAGCCGAACACCGAATCAGTTCTTTTAAAAGGATCAATTTTTAGAATGTATTATAAATAAACAATTGTTTCTGGGTATGGGGAATGATTTTATTTGATGGTATGCAGTGCTGCTTCTGCAGAGCAGATTGCTCTGTCAGAGCAAAGGGAAAAAATAATATATTAAAGACATGAGATGCATGAAAAATGTCATTAAATAAGTCTTTACCAGCCTTGAAATGGGGGTGGTTTGCATAATTGATTAATCATAAGGGGACATTTTTGGTCACAGAAATTATCATTAGTAGAGCTCCAAAGTTAAATAATCTTTATACTAATAAAAAATGCCATTTTCCCCTCAGATCTTTCCAAGATCACTTCTTTCTTTTAGTCTGACTTTTACAGGCCTTGATAATTGAACGATATTTAACTAGAAGTGTGGGTGATGAAACCATTGTGAGAAAATTTATCCCCACGGCACTCTGCGAGAGCTGCAGTACACTCGGGACTGATCCTGCAAGCTCGGCCAAGATGCTCCACCCGCCTGCTCCAGCACTTTGGATCTGGGCTTTTCCCTCTGAACTGCAATTGGGAACTCCCTCAGTTTCCTTCTTTTCAAAGAAAACTATAATCATGCCAAGCAGCATCTTCGTGCACCCTTTTTCCTTCTGGTGTTAAAAGGGAGCTCTCCTGATTGTTCCGAAAATTATTCAGATAATTTCAGCTCCTTGTGAAACTATGGGCTTGACAAACACATACAGACACCTTGTGAGACACTTTGCAGTCCTTCAGTATGACTGTTACTGCGTCTAATTCAGAGATATAACCAAAAGTATTTTTTTTATTGCCAAAAATTTAATTAAGGGAAACAGCTTTAGAGACACAGTTCTCGGAAGGGTTTTCTTTAGCCTGCTTTCTTTAAGGCTGTTTTTCATGCAATAAAATAGGGATTGCCTGGAACAGGAACGGGTTAAACACGGCTTGCCATACCTGATTTCATTAATGAAAAATAAATGGTGGGTCCTAGCCTGGTCCCACACAATTAAGTGGCCATCTCTACTTCTCATTTACTGTAGGTCCTTCAGGAGGTACAAACAGTTGGAAGTCACATCCGTGACAAAAGGGGGATTGCAGATGTTTGGCATCATAGAGAAGACTTTCCTATTTGATATTTTGCTATGGCCAGTTTAATTTGGTTTATTTAACTGGAAAATGATCCTTAAACAGAGACATACAGCACCTTTGTACCGCAAATGTCCTTGTCAGGAGATCTCCAATCATGTGCTGCAGTACACTGCAGACAGGAAAATGTGGTCAAAAGCTCATTTATTATTCCCATTTTTTAAATGTGAAGATAGGGAATTATTCATATACCTTAGTAACATATCGTAATGGCTTCCAAACATGAGCATAAATTTGGGGTAAAATTAATCGTAGTCTGTAAAGCTTTCTGATTTGTGCTTGTGTATTTCTATACAGAAAATATATATGTAAACACAACTTCACTATTCACACTAGCTAATATATGTACTGAATGTAATTAAACAGAATCAAATATTGATACATATGGGAAATATATTGTGTAAATATTTAAGAGAGAATTTCAGTGCATTTAGATATTAATTGTTGCACAAAATTGAGATTTCCTTCATGAGTAATAGGGATCATATTTATCACTGTATTAGTGTGATGAACTGTCTTCTAAATCTGTAGTTAAAGTTACCCAAATTCAAAGCTGAGACTGACGGTTTTGAATCAAACCAGAATTTTAGTTTCTTACCAGTTATTTTTAGTAGAGGGAACCAGAGCAATGCAGAGATTTACATCTTTTGAGATTCCATGGGGCAAATTTATATATGCCTTTGGCTGTAAAGAAAGAGATGATGATTACTGAATACCATAATTAGCACTTTAAAAGCTCTTACTGTTCTTCACATTTGCTTCTATTCTATCTACATTTCATTAGTTCAGTTTCTCAGTTCGAGATATATTTTTCTGATTTCTTGAGATTTCATTATCCCATATGTATGTAAAACAAATGTATACGTTTTTAAAGATCTCTTCCATAAGAAGGAATTTGCAACTTAGCCAATTTTTTTTGTGTGCCTTTTTTATCAAGCTTTAGTGGTGGCTGTAGTGCAGTTCATCTCTTTCTGCCTCTGTTTCAGTACTGTTTTTCTGTATCAGCCTGCATTAGCTGTTCACTATTATCAAATATTTGTATGAACAGGAACACATTACAATGCTGCAATATGCTCGACCAGTGTGACATATATTTATTTTGCATTTTCCATCTGAGGTTTTGTGGTAATTTAGTCTCTAGACCCACAGCTGAGATTTACTAACATGGTATTGACTGCATTAGAGGTGCAGAGACACCCCTCCCTTCTGAATCCACCTGCCACTATGTTTTAGTAACAATTCTGACAGCTCATTGAATGCTATTGTTATTTTTCTCCCCAAAGAAGTTGTTCGACAGATATATCCTTTCTTCCACATTGTATTTTCCTTGTGTGCTCCAGTTCAAGAAAGCTTCCCACCTTCTGTATTTAGGCAAGTTCTGAAAAGCGTACTTCAATTTTGACAGGCTCAAGCATTTTTCTGAACTTGCTGTGAATATTCCCAGGAAATGAATAATTATTTAATATTTACATGATGAATGCTTGACAGCATGCATACTATCATGATATTTAAAAGAATAAAATATTTGCAAACACAGTAGTAATTTTTTTCCAGCCCTGGAAGAAACCAGAATTTCATTTAAAAGTAAGAGGTTATTATGGTCTCAACCCATGTAAAATACTAAAAATCTGTTGGATAGCAATGACTTTTAGTCACAAAAAAACAGGTTGCCTTCAGACTAGTGACCTAGATATGATGGGATATGTATTCTGTTATCACTCCCTAAAACTGCCCAGTCATGCATGGCACTTCGTCACCTTTCATATCCCAGTGTGTTATAATATGCTGCTAGATCACATACCAGAGGATCCCACAGCCTATATAATATGCTGCTAGATCACATACCACAGGATCCCGCAGCCTAACATGCTATTCCTGTATTTATTATGCTTTATAGTTGCTACGCCTTTATGAAAGAGATGTCTAGCCTACTGCTACCTTGTGGGAAATGATAATAAAAATAAAAATAAAATAAAAAGGTCTTTTTCTGAGGCAGTGCAATTAAATGCCCAAGAGAACAAAGTTTCCCGCCTCGACATGTGGAGCCCCCGTATAGCCAGACAGGTCTGACTGCCATCTACCTCATCATGCATGTTCTCCTAATGAGTATTAAATGTACATTGATTCAGTCAGCTGCTAATTCAGGAGCCTGAGCAAATTGTCCAGGGAGGGAACAGAATATCTCTACCTGGAAAGACCGGTGTTGTCTACAACCTACTAGGTTAACCTGTTCATAGAAAGCCCACGTTATTTCTGGCACAATTCTGTTCGATACAGATAGTTTTCATGGAAAATCTGTTTCCAGTATTGTGCACATGCCACTATCCCCTCTCTTGTCATAGTTGAATGCTGACATAAATCTTTTTCTAATAAAATGAACTATTCAAATTTTTTCTTTACTGAATGATGTCTGAAACAGATGTATTTTAATCTTCTGGGCATAGAAAATGAAATTTACATGTCAGTGAGGTCTTTCTGGTTAATAAATGTTTTAAAAGAGAGAAAGCAGGAAGCTAAATATATGTAAAACTGCACTGCTTTGCATAGGATGTTTTAGCAGAAAATGCAATATTCTAATACTAAATTACATCTTATTTATGAGACAAAAAGTATACATATTTTGTGACAAAAAATATCATCCCTGTAGGGGTATCATATAAAATGCTGGAAAAAATTCTGATTTCACCAGCAATACTTTCCTTGTGCTACTCCCAGTAATATTTCTTCTGTAGGTTTTTTTGTTTGTTTCTTTGTTTGGGTTTTTTTTCATGTGGAAACAGCATCTACACAAAGCATTTTGTTTATTATCTCTCTCTCTCTCTCTGTGTAATTTTGAACTCATTATGTTTTCCTATTATTTTAGCTGTTTACATAGCACCAATTTTAGTGCATTACCACATCTTTCTCCTACTCTGAGAGCCGGATCCAAAGCTCACTGAAATCAGCAGAGGGACCCCGTTAGCTGAAGTTGACTTGCCGTCGGGGATTGAGGCAACTAAGACTTGGCTTCAGTGTCCCCTGGAGATTCAGATGGGTTTCCAAATAATCATGAATGCTTCTAAAAATAGCTGGATATGTTGTTGAAATTTTAAGTTTCCCATCACAGTAGTGCTACTCATTTTGTAGCATTATTTGGCACGCAGGCAAAGAGCATACCTATTAAAAATGAAGCTTTAAACCCAATTTATTTTACCGGCTGAACTGTTGTCAAATTTGACAAAGATGCAATGGCAGAGATTAGCCTAAATTGCTTGTATGGAAAACCCACAGACAGCCTTGGAAAAGGAAGGCTGCCTGGCTGGGCTGTGCCACATGCTGACATCCTCACCCAGGTCCTTCTCCCAGCCCCTTCCTTCCTCTCTCCTCTCACTCCCTAGTCCCTGCTACTCCCTTCCTAATCATAAACAACAGCAATAATAATAATAATCAATAATAATATACTGAAATAATAATAATATAATTAAATCATAATATAAAATAGCCTTGCCGTGCTCGATACTCAAGGGATTCATGCCTGGGAAATAAAGTGGTAGCTGAGCTGACATGAATTGTACCTCAAGCAGGACAATGCTGTGAGAACTTCTCTTTTCATCAGTCAGTGGTTGGACAATGCAGGAATTCTTTCCTGAACACACCTCCTCTCCCTTAAAAATGGGACTTCAACACCACAGTAGAAATCATTCCCCAAGTGTCTCAATGAACAGCTCAGTTGTTATCTCGTCCTGATTAAAAAGTGCTTGAGTCTGTGTAAGTTTTCAGCCAGAGAAACACGGCAATGATGTCCAGGTTCATTTTTAAACAATTAGCAACTCTGAGCCTCAAACTGACAGATTGCCACCGTTTGGCAGTATCACCAACAGACAGGGAGTTGTGAAATTGTAAGACATTATTGTATTGTTGGTAGCCTGAGTAAATCTAAATCTTTTCAAGTTTTGCTTCAGTGGGTTAATTCCAGGACCTGAATTACAAGTGCAATTTGAATTACATTGCAAAGACTGAACTTCACTTTAGCAAAGTCCTTTTTAAGACTTATGAATTCCAGTTATTTTGAAATCCTGAAATGTTGAAATCTTTTGATACTTTTCTTATTATTTCCAAGAAAAGACGGGTAAAGGTTTTCACTGACTTTCCCTGCTAGCACCTCTTTATTTAGGTAAGTGTGTTTCTCTGACTATACCTTTATTTTGTGGTATCTCAGCTGCTGCTACACACAGTGTACATCCACAGGGGCTTTTTATTCTCCCAGTCCTAAACCCGAGATATTAAAAATAGCAGAAGGAAAAAAACCTTGCCAGAATCAGAAAGCAGTAAAAAGAAAATGAACCTATGAAATGTTCTATGTATATTTAGGGCAATTGAAGAGACCTGCAAGCAACAAGGATGATTTCAGTTTGTCTCTGCATATTTTGTCTGGGAATTTTAAAACACTCAACTGACTCTTAACTAATTAAGTCTCAAAGTCTGATACTGAGCTATATGAGGCAGGGCAGAGGACATTCCCCATTTTGTTGGGGAATGAAGTGAGACGTGATTGCGTGATTTGCTGGGTACAAAAGATTATTAAATATCGGATTTGTGAATAAAGATACATATTCTAGTTATGGTTTAACCATTAAGATTGATTTTTTACCAAATAACAGCAACAGCAGTGACAATAGAGAAAAAAGATTCTTCAATGAAGTGCCTTAGAAAATAATTTGTTCCATCAGTAGCTTTTTGCTAAAAGAAACTTGTAACTGAAAATCATACATACAAAATGTTGTTTATAGTAAAAGGGCTATTATTGAATGTTGGTTTGAAACTAGTTTTCCATGTTATCAAGGCATTTATTACACATTCTCCATGATAGGAATACTGACTGAATAATTGTTAGAGAAAGCAAAAAATATAGGTTAAAAATAGCAGCTCAGAAGCTCAACAATTTTTTTAAGAAAAAGTTAAACAGGGCTGTGTCCCTGCAGTTGTTTGCAGTAATCAAGGACTTTCCACAGACAAGTCCTTATTCAGTTTCTTACGACTGTATGGAAGTGAATAATGAGACTGGAAATTACGTACATACGGTTCAGGTTTCAGCTTGGTTTCTGAGAGTTTCAGTTTTCTCCAATGTAGTACCAGAATTTTTAAAATCTCACCAGATAAATTCTGTTAGTGGAAAGTAACACTATACTGTGATGATGCACACCTGCATCTCTGTATTTCTCATGTTAATAAAACAGAAAGAATGGGAGACAGACAAGAACCGTTGTTGGAAATGTTTAGTCTTCCACATTTACCAATTGCAATTTTCTCCTCTCAAAGTGTATTTGTGTTTTTCTTAATCCAGCCTTAAGAGATTGAAGTGTTGCAGCTTCCTACACTTCCCTTCAGAGAGCATTGCAAAGTGTAATACATGCCACTGTTCAATATTTTTCATGACATCCCAGTTATGTTTAGCTTTTTATGTGAATTCTATAAATCTGATACACAATCTCTTATTTGTAAAACCCCGTCATTATGCTGGAAGAAAATATGCTATTAATATTTCTAGCCAGTTATGCTAGCCTCCGATAATTATTCTTACTGACATATTTTAGAACAATATAATGCTAGGAAAATACGTCTGCAAAACAAAATTTTGGTGAAAATATCTGAGGAGAGTATTTTTACTTTATTCTCTCTGGAGATTAATTTAAGATTTAGCTCAAGTTCAATTATAGGTACAAATATCTTACGTGAAATTGCAGGTTCTGTGCCCCTGTGGTATTTGGTCTGTTTTTCTCTGCTGTTCTCTTCAGGTTCTCAGATTTCTATTACAGTACATTCCTGAACATTTTGGGATATAATAAAACCAGGAGTAGTAATAGAGGAAACCAAGATTCAAATTTACTAAAATGTGGTTTATGTTGTTCAGAATCCCTAATGTTTCAATATCTATAGCTCTATATGCTCTGTGTCCCTTATTTATTTGCAAATTCACTTACTCCCCTGCTCCTTTCTTATATGACATGCCTTAAATCTCTCAGGGTAGTGCACTGCAGCCACTGATGTACTGCGAGAAATGCCTTATGCAGACTCTGAGAACGTGCTGGAATTGGCTCATAATTACATTTAAACACATATTACTAGATCTCCCTCTGATTACATATAAACTGTCTCCTGTAACCATTTGAATCTGTGAAGCTGGAAGGGGAAGGCTGCTACATTCACTGATTCTAGTGGGATTTAGATTTCCAGAAACATAATGTATCCCAGATGTGAAAGGAGGGAGGCTCTGATCAGGACTGATGAGTAGTGTCACTGACAGCCACATTACATCATAACTACCTGGAACCAGGGAATGTTCATCACATAGGACACGCTTACGAGGGGAAGGGAGAAGGAAATGGAAGGTCATTCTGAGATTCAGAGTCCATGATGCTACACAAAGACTTAATGTCCATAAAATCCATCCTGGAGAAAGCAGCAAGCTATTTTTTGACGTTTCTGTCAACATAAGCAAGTTTTTTACAAAGGTTGTTTCAGAATCTGCTTTTCTCATTAAGGTTTTAAATCTACGGCTTCTTACTTTGATCTCATTGGCTGACATTAATCCTTATTTTAACCTTCTCTCTGTTTTTTTTTGGTGTGAGGTCTTTTTTTCCCTCCTCAGTTCAAGACATCCATCACTGCTGCATCTGAGTAAACAAGCAACCATTTCCCAGAAGGCGGCACAGACAGTTCTGCTTTCCCCCAGGCAGGGAGGGAGGAAACCTCAAAACCAGAACGAGTTAGACACCACTGCCAACACCTAGACACAACCCTTTGCTCATGTATTTACTGCATTGTGTCCTGGATTTTTGAAACTTGATTTACACATAAGACTATAAGAGAACAAGCTCTGTGAACTTTCCAAACCACACTTTCTTTTGTTGGCTCCACTCGGCACACAGTAGGTAGATGGGTTTATAAGACAGAAAGAAAGGAACTTACTCCCAGCTGGGTGGGCTTTGACTGTTGGCTTTTATACGTGAATGTTGCTAGCATTTCATGGCAGGTCATATGTGAAGCATGCTGTGGTGTAAGCCCGGCAAAAGAGAAGTATGGCTGAGGGTGATGACATCTGCCTCCGTTAAACCTCCAGAACAGAAGCATATATGTGGATCCTTTTTATTTGGGAAACCAGAAGAAGAATGAATTTAGCATGACCACATATCTACACATTACCTTACAAATGTGTGGGAAAACAGTCTTCCTAAATGGAGTGGTTGTAAGTTTTACTCATTCATTACCAGGCTTTCTTTTGCTAGCATTGCCTCCATGCCAGCAAGACCTTTACCTGGCAGAATTCGATACAGGGCCAGGAAAAATAGGAGGACAAATGGAAAATCATCAGCTCTACCTCTGCAAATTCACCCAGCTTTGCTCAAATCACTTTGCTGCTTCCTAGTTTGTCTTCCCTTTAGCACAGAAAAAAAGGATTAAGGCTGTCAGGGCTGTACTTCAGAGGCAGCTTCAGCAAAGCCCCTACAGAAGAAAAGCAAATGATCATAACCCATCAGGATGCTCTCCAGCATAAGAAAGGATAAACTCATTTTTTTAGCCCTCGTCAGGTTCCACAGTCAAATAAACAGCACCTGACAGTCTCTGGAATCGAAGATAGAAGGTCGCTAAGACCTGGAGTTATTAGTAAGGACACTGAACGTTGTCCCATTGCCCTAGGGAGATTTTCAGTCACTGAAACTGATGCCCTTCAGATGCTATGTCAAGGTCTGAAGACTGACTGATTGGTGTCTAAAAATTAAGAGCAGATGCTGCTAGACACTATTTGCTATCTATCATCTCTTCAATAATCTTGCCCAGAAACGGGAGTTTTAGCTATCAGACAATAGTTGGCAAGAAAATTAATGTCAGGAGAGGATTTATTGCGTAAAGACCCAATAAACGCATGCTTGAATGCTTCTGGCAGTCTGCCTTTCCTTAAAAAAAAATTACCAATAGTAGGTATTTTCCCCTAATTTTCACCATACTTCTCAACTGTGGAGTTCTTAAGAATTTTTTCTTATAGTACCTAGAACCTCTAAATGAAACAGAGCAAAACCTCAGTTAATTGAATTATCTGTTATCTTCATTGCTTTTTGGAAGTTTTACAGTGACAAATCCATACCCAGCATTCAAATATAATGACAGCTTTATGCAGCATGAAATAGTACAAGCTAAAACAGTTGGAGGTAATCTTGGCTAATCAGATAGACTAACATCCATAACAGTTTACTGACTTTTTAAGACTGCTTGATATTTGTAATGGTAACTCCAGTCAAGACTGGATTTTCATCGGAAGAACACGATGTCCAAATTTGCTCTTCATTGTAAGGCCAATGTAACAATAAGAGAAACTGAATTTTAGATGCACTTAATGATGAAGAGGTCACATCCTTAATTTGGTGCATCATTTGCTGATTCAGAACTATTTGCAATTTCTGGCTCAGTGGAGGACAAAAAGAACTTGCAAAGAAGATACAGATAAAGTTTGGAAGGCTGTGACATCTTTTTGTAAAACAGCCAGTTGAAGTATTTTCTCTTAGGTATTTTGAGTACATTTTATTGAACATAATAACCCTAGTTAGTGATCTATCTATCAAATTTAGCCCTAGATCATAATTTTGGAGAAGGAGATACAACTTTTGAAGTGTAATTCCAAGCATCTTAAATCCTACAAACTTACTGAGACATAATTCTAAAATCTGAAGCCTTAATTCATCCTGTTGTTTAGAAAAGAATCAACCATGATATTTAGATACAGAGCAAAAGAAGAACTCTAAATCTATGTATCTTTGGGCTCATGTTTTTTACCCACATCCCTAAATAACACAGCCGCAGGCTCAGCCCCACTGAGTTTTAAAGGGGTGAGAAGGGCAGGGAGAACAGCTGAAAATTACCTTAAAGGAAGAGCACTTGTAAATTGTAAGCACTTTAGAAAGGCTTTATCTTGGTGTCAAATTCTGTACTTTCTTTGTTTTAACAGTAAGTAGTTCTTTCTATTTCCCGTCTTCTGCTACTCTACATTAGGCATCCAAACTTTGTTCTCTCTCATCTAAGTGAAACTGTATTTCTGGGAATGCCAATAAAGTATATCTTCTCTAGGTAAATAATTTGTTGTCAGAATATCTATAATGGTGTTCAAAGACAAAAGCCCTGTTACTCTATTTTTTATTCTGAATTCTGAAATTCTGTTACCATTTCTCAGTTCTTTGTTTCAAAAGGATATGTGCATCTTGATTTATTACTTAAGAAGTCCAATTAATAGTCCTCAAAATATTTTTTGCAGTGACCCATCTAGGGTTCAACAAGAAGTAATTGCTTTTCTTCTAGCATCTAAAGGTGCTAGGTGACCTTTCGTTTCCTTAATGTAAACCAAGCATATTAAAGATGTATCCAGCCTTCACTGTCTTGGTTACGATGGGGGCCCACAGGAACAGACTTGCCTGTTACAAGAAACAGTTCTGAAGAATAGATATTAAACAACAGAGCTGGAATCAAGCTGGCATCACAAAATAAAATGGTGGAAGATTTCATCAGTACAGGAGTAAAACAGCCTCTTGGAGCAAAAAGAGAAGATGTAATTTGGTCAGTAATCTGTTCATGGTTTCTCATCAAGTGGCTCTTCAGTAGCTCAAGGCTGCAACCACTGCTTTGCAAAATGCATTCAAACAGTGATATTCAATATATTTTTTTGTATAATGCAATTTTTTTTAAGCCTCCTGGGTAAAGAGCAGAGGTTCTTCAACAGCTAAGGAGGGCTTGATTCTCTCCCATTTTCACTTGTTACACAACTGTGTAACTTTGTAGATTATTTTGATTAACTTCCATAGACTTTAGATAAGTGCATAAACGAAAGATGAACTCTCTGAATCATAGTGCTTCATTACTTCTATTACAATTATGGCCTGCTCATGCTGCTTCTGACATAGGGCATAAAAAGGACACATCCTCCAAACTTTTATTCATATGAAAGCAATTTGCAGTGAGAGTATTATAAAAATAATATCAAACCACAAATATTCCAAATCTGTATTTGTTCACCCATTAAATTAATTTTGTTAAATGCATATGGGTGTGGATGAGGATTTTCCTTGGTTTTGTTCTACGCCTACTGAAACACTGGAGAGTCTTGGCTGACATTTCAAGCAAAATACCAAAGACAGGATCATCTTACTTGATGTTGTATTCTGCCAAATTGCATTTGGATCTCAGAGTCGGTATTTACTTTTTACAAGGCACACAGGGAATTAGGAGTATTTTCTACTTATAGAAAGTGACTACAGCTGAAGACATGCAAGTTGTCAATTTATCTCATGCAATGTATATTGCAGTACTTCATAAATTATGCTCTTGGAGGAAAGGGCCTCTTTTAATCTTAGGAACTAATGTACAAGAGTCACAAAACCTTTCAATTATACCTATTAGAGGAGCTGAGTCTACAAATCAATAATAAAAAGTGGATTTCTAGTGATGGTCAAATGTAATGGTGAAGAAAATAATATTGTAGACTCTCCCAAGTATGCAGATTCCATAAGTTAAATGTCAAACAGCATAAATCCTCCCTGGGGTGGGTAACAGGGTAAAAAAAGGTTGTGTTTTTATTTTTCCCGTGAATTGTTTTGCTATGTATGTATAAATGAATATGCTGTAGTTTTCCAAGTACGCCACTGTAGCACATGTTGTGATATTTGATTTTATACTGTAAGTGAATAAGAAAGTTTTGGGGTTGCATTTGAGCATGTCTTATAAGAAGAAATACATTGAAAGGTAAAATCATGGTTACTTTTGCTAACATATATAAGCAATTTGAGATGTACCTTTTGGAAGCCTGTGAACCAAGGAGAACTCACTTGAGGAATGTGTTCCTGTCTCTGGAGACTCCTCCCACAGCCTGGTCTATGGCGTGCCCACTCTTTGGTGACAACCGTATACTGGGGCTTTGTTGTGTTGTGCTCTAAGAGTATATATTTTTGTTTGGTAACATACTTACTGGTACAGAACAAACCAGTGCAAACATGGTACAATTCTTTATTCAGCAACAGAAATGTACATCGTTATGAGTTTGGCCAGTTCTTGCAACTAATATTTAGTCCCAAAGAACTGCCGTTGGTGTTCCTCAGTTGGTGACATTTGTGGACTAATAGGTAGAAATCAGAAGCAAACTTTGGTGAAAAAGCCAGCTGCAACATTTGACAGGAGGTAAGTTTGTATATAGATTCTCTGAAGTTACCAAATGGGAACAGAATTCCTTCTGCAATGATAAATGCAGATTGCTGTCTGTTATGGCACGTTTGTGTTGCTGTGCAAATGTCTTGCAAGTTTTGAAGCCTTGCACTTCAGTTTTGTTAGCGTGTTGGAAGAAATCTCATTTAACTGGCATTTTTACATCTACATTAATTCTTTTAAAACACTGAAGTGAGTGTTCTACAGCTATGTAAAGAAATGCATTATCAAAGCATTAAGATATGATTAAACTGACATTTTCTTAAGAAAACGAAAGGAGCAGGAAAAAGCCATTCTAAAAGGACTGAGTGCTACATACTCCAGATATTATCTTCAGTGCTTACTCAGGGATCTTTAAAGAAGCTTATTACCAAGTACCCTAAGAAGACAAGTGTGGATGTGTACAGATCAGAGGAATGCAAGTTAATGCACCTGCCAGATTTTACTATCGTACAAAGCATGTCAATCAGCACTCAGACCTTGCGTTTAAAAATGTGTTCCCTCAGATTTTTTTCAGTGCTGTATCTCACATAGCTAGAATTTCCTAGTCGGTAGCCATCCAGTCTTGCAAATGTCATAAATTATGCTACTGAATATATATGACAGAAATTAATGTGCGTAGTCCTTCGTTAGTTTCAGTAATGGCTAATACAAATACTAGTAGATACTGTTGCTGTGGGTACATATATTGAAGTCCTTCCATTCGTCTCGATAGGACAGAAAAATATTGGTAAAGTGAAAAAATAAATCAGTTCAAAATAAGTTTTCTTTAAGAAAGATAAATTAAAATGCATAGTGAGTTGAATGGATTGGGCAGTTCATAACGCATGAAAGTAAAATTGCTTGATGCACAGCTACTTGATAGCTACCTACAGTTCATATCCCACAGGGCCATTTCTACAGTGGTGCATCATCTTCAGCTTAGACTTCATTAGGAAAAATATGATCAGAAACATTCCTGAGAACTGAGAGGTAACCTCAGAGGAAATGCCTGTGGCCGAGGAGGGCCTGGTGTACCAGATCATCCCAGGATGGCTGCAGGCTGCTGGGATGCTGCAGCCATGAAGAAAACAAATAGAGAACCTGTGAGAGATAAAAGGTGTTAGGGCCATTGTGTGCTATGTGAATAAAGTCTCCTTTGTTGCCCTGTCTGGCATTGGTATCTAAAAAAAAATTAATCCAAACTGGAAGAGGTGAAAAAAGGGGCTACCAGTAGGGTGTGGGGAAAAGAAACTCTTTCAGGAGAGGGAAAGGTTCATTTGCTTTGTCTACAGTATTTAGGAAAGAGATGACTGCTGCCTATAAGTGGGGTCAGAGAGAGGAGCCATGCAATCTGAAGGCCACCAACTGCACAAGAGCAAGCAGGTCTATAAGAGCAGATGGGTGAAAAAGCTGGTAGCAGCAGGTGACTGGGCTTGGTCTGCCCAGCAGGACCCTCAGGCTTATGTTCCCCACCAAAACCAAAGACTGAACTTTGTGAGGTTCTGTGGTCACCTTCATGTGCTTACGCCCTCTCCCTTGTAGCTCTCACAGAGAGAGGGTGTTCAGCTGCGCAGGAGGGCTCAGCACCTTGCAAACCAGCCCGTCTCTATTCACCATTTTAACTGGCTTCAGGATTTAGCTCAAATAATATACTGAGTGAGAACTCAGTGTTTACTGAGTTAGGACATCATGTTCTGGTGTTAGATGGAAGTCACTTTATGAAGAAACTAGAATAAACATAAAGTGGCTGAAGATATTCAAGTGACACTGTTGTACTGAAAATATAGTCATATAAATAAATGGGCTTTATCAGTTTGCTGGTACCTCCAGCAATGTTGACATTTGCATTCTGCTCTCCTACCTCTGTCAAACTTTAGTTCTATTAAAATAATGAATTCTCATACTGATATTCGCCTCTTAGCATGAGGCATTTAGAACAAGTCAACACATTTTCAGGGACGAATTTTGGAAGTCTATTAAGATGCACAGATTTAAAAAGGAGAAATCTGCACAGATGTCATGTGTTAGAGATTTCTCTTTTTATCAGTTCTCATCAACTTGTCCATATATGCTGTGTTTTCCAATAGGAAAATGAAGCACAAATCCTATTGGGATCACCAGCAGGGTCTGATGTCCAAAGGCAGATATTTTATTTAAATCATCTTACACTGCTCCGTAGGAAATATGATTTTCATTGTGTTTACAAACATGTTAGCATTCATTAAAGTGTTTTTCTGCTGCCCGTAAGATATGTATTTTAAAAGGCACATTTCCAAAAAGCTTTAGAGAAACAGAATTTTTTTTAAGACTGATCATTTGATAGGTGTTACTTCACATTGAACCTCCTATGGCAGAGGACTAGACTAACACTGCCAGGTGTTCAGAACAGCTTCAACACCAGAGAACTTGACCATAATGTACTTCAAAATAGTTGGTGCTTTATAGCTTTGTGGCTACTTTTGAAGTCAGTGTAATGGTAGCTGCCTGGGCTGTGACATCCTGCAGTACAATCTAAGCCAGGGGTTTCCTCAGTCAGCCCCGTGCTCTGCTTGTGCTTACCAGCATCTCACCACCATCATTTCTTTTTAATGAGTTCTGCATACACGACTTCAAATGCAAACAGCTACTGCCTCATTTTGGTATCATCAGTTTTTGTAAAACATTCAGTAAGTCCTTTGCTGAACTCTAACTATGGCATGCTCTGAAAACTGTTCATCCTCCCGAAATGTTCTGTTGGGCAGAGACACACTGTGAAGTCAGAGGAATGATTGCAAATGTTCAAAAAAGGGAGAACGCCAGTCCCATCTCAAGACTTTCTGGCCTATCCAAAAATTATTCTCTTCACTTCACCTGGCTTTTAATATAACCATCTGTTCTCTAAGTGTTCATCAGTTGGGAAGTCAGATGTGCAGGAGAATGGTGATGCTGTAATAGGTGTGGTAAAGGAAAGCAGGGAGTAAATAGGAAAAGAGAGTTGAGGCTCACATGGAATGTGGGGGAAAAACCCCTAGATTGTAGCTTCACCTTCAGTCCCTCAGAAAACATCACTGAGCATTGATTATTTGTACTGTACTGCTGCCTGCAGGCACTAGTCACTGCTGTCAAGGGAGAGGGGACAGTTTACGCATCACAGAAGAGCAGGGTGGTCACCTTGTAGCAGCAAGGGCAAGTGCAGAGCGGGGTACAGAGGGATGTGAAGGCAGCTTGAGGGGGTTCACATAAAAGAAAAACAGGTCTTGGAGAAATCCTATACTTAAGGAAAAAATGCCTGTCCAAAGTCTGACTTAGAATTGCCTTTCCTGATACTTGATATCAAATCACTGTTTAAGCAATGCTCCAACTTCCCATAACTTTAGTGGAGTGACATTTTCAGGCAAATTTAGCCACAAAAAAAGTAATATATGGAAACTAGGACTAATGCTACTGAAACACGTATGCTTAAGGCTGATTTCCAAAACTAGAGCTAACTGAAGAACAGATTTTGTGCCCAATTAAAATAACATTTTTTCTTTAGAGACAGATTCAAAAAATTATAAAACAAAATTATTTTTATTTTTTAAAATGAGGGGACCATTTTCTAAAATTTCATTAACACTTGAATCCTTTTCTTCAATAAATTGGAAATATTTTAGGTATCTTCAAAGCATATTTGTATTTTTAAATTAATATATATGTATAAATATTTTTTCCCAGTAAAACATTCATACTAAAAATCAAAACAGAATTCTTAAACATTTTTACAGCATTTTTCACCAACTTCTTTTCATTGAATATTTTTAGTCAAATGAGAACCCTACATAAGAAATCTTTGTCATACTTCTTTTGACCAATTCTGTCTTCATTTAGAATTTCAGGCCTCAAAAATTGATCCAGTTTTAATATATTCTCAAGACACTGCATCTCCTACTTCAGAAAATTTAAGAACCCAACTTAAGTCACTGATGAGTCTATTTTTCAAGAAGTGGTTATCCAGTTCTTTGACACTAACATAATAGTTGCTCGGGATTTCTCTACAGTAGAGAAATTTTGGGATGATATGCAATTTCTTTTCAGACCTGCACCAGAGCCATTTGTACCCCAAAGGAAGGAGGGAATGATGACAGGTAGAGAGCAGGGGGTGGTCTTTTCTTTCCCAAATTTGATACCCTGATTTAAGTTTTCATATGCAGTGTAAAAAGCCGAAAGATTTCTGTCAGAAGCAGGAGGCTGCTTGTATAGCACTGATGAAGTCTTTTTTAAAGAGCTGGAAAGGCCACTTGGTGTTCCCCCTGTTCAGGTGCATGGAGGATTGTTAGAGCAGATATTTCTCTTAGTCTGTAATTGTGGTCCTTCAATCCTCTGGAAGAAATGGTACAACTTTTTCGCAAAGTTACTACTACCAACGTTGTGTCAATATGGAGAATTTCCAGAAGGACTGATTGTTTGCATTGTGCAAAACAAAAAGTCCTTAATACCATCTCTATGACTTTTTCTGAAATTAGAGGTTTTGCAGAATGTTTCAATGAAGGGGAAGTAATTATAGAATTGGAGTATTTTTTTGTTACAGTCCTGCCTAATTGTAAAGAATTTTACCTGCGTCATGGGAGGTCAGCTGACATTACCAATGTGATTTTTTCTAACATTGCAGCCTGGTAATGCATGAGTTAGCCAGCAAATTAAAATAACTTTAGATTTAGAAGGATGCTGAGAAGATTTCAATACTTAAATTACTTTGAAAGTGAATATTTAATTTCAGTCAAATATTGCTCTATAATATTTCCATTACAACATGCAATGCTTTGAATTCAATCTGTCTTATTGGTCTATACATTTGAAGAGACCTGTGCTCCCAGGTGTAAGATGGGGTTTTTATACCTGGCAAAGTGTATATGTACTATTTTCTTATATGTGTAGGTACTATTCTTATATGGCGAAGTGTGTATGTACTATTTTCTACTTGGATAGCGTGTTTTGAGAGTGATTGTTCATTCTGTTGAGTACCTTAAACGTACAATATATTTTCTTATTTGGGTATGTAACATTGATAGGCACACTTTCAAACACAAATACGCCTTATGACTGATTTTTGTTCTGGTTAATAAAGTTGTATATCTTCCTTTTTATTACCTTTAAAGATTCCTGGGCTAAAACATATGACTTTGATATACTTTGAAGTGAAAGAGGTGTTTCCAACTGTCAGAGATGCCCAGCTCTGCCAAGACCCCACACCATCCAGCAATTACTCCACAGCATACTGAAAGGTTATGATTATATCCTGCAGATGCTAAAGTCTTTTTAGCCATTAGGATAAATGGAAAGCTTTGTATAAAATACACTTTTCAGATTACAAATTAACTGGAATACAGCTTGATCAACAGTTAATACTTGACCTACTGTTGGACAACGTTCCTTTGAATGATTTCTTCAAATCCATAATTTTCTCTACTTTCTTTAAATAATTCTATTTTTTGAAAGGGGTAATTAATCTACATGAATAAAAATGAATATTCATTACTAGGGAGAAAGCTGTCTCACCATTGTTGATTAATTCACAATAGCAAAAAGGGGTTTTTTTGGATAACCATGAGATACTGGAAGTTTCCAATTTTGGGTCGGTGGTGGCGTGCAGAACCAGAGGCGATCACTGATACAAGAAGACTGTGAGACTAATATTGTGCTCCTTGTTGGCAAGTAACTAGTCGTAAAAGTAGCTCCAGTTCAATCACCACAGCTGTTGGTATGCAATGTTCCTCAAAGTAAAGTCAGTCTACTCATGAAACAGAAATTATGTGTAAGTCTGCCCATTGAACCCATTTAACTCCTTGGAGCAATTTAAGAATGGGTTATTTCTTATAGACAGAGTCTTCCAAAATGTCTAAATATTTTACCCTTTCACCACAAAGATCTAATAATCACTTTCTGCAAAAATCCAGGATTCTTAGAGTAAACTCTATAATCCACCTTCTATGCAAAACTCTCATCTTACCACTGATTCTAGACTCTTAGAAGATAGGAAGAATCTTTTTATATGTTTCTACGGGCCCAAGATGATAAAGATTTAAACTTAGTGTGTTTATATGAAGCTACAAATGAAATAGTATTATTTTATTTGGGCCTCGTATCATTCATTCATGAAGTAAATTCCTCTGTATAAGTAAAAGTTTTCTTGATCTTCTTCATGTCAACTTAATCAATTTTCATTCTTAGAAAGTGAAAAACTTCTTCACTGAATTCTCTAACAGAAACCGAAAGAAGCTTGTATGTTTAAAACAAAATAATCATGATCCAAAGCAACCGTCGCGCAACAATTCCATTCTTGCTCTGGAGAGAGTCAAACCATGTGGAAAACTTTAGTCTAATGTACAACTTGAATAATACTGTGATGTGGGTGATAGAAAAAGCTAGATTAAGGTGATTATCTTTTATTTTCACTGTCTGTACAGAATAAAAATGGATATGCTTTAATGTGTTGCATAACATTTTACAAGCCCTAATTAATCTTTGAAACAACACTGATTTATGTACACAGTAACTATTTGCATCCTTCTACTTATCAGAGAATTAAAAAAAGAGATTAGGACCAAGGTTCAGGATGAAGTTGCCTAGAGCTAAGTATTTGATTTTGGCTTTAGGACTCTAAATAAAAGTGGCCTAGTTTTTAGAGCTGCTGAGCACAAATACCTCCAAATCAATCTTGTGATAGCTATAGCTCTTACATGATGAGGAATTTGTCCAGTCTTTGAAGTGCCTAACATGGGTCCAAGTGTCTGGTTGATGTGCTTAATTTTGAAAATGTTGGACTAAGGAGCTTGCTCCTGGACAGGCTAAACAGTTAATCAAAGAGAGGGAATACCGAAAGCGACAGTAAGCTCCTGCTCCCCTATAGCCGGCAGAAGAACTCCATGGGGCAGGGCAGCAGCAAGAGCAACACTTAGTGGGGTTGCCTTTGCCTCTGCAATATGCACTGGATCTTGGTGGACACCTGCAGAACACTATACAGTAACTTAGAGCCAGCCCACGCAGCAGCTGGGAACTACCCCTGCCATCAGGAGGAGTGATCTTCAACAGCATCTGTATTGCTTCTGACTCCCAAAGCATCAGCTTTTCACAGCATCTTTCTTTGCTGTGTGGGTACACATCACAGCTCATACTTAACATCGGTGCCTCTAGGATGAACGCTTGTGTCATGGGGGTCTACTTTTGGGTTTATTTACTCTCCTGAGTTGAACATCTTTAAAAATATCCCTTTCCCCCTAGATTTTCTCTGCCTAACTTTAGTCTATTTCAGATTTGTGAGCTCTTTTCCACATGCCAGTCATGATTCCAACTGCAGTATGAAGAAATTTATCACACATATGCATATGAATAAATATTCATAGGTAAAACTCCCCATATTCAACAGACTCTGCTTTTACCATATCCAGTTGTCATTCTGGTGAGGCAGAATCTAGCTAATGCATCAATATTTTGCACATCTGACTTTTTCAGCAGAACTGTAATTTACCCTTCTTTAGCCATTTTGAGCGGCTACTCTAAAAATACAAGCAAGTGCAAGGCAATGTTGTGTTCCTCCCAATTCATGGAACACTTAATTTCTTGCAAAGCCTCCAAGTATGTAGAGGCTAGGGTTTCATTTCCTAAATTGATCTTGTTTTACACTGCAGAATGATCTTGCTTTGCTGTGGTCATTGTAATAATATGTGCATTAATAAGCACAAAATCAGGCACAAGGATGGATTTGAACAGAAGTTATACTATTTCAACTTGATAATGATAGGGATGTTCTCACATGCATCAGGCAGTAAATTGGTTCCAGTGAGAGCTGGAAGGTTTTAATACCATGCAACAGTTAAGTAGAGATTGGCCTTTTCCAGCCCATCCCAAAGACACTGTTCATTTCCAAACATTGCCTTTCTCTGCCCTGATGGAATAGAGGCAAATGAAGAGGGGACTTTCTGACATGCCAAATGTTACCAGCCCCACACCTCAGTTACCTCTGGCAATTGACCTCTTTTGTCGTTAACTGCAGGGGACTAGAGTAGCAACATGCTCAGTATTTCCATGTCTCCTTCTAATATGAACTTCCTATTAATTTAATCCTGCCAGCTCCTTCCCTTGCGATCCTTGCCAAATAGACCCAGAAGGAGAAAACAATCTTCCCAATCTCTACACCAGGTCATTTGTCATGATGACCATGTCCAGGGAGCTCAGCTCTGCAGAGATGGGGGTCAGAGAAGTGATGGAAGAAAGAAGATTCTGGGTGCCCAGGTGGGAATGGAAGACATCAAGAGGATCAGGCTGCTTCTTGAGGAAGGGCTTAGGAAAGTTATAAGCATAATCCCAAATCTACAAAGCCTATTTTTGGCTATATACTGAAGTAGTCCTGCAGTTCAGGTACTGCTAAGCAATACTAGAGATTGGGGCTCTCTGTCTTTGACACTACATTTAACTGCAACCCAGGTAGAGGTATTTGGCTTTTGGTTCCTTGGGAGTAAGGAGATGATGCTGCCTTTTTATGGCACACGTGGGATTCCCCATATCGCAGGAGCTGGGGCCATGAGTATTTGTAGGCAAGCAACATTCAGAATTTGCCCAGGCTATTCCGGGGGTTGGGTATTTTAACAAAACCCATGCAAACAGGGTTGTGACTCACAGCTGTCACTTGAGGGGTCCAGGAGAGGTTCCCCCAGGTTCGTCTTGTTGTAATTCAATAACAGTAATAACAGCAGTTAACACTTCTACTTTACAGTCTGCAGAACACAATATAAATATTAACTAATTAGCCCACCCCAATCACAACAATGATTGCCACATGTTTGCCCAGAAACGTACAATGAGGCTGGGATATTCACATGAGCCTGAGGGATTTCCCTGCCCAAATCACATGGCGTGTCACGGGGAGGTGGACGCTAACTCCCCTGAGGTACCCTTGAAAAACGGAGCTTTAATAGATCATGTCTACAGTCAATTTAGCATACAATTAAGCATTTGTACAAAGCAAATAGCACCAGAACTGTTGAAAATGTAATCCTGCCCCCTTGTTACAACACGCTCGGCTGTTTGGCATTATGCAGAACAACTGTCACCACAGCACTTTGAAGTCACTATCACTAACACGAACACGCGCAGGTACAAATAAGTCGGCATCAGAACACTGATGCGCCCCAAGTTTCTTACGCCATGTATGATCCTCAAATCTTCAGGATCATATTTTAGTCTATTTATTCTCCACACAAAAGGTACTTTACAAAATCTGCTAAATAGCTGGGCCTACTTACTGGGTGCCAGAAATACGCCCTGCACACGTCGCATCAGACACATCTGCTCCTCCAGCTCTCGGCTCCTCTGTTCTCTTTCACCAGCGGCTGGTCTCTGAATGGATGTCGGAGACTGATCTCTTTGCTTTGCTTAGGCTGCGGGATTGTTTCTCTTCTGGTCTGCAGAGATCTGTCAATATTAGCTTAAATGTAGGTTCTTTTTTCTTGTGAAAAGAAAAGATAATAATTCTTCCTCCTGATGGTGGCTTAGAGCACTTCAGATTATCCCTTGTTATTTCTTTGCAAGAAGAAATGTATATTCTCTTTTCATAAGAATTATACCAGTTAACAATCCTCTGGCCCAAACTTTGTCCCATGAAGAACTAACATCAATGGGAGTTAGCAATATCCGCTAAGGGTAGAATTAGGATTCGCACAGAAATCTTTAGGTTCAAATAAGACAATCTTCACGGGTCTAACCATAGCAGCTCTCATGTCCTACATAGTACTTTTTAAAGATATCTTGGTCAAACATAGATTTCAAAGTAAAACATTTTTTTTTTCTGACTCTAGGCCATGTGCTTTTTCTATCCATCGGTCTCTGTTCCACAGAGCACCAAATTTTCCTTGGATGTCAGGAGTTCTGGAAGATACACAAGACTGGTTATTTATTTGTTCCTGTTTCAGTCTTGTTTTCCAGGTTATTTCCCAGATTCTAATTTAACAGTTTAGGGGAAAAAAAAATAATTTATTTCAATTCTTAATGATTTGCATTTTTGTCTTTGTACAGCTATTAGTTATTTGTATAATAGTTTTCCTTTTCACTAGTATTCTCCTTGGCCAAAATTAGATGCCTAATTTGCATGCCTAAGTCAGAAGGGTGGTTTTTCTCAGCTTCCCATATAGCTAACAAAGACAGAGTGTTTCCTCTAGAGGAAACTTTAGGCTGCCTAAGTTAATTTCCTGCCTGAAACATTTGCTGATGAAACCTTTGTTAGAACCAAAGACTTCCGGTTTAATCACCTGAAGCACCTAAGGTTTGGTGCTAGGAGAGCCTCTTTGTTGGTTTCTGTGTCTCTAATGGTGGTGAGTCACATACCCCTCTGTCTAGGCAATGTGCCCTACCCCTGCAGACAGAGAAAGCCCTTCCACATGACCTACCCTGCCATTTGGGTTTGCTTCTGACCGGAATTCATGGGTCACATGTAATGGGCTACAAACAATGTGCTGAAGTGGGGCTAGCACACCACTGGGCTCTGAATCAAGGGCTGGCAGCCGGTAAAGCCAGGCTAGGACCTTGCTAGGGAATCTGGTTTCCAGTATGACCAGTGGAAAAGATGTAACATATATGATTCCCTTTTTATCACCACATTTATTAATCTGTGCTTGGCCAAATGGTGAGATTTTTCAGGGCTGAAGAAGCACTTGCTGCACAGATTAATAATTCCGTGGCAGTTTTGAGGGCTAATGATGAAGCATCAATCAATACATGTGATTCAACAATGGAGGCACTGGAGTTGCTCTACAGCAGTGATTTTTTTGATCTTGAAAAGGAAAATACATTTAATCTGGGGGAGAGTTGAAACTTGTATGTAATACATTGCTGATGAAACACAGTACTAAGTTTTAATGCAAGTAGGTCATGCTGCCAGGGAAAATGGGATAAATATCCATAAAATAAACAGCACAAAGACTTGGTTGAAATGTCAAAAGAGCAGGATTGTGAGCAATTAACAGCTTTGTCCCTGATTGCTTTATATATCTTCTAGCTTACAAGACCAGTTGTCCAGTGTGGGAGTGAGAAGCTGTTCAGTGGGCTGCAGTAACAACTATAGTAGCAATGGGGAGAAAATAGGCAGCAGGGTCAACTTTTCTTCAAAAAGAGATAGTATCATTAGAATAAATTATAAGTCTTGTGAACTAGCTGAAAATTTTGCCTGTCATCTCTATTTTCTCCTTGATCTATCATTCACATTATAGAGCCTTGGCAATGGTAACAATTTCTATTTGCTTTTTTTTTTTTTTTAAATGGAGGATTATTTTAATTTTAGCATGTGAATATCCCAAATACTGTCCTTCTATTATCTAAGTATTTTATATAGTAGGCTGTAGCCTGCATGTTTGATGTAGAATGTACAGTAAACATTAACAAATGTGTTAAATCTTCACTGTATATAGTGAAGAAAAGTGAAGACACCTTTCTATATTTGAAATGTGCCCTAAAGCACTTGATTATAAAGAATCTATAGGGACACTGTGTGCTTGGGCCATTCCAAGAGCTGAATGCCAGATAGCAATGCACAGTCCCTTCCCTCAATGAAGATCTATCTGTAGCAGAAAAACAGATATGCACATGTACAGTACTGTTAAAATGAATAGTTCCCAAAATGTAAGTGCATTTAATTATGGAGTATATATGTCTTACAGGATCACATTCAGATACATGTGCCTTCCACAATGAAAAATGGATTTGCAATTTTCATTTTCCCTAACTATAAATATTTGTATACCACTTAATTTAAAGATTATACTGACAGATATCATTTTCGATTAATACGCTGTATTTTACACCGTTTACATTCCATTTCAATATGCTTGCCTTCTATAAAATGTATTTCAAGACTCCCTAAAAAAAGAGAAAATAGGCACACTTTAAGCAGTTTACAAGAGACAGATCACTATCTCCTACAAAGGAAAGGAAACAGGAAAGCTGTAAATAATAAGTTCTGAATAGGAATGACATAAACAGCCTAATCAATGTCTTCCAGAACTGGCAAGTGACACCTCTTTGTTTTTTGCAAATAAAAACCTTCTTAACATCACAATATAAACCATTATCTCTGCAGGCAAGGTATATTTAGAAATGTACAAAATGTACATTTCCTGCCAGCCACTAGATCAGTAGGTGGAGATCTAAAGTCATGCAAATATTACAGTAAATGCAGGCAACCAATTTCTAATTATTCCATATCAGCAGATTTGTGAGGAATATAATTTATTAAAAAAGAACAGTTTATGATCAGCAGACCTTAGTTATGACTGTTTAGGAATTCAGTGCATTTTGATCTAATCACAAAATCAAAATATTCATGAAACACAATGATATCTCCCCAAAGCAGCCGGGCAGCCATTAATTTTGAAATTCGGGTAATTTATTAACACTTATCTGTAGCTGTAAAAGCTTACCTCTGTGTTTGTAATACGGGTAAAAGTGAAAGCAGTTTTAAAACTGATTCCTAATGATTTATAATGGTTTGCTGTAATTTGAGCCAGAAATTCAATTAAAATGTATGTCTAGTTTTGTTTCAAGATCTTTAGTTAAAAATTCTATTAAAATTCTATTTCCTTCTTGCATTAAATGTATCTGTTATCTGCATATATGAGAAATATAAGAAAATTCTATCATTTATTCCCTAGACTCCACAAATGCCTTTAAAAGCATTCATTTTTATTTCATAATTTTTCCAAGGTACTATTTAGAATTTATATACAGTAGAGGAGGAATAATTGTGCATGCTATTTTCTTTTGAAGAAAACCAGCTTCTCTACTGAGTGCTCATGCAAATATTCAAGTAACATTTATCAGTTCATCAAAGAAAGGAAAAACAAATAACATGGAATTATCGGATATTTTAAAAGCTTAATTACAATACCAAGGGTATAGCTTCTTTCTGTATATTTCCCATTATAAATCCTTCTTGTAAAGGATATGTAACTTCACTACCAAAATTCCCTTCTGAGATAACACTTCACATTGTTATTTATAAATAATTAGAAGCAAGTCTGGCCACTCCCTCATTTATTTATAGGGGAACAAAAGAAGAGACAACTCATCGCTGGTGTTGGTGGAGTCACTCCAGGGTAAACCAGAAGTGAAAGAGTGAATATGACTCACTTTCTCTCTGTGATGGTCTTATCTCAGAATACTTCACTACTTGGAAAGATAAAGGACTGACTTTATAGATGAGCATGTTTGTTAGTGTTGACGAAGTAACGTGGCCAGTCCTAATTCTCTGTGTTGGGCACTGAACTTTTGTAATGTGGTTAACCAGTAGCCTCTAGATAAAGAGAAAAATATTCAGGCACCCAAAGAAATGTTACCTTGTGAAAAATATTTCCTATTTTCAAATTCATTTTGAAATTCAGTTATTCTGCATTTGCCATACTCCAGTATAATTGACTTGGAGTAGTGGTGAATCAGGATCATATAACAGCAACCTAAGGATGCAGTTCAGTAGACTAAGTGGCACTGAGAAAGCACTGAGGGCTTTCTTCTTTCTTCTTTTTGATCTGGTTCAGTAGCAGCTACTGACCCTGTGAAAGTGAGTTTTACAGAAGACTGGGACACCTCGTAGTCTCTGCAGTAAAGATAAAGCCGAGCAGATAAAGGTGTAGATCTCTGTGTAGGATAATTACTGCAGTGGATTTATGGGTGAAATCATCCACTAAATTATTTCATCAGCTTGACGACTCAGGTGTTTCTGACTAGACAGTAAGGCATCTCTGCAAGTGAGGAGCTTCCAGAAAGAAAGCATTTCATAAGAACAAGGGATGTTTGCTGTGGGAAATATGGTTAACAGAGACAGAGAGGCAACTCTTAGGAAGAAATTGCATGATGCAGGCTTTCACAAGAAGAAGAGCAAAGGATTAACTTTTCTGTCTACTGTTGATCAAGTGGTAAAGCTGAGGAGTGTGTATTCATTCATTATGTTTTACCCAAGAGCAAAGAAATTAACAGCCAGTTGGCACTAGCTGTTGAGAATAGATGGGCAAGGTTTCTGAGAGCCTTCATTCCCGAGGTTACCTCACCAATATATGGAATATACCATGGTCATGTTTCTGTTCTTTCAGACCATGGTACTGACAATCAATGGTTTCTGCCAGATGAGGTGAAGACGACTCTCCATAAAGTGTGACTATTACAGAGATGGTGTTTGGACACACTTGAGTATGTCAGCCATTCTCTCCTGTGGAGGGCAGTGGTACTCTTAAATAGTAGCTCCAGCCGTTATAGTGTAATTAATGATCTCGAGATGAAGCAGCAGCCAGCATGTTAACAATGTTAGTGTATACAAAGCTGGGTGAGAGATACTGCAAGAAACAAGCAATGATACAAAGGATCATTGAGAGGTTAGTAACGTGGGCAAGGAAATAACAAAATTACTTCATCTTTCAAATAAAATACATAATTTTCTGGTTGTTTCATACTTGCAATAACACATCACAGCAGACAACAGACAACAAACAACAGACTTAAGGAGTGGGTGAAACTTGGAGAAAGCTGCTATACCAAGAGATATTTAGGGGTGAGAGAACAAGAGACCTTAGAGTGAAAGAACAAGAGATATTGGAGTGATAGCATCAGAGACCTTATGCTTACAGAACAGGAGATGTAGGAGTGATAGAAGAAAGCAAACTGGATGGTAAGTGAGATATGCACAGGCATATGGGAGCTGGGATACAGGAAAGACTCTAGAAGCATTAAACCTAGAGTTCCTAGAGCTGAATATGTGTATTTCAGTTGTCGATGGGTGAACAAAACTTTTTTTACTGTTTTACTGGGTGAAGTCAAAATGCCAATAAATAATTTAGGGAGCCTACTGGGATGAAGAAATCCAGATGTGGGTAATTTGAAGGGACTGTGAAGAAAATCTTGACTCCCAAACTTAGGACAGTTAGAAAGTACTTACAAAGGACCTTGGCAGAACCACTCAAGATACTCAAAATCATCTGGGGTAAAACCCTTTTATTAACATCTACTGGAAAAATTCAGCTCAAGGGCTTTTTTAAACTCTTCCTTCTATTATTCTTTTGGGAAAACTCGTCTCATTCATGAGGGCACTGCCTGTGCTGGGGTCGTCATCTCCTGGTGTGTCTTCTTGCTTGGATCAGTCTCATGCTTGCTGCTTCCTGACAGCAAATCCTATTGAAACCATTAGGAGAATCTTCACTGGGCTTCCATTTAAAGGCAACTGGCTGTTTGTTTTTTCCAGCTTGCAGAAGGGTTGATATTTGTCATCTGAGTTAATATGATCTTTTTCTGCTCTTTGATCGGAAGACATTTTTAAAATGGAAAAATGATATATGAAAAATAGTGAATAAAACCCCCCTACAGTTCTCATATTCATTCCCAGACAACTTCTGCTTGTACAATAATTTCAGAACTGAAAACATTTTTACAAGTACTAGATGATCATTGGAATACTTGCAAGAAAAAAGCACCATGACCCTATGAATAAGCATAAGGTTGATTTGTTCATTTAGAAAAAAAAAAACCCAGGAATCTGTTTTCCATTGTTCCTCAATTCCCAGAAAAAAATATAAAGCAGCATCAACAAATGCTGACAATTGTGCTTTAGGCTAAGTTAGATTCCTCTAAAGAAGGAATACGTAACCACCACTTTTAATGGCATGCAGTCCATATGAAACATTTTAACTCCTTAATGTAACTAGCAGCCTGCCTTCTGACTGGAGACACATGTCTATACCCAGAATAGATTTGCAAATAAGGAAGAGTTTCACTGGCTTTTACTTCCTGAAAATTTTGTTCAAGGGCAAGAAACAGCACAGACAGAAGAAAGGAGAACGAGGAGACCCAGAGCCCAATTCTGCAGTGACACAATCCGATCTAGGTGGGATCTGTAATGGCCTTCTCTTCACCAGCTCTTGGCTGCCTATAGGAATAAGGTCATGCCTGTGCTCTGTGTGCCAATTCAGGGAATGAACTAATCTACTAATAAAATAAATCACTCTTTTGTTATCATTCATATCACTGCGTCCTTTACTGAGTCACCATTGTGAATGGAGTACAAATAGGTGATTCTGGAAGGGGCACAGGCTGTAATTATGGCAACTCCAACCTGGAGCTTACATTGTGGAAAGGCTGCATCTGCAGAACGACCGACAGCTTGGTCTTGAGAAAATATCTGTGAAAGACCTCTGGGAAAAGGTACTAGCAAAATAAGGCTTGGACATATAAGCAAAAAATTACTGCTTGTTGTTTCTTACAATATTCAGAGGAACTGGACCTCATACCTTCTTGATAAATAGATGGGATAATACCAAAAGTAGCTAGTACCATCATCAACTTATTCCCCCCAGGCAAAATTTGTATGTCCCTGAACCATGCCAATATATTATTTAGCTCTTACAGTTGGGCTGGATGTTTCAGGTAAGTAGAAAACCCAATCCAAAATAATCCCTGCTCCCCTTCTTCAAAGCAGGATACCAATGTCATCTTCCAGAATCCTGTGATGTAGCACTGTGTCTCGCTGACACTAGTGGGCCAATAACAAATCCCATCCTACCTACTGAGCCTAGTGTTTAACTCTGGCAGTGCCTAAAACCTGTGGGAAACTGGTGGAACTATTCACCTCGTTAAAGGAAGCATCTAAGCCTTTGTTCACATCAGTCCAGTACATTCAGCCTTCCCTGCATGAAAGCAGTCAATCACCTGTACATATGAGGAATCAAGCTCTCTCACCTCTATACTGTTTCATCCCTGCTTCTCTCCACCTGATTTCAACAGGATTTGGAGCAAACTACGAGGAAAGAAAAAGGGAAGAATTGAAGGCGCCTTTCATGCTTTCATAAGCATAGTTTACAGAGGAGAACAGACGTCTAAAATATTTTGTAGGCAGTCCTTTGTTTTTCTGCACCTCTGAATGAATGGTGGTGGCCTCATCTCTGAATTAGCCATAATGTTTTACAAACATACATAGCTATGGTAGTCTCTGTTTACCAGCTGCAGTTACAGTTACTCTTCCCCGCCCCCCCCCAGTAAAATAGGAACATGGCATTATGTATCAGAAAACCCCAATGTTTTCTCATGGAACTGTATCTTCTCTGTGATATATTAGCAGCCCTTTTGCACTGGAGAACATTTTGTATAGTATGTTTCCTAATTACTTATGAATTTTCTTCTTTTATTGTTTTATGTCACAGCCTTAACATCCTTTTTAATGTACTTTTGTGTGCAAATTAGAATAGCAAGAGTTAAGAAGTAGGACTTTCTGTACATGGTGGCAGATGTTCAGAGCAATTCAGCATGTCAAGCTGGGGTCAAATGGAAAGGGAATGTCATTACTAAATGGCAACATTTTCTGTGGGTTTTACAGAAATTCAAATCCTTTTTTAATCTAAATTTATTTTATCTTTTTTTCCAGGGTTAAGGGTTGGGCTTCAAGTTCCTGTCAGACATTTGTATATTAAAATGACTTTACATTTAATTATTTTCTAAACTAACTTTCAAAATAGTTATTCACAGAATTGCCATACCAGAATGCAATCTATTTCAATAGCACGTTTTATCCTGACTCACATATATTTTGTATTATATGCTTGCCTAATTGTAAGGCATAGATTCAAATATCCTCTAATTATTTTCTTAAATCTCATGCCCAGGAAGTGTCTACTGTCATTCTAGAAAAATCTGGGATGCAATTCTGTATCCACCACGTATATTCTTAACAGTGCCTAAGTGATGCCTAAATCTCACAGATTTAGTCTGAGCAGTTGAGTAAGAAATTTAAGCCACAATCTATTACATGCAAATTGGAATAACAAAAGTTAAGAAGAAGGATTTCTATCTGTGACACTCATGACAGTCGTCAGCTGTCTTATTTTTATTTTTCCCCAGTCCTGTACGCAATGTGCAGTTAAAATTCCTATTTTCCTTTAATTCTGCAGTAGATGTTGGAATGAGTTTGAGATGAGGTAATGTATTCAAAATCATAATGGTTTAGAAAATTACTTTCTATTTTTTTAGCTATTACCACAAAGTCTTGTAATACATTATCATGAAAACCAGCACAGAAAGGACGAGGCATGACAGGTATGCTGTAAGTTGGTCATAATTGTACTAATGTGTGTAGGACTGTGTGGCAGTAGATTATCCCATGTATCTTTCCCATTATTACCCATTTTAGCTAGTCAAGGGCAACTAAGAGCATCAAAACTCTTCTTCCCATACTGAGGAGGATTTCTGATGGCCTTTCATTTCCCTGCCTACCCAATTTTCCTGCACTACAGCCACATGCACCTTGTTAACCCATGGCCAGCAAGTACTGCTGAGGCTCTACGAGACTCACTAAACTGGGTGTGACACAGTGAGGAAAGAGAGGTTGCTTTCTTTTAGTACAATATGTTATATCATTATACACCTTCCAGTTTTGTTCTCAGCTTCTCCTCTTCCTGCTTTGAATTCTGGTTTTTCACCAAAGCAAACCCCAGTAGAGTCCTTATTGACACCTAGGTTGTGAAAAATATGCTGTCCCAAGAAGCAAGGGGAAGAGGAGAGACCTGACCTGAAAAAAAAAACTGTCTGTGCCACTCTGTCAGAGATTCTTCCCCAGCTCAATATGGTGCCCCCAATAAAGCCCCAAATGCACAGTCCAACAGAAAACCTAAACAGGTTAAAGACTCAAAGGCAGATGCACATGTGTTCATCCCCATGTATGTACAGACACTTCTGAAGTGAGGTTGCACTCCTGCCATGAACTACTCTGAAATGCCTGACACTTTTTAGAAGACCTCTATATGGAAAACTCTCCATCAGTCCTTATAATGACTTTTCTTTTATAAGGCTTGCAATATTTAAGGTGTATGCAGGTTAGCCTTGTAAAAATAAATATATTCATCTGGTCATTTCCTTGTGGGACCTACATTTTATTAGCATTTACTTTATGCGTATTGTACAAATTCCTTGTTTTGTTACTAACAGGAAAAAAAAGAACAAGTTCTTGTTGCTGGCCTGTTCAAAGACTGTATTTAACAAATTATGCTTTGTGGCTTTCTTTTCCACTTTACAAATAGCCTTATAGTTAGAAAAATGTGCCTTTTCTGACATTCTGATACCGTGACCAAATATAAAAAAATATCTTCAAAATAATTGTTCCACTGCAGAAATGATTCACCAAGTACCTGCATTATTTTGAAAATACTATGAAGGAACAACAAAAAAAAGTCTTTGACTTCTCCCATCTTGATAAGTGGCGTTTATAGAGTGCAGATCAATGTTTACTAGAAAGATAAATCCCCTGATGGGTGGCTGTTTGAAGCCCAGGTGTTTTTTATTGTATTCAGCTTGTATTTCTGCACTTTGCAACAGTAGGCCAGATCTGCAGTGAGGAGAAGCACTGCTTTGATTTGCTCTGAGAACCCCTGCCCGATACTCAGACTACAATACTGTCTACTGAGCTGCATGAGTCAGGTGAGAAAAGGCTTCAATTTAAAGTCATGAAGATGGCCATGGTGTCATTTGGCTAAACATTTCTACTGAAAAGGAAAACACAGGCCAGATTTTGTACTCGTCTTCACAGCTGTAAACCCAGACTGACTGCACTTAAGTGAATCCAGATGTGCAAATGCGCTGATTCTGCAGTTCCCTTTAATTGACACACTGTTCTCATTAATTGATTTCTGCAGTATAAGTATCAAAGACAACACTGCAAATTAAATGTTAGCAAAGAAAACGAAAATTTAATTTTTCTACATTTATACAAATTACTAAATTCTTCATACATTCAGACTAAGGATGGATTCCTCTCCCTTGCTGGTGGCTCTAGGCTCATTGAATATACAGAGTTGACTTAGTGAAGTAATTGGAGACTTTGGACCTAATTTGGTAGTTCCCCTCTATTAAGGAAAAATTAAGTGCTTTATTTTAACAGCACAACTGGACACATTGTGCAGGACCTTCCAAGCTTTTTAAATTGTGTAGCAGGAGGGGTCCCTTTGAAACTCCCACTGCTACGCTGAATCAGTGAAGCATCTCCCGAGGATTTGCATGCTGTGCTATGAGAACACCGTTGTGAAAGAAAAGGAACTATCACAGCAAAATTCAAGTCTGCAAATTAAATGTTAGCAAAGAAAACGAAAATTTAATTTTTCTACATTTATACAAATTACTAAATTCTTCATACATTCAGACTAAGGATGGATTCCTCTCCCTTGCTGGTGGCTCTAGGCTCATTGAATATACAGAGTTGACTTAGTGAAGTAATTGGAGACTTTGGACCTAATTTGATAGTTCCCCTCTATTAAGGAAAAATTAAGTGCTTTATTTTAACAGCACAACTGGACACATTGTGCAGGACCTTCCAAGCTTTTTAAATTGTGTAGCAGGAGGGGTCCCTTTGAAACTCCCACTGCTACGCTGAATCAGTGAAGCATCTCCCGAGGATTTGCATGCTGTGCTATGAGAACACCGTTGTGAAAGAAAAGGAACTATCACAGCAAAATTCAAGTTCAGCTAACTCAGAATCCTCTTGTCTCTAAGTTGACTGTGTGAGATCTAGAAGAAGGAATGAGAGAGAGACTAAGGCAGAGCAGTTTTCATGATGAAATCAGTCTTCCTGTTAAACTGACTTCCCTCTAGCCACAGAGAGAAACCATATCCCGAAGAGGTCAAGTCAGAGACTGCTGCACTCCATAGCTCTCTGACACAGCCTGTAACTCTCTGTTGACTGTGAATGAAGTGGGAACAAACTTTTTAGCCTAAATTTCCCTAGGTTTATGCTGACTTGTAAGATTCCTGTTGATTAGGCCCTCACAAAATATGATCATCAGCATAAGTAATGATGGTTGAGGTAACATGGTTATAATACTGCTGTATCATGTTACTAGTATATAGGGGTTTACCCAGTTTGCTCTTGAAAAACAAAAAGGATGGAGAGCGAACAACCACCCAGCACATACAGGCACGATGATTTTGGATGCCTGAAACTGCCCCTTCTCCAGATTGGAGCAGCCCAGCTACCCCAGTTTCTCCTTACAGAAGTGTTTCAGCCTCACCAGCCTGGGGGGGGGCGGGGGGGGGGCCACACTGGGCTCACTCGTCATTGTCCTTCTTGCACTGGGGTCTCAAAACTTGATGCAGCGTTTCAGACATCTCACTAAGCTTCAGCTCTGTCTGTACGTTTTGCATAGAAGTCCTTACTGAATGTGTGATTGCTTCCCAGCGTATCTTCTACAAATGTCTGTCTAATCCAGGGTCTCTTTAGAGAAAGCAAAATGAATCATATGGTATTGTGGACAAGTGGAAAGTCTTTTGCCTGATTTTAAGTCTAGGAAAACTTGTTCCAAATAAATTTCTAATTAACAAAGGCTAAACAAACAGTCCACTTGTTATATCCTTTCCCTTTTGCGAGTTCACCAAAATGAAAAGAATTACTAGAAAACTGTAAGGCGAAAGAACTGGAAAATCTGCTCCACACTGGTACATGAGAAGAATTACCTGTTCCTTTGTAAAGGAAAGAATCTGTTTTGTTGGGAGATTCAGTCCTCTAGTTTAATTCTCCATGCTGTTTTGTCTAGCCAGCTTTTTGCACAGGGCACTCTGTGACACCTCTGAAATCCTTTTAGTGCCATTGTGATCTTTTTTTTCCTGTTTCCATTGTATATTACATTACTTTGTTTCCATTGTATATTACATTACTTTGTAGAGAAAATAAAATACCATAAGTTTATACCTGATAGAAGAAAAGGTTTTATCTTCAGGAAGAATGCCTAAGAGAACCATTTTGGATCTGGTGGATTATTTTTGAGCTGTTCTATTAATTCCTTTTTGGGTTCTTTTTTGGTTTTTTGTTGTTGTTGTTTTTTTCTTTCACTGTATTTTAGAAGTGTTTGCCATATTTTGAATAATTTGTTTCTATAATTCTATTGTCTTAGCTTTCTCTATTGACAAGTGATACTGCATATACCATAAACAAACATATGTTTCATTTTCTAGTAAAGATCATTAATTAAACAAAATAAAAATTGAGGTTCTGCATTAATTGCTATATTTTATGCAAATGCACATAAATTCTCCTGTTTCACAATACTATTGAAGTCCCAGATACATTTTCTAGAAAATTTCTTGCGGTTGCAAATTTTATCCATTACATCAATAATCGCGTTATAAGCATGAGTAACAAATTTAGTTATATCAAGTGCATTTAGCATAAAGTATTCTATCCTATTAGTTAAGGGTGGTGTATTCAGATGTCTATGAATGGAAATGACCCAATGCTTTATTTGATAAAAAAACTGTATGAGGAAGAGAAAATTGGATCTTGAATTGCTTGAAATCTTGAAAGGATTTAAAATAATATGAATCAGAAAGATCTCCTCTAAAATTAACACCGCTTACCTTCCAGTTCTTGAAATCTGAATTACCCTAGAAGAGTTGTGAAAAAGGGTTTTTCCTCAGGGATTCAGGATGCCAAGTTCTTCTACCGGAGAAGCAGGATAGCCCTTCTTGGTCTAGGTGTTTTTCTGAGGCTAAGAGATGGATTCAGTTTTATGGTGCTAAGTCTGGCCCAGATTCCTCCAAGACATGTATTTCAGTTACTGCAGTAACCTATGGCAAACACACTCATCTTTGGCAGGACATTGCCTCCATGCTGAAAGTCTTCTATAGGGAGCGCTGGATCCTTAACCATACTGTAGTGCTGAGCATGAAAGTTATGAAACTGGGAAAAAGTGGAGATGGATGCATTGCCCACAGCCCTCACACTTCTGCACTGTTCTTTGCTCGTGGGCCAGCAATCTTGAGAAGAGCTCTTTACAAAGTGGCTCATTTTTCTGTTGAATGACAGGTACAAACATGACCACAGTGATGAGGAAAGCTTAGAATAATTTCTGAAAAAAGAAATATCTGCTGTTATTTCATATTCAGAAATGACGTGATTGAATGAGTGCTTCATGCTCCACTAGCTTATACCTTTATACTAATGCCCCACTGCATAGAGCAGTCTAGGGGATGCATTTATGAACTGGAACTTCAGAAGATTCAATTTCTATTGGAGCGTTTCATCACATATACTTTTATTTTAAACTTGAAATAATGAGTTGGCAGCTATGTTTTGTGAACTTCTTTACACTTGGTTAGAGCAATTTGGGCACTCAGGTGCCTTCATGCAGAGTGAAAGTCCACCACCTGCTTGACAATAAGGGACCTTGTCCTATTCATTATTGTGTTAACATAACAGTGTTTCCTGAATGGCTAAGTAGCTCTCTTTTGAACAGCTTTATAAATACAGTGGTATGACACTTATTTCCCTAACATCCACCATTTAATGAAAAGCCCCGATTAGCTCTTCTCTCCCCCGCCCTGGCAAGGTGTTAGGCTGCCCCTCCAGCTCCGGGCTGTCATGCTGTGGCAGGGGTGAATGCTGCGAGGCAGTAGGAAAGCGACACTCTTAGTCAGCTCTGTCTTGCCTGACCTTAGCGACCAAGGCTGGAGTTAAAAGCAGGGTAGTTGTGTATAAAGCAAAGTGTGACAGACAAGTTAATAGCTTCCTTTCCCCACCCACCATATCAGTGGAGATGCCATGTTCTCTAATGTTCCAGTGGTAACTTGTGGGCTTTTGACTTTGCTTTGTGTGAAATGAAATCTCAAATTAGAGGTTTGTTTAAAGTTAATTTAGTGTCCTCACAGTAAAGGGAAAGTTCAAACAGGTTTCAAGAAAGGCTACAACTGTGCTGTTATTAAGAGAGGTGCTCTGGAGATAAGGAAGGGGCTGTGGAGTAGAAATATATCCCATATTTGTGTTTGTGTGTCTAAATCTTTATGTGACTATGTGACAATCATCCATATGCATAATGGTTACTTATTAATATGCTATGTATGAATATATATGATACAAATATCTCCCTTTGTATTTATTAGCTGTATTTTTTTATTTTCTGTATGAAGGCTGTGGCATCCAGCTTGCCCTGTCTTCCGTCACAGACCACAATGTAGCATGGGGGAAGCCCAAAGTGACTTTTTCCATCCTTTTTGAACTGCAGTTTTTTCTCCCAGTAGCAATCTTCCTGTTCAATAAAGCTTAGCATGAAAATCCAGAGGTTAAATACTGCCAGTGAGTGTTTACTGGTAGCAGGATTTCCTTGTTTGTTTACATGCAGTTTAAGTGAAGTATTCAGCATCTGGATTTTGAAGCATGCTGGTCACTTAGCTTTGTTTGGAGATGCACACACATTGTATGATTTTCTCTTTCCTGGGCCAATGAAAGTAAAAGAGAAAAAACCACACTGCTGGTCCTACTTAAGAATTTGAACTTCTCTTCTGTTTTGTCCTGAGGCTGGGACTTGACTTGTGCTGTCATGCAAGCCATGTCCACGTGTTGTCACAAAAAAATCTACATGGCATGAGTGAAAATTTTGTTAGGCAGTGCACTGACAGTGAAGCACTTTAACTAGTGCTTCATGATGTCACGCAAGGCAAAGTAGTTCACCTACATCTGGAACAAGAGTGAACTATCAATGGAACTGGTATCGATTAAGATTTGATTGCAAATATATATTTTTCCTTACTTCTTTGCCTCCTTCCTACAAAACTTACAAAGCTAATGACTCTCTAACGGTTGTTGAGAAAAGCTTGAAAATGTGTATTGGGTCTACATTGCAGGCTCAAAACTTGGAAGGCAAATGAAATAAACTTTGGAAGACAGTTTAAAGCTATATTTTAAAACCAATTTCATGGTTTGTAGGGGCCTGACCTGTCAGTGTTGAGTACTTGGTATTGGCAAGACAGCATCAGGCATCCCTGTCTGCTGATTTACCAAAGTAGAGCTATTCCCCCTTTGAGATCCTTATGGGAGCTGTTTAGCTCTCATTACCATTAACAGATGTCATGTGATAACGCAAAAAAACACTTAAGCATACTTAGAGCAAATCAGTACTTAGTTCACATGCTGGCTCACATCACTCTGTTTATGCTTAGACATTCATCTGAACATGGGAAGAACAGTTACGTTAGTCTCCAAGATTCAGATGCTGCAGTGAATTCCTACCATTGATCAAAGACTGTGATATTGGTCTTGGTTTATGTGGTGATTGTTATCAGCTACATAATCACAGAATTTTATGGGTATCTAATTCAGTGTAATGAGATAGGAAACTACCAACCCAGAGAACACTGTCTTTCTGTTCATTTTAACCACTTACTGGTTCATGGTTTGACAAGCAGTCATTTTTCTTCTAAGAAATAAAATATTTCCATATTTCATATTTTCAAGAGAATTGTGTTTATTTCACTTATGTGAAGAGTAAATAGGACATCTCCTTACTCACTTTATCCATGTGTGAAAAATACATTATTTGTTGTTTGAAGAGCAAGCACAGTAGAGACCTTTACTGGGGACGTTCGAGCTTTTTAATTTCTGGGACAGACAGGACAGTCCACGATGCAGTCATACAAATGACTGTCAAGAAGTAGCCCATAGATATATCCCACAGTATCCTTTTGTGTGTCTGTGGAATCAATGCTTCATTGTCATGGGAATCACAGATATATAGGGCTGGAAGGTATCTACAGACATAAGATAATTCACTCCCTAGCCTCGCTGTACATAAAACAAACCTGACATATCTCACTTGTTCTTAAAAACCTACAGTGAAAGAGAATCTGCAACCTGCCTCAGTGAACTATTTCAACCCTTAACTGCCCTTTCAATTGGAAACCTTGTAGCCTGAATCCCCTTTGCTGCAAATTATATTGCTTTCTTCTTGTACAAATCCCACTCAGGCCCTGAGAATAATTGATCGCCGTACTCTTTCTAACAAGCTCTATATATTTGAAGACGTTATCATGCTTCCCCTCAGCCTTCCCTTTTCCAGACTAAACAAATCCAACTCCTTCAACCTTTTATTGTAGGTCACATTTTCCAAACCTCTTATCACTCCTGTTGCTCTCCTCTGGATTCCCTCTACATTGTTTGTATCTTTCCTGAAATGTGGTGACCAAAATGGGAAACGTTATTCCAGCTGAGGTCTGTGCAACACCCAAGGAGAACAGAACATGAAGAACATCACCTCAATACCTTATACACAACACTTCTGACTTCCACTTGAGCTCCAGACTTTATTGCAACAGCAAGAAACATGTTTGTTTGTAGCCCACTACATTTGTTTGCTTTACATTAATCTCGCCTATTTATTCTTCATTTAACAGTTGCTCATACAACTTCTCTTAGTACTCTGCATGTGTATTGACCACATTCCAGATTCAATTGTGAATGCTTTCGCCAGGACTTGAAGAGCGACTCGTATTCTGACGGAACTGCCAAAACGCTTTGCAGTTTTTGTCTCGTTCCACTTACTCTTTGGACATTACCCACAAACATCAAGTATAAAAAATATGGCTGTGTCCTCCATCCCACGTTGAGATTTCAGTGAAAATCATGAGGCATGGGGACAGACCCCTGCATGATCCTATTTGAAATACCCTCCAGTCTGACAGAGAATCAGGACTAATTATTATGCTGGGTAGTTTTTCAACCACTTGGTCACATTTTTTTTCATGAAATCATCCAGACCATATTTCTCTTGCTTATGAGAACAGTATGCAGAGCAGTGTTGAAAGCCCTGCTGAAGTCAGGATTTATCAAACCTTCTGCCGTCTGCTATGCTGTTATCCAGTCATCCTGTCAAAGAAAGAAATTAGATTGATGTGATCTGTTATTGACAAATCTATGCTGGCTGTTTCTTTTCACCTTGTTATCTTCTTGGTGCTTTCAGCTGGATTGTTTAATAATTTGTTGGTGTGTCTTTCTGGCTGTCTAACTCAGCTATAATACCCAGGTCCTCTTCTGCTTTTTTAAAAGCAGTTACTATATTTGCCCTTTTCAGTCCGCTGGAACCTTCCTCAAACTTGACAGAATCTTGAACACAATCACTGGTGGTCCAGAGATTACTTCATATAGATTGTTACTGTCTGGTAGCTGAATACCATTTGGCACTGTAAACTGGAATACACATATCTTATGTACATACTGGGTCTTTAATCTGATTTAATTAAGATTTTGCTGGATTTCTTCTTAATATATTGTTGTTACTATCATATGAATATGTCATTTTCATGATGGAAGCATTGTTTTTATGGAGTTCGTTTTCTGCCATGTTGAAGTATATATGTTTGAAAGAATATCTAAAATCTGTTTACATTTTAAAGAAGCCATATGGTACAAGCACTAGTTTAGAAAAGCTTTGGCTCCCAGGAGTATGTCTATGCTCAAGTGAAGGTAGTGCTCTAAAACTGGTCAAAAGGAAAAGGAGGGGAAACTAACAGGAGGAAAGTAATGAAACTGCCAAACTGCGAGGCTGAAAGACACCTCAGGAGATCATGCAGTATAACCACTTTCACAGAAGGAAGGTCACAGGGGACTAGAAAAATTATATCCAGCTGATATTTTATACCCAGCTCTTCAAACCTCTAGTTACATAGTTGCCATCAAAGCCCAGTATTGCAAAATTCTGATTATTGGATGGTTTTGCTAACAACAATTTTTTTGTTCCTGCAAATTCAGCCAATTTCATCATGTATATAAATACCTGAAAGAAGGGTGCAAAGAAGATGGAGCCAGACTCTTTTCACTAGTGCCCCGTGGCATGACAAGAGGCAATGGACACAGACTGAAACACAGGAGGATCTGTCTGAACGTAAACCCCTACTTTTTTACTGTGAGGGTGGCTGAGCACTGTTACAGGTTGCACAGGGAGATTGTGGAGTGTCCCTCCTTAAAGATATTTAAAAAACACCCAGACGCAGTCCTGGACAACTGGGTCTAGGTGGCCATGCTTGAGCAGCTGGGTTGGGCCAAATGACCTCTGGAGGCACCTTCCTACCTGAACCATTCTGCGAGTCTGTGATCTCATCCTTCTTCCAGAAGTCAGGAAAATATGCATATTTGCACATGTACCCACAATTTAGGCTTTTGCAACTGATTTTTTTCTAATCTAAATAAACCCAGTTCCTTCAGTTTTTCCTTGTATCTGCTGTTCATTTATAACTGTCCATAGATTTGGGTTGCTAAGATAGTTTGGTATCAGTATTTCTTTTTTTTTTTAGGAAAGCTTTGAACATCATCTTACATGTAATGGTCATAAGCAATGAAAATGTAATCATCACTGCTGACTGAAAAATCTCATCAGAATTGATCAATTATACATTGCCAAATCGGGAGGTATTTAAAACGAAACATAGTAGGAGTCTTTGCCAGGTCTAGATTTATTCAGAAGTTCCGCTCAGGAACTTCTCTAGCTCTGCCTGTCTTTACATCAGCCAAACAAATCGTGGTATCATGCATCCTGGGGTTTGCATTCAAGCAAGGTGAGGAGTGGAGAAGATGCACTCTTTGATAGGTAATTCACAAAGAGTTAAAAAAGTGAAAGGGTTTTTAAAAGCAGATGTGAAAAAAACGCACTTTTTCTACAGTAAATCTGATGCTACGCCTATAATTAAGTCACATAGGTTAAAGGCTTGTTATGCTAGGATTAACATATGGTAAATACATCCATTGAATTACACTGAGATTCATATGATGATTACATATAAAATTCCATGTAATGAGATATATTTATCATCAAAAGGTCTTTGGCCTTTAAGAAAATGTTACAACAATTATCCTGTGAACGTGAAAAGTCAATAGAGGTATAAATGCATGCCTTTATGCCATTATTGTGACTGGATTAATTTCAACAAGACCAGCCCTGCTGACATTAAGCCATCAAGGGGGAAGCCTAGTGTTACTGATACAGCTTCTCAGCATGCCCTCTCGTCTCTCCTTGTCTGCTTGGACAGCCAGAAAGAATTCTTTCCCTCAACTCTATCCTTTTAGAACTACAAACATCAAAATGGAGTTTCACAATAAATATTACAAGATACACAGTCCTACAGCTCTTCCAAAGTTTTTTTTTCTCTCACATCTTCCAAATCTCTCAATGACAAAGGCTGTATTTGCCAGCAGCTACTAAACTTCAGTGGTCACTATTATGATTTGGAGTAACATATTATTATTAACCAGCAAGTTCAGCCTCATAGTCACTAGGGCAAATAAACTGTGGATTAATCGTGGAATAATAATTTTTTGCCATCTCGGTGAAAGTGAAATGCAAAAATGAAGATGGGGTAGGATACATGGGTATACATGGACAAGCAGTAAATAAATTTATCCAAGAGATACACACAGAGGTATCAGGTCAACCTGCCCCTCCTTCCCCTCAAAACAACAAAAGACACCAACTGAGAAAAGATGTCTCTTCTTTTTCTGACCTTAACTGTCTTGTCTCAATCAGTTATTTTCTTCCTGTAATATAACACTTGAGTATATTCTTCTATCGGTTGATCCTCTGGGTTTATTCACACCATATTTTGCATAATGGCATCAAGTGAAGGCTTTTCATTTCAGTCTCTGTTGCTTAGAGTCTAGAATGATCAGTCTCAGAAAGAGAGTTTTTCAGTCACCAATACTTATTAAAAGGTGCATTTGGTTGTTCTGCTGGGTTTGAACACAAACACTGCATCTAAGAAGACTGAAAGCTGATTTGGATTAGGCAGTCTGCCTTGGGTCCTGAGAGGGATCACACGGTTTCAAGCACAGAACTAGCCAGGTGTAATTCTTATTTATGAAGCAATTTTTGTTTCCACTTGACCATTTTACATCAACAGCAATATTCACCCACAAGGTGATATAATTATAAAAATCAATAATGCTGTTCTTCAGTGGACTGATTAAGCAAATACATTTTATACTTCTATTCCAGTTTGCAAAATGTGGAGAATGTCAGAGACCTAGCTGACTACTTACTCATAATTTCTTTATTTCTCTTTCTTTAGTAATGTTCTACATTGCAGAATCTTGTTTTCCACTATTGTCTTGCAAAAGCCAGTGAAAGACCGGAAGAGGAAAATATGTAGGCATATCACCACTACTTATCATTTCACATTCTTCATTTTTCTCCCCAAACTGATTTTTACATTTAATAGGATACCAAGCAACTGAGAATATGTTCTTGTCTACAAATTACAAATTAAGTTCAGCTATGAGCTCTTGTTTGGAAGTATAAAAATTTACATTGTATTACATTTAAAGGCAGCTGTCATTTGTGGAATTTTAAAATAGGCTATTTTTTATCAAAGGTTTTCCTTTCATGTCCTTTGATTACTAAGCTATATAAGTTAACCAAAAGATAACTAAGCATTAACCCATGCTGCAGTTTTTATCTCCTTTGGCAATCCCATGAGACTTCAGCTAAGTACATTAAATGGAGCATAAATCTTTAAGTTGTTTTCATTAAGTCACATATTTAGAATACATATCCCAGTTTATTTGATCAATTGTAAAATATTAGCTGCTGCACTGAAGATTTGTGACATGGTTTGCAGCAAGTGAACAAACATTTCTGAAGAGCACTGAAATTTTTGCTGGAATGCATGGATAAGTTACAACAATTAGGGTTTGGAACATTCATTTGTGGGTTGTTTTTTTTCTTTTTCTTTATGTAACTTATAAATGTATGCTTAAAGGCCAGTAATACCAACAGGCAAGCTTTGAAGATAATTCTAATATCGGCTTAATATTCTTGGTTTGCATTTGTGTTAATTCTCCCAGTTTTCTGATCTTTTGCTCTTTTTTTAAAATGTATTTATTGGCCAGCCCTAAACCCCAAGAAGAACGCTAACCGTAAAAGGGCAGGTGTTGGGAATAGCAGTTTTAGTGTGTGGTTTGGCTTACTGTAGCTTCCTAAACACAACTCAGTATTGATGTTAAAATATGATAAAGGAGTAGTTATGGTAAGTATTAATACATTAATTATGTGTGTTGGTGGGTGGTCTGCATATAAGATTTGTGTTGAATAATTTAGTGAAAGTTCTTGTCCTTGAAATAATATGTTGCACTTTCATATTAGTTTTTGCCTAAGACTTCCGCATTGTTCTACGAGCACTAGCAAAATGTTATATTCTATGAGCATTAACACCATGTATCTTGCAAAGCAGGAAAAGTGTTGTTTTTCCATTTACAGAAAGTGAAGCTCAGGTAGAGCTATACAATTTATACTAAGCTATACAAGCTATAGTAAGGAGCTATACAATGTATTTCAAGTCACAGTCAATAGCAAAGCTAAGCTTAGTGCCAAAACATATAAACTTCAGACAGAGCCTTGCACTGATATGATCCTTCACATCCTTGTGTCTTTTGTGGTTCCTGCATTTTAGGTGAGGACAGTTTAGCTCCTTGGCTAAATTGCCTGCAATAGAAAGAGTCTGGTTTAAGCACTTTCCTTATTCACAAGGTCTTAAATATTTAATCAGACCTCTGTCCTACTAATTTTACTTACAGGGGTGCTCTTATGTGAGCCTCCCTGTCCAAAATCAGTAAGGCAGTTCATAGGAAATTTCATAAACAAAGGATTTTGCATTAAATAAGTTTTACATCATACTTTTAAGCTTGTGTCTAAAGTATCTTGAATTTCAAACCTTTGCTGCCAAGGGAAGAAGTATAATAATATTTACATGGCGAGTGTTCTTGTTCTTAAACTACAACCTATGTTACGGTTTCAGTATTTCTGACCAGTTATGTAGGATGTGTGAATTTGTCAATACAGAATGGTATTATAGAAATTAAGACTAGTTGCAGAATTACATGATGATTTGGCAAGAATTACATATATACTATGAAGTGTTCACTTCTAAAACATGTAGAAAACACCATATCAACATTTGTTATGTTTTCTTGACCAAGATAATCCAGCAGTAATATCATTTCGTTTTACAGGTGTTCAAAGAGAGCACATGAATGTCTAGCCTATGTTTTAAAATTTTAACTTTGTTTGACATGACTGTTTGGTCAACAGCTCAAATACAAGCGTTCTGAAATTTTTAAAATACAATAATCCTAATAACAGCCCTTCATATCCTTTATAAACATTGCTAAAATGTGAGTCTTAGTAACAGCAGATGTGAAAGTTCCAAAATAAAAGCAGGCTATCTGTATGTGTCCCACATTTGCTCTATATAGACGGCGTAGCTTCATCTTCATTAATGATAACGCCATGATCTTTACAGCACTGGGAGGTCTGCAATTCCTTGTTTGGTTGTGCATCTTTTGGTAAAGGATTTTGCTACTAGTAAGCCAGTAACACAGGGTTTTAGCTACCAACTGTTTTGAATCCTGGTCTGGAATTCATTGCTTTCTCGAACAGCTAAGTAATGCCCTGCAAATACAAGCGTGCCTGTGCTTTACGCGTTCTAGGGATGATTATAAAGGCTAGTTTTACTATCAGTAACACACCATTTGGGAATCAGTAACACGTTGTTAAAAACTTGTGTACAACAGCCTTTTGTTGGCAGTGAAATACCCCCTTTGTGTTAATATACACTGCAGTTCTGCTTATTTTAAGCATGCTATACATTAAGTAGATATGATAGGTTGGCATTCATTGACAAATTAAGTGAGTTGATTAGCAATCTGAAATCTGCATGGACCTTCATTATGTTTGTCATGAATTGTAGGCCTAAAAAGTGCTTTTCAGATAAAAGACACAAAACATGAAAGTGAAGCAGAGGCTGATAACCCTTTCTGAAGGAAGAGCTATTAGTAAGTCTCATTGCTTAGCCATCTAGTAAACACTTCAATGACTTCTGATTACTATTAACCAACAGAATGATGTTTTTCTCAGCAAAAAAAAAGATTTACTTTTGTTTCCCAAGCTGTGCCTTTCAGTTCAATAGAAAGAGAGTAGCTTGGCAAGCCAACTGTGCAAATGCTGGCAAAAAAAAGTAAGAAATATGTGCAGATTTCACCCTGTTGTACTACCTGTTTTACCTAAAGCAATTAAAGGGTTCTGAATAGAAATTACAACCTTTGAAATGCTTATTTGGTCACATCCAAGGTGGTCATCACATTTTTAGAATCAGATGTTCATTGAGCTTTCTTAAATCAGCCATCGGGTGAAAATCACAACTCTCACTTATATGCACTTGATTTAGTATTTTCTGAGATAAACATGGTTTGTTGTTTTTTTTCATTGCTTAGAATATATCTAAACATATAATTAGGTGACAAAATGAGGTCCCATGTAGATGAGGAGCAGGGGAACAATTCTTTGCCAACATTCATTCCTGGGCTCCTATGGGAGCCCTGACAGCATAATTTAGGATTGCCTTAAAATGGCTCTAAATTCAATTTCTAAATTCAATAGTCTGGAGCTCTAAGATACTTCCATATAAGCAAAGCATTGCCAAACACAGAAAAAATTCTACCTTTTTCTTATCCACACCCTTACAGGAGAAGCTGTGAAAGAGACAACTTCAGAAGAACTCATATTAGTGTGAGACTTGATAGGAAAATATAGTCAGAGTTCCTGAGGGAATAACAGAGATCAGAATCAATGTCCATGAGCATATATAAATGCATTCCAGCCCATGACAGACAAAATTTTTAAGAAAAGGTACCATATAGCTGGAAAAACACGCATGCTCTTAGGAGCACAGCCTCTTCTTTGAGTCATTCACAAATCTTGTCTCATTTAAATTTTTAGACCATCATGGCTACAACAGCAATATGGACACCCATGGGCCAAGGCAGTTTTGAGTATTTATTTTCAAAGGAAGCAGTTTCATCAGTGTTGTCAAAGGGTTTCGCTTATTTTATGAGGCAGGACATGATCAACTGAAATTGTTTTCTAATGTAGGTAGAGCACACCAAGCCACACAAAGCCTAGGCGTGCTGTTACTCTTTTGTTTGAGTTAGTGCCTGTCTGCACTTGTCAAAATGATGTTGGCATTGATTTAACTTGGATCAAATCTAGTTGATAGGGAAAATAATTCACATCATATTATACAAAGTTTATCTCTGTTGTGGTAGAGTATGTCTAATACTCTAGCATCTAGGTACCAGGAAATGATTTATAGCTATAAAAAAAGTCTTCGTGTTTCGTTACTTTAGCCATACTGCAGTAAACCACATCAATATAACAAAATATTTGCTATGCATTAAAATATCTCCCATAATTTTTGAAGGAACCTCAAGTAAAGTCTTATATCTATAGCACAGTAGAAAACTTCCATAAACCTGGGAATCACAGTCAGCCCATAAGCATGCTGAACCATGAATGTAGTTCTGCACTGTTTCCAGGTAGGCTTGAATAGTTCAACAGAAGGACAAATACATTTATTTATCAGGTAATCAGAAGCAGAGTTAACCTTTTAAGTACTTTTTTGTTGTCAAAAAGGGGGTTTCTCATGAACAGCTCTATTTTGTCTTTTGTCCTCACTTGCTCATATTAAGGGATGTAAAATACTTCTGGCTTGTTTAACATGTAAATTATGTCTTGGATGATCTAAAAGGTAGCTCACAGGTTGAAGGTCCTGCGAAGAACCAGTATGTTCTTAGGTGCAGGTAGGTCAGCAGTAGACTTTCTTCACAATGAAGGCATAATCACAAAGAAATTCACAAATAAAACCTTCAATGACTTTACTGTGTGTTTAGGTTAAACTGTTTTGCATAAGTGTGGAAATGAATTATCTATTCATTTTAGAGCCATTATGTCCTTATTCAGCATAGCATTTTAAAAAAGGCCAAAGAAATCCTGCAGAACACCAGTGGAGCCTTCAAATGCTTCAAAGAGCATGCTATCAATTGAATACCATCAGGTGTGCTAACATGTAGCTGCCAGGTGAGCCTGATGGGCTGTTATTACCACTGTCATGACTATTATTGCTATTGTAATTATTTGACCTAATTTTAGGATAAACCAGGACCCCACTTCTGTAAGTGGTATGTAAACACAGAAGGTCCCTGCTGCAAAGGCTTACAAAGTACAAACTTAGTAAAATCTTCCCTGGTTCTGCCTCAACTTATGAACCCTAGCAAAGGTCAGGTATGCAGAAAAGGAAGAAAGGAGAGACTGACTTTTCTGCCTTATTTGGTGTTGTCTAGTATATATTTTTATATATTTTTACTGTAGCTAGGATATGTTACTTTTTTTTTTTTTAACGACTAGACAATGCAAGCAGAAGCAGTTCCTACCCATTCAAATCACCTGTCTCTGGTCAGTTGTGAGCGTTAGAGAAAAACTAAAAACTTTTCAGCTTTTGGTATCCAACAAGGGGCCAAACATTTTACCTTTAGCAATTTATAATCCCCTTTACATCCCCAGTGTCCTGAGAGTTCTGGGGCCCTTGGCCATAGGCTTAATGAAACTCAGAGGCTGGATTTTAATGCAGATAGTTTTGAGCAATAAATTTGAATCATTAAGCATTTCAGGAGTCAGTAAAACTTCTGTGCAAAGGGGCAGATTCTTGTAGAAAGTGAATTAGTGACAAAAGATGAATGAAGTCCAGGAAAAAAGTAGAACACAATGCATGTTCTGTTTCCAGCTGCACCTTGAGCTTTGTGGAAAAGGAATTTTTTAGTTGTGTGAAATAGTGGTCAGATTAGAAATCCTCCTCATTTGATTTTTTTTTCTTCTAGTATAAGATCTCACAAATCAAAACAGTTTCATATGGAAAAATCCAAAATACTTAAATTTCTATAGTACATGTTTTTTTCTTATTGTGTAGAAGTTGTCCTGCTTTCATTTATAGGCAGATATCTTTCTTAGCAAAACTTTTAAGATTACTGATAGCTTGTATTTGGACTTTATATTCTGATAAAAATATTAATGCTAATATTAAGAGGTGCAACATTTCAAAACCAAACTGGGATTACAACCTCTTTTCACAATATTTCCAGAGGTTTCAGTGCAAGGATAATGAAATGATCTTAAATGATCTGCAGAGTCCTTCTGGAAAATAATAGCTTTTTCACATTTCTGTAATCTGTTTTTTGAAGATATGGATACTGATTGTGCATGATGATTCATAGTCTCGCTGCTATATCTTAGTTTTCCGTTCCTTTCTCTCCCCTTCACATATCCTCAGCTCAGCTTAACTAGTACCATTTTGTGTCTCTCTTCGCTTTATGATATGATGAATGCAGCCATTCTTCTCTCCCCATCATTACAGCTGGTCTTTGATCCAGTACAGCTAATTTATATTTACCATCTATCATCTACCATCAAAACTTTATTGGAAAAGAGGTGCACCTGGACTGAATGAATTACTTTTGATGGAGTTTGAGACTATTTTAGGACTTGTGATTAGGACACATTCATCCTCTTAATGGAACACAACAAAGCCATCTTCAAATTTGTGCCAGCAAGCACTTGGTTTGTTTCAACAAGTCATGGATATTTCAGCGTTCATCCTATGTTAGACTTGGCTACACTCATTTGTTAGTGATTTGATCAGAAAGGTTATCTTCCTTGCTAAATTCTGCAGCGTTTTGTACACATACAAATTGTATTTGTATTTGTAGTATGATCCTAAACATAAGTCATTTAAAACTATAAGGATGTATCTACCCAACACACTGTAGAAAAGCAGGATATATTAGATGATTCTGACCCCTGCTCTTCCATAGCTGAATTGTTAAAAATACCCGAGCTTGTTGGTTTTATCCTATTTAGATATGTCTTCACTGCACATTAAGACAATCCACAATGCGCAATTAACATTCTGATGTTATAGATGTAAGTTAAACATACATTCCTTATACCTGTAAAAAGCGATCAAAAAATCTATAATTAATTTTCTTTAGATAATTCATTCGTAAATGACTATTTTGCCACAAATTATATTCTTATGCTAACAACTGAAAATCTTGAAAATAAGCAAATCGGACAGTGTCTTTTATATCAGATGGTTAGATGCCTCTGTGAAGTGTGGGTTACTGTGAAGTGTCAATTCCCCTTCGTGTGATTTGAAGTAGGTGTTGCACTAAAGGAAACTGGTGGTAAATATCTACAGACTACTGATATAACTTAGTCTTAGTGGTGTCAGCTCTAGGGTAAGACACCTAAATTCAGGACTTTACAGGCAGATGTCCACATAGGCCTAAAGTGCCTAAGCTTTTGTTATAGTTGATTAGGATCTAATTAATAGAACTTAAGGAGTGATTTAGCTCATCTTAAGCAAATAACTACTGTAAGGTCAGTAAATGGCTACTTGGTTGTTTTTTTTGAGGGGTGGTGGTGTTTTTTTCTGTTTGTTTGGGTTTTGGTTTTTTTTTGGTTGTTTTGGGTTTTTTTGATGAATTGTTATGTTTTGTTACGTTTTTCTTTGAAAAAATGGAGAAGCCAGATATCCCAGCTCTTGGGACCTTATCACACTGTCCCCAGTCAAAGGACACAGACACTGTCTTCTCACTAATGGAACTTAACTGGGGACACCTGACTTGTCTGAAAGGTCTGCATTGTTTTGGGGAAGTCTCTTGACTCAGGGAAGGCCCCTGCCTCAAAGCTGGAAGGCTAGAAGTCTAGAAAGTCACAATTCAAACTGAGTGCTGCAGAGCTTCCACTCCCCTGGCTGTGACAGAGATCCAAGCTTCACCACAAGCAGGTGGTGTAGGCAGCTCTAAGCTGCAGTCAGCTAGCAGGCAACCTGGAAGCTTTCCAGTCCATGTGGCCAAGGTAGTCCAAGGCAGCACTGCCCCAGGGCCACTGAATCTGGCAGAGTAGTGTGTCCTAACAGCCTGCTCCAGTCTACTGAAATTCTTTTTGTGTATCGATGAGAACTTGTCAAATTCAGCATACTTCTACAAAGCATTTAGCATAAGAAAAAGATAGTAAGAATTTCTTAGGTTATGAGGCTGCAGCTGTTGCCTCTTAGCATCTTCCAGTGCAGCATCCATGTCAGGTGATGGAGGACTGGCAGTACAATTACATATTAAAGCTGACTTTGACCTCATGGTGTACGTGGAAAAAACCTCTAAACAGATCATTTAGAAGATTCTCTGAGTAGGAAAAAAAAAAAAAATACTTCAGTGGAAAATTCCTGCAAAACTCGTATTTGTAGTTCAAATGGAGTGCAGAAGGATGAAAAGGAGAACAAACAGCTACCTGAAGTGACAGATTTTAATAACTGAGGACTTATACAACACCTCAGGTAGTAATGTAATGATGCTTTGAATTATAACAGGGTCAGTGGCGGATTTACTGTGGGTGCAGGAGAAAGTACAAAGGGACCCGTACTCCTGCCTTCCCATTGAGATCATACTGGTATGACCTGCTCTAGTTTGGGAAATGATCCCATGGAGCTTCTGCAGCCTGTGCCCCACCCTGTCCCCACCACAGCTGCATCCAGTCACCAGCTCACCATGGGACTGATGAGGGGTTGTTCACTGGTAATGACCCACACTTCATAACTCTTTTTTTTTTTTTTTTTAAGTCCTCCGTGATAGACTGTCAGTTCCAGCAAACCTGTGCTAAGCAGTGACAGAAATGCAAGAAGAGACGTTACTAACAAAAGCATAGCAGACTCCGAAGACCTAGGCAGAGTCAAGCCATCCATATTTTGTTGCGTTAGAATATAGTAATAAGACCAAACATCACATTTCAATGTTGATATAATCTTTTCTATATTTGATTTAGAATAAAACCAACAGCTGTTATGATAATCGGGGTCTATTGGCCTTGGTCAAGTGAGAGGGCCGCAATAGTTTATTAACTTAATCCTTTTCATGCTTTTCAAGCTAGAAAATAAACACCCATTTTTAAGCATTGCATCTAACTGTTCAACTTTTATTGTAGCCAGAGCACTGGTGTTAATTAAACATTGTGTGGGATTTTAATCCCTATCATTTGCCAGGATGCACACAGGGAGGCAGCACCTTAAACAATGCATCACATCAGAGAAATCTATTTAATCATTTGCTTTATTATTCAGGGAGTGTAAAACTTCTGCTTATGGTATTGTGATGCTCTGTATTCACAGTCCTTTGATAACACAGCAGTAAAACAGTTAAAGCTTTAGCAACCTCAAGGTTGCAAAAAGCCTGAGACTGGTTTAAAAATAACAAGATTTTAAAAATAATACAGTTTAGGGGTTTCTCCCCGTTTGTGATCTTTTTTTTTTGCTGAGCATTTTGGTTTCTGTTGGGTGCATTTCAAGATTACCCTAGCCATGGTCTGGGAACTCCTTTTTAATGAATGTATTGCTGTTATTTCTTGATTCCAAGAGCTGAGGCTTTTAGGAAAAAATACTGAACCAAATGAAACCAAACAAAACCCCAATAATGGAGTGTGACAGAATCCTGTTTCAGTCAGGTCTTTGAGAAGTGTCTGCCTACATTTTATACACTGCAAGTGACAACCCCCACCCAAAAGAGACTTTTCATTCAAAATGACAGGTTTTATTGTAATCTAAACTAGGGTAATTAACAATTTCTGATACAGAGAAAAAACAAAGTAATTAGGTCAGAGTGCACAGAAGCAACCAGGAGGAAAACAGGCCCTTTCCTGCAGGCAAGTCCTCCCAGGTGTGTCTTTGCTTCCTCGCTTGGTCCAGGCCACTCAGAAACTATCATCTGGATTGCACCAGGTTTGCACCCTCCTCTTTAATCCCCAGGCTCTTTCTTCTTCCACCACCTCAAAACCCCAGCTGTGCATTTCTCCCTTGGTCTCCCAAGCAGCCCCTCCTGAACCACAGTCTCCCAAATCCTCTTGGTGACTCCCTGCATTTTTCATTCCTGCCTAGACTGGATTTCAGAAGCATCTTCTCCAAGAGTCCGTAAGCTGCTGAAACAGTGCAATGCCCCCCTCCCTCCAGGACTCTCCCCTGACCCAGTAGCTCTCCTGTAACACAGGAACAAATAAAGCAGAAATCGACCTGTTACCACAAGATCTTGCAGGACTAATTTTAGTATAAAATGAAACTGGCAATATGTAACCTGCATATGGCCTTTATAACCTGCTCTGCTAACCTCTGAGTTGGACAAATGTGTGTTTCCACAGCCTTGGTCCTGATTTCAAGAAGTCGATTGCTTTTTTGTGTGTTTATGCAAATATGTGTATCACTCTTGCGTGGTTTATGGGTTTACGTTGCGTGTTTTCACAGGCATCTAACTACGCAACTTGCTATGTGATGTCTGCTAAACTCAGAATTAGTAGAGTTTAAGGCTCTGTGTGCACAACGCAAATGATAACATATTATATATATACATATACATTAACCAAAAGAAAGACTTTATAGAGTTGGAATGTCATTTTACAGTCATGCTTACTCTTGCAGTATTCAAATGTATTTACTATTTTATTACGTAAGTTAAATATAAATATATTCCACCATTGTGTTGCTCTCAGTAGCAACAAAGTAGATAGCAATTCACTTTCCATAACAAACACAATATAGGAACAGTTCTCATTCACTTGATTAGATCTTATAAATTGATTTAGAAATGGCCAATAAATGGTACTGTTTACCAGATGGGCTAATGATTTATCAATAGTTAAGAGTTGTTGCAAAGCCTAATGAGTAATTAGAGTTTTTATATTAATCTCTCACAACTCCTTCAATACAGATTCTGAGAACAGTCCTTGACATACCATACATGCTTACACTATCAACTTCTTTTCCATTTTAAAATGAAAATGCCCTATAAAGTTTGATCCAAAATAATGCTTAAAGATATTCTTTCATCCTTCTCTAAAAACACTATCATCCAAATGCAAGTATAAATTAGATACAAATCTGCCTACTGGCAGATGGGTCTCTTATATGTCCTGATATGTTGTCTATGTAATTAGTGTAGGGCCTTGGAAGCAAATCCTTGGTAGGAGTTTCAAAGCGAAGAGTATAATCCAAATATAAGCCAATAAACTTTGTAAAGAATAAGCCTTTGAAACTCAGGACAAGAAAACTCTCTCACTTCAGGAGAGATGTTTTTCTTTCTGTAGCTAAGCAATCACTTAGCTGATATTTGAATCTTAACTTATGTTTCCTGAAGTTGTTCTTTGATCCAATACTGCTCAGTCAAAATCCACTATTGTAAGTTTATATATGGGATAGAAAAGTGACCTCAGAATGTCACACCATGTGTTTCTCATGAGCTGTTAGTATGCTATTCCCTGTGTGATTAGAAACGGCAAGATTCCCCTGTGTTGAATGATCCAGTGGTATCACGGGACTTGCATTTCTCTGGATCGTTAGCTACTTCATGAAGACGATACAGCACAGATATTTTTTTTCCCAAACAAATGTATGACTTCTATGTCATCAGAATAATGGAATTTTGCATAAGCATGAGGACAACAGTTGATTCAGGCTAGTGTTCTGGGGCAAGAACTAGATATTTAGTTAATCAACTGGAAACGTCTGTTAACTGGAGACTAGGTAATTGGTACTGCAAAGCACAGTTCACCTTTGAATGACTGACTCTATGTCAAAATGAAAACCTAGACCTGCAAACGATGAAACAAATTTTGCTTTCATGCAGTGCTGTCTACTTAAATACAGTGACAGCACTCCACACACCTGCAAATGCAGCCGTGTGTGCCACTTATGGGCGTTACAAGATGGCCATCTGCAACAGAGGGGCAGGAGTGATCCAGGGGTAAAATGGGGCTGGAAGGAAAATGAAGCCAGACTGATGGTGAGGACCAGCCAAGAAAGGCTGGTTTTGGGTGTGGGAGGAATCTTCAGATAAATCCCAGCACTTCAGGCATTAGGGCTCTAGGTGAATTGGCATCCAAGAGAGGGATGAAGGTGATGGAAGGTGGGCTGCGGGTGTTCTGCTTCCTAGTTACAGAGAAGAACTGTAGCCTTAAAGGAGGCTGCCTTTTCTCTGAAGGAAGAAAAGTGCAGTGATTATGTCTATTCCTATAAACTGTGGGGAATGAGATTATACGGGGGTGGAGTGGAAGGAGGAACAGAATGAAGAGATGGGTGAAAGCCTTAGGGTTCCCACACACACACCAGCTAATCTCCCGAGACCACATGTCTTGGAAGAGGAAGAGCTCATGCTAAGATGCCTGGGGCTCTTCCACTGCTGAGCTGCACACTCTTCCTGCTGTGACAATACCTCCTTTGGAGGAAATGCTAGGGGGAAGGAGGAAGGGGTGAAACTTGGAGCTTTCTGGGTTTATCACCAAATATTCATCCTGGACACACTCCGGATGCAAGTGTCCAATGTTAGTCTGTAAATAAGAACGGGACAGTGGTGACTACAGTTTCAAGCCATCATAGAAAAAAACCCACCTTTATTTGCAAGTGACTTTGTGAGTTTATTTGGAAGAGCTGTCGATTTCCTTCTTCTGCTCTGTCTGGACTCAGAAGCGCTGTACAGTAAGGACTTGGTGAATATAGTTGTTTTATGAGTTTCTTAGCTCTGAGCACCTCAGAGAAGTTCAGGAATGACTTCCAATCAGGCGTTTTAAAATTGTTTTTAATTTATCTAAAAACAGGCTAAAGAGTTTAATTAACAGGCTCAGAGTAATAGTTATACCATTTTTCCTCTGCTATCAGCTTTCACTTTTATTTACGATGGGAGTCCCCCTTGTATCTCCTTTCCCACAGGGCCCACTATCACTAATATTTCTGTGATCTGTGAATAAACCAAAATTTAAAGTTAGTACTTACAATCAATGCAAATTAATGATTTCTTAAAAAAAATATTTCAAGCAGGAAAAGCAGCTTTGTAGTTGAAAATCCCATGCTGGCCTTAGAGTGGGAGTTTTTCCAGCCTCTGCTTAAATCCAAAAAAATACTGCAATCTTCTGGCACAGGCTCACTGTAATGCTTTAAAAACAATTTAGCAACTGTCATTGCTGTAATTACAGTAACTAATTACCATCCTTAGCAAACAAATAGCTTAACATAATACGCAAGCCGAATCAATTTTGAAGAAATGCAAATTCCGAAAGCGAAAAAGGGCATTTTGGCAAACCTGAAAGAGAAGCGGGAAAATAATACACTTTGTTTTATCTGCACATAATTCCCAGGGAATATCATATCATAAATATTTGCATTCAGTTCTTATCAGGACATTTGCATTTGCTTCTTATCAGTCTGCAGGCCGGACTCTGCCAGATAGAAAGTAGAGCTCCACACCATGCACATATTTCTAATGAATCACGTCTCAGGCCGAGAGAATATTTTGGCTGGAACTTTATCACTGAGATGAAGAGGTCATTTACTCTCAGAGTCAGTTAATCTTGGAATTGTCTTGAGATTTTGATGTGATTCAACCAACATTTTTTTAAAACAAAAAAACAAACTAACTTTGCATTCTGTTCATTTCTGTGGCACTTATTAAGTCTGATTGTTTGAGAAGTAATTCCTCCCCCCAAATCAAAATCATATGCAAACAGGTTTGATTCATATTTGTGTCCCACACTCCATAACAAACAATGCTGCACATTTTCCAGTGTACAGAAAAAGAATAAAGCAATAACAAACTAAAATGAAGACTAGGAATGAAACAAGCCGCACTTAACAACCATTATCTTGAAATTTAATGCCAAATCCTTTTGTAGTACTTCAGAAATACATTTGATTAGTGGCAGTTTTCTCAGTAACAAGAGGAAATGTTTGTGATGAGAAAACAGTCTCTCTAATGAGCCATCCGATTTCCTTAGCAGTTTCCCCAGAAAAAAACCTGGGGTTTTTCACCTTTTTATTATAAAAAGTGTATATCACCTGTAAGAAAAACAAGTCGAAAATGTCATAAATCTTCACGTTGCATACATTTTCCTGTTGCTAGCTCAGACACACAAAGGGAACGCACACCAAAAGCACTGATTCTACTTGATTCTGCATTCTGCGTTCTCTATGTATTCAAGGAGGTTTTGTTTGTTTTTACTTGGAATACAAGTGTGAGTCGATAAATACATTCTGTGATGGCAAAAAAGTCACTCATGACCTCCTATACCTAAGCATAAAACTGATTATTATTACAGGCCATCTGGGAAAAGGCAGATTTTGCACATTAATTTAATGGTATAATATTTCCAAATATTTTAATGGAACTGAGTAATTATTTTCTGCAACTTTGGCTCATTGCCACACTACCCTTTTTTTGTTTTTCTATTTATATACATTTTATATTCTTGTAGTCTAACTCAGAATTTTAAAACAACTTTTGTCCAGAAGTGTGTACTTTAAAGCCATGCAAATTACACTTTCAAGTTCCTGAACTAATGCAACAGCCAGATCTTCACCTGATGCAAGTTGGTATTGTTCAGTGCAGTGTTGGTGTTTACACCAGCTGACTATTTGGCACGATTTATTTTTATATAACTTCTGGGAAGTTAAATCTTGACTAGTGATCAATCTGCTATGTGGTGTGTGATTTCTTTTATGTGTTGTAACATAGCAAACAAATTTGTCTCCCGGTCATTTGAAACAGTACAAAACCATTTTTAAACGCATCTATTTTTTTTCTATGTAATGATCACTTAAAGTTAGTTTCACCTGATGCCCAAGTATTCCACTTTGATTTATTTGTTGAAACACACTGTGCAGTTTCTAGTTCATTATTATTCAAATGACTGATACAGCTCATTTGGACCAAGGTAAACATTGCATCAGCGGTGTCAGAATTATCTGAAAACAGCTCCTGAAGCCATACTGCTGTTGCCAAACTTGGGATGTTTCTGATAATATACTGTGACCATTATAGAGTGAACACTGTCCTGCCCCTTCCTGATGCAGTATTTGGATGTGTTATTCCAGTGCTGTAAGCGTGGGGCAGGATACTTGAGTGCCAATCAGCTGTAATGAAGAGTGAATCTGTGCAGCACATATGAAAGAAGCAACAATGGAACTGTACAGTTGTACAAATCATCCAGTCACTGTTTCTACAGAAGAGTTATAGCCACCAAAATTTGCTCCTTGAATCATCAGAAACTGATGGAAAAAAACTCCAGTGGCAGAGACAATGACATCCTTCAGACCTCTTAGAGATCTCCTTTGGAATAAGGACATATCTGAGCTCCTGAACATTTCACACACACATAAAATGTATATGAAGAGGGAAAAAAGAATAAGGTTGTCTTTCTCTAATCATACTTCTATGAAATCAGATGTGATTTCATTGAAAACTAATATTTAATATTTGTTGTACAAGTACAACATTTAAGCTCTTGTTTCTGTATTGCTGAACATATACCACAACAGTCGGTGATAATTTAGTCATTTTAGCTTATTGGGAGCAGTTTCATCCTCAGCCACAGCCTTTTTCTCCTTGTCTCTCATTTTAAATTACATTTGTATTAAACTAGGACTAACACTGTAGTGCAAAAGCCATTTTGAGCATGCAGTTGAATTCTATAACTCATGTGGTCTAGAAATCATCTCTACGGTTCATGTTTTATCATTTGTTTTTAGCTCTTTCTTTGAGGTGGGAAGGGCTTACAGTTAAGAGCCCATTATCAGAGTGAAGGATGCAGGAAATCCAAAATATTTATGTTTGTTCATGGCACATGGACAAGAAACAGTGCTCAGGAAAAGGGTTTTCTGATTAAGTGATTGAAAACACTCTGGTGTATGTTAATGGCTTCTTCTGTCCAGCAGATAACATCATCTTTAGCCTTATCGCTGTTCTTGAACTTATTTTAAACATTCTCCTGTGCTCTTCCAATTATATACTATGCTCTTTTGGCATCCCGTCTCTTCACTGCAAATCATCTCATTTGTTTGCTTTCTAATTTTTTTTTTGCCAGCAGGTTGGGTGTAAAAAGAAGCATTTAACAGATACTTGAAGTGAAAAAATACTTTCCTGAGTGAAATTAATTTACATGGAATTAAATCATACACTTACAGAAAAAGAAAAAATTGGTTTTAAAAAGAATAACGCTTGAATTTTAATACCTTGATATCATTCTGGCTGCATGAGCACTGTGAAAAGATAAAGATGAAGGAAGATCTGATCATTATTTAAATGTATGCAGAAGACTCCCAATGAGACAAAATTAGGTAAGATCATGGCAAATCACCAGGTTTAAAACACTGAATATATCCTTGTCTTTTTGGCTTTAAGAATCTGTCCAGGATAAGACACTGTGAAGGCTTTTGTAGCAATCATAGCACCACTGATAGTAACTTACAAGGCACCCTTCATTGTGCAGGATCCCAAAGATGTTAGCAAACTATGTCTGCTGCTTCTGCATTGAATTATTATTGCTTCTCATAAAAGAGGTACATCTAGATCAGAGGTACATTGTTATTTAGATATACATTCTGTGTGTGTGTGTATATATATCTATACACACATATATATATACACACACTGTATATAAATACACCCCCACTGTAAGTGGGGAAGATGGCTGATCCAGAAATTAGCACATAAACTATAGGCCTGGATTTGACCTCCTAGCCTATTGCTGGGGGTGCAGCAGACGAACAAAGTAAAACATTACTTCTCTGGTGAGACAGAGCAGGAGGGAGAGAGGGAGGGAGAAGAGAAGGATGGAGGGAAGGATAGCACAGAAGAAGGAGGGCTGCCTTCCCAGACATGATTTATTCAAGTTGTTATTATTCAAGGTTTATTTCTGTATTTTGCTCAGTTTTAAATACATAAATGGATCTTAAGCTGTATCTAAAATTCAACCACCCTTTCCTAAGCTAACCAGTTTATTCTCCTGGCCAGTGGGAAACATTTAAATTCATTCAGAGTGAGCTGGGCATCAAAAGAAGTCTGATATTTTCTTGTTTGAGGGGCTAATCACCATGATATTTTACAAGAGGTAGGAGGTTGTGCCAGTAGAGGCTACAGTATCTTAGAAGAAAAGGTGGGAAAAGCTATAGGAAAGGAAGAGAGCCAGGCTGTGCAATCCTGGGTGGACAAAGGCACCACGGAGGAGCTCTGGGCAAGGGAAAGGCCAGCAGGGTACAGAAGCATCCACCTTTTGTCAGTGCCTCTTGTTGGCTGGTTCTGCTGAGCTGTCTGAGATGCAGATCCTATTTACTGGCATTTATCAAATTTAAGCAGGTAGAGTTTCCTAGAAGGGACTTATCCCCTCTGCACACACACAAAAAAATCTGAGTCAGGGTCTGTATTTCATATTTCTGTATGTGGACTGTAAAATGACAGTAGGAAATTTTCATTCAGATGTTTATTCTCTTGGGGGAAAAAAAAGAGTTGATCAAAATTTGCCAGGTGGTCAGTATTAGAGCTGTGTTAGTATTTCTTTATATAGAAATTAATTTAAACTAGTCACTTTTTAAAGGAATAAAATAATTGATCACGTTTTTGATAAATATTATTGTTTATTGAATGCTTTATTCAACCACACATAGAATTACTCTAACACCTCATAAAACTATTTTTTAGACACATTATTTGATGAAAAATGGTAAAATTTCTCAGATAATGTATTCCTTAAGTACTATTCACCCAGCTATAACACAGATAAGAGATTTTTACTAAAACAGAAAGCACTTTAGGATCCTTTTGAATTGAAAGACCTACATAAATATTGTGTTCTATGTATAGAAGTATGTACATAAGTCTAGCTCTATTGAAATTACAGCAGCTATACCCATTTCTACTGATATGAATCCATCCCAGGTTATAAGCATTGCATAGTGCATGTTGACTTTTCTATTAATGAGCATCCCACATACTTGCCCATTTATCTATCTTTGTGTCTTTGTCTAACTCTGTATAGGATACATACGTGAAACTCTTCATGCATCACTGAAATGCTGGCATCTATTGAGGTGAAAGGCAATTTTTGTTTAACAGGAGACAGAAACATAAAACAAATGTTTAGGACAGGAAGTGAAGGAGAACTAATCCAGCTGAAACTCCAGGGGATTCCAAGCAGACAGAATAATATTTGCAGATGTGATTAAATTCTTTGTTATGAATGATTTTTTCCCATGAATTTAGGACTTTTTTTCTGTATGTTCTTGTTGTGGCTGTATCATAAACTGAACACAATGTTACTGTAGATATGTTTTAGTTACAAGTATTTGTTTTTGACTTGCTCAGAAGGTTATTGCAACCAATATATCTTTGAAGAACTGAAGGGGGCCAGTCATATTTAATACTTGTCCATAGGGCATAACTAATCATCTAAACCTTATACTATTGCTCTGGATTCCTGATGGATGACTGATACTTTTTAAGGCCCCTGCCCAAAAAAGGAATACCAAAGGATGAAAGGTGAATGCCAAAACACTAGTAGAAATATTAATGCTGAAAATATTCAAAGTCTTGGGAATCATGGACATTATGAATGAAGTGGCAGTTTTCAGCACAGTCATAAACAGATTTAGCTATAATGGCAGAAATAAAGACCTGAACAGCATTAACACCACCAATTTTTAACTAGTCAGAGAGCACTTTTTGTATTCATTCTTCCAACCATAGCAATTGTCCAAATTTTCCCAGAGGTCTGTCTTCACTCTCAGCCTAGACCAGAGGTCCTCAAACTACGTCCCATGGGCTGGATACGGCCCCCCAGGGTCCTCAATCCTGCCCCCGGTGTTTACAGACCCCCCCTGCCAGCACCCCCTGCGGGGGGTTGGGGGGGGAACCAAGCAGCCGCAGATGACCCTGCCACTGCATCCGCGCGCCGGCCCCCTGGTTAAAAAGTCTGAGGACCCCTAGGCCCTAGGCTATGCTGCTGTTAAGGTGATGCAGGTGAGCACAGGCACTGTAACAGAAGGATGCCTCAGAGCCATTAACTTAACCCTGCCTCTGTTTATCACACAGCAGGCATTTAAGGGAGTTTAATGAAGGGTCACTGGGCTACATAACAATTTAGTTTTGTATTGCCTTGCTTGAACGGGCATGAGGCCACCCTGGAAATTACAATTTACTAGTTCTAAGTCCCATTTGGACAGGAGTCAGTGTTGTGACATAGTTAATGTTCATCTCAAATTCCCAGTTCTTTCTCCTTTTACTGACACTTTGTGGTGTTGTGAGGAGGTGACAGTGAGGGAAGAAGGTCCTGTGCCTTGAGCAGCTCAGTGGGGTGGGGACACTTCTCCTAGAACCATGGCAAGTGCTTTCTCCCACCCGCCACCCCTGGAAACACTGCTCGTAGTCTGCAAGCACAAAGACAAACGTGAAGGGACTGGAAGGGGTACAATGGCTGCAGTGAAGTCATGTGGGCTGGCAGGCTGCCCATTCCCCCAGGAACAGGTTATGTGGCTGGGGCCACCCCTCTGTCTTCTGGGCCACTTCCCACCTGCCCTTCTTATCACTGAGTCCTGCCACGTACTTCTCAGTGAAAGACCATGGAAGAAAGAGAAAAATAGCTTGCTGGTAGAGAAAATCACTGCAAAGGGTGGTGATGACCGCTATGGAAAAGTTTCCAGACCTGGCAGGTTTTCAAACTGGTATTTAAGCACCTATTCTATACCCCAATTCATGTCCTAACCTTCAATATTAATTGCTCTTTTTGATGCAGTCTAGAACAAAGAGAGGAAAAATAGGGTCTCTCTGCATCTGGAAAACACTCCAATTGAAATATCATCATCAGTAAGTCTGCTCTACAGACAGTAATTGATATTGTCTGAATAAGTGGAAGTGCCTGTCAGAGAAGCCTTTTAAAATGCTGACTTGTTTTCCTATCCAGTATACTTAAAATTGGCATGATGTTAGCTTCCCTCTTAGAAACCCTCATATTTTGATTTATGAATGTTTTCAAATTTTTAAGATTCTCAAAAACGTTGTTTCACCTGTAAGTAGAGAGATAGCTTGTTTGGCTAACTGCCTTGAATGAGTGTGTGCCAGGTAATGAATAATGCCATGTTCAATATTCTAAATTTGTGTTCCAAATTCTGAATTCCGAATGAGCTGCATGGAAGTATACTGATAAGTGGCTGATTTTTACTGCAAGGATTGTCTTATTTTAAACTTTAAATTTAGTTGCCTTACTTTACTCAAAGGATTTTTGAGTGGAATAGGATTTAAAGTGATAGTCAATAATATTCCTACATCTTTCTAAGTCTTGGAAGATGCCAAACTGAATAAAAGAGGACTAAATCAGTGCAATATATTTCTGCAAAATAAAAGAATCTAACTCATCCCTGGGTGTATCTAGGAAGAGTTAAGCCAAGAATGAATTTTGCCCAAGTATTAAAGTACTGAATCTGTTGAGATACTCTCCTGAGACCAGTCAGTCTTTATAAATAAACATATTTTAATTCCAGCACACCTCTTAATTACATTATATAACAAAACTGGAAAAAAGTACCAAAGTGAGGAACTGAGGGAAAGCATTTACCAGGGGTGGGCTCTGAGATACTGTACTATTTTCCAGTCTGGAATAGAAGAAAACATTGTGTTTGTTTCTCATTTACATAACCTTATGATAACTACTGACTATTTAACAAGCATTTTTGAAAATTGGGGTTAATAAAATCAATGTTGACAAACAGACAAAGGAATTAAGTCTTTTATTTGAAATTTAAAATGAACATAAACTGAATTTTATTTGAATATATGACTAAGGTCATCACTATGTAAAGAAGTGTGAGATAAAGATGGTTCACATATTTTGTTGCTGCACATACTACAGAGATTATATATTACACTAAGTTCTCTTTTCCTCCTTAATTAACACTTCCAGAGCATAACTAGTGTCATATTTACAGACATGGAAGACTACTAAAATAGTGCAACTGATAAGCAAAATAACATCAGAAGTCCATTACAATTATCACAATATATTTTGCTCAGTGTAATAACATGGAACCGATAATCATTATTTAAGTGCAATTAAGTAGCTGCCTGAACACCAATAAAATGCAAAATAAAACCCAGCTTGGATATCAAGAAAGTCATAGCAGCAAGATTGCATTTCGTCAGTCAAATACGTAGTGGTGTAGCTGTGGAAATGATTGACCATATTAGCTACTGCCGCATATTGTGATTGCTCGTGTCTTCTCTTGTACAAATCCTTCAGGTTATTCTGGTTTATTGGTAAATTATGATTTACAGAGAAATCCTACCACCTTTGTTTCTCCTGGTGTTGCTTCAATCCATTTTATCGGGGTATTCTCCATCACTAGGGTGCTCTCCGGAGAAGTGTATTTGCTGATTGTTAACATCAGAAAAATGGTCATCATTCTGAACAACCCATAAGCCTCGATGTTTTATTGTCTGAACCCTGTGTGAATTAATTTACACTTCCATAGTTTACATGAAGTATGTTTCTAATTAAGTACAGTAGAACACATGTTTTGCACAGTCATAAATGGCAACAAAAAGTGCAAGTCAAAAGTGAAAAATCACAATCACAGACAGACCAGATTTAGTTCACTGGAAAAATAGTTAACATCTGTAGAAAGCTATTACTTAAATTTTGAAAAGTAAATTTGCCATAGAATTTAGGGGCATAGGCATGGTACTGTTTGAATAGCATATACATCCATCGCAACAATTTCACAGCCAAATGTAGATAGCAGAAGGATTTCTAAAAGTCATGTGGTCACCAATGGTCCTGGCTCAAGACCAAAGTCATAGATTAATTAGTAAAATTAGTACCAGAATACCACAGTCTGTAGAAAGAGGTGTACTCCGTTTTTGTAATGCACGGTGAAACTGGGTCCTGGGCAGACAATGGATCTTCCGCTGTCATAAATTAGTATTCACTGCAAAAACATTAATTGAAATATGGCTTGGTGTTGATACTCTGTTTCAAAAAGTATGTATCTTGAAACAAACAGGACCCAATTTGGGCATGTCAGTTTTTTTTTTCCCCTCAAAGTTTGTTCCAATTGAAATCTGCAAGTGATTATTGATAACATTTTATTTTTGTCTCCTGTGTTATTTTTTGCCTAAAAAGGCATAGACTCCTGCGTTTTCTTCTATAGGGGCCCTCCTGTGTAGGTTAAAGCTATTTCATGTATGTGAGGAGTTCTTCAGGTGCTTCTATTATGTTAAAATACCCAAAAAGCTCTTTTTGAAGCTTCTTATATTCTTTTCATTTCCCCAGTTGGCATAGTGCTTTCTAATGGCATTTAATTTTAAAAACTTTTGCTTTTTTGCTTATCTATTTTCTTATCTCTGTTTCCTTATCTGTCTCTCCTTGTTTTACATTACCCTTATGTTATTCATCAAGATAAAGGGGGGCCCAGAACTGTCTTTCTACTTCCCAAAAGATTCTTTGTACACTCCATCTTTGTAGGAGAATTTCCTTTTTTAGTTCTTGACCTTTAAGAGGAGCATTTGCCAAGACGGACTCTGCACATTATCTGAATCCTGCTAAATATGTTTGAAGTTCAGCCCTATGTTAATGATGTCCACAGAAGTCTTGGCATCATCTTCAAAGACACATAGGGCCATATTTTAAAGGTATTTAGGCACCTAAGCATGTTTTTATCTGTAGTTTTAGGTGCCTAAACATGGATTTATCTGCTGTATTAGCTGATTAAAAAAATGTGTTTATGTGCAGTTTTAAAAATCTGGCCATAAATTCTCAGGTAACTCAAGAAATGTTCAACCAGAAACAGAAAAGGTTCCAGAAGGGAATACATCATTGTATGTATGATTTGGGGAACTTAGTGGCTGCTTCTTCAGTGTGAATTCAGAACTAGCCTGTAAATCCAGTGATAATTCATGTGGACATTAGCATGTTTGTAGTGGAGATGATGAAACATCCATCTAGCCTGCTGTCCTGTGTCCAGTAGCTGCCAGTAGCAGACTCACTAACCCCCCCCCCACCCCCCACCCCCCAAACAAACAAACAAATTAAAAAAAAAAAAAAATCAAAATAACAACAAAAAGAATCCTAGGGCAAGGAGAGAATAGTACTTCTCTGGGCATATCCTGCTACTCTCAGCATGGATTAGGGGTATCCTGAGACAGAAGCTGCCTATTTAACAGCTCCTTAACATGCTGTCAACACTTAATGCTAGCAGTACGCGCTGACCTGAAGTTTCCCAAAAACTACCCATGGTATCTCCAATATCTCCTTTTGAAGGGTAATAGCTATCTGATACTTATAACTTCTCTTTAATTGATGTTTATTTTTAGGATTATTTTCCCAACATACCTTACTTTGGATTCATTGAATTTCAATTGTATCAGCACAGGATGTGTGGGTACCTTCTCAGAACCTTCGTCCACTGTCAGCGTATCCCTATTCTTTGTTTCCCTCCTTTATATGCAGTGATTAACCTACCTCTCTGTTCCTACCAGCTTTCCCGGTACAGAAATGAAACTTACTGATCCGTAGTGCCAAGAGCCTCCCCTGGAGCCGTTTTTAGAAACTGATGTCACATTTGCCTCCTCCCACATTTCTGGGACTGAAGCAGAGTTAAGCAGTGAGTACCAGACCGCGGTTCAGCAACATACTGAGATCTTTTAGAGCTCTTGGGTGAATACTATGTGGTCCTAGAGATTTGTTGCTGTTCATTTTACCCACAGACTCTAAACCCTCTTAAATTTACACCTTTGTTTGAGATAGTTCTTCAAACTTATCCTCTTTAAAGAAAGACTCCAGTGTTGGACTCCCTTGATGGCCCTTGAGAGTGAACATTCATGCAAGGAATTCTCTGATTTTTTTCACTGCTAAAGCTTTGTTTTCATCAAGCTCCCCTTTTGCACCTTCATCATCTATCAGCTCTACAGACTCTCTGGCAGACTTCTGGTTTCTTGATGTGTCTGAAGATGGCTTTACTGTTGGTTTTTATGCTGTTAGCAAGTTGTTCCTCAAAATCTTTTTTGGCCTGCCAGTGGTTTTATATTTATGGTTTGCATTTAACTTACTGGTGTTTAGACTACAAAGAATTTGCAGGCAAGCTGAATGCCAAGATTATCCATGGAAGTAGAAGGACTGGATCAGATTAGGAGTCCACTTTTCTTATCTTGATAGTGGCTAACCTTAGATATTTCAGGGAAAAAAGTAAAAAAAATAAACTATATATTTTCAGAGGACCTACTCTAAGACAGTACAGTGGCTGGACTTTTCTCCTGAAACATAAAATTTTATATCACTAATATTTTTTAAATACAATCCCTGTGTGAACTTGAATCCTTGCTTTTACAATATCTAGCAGCAATGAGTTTCATGAAGTGTTTATTGTGGGGGAAAAAACATCTTTTCATTAACCTGAAACTTACTTCATTATCACAATTTTTTTTTTCCTGTACTGTGAAAAAAAAGGTTAAATAGATCAGTCAATTCCTATTCTTCATATAATTCTGTCTTTCTGGACTGTTTTGAGGGCAAGAGCATTTATTTTGGAAGAAAAGAAGAAGAAATTGGATGCAGTCAATATAGATTAGATATAGATTACTTGGAAGGGTCTTTGACAAATTTGTGGACAGAACGCTCATGAAATGGAAAGTTCTTGATTCTAGTGAAAGGAAGATGAAGAAAGTAATCACAATAAACTTTGAAAAGGAAAATGTCAGTAAACTATGGCTAGGTAAGTCCCCTGGGAAAGAATTCTGAGAAGAAAAATGAAGTTGAGAAGAGCTGGCCGTATATAAAAGAGACAAGATTAAAGGCATAGCAGTAAACTATCATAATAAAGCATAAGCAATGCAGAACCAACATTGCTACATCTGGAAATCTTTAATGCAATCCAAAAATGAAAAATGAAAAAAAAAAAAAAAAAAGGACACAACGCTTAAGAAAGGAAGGGAAGGGAAGGGAAGGGAAGGGAAGGGAAGGGAAGGGAAGGGAAGGGAAGGGAAGGGAAGGGAAGGGAAGGGAAGGGAAGGGAAGGGAAGGGAAGGGAAGGGAAGGGAAGGGAAGGGAAGGGAAGGGAAGGGAAGGGAAGGGAAGGGAAGGGAAGGGAAGGGAAGGGAAGGGAAGGGAAGGGAAGGGAAGGGAAGGACCTATCTGAGAATAAAGGAAGAAAAGGCCAGACAATACTTTGACAAATGAGATATACTTTCTCAGACTTTTCAACAAATTTGTCAAAACAGCCCAGTAGGTTATTATGTTTAGGAACTCATACAATGTGGAGGGGATTCACAAGGCCAAGGAATGGGAAACAGAGTACTTGACTTACAAAAATGAGGAAAGAAAAAGGACGTAGGACACTGTAGACCTAATTTTGTTATATTGAACGTAATTATTTGCCAATAGTCTGTAAACACATAGAAGATAAACATGGCTTTGTCCATACAAAATTATCTCAATCCTGCCTACTCTCTTTCTTTGTCAGAGTAATTGGAATACTCTGGAAGAGATAATAATGATTTATCTTGACATTTGTAATGATTTTTGTGGTCATATATGACACTCCCAAGAAAATCAAGGGAACGTGAATTAGATTAAATAATCACATCATAGATGAACAACTGGTCGAAAATCAATACTCAAAGAGAATGTATCAATGGGACTCTATAAAACTGGGAGTCAAATTTAATAACATACAGTATTTTTATGACCTGGATTAAGACCTGGAAAGCACAGTTACAAAATTGGTGAATGTCAAAACTGAGCGGGAGGATTACAGACACTTTGAAGAATAAAATAACATAAAACATTAAAATCTGCAATTAATGAGATTAAACCCAAGGGAAAAAAGTAGAAATTGATCCATACAGAAAGGAAAAATCAAATACATAAATGCAAAATGGACAGTAACTAGAAAGAATGCCGTACTCCAGAAAATATATTCAGTACCACAGACTGAATGTGAGGCAGAAATTTGTTGTTGTTTCAAAAAGGGAAAACCTTAATCCAAGGTGCAGAAAAAGCATTGTTGGATGGGAGATTTGGGAGGTAATTATTCTGGTCTGTCTACTACTAGTGGAATACTTTATCCAGTTTTGGGCACCATGCTTTAAGAAAAACTGAGCTTGGAGGGAGTCCAAGAGAGAGTGACAAGAGTGATTAGAGGTTTAGAAAGCATGGTGTATGAAGAAAGGTTGAAAGAATTTGGTTTGTTTAGTCTAGGGAGAAAACAGACTGAGAGAGAGACATGGAAGCAGCCTTTCAATATGTAAAAGTTCATTACAAAAAGACTAAAATGACTTGTTCTTCATGTCCACTATAGGTAGGTTCAGAAATAATTGGAACTATTTTTTGTAAAGAAGATTTGAGTTATATATTAGACATGACATTGTAACTGAGATTCTTAAGCAACGGAATAGCCAAATTAAGAAATTTATGCAACCCCAGTTGATGTTTTTTCATACGAAGTAAAATAAACATTTATGTGCTGTTTAGGCATATTAGGTCCTCTGTCAGGGCAGGGTGAGGATTAGATGGTCTCATCACAATCTTTTTTTTCCATTATCCACAGTTCCTTATTCTGGATATTTTGTACCTCTTACCTAGAAGCATGAATGAAATGTGAGCAAACTAGCAAAACCCACTATCTCTTAATACTCACTATTTTTATAACATGACTCTCATTTACACATTCTAGAACAACCAGGCACACTTTTTTTCAGAATAATTTTATAACAGTTCTCTCATGACTCTAATAACAGTAATCAGCTGTTGTAAACCTCTCCTCTACCTACTGTCTTTGCTTTAAGATAACATAACCACAGCTGAACACAGTGTTTTAGTTGAAGATGTACTACTTGTTTATGTAGTGACCTGATTTAACTTGTTAGGGTGATTGTCTATCCCATTCTTTATCCAATCTTGTATATTATTTCCTTCTTCGACCATTGTTGATACTGAGCTGACTTTTCTTAGGATGCTCATTCATGTAGACTTGCATGGTGCTCTAAACTCCTTATCTTTGTATGTGCTGGTTATTCTGAATGATGTTCTGTCATCCGACCATTTTGTCACATTGATGTTCATCCTTTCTGCCCATCGTTCATATATATTAAGGAACTGTCTTAGTTTACAACCTTTATGTTCTCCAATCCTAATCCATTGCCAGGATAAAACTATTCCATTAATATCCTATGCATTTCTATGTTCCACACAACAAATGCTTATAAAGTCCCTCTGTAGCCTTTATTTTGCCTTAACCCCTTATATTGAGGGGCGCAGGGTAAAAGTAACTCCACATTTGACTTGGCCACCATTGAGTGTCCTTTATTTAGTGGAAAAGAACAGGGAGAAGCTATTTTAGATGTCTACTTTAGATGACATGAACTAGTTGCCTGTTACACACTGCTGAATATAAAGATAGTCTGACTGGCTCAGATATGGAGTTTAAATACATTGGCTGGGTGAATTCTCCTAAAAGTGTATCAGGTTCTCGGAACAATCATGCTATTTCATTGTGACTGAGAAGTATGTTTTGGAAAACACTAGCTGCTAAGACTTCAGAGGCTGAAATTATTACCTCTAGTAACTACTTCAAGTTGACCATACATTGTTTGGTATCATAGAATACCAAATAGATATCACAAATTTATCTGTGGCAGAATCCACAAGAGGACTATAATGTCATTGCCTCTTTAAATATGCAACATAGCAGGGACTTCCTCGGTGTGTGGAATGCAAGGGGGATGAACCATCAAAACTGTAAAGACAATAGTAGACTGTGCTCAGGGATCATCAGCCCTGTGCAAACTCTGAGATGCTGTTCAGCATGAACAGAAATCAAACTGCCCCACAGACAATCTGAAAATACCATCTGCAAAACAGTGCTTGAATACCAGAAGGGTATTGTTAGATTCTCAGCCAACACACTACATTTAAAAAGGCCTGATGACCACTTCTTAAGTTCAGAAAGCTTATTTTCAATCCAAAGACAGTGGATGCTACACACAGCAGGAGAGCTTGCCAAGAAGTGAAAGCAGAGGTGGTCTATACTGAGTATTCCATGAGGATGCTGGCTTCTTTACAAATTGAGCATGAAAACCCAACAGCAGCAGCAAAACCTGGGAAATGAGACTCTAGCTGAAGCTTAACGGAAGAGTAATATCATTGAATCATAAAATCATAGAATAGCTCAGGCTGGAAATAACCTCAAAAGATCATCTGGTCCAACCTTTTGTGGGAAAGGGAGCCTAGATGAGATTACATTTCCTTTACAAATGAATCAGGATGTCTATCCTTATGACTGGGCAGATTTGCTGTTAGATGACAAAAGTCAGGATGAAGCATGTATGGTTGGTTGAGATAGGTAAAGGCCTACAAAAATCCTCTTGACTTCTCCAACCCATCCAGATTCGACTTCTCCATGTATAACTGTATAAGGAGGTCAAGAAAAGAAAGGACCTGAGTAGATCTACAATATATGTAATATCACTAGAAGAAATCCTTTACTACCATCATGACTAGCCACCTCTCTGGATTCCCTTACCAGTTCCAATGCTAAGCAATCTCACAAGTAAAAAGAGACCATTCTGCTTCTGGGCTTGCTCATTCCCTGAAAGTCAGTAATGAAAGTGACCAAACAGAAGCTAAGACCCAACCATGGTCAACCATGGTATAAACAGTTTCTAGGCAACTTCTTGTAGAACAGTAAAACTTTGTCCATGTCAGTCATTTGAAAGGAGTCAGATACTTGTGGTAGCTACAGGCAGAGATGTCAGATCCTGGAAAATAAAATCCATGAAAGCCTACAACCTAGGATACCAGAACTAGTATTGATCGGAACGAGTGGGTCTGGTTAACCTAGATTTTTGCTGTCACCAAGCCTATAGGGATTATTGCACTGTTTTATGTTTAAACTAAAACCCCAGGATTTTCTCTGCATAATTATCACAGGCTGCAGAATCATCTCCTTGATGTTGAATCAAAAAACTTTAAAAAATAAAAACAGCTACCATATGTTCATCACTGTGATCTTTTAAAACATGCACCAGGTACGAGCTGATAAAAATACTTTTTTCCTGAATCTTCAGGGAGCCTAGCCTGAAATTTAATCTGTAACAGAGATGTAACCAAACTGGTCCATTCAGTTGGATTGTCCATTGTGAAAATTAAAGATAATGCAAGTGCCACAACTGTTAACTATTTAAGTGCTGATCAAGGGGAAGGATCCCCAGCCCTCTACCATTTTTCATTTATGTCCTTTTATTTTCATTGGAGCTCTCAAAGTCCTGTCTTTCAGCTTTCCCTACCTGTGCCCAAGGCAACTTCCACAATGCAGTTCTCTGCACACCTCCCAAAATTTGTAGCACACGGAAGATGTCTGGCTAGAGTCAGATAAATGAAATGTCCACACAGCAAACGAAGAAAACAGCAGGAAATTTAAAATTTCATTTACTTTTTCAAAAGTTTCTGACTGTTTCCCTTAATTGGCCAAACTGTGACCATCAACTGCTGAGCTGTAGCTCAGTCTAAAACAAGTGGGATCGCTGAAACCAGCAAGAAGGAGTGTGGCTCTGCCATGGGTAGAGGTGTCACTGTCTGGTCCAGGCAATGCTGCCTAAATTAGAAGTGGTCACACACAAGAATCCATCACTGCATATCTCAGAGGTTGTTTGATGATCATAACTGCAAGCTCCATCTTGGGCTGGGATTTATCTGTGGTAGACAATACCATGCTAAGGACAGGCTTTCAGTGTAAACTGGCTATAATGCATAGATAATGAAGCTAGCCTGGTTACCAGAAGCAGTACAGATATGTTAGCATATAGGTTCACGGTATGATAGGCACTAGTTACCCTTCCTATTAAAAGCTAGCTCAGTTATCTCTCTAATGCACTGCTGTCGGCATTGTGATATACCCTAAAACAGCTCTTATTCCAGGAAAAAATATGAGTATTATTAGCATGGTCACATGTGGCAGAATAAGCAACTGACTCCTTAACTCTCAAGCTGTGGTGTTCAATTAAACTACCAGCCTGCTGCATGCTCTTTGGGGAGCCTGGCTTTGATGGTGCACCCAGTGCCAGTTCAGCCACCCACATCCAGGCTGGTGCCTGGGCACAGGCATGGCACCTTCCCTGCCCTGTCCTGCCCAGCGTGACCAAGCTGCAGATGGAGTTCTTTGTCTCACTTCCAGAGCTCTGTACCAGGGCTCTGGGCACTACAAGGATGCTTTGGAATCCTGGGTTAAAGGCGTTCTACATCCAAAGACACAGGGACCTTTTTGACAACTAGTTGAACCAAAATCAGTCATGATACAAGCCATGCTAATGTAAAAACAAGTAAGGTATTTATGTACAAGATCTGAATGTAAAAAAAAAAAATGTTCATAAAGCAGGTGTAGAGAAAAGAAGGGAACTATGCTTATTTTAAAGGCTTTTTTCATACTCTGCTGACAAGTTGACAAGCAGTTTATAGGCTTATTTTACCACATGGCTGTGAACTAGAACTCATAAGAACTTTTTGTCCTTAATTTTGTAGTCATGGAACAAATTCTTAATTTGCAGGAAGACACTTGCTTTAAAACCTAATTCTTGCACCTTTGGTTCATTCACTGAGAAAATTCCCTTTCTTCAGGAATAAATATATAAAAACCAAAGCAGAATGTGATTGGCAGAAGAGGTTTCCACTGCCACGTTTGTCCTTTACATTTCATCTGAGTCAAGCAATGTGACAATCATACCTTATACAGGCAAATTAGCACACCAAGTTCCACACTGCCTCTGTTTCAAGAGCAGGGAAAGTCATGAACAAATTATTTCAGGTGAAAAAGAGTCAGGAAGTGTAACTGTTCATTAAGGGGTACCTTGCAACAGACTGTCTTTCTTTGGACTCTATTAGAAAGAGTTATGTTCTGAAATTACTTTGTATTCTCCTGCTATGTCTATATCTGTTACCACAAGGTTCTGTGAGAAACATTTTGAAGTGAGTTATTGACTTAATTTTCTGGAAAGTGCGTGGATATTCACCTAATTCCCTGAGAAAACATGCATTCCCTCAAAGTTCTTCTTAATTTCCATACCTACAGTTCTGTGTGGCTGCTTTACTATTGAATAACAGGACAGTAATAGTGTTTGACATGTGCATTGATCCAAAATAGTTTTAGAGTATTAGCCCAATCAAACTCCTCAAGTTCCTATTGGCCTCAGTACTTGCTGGGAAATATTCTGAAATGCTGTAGAATCAGGAGGATTTCCATGTCTGAATATTTTCACCATGAGAGTCATCAGACTGTGATTCCAAAGCAACATACACAGAAAGCCGTTGTAAATCATTCCCTTCTCTTTGGACTCCACAAGGAACATGCCAAGGCTCTCGCATCATTTATGTCGAGATGGAAAAGAATTAATGAACACTTGAGAAAGAACCTAACTTTAAGAAAAAAAAAAGTTATCTATTAACACTGTCCTCTAGCTAGTAGATTTTATAAATATACAAGCAGATGCTAATTAAAGACAAAGAAGATTTTTCACTGCCCTTGCACTTGTTTCTGACTTATGCTGCTTGGCTGAGAAATCCCCCCAACCCTGTCACCCTCCTTGCTGTGTTCACACACTGCAGAAATCACAGTGAACATGCTGCCAAAGCAGATTGTGGTGGTTTCTTTCCTCATCAAACTATAAAACTGTTGCATTTATCTGTACAAAAATGTTAGAACTACTTTCAGACTCCTGAAGAAACAGCACATTCCTCCAGTTCCCTTTGAGTGTCCTTATGCCAGAACACAGTAACGTCTGACTTAGGCAAACTGTCAGCCCCTGGGCCAGGGTAGAAATGCGACTAATCAGGCTTTAAAATACACAAGGTATGATATTGAATAGCTCTCCCAGCATATCTGTGGGTTAAACAACAAGGCAGATAGTGGCTTACCCTGAAGAAAGGTTAATGAGACAAGCAGCCCCTGCAAGATTTTGCTGCAGTTAAGCTGTTTGATTTTGGGCCAACCTAGAATTGTTCCAGTTTGTGTCACTAGAGCACTTGGTAACACTGACATTCTAATAAAGTCTTCCGTTTCCACTTTTCCTGGATGTTATTATACATCTTATATGGCATAGTCTTCTCTGAAACGTCTTTAATATCAAGCTATAATTTATTGCAAAGAAGGCTGTGGTTAACACAAAGGAATGCAGCTCAAGACATCTGAGTCCAGTTGCCAGTGCTGCAGAGCTCTCCTGGTGCCCGTGGAGTCGGTAGGGTGGGTGATTCCTTGCAGAGACCAGTGCTTACCAGGACGCTCCAGCTAGCAGCTGGTCTTGCTGGTGTATGGTGAGTGAAAAATAACAGACTGAGGCATGTGTTTGCCACTGTGAGAGCCTGCCTTAGAAGACTGGCAGACACTTTCAGTCTCCAGCCTGTTGCAATAAATATCGGTTGATGGCTGATTGATTAGCAGTTTGGTAGCATTGTTCTAATGATCTTTCTACCCTCCAGCATTTTTGAGAAGGTCTCTATAATGTACCTTTGCCTTTTTATCTAGCACGGCTTACAAATGGCTTGCAGTGGGTTAAGTAACAGAGCTCAATATTTCTACCTTCTGGTAGAAGTCCCATGCCAAATTTGATCCACTGCAACACTGAGAAATGTTGATGGTGTATTCTGTGCCTTTGCAGGATATGGGAAAAAATTATTTGCTTCCTCTCTAGTTTCTGCAGGGTGATTGATAGCCTGATTAAACCAGGCTGACTCCATTTGGTTACAGAGCCGAGGTTTTGTTACTGTGAAAAAAAATCCTGTTACACTGCTTTTCAGTTAAAAAAAAAAATATCATGTGGATTTAGACAGAAATATCTGCCTCCATGGAGACAGAACAATGTTTGGAGAGGACAAATGTTAGTTCTCAGTTTGAATATTACTGGCTAATTCCAGAAGTTCAGGAGAATAAGGCCTTCACAACATGGAGAACTACTTCTATAGCCTTTGTGGTGAAGGCAAAGGCAATATAGCTTAGGCAACTAGAATCTACTTCTGGCAGAAAGGAAACAAATTTATAACTATTTTAAATTAGGGTACACACTAGATCTGTGCTTATAAAAGGTCTATTGAAATGTATAATAACTGCATATTTGACTAATGAAGTGACCACCTTTTGTTAGTGAGTTCCAAATTTGAAGAGGTAGATCTGTATTTCAAGGGGGTTTGCATAGGGACTGGGTTAATCAGAAGAAATAATTATACCCAAGCAAATAATCAATATAATTTTATTTGAGACTTGCATGTTAGCAATCATAGACTGCAGGTGGTGGTTTTCTGGGTGAACTAAAAAGAAACTTTTCCTAAATATCTAGAACCTGTTCACATTTTAAGCCCTCATGAACATTTCAGTCCCTCATGAAACAACCACAGAATTGGGGAATGCATTTGTATTTCCTCACATATTTCTATTTCAGTGTCACAGGATCTCCATTTCTTTTTGCCATTTACTTTATGCATTCCAAGTTTCATTGTAAAAGCATTTTCACAGATAGCATTCATTTTTACTTGGTAACAAAAATCTTACTAAATGTACTTTACTGAAGATTGTACATAAAGTACGTATTCGTTATTGCCTAAGTGAATTGTATGAGTTTTATATCACTTCAGCAATTATGCCAGGCTGATGAGTGTAATGTAAATAATCCAGCAATTGTTTTTGTATTGTGCCAGTGTATAAGGTCACTGCCCTAACCACTGAGTCCTGATTTAACAAAGGTTATTTTTTTTTAATAAGGCATACTAATCCTACTGTATTGGTAGCTCTGTCCCTTTTTTGAGTTGAGCTCTGCTATCCCACAAATTGGATGGAAATCTCATTAGTGGAGCTATAATGAGCTGGCAATGAAACCCCTTCAAGCTTGCGTGCTTACGGCCATTTGCTTGTTTGTCTTACTCTTCATCATGAGCCTGAAATTGCCCATTAGGATTGTAGTGAAGAACAAGTCTGACTGGAGCTGTAACGCTGATGGAGCCACCAAAACAGCAGAAATCTGTCAAAACCAAAGTGGGCCATAAGGTATTATTTATGGGGAGACCACACCTGTGTGCATGTGTATATGCTTGTTTATCCTGAGGTCAAACTGTAGGGGGGGGGGGGGGGGGCAAAGAAAAGAGAAAATAGAGGTAGACTAGAGGGGTAGAATTAGAAGGGAAAGGGTGCAAGGACAGTGTTTTATTAGAACTTTTAAGTGTGCACCAGCAGCATTTTATTGCATCCAAAATTAATCAGATGTCAATTTATAGCAAGCTCTTGCTGTAAAATGCCATGAACGCCAGCATTAATGTCAGAATAGGGAGAGTCTCAAGACAGTTAAGCAGATCCTTTGGATCAAAACTGTTTAAATCTGACTCCAACACAGAAGGAAAGAAGTGGAAACTCTGGTGAAACCACGGCCACTCAAATGGCAGGTGCTTCTGTTGCCTTCCGGAGAGACAATACCTTAAGAAGTCAATATCTGGGATACTGAATGCTTCAGAAAAAACAAAGTCCTGTTCTGACGGCAGAAGCGTCGAAGCTGCCTGGACTAACAGGAGACTGGGTAAAGTATTCTGAAAGCCCAGTCTGCCACGGCCACGATGAAGTCACACATAGTCTCTACAATAGACTATCAGCATATTTTAGTGTTTCATACATAGTCAACAAATACATTAGAAAATCAAGTTGCTGGTAAGCCATTATAGAAAGCCAAGAAGCTTTTACACTATCATTTAAAAAAAACCCATTGCAACATACGTTTGAAACTGCAATCCAGCTGCTACCTGAATGGAGAGTTAACCAGGCATGGAGTATCAGTCAAAACTCTCGCTCTATTTATCAGAAAGATTTAGCCTTAAAGAATCTTAAGGATATCACATTAGCACTCTCTCAAATGACAAATAAAAAGCTACCATTCTCAAATTAATGCCTTCAAAATAAAAACAGAAAACATAAAGTATTTTAGAAAAGCTCTGAAATTTTGCTAGTGTTTAGCAACAAGAAGAAACCCGACAAATATGAATGGCTGACAAACCCAAGATGGAAACCTCCTCAGGAAAATGGATATTCATTAAAATGCACTCTTTAGACCATGAAACTGCATATCTTAATTTCCTTGCTTTTGTAGTTTTCTTTTACAAATGTGTTTCCTGCTTTGAAATCAGGAATTTAACCCTTTGCTTTGTTAAACTAAAATTCGTTCAAAGTGAAGTCAGGAAAATCAGGTTGGCATAGAGCTTTTAATGAATTCTGCACATCTAAACAACTAAACTTGCATTGCAGCCAAGTTTGTAAGGTCTCTGTGTCCCAAATAAAGTTTAGCAATCTTTTAAAATGGTGAACGTTACCAGTTAAAACACAATTTTCATTAAGCACCAAGGTAAGAAATGCAGTCCTGGATCAAACCAAAGAAGGTCTACCTGATGACAACCATGAAGCATGAACTAAGAGTTAGAAATATAATCTAAGCTGGTCATACAGACTTCAGCTGCTGTCAATAGGTAGGAAACTCCAGAGAGTGAATCGTCACACTCTATGATGAAGAACCTCAGTTTGTTGCCTACAGAGGGAGACTAGATGACAAGCAAAAGCTTTGAGAAAGATGCAGTAAAATATTAAATTTGGATAGCTGTGTTTGTTACTGCCCCGCAACCATCAGCCCAAATTCCTGAAAAATATTTCTGCCCTTAAGGAAGAAACATCTCATCTACGTATTAAGGAAGAAACATCTCATCTACAATCAGCTCCTGAATCACTGCAGCTTCCAAACGTGTACAGGACACAGTGGTTCAGGAGTAAACTCATGTGTGCATCAGGTGCTCCAGCCTTGGGTTGGCTGTTGGTGTCACAGGTGCAAAGTGGACTTTCTGCTGTCCAGTTTTTAAACATTGTTCCTTTTTTATCAGAGCCCTCAAGGTAGACTTTAGGTTTCAGACAACTGAAGTCAGATAACATCAGTGTGCTACTTAGAGATCTACTGTGCTAACCATAAAGTATTATTTATCTTGTGTGAAATTTGTTGGATGGAAAGAGAATTAGTGTACAGGAATATAGTGGAAGTGTTATGATTTGCACTACAGACCTTGAAGACTCATTATAACTCACTGAGTTTTGCAAGTGAGTAAAAAAGCAAAACCAAAAAAAGACAGTTTGGAGTTCAAGATGCTGTATTTCAAGATGTGTTTTTTTTTCTCATTTAGTTTTAATTATTTATTATAACATGGCATGGAATGTGTTCTGTAAAAATAATGAAGTCAATAAAAGGAAACTTTACAGCAGTTTTACAGCAGCACTTCACTTTTAAATCTTTCTTAAATTGAAAAAGATAATGGAAAGTTTGTTAATTACAGGTCACATATATCAGTGATTATAAATTAACTTCTTTCTTTTCCACAAGTTTTGTTAATCATAAAATAATGATTCAGTGAGTGTTGAATCCATATTGATTCCCCACAGCTGGACCCAATCAAGAAGTCTGCAACTTCTACAATATTGCGCTACTTTACTGGGTCATGTCTTTCAAAGTGGACTCATAGTCAGCTATTTTATGCCATACTGTGTTCTCAGCCATTGTGTGTGTGTGCGCACGCGCATCAGTAGATGTACATAGCATTAACTTTATCTGCACTAGCTAAACAGCATGTAGGAAGACACAGAACCACGACCAACTGTATCATTTTCTTCTAGTTGAAATAATTTCTTCTCAAGTTGTGTAAGAGACAGGACCATCTGATAATGATTCTGGGGAAAAGAAATGAGGACAGTAGCCAGAATTGATCAAATACAGTGTATTGGTGAGATCACTGCTTGTGTTAAAAAATATTCACTCTGGCAATGACATAGACTAAGCACGCTGGCACAGAAGCAGCTGTAGGAGACATGTACTGAAGGACCTGAATACTGTGGCACAGAACAAAAAAGCAGAAACGAGGACAGGGACCACATTTGATTTGTCATGCTGTGCTCCACACTAACATTGCTGCATCTCAGCTTTGTGAGCCAGATACTGTCTGAGCAAATCCAAACTAACTGCTGAAGTCAATCCCAGTTTTCTGTCTATAAAGAACATATAGTCGTCCACGTGAAATGAAGATGATGATTGATTTTCATTGAAAGCTCTTTATTGGTTGTTTACTAGAAATGCAGTACATGTGTCAACATACACCCAGTGAGCAAATTAGTTTCACCACTGTGACAGCAACACAACACAGTAGTCAATCCCAAGGGAATGTCAGTAAGGGCAACAGCTTGACAGTGGGGTGATCTTTTTTATTGATCATTTACAGTATTTTCCATAGCCTTGTTTTTTACCCCTCTTTTTTTTTTTTTCTTGTTTTTTTTTTTTTTTTATCTGAACTATGGTAAGAAGCTCCAAAGTCAGAAAATTATTCGGTTTTTTTGACTAGCTAATACTTTGAGTAACTAATCCCATTTTGTGCTGGGTTACTCCACCTTCTTCTGCATATTGTCCACATCATGTAATGATTACTATTCTTAGGCTACATGAAGCTGCTTTCAGCTTTACACAACTTTCTTAACACACACACACACAGTGGGTCAGGGCAGTAGATTTTGACAACAGAGAACAGATAGCAATTTTAACATGATTTTTCTTTTTTTTGGAAGGGTGAAGGTGTCACCTTTGAACAATATGCTGCAGAGCTTGCAGTCATCATTGGTTTTATGTGAGTATTTTATCCTTATGATATTCTCTTGTTTATCCTCTAGTTTCTTGGAATAATTAAGTTGCCTTTATTATTGTTATTGTTATTATTATTGTTATTGTTATTATTATTGTTATTGTTATTACAATTTCGTATCACATTCTGAAGGATCGGTGTTATTTTTTATAAATTGGCAATGTTTCACGGTCAGGGTGTGGTCAAAATGTGAAAGATGTCAGGGAAAGAAACCGCTAGGTTCCCAGAGGCTCCAGTTACTGATGGAAATGTTCAAATCATTGTTCAAGTTGTTGAGAGGTTGTCTAGGGGTTTTAGGCCGAGCCACAGAAGATGTTGTAAAAATCAGTGCTTCTCTGATCATTCTTTTCCTGTCTTTTCAGTGCTCTCCTGAAGGCTGATATTCAAAGTGGTTGTGCAGAAATATTGGAATTGTACTTCCCTTTCTGTCTTGCGTTAAGCTTATGGGTAGGCAGTGTTGATAATGGTGATGATGATCTTGAAGTCTCTGGAATCCATTTTTCTGCCTTTTATTGATCTATCCAGATACAAGATCCCAAAGGTTCTTCCCTTTTTCTTTTATCTGCCAGTAGATCAGGCTTCTGATCTCATTGTTTGTGATGTCTAGGAGGGGAATACTGGCCACACAGATCATAGTGAAGGGCAATGTTGATGCTATCTGTGGTTTACTCATTGTGCCAAATGTATTATGGCATTATGTTTTATAGCCTTTCACGTGTGTCATCCCTCCTCCCTTTGTGTGCTAAGAGGCAGTATGCAACTGCAGCCAGGACTGCAGTGAATGATTTTAGCTGAGCTATCTTACCCAGAAGAGTCTTTATTGACATTTTAATGTCTCTTCACCCATTTCCTGTACCAGGGCCTCCTGCCTCTAAAACTGATTTTCTTCCTGCGATTGGATTTCTTTCCTGCATTTTCCACAATTACTCCCTTACCCAATAATTTTAAAGCTTGTCTGAGAAATAACTCTCTAAAAACAAGTTTTTCAGACTTCCTCCAGCTTTCCTCCTATGTGTATTTAATATTTCAGCATCTGGTTTTGGATGTAATGCTTTTTATAGAGTAAGTCACTGTTTTGGTTATTCCAGCTGCTTCAGTTCTATTAAAGTAAGTCCCTGCAACATATAGACAGGACAGGGCATGGAATTAGTTGCCTTGAGGAGAGGCTATTTCTGCTAATTTGGCATTTAAGGAGTAGTTTTTTTCTGAGGGATAACAGTCTAATGGCTTCCTCTGGTGTTAAATGTAAATAATTTCTTGCAACTTTTCTGAGCTGCATGATTTTTGGAAAGATCTGATGATCCTCATAAGGTTAGGATAATTTTACCTGAGCTAATAATCATTTGAGAATAATCTCTTATATGTGGTGCAGTTGTTAGTAATTTTTTGCAAGATGCATTCAATTTTCATTCAGATTTCCCTTTGAAGGCTGAATAATGGCAAGTTGTAAATTATGAAAATTGGGATGATAACAAGTCCCCCAGGAAAATTCACCAGGGGTTATGGACTGGGTATAGTTGCGGTCTTGGAGGGTGAGATCTGTGTTCTAGATGTTTTTATTTAAATTTGAAAGAATTATGTTATTGTAACACTATACATTCTTAATTCTTTCTTTACTCATATATGAGGGACAAAATCAGAGAGCTCATGGTCTCTGCATATTGCCCTGAGATTTTTTGGCTTTGGCAGTCTTCATAACCCACATGTGTAATCAGAAGTTGATCTCCAGAAGTACTAGATTTTCTTTTCATTCCCATGTGAAATTTGCATTTGTAACCACACTGTAGAAGATTTGCTCTGATATGATCAATGTTAGCAGTTTGCACATGGTTGAGAGACATGATTATTTAGGAGCTGGGAACTACTTGATGGTCCATGCTTTTGTTTTCCATAATTAGCACTACTCTGACATGCATTTTAACAATTACTCCTGAGAGAACTGCGTGGAGTTTTATGCTAGTTTTGGGTGCAAAAATACAAAGTACTGAAGTCAAAATCCACAGATAATATCTGATCCTTCTTCTTTTTTTTTTTTTTTTTTTTTTTGTCTTGGGGATCTCTTGACCATTTCTGCTGCTAATTTTAGATTTATTTTTTAAAAAATCTTTGTTCCAGCAACTTTAATCTACCTGGTATTGCTTTTCTGTTTAATAAGATTGTTTGAGATTTTGTTGTGCAACTTTATCATCTCTGGAAAGTTTCTAGAGATTCCTCCTAATAAAGTCTTTTGTTTGAAGTTGAATGGCTTTACTGTCTGCATGTCTCCTTTGTGATATTTTATCTTTTCATATCTTTTACCTTGCAGATAAGGAGGGCATGGCTCACTTGCTTACTGTTGGATAAATGATAAATATTAATAATAACCTGTGTATAACAAATTTGGATAAAGATAAAAAGAAAATACTTTTTCTGGCTTGGCGACACTAAGAGATAGGGTTTGGGCCACTGCAGATTTTCTGATGTATTCGAACAGTAAAAAAATACTTGGTTCCTGAGACTGTGATTGACCTTGTTCACTGGAAATGTGTTATTTTTGTTGTTAGTGGTTTTCCTCTTCCTCCAAATGTTACCTTCATCTTACACGAATTTATATATGAACAATTTTATTTTGTTGTTCTGTTTTCTGGGAGGTTTTTTGTTTGTTTGGTTGGGTTTTTTTTGTGTGTCATTCTCCTTCAGACACTCTGCTGGAGAAACACTATTATCTGGACTCCTTTTGTTGAAGAACGGATGTTCTTGGGTATAATCCACAGGCTGGAAGTTTGGCCTTCCCACCAGTTTTATATAGGAATGGAATAAGAATGGTTAAGTGATTAAAACCTCAAGAATGAAGACCTGCTACCTATTGTTATCTCTGGACTCTTTCAGAGAAGCTGGGGTAAAGTCAATATAGCATTCATTTATTCACAGAGAGAGAAGCCTCAGGACCTCATGGTCCACAGCAGCAAAACCAATTGATAAAAAAGACAGTATTAATGTCTGCTTTGATAGTAATGTTTGTGACACCTTGATCATGGCTATAAGATTAGTTATCATTACACGTAGAAACTCTTTTCCTCATTCATTTAAATAGTCGTGTGGAAAGATTTGAAATATGGATAGGAAGAAATTATATACTGCAGGAATGGGATCACCATTACTTTTCAAAATGAGCATGGCCAAGTAGCAAAGGTAAAAGCTGTAGTGATTATTTCCTGAAAATATTTTAATTGGCAAAAAATTACATTTATTTTCACCAGGTCCAGTCCTGTTTTGCCCATGACAGTAATTGGTAAGTGATCTTCCTGTCTTTATCTCAACCCACAATCTTTCTCATCCTATTTTCTCCCCGTGACCCACTGTGGTTTGACTGTTAGCCAAGATTAACTCACCACATTTCATCATAGGCTGGTTTGTTGTTCTGTTTACTGAGGCTCATGCCACAGGTGCATCTTTCCATTCTTGTTTGGTGAGTGTGGTTTTGAGGGGAATCCCCTGACCATGCCCAAAGGTGAATTGCAGAGAGGTTTCAGAGCATGCAGGCTGCATTCCCTTTGGAGGAAAGTAACCAGAAGAAGCTCTAAATGGACTACTCCTGGTATGGTCCAGCCACTAAAGGGTGTCCTGGCCAGAGGAAAGACAAGAGCTAGCTCATCCTGAAACACATCATGGACACTGCACCTGAAAAAACCTTTTGTTATACAGATCCATTCCTACAGTGATACCTGCTAATGTAGGCAAAGCCAATGGCCTCCTTGAAGATGACTTTCATTAATGCTAAGGAGCATGGACTAATTAAGTAAAAGACAAGATGGATTTGCTTTGGTGTTTCATAATTCCTGGCTGTATCTTCAGTGCTGTAGGAACAGTCCCTGACCTACATACCAAATGGAACAAAAATATCTCCCACATTTATCTAGGCCAACTGCCTCCCAGCCATGATATGCAACACTCTAAAATAAAATTTTATGTTCAATTTTAAGTGACTAAGATGTGACAACTTTGTCATGGCCTGTGACACGGTGTTTATATCAGCATGCTGAGGATGTGATGCGTACTATGGGCAGTGGCAAAACATGAAGAGAGGAGAATACTTGTAGGTACAGTTTGCAGATGCAGACTTGGACTTCAGTACAGTCTCCTTTCATCCTAGAGCAAGCAACACACAAGACCACATCTGAGTTTCACCTCAGAGGGAAATACTGGGAGAAAAATGCCTACAAGCAAATCAGAGCTTGTGTAGTTTGGACACCCAGTGGAGCAGAACCTGAGAGAAATGAGATGAGCTGAGAAAGCAGATGCACCTCCTACTGAAGAGCAGACCACTCCCCAAGAGGAGAGTATATAGCTTCTACCAAGACACCAAATGTTGCTAGCTATGCAACATCTATGGCTTAGTTTCAGGTAGTCCTGTGGGGAGCAGGGATTTGGGCTCAATGCTTGTGGGTCCCTTCCAACTCAAGATATTCTATGATTCTGTGCAAATAGTTTCAGACTTTCCATAGATTCATACTGTGATGAAATTTTGTAGTTATTACATATGTGGTATTCTCCCTTCACATAACTAAATGCTTATCACTGAGGGGATTACAAAGAGGTATAATTATCGGTCCTTTCAAGCCTTGTTCATTTTCCTCCCTGTTAAGCAAAATAGTCTAGAATTTCATGTTCCCTTCAAGAATAACCTTGGTTCATAAGTAGGCAAAAACAGTCAGGGTAAACAGACAGACCTATTGCCACCTTCTGGAATACCTCAGCTAGGCAGGATTTAAACAGGAATTGAAGTATAGGAGAAGGAAAATGTCTCCAAAACTGTGTGCCATAACTCTTGCCAAGACCAGCTTTTAAGACTTCTACTGATGACATCTTTGTTCAGACTCAGTGAAGTGGCTCTGAACTTCCCATTAAACTAGGGCCCTGGGTCTTCATCTCCTTCTGTTAATTAGTCTTAGTCTCTGAAGAATTATGATGTCTTTTGATGCCAGCAAAGCTCTGAAAGGTCTAAGTTTGTCAGTTAGTATTGCTATCTCCTGTTTGCAGCATTTTATCAGGCCTCCAACACACTCATCTCACGGAAGGATAGCATCCTTCATCAGGATGTTCTGGAATTCATGTCCCTCAGTGTCCAGCTACTTGGTTATTTCTAAAGTGTCTGAACAAAAAGAATTAATCACTCATACTTTTACAAGTGTATAAAAATTATTGCTCCTTTACCAGGAATATTATTAAGTATTACGTCACAGTTGGTATGAGTGACTCCAGGAACAAAACTTCAGATTCAGGACAGGATTGGCAAGGTGCATGAATCATTCAGAGCAAATTCACAAAGCAATTCTCAGAGGATTAATCATTTTAGTAGAAAGTATATGGAGTGCTGCAGTGGGCAGCTGTTTTGTTGGTTTTTTTGTTTGTTTGTATGGTTGATTTCATATAGAATTTTCCTTTTTTGGGCAGGGACAGTGAAGTTTTATGGATGTTTCAATTTGCAATGGGTGTCTTGAAACAAAATCTTTGTTCTGCTCATTCCTGAACTTATTTTTATTTAGAGTTATTCACTTCAGTGTGAAGGGCTGTTGTTTTCATACTTTTACTATTCAGGTTACAGATAATATTTGCTGTATGTGCTATGAGGGCTTATATATAGCTTTAGACATATGCACCGACCTTGGAGAACTGAACTTGCTCAATACACAGAACAATTTACTGCAAGAGCCACCAGTGAAACCCTGGTGGTTTAACTATGGTTCTTGAGGTCTAAATAGCACGTTACCCTCATTTTCAGTTGAACTCATATAAAAAAGGATTTTTTCAATGTCAGGGTTTGACCATATTATAGGAAAGATGTTTATTATTATTAGTTGTTGTATGTCTGGAGCACTAGTATCAGGTTCACTTTGATTGCACAAAGTGAGGAAAATTCAGGTCGATAATATGGATAAAATCAGCTCCAAAGGCACTTCTAGCATTAGCAGTAAAAACAAAGGGACTTTGAAAGCCAATGTCACCAATTATTGAGCAATATAAAAAGAAAAGTTTTTCCCATGTCACACTCACAGGGAGAGTGGAAATTGAATATATTATAAGATGGACAGTAATCTGTGCTGATAATTTACCATATACATAGCATCTCCTCCAGTTTGTCCTGTGTTGACAGTCCAGGAGGATGTCAAATGCTGGTGGATAGAAATGGGGAAAGGAGGAGGAAGAGATGGGCCAGACGCTAGCTTGAAACTTCAGACATCATTTAATTAGACCTATTTGTCCAACACAATCAAATATTAAAGTAAGAATATTTGCATTTCTGGTTGACTATTTTTGTTGTGATTTGCTTATAAATAGAAAACAAAGAGCCACATAACAGGCAATCACAGATAAAAAATTTCAGACTCTTAAATGTTAAAATAAGAGGCTGTATTCTGAGTTCAAAATCAGGTTCTATAAAATAAATTGCATCTCATAATAGACTGAAGGACTATCAAACTGTCTAAAAGCCAGCTGCAGCAGTGAAATCTGTCTAGTTAGTTCAAATAGTTCAAAATTTTATTTTCAGGTTTTAGGGGCTATTTTTGTTTCATCCAGTTTACTGCTCTCCTAAGAACTGATATGTTCTCTGGTGGCATAGGTGAGTGAAGATGAAGGAACAATTACCATTTACACCAGTAGGAAGTTTGTTCTATTGTATTTCACTTAATATTTTTTTTAATCTTAGAACTGATTTCTGTAAATCATGTATTTTGCTCTTTGGTTTCATCGAAGTTTGTTTTAGCAATTTTTAATTTTTAGAGCATAAAATCTGTGAAAATTGTGCTCGATACACATGTCAATTTGTGTTACTCCTACAAAGCTAAAATATATCTTTCCAAATCATATTATTTGAGTGCACTGAATGTACCAAAGTGCTCAAAAAGAGCAGGATGCAAGAAGTGATCATTGCCAATGAGCAGTAAGTGCTTAGAGAGGTGTTGAAGTATGGTATTTTTAGACAAAACAGGTAATATTTTCTGTGTCTTCTCACAGTTCGTCTTCCTCCTTTAACACATTAGATATTATAATGTAATCTATGAGATAGAAACAATACCAGGAATCCTAATTAAATTAAAAGTAATTACCTGTTGTGTAGATACGGCTTTCAATTGAGCAGCTGCAAGTTGATATTTTGTCATCCTCAGTTTATCTATATGCTCACGCGTGATTCTTTGTATCAGTTATTAATGACGTTTTCTCAGTAGTCATGAAGTGTTGTGGAAAACAGAAGAGGAAAAGGATGAATGAAAAAAGTGTTATAGGAAATAATGAATAAGTACATTTACTACTGTAAGTCTTCAGCAGGGATGCTAGTTTCTTGCTCACTTATTTTCTGTTGTATCTCAGAGTGATCTGAAATAAATATCAGATCATGCCTGCATCCACCCCCCACCCCTCACCCCCCTCATTTTGGGGATCTAGCAGCAAATTTTAAAAGCTGAGAATGTGGCAGATCAAGCACACGGACTTAGTGCTTTTGCCTTATTAAGACCCTTCTATACTGCCCTGGAAATGTAAAAATATCCTACATTGAATGTAAATAGAGTTTATTTGTGTAATATATAGATATAATCAACACATCTTTAAAGAGCTTTTACATTATTATACTAGAAAGGAGAGGAAAGGAGAGGAGAGGTGAAGGAAGGAAGAACCTCAGTAAAAATAAGACCCCAAAGGTGGTGTTTTTTTAAACAATGCAATAGATTTTCCATTTTTAGAAGAAAAAGTTTCTGGCTTTTAAGCAGACTTTTATGTGAGAACAAAAGGAAGCTTCATTACAGAAAAATATTGCGCTAGAGTATTATTCAGATTGATTTAGTGTCTTTTTCAGCTGCATAGTTCTCCTGTAACAATGGAATACAACATCATTCTCCAATCGAGAATATTATGCAGCTGCTTAAGAGTGTACGCAGGGTGATGTCCATGTGAGTGACTGTTATCTTGCTGGCATAAGCCTGCTACCAAACAGGAGCAATTATTCCCAATGCAGTCAAATTAAATTTTCATAACTATGAAGCTGCATTTTACCTTGGGGCACTACCTGATGCCCATTTCTTCATTCCTCGTTCCTTAATCCCCTATATTAAATCTAAACAAATCAATGTTTACTAACATTAATATTTTAACATACAGTACTTGCTTTGCCTTCTGACATCTTGTGCCTTTATTAGTAGTATGGTGAAGGCTTTCTGCAGTGAACAGCAAAAGGCCCCCTTTTTGTTTCCCATTCCTGTTAACTGCTTTATTTCTTCATGTGCAAACGTGCACATAAAAGCATACATTTTTCTGCCACTTCAGTTACCAAAAAATCCCAAGTAATAAGAGAAAACAAATCATCATTTCACCATTGAACAAGGGTCAAATAATGAAAAGACTAAAGGAACATTAAAAAAAAAGGACAAACTGCTTCGATTACTGTGTTAATCAAGTGAGCAAAATGGATTCACTTCCCCTTAAAAAGCCATCAGCAACTTCTTGGTCCCCAGATTTACCAGTACAGGTCCACACACCTTTATCAAAGCAAGCCTCTGACTAGAGGCTGAAGGCGAGGGCTTCACAAACCGTAGCAAAAGCTAAGCACCTCTGCTGCTTGGGAAGCTGCTTCCCAGATACAGTGAACCCACAACTGGCCTTACAGCCACAGACCCCTGATTCCCACCCTGCAGTTCCTTCATATTCCTATTAAATGACTGCCAAATACCTAATTATAATATTTGACTAGCTACTCAATACCTGGAACTAGTGTTTGTCTGTATTTGATATAAAGCAAATTAATGGATAGGAACACAAATCAATTAGAAACATAATTAGAACGGTATTATATTTCTTTTTCTCTTTCCCTTACTCTCATTCTTCCCACCCATTTTTTGATTTTTCTGCCTATATCTGCACCATAAGTTCCCTGGCATTATTCCTCTGTCCCCAGTGAAGTTTGAAGCTCCTTTCAATTTAGTATCAGCAAATGTAATTACAGGGTAGTTACTTTCATTTCCAACTCACTAATGAAAATGTTTAATAAGACTGGACCTAAAGTACCTTCCTTGAAATCCACCAGATAGTGCTTCCAATTTCTGTATTATGGTCACTCTCTTCCCAGAAAGACTTCTCAGGAAATACCAAAATCACCTCTTTATTTAGTTGGTAGGAGTTCCTGGATAGTCATCTAGATTCCTCCAGGACTAAGTGCAGTCTCTGCCATCCCCTTGAGTTTCTTGCCAGCACATAAACTAGCAAAGCAAGGCTTGAAAACTGAGATCCTTGGCATACAGTTACTGTTAGTTTAAGGGTTTACTCCCTTTTCTAAGATGAGGAGATGGGGATAGAAAGAAAATTACCTTTATTTAAGGCTTTATAACACTAGCATGGTTTTACCTATGGCTAGGACTATAAACTTGAAAGTAGAGTTCAGTAGGCTGTGTCCATCAGCAATGGGAGAAAAAAAAAGGCAGATAATATGGAAGCTGATAATTACTGAACGAACATCAGCAGCCACATTTTCTCTGCCTCTTTATTATTAGAAAAAGTTAAATCCTGATATCTAGTTCATTCGTTGTGTTTTCTGGCACACACTGGATGTTTGTATGCCTGCTGGGCTGGAATCCTGAAGCCGGAAAAAATAAAATAAAGCGTGCTGCAATTTCTAGCTGGCTACTGGGCTCTCCTCTGCACTTAGCTTCAAAGATTTTTTAAAATATATTTTTCTGCACCACAGCTCAGAGTTGCTAAATCCAGAAATTGAAACATTCTGGGAACCAAATCATTTGGGGGCAAATCAAAGCTCTTGGAATGTTGCCCTAGGATTTTGAAGATAGCAGTTAATAGTAAAAATGTTCAATATTTTTAAGGAAATCCCAATTACAGAAGGCTGCACCATTCAAATCCTTGATTTAGGAGCAGAATGAATTCTGCATGTCCAACAGAGAAGGAAATGCATGTCTGTGTTGTGGAGGCAGGAATTAGTGATGAACAAAAGGAAAACCCTCATCTTTTACATCTTATGCATCTATATTTACACGTTGGTAACGGTTGTTTGTGAATCCAAAGAGCAAGCTTAATTAGTCGTCCAGGTCAGTCTTTATAATAGGTCTGACAACAACTACAGATCCCCCTCCAATTTATGTTATTCATTTTTAAAGTATTGGTGTTGTTTTCCGAATGGAAAGAATGAAGATTAGGGGCAGGAAGAGTTTAAATGGTGGTGTTAAGGCTCCTTTCCCTGCTCCATCAGAGCTCCCTGACACTTGAATTGTGTTCTGATATTTTAAAGCATAGCTTATTTGAAGAAGTTTGCAGAGGTTGTAGTTACGTTGTCACTTTTATCTGACATAAATGTGTGCCCTGGGTGAAAGGGATGCACAGGACACCAAGACTTAGAGCTGACCAGGTTAGTTTTGAGGTTAGTTCTCAACAGTACCCACCTCTCCGAACAGCTGTGCAACTGCTAGTGCCAGCACAATAGCATTAGCAGAAACGAGTAGCTGAGGATGAAGGGAAGGACATTAATGGCAATGTGAATTTACATCAGTCTATAATGACTATGAAGCTACAGTCAAAAATAAGCAAAATTGACAAAACTAGACCTTTTAAGACTTTTCCATATGCTCTCAATCCCAAAGTTACAGTAACCTCAGGGTTTCAAAGATAGCAATTGTGTAGCCTGCCCTGTTCATTTAGGCAGATATTACTGGTGACCCACAGGTAATGGTCTGTAGCCAAGGTCAATAAACCATTGGACAAAGCCGACCAGTGACCCTGAGGAACTGGAAAAGCATAAGACTGCAAAGCCCCCTGAGGGTTCTGCCAGCTAGAGCCCCTCTGTCGTGGTCATTTGTATGTTAGAAGCCTTGTATAGAAAACTCCTCAACATAATTTTAAAATGTGATGATTTATACTTAATTCACTATAATATATGAAAATTTATAGTATATTCAGTCCAGGAGCACCTGAGTTTAGAGACCATGTGCTATTGCACATTGGGAGTGCTGCATAACAGGCACCCATGCAGTAAGCATGCAGAAGCGATGGTGACGTACACATGTGCTCGAGGTGTGCATATTAAACAATAGCAGCATGATGTTTTGCATACAGGACTTAAAGATGTGTGTAGAAGAACAACGTGTCTTCACAGTAACAATATATGCATCATAAATATAAAGAATACTTATATTTAAATGGTAAAGCCTGGTGTGTTTTTTCCAATACCTTTATTGAATGTATTATTCACCTCATCTGTGATTTGTTAGCTTCAAACACAGACTCATACTCAGTTATCTAATGTTAGGCATCTGACTGTGGTGTCTAAATTAGGGCTAGAGATGCCCTAGACACTCTGTGAAGTCAAAGGGTGAGATGTTTCCAGAGGATGATTTAGGACTTTGGTGCCTGCTTTTCTCCAGTGACTGTAAAGACACCTTAGATTGATTCTAGTTTCAGCAGCTTTAGTGAAACTCTGCATGAGTTGATAGGAATTCTAGTAGCAACGATGGCTGTCAGTCACATTTGCCTTTCTGTAGACCTCACAGAGCATCCAATGACAGTGGTTAAAACCTGCATTGGAGTCCACATTCCGGAGTCTGTTTCATTACTTCCCTAGTACCACCTTTCTATAGAAAATTCTTTTTATTTATCCCAGCAGGAGACAGAGTTTACAAAATATTTTCTCCATGAAGCTGAAGCCCACAGCACAACTTTCTGCACATCCTGGTAATTGCCTAGAAATTATTTGTGTCTTATTGTTCTTTTCCCTTGAAATGTAAGAGCAAAGGAGAGATCTCTTCCCTATCTACAGACACATCTGACACAGCATCAGATGAATTAAATGCAGAATTTAAAGCAGAAAACCAGTACTTTGGCAGTGCTGTGCCTGTCTAAATGGCAGATAGACCAGGCAATTAACCTGGGAAGGCATGTGCCACAACACAGCCAGAGCCAGCCGGGCATCACGGCTGCCCTGCGCGGGCATCCCAACCCAGCACTGCCCGGCACTGTTTAGACAAACTTGTTGCTGCTGACAGCTAATGGGGAGTCTCTTCACACTCAGGAAATAAGGGTTAGTTAGCGCATTCATCGCTCTGGCTTTGTTGTTTGCTTGCCAAGCAAAACAAGAGCTACAGCTACAGAGTGCTTGCAGCAGCAGGGTAGGACAATCTCCATTCCCAGATTTTTTTCTTTTCCCCAGCGTGCTGACATGGCTCACTTCCTCTTCAGAAAAGTAACATCTTGGAAGTGCGACCCAGTTATTATGAAACAATGAGAAGTAATGGATTACATGTTCACAGTTTAGACTCTTCAAAACCTTCCTGACAAGTTATTTTGGTTTCAGAAAATTAAAAGGTTTATTGATGACAAAACATTCCACAGAAAATGGCTGGGTTTGGAAAATTTTCCACTGGGGGTAAAATCTTCTATTTTGGTAAAAAGTAAACTTCATGTAGTGCCACAGTGCATTTCTGTGTCCTTCAGGTCCTTACCAGGATTCAGCTGAACTAGATTTAAACCTCTGCAGTCTATCATGGTATCCTGCAACCCAGGTGTCTGTAATATATAAAATGAACTTTAGTGGATTACTTTTTCTGGGATTTACTTCCATACCAAGCCATATCTCTTGCACCATGCTATATTAAGTAATGTGTTTGATTTGGTTTAATTGTCACTACCAGCTGCACATTTTCTAAATGTTTCAACAATGGTTAGGACATTTTTGTTATTTTTTTTTTAAATAAGGCATGCGTGTGAAGACAGATTTTTAAAAAGCCTTTACTGGCTTAACTCAGCTCTCTTTGATAAGGATAATACTAAGACGGTTCCAAACATTTTTCACAGTCCCAAGTATTATGTAGTGAACCTAAGATGCACTGCAATATTCATGTTTCCCATTCGGTATTACCTACTTTTATTTCTCCTCACACTTAGTTTGCCTTTGGGAGACTGATTATGGGTTCTTTTTGCCAGCTTGCTGCAGTCTTCAATATTGAAAGATGTGCTAGTGCTGCAAGACTATGACTTTAAGCATCAGAGATGTTGCCTTCCTGATGATATGATGGCTCTAAGTTCTGCCCTCTAGTTGTATTTTTCCTAGATGAGTTATGCGGATAAAATTATATTCTGATATCCAAAAGTCCTTGCAGTACCTCCTCCACTATTCAGTTTGCTTCATGTTTTCAGAATATCTTCCCTGTCTTGTGGAATCCCTAAACCTATGTTTTGCAAATCAGAAATTATTTAAAGAATACTTGTTTCACACATTAGTTTAAGAAACTATAAAGAACATTATGTCATACTATACTGAACTCAACCTTTTCAGGATCAGACCTGTTTATATGCTTGATGGTTTCTATCTATAAAGCAAAAAAATTCCCCAGGCAATGATTTTAGAAGTTTAAATCACGTGCAAGAAAACTTAAACTGGTCATTCAAGATTAGTACCTTCAAAGTTATGAGTGCTTCTTTCGGGATTCTTGTCACCTATTCAGTACTCTGCATTCCTAAACACTGCATACTTTAAATTACTTTAGGTAATAAGTGCTCCAGGTGCAAACAGTACTTCAATCCTGATTCCAACTAAACCATCAGGTGTTTATTCACATTTTAACTTAAAGGGAACCATTTCTGGATGTGTTGACTTTAAGAGTTCCAACATTGTAATCCTAGTTCATAATGTGCTCAGAAAGAGACCTGCTCTGTATTTGCAAACAAGAATGTGCACATGAAGATTAAAATGTGCATGATTTTTCTTCTCATCACAAAACATCCTAATTAGTCTTCCCTTGAGAGAAAGAAATGATAAATAAATTTTCTAACCTCACTGACCAGATTGCTGATGAAACCCCCCTTGCACTCTAGCACTTTCTTTATCACATTTATGACATGTTCAGAAGCAGAGACCAAGTGTTATTAGTAGAAAAGGAATGATTAATTTTTTTGCAAGTTAAAGTGTTAGTATTTAATTGTGACCTTTGTAGAAATGCTAAGGTTAAAATGTAAAAGTTAATAAAACTTCTATTTGAAATAACAGCAGATGGCCATGTACTGAATACAAGCTTAAAATCACTCCTGGGACTCTATTATGTTCACAAACTGCCTCAGCTATCAATTACTGTGTATGTTGCTGATGAGAGAAAAACTGAACTCTTGTTTTATGTAGTGCACCTTAGCTGAGTATCATCTGACATGAAGGGCTATAGAAGGCTCTGATTTGTAAACAAATCCCCTGCAGAGGTGCCTGGCATATTCAGTTAAAAGGTATTCTTTTAAGATTACTGTGGGGGTTTTTCCCATGAAAATTTTCATGAGTACAACACTGATTAAAAAGTCACATGATAGTAAAAGAAATACTTTAATTCCAGAGAGTATTGCTTCTGAAAATACGAGAGTGCTGACCCATTTCATCTGGCGTAGAAATGGAGTAGGGATACGTGAAAGCAAATATTCAGTGAAAGAGAAACTCATGCCTGATGCCTTGGAACTTGGACAGTGAGTCCACTGAGAAGCTGGAGAGGCAAAATCAGTATACAGCAGAAGAAAAAGTAGCTGGGTGAAAACTGTAGAGATGATGCAATCATACCCAGTGAAAGAAGCAGGTGACACAGCTGCGATATGCAGAAAGAAGACACTCCTGATTTTGTATCTACTTTTTGAATGGCTTAATCCTTACTGACTCTGGTTGAATTTTTACTAACCTCTTTGGCCTGATATGCCCTGTAAAGAAAGACTTTTTTTTGTTTGTTTATTTGGCAAAGGCAGACAATGCAGGTTGTAAAATTGTTATTCTTTGTTTAATTTCCTTCTTTTCCTCCTGGCAGGTATTTCTAACCCTTACTATGTTTTCCTTTTTTTATTTCCAAGGCTATGCTATGTTCTTCAGGGCAAAAGACAGAAATGAAAAGAACTATCAAAACAGTCCTTTCTAATAATATTTTTGCATTCTTTTTTTTTTTTTTTCTCCTTTGCTGATTCTCTCATAAATGTCTAACAAAATTTCATCAAAAAGATGGTATAGATCTTATTTGTATCAAATTTAAATACAGTTGTTCCAGTTTTGCCATGTACTGAACATACACATGCAGGAAATGGTGGACATGAAAAGTGATATTTATCCAGAGTGCCTGATATGAAGACTTCAGGGAGTTCCTCAAGTTGGTACTTAAACACAGTAGTGAATATTTTCACAAAGGTAAGAGCATAAACCCAGCCATAATGGTTCAATGGTTCAGTGAAAGGGGCTTCGTCTGACAAAGGCATATAGCATAAACATGGAAGAGGATGTCATCAGATGTTATATGCGTACAGGGGTCTGCCATACATCCTCACAGCCTGCAGCATCTGGAGAGACAGGGGTGGCCTGAGCTGTAAGCTCTTGGTAAATGGTTTTTGTAAAGGTAAAATTTTCTGCTTTGTTTTCTTTCTTTCTCAGGAGAACCCCCTTACCTTTATTGGTTCTTCTGTCAAAACTGCCTAGGGAAAAGCATTTACAGGTAGTAAGGGATGAACAGCAGGCACATCTCTGGGAACAAAAGGGAACGAGGTGGGAAGCAGATCATCAGCAAAACATGAAGGACCCTTTGCACGCAGACCCATGGGTCAGCCTTAGTCACCCAGATGATCCTAAAACCTCCCAGGAAAGATCTCCAGATCCATTCTTAGCTGCTAGCTAATCTAGGTGGCACCAATGCCTTTGGTTCCAGTTGTAAGGTTATGTAAATGATCAAAAGGTAAAATGCCTGCAGGTGTCACAGATAATTAATGAAACTGCATCTGGGGCATATAGTATATAACAACACTCCAAAGAGATCAAGGAAGGGCTGTTACAGTAAAACAACAACTAAGACAGGTTTGCTAAAGACATAAAAATTAATCATCTGTACTTTTTCCGATATTTCAGGATCAAACTGCCTTTCTGATGATCTGGAGGACCAATGGATGACCCAAGTGTGCAGGGAACACTCACAGAAAACCTGGCTGCAGCAGAAAAGCTAAAGAAACTGTATTTATGTTCACTGTGGGGAGCTAAGGAGGCTCCAATGTTAGAACCTTCATGGGAATCATCTTGGAGAGTCTGTCTGAAACCAAAGTCAGAAAAAAAATTGTAGAATGTGTTGATATTCTGAATAATAACAAATATTCAGGCAAGGATTGTATGTGTGCAGGTGCACATTATGATGAAACTGTGCCATTAAATTTTTTACATTCTGTTTACACAGTATGAGTTATGACTCAGAGCTTCTTCCATGCCTCTGGAAAAGAAGGTTGCAAATGTCATACCAATTTTTAAAACAGGCTTCTGAATGCTCTGCAAGTCTGATGTCCAGGCTGGGAAGCTTTGTAAAAATGATCATAAAAGAAATCAATCAGTCAACAATTGGACAAATAGAAGTGTTAATATGGCTTTTGTACAGGGAACTTATGTCTCACAAGTCTATTAGGTAATCTGTTTTGAGAGAGTCATCGAGCATATGCACAAGGACGAGCCAACAGATAGTGTCTTCTGAGATTTCCAAAGGCTCTTCACCAATATTTCTTGTAAAAGCTTACTTGTGATCAGTATAGCAGGAACAGATAAATATCTCCCATAGATAAATGTCTTAAAAGGTAGTAAACAAAAGGGAGGAGTAAATGGTCATCAGAAGAGGAAAATAACATATCCTACAGACCTGTGCTAAGGCTTGTCCTATTCAGCATATTCATACAGGATCTAGAAAAGGTGGTAGAGACTGATAAAGCTTGATGATGTTAAATTATTCAGTGTAGTAAAAATGAAAGCTGGCTCTGAAGAGATGTGGAAGGATCTCACAGTATTGAGTAATTGGGCAGTAAAACGGGAGATGAAATTCAGTGCTAATAAATGCAGAGTAATGCAGCTGGAGAAAAACAAGCCTAATCTCACAAACATAGTATTGGACTCTGAGCTATTACCACACAGTAAAGAAATCCCAAAGTCGTGATAGGTAATTCTAAGAAAACATTAGCCTAACGCACAATAGCTTTTAAAAACAAACAAACAAACAAAAACCAAAATAGAAAGTTGGAAATGATTAGGAAAAGACCAGGTCACAGACAAAATGTGTAATTCTGCCACTAAATAAATCCAAGTATCCCCTGTGTATATTTTGATGCCCATCTCAATAAGGGTAGAGAAATTTGACTGTATTTGATGTTCTTTTATCTATGTAGATCTGAGCACATATCCTCTGTTGCAGTGGCTGGACCTTAGAGATTCAGAAGTAGGTACATTCGCAGTAATCCTTTTGAATTTTTTTCACTTTTCAGGACTGCTTATATGTACATATGTATACCTTCATAGCAGTCTTGGTGTGAATGTAAAAGCCTAGTTCAATGAAAGCGGTGCTGAGATAAGTATCAATGAGCAGGCTCACCAGGATACATGAACTATGCATGGATGGATTCGAGAAAAGATTTCAGTTGCTGATGATTGAGTGGATTTCAAAGGAAATGTTGAAATGAGGCTAACTGACTACAAGAGCAGGTGAAGATGGGATATGAAATGAGAAGATGTTTTATGTGCTGAAACAGAGCAGAAGTCAATAGAATCAGCTTGCCTGGTTGTTTGGATGCTGATTTGAGAAGTGTGTTGACAGAGCTGGCTTTCAAACAGTCTTTGAAGGGGAAGTAATGGTTTTAGTTGAAGGCAGGTTGACCTGAAGAAAAAAAAAAAAATCATTAAAAAACCCCCGAAATGTTTCACTCAAGCTTAATTAAGTTTTACAATGGTGTCCAGATGTTGTCCGTTCTGAAGAGAAAACTAGACAAATGTTTTAAAATAACTGCAGAGTATGCAATTGTTGGGCGCTGGAGGCCTGGGTGGATATTCTGCTTCTTCACAGAATCATAGAATCATTTAGGTTGGAAAGATCATTGAGTCCAACCATAAACCTAGCACTGCCAAGTCCACAACTAAACCATGTCCCTAAGTACCATTTCTACACATCTTTTAAATACCTCCAGGGATGGTGACTCAACCACCTCCCTGGGCAGGCTGTTCCAATACTTGGCAACCCTTTCAGTGAAGAATTTTTTCCTAATATCCAATCTAAGCCTCTGCTGGCACAACTGGAGGCCGTTTTCTCGCATCCTATTGCTTGTTACTTGGGAGAAGAGACTGACACCCGCCTCGCTACAGCCTCCTTTCATGTAGCTGTGGAGAGCAATAAGATCCCCTCTGAGCCTCTTTAACAGCACCCTGCAGCCAGAAGGCTCTTCCTAGAGCCAGGGGAGTTCCACTGACAAAAAGAGTTAGCAGTAGCACCCTCTGGGGAAGTGTGTAACAGGCAAGAGGGAAAAAACAACCCAGACCCTATGCTTTATAGAGCTTTTATCCTCAGATGAAAAGATAATGCCGAGTATGATGGAAAACGGAAAAGTTGTGAACTTTATTATTTTATCAGGTCCGGGGGCTAGAAGTCCAGCTGTTCCATCTTGCATTTTCTTTTAAAAAGTATTGTGGTCAAACATATCCCTATTTCAAAATAAAATAAAGAAGTGCAGCTGCACGAATACAAAGGTTCAAAACCAAACAAAACCTGAGCAACTAAAGGAAAATGAAAGTAGCTGCCATAAAGGGAGGGGTCTGGGGTGTGTAAAGGGGAGCTTGTTGGGTCACCCAAGCTGCCAGCTTTTCAGTGGGAAATGGAGAAGGATGACTCTAGTGTTGAAGGCAAGGAGGGGCTGGTGAGGAACTGGGAGCCTGTCTCATTTTCCTCCTGCCTTGCTGAGGACCGTCTCTATTTTCCTTTCTATCCCAAATCCTCAGGTGCTTCTCCTTCCTCCTCTTCTTACCACTTGCCTTTGCAGATTGCTCTCCTTTCTGGTCTCAGTGCTTTCCTTAGCCTTGGTGCTGCTGTCACATGGCACAGCTCATTTTTTTCCTGAAACATGTTTCTTTCCTTCTTTCTACAAGTTACTTCCTTTTACAACTCTCTTCTGTCCTACTTCATTTCCCCAATTACTCCTTACCATGAGACAGGCACAAAAGAAGAGTCACCTATCTAAGTAACGTAACAAAACTTAACTGGGTGACTGCTCCTGAAATAAAGGTTTCCAAAAGCTGAATTTCTTTACTGAGAAACCTACCATAGGATGCAAATCCAAATCTTTCCCCGTGACAGTTCAAACGAAGGCCTTTGCCCTCAGAGCCACTGTTACATTTCTTCACACTTCAGAAGGGTTTGGCAGCCCTGTCTTTTCCTCAGGGAGCCCACAAGTGCTGCCACTCCGGTGTGGGGTTTCTTCCCACAGCTATGGACACGTTGAGCCAACAGCTTTTATTTTGTGAAAAAATAAACTGTAGAATCAGCACTGGACATGAATTGACTAACTGATGTGCTTAGATACTTTAAGGTTTTGTGAAAAAAATGTTTTGATGATGGCTCCTGTACACTTACAGTTGATTCAGAAAAAAAAAAAATTGGGCCAGTTTTTCCTATTGAGAGAGTCTCTGATTTTTATGATCTCATAATTACAGGATGTACAAAAGAATTTCACATATGCTTACAAAACAAACACTTACGGTATTTCTGTAATTACAAAGTCTGCCATTAAATTAGTGTTTCATGTGTTTGTGTTTTAATTATTAACTGTGGCAGAATATAGCTAAAGCAGAAAACATGTAATTTCTATGATAATAACTGAACACAATTAGCTGCATATCTTTCTATAAACAAAATGTGGTTTTCGTTTGCATTCTTCCCTTGTCTTAGCTGCATTTAGGGCAATGCAGAAAAGTCTGGCATGCTCCTTCTTCACTGTAGGTAATTATAAGGCATTTTATTTTTTAGAATCTATTGTGCTAAAGTGTTTATTTATGGGGTAAATTGATGTGGCATGGATGTAAAGATTCTCGTATAGAACTTGTGTCCTACTCATCCACACATAATTGTCTGTATACCAGTTTCTTCATCCTTTTTCTGATGTACAAATGGCCCATATGTCTACTACTGACATTTGTGTTCCTTTCCTAACATTCAGTTAGGTCTTCATGGATCTTTACCCAAGTTTCCTCTCTTCAATCTGTGTAGTCCTAGCAATTTCAGAACACACTTCATTATTGATCCTGCCTCTAGTGCTGTTTATTCCCAACATTTTTTCTCAGATTTTCACCTGTTTATGTAATTTCTCTTAATTATTGCTATTGAATTCTGTGATATAAGATAACTTTTCAATGAAAAATTGTCTCAACTTGTTAAACTTTTTTTAAATCTTTAATATAGATTGCTAAAGTTAAGGTATTCTAAACAATGGTGACTAGTGCTTCTGGAAAATCTAATTTCTAACCACATTTATCTTCCTAAACAGTATGAAAATGAGGGGGGTGCATTTTTATTGAGTGACAGTCTAGCCATCAAGGATTTCTTCACTGAGGCCAGCAAAAAGCAATCATTTAGTCAGTCACCTGAAAGACATAGGGGAAAATCCAGGTTACCCTTCCTAGTCTTGGTGAAATATGGTAGGCTGGCTGTGACTCCTCGATCTTCCATGCAGGAGCCTAAGTGGGACACTGGATTTCACTTCAATCAGGTAATAATTTTCCTCCTTTAGCTTCACAAAAAATTGCATGCAGGCTCCCTATAGGGTTCCCCACAGGGTTTGCCTCACAGAACAGAGGGGAACATCGCCATAACTCCTGGAAGCTGTTTCCATGGTCTGTGAGCTGGGTGTGGCAGCCGACAAATCTTAAAAATTTTTCTGACGGCTTATCTAGTGACATGAGTTGCTCAGATTACGGGTGCTCCTTACAGCCCAGTATAGCACCGCTCTTGCAGCTTCTGGAGAGAGACTAGTCTCAATTTCCATATAGCTTTATTCCCTTACTCTAGGCATTGAGACTTGATACCTGCTTTGGAAAAGCCGCCTTGACAGACTATTCAAAAAACCCATAAGCACAACCTCCTGACTGCAGGGGGAGGGCTCACAGTTCACCTCCAGTGGCACATCTTAGACAGCCCTTTGAAGGCTCACTCCATTACCTACCCAAAACTGACTACAGTCCTCTGAGATGTGTTATCCTCATGTAGTCTATGACCTGCCCTCTCTCCCCGCTGTTACAGATTCCTACAACCTGGATTACATATAAGCAAAAGAACTAAAGGACATGCAGAAACTTTTTTAGCCTCAGTGCCATCAGGGCATTAATCTGATGGGAGGTGGAAGAGACAGCGGGCTCCGACAGACACAGCACACCAGAATGCCACAATGCTGGATGTACAGGGCACGTATAGACCACCTGCATAACTGTTGTGGCAATAAATATACTACAGGTAGCAACTACTCTTTCTTAGGGGGAGAGAACTAGGGTTTTCTTCACCTCAACTCATTTTCTTTAAAGGATACCACATAGTAGGATTTAATTAGGGCATCTTTTCTTTTTATCCCAATTCATAGAAGGAAAAAAAGAGAAAAAATTTACTGTGAAAATGTCACCTGGTGGAGATTTCCTTGCATGATACATACATTCATTTCAATAGGACTCTGTATGTATAGCAAAGAAACCTAAAATATCACAATCCAGTTCCCACTGAAAGGCAGGATAAAGCAGCCTTCACATAGGCAGACGTGATTTCTTCATGGGACTCTCAGCCACTTCTATCATGACTGAATTTGATCCAAATTTCTTAACACTGTTTTCCTTAAATATTCATTTTCAGAGAAAGGGTTTATATAACCTGTCGCCTTATATTATAGCTGATGTAAAAAGTTTGTGGCTGCAACCCTAAATGTTTTATCACCTGTCAGACATTTCAATGATAATAAAAAGTAACATCCTTTAAATTAATTAGTCATGATTAGGACTTCAAGCCCACAGGCCACTTCATTATGCAAAAATTATAAGTTAGCTATTTAAATTACCATTAAATTGATTCTTATGTTAATTGATATCTCACTTATAACCCCTGTTTTTAATTTCTATAGGATCTTATTAAGGAATCAAAATGTTTCAAGCAATCATTCAAATAAAGAAAATACACCAAAAAAATGATGATAAATATTTTTCTCTGCTGCTGATTTATGTTAAAAATAGGAATTACTTTAATAAAATATATCAGACATCAGTAATGCAGCCCTATTAATATGCAAATAGTTGTGATTTTCTCCTCTATCCTGCCATTCAGCATAAGCAGAAAGTTCCTTCTACACATGCGCAGCAGAGATTTTCTAAGATATGCAATGGTTTGCAGAGAGCATTGAAAGGCAGAAGTCGGGTCATGCAATACAATCAAACCAGTACATCAGTATGCTAATAGTGGAGATGGGTATTTAAATTAATGTAAGTCACATGATAATGCTTAGACAGGACACACATCTTGGAAATTCAAGGGCTGTTTGCCTTGTTTGTGGCAAAGGACCAAAATTCTTGGAAAATGTGTAATGGTCTGCAAACACAATAGCAGAACCAACTTGTTTGTTTCTCCAAACAGTTTCACTTACCTAGAATCATATTAAACCATGTTTAAGTTAGGTCACTCAGTTTAGTGACCCTGCCCTTTGGATTTCCAATATTGGTAATGAAATCTCATCTGCCAGTTAGTTTCTGTCCCTGATTATTTGGTTTCTGAATAATGTAATACACATAAGAAATAGAGATATAGGGTGATATCCTAGCAGCATTGTTGGCAATGGCTGTGATGCCAGTGATTAAAGCTGAGACAGTATTTCTGTCTTGGTCCTTCACAGACAGTTCAGAGTGCCTATGAGGAACAGTACAGGCTAGAGATAAAAAGAGATAAAAGAACATCTTTTATGTCCCAAATAGCCTCAGACTTCTCGTTCATATCACCATTACCTTCAAACTTCATTCATGCTCCCAGGCATGCAAAAGATGCTTTTAGCATTGTGCTATTAAGAATACCACTCTGGTGGACTGTGGCAGAACTCTCACAATACATTGGAACTTTTAATTGAAAAACCATCACAAAATAAATAAAGTCCTTAGACCCTCAGCTGCCAGGTGGGGCCGTGGCACATCTTGGCCCCAGCATGGGGGAGGCGGGGAGGGGAGCGCGACAGCCGAGACTTCTGCACCACAGAGGTGGCTGACCCCCTCTGAAGGAAGCCTGTCCTTTGAAAGCAAATCGCTTGGCCAGGTATCTGGGACTGCATCATGGAGTATACAGAAATAGCCATAGGTTTAAATACCTCCTCCGAAACAAGGAATGCAGCTTTGATAGCAGTGGCTTTAAACACTTGATGCTTCATGTTCAATACCACGCACAGATAATAAACACTTCTAAATACACCTGAGATGATAAAAATACTAAACATAGCTAAACTCCGGAGATTTTCAACTTGACTTACAAATGACAGACTTTATCCCTAACACTATAGCTGTGAGAGGTTAGTCCCCAAAGACTGCTGGATCCAGAATCCTTTGAAACACCATTGGATAATGCAATCATGTTAATGGATTACAGTGCCTTTCAGCTGACAACACCCTACCTGGATTATTTATACTCAGCAGATATCTTTTATTAATAGGACTGCCATCTGACATTGTTGCAACAGAAGAAAACTAAAACAATATTTTCCTCTGAACTATTAAATAGTGGTCTTCAGGCACAAACTAAATAGTGCTTCAGATGGTATCAAGGGTCAGATATTTAACAGCTTAGCAACACCTTTCAGCATTCCCATTAGTCTGTTAGTCACAGAGAAAAAAATCTTAAATTAACCTTACCAATCTGTCTGTTTTAACTAGATTGCCTTAGATCACATCGAACTGTTGTGTGTTAATGGCTTTTTTCTTGAGGAATGAAATGTAAATAAATGAATTAATATTACAGTAACAACGGTTATTGGAAGAATGGATCTATAAAGGGTCAGTGAAGTAACAGTTCAACAGATAAGAATCAGACTCCACCATCATAGTGGGAAAATCCCTGAAACAATGTTCACTTTTTACCTTCATGTTTCTTTAGTTGATATTTATTATTTGTTATTTTTCTTTTTCATAGACTAAGAATGCATTGTAAATTACAGCAGCACCCAGTGGCATCACAATAATTATATTGTAAAATTACTTGCATTATGAACATTCATTTCTGAGCTGTGAAGGTCAATAGTAAAAAAAACGCATTGTAGTCTGAAATTTAGCATCCAAAGTTTCAAGGATTTAGCTTGGGAGTGATGTAAGTTTTTAAAATAAATTTTCAAAGATAGTGGTTCAGCTGTTTGGGTTTTTTTATATTGAGCCTTTTTGTAATGTTTGTGTAACTTGAAAAGTGTTGCAGCGTAAGCAGGAAAATCTGGCAGGAAATTAGTTCATAATATGTTTAATTACTTTTGGCATTATACATATATATTTTAAATAGCCAAGATATTTGAGTTTTTAAAAATGTGCTCAACACAAGTGTATTCATGTGGATTCTTTTTTAGCATAATCTGCCATTAAAGTTATTCTATAAAATACACTTTCAGGTACTGCTTAAATGTGCTCAAAACTTTCTAAATGCATTCCCATATTTTCTTTACTGGGAATGAGACATCCGCCAGATTTTGTAGGTGTAGCAACTGCAAGTCAATCTACACAAATTTATGTTGAGACTATTGCTAGTTTAGCTTCTATCTTCAAAATGCAAATAGATTAGCATGAATTCTTAACATCAACATGGTGCTTTTCAAGCTAGGTGTCAAACCTTTTTAATAGGGAAAGTTTCACCATCCTTATTTTATGAATAGGCAAAGATTACAGAAATAAACCCCAAGTTTCTGGACAGTGTCATGCCAGGAGACAGAAGACTACTTCAGTGTGATGGTTTTGATGCTAACATGGCCTTGGACAATTTAATCCATACATTTAAACTGGAAAATTGCAACAACGGAAAATAAGGTGGAACATCCAAGTCCTTTTTTTGTCCCTTGAAAATCACGTACATACTTCATTGGAAGTTGGGGTAAAGCTGACAGTTCAGAAGAATCCTTGTTATTAGCCCTTAATAGAATCAGAATTTCCCAGGCTGGAAGGGACCTTGGAAGATCAACTGGTCTAACCTAGATGAGCCTAGATGAGATTATCTAGCACCCTGTCAAGCTGCATCTTGAAAACCTCCAGTGATGGGGACTCTACCATGTCCCTGTGGAGGCTCTTCTAGTGAATGATTGTTCTTTCTGTAAAAACTTCCTTTCTTTCTTATGTCAAAATGAAACCTCTCCACTGCTGCCCCTTGTCTTCTCCAGTGACTACCTGTGAAGAGAGAGACTCTGTCCTCTTTGTAGCTGCCCTTTAAATACTGGAATACTGTAATCAGGTCCCACTCTGAGCCTTTTCTTCTTCAGGTGGAAAAGACCTAATTCCTTCAGTGTTTCCTCACAATGCAGGTTCTCCAGGCCTGTGATCATCTTCATGGTCCTCCTTTGGACCCCCTCCGGTCTGTCTAAGTCTTTCTTGAGCTGACAGGGCCAGAACTGGACACGGTACTCCAGGTGCAGTCAGATAAGTGTGGAGTAGAGTGAGATGATCATCTCTGTCTCTGCTAGTAATGCCCCTGTGGATACAGGCCAGGACCTGATTTGCCTTTGTTGCTGCGGTGGCACATTGTTGACTCATGTTCAGTTTGTTGTCCTTCAGGGCTCCCAGGTCCCTTTCACCAAAGCTGCTCCGAAGCCGTACAGATCCTAGCCTGCAGGAATTTGCACTTGTCTTTATTAAACTTCATACAGTTCTTGCTAGCTCAGTCTTCCTTCCTTTCCAGGTCCCTCTGTAAGAGGACTCTGCCCTCTGATGTGTTCGTCTCTGTCATGTTCAACCCCAGCCAGCAACTAAGCACCACACAGCTACTCGTTCACACACCCCACCCCCCCTGCTGGGATGGGAGAGAGAATCAGAAGAGGAAAAGGGAGAAAACTCGTGGGTTGCAAAAAAGAGTTTAATAGATACAGCAAAAGCTGCCCATGCAAGCAAAGCAAAACAAGGAATTCATTCACTACTCCCCATGGGCAGGCAAGTGTTCAGCTAGCTCCAGGAGAGCAGGGCTCCACCGGGCATAGCAGTTACTTGGGAAGACAAACACTATCACACCAAACATCCCCCCGTTCCTCCTTCTTCCCCCAGCTTTATGTGCTGAGCATGACATCATGTGGTATGGGATATCCCTTTGGGGTCAGCTGTCCCGGCTGTGTCCCCTCCCAGCTCCTTGTGCCCCCAGCCCACTCACTGGTGGGGTGGGGTGAGGACCAGAAAAGCCCTTGGCTCTGGGTAAGCCCTGCTCAGCAGCAATGAAACCATCCCTGTGTTATCAGCGCTGTTCCCAGCACAAATCCAAAACAGTCCCATATCAGCTACTATGAAGAACATTAACACTACCCGAGCCAAAAGCAGCACAATCTCACCACCCAGTGTGGTGTCATCAGCAGACTTGATAGTGGTGCTTTCAATCCTATCAACCAGATCATTTATGAAAATGCTGAGCAGCGTGCAGCTCAGTATTGATCCCTGGAGGACCCCACTTGTGACAGGCTGCCAGGCTAAGTAGAAGAAACATTGATTACCACCCTCTGAAGGGGACCTGTTAGCCAATTTCCTACCCATCTGTCAATCACCCACCCAATTTGTATCTTGCCAGTTTGTCCAGGAGGAGGCTGTGGGAAACAGTGCAGACAGCTTTGCTGAAGTCCGATCTCCAAGAGAAATTCAAGAACTGATACAAAAATCGTGTTGCCATGAGGGGGGACACAGTTCCTAGAAAATATTATTTCTTCAATACAAAGATAGAATGGGAAAGGCATGTTGTTTAAGCATCCTTCTCCACCCCACTCCCCCACTCCCCTTTGGCTCATCTGGCTACTGGATGTAGAACTATACATGGAAAGGGATAAAAAAATCTACTGTCTTTCCAAAGTCTGATACTGCCCACATGCCTAGATTAGTGGTTTCTACCCCTGAGATCAGCACAGTCAGCTGGGGATATTATACATTAGATGCTTTCAAAATATTGTTCCTTTCAAATTTATACTGTTCAGTAGGTGGTATGATTTTTTGCCCTGGCTGGTAAGTCAGTCAAGAGGTTACCTACTTATTATTAACAAAAGTATTTCTTAGAGAGTTCTCTAGTGAAGGTATTCATTCTGTGGTGGAAAAGATTTCCTCATGAGTCCACATTGGAAATAGTTTTCGGGGAAGGTATATGTTAAAGAAATAGTGGGGTAGAGTTGAGTTTCAAATATCTAGTAAGCAAATGAGCCCAGTAGCTCAGTGGGATGGAGTTAGTGGCAGTCCTCTTCAATTGGGAATGATCTACAAATTGCTTCATGGTGCAGATAATAGTTCCCAAATAAATTGGGTTGTGGCTTAATTAAACAGCATCTATTGCTTCTTTTTCCCATTTACCTGAAACAGCCATAACTAGGAATAACTGTTGTGTGAGAACATAAAATAGAGCAGCAGTCTCTAGAATTGCGGACCCTAAAGATTTGTAGGGATTTAAAGATTATACCAACACTTTGACCTGGCAGTAGATGGGTAGCCAGGGAATAGCATGGACTACGAGTACAGTGCACCATTCTGATAAAACGAACCATAACATTCAATACCAGATAAAGCTTCCATGGACATTGGCCTCCCAATCTTATGCTGTGTGTCAGCTCCACTCTTCGAAAACATTAATGCCGTAACATTTCCTCAGCATCTGATATCTGGACAATTTAGTTAAATACCAAACTTCAGCTACCATCTCTGTGCAAATGAAGCATATACATGTATCGCTAACGCTCTGTCCTGAAGTAGATCTTTGTGTGGAAAAGCTAAACCTTTTTATTTCTTCATGGATGAATCTTTCAACTCGAGTGCAACATGGCTAGGAAAAAGCTCTTTCCTTTCTGACCCAGACTTTTCTCTGTTGTTATGAGCAGCAGCACCGTTCTGCCTGCTACTCATGCTACTAACATGGACATAATCTTTGCCTCACATTTTTTGTTTTCGTGCCCAAGCCGTGGCTCAGCATTACATATCATGGCAAAGTATCTCTAAAAAACAACAGATGGTGTGGGCAGCCAGGGAAGTTCAAGAATATAATAACATAAAATTAGTCTCTGTAACAACGATTTTGTAGAACCTTGCAGGAATGACAGATTTTCAAGAGAATCCTCTCTGTAGAGATCTTCAGTGACTCTACACTTTTATCACCTCGAAAAACCCTACTTGTCTTCTGTACAAGAACCAACCGGTGTTGTCCCCACTCAGCCCTAATTCAATATCTAAAGGCTGATGTGGACTCCCAGTAGGCCAACTATCAATTTTATGTTCTTTCCTCGATGCTGCCCCTTATGATTAAGAGAAGATGACAGTGAATGACTATGAAGTTACACATTATTCTCCTTTTGTCTCCCAAACTTTGCCTTTGTGACCTGGTTTTCCTTTTGCTCTGTTTTATGCTGTCCCAAGTATAAAGCAGTCCTGGTCCAAAGCTAGAACTGCCATGTTACATTGATATTGTACTCAACATTGACATCTCTTAATTGCACCTAAAGCCTCCTTTCATGGCCTTGAAAAAGCATTCAGGATCCAAGAGGCACGAAGATGAGAGAGGAGCCCTCTGCCCCCTGAGGGAGAGCCAGGCTGGGGCAGCTGAGGATTTGGAGGCTTCTGAAACTGCATGCCAAGAAAGAAACTATGATTCATGTCCCTGAAAGCAGTTGTGCTGAGGTTAAAAAAGAATAGATGAAGCCTTTTATAGGAGCATAATCTCCAACAACACCTCTTTTCCCCCCGCTCCCCAAAATATATTTTGATTTACATTTTCCAATTTTTCATGAAAGACTGGAACCTCTTTACCTTTTTTCACTTAGGGGCAGGGTTTCTATGAGAGGATTTTTAGGGGTATGAAAAATATTTTAAAAATATTTAATATAATATTTTTCTCTGAATCCAAATGTAAAGGTGACATGCGGTAAACTAGGATCTGCATGGAGAGGCTCTGTGTGCCATGGAAAAGGTTGCTGCTCAGGGTAGGCGATGGAAGCCTTTGAACTCCGAGTCTATTGGAGATGCCCTAGTTCAATCAGGAATTAATTCAGAGAAGTCCTGTGGCCTGCATTATGCAGGAGGGCAGACTAGAGGTCACAATCATCTCTTCCAGCATAATAATCCATGAATCTGTAAGAGCTACCATCTTTTACGGTTCATTTCTTCTAAATGCCAATGTTTATTTGTAGCTGTAACATTCTTTGGTATAACATATATAGCTGGTAGGGTAAGTTAATGCTAACACTTTCACCTAAATATTTTAGTCTTATTTTTTATAAAAAAAAATCAGAAAATGAGACATAGATAAGGTGATGAAAACTTAGTTTATATATAATCCTAAAAGAAACCAACTTCTCTTTCACTGGATCTTTTTCCTAGGCTGGAAGCTTTTGTTTTTAAAATCTTTTAACTGAGTGTCGGAGAAGATCTTGAGCTTTTGCATAGGGTCAGACTACAAGAAGTTTGATTTAAATATCAGCAGAACTTTAAGTACATCTGTGACAGAGCTCTATATTTTTGGCAGTTATAGGCCACCTTTATTCTGTGTAATAATGAAGGTTTGACTTCGTTTGATTTTTCTTTTTTCGCCAAATGAACGGTGCATCTTTCTTTAATTGTGATCCTCATCAACCATTTGGCCCAGTAATAGTATGCAAATTGAACTCTTCAAAAATTAATGCTAACATTTATTAAATAATGCATCATACAATAAGTTAATTTGAAATTCTAAGTTGAGCACTCTGCTCATAAGAGAGGGATTTTTTTTCTCTCTGTCATCTTCATAAAACATCTTTATAGTCTTTCTAAATACCTTGAATGTGGTTCTTGGGTTTTGACAAATTGATCTCTACTGGGGCTATTGATAAGGAGACATTGTCTCTGTTCCAGTTTTGAGATCTTCTATTCCTTGATATCTTCTATTTCCATGCAATTATTAATATTTTCTTCATTTCAATGTTTTGGAAAAAAGTATCTATTAAATGTAACTATTTGGTAAAGATGTAAAAGCTCAGCACACATGCAGTGACATCTGCAAACAAGCAGTAATTTTGCACCATTACAAACAACATGTGTCTGGCCGCTAATTTACCTGGACGTAGTATCACACTTGAGGATACATTGCAGTGGAAGGGTGAGCACTTAAGAGGAGGTATATATGTGTGTGTGTACATATATTTATGTATACATATAAAAGCCTGGGTTTTTTTACAGTTATGATTTTAGGAAATCATAATCACGTCCTAAAAGCAGCCCACAATTTATACTATACATGTCTTTATTTAGTCTGACAAAAGCAAGTACAGATTTCCACATTTGCCTGTGTTTAACCATTCTGAATGCCCTTTTGAATACGCCTTTTTCTGTGTTCTGCTTGTTTTTTTTTCCTTTTTTCTTAGATGTTTAATGTGTGCATCAGCCTGTCACTTTCTACTCATTCATTCACCAGCCATGACACAGGCCGGTGCCGAAACAGAGGCTGGTAATATAACCGAGTAGAAATAGATACAGCAAAAGGTAGTAAGGTCTGTTCAGTAGGAGAGGATCTTTGCAAACACAAATCAAGCAAGGTGACAAAACCATGCCTTGTCTGGTGATCAGCTCTCCTTCCCCATCTCTGCAGCAGTCCTCAGCCTCCTCCTGCAACACCTGCTTGCTCACAAGAGCCAGACAGGATGTGCTTTAACCTCTTGTGGTCCTGCACACTGCCACACAGAGAAAGCAACAGAAAAGTCAGTACCTGGGGGGAATGAATTGTATACATACAAATATATGTATTCCCTTTGATATAATATTGCCGCTAGTGCATGGGAGGTGGGAATGTGCGATGTATGCATTCTCAGTGGAGTCATGAATTCAGGTTATTTTTTGCTTCCTGCATCTTAAGAATGTCTTCATTCTTGTGTTTCAGAGGAAGTGGACCTTTAGATCCGGCTGTCTTTAAGCAATGGTTTTCCAGTTGTGTCTACAGTTTCCTGAAGTGGCAACTTTTCCAAGCAGCCGACACATGGTGACAGCGTGCAGGTCGTTGCCTTAACAGGGAGCAGAATAACAGTGTGTAAGGTGGCGACGTGAAACACTTCCAGCCTGGTTTCACTCCTCTTCCACCGGACAGCCTAGCCAGGCTGAGATAACAGCTAAGGGGTACAACCAGGAATGTGGGCATGTGAGCTGAAGTACTGCTGCTGACTTGCGCTAAGGTCTGGCTCCATGCAGCACATCAGCAGGCAGGTGCTGGTGGTTTGGGGTGCAGCTGGGTGTGCCCTTGGCCATTGGACTCCCTTGCTGAGTGAGGTGCTGCTTCCAGAAATGGAGGGGCCCACTTCTTAGCCTCATGTGCTTCTCAGCTGGGGACGTACTTTTGTCTTTTTTGTTTCTTTTTACTAGAAATCACTTTAACAGTCCAAAAGGCCAGTACTTTATGAGTGGAAAAATGTGATCTGTTTGAGTATGATGGGCTCCTACGTGAGCATAAATGATTTGGCAGATTTTGAAAAGAGAACATGTGGCCTGAATAATCAACAAGAGGAATTCACAAGGGTTTGGCTTGGCTTGCTTAATTTTTTTCTCTGATTTGTCTGTTCTTATAACTGCCACCTGTTCTTTTGTTTTCCTGTAGATCTGCAGATTTTTTAAACTAGAAGAGTCATAATGATAATTTAACTTGACTTTCTACATAAAATGGAAGCTATAATTTCATCCACACCTTCCAATGCTTTTGTGATAAAGCATAGCCTTTAGAAAGACATCAAGTGTAGCATTCCAGGTGATGTCTACCACCTCCTTAATAAAAAAAAAAAAAAAAACAAAAACTTCTTACAGTTAAATATTTCCAGTATTTAGAACATTATAACAGTTCCACCTGGAATTTGTCAGGTTTTACCTGCCATATACTGAATTTTGTCCAGTCTTTTACTGAAGGTGGAAAAAGCCCTCTTCAAGCAGAAATCTTCTGCCTCAGCATGCACTTGTAGGCTCTGATCAAGTTGCTTCTTTCATGTTCCCTTTGACAAATTAAAGAAATAGAGCTTTATACTTCTCTACCATTAAGGCAAGATCTACATTGTCAGTCATTCTTGTGGCCCTTTTACCGAACTCCTTGCAATTCATCAAGGTTCAGTGTTTCAGTAATAATTGCACTAAACCTACACCACCTTAACTAAGAATATTCACATATATAGGTAGACAGAGAAGTCATCTGGGCACATACTATCAATCCTGTCAGAGTAAGAAAGGTCATTCAGCTTCAGCTTCAGTGATGCCAAAGACTTTTGAATTTTTTATTTAGATAGGGGAAAGCTGTATCATATCACCTAAGGTTCCTACTTTTAATTACAATTTCTGCTGCAAAATATCTACAATTAAACAAATTAAATTGAACTGTGTTAGCAACAATGGCTGAAGAAAGATGGTTGAATCTTAAAGGGTATAAATAAAATCTGCTTCCCATAGGAAGGGAACATTTTCAAAGGTAACAGCTAAGGTAATGCAGGATGAGATCTTTGAGCTTTCTTGGGCATACTGCTAGGTGAAACCACAGAGGTCATGGCAGTTCTTTGGAGATTTGTTTTAAGATTCATTTTCATTTCTAATCCAGTGCATGAGAAAGAGGAGGTCAAACGGATTGAAACAAACCCATGTTTCTATGAAACCATTTGCTGTGAAACTCCACCTGCTAGAGAAAGGAATACCTTTGATTTTAATCACTTTTAATCAAATCACTTAGTCAAACCTCTCCATCTTCAAAATGAATCCTGCTGAGGGAGCACGTGAGCCCACAGCACCACAGAGAAAAGTGGCAATCTAATCGGAAAATACTTCCTATCATTTTGGCAGAGCTGTAGTCTGCCTTGGTTTACAATAATATAGTCCTATTGTCTCTTGCAAAGTGCATATGTCTATGGTGTACACTGTGATCATTATATTTCATTCTTTACTTGTTGGTAGAAAACAACGTATGATAGCAGACTTAAACCTTTAGTAGCGAATCACTCAAGGGTAAGATCTACTCTCCAACCCATATATGCAATGTATATTCACACACAATTTTAACTCACACATTATCTAATGAAGTTATGAATCCACTTAATACTGTCTTGGTAGCAAAGAGGGGCAGTTCTGGAAGCCAAAACTTCTTTCTCTCAATTCAGGGAGATAGTGCACAGCCTGCTGAGTGAGTGATTTAGGAGCTTGCTTTCTTTTTTCTTCCCCACAGAAACTGCATGTAAATTGCAGCTTCCTCTACAAGTCCTACTTGTGTTAGATTTCCACTCGGTGCAGCAAATTAGAATGCACTACATATGGAATCCATTTATTTCTCCACCCAAATTCACTTAGGTATTCCCCATGCATTCATTACAGAATAATCCATCAAATAACGCATACCTCTGTATCTTTACTTATTACACACAGCATTGTTTACTTATGGAGTATCCATCCAAAAAATTCATCTTTTTTACATGACTAGGAAGAAAGTGTGACGTTGCCAGCATTGTTTCGGTTGTAGATTTCTGTATCTTCATTTCTGCCACTAAATTCTATCTTTTAAATGGGAACTTCAGTAGAATTGAGCCCAAAACTCAGGTTTACTTACACCATGAGCTTTTTCTGTTATCCTCAACTATTTTTTTTCTCATGTATTTTTAAAATGAGTTTTATTCCTAGGGGTGCCTGTCTGCCCGCCTGCCTGCCTTCCTTCCTTTAAGGAGGATGAGGGAAAAGTTGCTTGGCTATTAAGATTTAAAAAATCAGAAATATCTCTGGATTTGTAAATCAAATTCAAAATTACTGTGTTTCCCTTAAAGCTCAATGTTATTCTTTGTGCATGTGTGACATAGTATATGCTGGCATTGTTTGTCTTCTTTTACAGGCTTATAAGATTCTTTTAGTCTGGTGAGGAAGACCATGGATTGAATACACACAATTTTGTTTTAAAATGTTGGACATGTGCTGTGCTATCTTTTTCTGTAGTGCAGCAGCAAATTCTTCCTATCATACTGAGAGGTAAGCATGTTCTATGTTTGCTTCTTATTTTACAAGTTAAAAAATGTAATTAAAAATGTTTCTTAGGCTACAATATGTGTAGTACACACTTTCTATTTCTATAGCATACAGTCTATAATGAATAATGAGATTACTCTAGATATAATGTAGGGCTCCTCAATATGAATATGAATTATGTCCATGCAATGGTTTTCTATATCTATCTTCTATTATGTAGCACACTTTGCTTTATTTTCCTCAGGGCACAGCTTGAGCTCAGTTACCACCTCTGATTTTTGTGTGGATAATAAAATATTTATAGTCTTCAAAATTAGGTACTGAGACAGTGATTAGTGTGGTATGAATGAGTAACTGAATAGATAAGGGCATGACATTTTGCACATGCATTACCACATATTGACCTTATGCACACAAAATCCCAATTTGTGTGTATGTACATGCTTGTGATTCCAATTCAGAGATTACTTTTGTCTTACCTGTGGCATTCCTCCTGCAGTTTTACCTGACCACTGCATTCTTCTGCTCAGAAGCGATGTGGCCACTGCAGCTCTGCTGCTCAGGATGCAGGTGAGGCTCTGTTCAGGGCATGGTTTTTCTAAGTCTCTGTTCAAATTACAATATGATTGCTTTGATTCAGTTGACCTCCCAGCGTTCCTTGTAATTTTCTGTCTGCTTCCTTAAGTGCACGATACCCTGAAAGTCAAAGTACTCTTTCCCTTGCACAGTCCCTGAGGAGCCTATGACACTCCAGAAGTGCTTTTGCCAAGGTTCCTTTGCTGAAATACCTTCTCCCCTTGCCACATCCTATATTCCACCCCTGCTTCTAGTGGTGGCCTTTAACTGCAGACCATTTTGATTTCTTTGCACTTATAGATGCATGTTTGGGAGACAATTCAGGTCAGAAGTGCTATGTTGAGGTAAAGAAACCTTTAAAGGCAGTCACTTCTATCGGTGAAGTTTTAGGATGTGACCCTGCTTTTCATGTCTGATTCCTTCTAGACGTAGTGTTGAATCCAGCTCTTACCTGCTTGCTTTGCTTGATTTAGATCTGTCTATTTAAAAGGCATAAACTGCTGTAAAAGCAGATGTTACTTTGCATAACCAATCACAGCAGAAAATTGTAAAGTTCCTTGGTCCCCAAAGATATTGGATGCAGGCTTACTTCTGCCAGGAAGTACAGCATTTTACATTATGGTTGATCACAGTAAGCAAGTTACCAGTCTGCACAGAGCCCTGAAGAATATAATCAGATTCTAGCATAATTCATTGACCTCTTCAGTACTTTCAATAGAAAGCCAATTTCTTAATGTTATGTCCTTGAAAATTATTTTTTTTTTCCTTGTCAACAAGTTTCTTCTATGACAAACTGTGTCTTATTCAGAAAGTAATTACATGTGGCCCTACAACACCGTATCTTTGGAAGTAGTAGGTAATTCAGCAAAAAAAATGGATGGCATGATGCAACCAAAGGACTTGTACATATGTATGTTCCTTTAAAACTAAAATGGTACTATACTGAAGTATCCCAGCTATTGCTGTGTATGATTCCTCTGCTAGTATCCTCCTTTTCAGAGTGCTGAAAATCATGGTTTCATCCCTCCCAGAAGTAATGCCGACATTACTGTGGCATATACACATCATATAATACACCAACTGTTAACAACACAAATAGCTGAAGTCAGATTAATTTTCCCAACCAAGTTGAGAAGATTTGGAATGGTGAAACAGCATTGATCACGCAGTGTGTTTTGCCATTGAATATCTAATTTAATATTAGTTAAACTTGATCAACAATTCAGGAGTTTAGGGTCACATTATTAACAGGAAACATCAATCCTTTGGATAATTCAATTAAAGAACATCAATAAAAATCTAATTTGAAAAGTCACTAGTATACCAATATACCATATCCGACAGACAGAAACTGCTCAGCCACCATTGAATCATTGCCTGTTTTAATAAGTATTCAGAAATTATACTGAGACTTCAAAAGAAATTGTAAGGAATTGTTAGCAGGTTTATTAATGTTTTATGTTTTATTAAAAGTTTGGGTGTACATTTCACAATGAGCAACATCAAAAATCAGACTTTCTGCCTGTAATTTTGCTTCCTCCTGTCTTTCTGCCTTTGGGATTCGCTCTTTTCCTTTCATCAGCTGCCATTTTCAGCAGCATGCAGTAATTTCATGGCTCATTGCAAGCGCTGAAAACCTTTGAAACCACAAATGCTAACCTACCTGGCCTGCAGCCATTTAGGAAGAGATTAATTTAGCAAACAGAAGCAAAACACTTTCTACTTCTAGCCTGTGCATAATTTCACTTCTATCTATATTTATTTTACAGTGAGCAGCGTAATGACAATTTCAGTAATTGCAACTCTGTAAAAATTTGCCTACCTAGCTTATCTCACTATCACAAGAATGTGAGTCAGTCAGATTAGAAAAAGTACAGCATGTGAAACTGCATTGGTTGCCTTCCAAAAAATATGTGTTTTATATAAAACTTAAGTGATGCTTTGCACTTATTTGTATACTTATCTACAGGACAATGGATTCGCCATGATGTTTGCTGGAGATGTGTGTGCCTTTTTAATGCACTGTGATTTATGGGTGCTTTTCCCGTACAAAAAGATCAGCAACGCTGGTAGGCTGCAAGTGCCAGCCCATTTCTGCAGACTTAGTTACAAATGGCTGTTATGGTGCTGTCAAGCGATTTGAACAGAACTGAAAGTCCATCTGGGGCAAATCTAAGCTATCATGCTTGGAATGAATTCAAATTCAAAATTAGCCTACAAACTGTTAGCTGAAAAAAAAGTTCAAAATGTTTTATTGTTTCTAATTTAACTGAAAGATCAAATTCTGTAAGTAAACACACAAACTTTTCTTCTAATCCATTTCTTATTCCATTTGACCAGCATATTCAGAACAAGTTGCATAATGACAAGCTTATAAATGTTTATTTATATAGTAAAATAGAAATGGCTTTATTTCCCTGTTCCCTTGGGATTTTTTTCAGTGCTGAGTATCCCACTTCTTTACCAAGTCTGTTGACCACCACGGTTTCTGTTTATGGTCCAACAAACGTAAAAGTAACAATAATTGAACCCAAAGCCTTTGTTGCCATGTGCTGGGTAAAAATAAAAGGGGGCAAGAAAGAATTATTGTAACAGCATTTTGAGATACATGAGAGGAAAAAGATTTCTTTACAATTCCCACGTCTGCTTTGATAGCCAGCACGATGGCCTCAGGTACAAGGAATCCCTAAGGTATCTCACAGCTCCTGACTTCTATATTGGTATCCTGGCACTGGTAGTAGGGCAATCTGGTGCTGCTTTCTGGCAGTCATTGCTCCGGGCCCGGGCTGGTTGGAAGGGATTTTAGCGACCTTGAGTGACCTTGTGGAATGCAGTCACTGGGTAATGATTTTGACTGCAGGATTATGCAGTGGTACTTCCCGCCATGAGGGGCTGCAAGGAGATTGCTGCCAATGACACGGAGGGAGATGGAGTCAAAGGGAGAGAGTGGGTCCCCAGCGTTGGAGGTGAAATGATTTAAAGCGCACAGCTTTCTAACTTTTTACGTGAGAGTAGTGAACGAGCAATTGAGTATCATTGTTAGCTTGCTTCACTGTGATTCAGATACATTTATATCAGCAAAAGGAAAGTGTACAGCATTAAACTTGTTTATGCAGTGTTTTTATAATAGCTAATTCATTTAAGCATACAGATACACAGACGGCAGTGGGATGACTGGCCAACCCACACAGATGTACACCTCCAATCTGGCATCCCATAACATTCATAAAATATGTCAACACAGCCTGGATTCCTTCCATAGTTTATGTTAAACTATTGGTGTTCATACCATACAAGCAAAATATTTCATGTTGTTAAAATTTGTGTCCCCAGTAAATAAATATAAAAACTAAACACATTCCCTCTAAATGCACAAGCCGTGCACAGCAGCGTTGAAGCAATATGTACTGTTTGTACTTCTAGTAACATTGGAGAAATTAACATTTGTAGAGCTGTTTATCATGCAGGCAAGTGATAATATGGAGACTCCTGTGTTTTATTAGTATTCTGCCTTTAGCTTGAAGTCCCCCGTATGGCGCCCTCTCTAGTTACTAGGTTCCTAATACATGGGACTACACATCAGAGCAAGCAGCAAGGAAAAGGATCTGGTGAGGGACATGGCCACGTGGAGGGTCCCATGGCACGTGCCCCATATTGCCTCCCTGTAGCCTTGCATTGCCCCTTTCGCTCAACCCCGAGCCCCCAGCTACAGGAGCGGGCAGTTGGCACAAACCAGCTTTGCTTGGCATGAAGTGTCCTTCAGTGGTGGGCAGGCAGCAGCTCTGTTGAATATGAGTAAGTGCAGATGCTCTAGTGCAGGATAAAGGCCAAGAATGAACCTTGTGTTCCGAGTGAAGGAATAAAAGCTGAATCCTGTATTTAGACCAGAATTCACCCAGGACCCTGAATGTAAAGTATATTCACAGACGGAGTCCTTATGATCTACTGAGCATTTGAGCAGTCTTTGCACACTGCTGATTCTCCTGGAAGAGGCAGCAGAGTTATCCCACCCCCCCTCAGCAGAGTTACTGCACCCCCACTTTGCAGAAGACCGTGATGGTCTCGTCAGCTGCCGACAGCCAAGATACACAGCTTCTCTTTGGGCAGGACAGCAGGTATTTCCCATTCTGAAATGGAGAAATCAGAAGGGTTGTTGCAGAGTAATATTTGGTAGCTCTTGCTGAGGGCCTTTGACTCCTTGGTGCTTCCCGTGTTGGGTTTTTGGCTTGTTCAGAGCAGATCTTTCCCAAACCTGATGAACGGAACTTCCCTAAGCATGGCTGCTTAAAATGTTGCAGCTCCATGTACCTCTGATATTTGTATATTGCTATTCAATGATGAAATATCATTTTTATATTTTGATTGTTAAATTATGGCACTAATAAATTATGTCATTAATATATAACCATGTAAAGTAAAATAGATTAGTGTAGCACTGTGGAACACTATTGGATATTAATGTATAGTAAAATAGATCTGTTGCTGTTATGCTTAATGAATAACATCCCTCATTAACACACATCTTTGCATTTCAGTAATTCCAGAGCTATGACACAGACCAGTCCAGGAAATGCATGGTAAACAAACTGTAATTTTGCTCGGGCTGTGCAGCATAAAGTAGTGAAATTAGTGAGTGCTGTATGCAGAGGCACCGTAAGGATTAAGCAGATATTTAGGTGTACCGTCACCTTTCCTTGATTAACAAACATGCCCATCAAGATAAAAGAATAGTGTGGAGGGAAGAAAGCAATGCTCGATCATTAATACACAAATGCAAAAATACACTGCTTTTAGACATGCAGAAGTCAGTAAAACCACATGCTGTTTGGAGAGGATTGAATTATCTTCAAGCACTACCATCTAATTAAATATGTATGTATTTCTAGGGCCTGAGCTCTGGAAAGCATTCCTATTCAAGAGAGCGCTTAAGCATATGCTTAACTGCAGAATGGGGGCTTGGAGGAGGTATTAGTATGTGTAGTCAAAAAGTACATTTAGCAGATGAGCAAAAGAACTTGTTTCACGATCAAGACTGATGACAGTTTGCTATAGGTTAATCAATTGCCTGGTTTCATTACATCATTTGAAGTTGGGTATTTTTTCTGTTAGATGGTGCAAAACATTGTTATAAACAAGTAAATTGTTCTTTTTGATTAACAGATGGCTTGTGACTAGCCAAAAAATTATTATTTTTTAAATTAAAGGAAAAGTGTTCCTTGTTGAAACCTTCTATGTTGCATCTCATCCAAGAGAAAATGTATTACAATGAAATTATAAACTTATGAAAACCAGGACTTGTAATGGAAACACTGATGCAGCCATAGCTATAACCACACGAACCATGCTGCTATTATTTACTATGGTAACATTATAAAAAACTATACTGTTTGGGCCATTATCCTACAGTTTTCTTTTCAATACAAATCATTATATATATTATCTGTCTTCTTGTATAGAGGGTCATGGAAAAGGCCAATCAAAAGCAGAAGAAGCCTGGTTTTCAAAAGGAAATTGGGCCTATTTCTAATTCTTCTTCTTTATCAAATACAAGGAGTGTGTATTTTTTTTGTGAAAAATTGTTTCATGTAAGATAAAAGTGCAGATTATTGGTGAGAAAATTACACTCTTTCCTACATCTTGAAGATTCTTTGGAGATATTGCCAGTTTTCCTGAGAGAATCTTACCTTACTCACAGATGCATTTCCTTACAGACGTCAAGCAGCAGGTGATGGGGCTTTGAGTATTTATTTGGGAATACACTGCATAATTCAGCTGTTGTGACTCAGATGTCTTAGCAATGTAGTATCTTAGAATTAATATTGTACAGAGTATCAGACAAAATGGATGTTTTTAGAAATACACATTTTGAATTTACATGATGAAGAAAACCAAAACTGAATTAGTGTTTTTCTTCTCTCATCGCTTCTTTCTTTCTTGGTGTCAGGAAAAAAATATGAATCTCAACACAGTTATTCCTGCCTCCTTGGACATTGTCATAAACTTACCTGTTTTTCTATGTATTATCAGACTTATCAACAGTAGTCTAGTAGATAGACTACAGTACACGGAAACTGAGCCCCAGTGCCTGGCTTACACAATCACCTTTATAATTATGACTAATAAATATGTGCCTGTTTTTTAACTCTTTCAAGCTATAAAATAAAGTTGTAAAAATTACCTCTCTTCTAAGGTTTGAACAAGATTCAATAGGTGTTCAGTAAACCTTGAATGTAAAACATGAAAAATAACCTGAAATTGTATTTAGGAAGTGCTCCATGACTGTTGACACATCACTAACCTGTGATGAAACGTCAATGTATGTGGAACCTCTTTCCTTTTTTTCTGAAACAACCATTTGTTTTCTGAAACACCATATTACATCAGTGTAATACAGCAAGATATGATTTTTCCATATTTAAAATAACTTTTTACTGGGTTCTGTTTATCTGTGGTAAGATACCATGCATTAAAAGCATCTCTTGGAACAGTAGTGAGTCAATATTAATACCAATGTTTTAATACTATTATCTGCATGACAACTATGCTTAATTCAGTAAACATTCCTGACATTGTAAACACATCCAGTATAGCTGTTAATACAAAGCAGGCAAATTGATTGACAAATATGTTTAGAGATACAGGTCTCTGAGACACCATGGATCAGTTGTTTACAGATAACTGGCAGGATACTCTGACTCGATTGCTAACAGTTAAGCTAAAGGAAAAAAAAAAAAAAAAAGCCATTTTATGATTGATGCTTGATGAAACAATAATCCTGGGTTTTTTTACAGACCATGCTGCCAATTTAGGAGTATCAGCTCTGCACAAGAAAGCTGTGTCACAACTGGAAAATGATAATGCTGCTAACACACAGCGGTGTTTAAGTTGCAACACCCAAAGTGTCTCACAGTATTTGATGACTGCTTACAACAATTAAAAATTGTTATATTTATTAGGAAAGCAGTCCTTGAACATAAGAGTTAACCCAAATGGATTTTATTTTAGACTACCTATTGTTATCTCAGAGTATGTCAATATTACGTGCTTCAAAAGAACGGATAGGAAATGTTTATCAGTAGACAATGAAGGCAAATAGATTGTTTATGACAGTATAGGGAATACATTTCTTGGCAAGATTTTGAAGTGCAGTCAGGAGGGTCATTCTTGTGGCTGCTTTTGTTGACATTCATCATAACTGAACATCTAGATTGTAAAATATGTAGTGTTTTTGCACCAAGTGATTCTCTAGGTACAGCATATTGTGTTTGTATTGGACTTTGACGGCACAGTCACAAAAGATAGGATGTTCAAATACTGCATATACCGCTGCTGCTTCTGTTTCAAATGTTCCTTGAATTGCTTATTGTGATTTACAAATCGCTATCAAGCTTTAATTTGTTTCTCACCCCTATCAATTTTTTTTTAGTACACTTGGATATATATTTTCAGCATTCATGATCTCCCCTTATTTCTGATACTAAAGCCTAGAACCATAGTTTGAAAACAAATAAACAAAGCAAAGATGTATTTTTATTGTAAAATACATACACCATAAACTAATATTTATATTTCAGTTTGAGTTTATTTACATATTTTCAAACAGGTTTTGCTAAACTATTTTCTTAATGAATTCATTTTACCACATCACAAATACAATGCCAAGCAAGGTAAAATCATGTAGTGGATATGATCAAGGAATAGTGCTGCTGAGAGGATTACAGGAATATAGCTACTTTCATAAAAATATTGCATTTCATATCACCTCATTTTGCATGTTAATGTCTTGTTAGTAGGATAGGGAATTCCAGTTTTTACAAGGTCTATAAAAATTGCTGAACAATAGGCAGTGAAAGGAAGCCTGAAGAAGCAAAAGCCTCATCACCACCCCGACTCTTTATACTGTTATTTCCACAATGCACCAGAATCTTTACAAGTAGTCACCAAAAATAATAGTCTTAACGTGTGTAATCGTTGCAGATAGTACAGAACATTTTATTTATTACTGACGTTTTTAATGGTATTGTATTTTTAAGACCTACCAATGACATTTCTTTTATTTACTATAACTTACATGGCTGTTCCTCTCCACCCTGAGCTTGCTCTAAGTAACCTGTTCATGATATCTATCTTTTCTCATTTTAAGTAGTCAGTCCTACTCCCGTTTCAGAACAGGCTGGCTTTGTTCAACGGCTCAGTTGCTGAGCCCTGCACTGAGCAGTGGTAGTGCAGACCCGCACAGCCTCCCACTATGCTTTGTCTTTCTGCAAAACAAATGTACACAAACATGTAACCATATGCAAGATTTGGTCCAGTTAGTGCACATGTATTTTATTATTCGTTGCATAGGTTTATCACCAGCTGAAAGGGGATATAAAAAAAAGGGCTGTCCTAATTTGGCATCACCTCATACCTACTTTGCACTCACTGGTGTAAGTTCACAGCTGGTTCAGAGCAAAACAAATTCAGGCATTATCAGCACAGATACATTTTTACAGAGCAAAGTATTGTCAGCGTGCCACACTCTCCGTGTTTGATTAATGTGCACATTCAATACAAATCAGGATAGACCTTCCAAAGAGCTCAGTTCATGTAATTGAGGCCAAATTTTAGGAACTGCTGATTGGTGAGGTGATTTTGAAAACGTGGCACAGAGATCAGTGCCTTGCTGCGTTAATGTCATACAAGGCATTGGAGATCATTTTGTGCAGATCTGTTGTCTGAAGGTTCAGTCTTAAGATGCACATGGGTAAGGGGAGCATCGTCACTTGTCCCATATGTACTTTAATAACAAAAATGAATTATTGAAATATCACAGCAGTCTTGTGAAGCAGATAGATGGTCTGTGACACACTCATCTGAAAGGCTGGAAAACCTTGAAGTAAGAAACCAACGGTGATAGAAGAGTAAATATTTTTGACTCCTGATTTACAGTCCAAAATGCAGAGGGGAAATACAAGATGATCGGCTCAAATACTTAAGTGACATTGATGGAGCCTAAGAAGGTGCAACTTACAGGATAAAGAGCCAGAAGAAGGAAGCTGGAGGTTCATGATAGGACAGGGAAACTATGCTAACGGAACAGATATGTAATGGGAACCATAAGTTACAAAACCAGAGGCTTATTTCATACGCACTTCTCTTTTTGGCCTTGTGGTCTAGCCACAACACCACACTCCTTTTCTCCATGTATTTCAAGTATTAGCTTTTTAACCAAATTTACATAAATTAAAAAAGTCGGAAATATAAAATATATAAACAGAAAAGTATATCTTTAGGTGAAAATTTTGCAAAATGGAATCCAATCAAAGTATTTATGTATAAAATGCTAAAATAAGAATTGATGATAAAGTTAGTGTAATGAGTTCAAAGCAGACTTTGAACAGTATACAAAGTCCATCTGGATTTCCTAACTATAATATTACATTCAGATACAATGCAGAGGAAGAAATAAATCCCTAAATGAGTCAAAGTGTAAATAAACCCTCATTTCAATTTGGCTAAATCAGAGAAGAAAGCAGCTTTGTTCTACTACATTTCAAAGGGCATTAAAGATGTTCGCAGTTGCATGTATATGAAAACCTCACCCTCTTCACTGTTCTCAACATTGAAATCCATTATATTCACTAAAAAGAACTTGGCACTATGATATCTGAAGATTAAAAGTATTTGGAGATGTTTAAATCATCAAACTTTACTGATAGGGACTTCAAGAGAAATCACCTAACATTTAGATCAGATACCTACCATCCAATCTGAAAGCAAGCTATTAAAATTGTTCCCGCTCTCCTTTGTAAGTTTGCCAGTCTCACATGGTATGGTGCATCATGTTGGCATACAGCATGATGCTGCATAAACAACAGGACTGTATTGTACATCATCAGAAATATGTGAAAATTCATTTGGATCTGCCACCAGCTATCAATTTTGACAAGGAATGTATCTGCTCTGGCTTAATTAGAGAGGATGAAAGCAGGGCATACAGGTCAGCCTTCCCAGTGCTTGCACACCACTGGGAGCTGTGCTTTGTGGCAGTCTGCTAAAATAGTCAGGACAGGTCAAAACCAGACGTTTTCCCCATAAAACTTTTCCACTTCCCACTTCAGTGTCTGATGCAACACCAGTAGTCACAGGTTGCAGATGTGGAGTGACTTAGAAAAATAATACTCAGGTTTTGTTTACCAAGTCAGACAGAGGAATGTATTAATCTTTCTTTCCCTTTAGCCAGCCTCAGAGATGGGATTTGACTGACTTCGCTGGGGTACCTCCTGATCCAGAGAAAAGTAAATACGAGCAAACTCAAACCTCAGGGAAAAGTTCTTCTTTGGCTGTAAAACTGGGATCATTGTATTGTGAACCAAGAATATGGCCTTCTGTGTTTGATTTTTGTACATTTGTGTGGGGTAAATATAGATATATATGGCACACACTGTTATAGAGATCGAGATCAGAATCATAATACTTTTCATACAGATTCACCCTGTAATTGTCATTTAAAAAAAATAAAAATCTTCTTTCCTCTCCTTGATTCACTCATTTGATCTTATTTTAAGTCTGCTATTTGAGGGCATTACATTTATTATAAATTTCCCAAACTGTCAGGAAAACAGATTTTTTAAAATCCTTTAAATTTTCTTATGTCCTTAACTTCATACTATTTCCAGTACAGTTGCACTTCACATGGTAATTACATTAGTACCAGGCCACCCAGATAGTTTGTGACCTGTTCTTTTACTAGTCTAAAGGTGACTTTCATTTTCATGTTGGCTTTACTCTGTGCCCATTTGGAGGTTCATTCAGTGAAATAAAATTGCCTTGCAATTATTTCTACTTAGAGAAATATGACAGCTAGAATTTTTATGTTAATTAATCTTTGTGTTTTTTTTTATTATTGTGTGGCTGCCTATCATAAATTTCCTTGCAATCCCATTTTAATGCATTCTATAAATTATTGTGGTTTCTCTCAGGCCCATAATGCCTTGCAAATAGTTAACTTTGCATGGATTTCTGTTGTTTGCCCTAGCATGTGTAATTCAGCGGGAATAGTTTGCATCTCTGAAAACACGTGATTAGGAAGGACACTTGTCAGGAATGAGACTGTAGTCTTGTTATAAGTGCGTGTACACAAAATTAAAATACATTAAAAGAAAGATAAAAAAGTAATACTAAATCCAGTGAGTACTGGACTGAAGGGAACAAACAAGGCATTACGTTTCTTCTTGTTTTGCTGGCTCGGTGAAATTAGGAAGCCACTGTTTCCTCACCTGCATGCCCAGTTAAAGGCCATCTGTTTCCTGTTTAAATGTAGTATCTTACATGGTTTTCCCAAAACCCCTCTTGCATTAACCAACACAATCCCAATAAACAGAAACACCAGATCTCGCTTATCTTTCTTACTCAAGGAAAGCATTTTGGTAGCTGCAACTTAAACCGGTCCAGCTTTACTGCACTGCTTTGCTTTCACTAACATTCACTTTTGTTCTCTGCATTCATAAAATTTGTCATCTAGTTTTAGGCTGATTTTGCAAGATTTCTGCAATGGCCTGAAGTCCTTTTTGTTACTGTGGATTAAACCAATAATATCTTGATTTTGTCACTAATGCTTTTAATCTGGGTCTAGTGTCATGTGTTGTACTATAACATCCTCATGAATGTGATTATAAATTTAACACTGAGTTAAAGATAATAAGGTCAAATGTATCCTTGACGTTATACTTTGCCTTTGATGAAGGTAACAAATAATGAACGTGGCCTGGTCTCCTTATTATTATGGTTTAGATTTACAGGAAATCATTGGTGGATGGATACTCCTGGTAGGGAGAATCAATGAGCCAAATTGGTTACTTGGATTGCGGTAAGATTTACACAGAGAAATAATACCTTTTATTATATCAAATAATTACAGTATTACAATGCCACCACAATGAATGCAGACACTATAAATATCAGGTGTCATCTTTAGAAGATATTCTTTAATAAAGTACTATTATCATTGATATCAGGATACTTTTTTCATTTAATTTTAAATAAGAAATGTAGATTAATGAGTATTTGTAAAAAGTAAGGAACAAAAGTAGCTTATAAAAATGACTGCATGAAGTATTTAATTTCATACATACATACACATACAGACTGAGAAAGGCTCTGCAAGAACATCATAAAGCTTTTCAGCATCAGACACTCAGATGCTAGAAAATATGGCTCGGGCAACACTGATTTGGCTCATTTTTTGCATTCATTCTGGTACAGCCCTTAACTACATGGCTAATGTCTAGCTGTACACAGGGCCCTGCCTCATCCGTCGTACCTGATGGACAATCCCCGCTTAACAAGCTGTTGTTTTGTATTTTGTTGTCTCCTCATTGCTCAGTGTGTGCTGTGAGACTATATTTATAGCACACTTTTCATACCTTCCCCGAAGGCAGAGTCGGTTATTTTTGGTCTCGTCTCTGGTGTTCATTGCTAGCAGGATAGCTGTAATGGCAGTGGGGAGAGCTGTGCAACTCCTGCAGTGACATAACGTGGAGATGTAACACCCACAAGCATGTGCCATGCAGTGCCCCCTGCGCATCCTGCCCTGCCAGCAGTGCGTCTGCATGCTTTGCCAATTTATTCTTCTCAAAAAGCGGGGATTGTTCTCAAGAAGTCTCAGGTGGGTAGTTATGGTGCTATTATTATTTCCAGGCTACAGCTGAAATAAATTTTGATGAAAATAGAAAGCTTTCTCTAATTTTCCATTCTCAACTAGATATAGTGAGGTTCTGAATTTTATTTTTTTTTTTAAATCCTTGGGGGGACTGTGTTATCCCTGTACACACACAAAACCCCTTTCATATCTATGAGACATAAATGTTTGCCACTTCCTCAAATCAAATGTCCCAGTCTGAAATCAGGACCCAAGAAATGAAGAAAATATAGTTATTGACATCTCGCGGAAACTCTGGTTTAAGTGGTTGCCCAGCATCGCTCAATAGCCATGCCACTTTATGCAATACAATTTGCTGGAGTCCAACCCTTTACTCTGTAGTCATAACGTCATCTCGTGTCTGTTCTGCACACAGACACCTTACCTTTCTTACACCATTCCCAGACTGGTGAGTGTCTTGGTGCCACTGTTTCATCTTGAGGTCTGGGCAAAAATCTCTGTCACTCCCCATTTCAGCTGATCACATCAAAGGTTGGATGCAGCTACTTGTGCTTCCTGGAGCCTGCAGCCCGCAAAGCAGCAGGGTGTGCAGGTCACAGCACGAACTGGGACAAATTTGGAAAAAGCAGAACTGCTATTCACAGTCCCAGTGCAGACTTGGGACCAGCAGAGTTTCCCTGGTTGCACATTCATAGGAAAAGAACTTATTCCCATAGGGCTCCAGTAGAGGAGCAGCCCATGGTGGAAAATAGGGAGCTTAAAGCTGCTTCTCCCCCCTGCAGCCCCAGTGGCCTATCTTACCACTTAAGTGGGCTGACTTTCAACAGCAAATCAAGCTGGGATGACAGGCACCCTCATGCAGGCTGACTTTATATTGCCTGTAGGTTAGATACAAAGACCACTTAGTCCAAGCCATAGTCCATGCCTCAGTGCAAAGAAAAGGTTAAATTCTTCACAGCAGTGATACCAGTATTCTCCAGTATTGAGCAAAACTGCACAGTATCCCTCACCTCGCTCTTGAATGGGGCTCAATTACCTTGGCTGAAATTTTCTCAAAAAACCCAGCCTAGGGCAGACACAAGGCATAGAACATTGCCTTATCCCAAACAGCTGAAATTTGGCTAAGCTCTATGCAACTGAAATCAGCAGTGTCTGGCAACCCTAAATGAGAGGCCGTGTTTCCAGTCCCACTTATAATGTGCTGAAAAGCCAGTGTGAATGCAAAGCAAAAGCTATTAAAGTGAGTTGAACAACCAGAACATTTAGTAGCTCAGTCAGAAGAAGAGAGTGCAGAGCTCAGGACAAGGAAGTTATTTCAGCTTGTGAGTCAAATACGTAAGGATAACAAACAGAGACTGGCGTAAAGGGTTAAAGCTTATACAGCTGTTTCATCCTGAGTGTATTGAACTGAGCTAATATTGTTAGATGACTTAAGCGACTTACATTTCTATATAATAGGGCGATTTTATAAGTTTATAGAAGCAACAAAGAATGTAAAGCAGGTTATATAAAGGCAAAAAAACATTCAGAATGAACATTTCTGAAAGGAACAATGTTGCTGACAGAGACAGTTTTATGGGAGAAGAAACACAGGGCTCAATTGACAAGGGGGACTTAAGAATCTCAGTGCCTCCTTAGGCACCTAAGTCCAACATTTAGATATAACTGGTATCTAACGACATTGTATCACCTTGTCTAATCCTGTAGGTACCTCAGCTTCCCTGGCATCTTGCAAAAGCAACAGAGTACAAAATCCAGAGAGACCAAAGCACCTGCTCACGAGTCAAAGCTCACTACTCGTTCCTTAAATAGTCACAGGTTAGTCTTCCTCTGCTTATACCACCAGTAGGGCTGGGTCTAGCAGGCTCAGGTAACTGAATAAGAGGAGGAGAGTGCCTGCATCCACATTTTTTCCTTAGAAGTCAGTGTTGTTTTGGGTTATATTATTATTATTATTATTATTATTATTATTAATTATTATTATTTGGACTGTGAAAGGTCCAGCTTTAAAACTCCCCTTCCTGTTGAGCACTTAAATCACACCCTTTTGCTTCCCCAGAGAATGCCCTTGGCTGTGAGATGACCTGCAGTGGGACCTCCTCTGCTTATCGTGTGAATCTATATGACACAATGCAATATTTATTCGGGCCAGTGAATGGATAAAGGCAAGAAAATGACTCTGTAATGTGATTTTTTTTTTTAAGACACTTGAATGAGATGAATATAAATAAAACCCTTTCCTTAACAGGTCAGCATTCTGCTTTCATGAATGCAATTTTTCAAACACACCCACCCCCTTCCTATTCACTCTATAGGGGACCCCTGAGAACTGACCAAATCAGGACTGGGAACTCCATTAGATGGCAGGGCGCTTTAACGTGACAAAGTTCAACACAGCAGCAAATAAATCTCTCTGTTCACTTCCCCCTTGAGATGACTTCCTTCCTTGTTTCCTGTAGCTGGATATGTGCTATGCAGGAAAGGGGCAGGATGACTACCTGGTGTAAATCCTCCTCTCCACCTGCTGATATTTTAAATTGAAATTAACCTTTTAATAGTGCACTTGAATTGGCATATACCTGGCTTCACTTTACCCATCTCTGTTGTAGCCTTATGAAAATGGACTGGTAAAGCTGCAACCCATCATATTATCTAACACAGTAAATGTGCAACCTTCTTACTGGAACAAGTCTTTTTCTGTGAGCCTTATATTAAGACCAAACATGACACCACAGGTACTGGAAATTAAAACGGAGAACTATATTTGACCAACATTCCAATAATCTCTGCTTTTGCTGAAAGGGACATTTTCTAAAAGAATTATCTCAAACAATTCTGCCTCTGAACCATCTCCTATGCTGTGTTTTGGACCTGGAGCCACCTCTCTCTTCATGCAAACAAAAGACCCTAACTCTTCTCTTTAAATTCCTCCTAAAGAATCAGGGGAAGGTTGGTAACATGGGCCAATGCATACTCACTTGTCTTGACGCTTCACCGTGTAGTACTTCCATTTAACTCACATTAAAAAATTCAGGATAAATAAAAAGGATATAGGAAAAAAGATAAACTCCAATGCAAGGGCTCTGTTTTCATGTACTTGGTGTTTCTTGTCCAACTGTAGCTTATACAATAGCATGTATAATACCGTAGTCCTTGGTTGTTTCACTTTTGTAATTTCACAGTAGCCAAAGCACTGGAAAATACATCCACCAACCTAACTTTAGCTGCTTTGTTCTCCTGTCCAGTATTTTTCTTTCATCCCTTCTTTCTTCTTTGACCTCTCCTTTCTCATTTTCAGTTCTTTCTCCCTTTTTCCAGTATTATGATGCCTTTCCCTTCTTACTAAACTTCAGCTCTACTTTCAGTCACTGTGGAACTTGTTTAGTTTTTCCTTCTTCTGTCATATTCTGGTTTTCTCTTTATAGCATTACCTCTCTTCTTTTTGCGGATCCATTATTTTCTCTGGTCACCCAAATTCTTTACTTCTTTCTCTCTGTAGAGACTCCATTGTCTTTCTCTTTTTGTCTGCCTTCCACTCTTCCTTCAGTTTTTCCTTTTTCTCTTCAGACAAATTTTCTTTGTATTATTGCTACCCTAGATTATTTCTTTCTGACTTTAATGGAGAAAGTTTTATTAATTTTCTAGCTTTTCCATGGGCTCAGTTCTCTCTCATCTCTTTCGTTTCAACTTCTAGGTACTTAAAAGCCACAAATACCCATCCAGGAAATGGAGTAACTTAGGTTGACCAGATACTATTGATCTGACATGATGAGAGTAGCGCGTAAATGAAGAAGACACCTGGACTGATCAGCAGCATACAGTTTGCCAGCACAAGACTGCCCACGAATAAAATAAATTCACCAGTTTTGAGGGTCTCAGGAGCTTTTCAGTGCTGTCTACAGCTTAAAGGGGCAACCTGAGGAGCTGTGAAGAGAGGGACGTGGAAAAGGAAGGGAAGATGAACTAGGGGAATATTAATTTTATATAACGTTTCTTTATGCCTTTCAGATCATTAACATTTTGGGTCTGTCAAAGCAGCTTGAGACAGCCATTTATATTTATTGTTAGAAACTTCTCTAAGTTGTGTTATGCAGAGCATTGTTGGCTCTGCTAGGGTTATTTCTAACATGGGAGCAAAGTTAATTCCTCCCAGAACAAAGTTATTATCATAATCTCCTAACATATGCCTATCATAACTATGCTTTTTCTTTGGAGTCCTTCCAGCAGGTAATTTTGGGAGCCCATTTAAGACAGTCATTCTTCTCTACTACATTAATCGGGGGTTTTGATTACTATTACCCCCTTTTTAACTTTTAAACCGCTATTTTAAAAAATGATGGTTGGGGTATTCTTGCTTCCAATTCAGCTTTCAGAGGTCAAAATGAAGGTCTGGCACTCAAGGGTGTATGTTAGCTACAGGATAATGTTTGTGGCAGAGAAGTATACAAGGCAAAGAAATGGCTTTTGTGGGTGATTAAATGCTGAAGTGAAGCTGAGGTGTTTGATAACCACAGAAGCTATTTATTATGTGTATACTCCAGTGCCATGAACATTATTCCTATTATACAACAAGACAAAGGAAGATTCAACAAACCATAACGAGAGAAGGATGAAGGGGTTTTTTGGTTGTTGCTTTTTTGCTTGATGGAAGTTTGAAAGTTCTGTTTCATTTTCTGCCTTTCCTAACATTTCAGGGGGAAGGGTGGGTGGGTGGTGGGGGTGGGGGAGGCAGGAGATTAAGGCCAAAATACAGAGCTTAGCCTGCAAAGGGTAGTAGTAGTAACTAAATTCTAAATAAATACTGGATGTTATCATATTTTATCATAAAACAGCTGTGCTCACTGTTTTGCTGGGACTCAGGGAAAGGCCATGCTAACAGTATTCGTAAAAAGCATTTCTTTAGGTTGTGACAAATAAGCTTAGGAAAAGAATCCAACATTATCAGGTTTAAAAAAACAATAATGAGATATATTAAGAAGATAATGGTAATATACATCTTCTACATGTTCTGTTAATTCTCACAGGAGCAATGTGAGTTCAGGAAATATTGCAAGACCAAGCTCACAAATTCTACCTAAATTCTCAGCAGCAGTTTTGTTTTGCTAGGTCCCTGCTTGCTTGCTGCTATTTCTGTGGAGTATTTTGGGTTTTTTTGGTATGGTCTTCAGTGCTAGTCAGGGAGATCCATCAAGACCTATGCTTGTTCTCAGAAGGAATGGAAAAAATACAATGAGCTTTGAATAAAAAAGATCATACAGGAAAACATACATGTTTCTCACTGTCATTACTTAATAGGTGTCATTTCCTCTTTAAATCACTTGAGTTGTTAAGAAGAGCAGAAACAAAATGGTGTGGCTAAACTGACCAACAACCCAGTGGAAACCCTGAGCAGAGGCAATTGGTCACAACCAACCCCGCTGCTGGTCTTTATTTGTAAATGTTGCTCATTAAAGAATTATGAGCAGACAATATATTTGTGAAGTGCAACTTTGTTTGCAAATGACTTGCCCTAGATAAACAAAGCCTGCTTTGTCAAATCATGAGAAATCATTTAACCATCTGCAGTCACAACAACCCTCTGTGTTTACACCCCTTCAGAGGTGGGGAACTCAGAGACAGAGAAACATCTTTTGCATCAGTGGGAAAAGGTGAATTAACTTAAAGCAAAAAAAGCAAATGTTAATCACACTATCATTTTGTTGTGGTGTTTGCATATCTCCTGACAAGAAATAATACAAATTCTGTGGGAATTTTTATTACTGTAATTAATTAATATTGAATGAATTTTAATGTTAGCAACACTTACTGTCTGCCTAGAGACATTCCTTCAGATCAAGCTGTTTCTAAAAGTTTTTCTAAGTCATTAAAATATTATCTGAGCATATTGTTGAGTGCGTACAGCTTTGAAAGGTGCTGGACTGTCATCACAAGCTCACCTAGCAGTGAGTGAGATTAAGGGGGCTTGCACCTGCCAGCCACAAAGCAGCAGCAGCGCATGGTCCTGCTACCCGCTCCAAGGTCCCTCCCCGCTTCCACTGGGCAGGACAATGGCTAAGGCAGAGCCCTCCCTCTCCTGCTGCTCTCACGCAAAAAGTATGTCCTCACTGTCAATAGATGAGCTGTTGCTAGCCAATTTTCCTGTTTTACACATCATCATATGTGGCTTAACAGATCAGTGCCCTCTCCTGCCATAGTCCAGCACCCAACTGAGCACATCTTCTCATTTGGATGATTGATTACTCTAAGTACCCTTGAAATACATAACAGTTTTGTTCAAAAAGAGGGTGTTTTTTCATTATTATTTGTGTCCATGTTTTATATTATTTACAGCATCTAGACATTATATATGTTTATTCTAAAAAAACAGCTACTGTTGAGTTGTATATGAAAAATAAAAATGAACTAATGGAAGTTTATTTTAATACTTAATACAGCCCAAGAAAACAATGGTATGGACTCAATGATTCTTGCCGTTGTTTTTCAGGTACAAATTTCCATGTGAATTATAGGATAATATTTCTGCTCTTGAGTGGAATGTGAATACTGCTTTCTTTGTGGTATTCAGTGCTAATGTGCATATTTAAATGACAAATAAAGTTCTTCTTCTGCTAAATTATCTTGAATGACTATAGGATATGAGAAAGGACTGTTACATTCAGATGTATCATTTAGAAGAGGGTTTCCATTCTCCTATGATGTGACCTAATTTCAAAAAAATTGAGACTGGGAGTTGTGCTCTTCTTGTTTTACACAGCAGATGTTAATGTCATTATCTACTTAATTTGAAAGCCATGATGATTTCCACTGTTTCTTCCTTTGAGTGTTATTGCTATATAAAAAATACTATCAAGTGTAGCAAAGGTCATTTGAAGCTACGCCCAAAATACTGGTCTGTCCTTACAAATAATAACCTGGGTTTTTTTGAAATTATATGAATGTAGAAGACTATTGGGCAAGGCTGTGTAGAATCATAGAATAACAGAACTAGGATAGTTGTCAGAAAAAAACATCATAAGAACACTCATCATGATCGTGTTCTCTCCTGGTATACACGCTTTCTTGAAGTCTAAGTGAGTTGGGGCAAAATAGCACTGGCCCATATTTTTACATACTGTTTTACTCAAGTAGTTTCAAGATCAACCTGCTCAGTTTGCAGGTTTACCTCTGAAGTAAATTATACTTGCCACAAGTTTTAGGGATTTAACTATATTCATCTTGGGTAAATTATCACCAGTCAAAAATTTTGGAACACAACCTGGTTAGCAATATCATCAATGGAACATGGGGTAGGATACAACATAGTTTGTCTCACAGCTGCATTTCCCACAGTTACAAGGCACATTAAAATATTTTTATCACCAGTCATTTGTCTTGATAGAGTTATGGGAAGATGAAAGTGCTAAGAAGTGCCTTCTACTCTCACTTTTCTCATCACTATGCAATCTCAAAAGGATATGTGGCCTGTGATCCGTCAGTATCTGCTTTTCTAAAAAAAACACATCTGCGTTTGTCTTACCTTAATTCTCAGCACTTTTAATCCCATAAAACTCCTAAAACTCTACTAGCTAAGTCCTTCTGGGGATACAATGTATTGCAAAATATAGTAATGCTTCTTATTTTATTTCAACAGTTTAAAAATTCAGCTGCCCATCATATGAATCATGAAGTCATACTTCTGTCATCTGTGGTCTTGCCAAGGATCAGAGACATCTAGTATTGAGCTTGGTCAGTATTAAGATAAGGGACCTGTAAGAAAAATATGGGATGTGAACTGAATTGGTATTGATAATTCAGTAGGTGGCATTCTTTCCTCTAACTGCTACAGATTCACTGGATCAGAATGCTAATAGAGGGCTGAGCTTTCAGTTAAAAAATTCTTAGGTACATGATTAAAAATAAATTCCCTGTAGTTGTGTTGGTATAAACTCCTTTAAGCCACTACATAAAAGTATCATAACTGTATGAGCAAGGAAAAAACGTGACAGTAACATTGGTTACTGGATGACCTTATGGGCCATGTCAGCTGGATGCTGAAGAATTTATACTCTACATGATAATATTTTGGGACGGAATTGTGATGGACTATGCAATGTAGCTAAGAGTTTACAAATATTGGAAAAAGAAGGAAAGCATGTCTGCTAAAGATTATCTGAAATTATTTTTGCCATGTAAATACAATTCATGGTGATGTAAGAGCTGAAAGTAAAAAATCTGTTGTTAATTGCAACAGTTTCTAATACATGAAAATTGTTTTTATTTTCTGATAGGCTGATGTGGTGGGATTTCATACACTTGTTTACACTGTGACTTGAAAGTTACATAACTTCCAGCTAAATTCAAATAAAGGTGCAAGCTGACATTAGGGTAGGAGGAGATCATCTGGGGTTTTAACATCCTTGGATTACGTGGTAAATAAGGGCAAAGAAGTCAGCTTGCTGTTTCTAAGATGAAGCCTGTGTAACCACAGCAAAACACATCCCTTTATTTCTCATATACCTTTCTCATCATATAATCCAATGCTCTCTACAACTTTTGGCTCTCTGCCTTGTCATTTTCAGTGTAGTAAAGACCAGGTCAAGGTTACTTGAGGTCTGCAAACCCCATTTTTTCCTATACTTGTTCTTAGTTTTGGGATATGTGTAAGTAACCTAATGTGGAAAATGCTTTCCAAGAATATAGCTATCATAAAAAAAAATCTAACCAAACAAAAGAAATTAATAGGTACCTAAGTCATGCAGAGTTGAGGCTGCTCTTACAATAATTCCAAACGCTTGAAAAGATTATAATGAGAAAGCCTTCTAATTTTATTGAGAATAATTTTTATTTTCTCTTTCTTGAGAAAACCTTACAATAATAGCCTTTAAAAAATGGGCTTGAGAGAAACTTTTCTAGGAACAGCAAGCCATAGGAGTATCTTTACTGAGTGGAAAATAGCACAGCCTGTCCGTCAGCTGTGCAGTCACAGTTGTGAATCCAGACATTTTGGCAATCATACAGTATGCAAACAAACATAAACTTTGTAAACACATGATTAGGCAGGACTTTTCTGCAGGATCCCATGTTTAGGATGGTCATAAGATCCTCAAACAAGGAATTAATGCATTTGTATATACAATCCCCTTAGTGACAGATTATGAAATTGTCACAGATAAACCCTCCAGAAAAGATTCATGTGGTGATGAAATACTATCCATAGTATTAGAAATATGTACCAAATCCATTCTTAGCAAGCATTCCAATATATCATTTTCAAATTGCACCATACTTAGTCTTTGTAATAAATGTCTACTACTTCAGACAACAGACTTCCCTCTGTCTTACAGATGAAAATGAAAAAAATGTAGGAAGAATTCTAGAGGTATTGCCTCTATATTAGCACACTACCTTTTTCAAGTTAAAGATGAGAAATTTAACATGTACAGAAAAGATCTTTAGTCAGAAAAAGAGATTTTTAGAGATTAAGTCCAGAGTTTTTAAGAAAGGTTAGAAAATAATATATTAATTTAAAATTAAGTATTTAATTGCTTCTTAAATTTATTTTGCTTTAAAGTAGGATTTCATTTTAAATTTGATTCAAATTTGGTATCAATACAAAATGCACATGGTTGAAACTATCAGAACAAAACACTTGAGTGTAGTTTAAAGAAAAAAGTCATTACACCTGCAGTTAACTTTAAAAGTCATTGAAGTAAGAAAAAAATACTTCAGGTTGACCCAAAGTGAATTTTTAATTATCTTTAATTATAACCAAACCTGAAAAAAATCACTTACTTGTACTGTTCTGTAGAAAAGGGGAAAAAAAAACCATAAAGATGAAGACTGTTTTGTTAGCAGAAGAGTTAATTTTATTCTGAGGGAGAAATTAAATAACTCTTAACTAAATTCCTGTATTGTTTAAAACAAAGCAGTTAAATGGACTGTTTATGCCACATATAAAATTTTACTGGAGGTGCTTTTTTTTTCCTTTCATGACAGTGCAAAACAACAGATGTTCAGGCGAGCCATACTCAAGAATTCATCTGAGACAAATAATGAAATCTCTAGTCCTTTGTGATGAGATATCACTTCTTAGTGATGCAATTATTTAAAAAGAATTATAGGAAGAAAAGAAACATCATGTCACTTGATAGCATGTACCAGTGCGTGGAATTATGGAACAGGAGATCTCTCTCAGTCTAGTCTTAACCTGTCACTTGCTTAGTTCAGAAGCTTCGTGTGCCAAGCATTTACTGCAATTACATGAAGAATTGTTACACCCTTGGCAAGTGCAACGTAGAGCTCAGTAAACAGATGTTACTTACTTTGAAGAAAAAATACATTTTGTGTCACTTAATTCGTATTCAGATATCTTGAAATAGAATGATGGTAGCACAGGCCTGAAAGGAGCATCCTGGGTCACTTACTCCGATTCGCTACTATCACAGATGATCCAATTGTGTAATTCCTCTTATTTCAGTCTTTACCAGATTCATTGCATTAAGCAGATATAGCATAAAAAGATCATCATGTTTATCATACATTGTCAGGGTTAATCACGTTTATGTAAATGTCTGTAATATACTCACAGCGAAAAAAAACCCAAATGGCTGTGGTTGAAGTTTCAGGCAGAAACAGATTTATACAAAGTTCAGGATTCCCAAAGGCAGGAATGGCAGCACATGCTGAAGAAAAAAGATGGAAAATGATAATTTTGCATACACATTTCTACACTGATATAAGGAAAACCATTTATGTTGGTTTTCTTTACTAAGCCTTTAAGACAGTTGTTGAAGGGTTATAGACATTAAGATCTAGATAACTAGATCTGTTCAGAGGGTGAAGTCAATGACAGAGGCATATTTGTTTTTAATGCTGTTCTATACACTTCTTGAAAAGAAACTTTAAATCCTTGATCACAAGAAGAGGAAGCCATTATTGAGGTCTTTCCAGGCAATGCTCTGCTCAAAAGGCCTTCTCTCTTGGCTTTCCCTCATGGCCATGCTTCAAGTGACTTCTGTATTTCTATAGTGTCCTTCCTTGCTCTCTGCCTGCATGCTCCCAGCCCCAGCAGCTCCCTCGATGGGCCTCAGTGCCCCCCTTGGGCTTGCAGCCCTCCAGGCTTGCAGGCATCCCCCTGGTACATCAATCATTCCCTTCTGGCATCTCCTGTGACCCGCAGATTTGACAGTTGTCTATTTGTTGTTCTTAAGAAGGGCTCAGGAGACCAACTGACCTGGCTTAATTAGTTTATTGACTAGTACTATAAAGTCCATAACCAATTAGTGAGAATAAAGTTATTAATGTCCAATTCTGCAATAGTCTACTTTGGGGATGGGGATGCGGCTGTGCAGCAGAACAAAGCAAACACAACGCACAGCTCGTCATACCCCTGTGTGTATTGCACTTATTCTCCATACCACACAAGAAAAACATCCTTTGTGTGCACTTCTCTCCCCACTTTCCCTAACACAGGGAGAAGGATACAGATTTCTGATTTTATTCTGCCTTGTTACTATTACAAAAGAAATAACTGACCTAGACAGTAGTAGAGGGACAGAGTAGCAGTAAAGTGACTGCTGTGGTAGCTGAGTGTAGCATGAATGCAAAACATTTTGAGACTATAAAACAGAGTAACAAGGCTTTGGATAACAGGGCAATAGATCCTATTCAATATCTTTCTTAATGAAATTTATTTATATCCATCATAAAAATAGGGTTGCTATACTGTGAAATTCATAGTTATGTGCAAATGCTTTAGTGGGAAATTAAGCATGGTATTTTAGAATTAGTAGCTGAAGTTAAGGGAGGAATTGCAGAATGCAACCAGGATGCAGTGATCAGCGTTTGTGCTCTGATAGCAAGCAGGTTGTTCTTTCCCCATATACAAGGAAACAAGCTCTATGCCGTAAATGTTATATTTTTAATATACATTTTCCACTGTTGTGTTTGGGCTATTAGGCACATCTTCATAAGGGATTTTTTTATTTTTCTAATATGACTGCAATAATTTGAAGGATCAACATGTTGCATAATTAAAGGGCTATGTTGAACAGGAGGAACCAACAGGGCTGCTTCTAACAAAGCCCAACAGAAGCAGGAGAAACTCATCTGCATCGGAACATTTGGGACTAACCATGGCCAATTCTGATCAGGACCTGTAAGGTACTTCATCAAATACAGTCCTCATTTTGCAACAGCAGAGAGATTTCCTGTTCTGTTTCCAAGAGCCAGCTTATTCCCTCGCCTTGCTACAGTTCTGCTCTCAAGACTTTTTTGATCATTAGCTTTTATAAGGGTGTCCTGGTTTAACGATGTGTTACACTGTGACATGCAATTTAAGGAAAACTGTAGTTTCTTTCTATTCAAACTTTATAACATTATTAGGATTTGATTTGAATGTTTTGATAGTAGTATCATATTTTACAATATACCTCATTGTTCTTAAAACGTAAGCAAATCTAATGTGCCATTATATTAGCAGGGACCTTGTCCTTGCGAAGAATAGGAAGATGGGGAATTGCATTGAAATGGCTTCAGCAACTTTCTTTGAGCTGAAAAGAGATACGTTGAAATTAGTTTGTTGAAAATAAGTTAATTATCCAGTTTCAACATATAAATGTGATTCAAAGAGGAAAGGCAGTGTGACGGTTCATTACTGCAGTATTTCTTGCATGAGTTCATTGATGTCTTGCTCTGATGTCGTGAACTGAAGTCTCAGCCCAGGACTCTAATTCATGGTGATACTGCAGTGCAGTTCATTTCTGAATGTATGTTGTAATACTGTGCTAATGGTTTGTTCTTTCTCATGATAGAGTGGCTGTGCTTTGGAGGAGAATATAAAAATATGAGCATAAGTGGCCTATATTATTTCTAGCTTGGATTATTCAGTGCCTTACAGGGAGCATGAAAAAGGTTGTACGTTTTGCTGTCTTTTTGCAGGAAATGGGTCTGCATCTTGTGCAAAACTCCAGAGGAATCATTAAACAGGGAAGGATGAAATAGTAAACTTCAATAAAGAAATAAATAGCAAAAACATTTGTGGAAATCAGATGTTTGACCCTTCGCAAACAGAACAATTTGTCAGTGGAACTGACGCTCCTCTTCAGCCTGTGCAATTGCTTGTTGGAATGGAAATTTATTATAAAAGTGGTAGAACTGCTTTTATTTCTTCTTTTCTGAGGTCTTCCTAGAAATTTGCAGGTGATGAGAGAAACCTTCATTCTAATAAAAGAATAGGCCAGCTTACTGATTGGAGAAAATTACATGAAGTTTTTTAATCAAAGTCTCTGTGGTCTGCTGTCTGATTTTCTAGGCCAGATGTCAAATGTTTTTCACTGATGTCGATGTTGAAGTAATCACTAAGCCAATTCCAAGAATGAGTAAGTGAGACTGTAATAACATTTCATTTCAGTATTACATAAGCTTTTTTCCCAGCTATGAACAAAGTAACAGGACCCCTCTGATTCAATATAATTACACAAACTATTACTTTGAAATTTGTGAGACAGTTTTATGTGTGGTCAATTGCTCTATACATATATATGGGAGGTTTCAGTACAAAATGCAAAAACACATTTACAAAGTTTTATATTTTTAAACATTTACATTTAATTTAAAACATAATTACATTTTTAGTATTTAATCTATTTTATGAAGTTTATCTTTGCTACTACGGTATTAACCAGTAATTTGAAAAGGCAAGAACTTGCTGGAAAAAAAGACTTTGGTTTGCAGTTTAAAAATGGGGAGAGAAAGCACTAGCTGGCTCATTGGATGATGTGCCTCAATGAGTGAATCTCAGCTGATTATTGTGGGACTGTGGCATCAGATAAAATATTTTACAGGTTTTATGTAGAATATAATGAAAATTCCTCAAAGTCATGTAAAAAATTAGTCTAGTAGAACTAAATGAACTTGAAGAAACATGTTTGCTATAACTGGCTTGAGGAAAGTGATCATACAATGGACCAAATAGGTATTTGTTTCACAGGTAAATGTAGAATCTAGTATGAAACTACATGCAGTGCACAGTATGCTTACTCTCTAGGTAAATTGCACATTAATATTAATACAAATGTACTCAAGGGGCAGACTCAGACCCTTAGTATGGTTTAAAACTGGTAGGATGTTGGAGAGTGGAGGAGAGTGGAGGAGAGTGGAGTGAGGTGCTTGTGGGGGTTGCTTGTAGTGAGTAAAGAAATTGCTCAACTACCTATTGCATTTCCTAATAGGATAGCACTGCCACTTTCATCACCATTTCAGATCATTATTGAAAAGACATTTTGATTAAATAGCTTGTGTTTTATCCAGTGCATATTTGGTAATCAGTTATCCAATCTGTGAAGCCCTGGCCTGTTTTTTAGACAGAATTGCATGTTCCTTCATGAGTCTTTCTATGGTGCTTAGCACTACAATTTCATAACCAGTGATGGTACCATGATGTTTTCATGCTGCCCTCCTGAAAGGAAGTATTATTTATGCTTATTTTGTAGACAGGGAATTGAGGCATAGAAAGATTGATGCAAATAGATGTTCACTATACCCATCCAGGATTGTTTTTTAGCATCCTTCACCTCAGAGCACACTTTGTTCAAAGCTCAGTTTTCTCTAAAGTTAGGTGCAGTTGTGATGTTATTTGCAGTTTCTGTAATTTCTGTACATGCTTTTTCTGTATAAAGTATGTGTACGCATATAGTACGTGTAGAAACTAAGGCCTGGAGGGACACACAGAGGGCTGCTGCTGTCTCTGGGTGCACAGGGCAGAGCAGGCTCCTAAGCCCGCAGGCTGGGCATCACTGCTGGCTCCAGCTGTAGAACTGCTCTTCTCAGAGCCCTGTGATCTGATCCAAATGAAGTTGATGCGCACAAGCAAGATAGATCCATTTCAAGGCTGGGGGCATTAGGCCTTTAAAAGAAAGGTCACTGGAACAATTTAATGGGGCTTGGGGGCCCTTGAAGTGGCAACATGTGCTTTTTCCCTGCGCTCATTCTCAGAGACAGTAGAATCCCTTTTGGCTAAAATTTCCCAAGCCTACTCAGCCTGAGAGAGCTACACAACAGGGAAACTTCCATTTCAAAACCAAAGATTAGTGCCTGGAAAATGTGTCACCAAGTGAAAACAGAGTCTTAAAATGGGAAGCATCAGACAACATTCGGCACAAGCAGTACTACCTAGTCGTACCTTGATAACGTCAGAACACAAACAAGTTGGAGAAATACTTCTGTAGCAGAAACCCTCTAAAAATGTAAGAGTTTTCAGCTCAGCCACAGTGATCCCCAGGGACAGTTCTCTATCCTACTGCAATCACTGCAATCCTGACTTAGTCTACCAAGTACTTCAAAGAACAGTGAATGCAGGACTGAATATGCAGTATATGTAAGTAGATTAGTTAGAAAAGTTTAACATTTAGTTTCTAGACCAAGCTTAGACATGATCTTCTGTTGTAGACCTATGTTATAATATACAAATTGTCCCATAAACTGGGCAGCTTTGAGATTGACAGAGGCTGAGGAGCTTTAGGATTCAGTGATATCTTTCTGATTTATCAGGGGAAAACATTTATGTGTGTTTAGCTACCTATACAGCAAGGGCCAAAAAACCCTGGAGTGATTGGTATAGTCCACTGCCGCTTCGCTAAGAGCCGTTCCCCAGGACTGCTTCACACACACAGTTTGCATGTGCAGAGCAGTCTTTGCATGCTCAGATGTTGGTGTACAGACATTGTATCTGCTTGCTTACAGCCTGGGCCCTAAATGAAAATCATAATTAAGACTACTCTTTCAGACTGGAACAAATGGGAAAACAAACATCATAGCTAAAACTATTGAGGATACTAAAAATATCTTCCAGGATCTGCGTCTGATTCCACTTAATGTATACTTCATGATAAAGAATTTGGTCCCTTTAAGTTTAATAAAAAATGGCACATGGAATTGTCTAGCATGGTCAAGAGCAAGCGCTCTAAGCCAAAACTTCTTTAAAATCATATCTGGAATATCTCCTTTCATTATGTGAAAAAATCCTCCCACTGAATACTTAATAATGTTCATTATTTATCAAATTTTCAATAACTTTATTGCCTTTTTACCTGTTTGTTGAAAATAGCTTGTTTTCCTTTACCCTGTGTTTGAAATTGTTCACTCAATTTTTTTTGTGAATTTTTGTTTCTACATCATTTCTTATTTCAGTTGTTTTCTTAGCTGCGATAGGTCACTGGAGACTCATATAATTGTTTCTTACTCTCTGGTTGGATGTGTGAAATTGTAGATACAGAGCTTCTGATGTGAAAGCTCCTGGAAAATAAATACCTGCAATTGTTGAGCACGCAACATTAAAATATGTTTTATGAGATGTTCATGGTAATAAAAAGACACTTCAAGAAAGTATACGGGAAGAAAAACCCTGGTATGAAAGCATCCCCAAATCATTTTTTATTTTGTGTAAGTATTTATGGAAATAGTATTTGCTGTAGTGGGCTAGAAGTTACATGAACAATATTTTGCTTTACTCTTCAGGGAACCGGAGAAACAACACATAAGTAAATCCTTGTATAAATGTATTTTTGTTAAAATATTACTATTTCAATACTTTGAAGACAGGAATTGGTCAAAATTATCATGACACAATCAAACATGTCAAAGCATACACTAGCAAAGGCAGGCTTGAACATTTAAAATAGCACCACTAAAAAGGTAGACACATTCTTGTATTTAAATTCCCCCAAATATGGCATTAAAAGTCCTACACACACTTTTGGAGGAAGAACATTTTTGCCTGATTCTTTCTTAAGAAAGACTGTAAATACTGCTCCAAACATATCCTTAATAAGGCTTCCCATCACCAGAAAAATAAAGCTACTCTTGGAAGGTTACCAAAAGGAGGATGACAGGACAGGTAGTGCACTCTCTGCATACCGGCTCTGACCATCGAGATGCTTCTCCCATCTACTCCTCTGCTTTTTTCCCTCTACTATCTGTAGCAGTAACATAAGCAGCAGGACCATGGCTTTTCTGAGTGTGGACAATGGCAACTTTCCCAAACGAGGCTGCAGATCTTCGTAGCTTTCTGCGAAGAGAGCGAAAGCAGAAGTTTCATGACTCTGTACTGCTGGAAGAAGGAAAAGGTCAAAGTTCACTGAAGCAGGATGAGTTTGAAGAGGCAGAGGAGTAGTTTCCATTGGGAAAGCATGGGGAAAGATAAGGTTGGCTGCTATCAGCAGGGTCTGGGACAGGGTGTAAAGGCAAGAGACCAAATCCAGCCAGCCAGCTAGCAATGCTGAAGTACCTTAATTGTAGAAAATAAAGTCAGGATTCCAGCAACTGAGGTTTGGTTTTTTTTCTCTTAATTTTTGCTTTCTCCATGAAGAATTAATTTGTCAAAAATGTGTTCATACAGCCATATATACCAGACAAGAAGGGAATTTCTGGCTGAACACCTCTTTCACAGCAGCGAAGCACCAAGCGGCTGTGGCTACCTCCTCAGCTGCAGAAAGCCAGCAGTTCAACTCTGGGTAAGGCAGAGCAGAAAATCAAATTCTTCCTGGATCACAGGAAAATTCATGAATCACTGGTCCATTGCCCATTCTGGGATGGATGAAGTGCTGTCTGGCTTGTCTGTTTGAGGGGGCTTGGATGTAAAACAGGAATGTTTCTAAATATCAAGACTTTTGTGGATGGGAAAACTGTGCTCAGCCCAACTGCTGCCAGAATGTGGGTGGGAGAAAGGAATCTTTTTAAATAAAAGCTGTGTTTCTGACAGATAGGACAAGGAGTTTGATCTCGGTGAGATACTAAAGCAAGAGAGCAGTGAAAAAAAATAGATTAAGACCATCAAGGTGTTAGAACAAAGGAAGAGTATGGCTTCTTGTAGCATTTTATTGAAACAGAGCTTAGGGAAGGTCAAAATGGAAGGTGCACACTCTTAAGGGTATATTCTATATATTAGAAGTTTTAAGTGCAAATTGCAGGCAGAGCAATAACCAAGAGGACAGCCAAAGGAAAAATTACATCCTACTCCAACAGCAACATATACAAGCTATCAATTTGAAAGGGAAAATCTAACAAGTCCTTGTTCATGAAATAAGGTGGAGAAAATGAGGTATTAGCTTTTGGAAAGGGCTGCTAGGACAAAGTTAGGAACAGTCTCTCTCTGTACTTTGGATTGAGCAATAATGTCTGTCTGCTGGACCGATCCACACGTAGAGTTGAGCTTTGCTATTGCCTTGTATTTGGACTGATGACATTGCTGATATGTCTTCCTCTTGGGTGTATTTTCCAAAGTGACTCCTCCACAGCTCCTGAAACACAGGCTTTTCTATTGAAAGCAATGAAGTCATGACTTACCATCTTGGGCAGCTGGACAACATGCTGTTACTGGGAATGCCACAAAACTGTGCTACCATCATCCTTCAGGCCACTCTTGATGACCTGTTTAACTATGCCTGTATCACTGGCACATCTGTCAGATGTTTACTGCTGCTTTTGCGAGCTCTTTGTGTGTCACTGTGTTACAGAAGGCTAGCTCATCTCACAGAGCACGCATCTCATCAGAAAGGCACCTTTGCTTACACTAGCTGCAAAACTCATTTTACACAGCCTGTTTTAGCCCATCACAGCAGTGTTGTGTACTTTGCATTAAGTAAAGGACATGCTATTCTGGTTTCTTTGAAGATGTGGAGGGTGGACTAGCGGCTCAATCCTGATCACGGTCCCACCTTTTCCTCAGTCTCAGTAATCAAAGCAATTCCACTAATCCCTTCACAGAGATGAGAGCAGCTTAGCTGTGTTCATGACAATGGGTTGCTGTTACTCAGCTGAAGCTTTATTCATAAAATAGTCTCTGAGGCAAGAGGAGACACTTTGGGGTGCAGCCTTGAAAATTTGGCACCCCAGTGAATTTGATATCTCTGAACTGACCTGCCACGCAATTTCATTAACAGCTGAATCTTTGGTCATAACCAAGATCCACCAAGACTCCGCAGGTGTTTCTCATGACTGAATTTGGTGCCTCATGCTTTGAGGCAAAGACTCTGATTTAGGATTCAGGTTTTCTTACAGGCTTATCCAGGAATGACTGAAAAGATGGCTGCAAACCACAAACATCTTGCTTTTAGGAATGTTATAAGGGAGATACTATACATCCATAATATCTTCTTGACTCATGGGATAAGGAACAGTTAGACTGCCAACATGAATGGTGTATTTTAAATTAAATGCTCAGCTGATAACTCTGAAAATATCTACCAGTATATTAAAAATCAGTTACTCCTTCAAACCACCAAATATGATGCACTGGGCAGTACTGGGAAGAGGAAAAGAATCTCTTTGTGGTTTTTAGACTGCTCAAACTTCAGTTTGAAAACTGGCTTGACCTGTATTTGAGAGCTGAACAGTACAGCAGAATTCATTTTCTCCCCTTGCTATTTTCTTAATCATGGTCCAGGACATGTTCCAGTACAGATAACAACTGCAAGCCCCAAAAGGTGGCCTTCACAAGAGCATGCAGGATAAACAGCCCTGCATCCAATCGCTCTCAGCTGAACAGGCAGGATGGCGAAGATGGCTTCAATCCAAAATTATCACAACAGAGACCACACAGATGGGGAGATAAAAGTTTTCTCCATAAGCCCCTAACAATGCACACCATTTTGCTCCGAAGCAGCGGGATGCAGAGGTAAGCCACCTGCACTCTCATGACATCACCAAAATAAAGGCCAGGGGCTGATGACTTGATGGGTGCTCTTTTATTATCATCTATCAGGTGTCACCTGCAATTTCATGTCTCGGGCAGTACAAGAGAATCCATCTGTCATCTACTGGTGAATCTCAGTGAAATTTCTTTTCTTTTGAAATTGAGACTATTAGACTGGTGAAGCAGATATAAGACAGCCCAGATGTTAAAAAATGATTCAGAAATCCTTAAAGAATAAAATCAAAGGGTTTTGTTGGAAATAAACTATTTTTAAGTCTTAGTACTGCCACATTTACTTCATGAACGGGGACTGTATTTCACTAAATATGATGCAACTATACAATAGATTTGCCTGGATGAATTCTGTTCATCACATAAGTTCTTCCAGGGGTCTAAATTATTTGTAACTCTCAACATTAATAGCTGCATGTGCCAGTGTAAAACTGGGAGGTGATGATAAAAGAGCTCACTTAATGTAGCATGCTTTGAAATTCCAGCTTTTCTTCTGGGTTGGAAGACTTCATATTGTTGCCACTGAAATCCCAGTATGGCTTTCTGGGACACAGGTCTTCCGTACATGTTTTCTCATGGATGCAGCTGGCTGCCTAGCTGCTGTGCCAGGCCCATCCTATGAGCCACTGCTGCACCTCTTATCACCCCCTTACCACCCCCTTGTAGCGTGCCCAGGAAATAAGAAGGGAAATGTGCCTCATCTGCACAATGCCATGCCCTGCAAATGAGGATAAAGTTATGATCAGCCCTTCTCCCACTTCAGAACATGTCTAGGGCTTAGAATAGTATATGCTAGGCTGATCAGGGGCCTTTTCTGCCACAATTCCTCCTCCTGTGTAGTGGCAGGAGCAATATTAAGAGAAGTAATAGTACTTGGTAAGAAAAATATTCTGTGAATGTTTTCAGCATGATACTTAGGTGATTGGATACTACTTGGCATAAATAAGAATAACTAATAGGTAAATTTAAGCCTAAATATTGTTGGGGTGTTATATTTTCTGCAGTATACTGTGTCAGGGCATTTCCTGGTACTGTTACAATTTATATTATAAATTACAACAATTGAAAATTGTTGGGAAACTTTATGTTATTATCCAAGATGCTGACGTGCTTATACTCATAAAAGGGAGGAAACTAATGCTGGATTCTGTGGCTGAAATAAGACCATTCAACTTCATTATTTGAAAGGACACTTTACAATAATCTTGGATTTGCTGGAAACATTCGCTGCCTTAATTTCAGTTATAAAATAACTTTTTGCTAAAGTTCAGTTTAACGCTTGTGCTGGCTATATGCACATAGAGTACTAGAAGACAGGATTAATGAAGAAATTAAACCAAATCAGGGTTCAAACCTCACATTCCTATTTATGGCTAAGTTTAGTTTTGCCTTCAGACATGAAAAAGGGAAAGCTGTTGATAAACTGGTTAGTGTATCACCCAGGTGCTGCAGCCAGAAGAAAATATCAGCAGGCTGGAACTTTTAACACTGCACACAAAAAGAAAAAATAAAAGAATAAGGGGTCACATTTTCCCACAATTCATTTTCCACTTTCTTTGTATTAACTTTTCCTGTCTCTAAATTTGAATGTAATTGTATAAATTGTGTACCTTGTATATATTATGTACATTCTTTTACCTGACAAATATTTCCAGCCTGACATCTCACTGCCTTTATGAACTGTAACCAGCCAATGTACCAGTCTAATCCATATAGCAAACACGTATGCTGCACCACAGGTTGACAGACACTATGCAACTATGCAACTATTAATCCTAGTTACTTCAGAAGTGATACTTATGACCTGGACATTTTATTCCACAAAAAGTCAGGAGTCTTTCCCAATGGCCCAGGCAGTTATCTTGTCTGCTTAGTCATTCAAACTGTTCAACAGCAGGCTGGGAGAAAGTTTGGATTGCTTGGCTTTGCTTCACAAAAGCTCTGTCCACACAACCAAAACAATCTCTTAGAAATTAGAGCAAATGAATAGAATGAATATTAGCAAGATATTACCCAATCGTCCTGAATGGACTAAAATATGACATTTATTAACATTATCATATTATTAATTATTCATTCTGCTATTCATATGAAAGGGAAAAAAAGTTATTGGGCATGATGTCTGTTTAAATGTTTAAATGTTTTGAAGAATTCCTGGTGATTGCAAACTAGTTGCTGTCTTCTATACTGAACAAGCTGATATCTTCTATACTGAGCAAGCTGAGCAAGCCATAGCAAAGAATGATCACATATTAAGATACTCTTAAGATTTAGGCATTTCTATATTAATATACCATTAAGATGGTAGTAGTAGTAGTAGAAGAAGAAGAAGAAGAAGAAAAAGAAGATATAATTTGAAAATTTTAATATGAAATTTGCAGAGGTAAATCATATCTCACTAACCTATAGGAAAGTTCTTTAGTGAAAAGTCAGTGAAGAAATAGATAAAAGTGACTGAATTCTCTTAGCATACCTGGAACTCTAAACAGTTTTAAGAAAAAAATCTTTCAATGAAGAATTTTAAAAATTTGGACTTTCACAGGTTCCAAGGCATGAAAAAGTAGCAGAAATGAATGGTTAATTTTACAGTGCAAAGGAGTTAGCAGAGATGTTCCTTACAGACCCATGCAGAGACTTTGTTATTTAACACATTTATCAAGAAAGAGGAAGAAGGTTTGGTATGGAACCTATGGTATAAAATTATTCAGGTTAGTTAAAATGAAAACTGACTGAGAGTACTTGTGGAGAATGTCACAACACTGTGACTGGGGAATAAAGTGGCAGATGAAATTCATACTGATGAACATGAGGCTATGTAAATGAGAAAAAAATCTCTGACTATATCTAGAAAGCAATAGGCTATGAACTGGCCAATACCATGCAGGAAAAAGATCCTGGGGTTATAAAAATGATATAAAACCATCATCTCTACCCTTACCAACAGTCAAAAAAGACAATAAATGTTAAAAATAAATTAGGAAAGGAATAAAGACTAGAGCAGAAAATGTCATGGCACTGCACAGACACACAGCACCCTTAGATCTTAAAGAGTGAGTACAATTCTAGTAGTCTAATTTGAAGAATTATATGGTAGAACTAGAAAAAGTAGACAGAAGTGGAACTGAAGTACAAACCCAATTTTTATGAGAAAGGACTAAACAGAAAATTACTTTTCAGCTTGAAAACAGAATGATTGTAGGGAAACATAAACTAATGTCCATAAAATCATGAAAGGCACGTAGAAAGTGAATGGGGAATACTTATTCACTATTCTTGTAGCACAGGAACCTTTAACAATTTAAATTCATGCAAATTTTTACACAAGAAGGAAGTTCTTCGCACAGTTCACACAGTCAGCTGTACAGTCTGGGTGAGCCCAGGGTGTTGTGGAAGCCCAACGTATTAGTGTGTTAAAAAAAGCAATAAGGCACATTTGTCAAAGAGAATGTTCTCCTGGAATTGTTAAGCACAAGGGAGGAGATTCACCTTCCAGCTAAGGAAGTCCTTAAGCCTTACATTGCTGGATGCATGTTATAGCAAGGAAAGATTTGTCTTGTTTTCACAGTGGACTGCTTTCAGAAGTGGACTCTTTTTACGTGTCCACTATCAGTGATGATAATCAAGCTAGGATTGTGCTAGATGTTTTTTTCTGAGAAAAATATTGCTGATGTTCCAAATTTCTAAGATTTTGCTCTCTGATAAAAGTGAGTGGTTCATCAAATATATAAAAAAGAAATCAGAGTATGATGGATATAAATTTGGATGTGGATTTGCCTGTGTGCAATTTCTTTGGCTTCATTGTTATGAATCCTGATTGCCTCTCATTTTGACCAATGCCACTTTTACACACAGGCATTGGAAACAGCATTTTTTTCCTGGTTCTGCTTAGAATTAGTGTGACGCATACCAGCTTGAACTCCCTGCTGAGCACAGAAGTAAACTGGATGCTGTCACCCTTTCAGCTGTGGATCCAACTAGGCAAAGAGGGACTGAATCCTCTTGGCAGTGGGCTTAGGGACAGGTGTAACAGGGTCCCATCCCTCTGCCTTACAGCATCAAGTCCTGCCAATGGGAAACCAGTCTGGGTCCAAACTCTTTACAGTAGACAAGCAAATCAGAAGCATCCACAAATGTGCTTGTTTTGGGGAGATTGTTTATGCCTTGGCACTGCTCTGAAGGATATCGTTTTCAAGGACATTTTCAAGTTGATCAGGTCTCATTAACTTTAGTGTATCTATGGTAGCACTTGTTTTTAGGGTATGTGTCTTTATCAAAGATGAAGTTAAAAAAACAGGTTGGAAAGCCAGTGTTCCTTCCCCACATTTCCAGTCTGCTGTGTTACCCTCAGCAGGTCACCTCACTTTCCTGCGCTTCCACTGCGCTCCTTGACTGCCTTTGGGGATCCTTTCAAAATGCTGCCTGTGTCAGAGCAAAAAGCTCCTTTGTTCACATTTTTATTCACCTGTAATCTCAGAATTAGGCAACCTGGAAAAGGAGCTGTTGATAATGTCTTTCTGAGCTTAGAGAAGGAGAAAAATACAGATAATAATGTCTCTGTATAAAAGCAAATAGATGTTGCCTACCCTAAGGAAGTCCTTCTGCTTCTTAATAAACAGGAAAAATTATTTGGCATGAGGTGGTTTTTTTTTTCTTATTAAGTCTGATAGCAAGAGAAACTTTAAAAACTTTGTTGATCAGAAATGCAAATTCTTATCCACCCTTGCTTTTTAATTAACTTTTTAATTTTCAAATACAAAGATAGTGTTGATGATGACTGGTAAGCTTGGGCTGAGAGATGTACTGATCTAGTGCTGTTCTTTGGAAATCTGCAGAGAAATGAATCTCAGGGAACAAATGAAATGATAATGGGATTTCAGTTCATAAGGGTTCAATTCCACAAAATAAATGTTCAGTTTCAGAGATTGTTTCTTAAAGGTCTTCTTCTGTAACACACAGAATTATTCAAGACTCAAATGACAGTTAAAATTATTATAGTTTTTTCATATTATCATTGTCTCATTCCCAAAAAGGTGCCATCAGGATCAGAACCTCATTGTGCTCATCACCAGGAGCAAGGGGAAGGAATATTCACCCTTTTTAACTCCACACAGCTTTTTTTAGAGCTCTAAATCACCTTCTGAATGCTCCTAACTATTCCTATATTGACTATATAGGAAAACTGGAGCCCTGAATACAGATGTCTGTACTTCTGTTGAATGGTTACAGCAACCTGAAGTGGACTATGTAAATTCTTTTGTCCATATGCCCCAGAGTAAAGATATACAGAGATCTATCTGTCCTGGCTAAAGGAGCATAAAAGCTGATCAAAAAAAAAAAAACCCAAAACCAAAAAAACAAAACCAAAAACCCCAAATTAAAAAGCTAATATAAATTATTTACTCAGTATGGGGTGTCTGAACAGAGAAAGTAGACATGCCTGAAGATCCACAAAGCCATCAGCTGGCAGTGCCTACTTTTTTTATAGATGGAGACTGGAGCAGCATGCCCTGAAACACAGGAAAACTACAGTTCAGTTTCTGGATGTCCACAATGTAGCATTTCTATTTATTGCATGTATTAACACTTTAAATATAAGGAAAATCCAAATTCTCATCTCATCCATTCCATTTCCATCTCCTATGAAGCAGCTGATTTCTTATCGGTGTACAACGATGCTGACACTGAAGATAGGATCAGGTATAAGATGAAGTTGGAAGGACTCAGTGGACCTGGAGAATTGTCACATTGAATTAGACATGGATTACTTTGGACAAAAGATCACAGAGGGATCACGAAGGGTGGCATTAGTGGCTGCACCATCAGGGAAGTGCCTGGGGGCTGGATCCTGGAGGTGATTGTGAGAACTCTCCGACCAGCTCCAGCAGCAGAGAAGGCTGCAGGTTAAAGTAGCAGCTGTGTGCGTGACAAAGATGTGAAGGATAAAGCTGACCTCCAAGGGAAGAACTGTGAACTTGGTCTTGATGTGGTCAAGCAAAGGGATCTAGTAAAGGATTTCAGAATAACGACTCAGGCAAATGGTTTTAGCAGCAAACTTCTGACCTGGCTGATTTGGGCTGTGCACAAGGGAGAGCAAAATAGAGATGACAGAAGACTTACATGGATGAATATTTACAATAGGTTTGACTTGATTTTGGTGAGTAAATTATATAAGACTAATCAAAATAATGGTATTTTTTCATCACAGAAAAAACAGTATGCATCTATGTCAAATTCCCCTGAAACACCATATGTAATTTCTAATGTGTTTACACAAACTGTAAGCTGCCAAAGGACTGAAAATATCTGGCTGCAGAGTCTGTCCCATAAAAACTGGACTCTTTGAACATTATCTAGTCATTTTCTTTCTAACCAGTATAAAAATGGCAGCAAAGAAAAATAAATCCCAAAGACAAGATTTTTTTATTTTATTTTTTTTTAGTATAAATGTAGTATTACATCAAGAAGCTAAATCTGAAGTCATAGCTGATCTTATCTCATTAAGGTCTGCTTGGAAGTGTCCCTGGGATACAGAAATTGCAGTTGCACACCTGGGCACTGTATGACCGACCCTCTTCTGCAGGTTGCCAAGGTTTAGATTGCTGCAGGGTAGCAAGGATCCTCTGTACACCAGGCTAGCTTATGAAGGCTGCCTTGTGAAGACATCCTATTATTGATGTGCTAAATATCACAGTCAGTGTAGAAAGGAACCATAAAAATTAGTGGATGAAGGTAATTCATTTAACATTATTAAGTTAATTTTTAATTGCACAGAAATGTTGATTTTCGATTAATCTTACATCCCTACACACCAGCCATTCATTTTGAGGCAAGATGAAAGCTGAGGAAAGAAATAAACAGAATATTTTTGCTTGAGCAAATTCCTGCTTGGCAGAAGACTGCATCATGGGATACTGTGTCTATACTTATATACCTAGGCCATCAATCAATAATACAGGGGCTAAAGAATCATAATTAAATTTAACCATGTTGTAGACCTGATCTATTTTAATCCATAGAAACAAAAGACTTGGATATCTGTGGCTCTGCATTGCCCCTCTCGGTAATACACGGCGTCCACAAAGTCTGACATTCCATAAAGACTGTGCTGCCTCCGATCCTTGCTCACACAGAAAAAAAAAGGGGGGGGGGGGGGGGGGCAGAAAAAGAAGGCTCCTGTTTTAATGCTGACAATATATTAAATGAAGAAATTAAATGAAACAACTCTGGGAGGGTATATATAATGATAAGAAAGTAAACTAGCAGTGGTTACATTTTCTATGGTAGACATAATTGATATGTTTGTTGTCTGTGATTCACACATTATTTTAAGTTTCTGAGGGGGATTTTTATTGCAAAATATTCTGCATTTTAAATACTATTTAATTATGGTTTGTTTCCTTAGGGATTATATCACCATGTGATTTTAATTTGGTATATACCCTAAGGGGCAGCATATTTTCAATTATGAAATATTTCCTCCAGAAACAATAATGGTTCAATGATTTATTGCAGGATCCTATTATAAGGTGCCTCATACAAGTGAAATCTGAAATGCAATTGGCTTAACAATATAGTATAGGCAGGACTAAAATGCATGTGAACTGAGCATATGGGCCTTTTTCACAAAAATCATATTTATATACTTTCATCCTTTGCATAATACTTCAATTATTATATCTTGAAAAAAGAACTTGGAAAGCTGAGAGCTATGAAACATTTACATTATTATCTCTTCAAAAAGTTCATTTTTGGACAAGTATCATTTGGATAGGGATTAACTTAATCAGAGATTTTGAATCTTCTTTACTTTAATTTTTAATCTCTTTTTAAAAATATGTCTGAATCTTAAAAAGGCCTAAACCTGTAGTCACAAAGCACTGCTTCAAAAAAGGGGAAAAAAAAGAAAAAAGAAAAAAGAAAGTTTTTAAAGCAGCCACCAGCTGTAAGAGAGATAGTGCAAGCAGCAGATTTGTGACAGAGTGGAGCATGAAACCCATCAGCTGATGAGTGAAAATCCCTGGTTTCTAATTAATCGAGGTACACAGGCCAAGGGATGAAGAGGATCAGGGAAATGAAATCAGGAAAAAGATACCATCAGTCATTTCTGCGGCCCATTGTCATACTTCAGAATCTGCTGTAATGAATCACTCAGGCATTCCACAGATACATTCAAATGGTGAAGAAAATTCATTGTCCGGTGAAGAGTGTTTGATAAAAATCTTTCTTTTCCCCCCTCTTTGTCAGAAGCCTATGATCAGAAAAGGAAATCCAGACAGCACAACAGGTGTGCTTTTGCAAGCCTGGTGAAATCTGCAAATGAACGGAGGCACTAAAGAATTTTTTTGTACTAAAATTTCACCAAAATGAAAAAAAGTAGCTTGTAAGAGCAGGCAGTGGCAAAATGCACTGAAAACAGCTGAAGATTAAGGGGATAAAAGGTATAAATGCTCTTCCGGTTGAGAAGCTCCTGTGCCTATAAAATCTTCTTATATGGAAAGGGTGAACAAATATGTTTTTAGAATATTTTTGCCGAGTTTAGCATTTCCAGATATTGACATCTGCTTTGAAGAGCTACTAATCTACGACCTAGCCCCAGTTTAAAGCAGCACTAAACTGCCACTCTAAAACTTGAGGTGTGTGGGAACCACCTTTTTTCAAAAGGGGACAGTTTAGTTTTGTTCTCACAATTACTTGGTTTCCTTCAAAGACAGAACCAACACACTTAAAGGCAAAAGGGTTTTCTTTCCTCTCCTATACACCTGTACAAGCACACACTCATGCAAATGCTAGGAAGAAGGAGATGCCTACATTTTGGATATCTGTTCATTTTTCTCCTGTCATATTTGTGCAGATTTTGGAACTTATGAACAGATTAGACTGAAATTCTTCACAAATTTAAAACTTCTGTATTTAAAATTAGGGGTGACATGTCTTTCTTCTTTTTCCTTTTTGTTTTGCTGTAGCTCAACTTTTTGACCCTAAGCAGTTCTTACAACAGTGTGTTCCTTAAAGTAGTGTGTCCCATTATGTGACACCAGAACATAATTGTTTTTAAATAATCAGGTGCTATACTAAGACGTATAAGGATGGCTGATTCATTTTAGATTTAATTACCATAATATAGGGGTTTGCTGTCTATAGTATCAATCACTGAGACACTTTATAGTTGATAATATTAAAATGGCAATAATGAGAATTCTGCTTCATGATGAAAATAATTTTAATCATGGGTAGATTACAAATCCATTTACTGTTACGGTTACTGAGAATTCTATTATCTGCCTCCTATTGTGAAAGATGTTGAAACTTGTTTTCAGGAAATGTAAAAGATTATAGAAGTATGCTCTCTATGCAAACTTTCTATCACAGAAGAGCAATAAAAACCTGCTTAATACCAGGAACCGTTAAAGATGAAACTTTTCAAGTGAACTTGTAGCTGCACTTCTGCATGAATATATGCCTGGCTATGCAGATCTATTTATAGGTTTGACAACGATGTTGGCTAGCTGGTTTAGATTCTGACCATGACTTCTATTCACAAACAGTACTTAGCCAGGTGGCCAGCTGTTGCCTCTGCAATGAAGGTATTACTGATTACTAGCTCCACTCTAATGTATAGACTATACATGGGTAACCTAGAGAATTCTGGTGGCTGTACCTCCGATGTTTTCCTGTGACTATGGATATATCATCTCACATTTCCTTTTTTTTTTTTTTTTAATTCCATTCAAGCTTAAAAAACTTTTGTTACAACAGGGCTGCCATTCAGTTGGTATTACTTGTGTCCCCCCTACAAATATACTAAAACTGATATCATAGAACCATGGAATGGTTTGGGTTGGAAGGGACCTTAAACATCATCTATTTCCAACCCCCCTGCCATGGGCAGGGACACCTTCCACTAGACCAGGTTACTCAAAGCTCCATCCAGCCTGGCCTGGAACACTGCCAGCGATAGGGCATCCACAGCTACTCTGGGCAACTTCGTCCAGTGTCTCCCCACCCCCACAGTAAAGAATTTCTTCCTAATATCTAATCTGATATAAAATCTCTTTCAGTTTAAAGCCATTACTGCTTGTCATATCACTACCTGCCCTTGCAAAAAGTCCCTCTCCAGCCTTCCTGTAGGCCCCTTTAGGTAATGGAAGGCAGCTGTAAGGTCTCCCTGAAGCCTTCTCTTCTCCAGGTTGAACAACCTTCTCAGCCTGTCATTACAGGGGATGTGTTCCAGCCCTCTGATCATCTTTGTGGCTCTCCTCTGGATTCGTTCCACAGGTTGATGTCCTTTTTATGCTGGGGGCCCGACCTGCACACAGTACTGCAGTTAGGATCTCACATAAATGGAGTAGAGAGGAAGAGTCACCTCCCTTAACCTGCTGGTTATGCTTCTATTGATGCAGCCCAGGGTACAGTTGTCTTTCTGGGCTGCAAGCTCACATTGTTGGGCAATGTTGTGCTTCTCATCAACCAACTCCACCAAGTCTTTCTTCTCAGGTCTGTTCTCAATCCATTCTCCATCCAGACTGTATTTTTGCTTGGGATTGCCCTGACCCATGTGAAAAACCTTGCCCTTGGCCTTGTTGAACTTCACCAGGTTCACTCAGGCCTACCTCTCAAGGCTGTCAAGGTCCCTCTGGATAGTATCTCTTCCTTCCAATGTACGAAGCGCACCACACATCTTGGTGTCATCTGCAAACTTGCTGTGGGTGAACTCAATCCCAGTGTCTGTGTCACTAACAAAGATGTTAAACAGCACTGGTCCCAATACCAACCCATAAGTAACGCCATTCATCACTGGTCTCCACGTGAACATCGAGCCATTGACCGCAACTCGCTAAGCACGGCCATCCAGCCAATTCCTTATCCACCAAGTGGACTATCCATCAGATCCGTGTCTCTCCAGTTTAGAGACAAGGAAGTCAGGCAGGACAGTGTCAAAATCTTTGCCCAAGTCCAGGTAGATGACATCAGTTGCTCTTCCCTTATCCACCAATGTTGTAACCCTCTCATAGAAAGCCAAAAAATGTCAGACAATTTGCCTTTAGTGAAGCCATACTGGCTGCCACCAATCACCTCCTTGTTTTTCATTCACCTTAACATAGTTTCCATGAGAATCTGCTCTGTGATCTTACCAGGCACAGAGGTGAGACTGACTGGCCTGTAGTTCCCTGGGTCATTCTTTTTCCCCTTTTGAACAATGGGGGGTATGTTTCCCCTTTTTCACTCCATGAGAGCTTCACGGGCCACAGTTTCTCAAATATAATGGACAGCGGCTTATCTACTTCATCTGCCAGTTCCCTCAGGACCTGCAGGTGCATCTCCTCAGGTCCCATGGACTTATGCACATTCAGGTTCCTTAGATGGTCTCAGACCTGATCTTCTCCTACAGTGGATGGTTTTTCATACACCCAGTCCTTGCATTTGCGCACTGCCTGGACAGTGTGGCTGGAGGACTTGCCAGTGAAGACTGAGTCCTTCTGTTCCCAAAGTACTGTGGTAGCTGGAATGGTTGAAGGGCTCAGGCAATCTCCTGTTCACAAAATGCCCAGACGGGTACACTGAACTCCAAACGCCCCTAGCTGGCATCTTCACTGGGAGAAGTGTCTGGGAGTCAGAAGAACTGGACAGGGGGATTTCTCAGGCTGGAAATGATATTCCCAGGGGTGCACACATCACTGGTGCACCCTTGCATGCAGGAAGAGCTGCGGTGTCCCAGAGCTGGTCTGCTCCAATTTCATTTAAAACAAAGAAACCTCACTGAGGTCATTTTAATACAGGATTTTAGATAGGGTCTTGTTCTGCTGAAACAAATAGCATAAGCTTCACCCTGTTGAACCTTTTCCTGAAACCATGTGTGACTATGTGTGCATGTATACATTAGCACCGCTTTGATTATATAATGTAATGAGCTCAGTGGATTTATTCTGGATTTGTAATATGGAGCCTCAGAGCAGAGTTTGGAACAGTATCTTGTCTTTAAGATGCCAGTTTTGTAAATGCTTTTCTTTTCTTAAGGATACTGATGAAAATTTATTACTGATTTATCATGCATAACTTGCAGTGGAATCAGATTTTTATTTTCCAGCTTCATCACTGTTTCCAAATGGGGATTAAATTTTTTTAAAAAACTTAGTAGAGAATCAGTTATCATCAAAGTCCCCAGGAGCTCATTTACTGGTGTGCAAACTGCGCCCCACACTGGTCCCCTGCTTTGGAGGAACTCAATGAATAAATTAAATTTCTAGAGACAGCCAGCTTTATAATCCTGGCCTACTGCTCTCCCTTCCTACTTGCATAATTTTTGTCATTCTGGGCTTCATTCTCTGTGTTCAGTCTCCCTTGCTGACCAATGAGTCTGCGGGGAGGGACACTGGAGCTTGGGAAGTCTGGGAGCACGACTTACACAAAGCAATGGGCAAAATAGTAGATGGATACAAAAGCAGCAAAACACATTCATAAAACCATCTGCCTATGGAGCAAAATAGTAAACTATACTGTCTGCACCTTAATTTGCATGAGATATACCATTAGTAAAATGAACAATAACAAATGTATAATCAATCTATTTTTTTTACAAGAAACAGGATATTTTTTTTCACTACACAGTTCTCCTCAAATATATTGCTATTGAACGTTTTTAGACAACCATAATTTAATCTAAACAATAAATCTGTTGCTTTATTTTTCAGCTTGTGTTTAAAAAAGCATGAGATTAAAAAGAAAAAAGTCACAACTTTACAAGTAACATGATCTTCTTTTCGCAATGGTGAAACAGAAACAGAAACAAAAAAAATCTATTCAGTCTATTTTGTAACTCAGAAAGACTATTTGGAAATGTTTTCATCAAAGTGATTTTCTGCAGATAGCTCATAGGTGATCAGGATAAAACCCCACAGCTTCAGCACTTCAAATATTTATCATATACATGTTTGCTTGAATCTTGATAAGGGTGAGGTTTGGGACTTATGGACACTGAGATAGGATGTCACCTGAGACATTCATCTGATTCCGAATGCAGACAGAAAGAAAGTGCCTAGGAGAGGCCAGAAGAGAGAGGGAGGGAGAGAGTAAGGGATAGTAGGAACGGACAGCCCTTGTTCCCAGCTCTAATATCCCAGTGCAATTATTTTGTGGACATCCACTCCTTGCCTGCACAGGAGATAGGGCTATAAGTGTATGTTATTTTTTAATTACAAGGGGGTAGAAAAAATCCTGATGATGGGCTGGAAGGTGCCATTGCATTGTTATTTTTTTCTCTCCCTTCGTTTGCTGATTATGTGAGCTGGGCTCCTTTGCTAGCCGATGATAAGCAGAATTTCCATGTTCTCTGCATAATTAATCCATCTCTGCCTCTCTTCATGCCAACTCGCCCGTTATCGCCGGCACATGCCTGAATTGCAAAAGAATCCGCTCTTCAATTGGAACTTATTGATATTCTAAGAAAAAAAAGAGAGAGGGAAAAAAACTGAAAATCCTTAAGTTTAAGCCGCAGATTTTTAAATGGATTAATTTCGCTGCAATCGCAGCCATCTAAGGCGGGAAGGCAGGCAGAGCAAATTGAAAGCATCTCCATGTTTGCAGAATTGGGTCCAGAATGCTGAAATGTACTGGCACAGTTCTCTTTTAAAGTCAGAAAATTACCATTCATTTACATCACATGAAATAGTTTTTTATGCTAGAAATATTCAAGAGACGTTCCTTAAATGCCTGCTAATGCTAGATAACATTTCTAACTTTCAACATTTTGCTAGACTTTGATATGACATGATAGGAATGCCTGTCAGTGAGGAATATTATACGTACCAGTAATCTCTTTTTATCACATATTTAGATTATATCATCCTCTTCTTAAACCGTCCTGAAGTAGTCTTTAAACAATGTACTCAGTGTCATAGGCTCCTATTTAGTATAGTTACATGAGCCAAACTTGGTAGGGCATATTTAGACTGTCCAGCATGAAGGGTTTTTAAAAGTGCCAATACACATTTCCAGAAAATAGTTTATCTTTTTCTGTCTTTCACAAAGTCAACTTGCATTTCTTAGCATCCTTCTACATTTAGACATTCTGCGTTCACCTCATTTACAATATGTAAGGTGTTTTGTTATTTCGATGCAGCTCTTGTGGATTGTACTTACATTTTGAAAGGGCTCAGCTGTATTCCATAGCAGCCTGGCATTGCATGTGGAATAACGAGAGCTAGTGGGGAGCTAGGGCTTTGCCTCTTCTCCTTCTTTTTTTCTCAGTTACCAAAATCCAAATATTCTTCTCCTTTTGTTTCTCTAACACAAAATTCACATCCTTCATTTCCTTGACCCTAGGAAGCAGCGGCATTCAGCAACACTGAGAGATTTCTTTAATGCCTCAGCTAAGCCACAACGTATCTGGCATTCCATGTCCATATGCTAGAAATCAGCAATTTATGCTGTTGTAGAAGGAAATGTTGACACTCGCAGTTAACAGAGGGGGAAAAGTTGCTACACTGACTGCAAATGGAGATTTAGCTGTTAGGAAATCTTTGTCACTATTAGACAGACCTCTTTCATTTTAAAAATACATGGGAAATAAATAAAAAAAAAAAAATTAGAGGAATTGACAGGCATGACCAGAGTGGGGAAAAAAAAAGACATACAGCAAAACAATTTTATTTGTGGCAACATCTGCTTCAGATAGAAAACAATAAGCTTAATACATGGTTGGGCCATCTTACCATATAAAATTAGGACCTGTTATGAAATGCATGTCACTAGTAAGTAAATACGATGTCAGTGTTCCAGTTTGGATTTTCAGGCAATAAAAAGCACCATACAAGAATGACTAGTGATCACATCAGGATATGTTTTTATATAGCAGAAAGAGAACAAAGAAGGTTTTCCAGTTGCTTCAGAATGACTGACAGTTCTAAGGCACTACTGAACTTGAGGATATTTATGGCATATTACAATTTTAGCATTAAGTTTTTGGCAAAATCAAAATGTTTAAAAATGTTTTTTTAGAAAAAAAAGTTATTTTCACATTTAACTCTATTAGCTCCTAAGAAAAATAGTTGAAAAAACATTTAAAAGAGTCAAAATTTATTTTTTATTTTAAATATTACAAAATTGTATATTTACAGACAAATAAAATCTCTAAAGAAAGAAATGTCTGTATTCTTTCTGCATATATCTGTAGCCTTAATTTGTAAATAATAAGTTAATAACCAAATAGTCAAAGTGTTTGAGATATGCATTTCCAATTGTGTAATGTTTTTAGTGAAAACAACTATTTCCAACCTAATTTGGGAGAAAAAAAATAGTACACAGACCACATGAACTGCATATTACCACAGAACTTCCTAATTTGTTACAGTGAAATCCTGACTCTTTTGAAGTCAATCGCAAAATCCTTATTGCCTTTAGTAACACCTGCCTTTCAATACAACTCTAGTAATAAAATAAGGTTTAATTAAGCTTACATGACAGTCAGTGTTGATCTCTTCTAACAAAAAGATTCTTCTCCTAAAAATTTATACTGCAAACTTTCATGATTTAACATCATTAAACCATACAAAAAATATTTAAAGCATGCTAAACTGATTTTAGCTATAAGTAAATTGTAGCTATCAATTTAAAATATGTCTTCTATATTTCTTATATATATTTATATTGCACCTTTTATATTTTTGTCTTACTGTACATAATAATGCTTTATAATATTTATTTAAGTAGCTACAAATGGCTAGTTTATATACTGCTATTTTATATATGTAGGTACCTTGTATTGAAGGTTGCATTATACTAAACATACACATGATTTTTTACACATAGAAGGCAAAATATTTTTCTTTTCTTACAGATTTAGGAACCAAAATATCTGCACCAATACTTTGGGGTTTTTGGCATGGAATTATAGGATGAATACTTTTTGCAACTGAAAATAATGCCAGCAGCTGCAGTATGCAGGAAAAGGGGGTTTTGCAGCACACAACGATCTCCCAGTTATTCATATTTCAACATTATTTTTTTCAAATGATAAATGAAAATTTCTCAAGCTCCTTGTTATCAGTCTTTGTATTGACTTGGCCTTATGGAAGATCAACATGTAGCCAAAAAAACTGAGATCAGTGGTCAGCACAAATGTTACCCTAATTTAGACGCCTAGATTCAGTGGAAAGCAAATGACTGCATTTTATCCATGCATGGCACTGTCTGGCATCAATCTATCCTCAATTTTATAACTGGGAAGCAACTGTAAACGAATTACCAATTGATTTGTAAATTTTACTTAGAAGGATTTCCTTGCTCCTTCCAAAAATATTCACTCTGTTTAATTTAGGGCTCCTGGTTTTGTGCAGTGTAAGAATTCTATTTAATGTGCTGGGGATCATTCAGGCAGTTATGCAGTGACACCGATACTCAGGAAGCTGAGAACCCTTCTAAGTTCCTATATACATGCCCACTGTATATTGGGACACCCGGTCTAAGCTACAGACAAAGCTCTGGATTTGAACACACATCAGATATGGTCAAGTGATGAATCAGGGTGCTATGGAACGCCATAAATGTATAGGAATTTGACAAGCTGCATTCAGAATATGGAACTGTTATTGTTTGTCCAGATACAGATGTATATCCAACAGTGTAGACACTGACTGATATTTAGAATCATTGCAAAGCCTTTGTGTTTACCCATTTTCACCTTCCTGAAGACATGAACAGTAAACCCAAAGTCCTTGTTATGCTGGAAGTCTGGCAATGAATGTGGCAATGTTAATAGGTGTCTAGTGTGTTAAGGTTAGCAAGGAGACTTAGGAAACCTGTTGTGATACGCAGCCCATGAAGAAAGACCTTTAGAAACTAAGAGGACAAAGTGCTAGCAGACAAACACAGAGGTATTTAAGAATAAGTGGGTCTGATGATTTGTAAAAATCCTTGCATAGGTTACGTTAAGAGAAATTGGCATTTTGTTATTATAATAATTTAAGTAAAGAATACCATAAAATCTTAACTTAGTCCACACAACTTACCAGACAACTACCCTCCCATAAGAATAAGTGAGTAGCTGCAATGGGAGCATTGGAAAGGAGTCTTGGTGGGTGTTCTCAAATGTTCTTTGGCCTAAGAGATGACCAGTCAGATTACATGTACATGCAACCTGCTGCTATGGATATGTAGCAGTAAGAACTTTCCAGGGAGTTATGAGGGAACAAATACATTTTGTGTCCAAAGAGCAAGGAGAAGTCCAGCTGAATAGATGCCACACTTCATTTTAATATGAATAGATTTGCATTTTCGTTTTATGTCCTACACATAAATGTGCCCTTAATGCCAGCTCTAACCTCCAGGATGAACTACCAGCAGCAACAGTAAACAAATAACTGGGCAGACATTATCACACATTGCTAATTCATGTGTGTAAGATAACTGTTTAGGTCTAAGAAAATATGGAATTTTCCTATGTGCAGAATATTTGACATATTCAGATGCTGCAATATGGTCAACAAGGTATCCACAACATCTGCAGTGATAGATCCAGGGAGCCTTCTCCCATTCCTTTTCCTCTCTCATTTGTTTTCCTCTGGACCTGGGGAGAGAACTAAAGCATGTAGAATCCTAAACTGCTTAGTTCTATGAATGGACTATAGATAACTTTCAGTGAACGTCAGAATCTCTCTTGAAGAGGAAGACATTATAGGTAAAATGCTATATTTACTTGCAGGGTACAACCCAAATTTTTTGCCACAAATCCTGGCACAGAGCTGCAAAGATGTTGTCTGTATTAGAAAAAATTATAAGCCAGAGTTTTCAAGGACAGAAGTTACAGTGTAGGCACAATATGTGTATTTTACCATTGTACCAGAAAAGCCAGAAAAAGTAGAGGAAGGCATGACTTTTCCCAGCATAATATATTCGCGAAGGACTATTTGCATGAAAAGCCCATAAATACACTCAACCTTTGGCTAATGTTGCCAACAGAGGAAAAAAATATATCATTTCCTGGAACCAGGAATGCCATTGTGTGCTTTATGTACTCACCTTGATAGTTTGTTATTTGTTGAGAGCTAAGCAGAATCAGAATCAGATTCAGCCACCCTCTCTGCCCTCCGGCAGTTTGACTGAGGAACAGGAGTGGAGTAAACCCAGTACAGAGAGAGTGCTTTGTAATGTTCAGTGCTCAGTGATATAGAGACGAAGCCATACAAAAACCCCACTGCATTCACACAGGCTTTCCAGAATGCTACTTGATGATAGGACTTGAAGATGGACGATATCCTTTGGCAAATACAAGGGGGACAACCGTTCCAACACTAAAAGGGTGAATGGATGCAGGCACTACAATAGCAAATCCAGAAATAACAGATGAAGATTTCCAGCCTAATGGAAAAGACGATGGTCCTTCTTGGAGTAACAGGGTCTTGTGCGCAAGTGAAACACAAGAACCGGCCATGGAATATTTCCCTGTTGGTGCCACATCTGTACGACTTTGCTGTTGCTTGTTTACAGATACGCCTCAACAATGAAGTACAAATCACTAGAGGAAAAAACTTTCCACTGCAGATCTGTTCCGAGGCAGATTGCAGCCTGGGAATAGAAAAGGCAAAGCTGTAGAGTTGCCAACATTTGACGAATCACAGTAAGTCTCTTTGCCTCACTGAGAGCAAGCAAGGGGAGCCCAACTGTCTGAATCTGTGGCATCTAATGAGCAGGAACAAAGTGACTTCAAACTGTTAACAAAGAAAAATTCATTTTTTCCAAAGCTACATTTCCTATGGGCCATTGCAAGTCCTAATAGATATAAAGCTAAAACCTACACAGAACTGAGCATATTTTTTATTTTTCCATTTGAAACCTGGGATTATTTCCTCCAGGCATTTGGAAGGACAATGCTAGCAGGACCCTGTTTGCCAGTAAAACTCAGTTTTGGAAACCATCATCAGTCAGCATGAAAATGGGTCCAATGCTATGGAAATGAGCTCGTTACTATTATTTTTTTGCTGGCACTCACACAATTTGTGCTTTTACAATTTTGAAAAGCAGGACATGAATTGCAAAGAAAAAACGAGTTAACAATATTAAACAGTCAGTTGCTAATTACTGAGCAATCCAAACCTGTGTCTGGAATGACATACTCAGACATCCAGCTGGACCTCAGGCCATATGCTATCCTAGATCCTCACGCATAGCTCCTGCTACTGTCAAACACTGGAGTACCGGCTAAAAAGTTGAGGGTACAGATTAAAATATGGTCAGAGCTGTCTATTTGTAGAGACTTTAAAAAGACTAACTGGTATCTGCAATCTCTCAATAAAAGTAAAGGATGAGAACTGTAGACAGAAAGGTAGGAAATCACTCTGAATCATTTCATTTGTTTCACTCTCATCGCTTTGTTTGGAGCAGAAGCATCCAATAATTCCAGTGTTGTTCCTTCTCCATAAGGAGGTTACTTATAGAGATTTAGAATATTACTTCACCCTAGTACTACATTTCATCTGCCATAGATCACATTTGTAATTGTTCAACATAATAAATGAACTTTATTATCTACTTATTGATCCTGAGGTATGATACCTGGCAGAACGCAACATAAAGAAAATTCTAATACAATGTAGTAAGTTTTAATGGTGCAATTCCAAGGATAATAATATTGCTAAAAATATTACTCCCCTAAGTATGAAAGTCATTTACCTTTCGCTTTAAGTTTTTGCTTGGTCCTAGATAAAATATTAACTTTTAATTTATTTGAATTGTATTTCCTGTCATGTATTTTCTAGATAAAAGCCATCTATGTTAAAAATATACATTTGTTTAACAAAACCAGGTATTCTATAGTATCTTCTTGTAGCAACAAAGATTTCATTATTTTCCTGCAGTATGATTTCCTACGTTTATATTATCTTGCATATATCAAAAATAACCGATCATAAGTAATAAATTGTGAAATAACTTGGAGAAGCTTTTAAAAAATATAGGTGCCTGACCTGTTTTTGCACTCGCACATTTGCTTACCTGTGTTGCGATTACTTTCAGCCTAGATCAGTAATTTAGTGTGGACCAAATACATCTGATTTTGTAAATTAGCCAGTGATCTTGGCCTTACGATTGGTTGCATTAAGGCAGAGGAATCCACAAGTTTAGAACAATTGTCAGGAACTGAGCCTACACCACACAGTCCTTTTGGATGTAAAGTTGTAATCCTGACTTGCTTGAAATTATGGCCAGTGAAAGCACGTATTTTGTGAGTTTTGCATGAGAAGAAACTGCAGTGGCAAGTCCCCAAAATAACCTTCAACTTGTATCAAGAGTTGTTTTCATGATGCTTTCGATTATCTTTAGTTCTTACTCATGCAGACAATACACAAGTATGGTCATGTAACTAGATTTAAATGAGACAAGCAACTAAGAATTAAAGCAACTAATCAAAGCAGAAACTCATAAAGGAGAAAATATCATGGTAGAAAGATTTGTTTTCTATATTTTAAATTCCTCCACTGTTACTGGAAAATAAATAGTCCTTCATATACAAACACATTAAGGACTAGATAGCATGTGATTCAAGGACTCTGATTTAAGAACAAATCCTCCACGATTTAGACTAATATTCTTTATACAGCTAGTCAACACTGTATTTGTGAAATATGAATTTGAAAGAAAGATTATTATACTAGCTTAAAGCTGGATATTTACACATTTGCCTGCCATATTCATTAAACATTTTCATGCAGAAAACAGTAAAGAAAAATCCTGTGGAAAGCTGAAATCCTAAGCAACTCATTTTACACTTTAGAAGAGTCTCAGTGATCAGTAGGAGCTTTATTATTGCTTTATTTGCAGGAATTATTAGCTCTTTCTTAAATTGTTCTGTTGCAAATCTGAAACATACAATATTTTATATTACAGCAATACTTAATAGAGAACTGAGAATTGCAAGATAGTTTACAAGTGGAGCTAGTATTACACTTCTTGTAACATCTTTCCATTAAAAAGTTAGCAGGCTGGATTAATTGCTTCATGATAAATGTTTCTTTTTAAAACCTGCTGTTTTCCATGCAGCGAAACGTACATACTATGTACTGTACCAGTATTAGTCTGTTTTGAAATAGTGCTTTTCTCCCCAAAAAGTTTATGCTGTAGATACATAGTCTGCATTCTAATGTACTAATTCATGTTATAATAGTCTAACAAATCAGAGAACTTTAAAGAACCCACAAAAATGTATATGCTGGTTTTGTGGGAACAAAAATCCCAGAGATGTTCTTGAAACTCAACATTGTCACAATAAATTTATAGATTGTAAACCACAACATATGACACATCATTAATTTGAAAGGGAAAAATTTTTCATGTTTTTAAACTGAACATACGTTTACTTACAAATTACATTATAATTACATCATTTTGTCCTCTCTGTTAGTGATGCATACCAATAGAGAAACCTTGAGAGAAGTCTGCACAATGCCTAATGAAAATGTAAATAATAGCCAGCATTACTCAATTTAGCTTAAAGTGATTATAAAAGTTGCAATAGCTAAAAGGTATTGATTTTTAAAATAAATGTGTACTTTAAAAGTGACAACATATAGTATAGCATAACTGTACATTCAAATTATCTATTGCTTTACTATTAATAAGTGCAATTATTAATCATGGTATTCGTCTGTTTTATAGCCATCTTCAAATATCTTCAAAAAGAAGTATATTAATATCTGAGAATAAAAACTGGAGATAGAAACTATATCCACTATGCTTCTGAAATATGCATTTTTAAGTGATATGTTCATAATCCAGTGAATACAGGAAATGACTTATTTTCACAGTAGATGTAATCAGAATTTTGCTCAGAAAAAAAATTTCACTGTTTTAAGTAATACGATTTCTGAATCCCATAGTACCATGTACTAGGTGGTTGCTGTTGCTTAGGACTTAGGCATCTTCACTCAGAAGACAGAAGTATTCTTTTCTTTGATATGGACATTTTCATTCCATTTTCTGCTCTATTCAGAAGTCACGTTGGGTATCTAGATCTTTTGCTTCAAAATGCCATCCCTGAACTGCCTGTGAATGAAGTAAAATACAGTCTGCACAACCTCAAAACATAGAAATTTTGCTGGAAAAGATTTGGTGAAGAGCTTGCCATTTGAGGGCCTTGAAAAAGCACAAAGGCATCTGATTAAGCAGTTCACTTACTAAGGCTCAAATGCAGACTGAACATGAAAAAGTCATATATTTCTTGCCCTTCCAGCCTACAGTCACAACCATTTCCAGATTAATGTTCCCACATGTAAATTATTGCATGATGGATTTTGATCCGCTAAGGCATCCTGGTAATTGTATTGTAGGTGGGAGGGAAATATTTTTTCCCCTCATTCTCAAAGTGATTGGCACAGACAAGGTTTTCACATTCACCAGATCAGGTCAGGAGATGAAGGTGAAGATGCTGAAACATAGTGGGTGGAAGTTACCCATCCTTCTCATTCTGAGAAAAATAACACTGAAGATATTCTTATGAAAAGTTGAGGAAGCACAAAGGCTGAGGCTCTTCATGTCTAATACAGTCAATTATCTGTATTTCTGTTCCATGTACGTGGATTGTACAGGAGAAAGGTTTGTGGACAAAAGGTTACAGGCAGCTGGTAAAATCCCACTTCCGGGTGCAATATGTGCAGATCCAGTAAATGGATTCATTTTATACTAGTTATGGTTGCTGATTCCCATGTGCGGGTAAATGAAGCATATTTCATGTACCTTGTACGTCTTGCATATCCTTGCCAGTTTGCCATGCATATTTAGGCATAGGATGTCTGGAGGACAGACTCCAACCACCTGATCCTACATTTGCAGTTTCAATGGATGGACTGGGAGTATGCCTGTTTGGGAAGTGGCCTGGAATACTTCTGCTACCGTTACTTACTTGGTGAGCAGTTTGGGAAAGGAGTGCATACACTAAAGCAGTTGCCTGTGTCAGGAGAAAAAGCTCAGCATTCTGCAGATTGGAGATTTGTCAAACAGGACCCTTCCACAGGGCAGCTGGATTTCCTTGGCAGTTGCTCATACTAGCCATGAACATTTTTGCAACTGTGCAAAATGCTCTAAAATATAAAAACATACACCACCAAGGAAAGATGGTGTAACTTTAGGTGGTCCTATGTAAGCATGTTTCTACATTCCTATTTAGAAATGGGTTTCTAGAATATATGCTTTGATTTCAGTGACTGCTTTAGAGGTATGGTGCCATTTAAACAGACCTCTGGAATAAAGACAGTGCACAGGACATACTGTTTACCCTTAAATGGTAAAGACAGAAGAATTTATTCCTAACTGTACTCATAATACCCTCTTCAGGAAGTATCAGAACACTCTCAAAGATATTTTGATTGCCAATGTGCATTTTCTAATGAGCCTGTTTGTGATCATCAACACTTAGATAAGGTCTTTAGAAAAGACAGAAGTAAACAGGGTCTGTTTGATAGTATACAGTATTTCATAAATTATGGATTTTATTAAAACACATTATTTCCCCAAAAATATATCTTAAGAAGTTTTGAAACTTTGCATAATTTGCATCTGGGATAATGGATTTCTCATTAATAAATATATAAATCATAAATCATTTATTCATACAGTGTAATGTAGCAGTTTATTACATACTGCGTGAATTTTGTAATCAGGGAATCCCCTGATGAAAAAATAGCACAATATTAATTACCAGCACCATCTGTGCTAAACAATAGGAAAAACAATAATTTAATACAATGACTTCATGCATGTCAGTTATCTTCAACATTAAACACTGCAGTTTTGATGATGTGGTTTACCTTCTACTCATTTAAATAACTGATGTTCTTACAAAGGTTAAAACTATGAATAAATGAATTAAAATTAAATATAATGAAAAATACCAATAGATACAACATGGATCAAGCTCGTTCATCAAGTAAGTAATCACACAGGTATAGATACACGTATATTTATACACACCTTTTTAAACTTACTGACATGTTTCCAAAAAATTATTATTTATGTTTGTTACCTGAAAAAGATGAATGTTGAACTTCTAAGACTTGTTTTGAGGTTTGGTTGTTATTTTTTAAAAAATTATCACTCTTCTAAATGCATAAACCTCACAACATAACTATGGAATCTACTTGGCAACACTGTGAGTATAAGTTGTTTTGATGTACACAGATGTATTTAAGGGACATTTGTTATTCTGGAAACTGAATTTTCCACTGTATCCTGCCATCGTCAGTGCAAAAGCAGCATGAGTTTAGGAGAGTTTGCTTTGACTCCACATGACAGAAAAGATGTTATTCTTATACATCCAGGTGTTAATTTTGTTTAATTTTTTTTGTTGTTGTTTATAAATATGTTAGCTAAACCAAAATGACATCTATCAACATATTGCCTTCTTGAAAAATTCTGCCAAAGAGGCCAACCAGGGCTATTAGCCTGAGGACAGGAATCAAATTCACTATTTGAGCTTGCAATGCAAGCTTCGTTATTTCCAAAGTCCCCCACCTATACCCACTCCCGGGTTACCAACATGCAATATCCTTCTGGCTGCACATTCTCTTTATTATTTAATTATTTCAGACATTGACATTTTCTTTCAGTACACTGCCATTGAGTTCTGGTTATATTTAAACATATGCCCCCTACCAGACTGTGGGTTTTTTCATATCTATCATATATTGGGGTTGTCTATTGATTTGCAACTTTCCCCATAACATCTGTATTAATTTTTCAGTACTTCAAGACTTTGTGGCATTCACAGCCTTCAAATGTACATATCAGAGCCCTAGAAGCCCACAGTAGGCTGTGTCCTAGAATGGTGCTTTTATTTTCACATGCATATACTTCTGGTGGTAATAAGAATGCGTTGGGGGGGTTTATTAAGAAATTTCACTTGCTGATATACTTTTTCATAGGAATTGTGGATAACATTGTTTGCAAGAATTTACAGGAGTGGAGACAGTAATGAGACTCCCAAAGCTTTAGGAACTGCCCAGAGCATTTATTTACCATAATAAAAATTAACTGCTTATTTACAGCCATGAGCTTACCTACTGAAGGGCCGTGTGAATTCTTCCAACCCCTGGGCAATTAGTTTTCCCCAAGCCTCCAGTGCACTGCACATTATTCTCTAGCAGCGTGTATGCACTTGCCCATGCCAAAGGCAAGCTTCTCCCTGCTTTCTGCATGGTGGGTGATTTTTGCATGCCTTCCCACCGCCTTTCCATACCAGGTGCAGAGTGCCCTGACACTACCTAAGAATCATAGAACTATCTAGGTTGGAAAAGACCCTTAAGATCATCAGGTCCAGCTATTAACCTGGCACTTCCAAGTCCACCACTAAACCATGTTCCTAAGTGACACATCTTCACATCTTTTAAATACTTTCAGGGATCGTGACACAATGACTTGCCCAGGCAGCCTGTTTCAATGCTTGACAACCCTTTCAGTGAAGAAATTTTTCCTAATATCCAGTCTAAACCTCCACTGGTGCAACTGGAAACCATTTCCTCTTGTTCTGACACTTGTTACTTGGGAGAAGAGACCGACCCTGCCCTGCCTACAGCCTCCTCTCAGGTAGCTGGAGAGAGTGATAAGGTCCCCCCTGAGCCTCCTCCCCTCCAGCCCCAGTTCCCTCAGCCATTCCTCATAAGACTCGTGCTCCAGACCCTTCACCAGCCTTGTTTTGCACACACTTGTCTTTTGCTGGAGTTGGGTGACAAGCCAAGGAAACCTCAGAACCGTAATTCTCTTTAATGCTCTGTATCGGAAACAAAGTTATAAAGGAAGGCTTTGCACTTTTGAACTGCGACATACTGGTACTCAGCAAATAGCTATACTTTATTGTGACATCCCCAGATACTGTCTCAGGGATGCTGTAGCCTCTTGCTGTTAGTGGATTTCTGTACAAACTGAATCCGTTCAGGTATGCGTCTCCTTGCCAGGGCTATCTTGGTCTGCTAGGAGAGTTGTAAATCTCATCAGATACTCCATAGGGATGCCTAACCATTGCAAATTCAGTCTAATTTCTTTTTCTTCCTCATTTTGATGTATGCTTGTAGCCACTGCTCCATTTCCATATCAATAATTCTCTTTGCTAACCAGCCTGGCTATTCTTCCCTTCCAGTGTTTTCTGGAGGTAGTTGAAAAGATTTATTTTTCCCTTGCAATCTAAGTTTTCTCAGTTGTGAACATGACTCCAGGGTGATATCTACTTCCATACCTATATCTTTCATATCTTTTCTTTTTTCATGCTTCTGTGATCTTCTTAAATTTGTTCATTAAAGGGAACCTCCTCAGAAATATTGTGCAGATTTTTACCTTTTTCTTCTTTAAGAAAAACTCCTCCTCTAATTTTCCTAAGCTTGTTATTCAGTGCTACCTTTTCCCAGTGTCAATCCAGACTGCAGTCTGGCCATTATGCAGAATTCTCTTCTTGCTCTTAGTGACTAAGTGACTCCCTTTTTCTGCTGTCTGTACTTCATTATTTCCTCTTACTCTTCCTGACCTGAGTGGTTCTTCTGACAACGGTAGATTTCTCATATATGTGGATCATTTCTATGCCTCTATACATTTAATTTCTTCTTATCTCATTCCAATATATTATTATAGGCAGTTTTACTCCTGCCTATATAACATATTTTTCACTTTTTAGTGGTGGCTTGTGCTATGCGACAAGGTTTTTCCTCTGTGGTTTTTCAAGTCTCCTCAGTTCCCTTTTCAATGTACTTCTCCCCTCAGATAATTACTTCCCCTTGCTCTTTTCTTTCTGGTTGTTCCTCCTTCCTAGTTGATCAATAATTATTTTTGAATGATGATGTTTAATCATTCATCTTTTCCTGATCTGCAGTGACTTCTCCCCATGATTATCTTTCCCTTTTTTGACTAGGCAAATCCAAAATCTCAGGCCCTCCACTAAACACTGCTAGAAAAAAATATCTTGTCTCTATCAAGACAACCTTTCAATAGTGTTTCAGTGAATCAGCCCTTATAGTTTACTTTTCAGCCCTTAGTTTAATTTCTCCTTTGCCTTTTCATTAATTCTCATTAGTCGTATTCCATAGTTGTTCATGAGGACATCTGAGTGAAAGATACTTCATACAGTACAGACCAGATCTCACTTGCCTCTATCATCCAAATAGTTCTCCTGACTAACACCTGAGCAGGATTCTGCCTTAGATTTCTGTTATGCTGTATTTTAGTTATCAACAAGATATTTTAGAAACATGAAAGTTGCATTCAAATATTATTAAAAATCAAATATTTACTATAACTCAGAAAAACAATACTAAGAAGTACATACTAAGTAGAAAGTTGAAGATGTAGAAATTCTGCTCATGCTTTAGCTTGTCAACCTGAAATCTGACTTTTGAATACGATATTTGAAATCTTTAGAAAATGACCAGCTGCAAAGAATACATACTTTTTGAATTATTACTGTACAGCAAAATGCCTACTTTTTTTAATACCAAGCGCTATACTGACAATCTGCCAGTAAAGGAGTGAGGTATTTAATTTGCATTAGAAATGACAAAATGCTGTAAATACAGTATAGAAAGACAGCAACGTTGACTTCTAACAGGTGAACCCTCACAGAACAGTTCAACTGCAAGCAAGTTTGGTCTGTCAGTAAAGATTTGCAGCTGATACCTGGCTTTGCAGTCAGGCAAAAGAGGCACTTCACTATGAGCCCGATTCAGAACTGCTGGTTAGTGACACTAGAGATGTGTAAGTGGAGGCAGAAGCAGCGCTGGAGTGCGCTTCAAATATTTTCAGTCTCTGGAGTACTTTGAATGTCACTAAGCCTCATCTGAGCACTCCTGAAGAGTGAGCAAGCCATGTAAAAGCCTGCTACACCATTTGAAGGCAGCAACAGGGATACAGGTAGTAGGGCTCCAACTCTGAAACAGCCTTCTGAGATCTTTGTTTTTATGGCTTCTCTAGGGTGGTGAAGATCACGCTTCAGATTGTGAAGGAAAGGCCTGAATTAATCTTGTTCTCCAACTGCCCAGTGTATAACCATACATAGAGACAAAACTATCTCATTTTAAATTCTATACTTGATATTAAAAATTAATTTTACTAATTAGCTTGTGATCCCATTTGTTGATCAACCGACCTTTTAGTGATTCTTCAAAGATGCCTGATAGAACATTTACATTAGGATCTCCTCGATGTATTTAAAATAGCTTCCCAAGAATGAGGGAGTATTTTCAACCTGTTTTTTTCCAAATGGGAATACTTTTCTGAAGAATGCATATGTTGTTCAGACACTATGCATCTGAATACCTGCACAAAATGCCCAAGAATCAGGAGCTAAAGTTAATTATTTTATAAGTCGGATCCCTTTTATGGAAATAATGTAGTTAAGAATGCAGCATTTTTAAAACTTATGTTACATCTAAGCACACATTTTTAGCTAATAGTCTTTGTGCAGCTGAGACTAACAAGTAAGGTATTTATACATTTGTGCATTGGTAAATAAATCACTTCTAATGAGGCTTTCTAAATAACTTCTCTCCATTTTTTCCTTAGATAGCACAAACATTAGAAATGGGACATTACTGCATTTAGCGATGAAGTGAAGGTTAAGACTGTTTACTAGTTCATTTCTTCTAAAAAGGGAAATACAGTTCAAATGCACCAAGTTTGTTTTTTTTCATTCAGCATTCGCAACGTTGTCTGCATGCTCACTGTTATGGCTGGATGAATTTTTCCTTTGGGTATAGGAACAAAATATGAAAATAACTTCAAAAAATTGAGGAAATAAGCTGTGTGGTGTTTGTGTCCAGTTATTACTCAGTTTAGAACAGTTGAAAGAAACAAGTAAAAGGTTCAGATTTAACATAGTTTAGGGTAGATGACAGCTTTAAACTTGAATTTGTGATTAGTGTAGTTACCAAGAGATTGTGCACATAACAGAAACTGTTCCTTGATGATTTTGTTAAATAAGTCAATAAAGGGACCAAGGACTGAGCAAACAAGGAGACCTAGTTATCCCTTCTCATCAAAGGCAATCCTTTTATTTGTCACAGTTTCAAGACATGATACTATCAACATATTTTTTCAGAAATAAGCATTCCAAAATTTCCAATCCAGACAGAAACAAAAGAATTTAGAGTGATAACTGTGCAAAGCAAATGAAGGAGAGGTCAGGAAATAAATTTTTGGATGTGTTCTTCTATGTACCAGTAGCCTCCGAGTCATAATTTTAATGTTCTGGAGTGTAAGTAACAGTCAGTTATCTTATTCTAGTGGATCTACCCACTGTTTGAGGAGATTAAATTGGGGGAGTGATAATGTCTGCTACTTCTCATCCTATGAGTAAGATGTTCTTGAAACACAAAGAATAGTTAACTTTATTCATGCTCCCAGATTTCATCAGAAGACAGCCAGGTTGTGAGTCAGTGGATCCTTTTCTCCTCTATACAGTGTGGGAAAATATGTTTACCCTTGAGGTACTTTCCCAGTTACTGTGCCCTGACTTTGTTTAATGAAGGCTGAAACATCAAGTGAGGAATTAGTTTTGTCTTATTCAAGTCAGCAGAAACTACATAAGCAGATGGAAGATACATTTATGGTTTTGGAACCTAGACTGAGCTCTTCATCCCCAGTTCTACAGATAATGACAGCTTTCAAAACACGTAACAGAACTGGGTACTCCTATTGAATATTTAGATGCTATGTATATTGGTTTAAAACTAGTGAGTTCTAAAGTTGTATATAGTTGTTTTATTGACAATCAGTTCTTCAAACCATTTGTCTTCTGTGGCAGGTGCCTCATCTTGATTATTTTTCTACCAGAGGCATGCAGTTTACCAGAACATGGAACATTCAGTAGACTCTTGCACCATGTTGTTACATTGCCCTACTCTCTAAAAACCAAGAAATGGCTATGTAGTGCTAATGGAAGATAAGCTTAAATGACTTCTTAATAGTTACGCACACTATAAGTACCTTAGTTTCTCAAAATCTGCTAGAATTTGAATTAAAGAAATACGATTTTCTTTGGACTTTGAAAATTACACACTTAGACACATCAGCTAGCGCCTGGGAACACACTCTAAAGAATTGGCTTTTAGACCTCATCTGTAAGTGCTAATATTAGAGGTATTGTTGTAATATTACACATTTTACCTTACTCTGTCTTCCATCTTGTTTTCATCTTTATGAATTTTATGAATGGCTTTACTTCATCATTTATTCAAGTCTTTATTTCAGAAATATATATAAAATAATTTATGCACAAGGTTGAGGAAAAAAATACTCTGAGGTCTTCTTTTTCTTTTATTATGGCAAAGTTATGGTCATATACGACATTTCAGAAAGAAGCATAATGAATTTATTGCTGACAATTACTTCAATTAAAAAAAAAAACCCAAACCTGGATTGGTTTGCCTTTTATATATGATACTGTATCACCTATGAAATTCAAATTAAGTGAAATTCATGTCCTAAAAGGCCAGTGGCAGGAACAGGAGGTAAAAATGCATTTTTTAAGAGCTCATAGCTTTCATGCACTAAATCATGAATAACAGTTACGCACATAAGAACAAATTAATGCCATGAGTAGTATTCCGATACATTTGTCTCATGGACATGGAAGTTGGAGACAAAACCACTGAATGTTAGAAAAGACACACATGTTAAACTCAGTAAGTCTGTGTGTCTTTAACATTGATTTTAAAATGGAATTGCAACCAGCTGTTTACCAGGTGGTGAAACTGAGGGAATCAAGTCCCTCTAGATTTGCTTGGAAAATCTTGAAGGTTCAGCGCAGTACCAAACATGCTTGAGATGAAGTAGTGCCTAGAAGCTGCTCGTATATAACCTTCAGGCAATATACGTATATAAACGTATATAAACATATATAAACCTTCAGGTGAGAGTTAGATCAGCCAGAAAAAGAAAAAAGAATGCAAAACACAGAAGCAAGCCTTAACACCTCCAAGTGTTGCACAGTTGTGTATCCTCTAACACTCTTGTACTGATGTACTTGATCAGGTACTGATACCAGTTAGGAAAGCATTGTTTCTGCTAGAAGGTTTGACAAAACACATCATAGTGTAGAGAAATGGGGTTACCTGTGGTAAATTGACTTACTTAACACCTACTAACTTGAGCTATAGTTATGACCCTTCTCAGAAAATCTCTCCAGTGCTCAGAGGCAGGTACAACTGCAAATAATAAGTTTTTTCCTAGCAAAATCTGGCAAAAACTCTGGAGAAAAAAAAAAATAAGGGAAATGTAACAGAAGCAGAAAAACAGCAGTGGGAAAAAAACCAAGAAACCCAGGGGGGGAAAAAGAGCAAAAATAATCCTTTTCAAAGAAAATCAGTGTTTTCCATCTCCCACTTGAGAGGGGAACAGTAGGCCAATGAGAAGGACATACAGATTGTAAACTCATGTTGCAGAGTTGGAGGCTCACAGCATTTTCCACTTCCACTGTTTCCAAGATCCACTTATACCTGAGTTTTGAAGGAAGAGATTAGTAAAAAGAAAAGTAAGGAAAAGAAAATATGTCATTAAGAACATCATCATTTTTATCATGTACATATTCCCAGAAACACAGAAAGAACATTTTTTGCTAGTCTACACAAAATTTTATCTCAAAAATGGGGCAAAAATCAGAACTTGAAAGAAGTAAAATTTATCTGTGTACTTCAATTGTTTTAAACATTTCTTCAAAGCCTATAATTGCACTGTGTGAACACTGAGTAATGTTAGCAAGTATCTATAGCAAAGTGTCCGTGGCTATGGTTAGGTGGATTTTCCAACTTAGTCTATTTAATTTCAGTTTTACGCATTTACTTCAAAACTATGTTTCCTTGAGTCATGTATAGAATCAAAGGCCCTTCTAGAAAGCTTTGTAATTTCAAGATTATTTCATATTAATTTAATTTTACTATCAATCAAAGGCAAGCTTTTGGGTGCCAGAGTAAATAATCCTTTATTACTGTTCTTGTTGTTTCATCAACAAGAGGGTCACACAGTGCATTACTTCCATAGGTCACACCTACTGTGCACGCTGGGGTGCCTTTGTTCTCCCCTCTAAGTGCAATGGCTACCAACTTCCCCACCTCCCTGTAAACTGCAAACTTTGCAGCTCCTTCAGTTCCTTACTTCATTCTAGAGTTCCTGGATATATCCCTACCCTTCCTTTTCTCCTAGACTAGGATACCTTCTTCTCTTACCTTCATGCCAGAAGTTTTCTCCATGCGTATCCATTCCCCTTACCATCCTTTACCCACTCAGCATTCTGACACCCACCCTCTGTGTCTTGGAAACAATTTATTCAGGAATTTCCCCATTTCAAAAAGCTGGAAACAGATGCAGGCCAAGTGTTATGCTAGAAAGTCTATAGACTGCGACAGAGGAGCCTTTAGGTTCTCAATGTGGTAATCAGAGTTCCATCTACTTCTGATTTTCTCTGTCCAGCTACTAAGAAAAGTAATTGATTCCCAGAAACTGACCAAATATAATATTGCAGGCATTCCACAGCAGAAGTAGGCAGAAGCACCGTCAAGCTGGGTGTTGATTCTCCTCTCAGTTTGGCAGGTATGCTGTTGTTACTTCTTTGTACAACCTTGCTGCTAACCTATGGATAGCAGTGCAAAGCTGATTTCCACAGAATAATTTAAATACAGTTAAACTACAAAGCCTACTTAAAATGAAACCCCTGTTTATTGCAAGCAGAAATGTGAGAACCATTCTTTTTTTCAATGGTAAATAGCCCCATTAGTCCGAACACAGTTAACTGAGTAGAGTAGTCATAATTTTTGCTTCTCTGCTTTTGCTAGTCTGGATAGATACAGTTCTTCTTTATCTATTTCTCCATCACTTTGTTTCTACAATGCTGTGTCAAAACTAACTAATGGGAAGTAATTTCTGTAAAGGTATTGCCATTTATATTAAAATGGCTATTGCTACATATGGAATAGCAAAATCAAACTGTATGTTTTAAAGGCAGATGTGAGTAGCCATGACTTTTAATATGTCATCATTATGCATCATAATATGCATTTTTTTTCTAAACTGGTATACTTAGTGTAAGATGGATAACAATATTTTAGCCCACAAACTGGAAAATAAATATTCAACAGTAAAAGACAATTAAAAATAATCATTTCATTGATTTTTTTCAAGGGCTTTCTACTAAGTGAAGCTAAAGGTTTCCCTGATATGCATGCAGGCCTGTAGGTGTTACACATCTGGCCAGTATGTAGATGATGAGAGCCACTGGATTTAATATATCTGCATCTGACTACAGAAAGGCATTATAGGTTTTTTATTTGCACACTATAGCTTTCATACATACACAGTTTTCTGTGCACAGAATTATGTTTTTCTATGTCTAAGATACCCTCTCTGAAACCAACTAGCTGGAAGACCAGCTGGAGATCTTTTCAAAATATACTTCATGGTGTTGAAGGGAGGGTATTTTTATTTTTTTGGCCAGCAGTAAATTTTCTACCTCAGTAGCATGGCTTATGGTACAGTATTAAAGATCCAAGCTTTCACAGCAGGTTGTATTGGCTATGTAAGCTTACACTGATTAAGCTTCTAGAAAGAAACAGTCAAATAATAAACACAAAAAACAACAATGCAAATTCTCAATTGAATTTAGCTAAATCAATGAAATGTGAATTGTGAATTTATCTCACTTTAATATACATTATACAACTAAAACCAATTTAATAAACGGTCAAATCCACGGCCCATAGATTAATCCATATTGATATTTTCCATGCAGCATTATTTCTACTTTCCAGCACAAGATATCCAATACTACTGTTCTGTCAGTTGACAGTCACATTCGATTCTTTTAATAAAATCCTGTATTGCATTACTGCTAGACCGAACAAGAAGTGAATTTCCACATGGGAAATTTTGGAAGAAAAGTACATGCAGGTCTTAGTATTATTACAACTAAAGGCAATAATAAATACTCTTTTCTTGACGTATCAGGTATATTGATACATACTATTGAAATAAATACAAAAATTGCCACTAATTACTGTAGCATCACACTTGGAAGATGTGACCTGGAGCCTGGAGCCTACCTCACCTGTTTGACTGCAAATTCCCCTCTAGTGGCTGTTTCAAGCACACAGACTTCGCAGATCGCACTGCTTCTTATATGAAGAACATTGTAACAGCTGGGCTCCATCCACTCCCTAACCATGCACACCACAGCGTTCTGGCACTGCACACACATGCAACACAAAGCTGGAGCCGTACTGCAAAATCCAGCTTTCCACTGATTTTCTCTCATGCCTTTGGGAAATGGTTAAGATTCTTTTAAGGCAGTAGGTTTTCCTTACAAAAAAAGTTAATATTGCAAAACTGCAATATTTCATATGATTCCTCTAATTGGCAAACGTGTTTCCCACAGAATCCAAGAATGGTTTTCAGCCCATAGGGCACCTTAATTTGTCAGCTGCTGGTGGTCCCCAGCTTCCACATTTCTTTGTTTTAGCTTACTCTTCCTGTGAAATTCTTCCAAAACTAGGCACCAGAACCCACAAGTGGACAGCATTACTAGGTGGCCTTTGGCTAGTGTCCTGACCTTAACATCTCGGAAGACCTCACCATGTATGAGCTTGAGAGCCTTAGTGCTTTCATGTTCTCTGGATCAGAGCTTGTTGTTCTTGCCTTCAGGGTACTGGTCCCTCAGTGCTACCTTAGCTGTCTGGAAGGTCTGGCTCAGGCTGAGACTTTAAGGGTTTCCAATTTCTCTGCTCTAGAGCCAGGAGGAGGCAGAGGTTGGATGTTTCGTCTTCCCATTTTCACTGTAGAGACCATAGAAGCAAGGCAAGCCATGAAAAGCCAGAAGACTCAGATCTTGTGCTCTTGTTCAGTTTCATGTTTCATATTATTTTGAATGGAAATAAAAATAAAAATGTACTTTAATTTTAAACAGAAATTTCATGTTTCTGTTGAAACTTAGAGCAAATAAAAAAAAAAAAACCAAACCACAAAACAAACAAACAAACAAAAAACCCCAAATAACAAAACAAACCCAAACCCAAAACCTACAAAGCAAAGCAGATTTTATCACAGATATTTGGAGTCAAATGACCTGGACCTAAGAAGAGCTTCTTCCTTTTTCTTGTCTCTGCACATTCATCTGCAGTCACCTCAGTGTCAAGCATGTGCTGAAATATGCTATAATCACAGTCTTCTGTCTAATGGTAAGCATGCACATGAACTTCTCCCATAGCAGTTCCTGAGAATGATACACTCTGTCTTGTAATCTTGGAAAAATAAAACTCATTTTCCCTGGAAAAGTAAAACTGACTACAAACTCAGTTTATTACATGCACAGAATAAACTACCAAAGGATGACAACTATTTTTTTTTTTTCCTTTCTAATCTTGTTCAGTTATATTTATTTGAAAAGTTATTTACAATTCTAGGGTAGAAATGTACTTTTGAAATAGTTTTACTTTTCAACATTGTATGTCAATAGGTTGCCTTCTCACCTTTTTCTCAGCTTGTGGGGGATATGAAAATGAAAACCACAGATAAGCAAAAATCAGATTACAAATCAATCTTCAGAAAATGAAAATATTCTATTATTGTAAATTGCTATAGATGGTATTTGGACAGAAAACAACCCATTCTCATTAAGAGTGAGATTTAACTTTATTTTTTCACACTGAAATAAAACTTTAACATGTGAGCAATCCCACTGAAATGATTTTGTATTGTTAATGTTCAAGGTGAGAGCCTGATCCCACTGAAGTAAATGGCAGAGATTCCACTAACTCCAGAAGAGTCAGATTTAATTCTTGGTCTCCTTCATCTGTTAAAAGTCTGTCCTGCACCTACCTAGCAGCATAAGAAAGTAAAGTCTCATCACAGAAAAGGATTATGTATCCTTGATGAACATCATGTGATATGGTAATACAGAGGATTTAAATCATATAGTACAGTTTCTTAATCATCATATACCAGATTTTTGTCTTTGTGCTCACCTTTACTGACCTTCAGATATATGGTATCTCTGTATAATATAATTTCCATAGAGCTCTAAGGTTTAGCTCACCCCTGCTTACACTGACCTTGTTAGCAGCTGTGGTGTTGTTTAACATTAGGGTCAGCATTGCAGGAGAGAAGTTGATTAGGGATATATGTGTTTGGGAAAGGAATTGATGAACTAATCCTGTGGAAGGGAATAGTCCTTTTCAGGAGCACTTTACTGTTCTTTTTTATGAAGAGTACTTTCTATTGCAGTGGAAATGATGGATTAGTTTTGTTTGCGGAAACTTCTGAACTTCCATTGTTCAAGGGTCCACAGCGCAGGACGCACTTGCAGACGAGTGCAAGCACTTGGCTGGGAGCCAAAGGAAAGTTTTGCTAAAGGTCTCAGTTGGAAATGATGACTCCAGGAAGTGAAAGTTTGACTTAGTTCAAGTTGCAATGAGCGTGCAAAATAGATTCACGATCATTCAAGTTCATTTGCAAGTTGTGGCTATGCAAGTGAGTTTAATCACCAGTATCTTGCAAACTGAGTCTCAACAAGTCTCAAACTGCTAGTATGGCTCCTTCCTTAGAGGCAAAAATGTATTATAAAGTAGGATGGAACAGAATAAACTTTGTTGATGCAGTATAGTCTTAAGCATGATCCAATACAATGCAGCACTTAACTTATTCTTTATTTTGTTTTACTCCTATGAGACAAGAAGAAACAGCCTGGCAACGTTTCTAGATTATAAACTCTTTAGAGGATGGAATATGTCTCTGTACGTGTACTTTGAAGTGCCTCTGACACCTTGGGGTTCTTTATAAATTGTAGTAATAACAATCGTTTATTGCTGTGCAGTGTGGTCTGGTCTCCCATTTACATTCAGTATGATTGGTTGTGCTGTGTCGCTGTCCTGCTCATCACTTCTCACCTTGCACTTACATGCTACTTCTATTATGGTTATTTTTAGAATACATAAGGCACTCAAATAACATGATTACAAGTGTGGAGCAACAGCTTAGGAAATAGATAGGAGGATAGTTCACAGAAAGAGGCAACATACTGCACCTAAGCTGTGCAAGATCAAACCTGACAATGTAAAATCGAAGAGAGAGGGTTTAATATCAAAATAATGTGTTGATATTATAATGAGTACTGCTTTTTTTTCTTTCAGTTCAGTTACCATCATTTAATCAATTTCTGGATTCCTTTTTAAAATTCTATATGTATGCATGCGCAGGGGTGGCTATAATATACACATGTGTAAATATATGCACACCCACACTTGATGCATGTGTGTTTTGTAAAACACACAGAAAATAGTGTGCTGCAGGAAATAAAATGGACCGATCCTAAGGTCCTATAATGCCATTTTCCATTCCTGGAGGGAAATAAACTGACCACATTTCCCTTTCATGGAATGTGAGAAATCTTTATAGAAAGCTTCACTTTGTGTCAACTTCAGGAATGGGTTATATTTACATACATTCAGACAGTTTGTGATGCCTGGAGGTAATGAGTAGCAGGGAAGGGTGCAGCGTGGAATGCTCTTCCAACTCTGGCTGACAGAGGGTACTGAGTGTTTTGTTCTAGTTGTCAGATGTTAGAGCACCCCTGTGATTTCTCCAGCTTTGTGCTGAAGGCTGGCTTGGGTTCTTATCTCCAGGATGGTGCTGAATGGGTGGGGGCATAAAAGAATCTTTATCTCCCCTCTTTACTTCAGTGCAGCAGAGGAATGAACCCAATATAATATTACTGCTTCAGGTAAAGTTTTTAAGTTTGTGTCCCTCAGGATATTGGTATTTTATGATGTACTGAACAATAGAGAAATTTTGCATCAGATGAAAATATTCCCCCTTGTTTTTTCTGTTGAATTAAATACTGTAAATTGGTCTGTCACAAATTCTATAATAATCTTTTGAGACATATAATTACATACATGTAGCATATAACTTTTATGTTTTTTAAAAAAATATTTTTTATTAAGATTATACACATTAGTAATTCTTAATATTATTATGCCCAGTCCCCTTCTATCAGAGGTACTCTCTCCTGCGATCCTTCTCTGGAACCACTTGTTCCTCCTAAACCTTTAGATTACCTGTATTCACTTGTCCTGCTGGAAGACCTCCTAAAACCTCATGGCTGTCCTGACTAGAAACTTTATTCTAGACTCCAGTCAATTTTACTTATGGTCAATATAGTCTCATTTATTTTTGGTGTCATTATTTAAATCTGACATTCATTTTGGTGCTCCTTCACTTAACTTCCCTTCCTCTGATCATATGAAGTCAATGTATGTATATACATCTCACCGACAGTGAGTGCAGCAGGACTCCGCATGAGGCATGGACTGGAAGCTTTATAATTCACCAAAGATCATGATTTTGTTACTACAGTTGTTTATTGACATTACATTTATTTACATCTCACACAGTAAGAAAATGTAGTTAAACATTAGTCTAAATAAAGAAATTATATCCCTGTAGATTTTTAGTAGATTTCAAATCATTAAGGTTTGATGTTTGTTGGTTTAGTGCAGAAGAATGGGACTGTGGATTGTTTTGGCGGAAATTGAAGGCAGTTTAGATACATTGTTTCAATAAACAAAGTTTCTAACTTCAACCCCAAAATAACAGTGTATCATAAAGCCACTGTTCAAAAGTATTTGGTTACTAAGTTTCTAATTTCACCCCCCAAAATAACACTGTATCATAAAGCCACTGTTTACAAGCATTCGATTAGTGACTGCTAAGCTACATCTTCAATAGTTTTAACATATTGAGGCAATGTAATTTTCAGATAGAACTATTCTTAATTCATTTTTACTTCAAGAGCAATTGGTACAGGTCCTAAATACTTGTCTTAGAGATGTGTTTGACAAGGTAACATCTGGATAAGATGTAAAGGCTTAAGAAAATAATTAATTTTAAGTAATATAACTCAGCCTGAAATGGATGAAGGTCCATCCTTCTAAATAATTTTTAATTTTAATAATGATTTTGAAGAAGATGTAGTTATTGAGAGCAGTGAACATGAGATAGGGTATAAATATTCCATCTCCATTGCTTAGAAGCCCATAGAAAACGGTACTCAGTAAATGCGAGGTGTCTGGGGACGTTAGCTGACAAGGTCAAGTAGTTGGATTTAAGCAAATTCATTTTGTAGCTGGAGATTTAGTCAGGGTTATAAAACAGAGAAGTCATCTCAAGTAAGGAAACCTAACAAGAAAGCAATACATCATCTGCATGAAGTGAAATATATTTCTCTCAGCCATTTAGCTTCATGTGAGAAATAAGGAAAGGTTTTGGAAGTACTATTCTAGTGTGAGCTATTTGAATACCAGTAAGTGATAATGTAAACCAGCTGTGCTTTGTTTCAGTGATTCAGTTTAGCATTATTGCTACTGGGATACACCAACGTCATGAATTGATTTGGGATGAAGATATGTATTTCATTACCAGTTTGAAAGTTTGTATAGTTTTAACATAAGGAATTGATTTTCAACACCCTTCTCCTGCCATTGCTGAAGTTTAAGGGAGACACAGCATTAGTTTCAGGAGAACTGGGCTCTTTGACTTTCTTAGGCAGTTTGAAAATGGAAGACACTGCAGGAGATCCCCTGGAGAAACAGAAACTGAGCTGTCTTGTAGATGGTTGCTTATTACCTCAATTTAAGATTCAGATCATATAAACCTTGCTGTGTATGAGCTCGCATATTTTGGAACAGACGGTATGAAACTGTGACGATTTCAAAAGCTACAACACTCTTAGAGAAAAGGGGGATTTCTTCTGAATGGGCAATCACTGATTAATAATTGTCCCTGTCCAAAAAGGAGATACTGGAACTGGACTTGTGTGTCATCAAGGACATCCTGTGGTGTTTTGGGTTTTTTTACTAGCTGCATTTAATGTGCATCTGTGTGTTTTAAGATCAACTCATTCATGACTTGCTCTGAAATGCAAAAACTGGAACTTGTTGATCTTAATACCAATTTGTTTTCTTGCATTCAATTCAAGATGCTGTTTTCCATACAAAGGTATTTTAACAAAATGTATACAACCCAAGATGAAATAACAAAATTAAAGAAAACAGATTACATCTGTGTATTTTTATACAATTGGTATTTCTTAGAATTAAAGGCTCTAGAAATAGGACTACCCAATTATCACATCTACTGCAAATGTAGAAAATCTAAATTAAAGGTTCTTTTTTTTTTTTTTTTTTTTTTTACCTATGTGGTTTTTGAAGTTAAAAATGTGTTTCACTATTTTTTTGAAATTTTAATTACGTAAAATCTCACCATGACAGGTATTTTGATTAGCAGGCTCTTTCCTTTCTAGAAGTCTATGCCACTGCTCCTTCTTATGTATTTTCTCTCCTTCTTATGTATTTTCTTTTATGGAATAATTTCTCCTAGTGTTATCTCCAACTAATATCTTGGTCATAGTACAACACACTTGGTTCTCATCAGCATTATTCATAAGCCATTCCTCATGTTACCTGACTTTCTTTTATTTACTGAAATGTCTTTATTTTCGTACTGCAGTGCACAGAACCAAGGATAACATCCTAGGTCAAGGAGTTTAACAAAGTTTAACAGAGAGAACAAGAGTGATACATTAAAAAATACTGATGAGAACACTAAAAGTAGACGAGAGAATCATATAAATAAGCAAATAGGAATCAAAAGTAATATATGAGGTGATTAATAGGTTACAAAAGAAGGCATGCCCATCAACATACATATTTTTCTGTCTTTAAAACAATCAAAGCTTTTTTTATATGAGGCGGAAACTTATGGTTCTTCATGTAGGTCCCTCATCTTGCATCCAGAGGCCTTTTTCCCAAACCCCAGGCAGACTGATGGGCTGGAGGCCAATCAAATAAGTACATTGCTCTAGGCATTGTTGAATTGGATGCTGCAAGCCCACATCTCTTCTGACAGAATGTATTAGAGTTAAAAGATGCTGAAAGTCATCCATTAGGTGTCATTTGAGAATAAGAGAAATGTTAATTTTATATAAACATTGGCTGGTAATCTTATATACAGTAAATGTGGACAGCACAGGTTCACAACCCCCGTTTTGGGCAAGATAATCAAAAGCTGATCTGACCTTACCTGCAACAGCGTTAAACTAAGGAGATATCTGGGTAGCACTTTCATTTTTAAATCATTTGATAGTTACTCCACTGGCTTCCTACTATGTATTTTGAAATGTTTTGTATTTTAAGAGACACAAGTTAGCCATTTAGATGCTGGCATATCCACGTTATGAAGCAGTGAACAAAATAAAAACTGTATCCTGCAAATACTTTCCATCAAGCTCCAACATTTACACTTCTGTGTGGGGGTAATAACTGTGACTCAAAATGTTCAAAAACACAAGTAGCCCCAAAGCCATAATGTGTCCTAGTGCCACATAGATTTTATGGAAAAAAATATTTTGTCCTGTAAGTTTTATAGGTATAAACTCAGAATGTCTTAGAAAATTAATTCAGACTCAGATTTTACACTTTCCTCAGTTGATCTATGTATGGTAATCATATGAAATTCACATCCACTTCTACTTTTAGGCATGGTTTGAAAATGTAGTGACACGTAGTATTTAGATGTATATCTACTCAAAGTTGTTGATCAGTCTCTAATTTGGAAGAAATTTTGTATTTTGCACTAACTAAAGTTGTTGAAAAAATTCATGCATCTTGGGAGATTTTATTATGAATTATTTCAGCTCAAGCAATATTTTTCAATTTACAGGACAAGATGAAAGGTTAAGAACCCTTTAGAATAGCAATTATCTTGTTTTATCACCACAATCAGATGCATTCTGAGAAGCAGAAAAGACAGTCTATAAACCAGGGGTCCAAGTACCATAATCATCAAGAGTACAGAATACATCATGGGGTAATACATGAGTATAATGGCAAGAATAATGACAAGAATATATAGAAAAATTATCTGATTTCTTCATTAACTTGAGAGATGTAAATTTTCCATTCTGTCATCCTAAAATTCTCAGTCCAGAAACCACATGGAATATCACATAGTTGAAATATAGGCTAAAATGATGGATTAAGGAATAAATACTATTTAGAAGCAAAGTGGTGAGATAACAAAGCAAGTAGTATAGTTAATGGTGTAACAAACATAGTAATGAGACATGTGACATTAAAACAATACAAAAATTCTTCATAATAATTCCAGTGTGTAATTCAAGGAATCAATGACTAAGAAGCAACATTTTCACAAGTAAAATTTTGCCTTTTTTGTTTGTACCAGTCCTACAGAGTGAGTCAAAGGGAATTTAAAATAAGTGCAAAAGCTCATTCAATAAATACCCTCATCTGTGGCTAGGTGAGTCATGAAGCCTACCATTTCGTGGCCAGAAAGTGGCCGTGGCAACCACCTTTAGGGAAAGGATCACACTTCAGAAATGTCTCTAGGATTTTGTTGGTCAATGTCCAAAAACCAGGAAAATACAAGTTGGAATATAGGATCCATAAATTAGATTGTTTGGTGTTCATTATAGAACTATGCCCTATAAAGGGCAGCTAATTTGAATGAAACAAGTTAAGATAATTACTATATACACAAATAAACTCAACATTATCACGTGAAAATAAAGCCTTTGGAGTCACCATTGGTGTTCTCACTCTTGTATTGCTGCTGCAGGTCAGTTAACATCTACTGAGATAATTTGTGATGCAGGGAAGCAAACAAGTCATCTGCGTTTTTTAAAAAAACAACGCATTTGCTGTAAATGAAGTTATCCTCCAGAAGACTGTATACGAGTAACATACCTTTTGCTTACCAGTGGCAGTTAAAAAGTTAGTTTTCTGGATCCAGGAGTAAACAGACAAATTTGTAGAAATATTATGCCTAGGCATTCTCTAGAAGTTAGACATCCAGCTGACGTACTCGCGAAATAATATCTAACACAAGAAATTTAAAAAACACAGTAAACTACGTTTTTGTTACAGATGGTAACTGAAGTTAGCAGAGTTCTGTAGGAGTAAATGTGGTCCGCGGTGTTTGATCAGTGCCACAGTACTAGAAACACAGCTAATGGGACAGATCACACTTCTCACAGAATAAATAAAACAAATTTAATTACAGCAAAAGCCAAATATTGTGCTCCAGGACTTAAAGAGCCTCTAATTATTAGTGATATGGACCAGAGTAAGCATAGAGCCATGGCCTACTTCTGGGTTTGTCAGTAGTCCCCTAAAACAGGCAACACTGGACTGGGAACAACTCATTAATGTCTCCAGCCACCCACTGCCCGAGTAGCATGTTACGTGGCAGGCAAAGCTGCCCTAGAGCAGTGGCTTCTCCCTGCCACATCATGACATCTCACCACACCACCCTGCTTGCTCTCGCCTAAATGTTGCTCTCCTCATTCCTTAATGCTCTTTGTCACAGGCTTTTGCACTACGGAGGTTTCTGGTCTGACCCCCGGAAAACAACTTCAGTATTCTCACACTTATGAGTAAAACAGGGTTGATGTATCTTGATTCCAAAAGTCAATAAAATACTGTTTTTGTGGAATCAGTATAATTCATCTTTAGCTACCGAATATTTGGGTATCTATTTTAAAAGGGGGTTCATCTACATATGTACAGATGTCTGCTTGCTCTGCTGTAGAGAGAATCCAGAACACTAGCTAGATTTTTAGTTAAGTGAATATGAGGTGGATTCTGTCCATAATAGAACTTTATGTAATGAAATAATTTCATAAATAGCTGTTAAATAATCATTATTTTATACGAATGTGGCCAGCATTCTGTCTTTTGGACCAATAGACATAAATGAAATGTCAGGCAGTTAACTTTACCCTGTTGCTTATATCAATGTGTGCAAAGCAATTTGTTTTGATGATTGGAGAACACTACAAAAATGCTCTGTGCTCAGTTGTACTGATGAAAATGATTTTATGAAATTAAGGGCAACCATCCCTTGGGTGCCTGATGGGAAATCATTAGGGAGTAGTTATTCTTCAGGATTTTTATTTGGAGAGCTTCCACCTTAATCCTTCTAAAATCAGTGACTTGGAAACAATCAAGAACTCTGATTTCCTCCTTTTTATGCTATTATAATTCCTAACTATCAGTATCATTCAAACGATTGCCTCTAGAGCAACATTTTAGAAAGCAGCTTGATTCAAAGTTTAAATTTCATTTTCAAGAAGGATTAAAAAGGAAGACTGAAAAGGATTTTAAGTTACTGAGACACTTCAGAAAATTGTAACCATAGTTTTACCTTTTAAAGTGCTATGTGAATTTTAAGATGTTTCTTGTGGATTTAAGGAGAGGAGAATCTGAATTAAATTTTACTGTGAGCAGATATAATGTGAAGGAGATAAACACTATGTATACTGCTAATATCAGAAAAATCAATGATGTGTTTAAGTCAACAAATTTTGAGAATAATTTAGCTTTACTGTGGTGTAAGGTGGCTATTAAAAATACTTCAAATTTTCTCAAAAGACTATGGAGTTACAAATTACTGAGTGATTCTGAACTGTATTTTCCCTTTGTTCTTCAGTCCATTGGACTATGGTATCTTTCACTTATTTTACTAAGTCTGCTGCACAATATAAGCAGCTGGTTCTGAAGGTAGAAAACCTCAAGGGGTCCCACTTTCAAAAGGCTGCATGGTAAGATTTCCTTTCTGGTGTAGCTGATTCTGTTTACAAGATAATGACATAAATTGAAGAGTTACATCAATTATGGATACCCCCTTAATAAACCAAAACTTGTCCATGCTACTGAAAGGAACCTAAAATCTCAAAGAGACGCTGTGCTGGCATAGACTTTGAAGCTTTTATAACAGATTTTATTTATTCCAAATGATGATGATTGGTGATGATGATGATGATAATGATGATGATGTAGCATAGCTTTATATATTCCTTAAAATGGCAAACAATACCAACTCTGATATACACAGAGGGCAGCTTATGCTATTGCTCTGAGTGGTGGGAGCCTCATTTGCACAATATGGGGAATAGACAGGATACAAGTGCAGATTGTACCATAGACTCTACCAGTGATCATTATGCATTTATGTAAGAACATTCATTAAATGGATATATAGCAGAAGAAACACTCGGTTTTAAAAGCTGATGAATGTGATTATAAAGCCATAATGGTAAACTGGTAGATCTACCACAGGTACCACTGTACCTATATGGGGATCATCATATATTTTTTCCAGATTTCTAGTATTTTTAAATTCTTGATTATGCTTCTATGTATGTTGTTGAGATGCTAGTGTAAATGCAACTTCCTTCACTGAAACTGGGCAAACTGAGATGCCCATAATAGCTAATTTAGCTATGTGCAATGATAGAGACACTGCTAATTACTCCCAAAATAAGTGCCACATAATAGTTTCAGTGGAATGGAAGATCAAGGAGAAGAGAGCATGTTATTTTAAATCAAACTCTGCAACTAAAGTTGCACTTTATACTCATGTTACTATTTTATGAGCTTTGCACTCCAAAGTCATAAACAGTAATTTGACAATATTAATGTTATCTTGTCAGTGTTATGCTATGTCTACATGAAATACTGCTGTTGGCTTATTTAAAAAGAAATAAAGATGGAAATAGAGATTTGTAAACCACTACAGCTGTCTGTTCTTCCTTTCCCGTCGTTTCTGCTACTATACTACTCCTTGCCTTTTTCTTCTTTTTTCTCACATTTTCTTCTGAAGTTCTCCCTCTCTTTGCTTAGAAGCTGCAAGAAAATTTTTGCTACATTATCATTTGCACTGCTGAGAAAGATGTCTCTCTCAGAAGCTGAGACTGTACAGTGTTAAGACTGTGCTAGGAGTAATATGCTCCTGGGGAGGCTAAGGTCACAGAATGCAGAGAAGTCCTCTGACTTGTAACAAAACTGGTCTCTGAAGCCCATGCACATGCCAAAACAGTAAGTTACTGCTGTTGTGGGCTGCCCGGTCTTGCTACTGGCAGAAAGTTGCAATGTGATGTGGGATTATATACACGTTTCAGTAGATTTCTAAGTTTTTAGTGGCCATCTGTAAGCAGTGGGGGTGAATGGGCTGCATTTCAGACAACCGAGGCATCCAGAAATATTTCCTCACAGGACACTGTTCCCTCCATCCCATACTCCAGATGCTGCCATATGTGTGATACAACATCTCATTCTGAATCCATGTTTTTAGCTTTCTTTAATCAAAAATCTTTCCCTAGCTATGCCACAGCTACTGAATTTTCCAGCTTAAGGCATGGCATTCTACACATTAGATCATGCAAGTCATTTTTGCAGTAGAATTTTGCTGATCTTGCAATATAGTTTTTTCTATAAAGGAGAACATGGGTGTCAAAATTAGGAGCTGTTTTGCATGTATAGTTTTACAGAAGTTAATGCAAATTTTTCCAGCGTATTACTGCAATCCTGTACAGTGAAAAAGAGTATTTTACATTATTATTAGAGAATTATGATGGCTATTCTGTGATTCTGATTTAAAGTTGCCCCAAAAGCCTAAGCAGTTTGGTAGACTAACAGTTTGTTCATCCATAAGATTACCTGAGCAATATCAGAGAGCATCCAGTCAGGAAATGAAGAATAATCTTTGCCACTATTTCTGGATAACAAATAAGATATAAATTTTAATGTGAGATGAAAAGTATCTTGCATAACTGAACTATTGAAAGAGAGCAGTGATTTCTGCTCTAAATAAGTAAGTGGAAAGAGACAGGAAACTGACACCAAGAAAATACTGAGCTTTGCACCAACCAAAAATGAACTCGGATCCAGAGAGTACCCTTTTTAGGAAAAGTCTGCTTAGGAATCCAGAAAGTTTCTGAGGTCACCATTTATTTCTATGCCATCCTCCCTTCTCCATATGGAGTGGACATGGGTTTTGGCCTCTGAACACTGGCAGATCTCCCAGAATGGATGCAAAGGTCTGTTCTATCAACATGAAGTCTGACTCAGCATTGATTCCAGCACTCTGTGTGTCTGGCTTCCTACATTGCTGCATCCATTGAAATCCTGTGGCCAGGAACTTCACTGTAGGGTTGTGATCACTCCTAGGGAGTAAAACATTCACAAAAAATGTAGTAGTAATTCAGTTCTAATTCGTTGACAGGACTGGTTGAAATGGCAATACATATCCACTGGCATCACCCACTTTCTGGATATACTTAGGTCTTCTGTAGGTTCCTGTGCATGTAAGGAATCTGCCCTGCAGCACTTTTCTTCTGTGTCATCTAGGAACACACTGGTAGAGCTGCTTCCTCTTTGTTTCAAAAATCAGAGGAAGCTTTATTTCTAAATTCAAGGCTCAGACTGATCATCTTTCATCTGCTCAGTGATATATTTAAGTCTGTCTCCCTGTTGTCTTAGAATCTTTGTCTGGCACGACCACACATAAAATCTCCAAATTATGAAATTAGAACAAAGTGTAGATTATTCAAACAGTTGGGAGAGGTGCAACTTGTCCCATATTCATGTTACAGGGGTATTAAGTCTGAGCCTTAATGATTTCATGGTTCTAGTCAACTGCTTCACTAGTGACCAAAGAAAGAGGAATAAAGTTACAAAAAGCTATGCTGTATATTCTAACACTGTAAGTGGGTAATACTTGGAAAAATACCACCTGTTCCTTTTTCATTTAGAGCTAAAGAACCAAAGGCTGTGATTTAAGATCATGGAAGAATCCAAGTCCTTACAAAAGAAATCAAAATCTGAGAGTCCAACAGAACCTATGCAATTAAATTTTCAACATTAAATGCTGTTATTGGGTGTTTTGAATGGTCAGAACTTGACTATGTGCATATCCCAGCAATCAAGTATATTTTCATTCAAATTCAATTGCTGCCTAAACTTTGGGATGTCTCCATTGTCTATCAGTATCTTTGTAAACAATAGCCCTTACCCAGATTGATGTGAGATTTCTGAAGTGATTTTGCTCAGTGTAACTCTTTTTCTCAAAAAAAGATAGGAAATCCATACTTGCTGGTCAAGAGGTTAGTTCTTCTGCCAAGAGAGTATTTCAGCATTTTAGTATTTCCTCTTCTCAATGAGGGAATGGAAAGGTTGTATTAAAAATCACTAAGTGTTCTCCAAAGAAGGAATATTTTTTTTAAAGTATGCATGTTATCTTTGTGTAAGATAGTTGCTAACACTTGAAGATCATGGAAATCTCAGCTTCAAATTTCCTAGTTTCTTTGCCAGAGTACAGGCACTTCAAGAATTTAAGTTTTGAACTATGATAACCATTCAGCTGGAGGGTTTACATACATCTTTGAATCTTAGTAAGGTATAGACAATTGGAAGTGACAAAGTTTGAGATGATTAAGGAGTGAAGTTCTGTGGAGATTTTCCTCTTCCTGAGATACTGTAATTAACTAGAAGCATGTGTCATCTGGAATGGGCTTACACCACCACTGCTCACATCCAATTATTATTTTGGTTGAAAACCACTACATTTTAAAACTGTTCTTACTCCATCATTTCTAATTATCTGTCTGTACCCTCAGCTTTTGGACAGATGGCCACCATTTCCTCAGTACTAAACCTGGAAACATCCTTTCCCCTGCCCCCGCGCTCAGATGCTGTTGTTGTCTCCTGGCAGGGGGTTACCATTGCCCTGGCCATGTGGGCAAAGCACCCAGTGACTACTGCATGGCTGCTACAGGCAATGTCCAACGGGTGAACCTGAAGAGCTAGTGAATGGCACAGCCACTGCAACCTTGGTACAGACATAGTTACACCTACAGCAGTTCAGAAAACTATGCAATTGAGTGGGAGGTCCAAAAAATTTTTAAAATCTACTGTGAATGACTCTGTAGGTTAATGGAAAATACTGGGCCTATTCTTGAGCCCTGAGGGAAAGCTACGCCACTCAACTTGTGTCCATACGACTGAAGCCTCTGCCCCACCAAAAGACTGGCTTGTCCATATGGCTTATTGGGAACGGTTCCTAGTGAACAGCACCAGAGATCGGCTTAACAATAACAGTGTCAGTAATCACGTGCAGTGCTTGAGCTGTGTCCTGGCCCAGATAGCTAGAGCTTTTTTTCATCTGGGATATGCCACATGGTACTCATTCTGCTAAGGAAAATGGGTAATCTTCGTGCAGTACTAAAGTGTACTAAATGAAATTTCCCCTGTGAATTAGAGAAAACTGTTCATTAACTTACCCCATTAATTACATTTTAAAACAGCAGGCATATGTATGTTTCTTTTTGGGATTTCACAAACAACTTTTTAACCCTTAGGTAAATAAGTCCAAAATACACTGAAATGACTAAGTGTAATAATCCTTTAAGTGATCAAACATACCTCTCTGAATAGTCAAATAAACAATACATTTTTATACGTCCTCTTTTGAGCTGATGAAGCAGAATATGGCCTTAATACCTCAGAAGAGACAAAATATGTAACTTAACTTACATTGCTGCTTAAATATTTACGAAAGCAAGAGTCAGCATAATAATGATGCTCTTATGTAATTTACCCTAAACAGTATGAAAGAATAAACACTTACTTTTGATACAGACTCTAGCACTGCTTCATTTTGCATTGCTGTTTATGACTTATTTATGACTGGTTTACACCATGTAAACTGTATTAATTTTTAAGTTGCGGTGGCTGAATAATGTTTTACAAGTTGCTGTTTGTATTCTGTACCAATGTTGGAAACAGGTAACTCCATTCATTCACATTTAAACAGCAGTAGGTTTAAAGGGGGTATCTGCCAAGTTACCCGTTTAGACTAAAAACACTGTGTGGAAGGCAGGCAACAAAACAGAAACAGAAATGAACGGTCAACCTTTATGAAGGAAAATACATTGCTAATTCTGTTTAGGGAACTAGACTGAAATTGAAGAAAATGGTGAGAAGGGGTCAATATCTATAAAATATTAACTTTAATTAGAAGGATGGGTATCTCATCCGTTCAAGCCCCTGTTTGAGCCTAATTCTGCAACAAAACTGTGGCAGTGCATTTAACTTCGTGGACTCTTACCATATTTGTCTATTATTGTAGAACACCTTCCCAAAAAACACTACCACTATTTACATTGGTACTTAACCATGAGCCTGCTTCTTAAGGAAAGAAACTGAAACATACATTTGGCACATCGCTGTCACCTCAGCTAAATGGCAAACATTTGTTATTTACTCAGGTTCTTTAAAGTACCCGAACAACAAATATTTAATACGGTTCACAGTTTCCATCATGTTCTTTAATAAGGAAAGTGTTTTTGTAAATTCACTTATCGTTTATGAACATTATTTTCTAAGACGATATGATGGAAAATTTTAGTGTATCACCATGTTAGAATTTCTGCTGCTTATATGAAGACTTTTGCTATATTGGCCAAACAAATAACCACTGAAAGTTCTGAGAGGTCAAGCGGAAAACCTGTTATGTTGAGAGTATTTGGACCACAGAGGTAAGAGTTAAAGAAGTGCTTAACAGTTTACCTGAACATACATAATTTAATTCCTGTTAGTGAAGCTATAACAACAGTTAACATTGTAGTAAATCCATGCGTTGGATCTGAAATTTCTGGAAGCAGGGTAATAAAGACGTTTCAGTATCAAGTGTCCTGACTTGGCATCAGTGAAATCAGACTGATTGTTCTTTGTTTGTGTGGTTGGGGTTTTCTCCCAAGATTTTTGCACAGTTAATGTTTGACAACACTGAGAGTCTGCTCACGGGTGCACGATGTTAAGCGATACAGTAAGGTATGGAAAGCACGGTCTGTTCATAATGGGTCACAACTATATATGTAAATGAGATTATTCAAGTGATTAAAACAAGGATGCTCAAGAGAAATTTTGTTCTAAAGACACAGACTGTAAACATGAGCCTCGCTAACGGTTTAGCTTTGTCAAAACACTTAATTGGGATCAGTAACAGAAGCGTCAGACATTTCCTACTGTGCAAGAATTTTTTTTTCTAGATTATCGCTATGTAGATGGGCAAAAATAATTAAAGCCTGGGTAGTTAGTGCCGGCTTATCTCCCTCTCTCGTCGAAAAGTCAAAACAGGATCAATCACACGGGCACACAGCGGCGGCCACGCAGCCGGCAGCCGACACTCCCGCGACCCGCACGCCACCGCAGGCGGGTGCAGGCGGCTGGGCAGCCCGTCCCCTGCCGCGGCGGCACCAACGGCCCCGCCGGCCCCGGCCGCCGCCCCGCGGAGCGCTGCGGGCCCTGCCCCGGCGCGTGCCCTGCGGCCGTTAGAGGCCGCCTCGCGCGGGTGGCGGGCCGCGCGCCCCCGCCTCAGCGCTCGCCCGCGGCGACACCTGTGAGGCGAAGCCGGGATCCCCCTCTCCCGTGGCGGTGGGCACCCCTCCGCCGCCGACGCCCAGGAGCGCTCTGGCGTGGCGGAGAGACACTCTGCCCTCACCGGCCAGCCTCGGGCCCTGCGCGGTCTGCCGGCTCAGGGGCCGGCGCGGAGAGAAGCGTCTGCTCTTCCCAGGGGCAGCGCTGAGGCGAGGCTGCGCGGCGTGTGCGGCGGAGCGTAAAGGCACCCGGCTCTGCCCGGACACCCCGGCGGACTCCCTGTGCGGGGCGGGAGGACTTGTGCCAGCTGCGTGACTGTCACGGAGTTTCTTCGTCCCTTCTGACGTGCCTCTTTTCGGGAAAGTTGCAGCTCTCTCCGCCGCCAGAAGCGCCGGCAGAGCCGGGACAATTGAAGCCTCCCGCCTCAGCACCCCGTGCCCCTGAGGCAGGAGACGATTTGCATGCGGACTTGTCTCTGGTAGCAGCCACTGCTCGTCAAGCCTGACGGACAAACGCCCCCCTCTTTCCGCCCCCCCGTCCCGGAAAGCCCCTCCCTCGCCCCCTCCCTCGCCGGCACCTCCCGCCGCCTGTCAGTCGGAGCGGAGCGCGGCGCGGGGAGCGGAGGCGGCACGGCAACGGCAGAGAACGGGCGAGAGAGGGAGAGAGCGAGCGAGGAGCGAAGCTCTCTCCTCCCTCCCTCCCTCTCTCCCTCCCTCCCTTCCTTCCTCCTCTCTCTCTCCCTCCCTCCCTCCTCTCCCTCCCTCCCTCCCTCGCTCCTTCCCCTGCTCCCTCCCTCCGTTCTTTCTGCTTCTCTATCCCCTCATTCTCGCTCTCCGTCTCACCCACCCCGATCTCCGTTTCTCTTCACACACACACACACACACACACACTTTCCCTCTCCCTGTTCTTCTGTCATTTGACTTTGCATCTCAAGGCGGCCACCGGCGCCTCTATGAATCCCGTCTATTGATCTGTCACCCTCCCTCCACCCCCGTCCCCTCCCAGCTCCACTCCTGTACCTGGAGCAAGGCAGGAGCGGCAGCCGAGCAGCATGTCCCGAAGGAAACAGAGCAAACCCAGGCAGATCAAACGTAAGTTTCCTGAGGGGGGCTCCCTCTAACAGACTTTTATTTATCTCGTTCTTGGGAGACGCGAGAGAGGTGGCTGTGGGGAGCAATAGGGGGGTCCAGAGTACGGACCGAATGATGAAACTTTGCCAGAGAGGCTGAGGATGGGGAGAGAGAAGGGGGACAAGAGCGAAACCCAGGAGCTGCTCTGGTGCGGGGTGAGCAGGCTTCTCACTGTCTCGCGTTTTGCTCCTTTGGAGCTCTTGCTGCCTCCTCGTAGTATCTTCAAACTATTCCTCCGAGTTTCGGAGTGGGATCTCTCATGTTTTTTCAAGTTGAAGTAGCGCCGGGAGAGCAGCGTAGAACAGCTTGCCAACACTATACCCACTGAGCAACTTTCTGCGTCTAACGCGTGTGAACAGACCCATGCCGAGCCTGGGCTGCAGTAAGTACCAGGGGACCGCAGAAAGTGTGCGAGGGGAACAGACGAGAAAGTTCCCGCGGGGGAGTGGGTGGGCAGCGCCGCGCCGGCTGCGGGCCCCGCCGTTCCCCCGGGCGCCGTCCCCGCTCCGCGCCGCTCCGCGCCTGGCTCTGTGGCGCGGACCGCCCACGTCCCTCCGGGGCTCGCTTTGCGGCTGCACCGTAGGCGCACACTCGCCCGTGCTGTTTTCGGAGGTTCAACACTTTCCGAACTGCTTTCTGTATTGAGAAACAGGTGTGCTGAAGGCTTGTAGTTGAAAGATACTCTGCCTAATAGTGTCCATAGTTCACTTTCCTTGTCTGTGACACACGACAGAGTCTTAACTTCATAAACTTTTCAGCGCTTTAGATTATTCATCCGACCAAGGCTAGCGGTCGGGGCTAGAAGTGTCAGGCGTTTCGACAAAGTGTCTATAAATAATTTTGCTATAAAATCGGTGGCACTGGTCTGATGTATATTCATTGATGTTCTGTATTACAGAACTCCATTCAAAGTAACCATCATGGGACGTGGAGAAGGTCTTTCAGTAGTATTTTCTGTATTGATTTTTGACTCCAGAATGCTTATTAATAGCCCACTTCGAATGGAATATGTATTGAATTGATAAAGTGATTTAGCAAAGAAGAAAGTGATCTTCATGCCAAATAAGATTGGTCACTAAAGTATTCGAGTAGTATTGGTTGAACATCCTTGCTTTGTACAAATTATCTTTTTACACTCTTTAACCTGATAAATGCAAATAACCGTCATGGTTTCAAATTTAGTTTTCAGTTTGCTGAAGTAACCTAATAAATGATTGAAACTTTCTGTGAAATATTTTTAAGTTGAATATCATTTTGTGATCCAAGAAACTTTGCTTTACTTTGGAAATTGATATTCCCAAATAAATATGCCATGTGCTTTTAAACTTACGCCTATCTTATTTAGTATGAATTTAAATGGTATAGTTAATTCTTTAAAATTGTGCATTTTATGTGATATGATTATGAACATTATTTAGGAAGACTTTCTAGTCTATGATTGGTGTCTTGATTGTTAAATAAATAATGTCAATTGATTGTATGGCACAAAGACCATCTGATTTTGGTTTTGCATACTCAGTTATCATCTTCATTTAACTATCTCTTTCTCACAATGTCTGAAAAGTGCTTGGAGGGATTTTAAGGTACTGTGTTGCCGGTACAAGTCACAAAGCATTCTGTGGCTTTTCTGTTTGGCACAATGTGCTGAAGATGATAAATTTATTTTTCATAATCAGGTGCAATATAGCGGTTTGCTTTTGTATGTTTTCATGTATGCA